>NC_133658.1:610688042-612075055 GCF_037893015.1 Macrotis lagotis
GGAAACCTCAAGAATAGAGAGAAAAAAAATGTACTTTAGTCTGTTCATATTTCAATGGCTCTGTCTCTGGGATGAGTTGCTTTCCCTATCTTAAGTCCACCAGAGAAGTTGCTTCAATATTTTTCCCTCAGTTGCTATTACTAGCTGTACCTCCACTCTATTTCTCCATACTCCCATTTTTTTCTATTCTCTCTCTCCTTTCATCCTGGCCCTGTCTAAAAGTGTATTGCATCTGAGTACCCTCTCCCTCAATCTTCCCTCTGTTCTATCACCTATTCCCCCCTTCCCTATCCCCCATCCCCCCCTCAACCCATCCCTTTCCTCCCATCCTTCTCCAGGGCAAGACAGATTTCCTCACCCTATTAAGTGTGCATGTCATTTCCTCCCTGAGCCATTTCTGATGAGAATGAAGGCTCACTCCTTCCCCCCTTGCCTTCCCCCCTCCATTCCATTTAAAAATCTTTTTCTTGACTCTTATGTGAAATCTCTCAGATTCCTCTTCATCTCCTTTTCCTTCCTCTCAGTACTTTTCTCCCATTGTTCACTGACTCCATCCCTTTACCATATCATACCATTATATTCCACTCTTTCCTATGTCTTGTCTATATATACTCCTTCTAACAGTTCTTATAAATGAGAAAGTTCATATGAGTTATCAATATCTTCTTCCTGTGCAGGAATACAAACAGTTCAACATCATCAAGTTCCTCATAGTTAGTCCCTCTCTTCCACCTCCCTCTATGGTTCACCAGTGTCCTGTACCTGGAGATCAAACTTTCTGTTCAGTTCTGGTCATCTCGTTAGGAAAGTTTGAAAGTCCCCTGTTTCATTGAAAGTCCATCTTTTCCCCTGAAAGAGGATGTTCAGTTTTGCTGGGTAGTTGATTCTTAGTTGTAAACTAAGATTTTTGCCTTCTGGAATATCATATTCCAATTCCTATGAGCCCTTAATAATGTAAATGCTGCCAGATCCTGTGTAATCCTGACTATGAAGCCTCAGTAGTAGAATTGTCTGTTTCTGGCAGCTTTTAGAATTTTCTCTTTGATTTGGGAGTTTTGGAATTTGGCTATAATATTCCTCGAAGTTTTTCTTTTGGGATCCCTTTCAGGGGGTGACCAGTGAATACTCTCAATTTCTATTTTACCCTCAGGATCTCAGGGCAATTTTGCTGTATTATTTCTTGAGAAATGAAGTCTAGGCTCTTCTCCTGGTCGTGGCTTTCAGACAGTCCAATAATTTTCAAATTATTTCTTCTGGACCTGTTTTTAAGGTCGGTTGTTTTTCCAATGAGATATTTCACATTTTCTTCTAATTTTTGGATTTTTTGGAAGAGTTTTTATTTCTTCCTGCTTTCTTGCAAAGTCATCACCTTCCTTTAATACCATTTTGCATTTGAACAGAGAGCTTTTTTTATCTCCTTTTCCAGCTGTCCAATTCTGCTTTTTAAGGCATTCTTCTCCTTATATGCCTTTTGTTTTGCTTTTTCCATTAGGCCCAAACCGGTTTTTAAGACATTATTTTCTTCAGTATTGTGTGGGATAAAGTTTTGAGATTTCTTCAGTAAAATATTATAGATTGAATTTGGTTAACTATGTGCCCCTCCTCCCTTGACAAAGCAAACTTCTGGGATATTGTTGAAGAGTCAACTGACTTCATCTTATCTGTTGATGTCTGGAGAATCATTCAATTCCTGGGACTAAAGAGATAATCTGGTTTCGGTTTGAATTTTATGTTCTTTTCCCTAGATTAATTTCCTTTGTTTGAATTCTATGCCCCTTTCCCTAGGGTAGTTTTCATGTTTAGATTGTAAGACCACATTCCTCATTAACGAAGGTGGGCCAGTTGGGGGGGGGGGGGGGGACCAAGTTAGGATAAATGTGATTCTTGGGCCTTTTGCTTTTGTCTCAATCTTTCTCTAATTGATTGTGACCCATTTCTTAAGAAATGAATAAAGCGTTCTCTTCATACCTTGAGAGATCTCTGAAATTTATTGAAGTGGCATTTGTCCCACACAGTATTTTTTTGTATTTCTTTCACCAAGCTTTTGATTTGGTTTTCATGATTTTTCTGCATTGCTCTCATTTCTCCTCCCAATTTTTCCTCCACCTCCCTTAATTGCTTTTCAAAGTTTTTTTTTGAGCTCATCCACAATCTGAGCCCATTTTCTATTTCTCTTGGAGGTTTTGGATATGGAAGCTTTGATTTTGTCATCCTCTGAGTATGTGTTTTGATCTTCCATAGGACTAAAGTAATTCTCTATGGTCAGGCCCTTCTTTATCTGTTGTTTACTCATTTCCTCAATCCAAGACTAATTTACAGCATTTACAAGGCTTTGGGGTTGCTTTTTTTGGGGGGTTAACCCCACTGGGACCTTTATTCCTCCAAGGTCTTTTGCTCTCTAGCCAGTGCTTTGATATGTAGATGACCACAAGCACTGAGGTTATAAGGCAGGATCCAGCTATCTTAGTATGAAGCCCAAACTGCAACCTGGGTCTGAGTGTGGGCAAGCAGCAGAGTCCTACCCCAGGGAGAGCAGAGAAATCTCTGCAGACTTACTATCATCTCTGGGGGTGCAGGCTGCTTTCTCCCGATTCTTGCTGCAGGTTCTGCAGCTGGTGTTCCTCACTCCAAGCCCACCCAGGTGCAGCAGCCTTCTCTCACTGCCCCTTCAGGCTGTTGTGGGTGATCTCTGGGCTGGGCTGGGCCACGGCTTTTTTCCAACCCCTGGTCCTGGTGAAACACACCTTTCCTGTGGAACTTTTAAGTTATCATGGGAAAATGTTATCACTCAGTCTTTCAGTAGGTTCTGCTCCTCTAAATTTTGGCTAGAGCCACCCTTTCTTTGTTTTTTGGGGGGTGGGGTAGGGGTCGGAGTTGTCAGCTAATGCTGCCTTCATGCCACCATCTTGGCTCTGCTCCCTCAATATGTTCTTTATCAGAGTACTGAGATCATATTATATTTGTGTGACCATATTTATTTATTTATTTCCAAATTGGGATGATCATTTATAAATGTTTACTTGTTCTATTTGTGATCCATTGCTCCTTATAATTGTGTTTAAGTGTATTTTATTATGTCTCAAATTTTTTGAGTAGGGATTCTAAAACTGGAATCTACAGAGATTTCAAAATGTCCATAAATTGGAATGGGAAAAAAAAACACAACTTAGTTTTCCTTAACTTGTGATAAAATCTAAACTTTGCTTCAATAAACAATTTTAAAAAACTATTAGTCTGAGATCTGGTTTAATCAGTCTGCCAAGGAGCTCATGAACAAAAAAAAAGGTTAAGAAGTCCTATTTTGTAGCCAGTTTTAAAAAAAGACAAAGAAGCATATATAGCCATATTCTATAACTGTTTTGGGTACAATTCTAAAGATGGAAGACCACATACATTACTAGCTAGTTCTGTCTATAATTTTTTCCCCAAGGCAATGGGATTAAGTGACTTGCCCAAGGTCAGATAGCTAGATAATTATTTTTGAGTCTGGATTTCAACTCAGGTCCTTATGGTAACTGGGCCAGTGTGCTAATTCACTGTGCCATCCAGCTGCACTCATTCTATAATTTTGTTTTTTGTTTTGTTTTTTAGGTTTTTGCAAGGCAAATGGGGTTAAGTGGCTTGCCCAAGGCCACACAGCTAGGTAATTATTGTCTGAGACCGGATTTGAACCCAGGTACTCCTGACTCCAAGGCCGGTACTTTATCCACTATGCCACCTAGCCACCCCTCATTCTATAATTTTGACCACTTACCTGAACTTGAACCAAAATGGCTAAATGAGTCTGAAATCTCAATCTTCTAAATTTTTCTATCAAATAAAAGAATAGGATCTAACACAGGCAAGTAATAAACAATGAATTATTTGGCAGATCTAATAATAAATGCTGTCCCCCTGGATAATTATTGGCTCTGTAATTTTTTTAATTTTTGAAAGATTTTATTTATTTTGAATTTTACAGTTTCCCCCCAATCTTGCTTCCCTCCCTTGTACACCCCACAGAAGGCAGTCTGTTAGTCTTTTACATTGTTTCTATGATATGCATTGATCTAAGTTGAATTTGATGAGGAAGAAATCATATCCTTAAGGAAGAAACATAAAGTATGAGATATAGCAGAATTACATAATAAGATAACATTATTTTCCCTTAATTAAAGATAACGGGGGTGGCTAGGTGGCGCAGTGGCTAGAACACTGGCCCTGGAGTCAGGAGCACCTGAGTTCAAATCCTGCCTCAGACACTTAATAATTACCTAGTTGTGTGGCCTTGGGCAAGCCACTTAACCCCATCTGCCTCACAAAAAACTTTAAATAAAAATAAACCTAAATTACAGTCTAAATTAATAGTCTTTGGTCTTTGTTCAAACTCCACAATTCTTTCTCAGGATATAGATAGCATTCTCTGTCACAGATATCCCACAATTGTGCCTGATTGTTGCCCTGTTGGTATGAGCAAGTCCATTAAGGTTGATCATCACTCCCATGTTGCTGTTAGGGTGTACAATGTTGCTCTAGTTCTGATCATCTTCCTCAGCATCAGTTTATGCAAATCTTTCCAGGCTTCCCTGAATTCCATCCCTCCTGGCTTCTAATACTACAAGAGTATTCCATCACATACATATATACCACAGTTCATAAAGCCATTCCCCAATTGAAGGACATTCACTCAATTTCCAATTCTTTGCCACCACAGACAGAGCTGCTATGAATATTTTTGTACAGGTGAAGAAGGGTAGCTCTTTTTGTGGTGGCAAAGAACTGGAAATTGAGAGGATGTCAATTAATTGGGGAATGGCTGAACAAATTATAGTACATGAATGTTATGGAATACTTTGTTCTCTTAAGAAATCATGGAGCTGGCAGATTCCAGAAAAACATGGAAAGTGGAGGCTGAGTAAAGTGAGCAGAACTAGAACCAGGAGAACATTGCATACAACAGCCATATTTTTTTAATGATTTATTAGCAATTCTTAGGAATACAGTGATCAAAGACAACGAAAATGTCAACTACATCCAGAGTCTGAATGCAGACCAAAGAATGTTTTCATTTTTTAAAAATTTGTTTTTATCCCCAACACTTTCCCCCTTTTATTCTAACTAATGTGGAACATGAATAATATGAAAATATGTTTAATATATAATTGTACATGTATTACTTCTGTCAGTTTGCATGCTGTCTTGGAGAGGGAGGAAAATGTGGACCTTAAAATCTTGGGGCGGCTAGGTGGTGCAGTGGATAAAGCATCGGCCCTGGAATCAGGAGTACCTGGTTCAAATCCAGTCTCAGACACTTAATAATTACCTAGCTGTGTGGCCTTGGGAAAGCCACTTAACCCCATTTGCCTGGCAAAAACCTAAAAAAAAAAAATCTCGCAAAATTGAAAGTTGACAATGTATCTTTACATGTTTAAATAGGAAATACAAAAAAATTTCTTCCCTCTTCAAATTTTACCAGTATATAATGAGCTGTATGATATAATAGATAAAGAACTTGTTTTAAAGTCACTAAGACTTGGGATGCCTAACACTTCCTGACTGTGGGACCCTGAAAAAAGTCACTTAACCTCAGGGTGCCTGGCATATCCCTAGGACTATATATAAACAGCAAAGTAGGTGCTGAACTGCATTTAAATAGATAATTTCTTTAGTGAAAGTTTCTTGCACAAATGAAATTATGGACAGAGTCAAAAAATACTAATGTTTGATATCCTACTATAAAAATTTACTCAATAGAATTATGAACTATATGGGATTATAAAGTGGAAAAGAAACTCAGTCTATGTTATCAAAGAACTAAATCTTTAAAAACTAGACTCTACCATCACATATCACTATTTTATTTTTGCTAGTTGCCTCTCTCTCATTTGGTTAAGATAGATCTCCAACCTTTATGATGTGTTTTTTTCTTCTAATTTTTCTAGAATATGATCTTTAATATTAAGGTCATCCTTTTATTTGGAATGTACTGTGGGGCATGGTATAAAATGCTGGTAAAAATCTAATTTCTGACAGACAGCTTTCTAGGTTTACACCAGAGTTTTTCAAATAGTATGAGCACTGGAAGTGCTATCCCCCCCCCCGCTCTACTTATTTTCATAATTTCCTGCAATACTGTAGATCTTTTTTAAATACTGTGAATTTTTTCCAAATGAATGCTATTTTTATCAAATTCTGCACACCATACCTCACCCACCCCATCAGCAATTTGAGTGATAAACTATTAAAAGTGTGAATGGAAGTTAACTGAGGAACAAGATGGTGGTGCCGGCTCCCGGTGTGGGACGCCTGGAGGAGGAGGCACTGTGGCGGAAGGTGCGGCTCAAGGTGCTTAGAGAAAATACTGGATGTAAGAATAAGGAAGATAAGGAGGAAACAAAAAGTAAACATGCCAAAGAAGAGGAAGAAGGAGGTGAGAAACACAGGGAACTCAAATTGCGAAACTATGTTCCTGAGGATGAGGAGCTAAAGAAGAGGAAGGTGCCTCAAGCCAAACCAGCCTCAGTGGAAGAGAAAGTAAAAGACCAGCTGGAAGCAGCAAAGCCTGAACTCAATATTGAGGAAGTGGATTTGGCCAATCTTGCCCCTAGAAAACCAGATGGGGACTTGAAGAGAGATGTGGTCAAGAAATTGGAAAAACTGGAAAAGAGGACACAAAGAGCCATTGCTAAACTAATCCGAGAAAGACTTAGAGGCCAAGAAGATGAGCTGATAACTACAAAGCCAGAAGAGAGTACGGCAACAAAGGCTACCCTCCATCATAGTCCCCAGAATGATCTCCACCATGGTGTTCCTTATAATGTCCACCTAGATGTATCTTAGACCACATTTTAGAGGTGTGGCTAAAGTATATCTGAATACTGCAATCTAAGTGAACAAAAGACTTAAGGATGATATATCAGTGAGAGTATCTCTGCAATTATCATTCTGACAGCAGTTTTTCAAATCAGTTCACATGATAACAAATTCCATTTTTAGTTTACTTTTTCATTTCAGTTTATTAGTTGACATTTTTTAAAAATTTTGAGTTCCAAATTGTTTCCCTCCAACCCCCTTCCACACCCAATGAGAAGGTAAACAATAATATCAATTAGACCTATGACATGTAAAACATTTCCATATTAGCACCTTTTTAAAAAGTAAGAAAAATGAAGAAAGTGAGAAAATTATACTTTGGTTAGGACTCAGTTTCATAGCATTCGGAGTCTTTACTACTAGCAACAAACTTCTGTGATAAAGTATCAGTCAAGCTAATCAATTGCTGGCCCTGGGGCAACCTAATTCTGGACAGGTAGGGGAAGATAGTAAGGCAAGAAACAACATTGTTGTGTATAATATGTATATATATGTATATATTTTATACTTATTCTATTTTTTTTTTTAGAAATAGACCCAAGTTTGTGACTGAGACTGAAATGCTTGTAATGACTTAGTTGTGACTCAGAAAAAGAGGGAGCAATATGACCCCCTTATTCAGCCAATTCTTTACCACATCCCTCTGGCCTATAGTAATATTTCATCTAATTGTGAATGGAAAAGGGTTGGAGTAAACTTGAAATAGGTTACTTCCTTGTCTAAATCAAGGGAATGATAATTGTTAAAAAAAAAAAAAAGCTAGGCCTGGGGGCAGTTAGGTGGCCAGTGAATAGAGCACCGGCCCTGGAGTCAGGAGTACCTGAGTTCAAATCTGGCCTCAGAAACTTAATAATTACCTAGCTGTGTGGGCCTTGGGCAAGTCACTTAACCCCATTGCCTTCCAAAAACCTTAAAAAAAAGAAAAGAAAAAAAATAAACTAGGCAGTAAAGAGGGGAGGACAGTTCAGGTAGGTGTAGGTACTTCTGATTTTGTAAATGCTACTTGTATTCCCCTTATGACATACCTTCTAACTCTTACAACTAACTCTGGGAGTAAAGGCAACAGAATAAACTGTCTCCTAGCCCAAAGGAAAAATCCCAGTGGAAATTCAAGGGAACACCATTCTCAGGGCTTGATAGAAGTATTCCTGTGGGGCGGGGAGAATTGCTCTGTTTTAAGCAGTTCCAGGAAGAGTACAGAGTGGAAGAGGACAAACAGTGGAAACACAACTGGCCTTAAAATAAATTGGATAGGAAGCATAGCTACTGGCTCTGAAGCTGGTGAGCCTTTGCTTTGCATTCTACCCCAAATCTGGCTCAGGTAACTCCATTGGGAAACATCTGAGGAATGATAAATGTTAGTTATTTTAAGTTGTTGAACTGAATCAGAGCAGCTAGCAAACATAACATCAAGAACTGATTTAGTGCTTTCCATTTAGCCATTCACTAAGGGCCCAGCCAGCAGGAGAATCTTCTTTTTTCTGCCTCCATCCAAATGACCTACTTCTTCTCTTCTTGCTTTTTTTGCCTCATACTCAGGATGTAGTAAATCATTATTATCTCTACTAGAAATGTTATGATAGTTTACCTCTCTAGAGCTCCATTCATGTCCCTGAGCTCTGACTCAGGGACCCCATTTCTGCCTCCATTTGATGTGTTGGCACTCAAGGGCAGGGACTTTTTCTTTTATATTTATATCCACAATTTCTGTCACTGAATAGCCACTTAATAAATACTTGTTGATGGATCAAAAGAAAGTGTGAATGAATTCTGGTAGTATTGTCATTTTTATTATATTGGCAAAGCCTAGTCACAAAACTGAATACTCCTTGAGATATTTAGGTTATCAAACATTTTATGTATTTTGTTCAGTTGATTAATATATTTAATTCATTTTGCAGTTGTTCAAAAGGGCCTTGGCTGTCTATTATTAATTCTTGTGTTTTTTATTATATAGAAAACTCATTAATTGTTGAGTATTTTGTAATTTTGTAATCTACAACTCTGAAGTTATTAATTGTCTCAACTAGCCTTTTTTGTTGATTCCCTAGAATTATCCTAGTAAAAGTTACATTACCAGCAAACAGGGATAGTTCTTTACTTATCTTTATGCCTTTAATTTCTTTCTCTATTGTTGCTAGGGTTAGCATTTCCAAAATTATTTCAAATGATACTGAGGAGAATGGGCATCCCTGTTTCACTCTCAAATGTACTGGAAAAAGTCCTTATGTATCCTGAACACACATGAAACTTGTCTTTGGATTTAGACAGATGTTTTTTATTATATTAAAAAAAGTCCTATTGTCAGTACTTTGTAGGTTTTTAGCATGAGTGTTCTACTGTGTCAAAGGATTTTTCTGCATCTAATCAGATCAACTAAAATGACCAATTTTATTCAGCTTTTCAAAGAGTTAGCTTTTGCTTATTCTTTCTCTTTTCTACTTTTGTTTCTGGGTAGCTAAGTGGAACAATGGATAGAGTGCTGGACTCATTTTTCTGAGTTCATATCTGGTCTCAGACACTAGCTGTGTGAACCTGGGAAAGTCATTTAATTCTGTTTGCTTAATTTGTTTCCTGTTTCCTTATTGGGAAAGGGATTTTATGATCCTGAAGGAGTCAGTCTGGTTCCAACAACACACAATGGCTTTTGACACTTGCCTTTCATCAAGATATCCTGAAGCCTTACATGACATGAATGTTGACTGTCTGAATGATGCTGGTACCTCAAAAGGTGTATTTTGATATCATTTTTTAAAAAAAGTAATTATTAAGGTCCGATGTCACATCTGAACTCGGCTCCTCCTGACTCTAAGGATCTGTTGCTCTTATCCAGCAAGCTACCTAGTAACTTGAAATCCTTAACCAATCATAAGATGCTTCCTGTATGGTTTAATCTGCAATTTACCCAGTGATAAAAACCTCACAATCTTCTCAAATAAATTAGGGATCTGGATAGAGCACCATATAGAATAAATTCAAATCTGGCCTCATATCCCTTTATTTGTTTTTTTTTTTTGCAAGACAATGGAGCTAAGTGACTTGCCTAAGGTCACACAGACACTTGCCCAAGTATCTGAGGCTGGATTTGAACTCAGGTACTCCTGACTCCAGGGCCAGTGCTCTATCCTAGCCACCCCATCTCTCATACTCTTGATACTGTGTGACCCTGGGTAAGTCACTTAACGCCTATTGCTTGCTCCCCCCCCCCCCCAAATCCTGATCCTGTTTCTTCATCTGCAGGAGAAGTAAATGGTAAACCATTGCAGTATATTTGTTAAGAAAAAACAAAATGAGGTCACAAAGAATTGAACACAACTGAAATAAATGAAATACAGTGATGAAGAGGAAATTTGAAGTAGAGAGCAAATGATTAAATTTATGCCTTTCTATACTGACCCTGTATATCCTGAGTGTCTTGCACCATCCCATCTCTGGGAAAAGTTCCTGAAAGTTCACCACCCTGAACCAAACACCTTGAGTTGATAAAACTATTTTGAGTATGTAAATCTTGGCAACTAGATAGGACACCTGGCCCTGTAGCCAATCAGGAACAGGAAGATAGAAACTAGAGACCAAAAAGATATTGAGATAACAGACTGTTACCCAAAATGAGCTAATTATCCTTGAGCATCCTGACATAATCCATTAAATTATGCCTGCACAGACTTCCATCCCTTCAAGCACGTACACCATGCCCTATTTCCTTATATAAGCTACAGCATATCATCCTATTAGCTGCTTATACCCTAAGGATCAGTGACATGGAAATAACCTTGTAATTGTTAAATTTCCTTCGATAATACTGAGACTTGAATTTCTTCAGTGAATTCATTCACAACTCAAACCCTAAATTTCAACAATAGTTATTTGTTTTGTTTTTATTTTTAGGTTTTTGCAAGGCAATGGGGTTAAGTGGCTTGCCCAAGGCCGCACAGCTAGGTAATTATTAAGTGTCTGAGGTCACATTTGAACTCAGATACTCCTGACTCCAGGGTCACTGCTCTATCCACTGTGCCACCTAGCCACCCCAACAACAGTTATTTCTAATTAACTTATTTTTAACTTATTATTAATAATCTCCTCCTCTTTGATTATTTTAGGATTCCAAGTTTTTTGAAATAAATGTTCAGTTTATTAATTTTCTCTTTTTCTACATTTGTAAAGATATAATTTTCCTTCTGAGGATTGTTTCAGCTGCATCCTAGAAATCTTGGTATGTCATTTCATTATTATCTAGAACATTATCCACTAAATCACTTTACAACATAAGGTATATGGTAGTTATAAAAAACTATCCTATATTGAGAATATTAGTCAATAATTTTGTTGTGAAACTTTAATAAATATTACAACGTAAGATTTATTTTTGAAGAGTCATTAAGGCAATATACAGAACAATAATGAGGCTTCAGGTTATTTGGTGGGAAAATCTGATAATCCCACAAATAATAAACATGATTCATTATATCAATGAATACACTACTTACTCAGTACTTATTATTTGACAGGACTTATTAGAAGCACTGGGATCAGAAATACACAAATGAAACAATCCTACTCAAAAGGGGCTTGTATTCTAATGGAACAGATAAGTACTTATAAAAATGTAGCCTCAGTAATAAAGGCAATACATTTATTTATATATATTTTATATAAACTAATTTATAAAAACACACACAACATAGTTAACATGTGAAACAAAGGACATTAAACAAAAACAAAGTAATTAAAGGGATTAATAAAGGTTTTGTGTAGAAGGTGTTCAAAGTGTATCTTGTTAAAATAAGAAAGAATGCTGAGGCTGAAAGAAGTAAAGAAAGAACTTCAGGCACAAGTGAAGGCACACAGATGGGAGGACACTGCTGAAGTCATAGGCTCCAGGAGCTGAAGGACTACAAAGTCTCTGACTGACAAAGAACAAGAAGAAAGAGAGAGAGCAGGGTTTAATAGGAATGACGATGTCTTCAGGTTTGGCCATCCCGAGCTTCAGGTGTCTCTGGAACACAGTTTCACATTTCAATGGGCATCTGATAGTGTGGGGCCTCAAGGGGTGCAGCCGCAGTTCTGAGAACTCTTGGTATGGAGATGGTAAACATCCATCAGAGCTAAAGAACTTGTCAATTGATATCAAAAGGCTAACTACAAATTTTTAAATAAAGCAATACAAATCCAAGAATTAACCAAAATTCTATGAATCTATTCATAGTTCATTTCCTCTGTGGTCAATGAGAAGTTGTCAAACTTGCTGTATTTTAGTTTCCTCTACTTAAAGGTTGGGGAAAAGAGTAGATTTAAGGACTGAACTAAAAACTTAAAAACCTGAAAGAAAATAATTCATTATGTATTAAGGTCAAACCAAAATAAATTAGGTTAATAAGCAGGGAGACGTGTACTAGAAAAGAAAGTGAATGCTAAATGATCATATGATATTCAACTTTTACAAATTAAATAGGAAGCCCAAAAGAATTAAAAGCTTCAGAATACCATAACAAATTAGACTTACTGGGTTGTCTGTAGAATCATCAGCCAATTGTAAACCAAAATAATCTCTCTCAGTTAAATCAAGATGTTTGAAGACTATATCCAACAGAACTTGCCCCTGATCGTGTTTCTAGAAAAAAAATGAAAGAAAAAAATTATGCCCTCACAAACACTGAAATTCTGATCTGGACATTCTGTACTTTCTCGTAAAATTAAAGGTTATTTTCATGCTAATTCTATCTATAAAACTGGAAATAAAAATGAATGCTCAAAAGAAATATGACATGATAAACTCCCAAAAATGAAAACACATTTTTGATAATCAAATTTGGACTTATATTTTAAGAGTTAAGCTTTTAGAGAAATAAAATCAAAACTTTTAGAATCATCAGGAAGAGAGAAAAATCCATCAAAAATTTCTGACAAAAGTATGATATTAAAGAAATCAATGAAAATGAACAAAAAATACAAAATGAAAAACCATTTTTCAAAATACATGTTCAAAGGGAATGGCCATTTTCAAAAGTGAAAACTATTATCTAGCAAATAAAAAATAAATTATTGATAATGGAATATGTAAATTATTATAAAAAGTTTCATTTTATACTGAGCAATTGGCACAGATAATGTTCCATAAGGAGGTCAAAGACACAAAGTGATGTCCCAGACAGACCAAAAATATAAATAAATAGTAGAACTATTTTTATAGTAGTAAAAACCTGGAAATGGAAGTAGACTCCTGCTTAGGAAATGGATCTAGACAAACTGAGGTATATTAATATAGTGAAATATTAGATAAACTCTATATAGCCATGAGTCTACTTAAACTGTACGTTTTGATTGGCTGTCTCCTATGCTTAGAATACATTCCTTCACCTCCACTTCCTGGTTTATGTCTTCTTTCAAAATTCCTCCTACATTCTACTTTCTCCCAGAGTTCATTCCCCTTTCTCTTCTAAAGCTTCTACTCGCAGAAATTTTTTCCCTCCAAGATGACTTTGTATTTATGTACCTATGTATATTTGTATGATTGTGTGTTTATAAAGATTTGTGTGTATATAAGTGGGGGTACTTACTGTTGAAAGCTAAAATAATAATAAAGTCTATCAGTAATTTTATAATGTAAACCAAGATTTATATAAGCCAAAAGAAAAAAAAAAACACTGACAGGATAGGATCAGTTC
The DNA here is from genome assembly GCF_037893015.1 of Macrotis lagotis. Taxonomy (NCBI): domain Eukaryota; kingdom Metazoa; phylum Chordata; class Mammalia; order Peramelemorphia; family Peramelidae; genus Macrotis; species Macrotis lagotis. The sequence goes on from NC_133658.1 coordinate 610,701,560, forward strand.
ATAGCTTTGAATGCCTGTGACTCTAGCCCAAATAGCACTGTTACAGCACCCAGGTTTCTGGGACCCAAACCCAGTGGTAAACAGAGTAAATTCCAAAATATTAGCCAATCCATACCAGCAAACTATAACTCCTATTCCATTGTCTGATTTTTACAATTACTACCTTGGCTTTGTTTTTTTTTTGGGGGGGGGGGGTGCTATTACACAGGGATCCAAATGTGTCATCTGGTTGCCACCCCAGACTGCCCCAAAGCAAGTAACCCACTTTTATTATTAAATTAATTAATAACTTAATCTGGAGCTCCTAGCCTCTTTCTTCTTTATCATGTTAGACCCCTTGTTTGGAGGGGAGACTTGAGTATTCCCCTGCAGGGGATATCCAGGTAAAATAGTATTTATTACCTATCTCTTTAGAAAAGGAGCTCCTTGGGGCACCTAGATGGCACAGTAGATAGAGCAATGGCCCTGAGTAAAAAGGACCTGAGTTCAAATTTGACCTCATTCTTAATACTTACTTAGTTGTATGACCTTAGGCAAGTCACTTAACTCTATTCCCTTCCAAAAATACAAAACAAACAAAAAAAATGTAGCTCCTTGAGAAGGGTCTATGTTTTTACCCTTTTTTTTTTGTATCCCCATTACTTAGCAAAATGCCTGGCATGTGATAGATGTTTAATAGTTATTTATGTCTCCCTCTCATCAAGTGACCAAACCATTTATCTTGTTCTTTTAAAATTCCTTGACATCCTATATTTCTTTGAAACTTCTCAGGGTTTATATTATAGACTATTTACACTTAACATTTGACTTTCTGTAGCCCTTTATGTGATATTTAACATCAGTCCTTTGAAGATAGGGGTGTTAAATGTCTCATCAATAAAAGAAACTCTAGGAAAATATTAACAAGATGGGCCTTCATTTCTGTGGAAACTTGGGCTTTACAATCCCCAAAGCAATTCAGCATTTTAATCTGGGCTCAGCTCATCCTCCATCTGTACTATTCAATACAGACACAAACTGGACAAACTCAGTAGAATCTCCTTTCAAATATGATGAAACCTAGATAGCAGCTATTCCTTATACACTCCTCCTTTCCTATGAGGGTTTCTTTCAGGAAATTCTGTTATACTTTAGGGGCATGATAGAATTTATGAGCAAGAGCATTTGGGGGACCTCACCACCCTTCTCAACCTATATTCAAAGCTGGATCTTCTCTAATAAACTGGTACCTTGGCTAGTATGCATCTCTCTGTTTTTAGTAAACTCACTAAAGATGGTTATTTCTGTTGACCTTGTTGTAAAAGAGCCAATAAAGTGGCATCAGTAATGCTTTTTTGTGGAAAAAAAAAAGCATATTGACATCTTATATTCTCTATTCTCAGTCAAATAAGAATGTAAAGATGCAGTACCATTGCAGATTTTTCCGTTGATGGAGAAATGACACTCAAAGATTTAGTAAAGACAGCAAAGTATGCACAGAGGTTGGCAGTTGATTTTAGAACACAAAAAAAATCTTCGGAGCTTGCTTAAACTACATAAAATAGCTGTCCAATCTTTAATGATTGGAATGTTAGGTGTACAAATCTACCAATGAAAATTTCAAATAAGGATTCTAGGGCACTACAGAATAATCATGCAATTTTAAATGGGTAGAAGGGGGAGGAGTAAGAATAAGTTTTTATTATAGAATCTACTATATAGCAAGCTACGTTCTAAATGTTTCATAAATATTATTTCACTGATCCTCACAATAATGTTATGAAGTAGGCAATATTATGAGATCCTCCTTTTACAATTGAGGAAACAGGCATGGAAAAAACTTAAATGACATACCAAAAGTAACTCAACTACTGTAATATAGCAATATAACAAGCTCCAAGGATTTTTTTGTTCTGAAAACAAAATCTTGACTAAGTGAAAAGCAACTGTCAATAACTGTGCATATTTTGCTATCTGTGTCACCTAGCTAAATCTGGAATGCTCCAAAAAGTTTTGAAAAACTTATGAAAGGCCTTGTAATCAGTGCCATTCTCATTTCTCCTTTTCACCTGATTTTTCTTAAGTACTGTTAGAAAATGGGCTTATTTGTGAAATATTTTTATTTAGTATCTTAATTTAAAGTTACTATTTATATCCTAAAGTCATAGGTATTTATTTTTATGGTAGATTTTGATAAAGATTGGGAAAAGTTGGCAAATTTTCATCTTAAAATAAAGTTTTATTGAAGCCTTAATAAGAAATCACTTTATTTTTGTCTTTTGTAATTATATCACAACCATTTCTGGGAGAACTCCCAGAAGAAAAAAATCAGAGAAAATAATTAATAGAATGACCATGTGTGACAACATATATACAACATTTTACTGTAATAATTCTCTGGCTTTAGTTTCCTTAACAGGAGGGAGAGTGATGAACTTGTCTTTAAAGTCACTTTTTTAAAAATGTTTTTCAAGGCAAATGGGGTTAAGTGGCTTGCCCAAGGCCACACAGCTAGGTAATTATTAAGTGTGAGGCCAGATTTGAACTCAGGTACTCCTGACTCCAGGGCTGGTGCTCTATCCACTGTGCCACCTGGCTGCTCCTAAAGTAACTTCTAATGAGATTCGTGTAAAATCACACATTATCTCTTCAGTTCAACAGCTTAGTAGGCCATCTATGATTGATATCACGTCAACAAGCATGCAAAAAATGCCAATCATGATGTGCTAGGAATTGTGTCAAGTAAAGGGCATACAAAAAAGGTGTGAGACAATCCTGTTTTCAGGGAGTTCACAATTTAATGAGAAAGATAACATGTAAGCAACAATGCCCAAGTAAGATGCAGATGAGATAAACTGGAGATAATTTCAGAGGAAAGGCACTAAAATTAAGGAGGGCTGGCAAAGGGTTCTTGCAAAAGGCAGGACTTACTGAGAGTTTAAGAACTTACTGTGTATCAGACAATGTGCAAAGTGCTGGAAACAAACAGGAAAAGGAAGCCTTGTCTCCTCCCCAGGGAGCTTACATTCTAATGAAGGCAGACAAGCAAAACAAAGGGATGGGAGCAAGGCAGTGAAGACAAGCGGGGGGGGGGGGGGGGGGGGGGGGGGGCCCTCTTAAGATTATTAGGAAAAGCATTGTGTGGTCACAGTCTAGATCAGGGTTCTTCTTGACCTCTTTTTGGTCATGAACATCATTACCAATCTGGTGAAATCTAAAATTATCTTTTTAAATAATATTTTAAATACATAATATTCAGAGGATTATAAAAGAAACTAGTTATATGAAAATAAAGTTATCAACACATTAAAAAAATCAAAGATTTCTGAAATGTATGCAAGAATCCTTTTAGGAATGCTTCCAGCCAAAATGGTGGAGGGAAGCCAGGAACTGTTTTTTAAGCTCTTCTGGCTTTCCTGCAGAACTGACATGAATCAAGCCATGTAACACATTTTGGTTCGACAGAACCCACAAAAGAACAGAGGGGAACATATCCCAGCAAGGGCTGTTAAGGGGGTGTGTGGGGCAGAGAACAGAGAGGCAGCAGGGTGTACAGGGTGGGAGGACTGAGAGAGATCCAATGGAGCTGCCCAGGACACCCACTTGACCAAAAGAGGATCTAGACAGCCCTAACTACCAGCCCCCTATTCCTGGGGGAGGGTCTGGTTCTCCAGTCTAAACAAATAACAACCCAAGTGTTCACTCCTTTCCCAAGGCCTGGATGTGAGCCCTTACTATACAGAGCCTTTGCCATTTCCAGTCCTGACACCCTAGTCCAGATCTAGCCCCAGACCTGGGAAATGGGTGGCTGATACCCCCCTTCTGGTGTTCCTTACTGGTTGGTCCGCTAAGTAACATCCTGAAGTTCCTAATAACAGCAAGCAAGGCCTCTAGAAACCAGTCCCTCCTAGCAATACAAGACCCTGGGGAAAGCTAATATACCAAAATGAAAAAAAGGCCAGCAAAAAGCAGGGTCTATTGAATGATACTTTGGAGATAAAGATACCGGCTCAGAAAAGGAGGATAGAAAGGATGCTACATGTGAAGCATCAGAGAAGAATAGGAAATGGTCTCCAGCCCAGAAAGACTCCTTAGAAGAAATCAGGAGTTTAAAAATCAAATGGAAAAATTGGGAAAAGAAATGCTAAGAGAAAATTAACACCATGTAAGGGGAAAATGACATCTTACAGGAAAAATAAGACAGAAAAAACAAATCCTTTAAAATTACAAATGGGGAAATGCAAAAAAGAAAATAATTACCTCTAAAACGCAAGTAGACAAATGGAAAAAGATTAATTCCTTTAAAAAATAGAAATGACCAAATGGAAAAAGAGATGCAAAAACTAAATAGAGAAAATTTCTCTCTGAAAAACAGATTGGGGAACAGTGAGACACCAAGAATCTGATCAGGAGAAACAGATCTAGGAGAGAAAATTTAAGAATTAAGACTACCTGAAAATCTCAAAAAGAGAGCTGGGATATTCAGGAAACAGTTAAGGAGAACTGCCCCGATATCCTGGAACCAGAGGACAAAATAGTCATTGAAAGAATCCATCAATCCCCTCCTGAAAGGAAGGGATCTCAAAATGAAAACACCAAGCAATATTGTGGCCAAACTCCAGAATCATCAGATCAAGGAGAAAGGGTAAAGAGGGGAAAACAAACAAACAAAAAAACATTACCTAATAAGACTAAACTAGTTACATCACCACTTGAGAAGATTCTCACAACTCTTGAGAATTAACTCCATTAGAGGGAATATACTTAGGCTGAAGCTATGGACATGACTATGACAGAATGATTTTTAAAAAATGTCACGGGGTGGGGGGGCAGGACTATTAAAGAGACAGGAGAATGAGGGAGATTGAATGCAGTAAATTACATCACATGAAGAACTGCAAAGGACCTACTTCAATAGAGGGGAAGAAGGGAGGAGGTGAGAACCACCCAAATCTTACTCTCATCAGATCTGGCTCAGACAATTAATGTGCTCAGTTAAGTTTAGAAATTTATCTTACCTTTCAAGTATTAGGGGAGGAAAAGATAAAAGGGGAGGAAGGAAAAAAGGGGGAAGGGAGGATAGAAGGGGTAAATATACAAAGGAAGGTGGCATTCAGAAACAAAACACTGGGGAGGAAGGATGAGGTGAAAGAAAAGGAAAAATACAAACAGAGGGAAGATAGCATGGAGGGCAATAAAGACTTCATATTATGACTGTGGATGTGAATGGGATTAACTCTACCATAAAACGAAAGTAGATAGCAGAGAGGATTAAAAACCAGAATCCTACAATATGCTTCTGACAAAAGAACACATCTGAGCTTTTCTGAGGTACTACCTCACACCTCTCAGACTGGCCAATATGACCAGGAAGGATGATGATCATTGTTGGAAGGGTTGTGGGAAATTTGGGACACTATTACACTGTTGGTGGAGCTGTGAACTCATCCAACTTTTCTGAAGAGAAATTTGGAACTATGCCCAAAGGGCAACAAAAATGTGTATACCCTTTGATCTAGCTATACCACTACTGGGTCTATGCCCTGAAGAGATGATGAAAAAGGGTAAAAACATCACTTGTACAAAAATATTCATAGCAACCCTGTTTGTGGTGGCAAAGAATTGGAAATCAAGTAAATGTCCTTCAATTGGGGAATGGCTTGGCAAACTGTGGTATATGTATGTCACAGAACACTATTGTTCTATTAGGAAACAGGAGGGACAGGAATTCAGGGAAGCCTGGAGGGATTTGCATGAACTGATGCTGAGTTAGATGAGCAGAACCAGAAAAACACTGTATACCCTAACAGCAACAACAACATGGGGGTGATGTTCAACCTTGATGTACTGGCTCGTTCCATCAGTGCAACAATCAGGGACAATTTTGGGCTGTCTGCAATGGAGAGTGCCATCTGTATCCAGATAAAGAACTGTGGAGTTTGAACAAAGTTCAAGGACTATCCCCTTTAAGTTAGAAAAAAACCCCAGATATCTTATTGCCTGATCTTGTTATCCCTTATACTTTTTGTTTCTTCCTTAAGGATATGATTTCATTCTCATCACACTCAATTTGGATCAAGGTACAACATGGAAACAAAGTAAAGACTGACAGATTGCTTTCCATGGGGTGGGGGAGTAAGACTGGGGGGAAAATTGTAAAACTCAAATGAAATCTTTAATAAAAAAAGCACATTTGAAGCAGAAAACGTAAGTAGATAGCAGAGTGGATTAAAAACCAGAATCCTACAATATGCTACTTACAAAAAAAAACACATTTGAAGTAGAGAGATATATACAGAATAAAGGTAAAAGGCTGGAGCAGAATATATTATGCTTCAGTTGAAGTGAAAAAAGCAGGGGGTAACAATCGTCATCTCAGACAAAGAAGCTGTAAAAATAGATGTCATTAAAAGAGACAGAGAAGGAAACTATATTATTCTCCCAAAAGGTACTATAGACCATGAAGTAATTTCAATACTAAATATGTATGCACCAAGCGGCATAGCATCCAAATTCTTAGAGAAGAAAATAAATGTGTTAAGGAAGACATGGTGGGGGGCCTCAACCTCCCTCTCTCAGAATTAGATAAATCTAACCCTAAACAAGAAGGAAGGCATGATGCAATAAAAATCACATGCAATAAAAGGCCATAAAGAGAGACCTAAAACTAATTTGAAACTAAATATCCTAATTTTAAAGAATGAGTGGATCAAATAACAAATCATAGAAAGAATTAATTCATGCAAGATAATGACAATAACAGGGTGGCTAGGTGGCGAAGTGGATACAGCACTGGCCCTGGAGTCAGGAGTACCTGAGTTCAAATACAGCATCAGACACAGTAATTACCTAGCTGTGTGGCCTTGGGCAAACCACTTAACCCCATTGCCTTGAAAAAAAAATTCAATAAAAGATAATGACAACAACAAGGCACTATACAAAAACTTAAATCTGGAATATATAGTCAAAGTAGTTATTAGGGAAAATATTAAGTCTCTAAATGCTTACATGAATAAAATACAGTGATCAATGGACTGGAAAGTAACTAAAAATATTAGAGAAAAAAACAAATTAAAAATCCTCAATTAAATACCAAATTTTGAAAATGAAAGGTGAAATTAATAAAATCAAAAGAAATCTATTGAACTAATAAATAAAACCAAGAGTTCGTTTTATGAAAAAAATAGATAAACCATTGGTTAATTTAATTTAAAAAAGGAAGAAAATCAAATTACTAGTCTCAACGATGAAAAAGGTGACTTCACCAAGGAGGATGAAATTAAAGTAATAATATAGGACTGTTTTGCCCAACAGTATACTAATAAATTTGATAATCTAGGTGAAATAGATGAATATTTACAAAAATATAAATTGCCCAGGGTAAAAGAAGAGGAAACTATATAGTAAATAATCCTATCTCAGAAAAAGAAATTGAAGAAGCCATCAAAGAACTCCCTAGGAAAAAATCTCCAGGGCCAGCTGGATTCACAAGTACATTCTACCAAACATTCAAGGAACAATTAGTTCCAATTCTATATAAACTATTTGACAAAAGTCTAGACATCATCTTTCAAGAAATTAACAAAGAAAACTGGGCTGATATTCTAGATCCAGCGGGTAACATAGAAATTGAAAGAACCTATTCAACATCTCCTGAAAAAGATCCCAAAACAAAAACTGCAAGAAATACTACAGGCAAATTTCAGAGTCCCTGGGTCAAGGAGAAACTATTGCAAGCAAGCAGAAAAAAACAATTCAAATATCATGGAGCCATAGTCAGGTTAACAAAAAAAAAAAATCAACAAGGAATCAACTATCCAGGACAACATTGTATAATCCTTTGGGGGCAGGGAGATGAACCTTCAAAGAAACAAGAGGACTTTTTAAGTTATTACTGGTTGAAAAGACCAGAGCTAAATAGAAATTTGACTTTCAAATGCAAGACTCAAGAGAAGCACAAAAAGTTAAATAAGAAAGAGAAATCATTAGGGATTTTAACCGTTTACAACCCTACATGGAAAGATGATGATGCTTGCAAAGTCTAATAACTTGCAATTGGAAGGAATATCCATAGACAGAGGGCACTTGAATATGATGGGAAGATTATCTTAAAGAAAAATAAAATTCAAGGGTGTGTAAAAAGAAATACACCAGGAGAAAGGGAGAGGGAGAAATAAAATGGGGTAAATTATCTAACATAACATAAGAGGCACAAAAGAGCCTTTACTGTGGAGGGAAAGATAGAGGGGTGAGAGGAAGCATGTGAACCTTATTCTCACTGGGAACTGGCTTAAAGAAAGAACAATAGATACAGTTGACTGTATACAGAAATCTTACCATATAGGAAAATAGGGGAGGAAGGGTAGGAATTTATAGAAAGGAGGAGGCACTGGGAGGCAGTAGACAGAAGCAAAAATCTTGTGAGGATTAACAAGGTGAAAGGAGGGGATAAATGGGGAAAATAGAATGGAGGGAAATTTAAATTTAATTAATATAAATTATAATTAATAGTAATCATAACTGAAAAAATTATCTGATAAAGACCTCACCTGTCAAATGTAGAGAAAAAAGAGTCAAATTTAATTGAGTCATTCCCCAATTAATAAATGGAAAAGGATATAAAAAAGGCAGTTTTCATATGAAATAATCAAATCAATCTATAATCATGAAAAAATGCTCTAAATCACAACTGGAGAAATGCAGATTAAAACAACTGTGATGTACTATCCCATAACTATCAGATTAGTTAAAATGAGAGAAATGGAAAATGACAAATGTTGGAGATATGAGAAAAATGAGAAAATAATATAATGCTGCTAGACGTGTAAACAAATCCAACTATTTTGTAGAACAAGTTGGAACTACTCCCCTAGGGCTAGAAAATCGTGTATACCCTTTGAATTAACAATACCACTACTAGATCTTTATCCCAAAGATATAAAAAACAAAAAGAAAAACTATCTATATGTACAAAAATACTTACAGCAGCTCTTATAATGGAGGCAAAGAACTAGAAACTGAGGGGATGCCCATAAACTGGGGAGTGAATGAACAAGAAGAGGTATAAGACTGTGAGAGAATATTGTATTATATGAAATAATCAGCTAAACTACTCTCAGGAAAACCTGGGTTCATATGAACTGATGCAAAGTGAAGTGAGCAAAACAAGGAAAACAGTGTACATAACAGCAATATTATACTATGTTCAACTATGAATAACTTAGCTATTTTCAGAAATACAATAATCTAAGACAAATGTGAAGGAACTGATGCTGGTTAAAATGCTTTTGATCTCCAGGGGAAAGAATCAAAGAAATCTGAAAGCATATTGAAGTATACATTTTTAAACTTTATTTTCCATGGGGGTTTTTGTTTCTTTGTTTACTTTATGGCTTCTGTTTTCTTTTATAACAAGAAAATATATTTTCATAAATAAGTTATTTATTAATGTTAACATTTATTAATTAATCCTCCCTCTCAATGGGGACGGGGAGAAGAGGCAAGTAGACAGAGATTATGAAACAATTAAAAACAATGTTCAAAATTGTTTTTACAAGTAGTTGGGAAAAATAAAATAGAAAATTTAAAAAATCAGGACATGATATTATAGGACTTTTCTATTTACAAAAGAGTAAAAGACAGATTTTTTTTTTTTGCTCAGGAGGTCAGCAGTTCCCACAGTGATAGGAGACTTTGTTTACAGACCAGAAACAATTTTAAATAAACTATCTTTGTTTGTAAATGTAAGAATCACTAAAAATAGGCTAACAGTTGCTCAGTTTGAAAGGTATGATTTCTTCAACTTAAATATACAAATATAAAATAACTGAAAAGTACACTAGTTCCTTCTAACACTTTTGTCAACAATCTGCTTACTTGTTTATACTCATTTGAAGTCATTACCAATTAAAATAAATAAAATAAAAATATTTAAAAATCTCTATCAAATATCTAAACATTTTTTCGGTGAATCATGTGGTAATACCAATAAGTTTTATGACTGAAGAGGACCTTAAACATCTAGTCCAGGAGATCTCCAGCCAGTCTAATTGGAATTACAGTTAAGAGATCTAAATCACCACTGGATAGTTTTCTACTTCAATTCACCACATATTAGGTGTAAGTCACAATTTTAGAATATAAAGAGGAAGAAAGGGAAATTGTTTTTTAGAACTCTACAGTCTACTGGATGCCAGGGCTGGAAATAAAATGGACACAGATAATCAAAACAAGGTAATATGAGGGGTAATATAGAGAATTGAAGTGGGGGAGGGGGAAGACATTCACAGAAAGACTTCACAGAAGAGTTGACACCTGAGATGAGTGTTGATAACTGAAGGAATATAATATTATCATGGGAAATATAAAGGTTTGATCGTGATTTCAAATTCAGTGAAAAGATAGACAGTTTTAATGGAGTGTAAACTGCAAGAAGGGAAGTAATATGAAATATAAGACTAAAAAGCTAAGTTAAAAGTCATAATTCAAAGGGTTTATCAACATGATAGACTAAGTAATTTTATCTTAAAAACAATAGGAAAATACAGAAAAATATTGAACAAGAATGGCAAAGTGAGATCTATACTACTGTAAAATGATTTTGACAGACAATTAATACCTTGCAACAAGAAAACAAAACCTTAGAAAGTACAACTGGACAAATACAAAATGAAAATAAATCTCTCAGATAATCAATTGGACAATTACAAAATGAGAACAATTCTCTCAGATCCTCAAATGAGCAAATGCAAAAAGAAATTAATTCTCTCAAAACCTCAATTGGTCAAATGGAAAGCTCTTTCAAAAGCAGAATTGACCAATTGGAAAAGGAGTTGCAAAAGGTTAATGAAGAAAACTCCTCCCCCCCCCCAAAAAAGAATGGAGTCTACTGAAACAAATGACTCCATGAGACAGCAAGAGTCAGTTAAACAAAATAAAAAAATAGAAAAAATAGAAGCAAATGTAAAATACCTCATCAACAAAACCACTGACCTCGAGAATAGATCGAGGAGGGGCAACCTGAAAATTATAGGACTTCCTGAAAACATTGAGGAAAAAAAGCCTGGACTTAATGTTACAGGATCTAGTGATGGAAAACTGCCCTGATGTCATGGAATTGGAGGGCAAAGTAGTTACTGAAAGGGTACATCGATCCCCACCAGAAAAAGATACTAAAATGAAAACACCAAGGACTGTTGTGACCAAACTCCAGCACTATCAGATAAAAGAGAAAATCCTGCATGCTGCCAGAAAGAAACAGTTTAAATATCAAGGAGCCACAGTAAGGATCACATAGGACCTGGCTGCACCAACATTAAAGGATTGAAGGGCCTGGAACGAGATATTTCAGAGAGCAAGGGAGCTTGGAATGCAGCCAAGAATCTACTTTCCTGCAAAGCTGAGCCTTCTCTTCCAGGGAAAACAAAATGGAAGAAGTTCAAAAATTTCTGATGAAAAGACCAGAGCTAAACAGAAAATTTGGACATCAAACAGGAGGTCCAAGAGACACATGAAAAGGTAAAAACAAAAGGGGGGGGGGTGGTAAAAGTAAAAAAAAAAAAAAATGAAATCCAGTAAAATGAAACTGGCTATATCCCAGCATGGGGGGGAAAAGATTCTCATAAATCTTGAGAATTGTTAACTCTTAACAGAGAGAATACACCTAGCCAGAAATGATGGACATTCATGACCTATCCATGAGACAGCTATCTAATGGGATGTAACTGGCTTTAACACCACTTGGGAGACTCTAATAACTCTCAGGAATTTTGACTCTATTCGATAGAATATACTGAACTAGAAGGGACAGACACTCAGAATTTTCTATGACTTAGATAGAATGATCTAAAAAAAACACTACCTCCTCAAAAAGGGGGACAGGAAAGAGACTGGAGGAGGGAAGGGATTGAATGGGGGTAAATCTCATTACACTAACAGGTAAAAAAATCCTATGGTAATAGAGGGGAAGAAGGGAGCAGAGGAGAAACATCTGAATCTTCTTCTCATCAGACTTGGCTTAAAGTCAACCTACACATACTCAGTTAACTTATAAAACAGCTAACCTTTCAAGTATTAAAAGGGGAAAAGGGGAGGGGGGGATGGAGAAAGGGAAGGGGAGTGGGGGAAATAAGGGGAAATAACAAAAGGAAGGGAAGGGAAAAGGGAAAAAGGGAAAGGGGAAAGAAAGGGAAGGGGGTGATATAGGAGGGCAAAAACACTGAAGGGGGTGGTATTCAGAAACAAAATACTGGGGAATATGGATGAAGGGGGAAGGGGGAAAAATATAAACAGAGGGAAGATAGCATGGAGGGCAATAAAGAATTAATCATAACCTTGAATGTGAATGGGATGAACTCTCCCTTAAAACATAAGCAATAGCAGAGTGGATTAAAAACCAGAATCCTACAATATGCTGCTTACAAGAAACTCATGTGAAGCAGAGAGAGATACATATAGAATAAAGGTAAAAGGTTGGAACAAAATATATTTTGCTTCAGCTGAAGTAAAAAAAAAGCAGGGGTAGCAATCCTTATCTCAGACAAAGCAGCAGCAAAAATAGATAGCATTAAAAGAGATAAGGAAGGAAACTTTATCCTCCTAAAAGGTACCATAGACAATGGTCATTTCAATATTGAATATATATGTACCCAGTGGGACAGCACTTTGGTGCTTAGAGGAGAAGCTGAAAGAACTACAGGAAGACATAGAAAGCAAAACTCTACTAGTGGGAGACCTCAACCTCCCGCTATCAGATCTAGGTAAATCGAATCATAAAATAAACAAGAAAGAAGTTAAGGACGTAAATAGATTGTTAGAAAAATTAGATACGGTAGACTTATGGAGGAAACTGAATGGGGATAGAAAGGAATATACCTTTTTCTCTGGAGTACATGGAACTTATATAAACGCTGACTATGTACTAGGACATAAAAACCTAATGATCAACTGCAGAAAGGCAGAAATAGTGAATACATCTTTCTCAGATCACAATGCAATAAAAGTCACATGCAATACTGGGCTGAGGAGATATAGACCCAGAACAAATTGGAAACTGAATAACCTCATTTTAAAAAATGAGTGGACCAAAAACCAAATTATAGAAAGAATTAATCATTTTATCCTAGATAATGATAATAATGAAACAGCATACCAAAATCTATGGGATTCATTCAAAGTGACTCTCAGGGGATATATTATAGCTCTAAATGCTTACATGAATAAATTGGAAAAAAAGGAAATCAATGAACTAAACATGCAACTAAAAAAATTAGAGAAAGAACAAATCAAAAATCCCCAATTAAATCCCCAATTAGAAATTCTAAAAATTAAGGGAGAAATTAATAAAATCAAAAGCAAAAAAACTATTGAATTAATAAATAAAACCAAAAGTTGGTATTATGAAAAAACCAATAAAATTGATAAACCTCTGGTCAATTTGATTAAAAAAAAGAAAGAAGAAAACCAAATTGCTAGTATCATAATGAAAAAGGTGAACTCAACACCAACGAGGAAGAAATTAAAGTAATAATTTGAAATTATTTTGTCCAACTCTATGCCAATAAATTTGATAATCTAAGTGAAATGGATGAATATTTACAAAAATATAAGTTGCCCAGGTTAAATGAAGAAGAGATTAAACACCTAACAGTCCTATCTCAGAAAAAGAAATTCAACAAGCCATTATTGAACTCCCCTAAAAAAAAAATCTCCAGGGCCTGATGGATTCACAAGTGAATTCTACCAAACATTTAAGGAACAACTGGTTCCAATCCTATATAAACTCTTTGGAAAAATAGGGAAAGATGGAACTCTGCCTAACTCTTTCTATGAAACCAATATGGTGCTGTTACCTAAACCAGGAAGAATTAAAACAGAGAAAAGAAAATTATAGACCTATTTCCCTGATGAATCTAGATGCAAAAATCCTAAATAAAATCTTAGCAAAACGATTACAACAAGTCATCAGTAGGATAATACATTATGATCAAGTAGGATTTATTCCAGGAATGCAGGGTTGGTTCAATATTAGAAAAACTGTTAGTATACACAATTATATCAACAACAAACCTATCAGAAATAAAAAGTCAAGAATTGCCAGGAGCTTAATGAAAAAAAGTACAAAAGAAGGTGGCTTAGCCCTACCTGATCTAAAATTATATTATAAAGCATCAGTCATCAGAACTGTCTGGTATTGGCTAAGAAATAGAGTGGTGGACCAGTGGAATAGACTAGGTGTAAAAGCAGGAGATGATTATAGTAATCTGCTGTTTGATAAACCCAAATAGTCGGGCAATTGGGATAAAAACTCCCTCTCTGATAAAAATTGCTGGGATAATTAGAAGTTAGTAAGGAAGAAACTTAGATTAGACCAACACTTCACACCCTTTACCAAGATAAGATCCAAATGGTTACAGGAAATAGACATAAAAAACAATACTTTAAGTAAATTAGAAGATCAAGGCCTAGTCTACCTGTCAGATCTATGGAAAGGGGAGCAGTTTATGACTAAGGAAGAGTTGGAGAACATCACCAAAAACCAACTAGATGATTTCGATTACATTAAATTAAAAGGCTTTTGCACAGATAAAACCAATGCAACCAAGATCAAAAGAAATGTAGTAAATTGGGAAACAATCTTTACAATTAATGATTCTGACAAAGGACTCATTTCTAAAATATACAAAGAACTGAGTCATATTTTTAAAACAAAAAGCCATTCCCCAATTGACAAATGGTCAAAGGATAAGCAAAGGCAATTTACAGATGAGGAGATCAAAGTAATCCATAGCCATAAGAAAAAATGCTCTAAATCATCAATTATTAGAGAAAAGCTTCTCACACCTCTCAGATTGGCCAATATGACCAGGAAGGACAATGATCATTGCTGGAAGGGTTGTGGTAAATCTGGGACACCATTACACTGTTGGTGGAGCTGTGAACTCATCCAACCCTTCTGGAGAGCTATTTGGAACTATGCCCAAAGGGCAACAAAAATGTGCATACCCTTTGACCCAGCAATACCACTACTGGCTCTATGGGTCTATACCCTGAAGAGATGATGAAAAAGGGTAAAAATATCAACTGTACAAAAATATTTATAGCAGCCCTGTTTGTGGTGGCAAAGAATTGGAAATCAAGTAAATGTCCTTCAATTGGGGAATGGCTTAGCAAACTGTGGTATATGTATGTCATGGAACACTATTGTTCTATTAGGAACCAGGAGGGATGGGATTTCAGTGAAGCCTGGAGGGATTTGCATGAACTGATGCTGAGTGAGATGAGTAGAACCAGAAAAACACTGTACACCCTAACAGCAAGAAGGGGGTGATGTTCAACCTTGAAGGACACACTCATTCCATCAGTGCAACAATCGGGAACAATTTTGGGCTGTCTGCAAAGGAGAGTGCCATCTGTATCCAGATAAGGAGCTGTGGAATTTGAACAAAATACAAGAACTATTCCCTTTAATTTAGAAAAAAACAGATATCTTATTGTCTGATCTTGTTACCTCTTAGACTTCTCTTCTTTAAGTATATGATTTCTCTCTCATCACACCCAATTTGGATCAAGGTACAACATGGAAGCAAAGTAAAGACTGACAGAGTGCTTTCCATGGGGGGGAGGGAGCAAGATTGGGGGGAAAATTGTAAAACTCAAATAATATATTTAATAAAAATAAATTTAAAAAGTATAATAATGAAAAGTAGGAATGCAACATCAATGAAAATGAAATTAAAGCAATTTTAAGAGCCATTTTTCTCAATTATATACCTATATTGCTATGTGACAATCTAAATGAAATGGAAGAATATTAACAAAAATATGAATTGATCAGATAAACAGAAGAGGAAATAGAGTATTTAATAACTGTATCTTAGAAAAATATTGGTCAAGCCATAAATGAGATCCCTAAGAGAAATTCCCAGACCAGATTCACAGTAAGTTCTACCAAACAATGAAAGAACAAGAGTCTAATACTTTATAAAACTATTTGAAAAACTAAAGGTATCTTACCAAATTCCTTCTATAAGACAAATATTTTGATATCTAAACTAGGTAGAGTAAAAACAGAGAAGTAAGACTATAAATCCATTTCCCTTATGAATACTGATACAAAAATTCTTAATAAAATACTAACAGAATTTAGAGCAATCTGTCCCAAAGATTTTACAGTACAATTGACTGGGTGGAATTAATACCAGGAATGCAGAATTCATTCAATAGTAGGAAAACCTATAAGGATAACTGACTATATCAATTTAAAAAAACTCAACGAAAGTCATGATTTATATTAGATACAGAAAAAGCTTTTGATAAAGTCCTATACTTACTCCTATTAAAAATATTAGAAATAAATTGAGTTTTTTCTTAAAATAAGTACTATCTATCTAAAAGGAGATTAAATTAGAAGACTTCCCAAAAAGAACAGAGATGAAGCAAAGAGGTACATTATCATCGTTACTCATTATTACACTAGAGACGCTAACTAAAACAATAAATAAGAAAAAAGAAGTTAAAAGAATAAAAGGTAAAAAGGAAATAAAACTATCACTCTTTATAGGAAGTACAATGATATACTTAAGAGAACCCTTGAGAATATAACTAGTTGAAATAATAAATATAAGTAATATTTCTGGGCATAAAATGATCCCACACAACCATCAGAATTTCTATATTATCAGCAACAAAATCTATCGGGAATAGATGATAAAATTTTATCTAAAATAACTGCATATGTATAAAATACTCCGAAATCTACCTGCCAAGACTGATTCAGGAACTGTATGAACAATCACAAAACAGTCTTCATAAAAATAAAATCAGGTCTAAATAACTGGAGAAATATTAATTGTTTACAAGTAGTATGTCATGCTAATATTTTTAAAAAGTGAGAAGTTGTAAATCAATTTTCTTAATCAGTGCCATACCAATCCAACCACAAAAAAGATTATTTTCTACATCCAGCAATAAATCATGTCAAAATTCATCTGGAAGAACAAAAAAGGAAAAAATATCAAGAGAATCAATGAAAAAGAAATATGAAGATTGGTTCTTGTCCTTTCTTATCACAGAAGAACAAAATGACATCACTACATTTGAGACCAATTACAATGTGTCCGACTATGGCTGATCAGCCTAATATGAACTTAGAATGCTCTACCATAGGTCGGACACAAATAATCCATGTGAACATCTAGGGGTACTCTAAACTTACATATGTCACATTTCCTTTGAGCTGCTTCAACTCTGCCTTCCTCAATGAGTGCACCATCCTCAGAATATATACTCAGAAAGAGATCATTAGGGAGACAAAATAGGTAATTTTCATTATGTGAAATTTGAGAATTTTTACACAAACAGAACTTATACAACCAAATTTAGAAAGAAAGCAATAAACTGTGGGGGTGGAATTTATACCAAGTTTCTCCAATAAAGGTCTCATTTCTCAAATATACAGGAAAATGTTACAAATTTATAAAAATAAGAGCTATTCTCCAATTAATGAATGGTCAAAGGATATAAACAGGAAGTCTTCAGAAATAGGTATCAAACCCATCAATATTCTCAAGATAAAATGTTCTAATAATTACAAACAATTCTGAGGTACCACCTCATAACCCTCAAATTGGCTAACACGACAGAAAAGAAATGACAAATACTAGAAGAGAAAATGAGTAAATAAGTACATTAACACATGGCTGGTGGTGTTATGAACCATTCTGTAAAATAATATAGAAAAATTCCCCAAGGACTATCAAAATGTGCATACCCTTTGACCTAGTAACATCGCTACTAGCGCTATATCTAAAACAGATCAAAGAAAAAGGACACACACACACACACACACACACACACACACACACACACAAATATTCCATGGTGACAAAGAATTGGAAATAAAGGATATGCCCATCACTTGGGAAATAGCTAAACAAGTGGTGGTATATACAGATTATGAAAGAATATCACTGGTATATAAAAAATGACTGGAGGGATGGTTTCAGAAATATCTGAAAAGATTTGCATGAACTGATATAAAGTAAAGTGAGTGTAACCAGGAGAAAATTGCATACAGTAACATGATTTTAACTTAGCTACTCTGATCAATACAATAATCCATGACAATGCCAAAGAATTCATGATGAAAAATGTTCTACCTCCAGATGATGAATTCTGAGTAAGAATTTCTTTATACTTTTTTCCTTGGTTTTTGTTTGGTAACATGGCCAATATAGAAATATTATTTTTGCCTGTCTTCATATGTATAATGGGTATCATATTGCTTACCTTCTTATTGGGTATGAAAGGAGCATGGGGCGGGGATTGAGAAAATTTTAAACTGAAAATTTAAAAAATCAATGTTTAAAAAAAAATTAAAAAACACTCTTCAAGTATCTAAATATATGTACCTAGATGAACTGATGAGATTACTACTTTCAGGGATTAAGAAAACAAGATCACTTATTGAGGTATCTTTTTGGTATTCACAAATAGAATTAAAGTAAAACAGATTAAACTAACTTTTAATTCACTAAAATGGCAAGTAATTTTAGTGATAATATAATTACAAAATGAATAAACCAGAAATACTAGAATGGGAAATCTATCTTCTACATACCAATCTAACTGGCAAGCATTACAAAATAAGGGCTCATAATAGGCACATTTACACTTCCAAAATTTACACCATCTTAACCCCTAAAAATGTATAATAACTACAACAAATACTTAATTTGTTTTAAATGTCAAATAATAATTTTTGTTTGGAAACTTTATAAGGTTTCTCTGACTTTTCTCTTTACCTAAATAATTGTCTTTCCTAGCCTACTGTCATTTCTATTCATGTGAATGCAATAATTTGTATTAATTCAAATAAGAACTTATTAAGATCATGAGGTCACAAAGAGTCAGACACAACTGCCCTGAACAACAAAACTGCTCAGATATGATTCTTGTGATTGCTCTATACAACTTTCCTTCCAAATAAAAGTCTATCTAAAATACACTAACGATTCTTGTATCTAAGCTCTACTGACATGCATATCAGAAGGAAGAGACTGACAATTCTGAGAAAGGATCCAGTTTTAAAACAATACTTCATACTAAAAAATACACAAAAGTAAGTTAAATAAGGCCTTTGAATACTTAAGTCAGAACCTATATCATCAATACCATTTCCTATAGGGGCAATACAAACTATAAACCAGCTGGGCATTTGGAAAAACAACAGGATTTCTATTCTGAGTTTACTTTGTTTCTGTTACTGTATTTGTTACAGTATTTTAATGGGCTACAAGAACCCAGAATGAGATCCTTTTTAACTATATCTTATCATTTTAAGCAATATCAAAGTTTTGATACTTATTTACATAATCTCAGTATAAAACAGTTAAATTCTCTTCAAATTAAAGAAAGTCCAATCACTTATCCATATGTGTAAAAACTCTTGCAAATAATTACTAGTAAGAATTTTTAAAATTCAATTCTTACATAAGACTCATTTGGATAAATGTTTACAGATTTTACTTCAAGAAAAAAAATTATAAAGAAAGGATCCAACTGGTTTAGATGTACCCTCTGTACAAAATTTTGGATGGAGGTACAGTTATATAGTATAGGCAGGCATGTGTGAAGGTGTTAGTGTCTTATTGTTGGAGGGAATTTAATAGTAGACAATGCTTTGGATCTACAATCAGGAAGCCCTAATTACATAACCCTTATCAAAGTAAGTATCTCAGATACCTACTAACTGCAGTGTCCCTGGGTAAGCCTCTTGACTTTTTTCTCAGGAGTCTCAGTTACTTTATCTGTAAAATGGGGATAAAATTTATCCATCTCCACAAGTTGAAGGAAAAATAAAATGAGAGAATATTTGTAAAGTACTTTGAACCTAAAGAATTATATAAATACTGAAAATTATTATTGGTATTATTGAGAAAGAAGGTTAGAAATAACATGCCAAAAAAAGAGTTAGCTGTAGAAAGAACTCAAACTCAACAGGTATGGGGAAGAATGGGGTTATAACATTAAGAGACTATTTGGGGGGTGGTTATGTGGCACAATGGATAGAGCACTGGTCCTGGAGTCAGGAGTACCTGAGTTCAAATCTGGCCTCAGACACTTAATAATTTCCTAGCTGTGTGGACTTGGGTAAGTCACTTAACCCCATTGCCTTGCAAAAAAACTAAAAAAAGAAGGAAAAAAAAAAGACTATTTGGGAGTAAAGAGTCAAAGAAAAAAGCTTCCTGATTCTAAATGAAGAAGGGATTGAAAATGAAAAAAAGAGAAAAGAACTGGAAACTTAATAGGGTGACCACTAACTGGAGGATAGCTGATTAAATTGAAGTACATGGATGCAATATTATTACTATGCTAAGAGAAATGATAGAAAAAATTCTGAGAATCCTGGGAAATTAAACTTGAAGAATAAAATGAGCAAAATCAAGAGAATGGGTTATACAATAGAAATGGGTATAATTTTTTTTAAATTTTATTTATTCACAGCAATGGGGTTAAGAGTAACTTGCTCAAGATCACAAAGATAGGCAATTATTAAGTGTCTGAGGCCACATTTGAACTCAGGTTCTCCTGACTCCAGGGCTAGTACATTATCCATTGTGCTACACCTAAGCTGCCGCAAAAAATGGGTATCATTTTAAAGAAAAACGACTTTGA
Organism: Macrotis lagotis; assembly: GCF_037893015.1. Taxonomy (NCBI): domain Eukaryota; kingdom Metazoa; phylum Chordata; class Mammalia; order Peramelemorphia; family Peramelidae; genus Macrotis; species Macrotis lagotis. The sequence continues at coordinate 610,722,215 of NC_133658.1, forward strand.
AAAATTTAAAGACTGAGCTATAAGTTAGCAACTGGAAGACTCTAGAGGTCCTATGATGACATGATGCCCATAAACCCAGGGGTGACAGACTCATAGAGAAGTTGAGATACATTTCTGGATGTGCCCAGTGTACTCATTTGTTTTACTTCATTATATATTGCTACAACAGGTTTTTTCTCCCATTTTTATTTGATGAAGAGAAAGGGCTGGGAGGGTAAAGGCATAGAAATTGTTATGTAAAAAAAATTCAAAAGAAAAAAGTGGAAGGTCATCGAAACACTTTTAAAAGTGCAACAAATGTTCTCATTTTAGGGCAACTAGGTGATTCAATGGACACAGCTCCAGTCCTGGAGTCAGGAGGACCTGAGTTCAAAAATGACCCAGATAGGACACTTTTAGCTGGATCACCTTAGGTAAACACTTAACCCAGACTGTTTGAAATTTAGGGTCATCTCCAGTGGTCCCGATTAATATCTGGCCACTGGATCCAGATGAGTTTGGAGGAGAAAGTGAGGCAGTGACTTAACACCAGGACTCCCTTACTCTCTTGCCATGGCATTACCTCCCTAAGGTCATGATCCTCTTCCAGAACAAAGGACAAATATCATCATCATCATCATCATCATCATCATCATCATCATCATTTAAAAGTGCATAATTGTACAGAAACACAGACTAGTGAGATATTTTTGAAAGTAATCTGTCTTAAACACATATGTATAAAATACATGTATCTAAAATGCCTATTTTAAAAAGCAGTATAGTATATACAAATCCTCTGTATGGGTTCTATTTTGTATATAAAACTTAAATCCAGAATTAAAAAAAAATCAAACAAAATTAAGTTTATCAAGACCCAGGAAAACACCAGGAAAAGAAAGTTTAATGGGCTAGTCAACATTTATAAGCAATAAAGGAAATCATTTTCACAGCATAAACTGATGGTTCTCATAGTGGATTTTAACTTCAATATAATACAATATAATAATTTCCCTAGTCATTGACTATATTCCAAGAATGAAAAAGTACAAAGTAACTGTTGTGAGCTGTTTAAAAAACCTGACTAAATTTGAGTGATAGTAAAATTCATATTTTGGGGGGAAGGGAGAATATGCAAAACTGAACTAAGCGAAAAAAAGAAAATTAAGAGTGGTTTCCGTGGGGGGGGGAGCAAGATTGGGGGGAAAATTGTAAAACTAAATTAAAAAAAACAAAGTTAAAGCAAAAAACATTTTTCACTTTGAGATTTAATATATGCTCAGTTTTAACATTCAAAATATATTTGACTCATCCATCTGTCTCTAAACAATAAGCAATGTAACAGTTCCATTACATGGTCTTAAATGGATCTCTCATCAGCAGATAATTTTGCATTCTTCATTCGTGGATTTACTAATAAATATTTCTGGAGTCAAAGTATTTTATTTATCCAAAGAAGTAAAAGGTTTAATCCTGATTTTAGTTCATCACTTATCCCAACACCTATGGTTGCCAAGAAAGTCATCCAATAAACCATAATAAATCAAAAACTGAAAATGTTTTCTCTTCATTATGACAGATAAACCCAACCACCAAGAATTAAATAGCATTTCTCAAGAGCAGAACAAAAAACAAAAATACACTAAATATGTCTATCTGTTATCTGCCATTTTTGTTACATTACTGGCCCATCTACTACCTTCTTTTAGGCAAACACATCCTCCACGTCTGTAACAATGCCAATTATGTACCAGAGCAGCTAAATGGATAGAGCACCTGCCTTGGAATTAGGAGGATGCAAATCCTATCTCAGATGCTTGACACACTAGCTGTGTGATCTTGGTCAAGTCACTTAACCCTGATTGGCTCACATCCAGGGCCCTCTCCAGTTGTCCTGATTCATTTCTGGTCATTAGATGACCCTGGAGGAAAATGTTGGTGACTTGGCACAGCACGCCATTCAAATCCAAATCCCTGATAACATGGTTTTCTTTAAGAACTAAGGACAAATATCATCATCACCATGTTCCAGGTCTAAGTAAAAGACAAGAGAGGGCAGGACGGGGCGGGGGGGAGAAGATGAAAAAATGATCCTATTAGCTTGAAGACAAAGAGTAACAGTTGTCAGATAAAACTGGAAAAGTAGGTTGACATCAAATTACCAAAAGACAGATGTAGCTTTCTGGTCAGTCCCTATCTCAGAATCACAATGTTTGGCTTAGGAAGTTACAAGCCACAAAGAATTAATTCCCCATAATCATGCCACAAAGCTTGATGAATGATCATAATGTCCTTCAATGCTACAGTATTATCTTAAGTCTGGTGCAAAAGGCACTCACCTTATTTCTGCTCCATTCTTCCCTATCACACACACACTTGTCTTCTCTGTATAAAAATTTTCAAATTTCATTGGAAGACAGGCTCACTCAATTCTGAATGCCAATCTTGTATACAACAACCAATGGTTCCAATCAAGAGGGTCCAAGGACAAACACTGGGGCCACCCATGGTTCTAAGGGATGTTCTAGCACTTTCTGTAAATCACTTTGCCCTCTACCTCTCAATTTTTGAGGAGTTTATTGACACATATACAAATATGTATATGTATGAATGTTTGCTATATATTTTATATATATCTGCTAGTTCAGAAAACAAATACTTGTTAAATCTTAAGTTTTCTGATTGCATTGCAGTTATTTGCCCCAGTCATAGACTTTCTAGTCTCCTATAGATAAAATCACTGCAAGATAATGAGGAATTGAAAAACTTTAGTTTACTATTAATAATAATAATAATAATAATAAACAGTATGCATTTATATACTAATTTAAAGTTTATGCTACATACATTTTCTCATTTGACCTTCACCATAATCTTGTGAGGTAGGTGCTATTATTACTTTCATTTAACAAATGATAAATCCTGTTTACAGAGATTAAATAACTTACTCAGATATTTGTAGGATTTTGACTCAGGTATTCCTGACTCCAAGTGCATTATCAATTTTTGCTCATATTATTCACCAGTTTGGAATAATTCTAACCACTGCTTTTGCAGATCTTACCTATGCTTCAGGAACTGGGCTGAGTGAGAAGTGGCAAGGTTAGCTATGTAAAATGTTCTCTGACCATCTCTAAATAAAAGAAAATTTCTTTCCTCTTAATAATGTCAGGGGTAAATTATTGTCATAGTTAAATGATTGAGAGCTACTTAAGATATCTTTAACTGTTGATTTCCTCTTCTATTGCTTTAGCTTTTCAAGTCTGTTCTATTCTCTGATCTAGACCGTAAGCTCTTAGAAGGCAAAGACCATCCTTATGTAACAATTCTCAAAGCAAATCCAATTAATAAATATTTGTTCATTCAAATAAAAACTTAAATCTAACTTACCTAAAAATAAAACATGTAAAGAATGCATTTGATGATGGTAAGAGATCTGAGCACACTGTGATAGAGCAAAATAAGCTAGTCTGGGTCCATGGCTACAAAGGAAGGAAATTACTTTTTTAAAAGTTTCCTGCTGAAATTTATTCCTGTTTACCTAAGTGAATTTATTATATATTAGAGTGTATAAATAAAGAAATGTGCGAGTATATATAAGCATGCAAACAGATACATCAGGAATGGGAACTTCACAATACATGAAAGGTAGTACAAAATACTAAATTTGTAGTTAGAAAACTTCAGTTTGTCAGAGACCTTATTCCAATATTAACTAATCATGTGATCAAAATCAGGTTAACAATTTGTAATTCTTAGTACACTTATTTATACAGTAGAATTTAATTCATCTGTATGGTGGTGATGTTGCAGAAAAACACTTAGCAACCTATAAAAACAAAAAAAGGTAAGTAGGTAGGGCAAGAGAGACAGACTGATAGGGTACAGCCTAGTGAAGGAGTTTCAAAGTGTGGTCTACAGAAGCCTGGGGGTTCCCTGAGACTGTTTCAGGCACTGAAAGATCAAAACTAATTTTCATAAATACTAAGACATTTGGCAATTTCAAAATTTCCTTTTCCAAATACATATCTGCATAAAATCATAAAGTTTTCTTTGTATACTTCAAACAAAGTAACACTTGAAAGGGACTGAATGCACTAGATAAGGCAATCTAGCTGTCTTTTGCTAAACCAGACATTAAAGTTATGTACAACAATACCATTCTTCTCATTAAATTTTTTTGTTATTTAACAATGATACATAATATGATAGAACACAAAAATGTTAACATGTTATGCTTAATCAATTGTTTTAGTAACATCTGACTCTTTTTGACCCCATTTGTTATTTTCTTGGCAAAAACCCAGAGAGATTTACAATCTCCTTCTCTAGCTCATTTTACAGATGAGGAAACTGAGGCAAACAGGATTAAGTGATTTTCACACAGCTAAGTGTCTGAGTCACATCTGAACTCAGGTCTTCCTGATTCTAGGCATTATATCATTGTATTAACATGCAATGGGTTACTATTTTAAATCAATGTTTTAATTTCTAATTAGGTAATTATCAAAAGATATTATCCACATAAACAACATCATTTTGGGGTTCTCAGCATTTTTAAGAATGTAATAGCCTAATGAATAGAGAGTTGATCTTGGAATCAGGAAGCCTAAGTCCAAGATTCACTTCTAACACAGATGGCCCGATGGCCAAGGGCACACAGTTCTGCCTTTTATGGCTGGCTCTAAGATCCTACGTTGCAAAGAAAGGAGCTAGTTGTTCTGCACTGGTAGATAAAAGTTCCTCATCTGGAAATTCCTTATTTCCCTCTACCCTTAAAAATCTCATCTTGTATAGAAAGCTTCTTCCAACCTCTCTTAATTCTAGGGTCCTCTGCTAATTATTTCCTAATTATTCTGTACACAGTTTAGTTGTATTGCTTATGGTCTTTCCCATTTGTCTGTCAGTTTCTTTAGGGCTGGGGCTGTCTTTTTTTCCTCTGTTGCATCTCCAGCAAAAGCACAGTACATGACACACAATAGATACTTAATAAATGTTTACTGATATATACACACACATAGAAATCACATATATGCACTATAAAGAGATGATTTTTATCATCTTTTTAGCATTAAATTATTAGAGTAGTTATGTTTAGTAATAATGATAATGATGATCTTGGTAATGAAAAATTCACAGTCTGTTATTAATACAAATGAAAAATCTAACTTCCATAATGGCTTACAACAATATGAATACAATATCAATAACCAAAATTTCATCAATTCATTATGTCAAAACTGAGGTATATTAAAAAGAAAAGGTAAAATGATGCTATCCCCCCCCACACCCTTCAGGACTTCTAAAATGTATTTAATATTTAAGTTATTTTCATATTCCTCTTAATTAGAATAATCAAATAAACTGACTTTTAAAAAATTTAAAGGGATTGTGCCACTAAAAAAAACTAAATCATTATATTATGTTGCCATTTTTTTTGTGGTACACTTTATTTTTTTTAGGATGTTTTTTTTTGCAAGGCAAATGGGGTTAAGTGGCTTGCCCAAGGCCACACAGCTAGGTAATTATTAAGTGTGAGACCTGATTTGAACCCAGGTACTCCTGACTCCAAGGCCGGTTCTTTATCCACTACACCACCTAGCCACCCCTTGTGGTACACTTAAACAAGGAAGGTTCAAAATTAATCCTATTTTTTAAAAAAAGAAAGTATAGTTGCCTAACTAATAAAAAGTCTAGAAAGAAACATCAAGTGAATCACAATCTATTTTATAAAAAAAATAAAACAAATAAATAAACAAAAAAATAAACTAGTATGTATTTTTTGGGGCAGGATTTATAAGAAAGATTTTGCTGTATAGTTTTTAACCTTATATATGGCAAAGATAATATTCACAAACAATGATTCTAAAAATCATTTTAAAAGGATACAATCAAGCTTATGATAAGTAACATAATTCGATTTACTCCAAAGCAACAAGGGAACTTTACTTTCATTGCTATGGATATCACTCTATTCATAAGAATTATGACCTATATGACTCAAAATAAAAGAAAATTAGGAAGAAGAATAGGAAATGTTTTTTGTTTGCAAAATACTGAAAATACAATCAGGATTTTTTGTTTCTTTAGAGTATTAATTATATAATTCTTTATATAGTATTTATTATACTCATGTCTCATATTTATTATATAAGAGAGGAGAAAATTAAGGTGGAGCGTGATCAAGAAAAATAAACAAGATAGTAAATATATAATCTAAAATTAATAAATTTGTAGAATTGCAAGAATATATGTACAATCTATGTACTATATTACAGAATGTGAAATATTACATAAATGTTTATCATAGAGTATTAAATATTATATTAACAATAAATTTTAGGAAAATCCTAAAGAACATTAAGCGAGTGATCAAGAAATATAAAGTATCTAACAATCTATATAATTATTACATAATGCATAATAAATAGTATGATGTGATGTTTTACAAATTATATATGACATACATTCCTCATTCTTAATATTATCTGGTTGATCACCCTCTTCAACTTGATATTCTCTCTTTTTTTTTTTTAGAATTCTGGGATGCTGCTCTCCTCCCCTCTGCTCCTGTCTGAACATTCAGTCTCTATTACGTTATCTTTGTCTAGGTCACTCTTGTAGTGTGATCTCCAATGTTCTATCTTGGGTTCTATCTTCTATCCTTTTCTCCCTCTATACTACTAGTTCACTTGGTGATCTCATTAGTTTTAGATGTAACTATTACTGATGAAAATATTGTCAGATCTTTCTCTAAAATCTCTCTCACATCTCCAATCACCTACTTGATAGCTCAAATTTGATGTGATTCAGACTTCATAAATTCATTTTATCCAAAAGAGAACATATTTTCCCCTGCAAATTTCCTCTCTTCTTAATTTTCCCCTATTTTTTTAAAAAAGATTTATTTTGAGTTTTACAATTTTCCCCCACTCTTGCTTCCTTTCCCCCACCCTCCACAGAAGGCATTCTGTCAGTGTTTACATTGGTTCCATATTATGCATTGATCTCAGCTGAATGTGATGACAGAGAAATCATATCCTTAAGGAAGAAAAATAAAGTATGAGATAGTGAAATTACATAATAATATAACACTTTCTTTTCTAATTTGACGGTAATAATAGTCTTTGGTCTTTGTCCAAAGTCCATAATTCTTTCTCTGGATACAGATGGTATTCTCCATTGCAGATAGCCCAAAACTGTCCCTGGTTGTTGCACTGAAGGGATGAGCAAGTCCATGGGTTGATCATCATCACCCCCAAGCTGTTGTTAGGTTGTACAATGTTTTTCTGTTTCTGCTCATCTCCCTCAGCATCAGTTCATGCAAATCTTTCCAGGCTTCCCCGAATTCCCATCCCTCCTAGTTTCTAATAGAATAGTGTTCCATGATATACATATACCACAGTTTGTTAAGCCATTCCCCAATTGAAGGACATTCACTTAATTTCTAATTTTTTGCCACTACAAACTGGGCTTCTATAAATATTTTTGTACAAGTGATGTTTTTACCCTTTTCATAATCTCTTCAGGGTATAGACCCAGTAGTGGTATTTCTGGGTCAAAGGGTATGCACATTTTTGTTGCCCTTTGGGCATTTCATTTCCCTATTGTTAAAGCTACTTCTACTTCATTCACCCAGGTTCACAATCATGGTATGATCTTGGATAGTCACTTTCACTCTCAAATCCTTTTACACTCTTCCTCCAACTGTTGTTAAGTCCTGTCACTTCTACTTTGTATACATTCTATTCTATAATAACATCCTTACCACTAAACTCAGCCCTATTCATCTCATGCTGGAAGTTGTAACAGGCTTTTGTTTGATTTCTCTGCCTCAAGTCTCTCCTCATTATAATCCATTAACTTCCTGAAGTATAGATCTGACCATGTGGTTCCTATTACCTTGAGGATCAAATGTAAAATCCTCTGGCTTTTTAAAAAGCCTTTCTTAATTGAATTCCTTCCTATAGTTCAATTTTTCTCCTACCTTCCTTCTATTCAGGTACTCTTTATGATCCAATGGCATTGGAGACTTTCTATTTTCTTCACAAGACACTGAAATTCCTGATTCCAGGCTTTTTTTTTTTACTGGCTGTATTCCATACATAAAATTCTCTACCTCCTCATCTCCACCTCCTAACTTTTCTGTCTTCCTTCAAGTCTCAATTAAAATCTCACCTTCTGGTGGAAGCCTTCTGGTCTCTCTTAAATGATAGTACTTAACATCTGACATTATCTCCAATTAACCCTGTACATATGTTCAAAGTACATGATTGTTCTGTAGTATTTTTAAAATTTTAAAACAACTTTCAAGCTCAAAGACCTTCAATTTGGTTATCAGAATAGAATGATCAGCAATGCTGTGATCCAAGAGAACTCTGAATGATTTATGATAAAGAATGAGATCCATCCCAAAGACAGAGTTGATGGTGTCTGAATACAGATAGAAAGAACATTTTTTTTTCATTTTATTTATCTTGTGGTTTCTTTTTTTTTTGAGGGGAGAGTTATGTGTACTTTTACAACATTATGGTAATGATTTTCATGACTATAACATTTTTAATCTTTATCAAGCAACTTGCTTTCTCAAAAGAGGGGGAGTGCAGAATAATTCCCTCTGGGGGAAGGAACATGAGCTAATTATTTGAGTAAAGAAAACTGAGGTTTTAGCCATACAAATCTAAAATTATATTACAAAGCAGCAGTTATCAAAACAGTTTAGTATTGGCAGAGAAATAGAGTGGTTGACTGATCAATGGAACAGATTAGGTACAAAAGAAGCAGTAGTAAATGATTATTGTAATTTATTGTTTGATAGATTCAAAGACTCAAGCTTTTGGAATGAAAACTCAACTATTTGACAAACACTGCTGGGAAAACAAAAAAATAGCATGGCAGAAACTAGGTACAGACAATTATCTTGCATCCAATACCAAGATAAGTTTAAAGTATTGACAAAATTTAAACCAAGGGTGATACTATAAGTCAATTAGGAGAAAAGGAATGGTTCATCTCTCATATCTATGAAAAGTGCAGGAATTTATTTATGAAGAAATAAGAGAGAACATTATAAAATACAAAAAGAATAATTTTGATTACAAAAAATAATTTTGATTACATTAAAATAAAGTTTTTCACAAATTAAACCAATGCAATCAAGATTAGAAAGAACACAGAAAGATAGAAATAATTTTCACAGCAAGCATTTCTGATAAAGGACTCATTTTTAAAATATATAATTTATAAAAGACTACAAGTTATTCCCCAGTTGATAAATAATCAAAGGATATGAACAGTTTTCAGATGAAGAAATTAAAACTGGCAATAATAATTTGAAAAAATGCTCTAAATTGTTACTGATTAGAGAAATGAACATTAAAACTACTTTGAGGGGCACCTAGGTAGCACAGTGGATAGAGCACCAGCCCTGGAGTCAGGAGGACCTGAGTTCAAATCCAGCCTCAGACACTTAAAATAATTACCTGTGTGACCAAGGGCAAGTCCCTTAACCCCATTGTCTTGCAAAAACTATAAGAAAAAAATCCAAGGATTATCAGATTGACTAATAAAATGACAAAAAAAGGAAAATGATCAATAAATTAAAAGAGAACGTGGGGAAACTGGGATAACATTAGTAGAGTTGTAAACTGATCCAACAATTCTGGAGAGCAATCAGGAATTATGTCCAAGGAGCATTAAAACTGTATACCCTTTGATCCAGCAATATCACTACTAGGTCTATATCCCAAAGAGATCATAAAAATATTTATACATATACAAAAATATTTTACATATACAAAAACATTTATGTAACTCATTTTGAAATGGCAAAGAAACTGGAATTTGAGGGGATGTCTATCAAATGGGAAATGCCTGAAAAAGTTATGGTATATGTATTGTTCTGTAAGAGATCATGAATGACAAGACTTCAGAAAAGCTTGGAAAGAACAGATGCTGAGTGAAGTGAGCAGAATCTGGAGAACATTGTTCACATTAACAGCAACACTGTATGATGATCAACCTTGATGAACTTAGTCTCCCCCAGCCCCCAGCAGTACAATAATCAAAGACAATTCTAAAGGACTCGTGATGGAAAAATGCCATCCTGATTCAGGGAAAAACTATTACAGTCTGAATGCAGACTAAAACATACTATTTTCTATTTTTAAAATTTGTTTTATGCTTTATGTTTTTTCCCTTTTATTCTGATTCATCTATAACAAATGACTAATATGGAAATATGCACAGTTATATGTCTATAATCTGTATCAAATTATTTACTATCAAGGGGAAGGGGGAAAAGAGAGTGGGGAGAAAAATGTGGAACTCAAAAGTCTAACAAAAAAATGAATGTTGAAAACTATCTGCATATAGTTGGAAAAATAAAGAAATACGTGTGTGTGTGTGTGTGTGTGTGTGTGTGTATGTGTATTTGTATGTATAAGAAAACTGAGGCTACACAATGTGAGCTTACTTCCCCCTTCTCCTCAAAACCTAACACATCACCTATTTTTCTCCTTATTCTCCAGTATCTTGACATATTCTAATCCCTCAAGATGTACACTTGATAGCAGCAACTCCACTCCTTTCCAACCAACTGAAATCTTAATCTACCAACACCCCAACTCCATTTTATCTTTAATTTCTATATATAGTTCCTTTCCTACTTGTTTCCATCATATCCAAGTCTTCCTTATCTTCAGAAAACTTCTACTAAAATCCTACTAAACTTTCTCAAGTGAGTTCTCACATTCTCTCTCAGCCAAATCCTCTTGAAAAAAACGTTCCAAACTTGCTGCCTCCATTTCCTCTTTTCTCATAGTCCTTTCCCTCTGCAATCTGGCTTCTGACTTCAACACTCAAGTGAAGTTACTAATGATTTAAAAGTGAAATTATCAAGGATTTAACTGCCATTTATGATTGTCTTATGGTATTTTCTTTCTTTCTTCCTTCCTTCCTTCCTTCCTTCCTTTCTTTCTTTCTTTTAAGGTTTTTGCAAGGCAAATGGGGTTAAGTGCTTTGCCCAAGTCCACAAAGCTAGGTAATTATTAAGTGTCTGAGACCGGATTTGAACCCAGGTACTCCTGACTCCAGGGCCGGTGCTTTATCCAGGATGCCACTTAGCTGCCCCTGGTATTTTCTTCTTGACCTATTTGTCCCATACTTGAGACTCTTTACCTCTAGATCCCATCTCTTCTGCCTCTCTAATTCCTCTTTCTCCTTTAATGATTCATCACTCCTATTTTAGCTTGCAACCATGGGTGCTGGACCTCACCCTTAAGGTCTATTCTGTGTCCTCTTCTTTTCACACTCCACAATCTGGGTAAACTCTTCAAGTCTTAAGCATTTAATTGTTGATGTCATGCAGATGACTTAAAAATCAATAAGCAAACACACTTACACATGGATATACAGCATATTTGACATTTCAAACTGAATTTCCCAAATATATCTCAAACTCAACCTGTCCTAAAAATTATCTTTCGTCCCAAACCCTTCCCTCTTTCCAAATTCTGTCAATAATATCACAAATCTAATCAGTCACCTTTATCACATGCATTCAATTGTCCAATTTCAACTGGATACTGCACCATCTTTTTTTTCTTCTAAGTAAACACAAATTTGAACTTTTCAAATATTATTTGAATAGGTTTGAAGGACTTTTATCATTATTTTTTCTTTTCTTTTCTTTTGAGATTAAAATCTTTTTTTCTTAGGTACAAGGGAGAGTAAACCAAACAGGATTAAGTGACTAGGGTCACACAGTTAGTAAGGATCAGGTCCAATTTGAACTAAATTCATCCAGGGCTTGTACTCTATCTACAACACCACCTACCTGATCCAAAGTCTTAATTTGACTTTTTTAGACAGGAGATTGCTATAACGTACATACATTTCAAATACATTTATAATGTAAATTTAATACAAAAGCGCAATGATCACTTCACTGTTCCCATTTTCTCTTACCTATAAAATGAGGAAGGTAGACTAAATCATTTCTAAATTCTTTCCCAGCTTTAAAATCATGAGTCTATTTATAAAAACCATATTTATCTAACTTTAATTTAGGAAGTAGAAAATAACAGTCTGATGTGTGCTACAGATTAAGATGCTTTACAAGCAAACAAACATTAACATCCTGAGGGTTGAGTCCAATATCCAAAATACAATTAGAAAATATTTACATTATGGAACACAGATAATTAAATTAAACTGAAAGTAAATCTATTCAACTAATAGAAAAATGAGGAAAAATTGGTATTAAGCACCCAGAAAGATTAGAGCTAAAAGGTCATCTAATCTTATTTTAAAAATGAAACTTAAAGAGGCACATAAATGATAAGAGTGAATAATTAATTATATCTGTTAACAAAAGTACAATAAGAAAATCAGTCATTATTTTAAAGATTAAACATATGCAATTTGAAGTCACAAAGTTATTAGGAACAATAAAGCAAGGAACTTTCATCTATTTATTTATTTCACATTACTACAATAATCTTCCTGTGTCAGTAAACATAACCCCGCCCTGACAAAATGATAGAGAAACCTCAAGAAAAATAAAGTGAGGGGGAAAAAATGCACTTCAGTCTGTGCTCAGTTTACCATCACTATGTCTCTGGGATGGGTTGCATTCTTCATCAAAAGTCCATCAGAGAAGTTGCTTCATTATTTTTTCCCCACAAGTGCTTTTATTAACTGTATTTTCTTCCATCAATTCCCATTTATTCTATTTTCTCTCTCTCCTTCACCCTATCCCTTGCCAAAAGTGTACTGAATCTCACTACCTTCTCCCACAATCTTCACTCTCTTCTATCACCTACACCTTCCCCTCCCTATCCTCTTTCTCCCATCCCTTTCCTCCAGGTTAAGATAAGATTTCTGTTCCCTCTGAATCACTTTTGTTAAGTGGCTCACTCATTTCCCTTCACCTTTCCCCTTTCCACTCCACTGCAAAAGTTTTCTTTCTTGACTTTTATGTGAGTCTACCATTCTACCTCCCCTTTCCCTATTGCTGCCCAGTACATTTCTTTTTCACCCACTGACCCCCTCATTTTAACAACATATTATACCTTTATATTAAGCTCCCTCCTGTGCCTTGTCTATATATGCTCCTTCTAATTGCCCTAATAAAGTAAGAAGGTTCATATGAATTATCAATATCTTTTTCCCATGCAGGAATACAACCAGTTTAACATCATTAAATCCCTCATAATCTACCCTTCTCATCCACTCACTCTATGCTTCACCTGAGTCAAGTACTTAAAGATTAAACTTTCTCTTCAGCTCTATTCATTTCAACAGAAAAAGTAAGTCCCGTATTTCATTGAATGTCCATCTTTTCTCCTGAAAGAGGATGTTCACTTTTGCTGGACAGTTGATCTTGTAATTTATAATTTGTAATCCTGACTGTAGTGCCACAGTAACTAAATTATTTCCTTCTGGCTGCTTGTAATATTTTTCTCTTTGACATGGGAATTCTGGAATTTGGCTATAATATTCCTGGGAATTTTTATTTTGTGGTCTCTTTCAGGCAGTGATTGGTAGATTCTCTCAATTTCTATTTTACCCTCTGCTTCTGGGTATCAGGGTAATTTTCCTTAATAATTTCTTGAAAAATGAAGTCTGGGCTCTTTTCCTAGTCATGACTTTTAGACAGCTCTCAAATTTTAAAATTATCTTTCCTTAGTCTATTTTTCCAGTTCAGCTGTTTTTCCAAAGAGATTATATTTCACATTTTCTTCTAGTTTTTCATTATTTTGGCTTTGTTTTATTGTTTGATTTCTGACAAAGTCATTAGTTTTCCTTACCTCCATTTGATTTGAAGGAATTATTTTCTTCAGAGGGCTTTTTTATTTCCTTTTCCAACTGGCCAATTTGACTTCTTTAAGATATTCTTCTCTTCATTGTCCTTTTGGACTGCTTTTCCCATTTGACCTAAACTGATTTTTAACATGTTATTTCCTTTGGTGGTTTTTTTTTTTTGGTCTCTCCTTCAAGTTGCTGACTTGGTTTTTATGATTTTCCTGCATTGCTTTCATTTCTCTTCCCAATTTTTCCCCTCTATTTCCCTACTTGATTTTCAAAGTTTTTTTGAGCTCTTCCATTGCCTGAGTTCAATTCTTATTATTTTTCTTGGAGGTTTTGTATATAGAAGCTTTGACTTTGTCATCTTATGAGTGTGTATTTTGATCCTCAATGGGACCAAGTTGTCTATGGTCAGGTTGTTTTTTTCTTTTGTATGCTCATTTCTCCAGTTTATGACTTTCAAAGCCTTATGAGAGGTTCTAACTGCTCTCCTAGTCTGTGGATGACCACAAGCACTTCCCTTTGGCCTGGAGTTATGAGGAGGGTCCCTGTTCCTCTATGGTAATATGGGGACCCAGACAGCAACTTGGATCAGAGTATGGGCAAAACAATAGAGTCCTGCCCCAGGAATAGCAGAGTGACCTCTGCAGTCTCTCCCCACCCCCTTACCAACTATGGACTGAAAGCTTTGGAAGCAGCTACCAGGTTGCTCTGCAGGTTCCCAGGGTAGGGCTTCCATGAAGCTGGTGCTGACCTGGGCTCTGTGCTCACTCTGTTGCGACCCTCCAAGCCCATCGGGGAGATCCCTGGGTCAAGAGATCTGGAAACAGCTCACATTGTTATGGACCCAGGCACCCCACAGGCTATTACTGGAAGGCTGAAGCTGGTTTGCTCCGGTAGGGCATGGGCTGCACTGCAGCTTTTCCCAACCCCTGTCCTGGAGGAATAGCCTTTTCCTGTGAATCTTTTAAATTCTTTTGTGCTAGAAATTTGTTTCACTCAGTATTCCTGTGTGTTCTGATACTTAGAGTCATAATTTTAGTGCATTTGGAGTTTTCTAGAGAAGAGCTTCTGGGGATTCTTGCCTCCACTCCACCATTTTAACTCTGCCTCCCCCCCCACCCCGGCCAAGGAATTTTTAAAAATTGCAAAGGTATGTAACTGATACAAAAGCATGATTCACAACTGCTTCATGGAATTAAGTTTAACTTTTCAAAGATGTCTCTGATAAATCTCTATTTTTAAATAGAGTTTAAAGGCTGTTACCATACATTGTGCCCATGATCCATGTTCCTTTCCATCTTTTTACTATCCCATCAGGTTGCAAAAAATCCTTCCTAGTCTTCCCTAACTTTGTACTTTCCCTCAAAGATGAGGCCCAATTTGGTCTCTATTCACCTTGTGTGGTACACCTTCATGACATTAGGAGCTCCTAGTGTCACAGAGCAGATGCTTCATAATGTCCCCTAACTAAACGAGATCTTCTTAGAACAGAAGTTATCAGAAATGTTAAAAGATCCCCATTATTAAAAACCTCACAGCCACCCACCAATTTCAGTTTAGTCTTTCTTACACTGTCCTTTACCCATAAATTTCTGAAATAATTATAACACAAAACACAACAGGGCATTAGCAACTATAGGGAAACCATATGAAATATAAAATAATTTCTGGTGACAAAAATTATTTGTTAAAACCTAAAATGCCATAGAAGTGAAATTATTTTTTCTACTCTAAGAAATTAAAACCCAAATTTACCAAATTAAAAAGTTCAATCTTAGTTATCACATTCTATTCCAAGGAGCTAACAAGTTTCATCATATTATATAGTCTGTCTATTTTTCCATTTCTGATGTTGTACTGTCTATTCTATTTGTATGAGTTAAAAAACAACTTTTAAGTTACAGAAATTCATTTGAAATCTCAGGCTGGGTTTTGTTTTTACCCACCAAGATTATTTCTTAACTGTAATAATCCTATAACCTCAGATACTTTGCTTCTGAGCAGATGCTTACTTGGGGCTCAATAAAGGAAATACTTTTTTTTTTAAATAATGTAAAAGACCTCCAAGAAAAGATTCACTAAGAAATTTTTCAAAACAGTACAAAGGTGTTTTCAAGATCCAATGTAAAAAACAGTTTTAGTAAATTGTGCTTTAAAAGTTAAGAAATCAAAGAGATTAATAAGAACAGTTGACATAAAGAAATTTGTGGTTTATATTCTTCTGGTTTACAAAGACTGTTTTCTACTAAAACAAAAATCAAAGCTACTTTATGTTATTTCTTTATATCCCACAAGAGAATCTGAGATATGGTGAGATTATGTATATACCAAAAACTCAAAAAATTTTGGTTAACAAATAATTCACATAAGCTATCTATCTATCTATCTATCTATCTATCTATCTAGGTTTTTGCAGGGCAATGGGGTTAAGTGGCTTACCCAAGGCCACACAGCTAGGTAATTATTAAGTGTCTGAGGCCGGATTTGAACTCAGGTCCTCCTGACTCCAGGGCCACTGCTCTATCCACTGTGACACCTAGCCGCCCCAAGAGCCAAGGGCTAGGCTTTTTTGCCTGTTAAATTATTGAACAAGTTAACAAACTAGCAATAGGTTTAGAATATTTTTGAGAAATAGTTTTAAGAACTTTCCATTTTTTTTGCAAGGTAATGGGTATAGTGACCTGTCCAAGGTCAAACAGTTAAGTAAATATTAAGTGTCTGAGGTTATATTTGAACTCAGGACCAGTGCTCTATCCACTGCACCACCTAAATGCCCTTACATTCACTTTAGAAGAATTATTCATACATAACTGATAAATTATTTCCAAATTATTGCTAAACTAGTCATTAAATCTAGTCTTCTGATGGGATAACTTATTTGTTTAGACTAGTCTGAATTACTGTACATCCTTGAAAATAAACCTACTCAAATATATTACCTCATTGTGGATGCTCCCACCAATGATGTCAACTGTAACTCAAATAAGTCTGCCTGTCCTATAGGATTCTTATTGTTCATTTTTTCACACATGTTCAGAACAGGGGTATTACCCAATATGTCCAGGTTTTCTTTGCTTTCTTTAGTGAATGAAGTAACACAGGCTTTCCAAGAGCTTTCCCTTTCTATTATCCATTTGACTAGATCACCTTCTCTTGTAATTGTTCATTTCTTTCCATTTGTTGTTTTGGTACTTCTTTAACAATTATTATTTACTGCCAGTAATAGCTTACTTGTCTATTGCTTCACTACCTTCAGAGAAATTAATCTATAATTAGATTAACTTGAATAAATTTTGCTTCTATTTATTACTGAGAATATTTACTTTTAATGCTGTAATGTTCTGTGACAACAGCTATATGACACCACCAGTAGCATGATTAATCTTTATTTCTAAAATTTTAATTATAATATAAAAAATTAGTGCTTTTAGTGAATTCATGGTTTTTCTCTCAATTATGTCAGTTAAACATACATATAAATTTCTATTGATAAACAAAAAAAGCAATAAGATGTGTATATGTGATACTTACATTGATTTTGAAAGCTTGTACTGTATTATCCAAGAGAAGGATATTGCAGACCACCTCTGTATGTTGTCTGTCTCGTGCCAGCTCAGATGCTCGTACATTGTAAGTTCTGCCAGCTGGCAATCGGAAGCGTGCGGTCATTACTGTCCACACAGGGTCTTTACAAATAAGAAAAAAAATGATAGCACAGTTAAAAAAAAGATATATGATCTTTAAATGATATATGCTAAATTTTATCTTAAACTTAAAAAAATAAAAAAGGAATAAAGAATATTTGGCTACATTTTATCGTAAGCAATTTTTAGCTAAGCAAGACTCTGCAAGGGATCTATGGATAGATTTCCAGGCATGGAGAGGAGGCAGTCTATAAATCTGGATGTTGAAAAATTATACCTATAATTTCACTAACACCAAATTTAAAGGTTTATTTTAATAATTATAATTCAGTGCAGTTTCTATTGTAATCCTGTGCAAATTAATCATGACTTCAAAAACAGAAAGAAAAGGTTCATAGTCAATAACAGGAAAAAAGGGTGATACCATAAGCCAAAAGGTGATAAAATGTGATTATGAAAAGTTTGCTACAGGAGACCCAATTAAGGCAAATGGTCCCAAAAGAATGTCAGAAAGAAAAGACTCTGGGAAAATGATATCAGACAATAAGTGGGAAAGATATGTTAAGATTTTTATAATTCTTAAGGAGCATCAATGATAACAGAGTTACCACTTTTGGACTCAAACTCTCTCTGATATACTACACAATAAGGAGAAAAAACAAGGAAGGAATATAAAAAGGAAGGAACTGCTCATTTAGATCAAGCGTATATATAAAAGAAGTCTGTGTTGAAGGCTTTTGACAATATTGACAATGTTGACAGATTTAAGGTATTTAATAGAGAAGATTCCTAGAGATGCTTGAAAATAAAACAAGTAGTCAAAATGCCATACTTTTTTGGTTTGCTTTTTTTTAAAGACAATCAAGAAAATATAACTCATATGCCTACATTTTCCTGCCTACACATTTTTATGAGGAAAAAAGTACACAAACCAAGTACATCACTGATGTTGACCAAGGAAGAATATAGATATTTTTACATAAATGATCCCCTCGAATATAGTAAAATCACTGACTGAAAGGAGTTCTGTTCTTTAGCTGTATGCAACTTTTCATGATTCCATGGATTCAGGGGATCTTCTTCACAAAGATCACTAATGACTTGCCATTTACTTCTCCAATGTACTAAAGTAAAGAGAGGTTAAGTGATTTACCTAGGGTCACTTGGCTAATTAGTGAGTGTTTGAGGCAGGTTTTTGAATTCAGGTTTTCCTGACTCCAGGCTCAGAACTCTATTGAGTAACCTAGGTGCCTCCAAGCTGATTGAAAGGCTTGGAGAATACAATATCCCCAAAAATAATCCCTTGTAAAGAGCATTTTATTTTGTAAAACACATACTGAGTTAGGTTTACAAAGTATTTCCCATACATACATGTAAATACAATCTAAGATGTCTTTAAAGTTATAGTGATCCCCTGATTTTAGATCAGATTAATTAGTTGCGATTGTCAATATCAAATAAAACATAAAACAGGAAGGTTGATGATATTCATCAAATGTTTGCTATCATTATGGAAAACAGAGTCCAAATAGTGGGAGGTCCAGATGTTATTGTTTGTAAAACAACACTATTAACTGGATTAAAAACTAAAAATTACAAATTTTCTTAAATTAGATCTATAATCATTCAGGAATATGGTTTAACAATTGATGCAGATTCCAATTCATTCTGAATAGTTGCTTTGCAAACCTTAGTGTCATCAATCTATTTACATGATATTTATATTTGTGTGTGTGTGTGTGTGTGTGTGTGTGTGTGTGTATGCACACAATAAAATGGGCAACTCTTGTCAAGTCTACAAGATTTCTGTTCTCTCTATATACTAGGGACTTTCCACTGAGTCTCTGGACAAGTGCATGGAAAGAGCATCATGCATCTCTTGTTTTCAGTACATAATCAATCAATTGTGTTTTCAGTCATACATCTGCCTGAAACTCTTTACTCCTCTTCCTGAGTATAGTACTTCTTTCACATATATTACAACCTAAATTTCTCCTAACCAAATGTGACTTTTTGGATAACTCTCTATTTTTATCATCAGTAAGGCTCTTAGATGGAATTTAATTAGTCAGAAGGCCTGGATGTAATTTAAATTACACAAGATGATAATCTCAAAAGAAGACCAATCTTCTTTTGTAGGGGGGGACAACAATGTACTTTCAGGGTAGAGCCAAGATAGTGGCAAAAAGTTAACATGTTCCTGGAGTTTTTCCCTACCAAAGATAAATAAAACCTCTATTCTGACACTCAATCTGCAGATCCCATCAAGGAAAAAATGAAGATTCAAAGAAGTTTTCAGAGGTAAACATCTTGGAGGATATTCAGTGAAGACCTGCCTCTTTGAGGGAAAAGAAGTAAAGTCCAGGAGGTGAGAGGGCAACAAAGTCAGTGGAAGGTGCTTAGTCACGGTGCAATCCAGGCCCCTGCAACAGCAGAGGTCCTGGCAACTAGACAGCAAACCAGCAGGGAGAATCCCAACCCCAAACAAAGTCTGAACCCTGGGAACACCAGGGCAAAAGACAAGAATGGTTCGGGAACAAAGCACTGCTAAATCAGAACTTAGACATAAAGGAGGAAACAAACCTCTGCAAAGGCAAGGCCTGGACTGCATAAGCAACATCTTAGCCTACGACAAGTCAGGGATCAGACCACAGTACCAGAAAAAAAAAAAAAAACAAACAGCTTAAATCTACCCCAGGAGCAGAGAAAGGCTAAAAGAGTGCTCACTAGAGAAAACTACTTTACAGACAAAGATGATGACAATGCCACATTGGAAGAATAAATCAGTGAAAAATCACTCATGGGGCAAGAATCAAAATAATCTATGAATTGAACTCAAATACAAAAGTTCACTGAAGAGCACAAAAAAGAATTTTAAAAAAAACGAAAGAAGAGAGGAAGAAGAAAAATGGAAAAAAGAAATGAGAGTCATGCAGGAAAATTATGAAAAAGTAACCAGAGAATTCAACACCTTCAAAATGGAAACACAAAAGATAACTGAAGAAAATAAAACCTTAAATATTAGAATTGATCGAATAGAAAGGAATTAATCTACAAGATGACAAAATTGCATCAAACAAAATTAAAAAGGCTGAAAAGACTGAAGAAAATGTAAAGTACCTTTCAGGGAAAACAAAAGACCTGGAAAATAGATCAAGGAGAGACAATCTATGAATCATCTGACTACCAGAAATCCTAGATCAAAAAAGGAATCTGGAAAACATCATGCAGATAATTATAAGAGAAAACTATCTAAATTTGCTAAAAGAAGAAAACAATATAACCACTGAAGGAATAAACAGAACCCCTCCAGAAAGAAACCCCCAGGATAAAAACTTTAAGGGTTGTAAGAGCCAAATTCCAGAACTCTCAAATAAAGGAGAGAATATTGCAAATAGAAAAAAAGAAAACAAATCAAATACAAAGGAGGCACAATCAGACTCACACAAGGACCTATCAGTCTCAACATTACAGGATTGGAAGACCTGGAAAACCATATATCAGAGAGTAAAGGACGTGGTTTTTAAAACCCAGAATGTATTACCCTGCAAAATTGAGGGGAAAAGATGGATGTTCAATGAAATAGAGGATTTCCAGAATTTTCTGACACAAGACAAGAAATGAACAGAGAATTCAATTGTCAAATACATGACAAAGAGTTCCATTAAAAAGGTAAATGAAACGGTTAAGGAAAAAACAAAACAAAACAAATGATAATCAAGACCATCTATAAAGTGTATATAACTCTAAAAGGGAAAATAAAACACTTGTAATTCTTGAGAACTTCACTTCTTTCAGGATAATTAAAGGGTCAAATATAATTGAAGAGATTGGACTTAGAGGATGTAGGTATGGTTGAGTCTTCATTGAAGAGGTCCATGATTACATCACTATGTTTGAGACAAAAAACCCTGATAAAAAGCAAGAGTGTTAACTTCAAGCTGTCACATTATTGTTTGATCCTCTTTAACTCTGCTATGCTTAGCACCTTGTCTAATAGGGCACCATAAACTAGGAGGTGCTGATTCCTAAAGTTCTCAGGTGAGACTTTCAGAGTCTACCAGTACTTAAGAGATCCTTAAAGTTTCTTGAAGTTAATTAATTCAGGGTTTGATGTAATCCTTGCTTCACTTAACAAAGGTTTAAGTACCCTGGGTGATGGGGGGGGGAGTAAAGAGAGAGAGAGAGAAAGTAGGCCTGGAGGGAAGGACACAACTACTTCAAGAAATGATATGGCTTTGGTTGATATTTTGGCCCATGAGCAGGATTGTGTGTACTTGGAGTGTACTTGAAAAGGGCTAAGGTAAAAAATAATTATAATTATAGTTTGATAGAATCTGAGACAATGCTGCTTATCAAGCAGTCAAGCAAACAAGCTGTGGTGATACCTTAATAACAATATGAGCCTATCAAGCAATTAAGTAATCAAACTGTGACTGATGATACCTAATCAATAGTACTAGAGCAACGAATAAGGGAAGAGGCACAGGCGTAGTGGATAAAGCACTGGCCCTGGAGTCAGGAGTACCTGTTTCAAATCTGGTCTCAGACACTTAATCATTACCTAGCTGTGTGGCCATGGGCAAGCCACTTAACCCCGTCTGCCTTGCAAAAAACCTAAAAAAAAAGATTTATAATTTTAGAGAGAAAGAAGGGAGGTTGTAAAT
The DNA here is from genome assembly GCF_037893015.1 of Macrotis lagotis. Classification (NCBI taxonomy): domain Eukaryota; kingdom Metazoa; phylum Chordata; class Mammalia; order Peramelemorphia; family Peramelidae; genus Macrotis; species Macrotis lagotis. Next base: position 610,744,317 of record NC_133658.1, read on the forward strand.
GCTGAGTAAATTCTATTCAATTGATTTATCCCAGAGAGAGAATAAGATGTATTTCCCCTTGGGTAACCAAATCTACAGGGAAAGGATACGGGGAAAGGAAAAGATAAGGGAAGAAAGAACTGATAAAAGGGAAACCAAAGGTATAAGTGAAAAAAAATTTAAAGTTTGATTTTTAAAAGAAAAACCAAGGGAAAAGGGAGTAAAATTTTGATGAGGAATACGAGGAAAGGAAAAAAGACAAGAAAGCATGGAAGGAAATACAGAATTAATAATTTTAACTGTAAATGTGAATGGAATGAACTGTCCCATAAAACAGAAGTGGATAGTAGAATGGATTAAAATCCAGAATCCTACAATATGGTGTTTACAAGAAACACATCTGAAGCAGAGAGATACACACATAGTGTAAAGGTAAAAGGCTGGAGCAAAATATATTACCTCTCAGTGGAAGTAAAAAACTTTAGGGTAGTGATCCTAATCTCAGTTAAAGTAAAAGTAAAAATGAATCACATTAAAAGGGATAAGGAAGGAAGGAAACTACACCTTAAAAGACAACATTGGTAATGAAACTATATAATTACTAAACATGTTATACACCTAGTGGTGAAGCATGTAAATTCCTAGAGGAAAAACTGAGTGAATTAAATGGGGACATAGACAGCAAAACTTTAATAATGGGGGTCTTTAATCTCTCTCTCTCTCTCTCTCTCTCTCTCTCAGAATTAGATAAGTCTGACTATAAAATAAACAAGAAAGAAGTTAAGTAAATAAATAGAATTTTATTAAACTTAGATATGACAGAATACAGAACAGGAACAGAAAGGAGTATACCAGGGCGGAGCCAAGATGGCAACAGAAGACCTCTCTTAGGTGCTCTCTTTATAATATTTCAATACTCATAAAATAAGGACTTGAACTACATTTTCGAGAGACAGAAACCACAGAGGGATCCAGTAAAGCAGTTCCCCAGCCAAAGGTAACCTGGAAAATACTGGAAAGGCTCCACTCCACATGCTTGGAGGGGTGGCCTCCTGCATGAAGGAACTTCAGCCTCCCGGAGGCAGCCCCAAGGCACCTGGGAGCCCCAGCTCATGGCAGCAGGGGCAGTCTCCTGACGTACACCCCAGGGAGCACCAGGAACAACTTAGAAGATTAGTGGGGGACCTCTGCCAGAGCTAGCACGTGAAGCCCAGCCCTCAGGGCATTCAGTTAGCAGTGTGTCTGGGGCAGCCCAGATCCAACAAAAGGAAGTAGGGGGAGTTGGTAAGCAGGAGCCCCCAGGCAACTAAGCCTTGAGTGCTCAGCCCAGGTAGGGGAGTGGAAAGAGACTTCTTAGGTCTGTCCTCTGTCCCTGGAACAGGACTCTGGGGCTCTGACCACATTCAGATCCTGATCTCAGTCTAGGCCCCCCCCTAGAACAGCAGCCCCCGCCCCACCTCAGCCCTTTGGCAGAGGGTTGTGCTTGTCATTCAGAGACCAGGAGGACAGAACTTACACACATTGAGATCCTTGTGGGGGGTGTCCCAAAAATACTCAAAAGCACAGGAAGCACCCCCAAAGCAGATGCAGGCTGGGGAAATGAGTAAACAGAGAAAAGAGAGGAACACCATTGCGAAATACATTGTCTATGATTCCAAAAAGGATCAAAATAGTCAGAAGATGAGGAAGTACAAGCTCTTGCATCTAAAAACTCCGAGAAAAACAGAAATTGAGTTCAGGCTATGACAGAGCTCAAAAAAGACTTTGAAAATCAAGTAAAGGAGATAGAAGAAAAACTGGAAAAAGAAATGAGAGAGATGTAGTAGAAACATCAATAATTAGTCAGGAGTTTAGTCAAGGAGATCCAAAAAATGCTTAAGAAAATAACATGTTAAAAGCCAGCATAGCTCAAATGGATAAAACAGTACAAAATGTTATTGAGAAGAATGCTTTAAAAAGCAGAATTGGCCATATGGAAAAAGAGATAAGAAAGCTCTCTTAAGGAAAACAAATCCTTTAGATGTAGAATGGAACTAAAGGAAGCTGTGGACCTTACGAGAAGTCAATACAAAATACTTCAAAACCAAAAGAATGAAAAATTAGAAGAAAATGTGAAACATTTCATTGAAAAAAAACTGATCTGGAAAAGATTCAGGAAAGATAATTTAAAAATTATTGGAATACCTGAAAGTCATGATCAGGAAAAGAGCCTTGAACTCATTTTTAAAGAATTCCTATAGGAAAATTGCCCAGAAATCCTAGAAGCAGAGGACAAAATAGAAATGGAGAGAATCCACCAATCTCACCCAGAAAGAGATCCAAAAAAAAAAATCCCCAGGAATAATATAGCCAAGTTCCAAAACTCCCAAGTCAAAGAGAAAATATTGCAAGCACCCAGAAGGACACAATTCAAATATCATGGAGCTGCAGTGAGGATCACACAGGACTTAGCAGCAACTACATTAAAGGCTTGTAGAGCTTGGAATATAACATTCTGGAAGGCAAAAGAGCTTGGAATGCAACTGAGAATCAACTACCCAGCAAAACTGAACGTCCTCTTCCAGGGAAAAAGATGAACATTCAATGAACCAGGGGAATTCAAATGTTCCTCTCGAAATGGCCAGAGCTGAACAGAAAGTTTGAGCTTCAAATACAGGACTCAGGTGAAGCATAGAGAGTGGAGGAGAAGGGTAAAATATGAGGGACTTAATAAACTGCATGTATTCCTGTATAGAAAAATGATACTAATGATACTCATAAGAAATGTATCATTTAATAGAACAGATAGAAGGAGCTTTCATAGGTGAAGCATGGGTGAGAGCTGAATTTGAAGATATAAGAAGATATAAGACAGAGTCAGTGAAACAATTTTCCACAATTTCCATGCATTCCTGGGATGAATCCTACTTGGTCAGAATGTGTGATCCTAGTGATAACTTGCAATCATTTTGCTAAGATTTTATTTAAGATTTTTTGCATCTATAATCATCAGGGAGATAGGTATATAATTTTCTTTCTGTTTTAGCTCTTCCTGGTTTAGCTATCAGCACCATATTGCTGTCATAGAAAGAGTTAAGCAGAGCCATTTCCCCAATTCACAAATGGTCAAAGAATATGCAAAGGTAATTTACAGATGAGGAGATCAAAGCAATTCAAAGTCATATGACTAATTGCTCTAAATCATTACTTATTAGAAAAATGCAAATTAAAGCTTCTCTGAGGTACCACCTCACACTTCTCAGACTGGCCAATATGACCAGAAAGGATAACGATCATTGTGGGAAGGGTTGTGGGAAATCTAGGACACTATTACATTTTTGGTGGAGCTGTGAACTCATCCAACCTTTCTGGAGAGCAATTTGGTGCATACCCTTTGACCCAGCAATACCACTACTGGGTCTATACCCTGAAGAGATGATGAAAAAGGGTAAAAACATTATTTGTACAAAAATATTTATAGCAGCCCTGTTTATGGTGGCAAAGAATTGGAAATCAAGTAAATGTCCTTCAATTGGGGAATGGCTTAACAAACTGTGGTATATGTATGTCATGGAACACTATTGTTCTATTAGAAACCAGGAGGGATGGGAATTCAGGGAAGCCTGGAGTGATTTGCATGAACTGATGCTGAGTGAGATGAGCAGAACCAGAAAAACACTGTACACCCTCCTAACAGCAACATGGGAGTGATGTTCAACATTGAAGGACTCACTCATTCCATCAGTGCAACAATCGGGAACAATTTTGGGCTGTCTGCAAAGGAGAGTACCATCTGTATCCAGATAAGGAGCTGTGGAGTTTGAACAAAGTTCAAGGACTATTCCCTTTAATTTAGAAAAAAACAGATATCTTATTGTGTGATCTTGTCGCCTCTTAAGACTTCTCTTCTCTTCTTTAAGGATATGATTTCTCTCTTATCACACCCAATTTGGATCAAGGTACAACATGGAAACAAAGTAAAGACTGACAGAGTGCTTTCTGTGGGGGGGGGAAGCAAGATGGGGGGAAAATTGTAAAACTCAAATAATATCTTTAATAAAAATTAATTAAAACATCACTTGTACAAAAATATTCATAGCAGCCCTGTTTGTGATGGCAAAGAATAGGAAATTGGGTAGATGTCCTCTAATTGGGGAATGGCTTGATAAACTGTGGTATATGTATGTCATGGAACACTACTGTAATCAGAAGGGATAGGAATTCAGGAAAGCCTGGAAGGATTTCCATGAACTAATGCTGAACGAGATGAGCAGAACCAGAAAAACACTGTACACCCTAACAGCAACATGGGGGCAATTATCAACCTTGAGGGACTTGCTCATTCCGTCAATTTGGGGGTATCTGCAAAGAAGAATACCACCTATGTCCAGAGAAAGAATTGTGGAATTTCAACAAAGACCAAAGACTATTTACCTTTTAGGAAAAAACGCCCTGTTATCTTATTATATAATTCTGCTATCTACTTTGTTTTTCTTCCTTAAGGATGATTTCTCTCTCATCACATTCAAATTAGATCAATGTATACCATGGAAACAATGTAAAGACTAACAGACTGCCTTCTGGGGGGGGATTGTTATAAAATTAAAAAAAAACACCAAAATATCAGTTCCCTTAGCTCCATTCTGCATTTAATGGAATTAACTTCTTCAGAGAGCTTTCTTATCTTCTTTCCCATCTCTAGCCAATTGTGCATTTTAAAGTATTCTTCTCACTGACCATTGGACAGCTTCCATTTGACCTAAACTAATTTTTTAACTGTCATTTTTTCAGTTTTTTTTTCTGTAATTCCTTCACCAAGCTGCTGACTTGGTTTTCATGATATTCCTGCATAGCTCTCATTTCTCTTCCCAATTTTCCCACTACCTCCCTTACTTGGGCTTTAAAAATTTTTTTTTGAGGTCTTACATAGCCTGATCCTCCATGGGACTGAAATAAGTCTCAGATTCTTTTTCTTCTCTTGTTTGCTCCTTTCCGCAGTCTATGACCTAATTTTAATGCACTTTCCCAAGATTTTGAGGGTTTTGGGACAATCCCCCCACCCCAGACCTCAATTCTTTCAAGGTTTTATGAGAGGCTCTGATTGCTTTCCTGGCCTGTGCTCTGGTCTCCACAAGCACTCCCTCTGCCCTAGAGCTGTGAGGAGGGTCCCTGCACTCTATGTTTGTATGGGGCTCCAGACTGTGACCTGGATTAGAATATGGGCAAAGCAACAGGGTCCTGCCCTAGGAATAATGGAGAGACCTCTGGAGTCTGCCCTTGACCCCCCTTATGGGCTGTGCGCTGAGTGCTCTGGAAGCAGCAGCTGGGTGGCTCCACAGGACTGCTTCTGGTCCCCGGAGTGGGACTGTGCTGAGGCCTGACCAGACTAAGCTCAGCATTCACTCTGGTGCAGTAGTTTTCCAGCTGACTTTCCAAGCTGTCCTTGGCAAATCCTGGGCTGAGAGGTCTGGAAATTTCTCCCTGCTGCCAAGGACCAGGCATCCTCAGGGACCCAGTCATCTTATGGGTTGTTCCTAGAAGGCTGTAGTTGGTTCATTCCTTGGGCCCAGGATTGTGGCCCAGGTTGCATTGTGGCCCTTTCCAACCCCGGTGGAACAGTCTCTTCCCATGGATCTTCCAAGTTGTCAAGGGCTGGAAAATTGTTTCACTGAGTCTTTCTGTGGGTTCTACCACTCATGAATTGGGGGAGAACGGGGGAGCCATTTGGGAATTCCTGCCTCCATTTCACCATCTTGGCTCTGCCCCACTTTGGAGGTGATTTTTATAAATTCTTTCAACTGGCATTTCATTTTCTGTGTTCAGAAGTTCTTTTTTTTTTCTTTTAGATTTTTCAAGGCAATGGGGTTAAGTAAGCCACTTAAGTAAGCCCAAGGCCACACGGCTAGGTAATTATTAAGTGTCTGAAATCGGATTTGAAACCAGGTACTCCTGACTCCAAGGCCGGTGCTCTATTCACTGTGCTACCTAGCCACCCCCTGTGTTCATAAGTTCTAAGTAATTCTGGGGTATTATTTTTTGTTTTATGAAGTTCAAGTTTTTTGAATCAGTAAACTACACTATGTATCTACTATGTTTTGTCAAATATTTAATGTCTACTAAATAAAAAGTCATCATTATCAAGACTAGCTGGATCAATTCATAACTCCAACAATGAATTCATTAATGTACCTGTTTTCACCCTAGCATTTGTCATTTTTCTTTTTCTGTCAATTTTACTAATCTGATGGGTATGAGATAGCACCTCAAGAGTCATTTTGATTTTAATTTTTCTACTTAGTGATTTTAGAAATTAGAGCATTTTTTCCCTTGGTTAATGATAATATGGATTTCATCTTTTGAAACTATTCATATGACATGACCATTTATCAATTGGGAACTGGCTCTTATTCTTGTAAAAAAATTTTAAATTGATTAAAAAACCAATTCCCTTGATATCTTAGAAATGAAACCTTTATCAGAAAAATTTGATGCAAAGATTTCTTTTCCCAATTTCCTGCTAGTCATCCAATCATAGCTAAACTCGTTTTGTTTGGACAGAAACTTTAATTGCAATGGTATCAAAATGGTCATTTTTATCTCATGAACCTCTCTATCTCTTAAGTCATGAACTCTTTGCTTATATGCTATTTGACAGCTAATTTCTTCCCTGTTCCCCCAGCTGTTAACAATGTCACTCTTTTTGCAGAAGTCTGATTTCCTTTTGAAGTTTGTCTTCGTACACTGAGTTCCCAACAGTTTTTGTTGAAGAATGAATTCCTGACCCAATAATTGGGACCTCTGCGTTTATCAAATACTAGGTTAATATGTTTCTTTACTTGGATATATTGCATATCTAAGTGGTTTCACTGATCAAGCTATCCCTTATCCAAATTGTTTCAATGATTACTTCTTTGCTTCACAGTTTGAGATCTGAAATGGCTACGTCCTTTTATTTCTTTTATTTTTAATTCATGATTTATATGGTTGATAGTTTGTTAATATTTATTGTAGCTTTATAAAGTAACCCTTTGGTATTTTGATACTGATACTGACGACTAAATTAATTTAGGTTTTATCTTCTTTGTTATACTGATTTATCCTATCTATCAAAAATAACATTCTACAAGACTAGGTGCAATAGCAGGAAATGATTATAGTAATCTGCTGTTTGATAAACTCAAAGAATCCAGCTATTGGAATAAAAACTCTCTTCAATAAAAACTGTTCAGAAAATTGGAAGTTAAGTATGGAAGAAACTTAGATTAGACCAACACCTCATACCCATTACCAAGATAAGATCCAAATGGATACAGGATTTAGACATTAAAAGAAACAACAATATTACAAGAAAACTAGAAGATCAAGGAGTAGTTTACCTGTCAGGTCTATGGAAAGGGAAATAGTTTATGACCAAGAAAGAGATAGAGAACACCATTAAAAACAAACTAGATAATTTTGATTACATTAAAGTAAAAAGCTTTTGCACAGAAAAAAACCACTGTAACCAAGATCAAAAGAAATGTAGTAAACTGGGAAACAATTTTTACAACTAGTAATTCTGACAAAGGACTCATTTCTAAAATATACAGAGAATTGAGTCAGATTTTCAAAAAAAAAGTCATTCCCCAATTGACAAATGAAGCTGAGGAAATCAAAAAAATCCATTTCCACAGAAATGCAAATTAAAGCATCTCTGAGGTACCACCTCATACCTCTCAGACTGGCCAATATGACCAGAGAGGAAAATGATCAATGTTGGAAGGGATGTGGGAAATCTGGGACACTAATGCATTGTTGGTGGAGCTGTGAACTCATTCAACCTTTCTAAAGAGGAATTTGGGATTGTGCCCGAAGGACAACAAAAATGTGCATACCCTTTGATTCAGCAATACCACTACTGGATCTATACCCTGAAGAGATGATGAAAAAGGGTAAAAACATCACTTATACAAAAAATATTTATAGCAGCCCTGTTTGTGATAGCAAAAAATTGGAAATTAAGTGAATGTCCTTCAATTGGGGAATGGCTTAACAAACTGTGGCATATGTATGTGATGGAACACTATTGTTCTATTAGAAACCAGGAGGGATGGGAATTCAGGGATGCCTGGAAAGATTTGCATGAACTGATGTTGAGCGAGATGAGCAGAACCAGAAAAAAAATGTATACCCTAACAACAACATGGGGGTGATGATCAACCTTGATGGATTTGCTCATTCCATCAGTGCCACAACCAGGGACAATTTGGGGCTATCGGCAAGGGAGAATACCATCTGTATCCAGAGAAAGAGTTATGGACTTTGAACCAAGACCAAAGACATTAGAAAAAAAATTATCTTATTATTTAATTTTACTATCTCATACTTTATTTTCTTCCTTAAGGATATGATTTCTCTGTCATCACATTCAACTGAGATCAATGTATTACATGGAACCAATGTAAAGACCAACAGAACACCTTCTGTTGGGGGTGGGGCAAGAGAAACAAGAATGGGGGGAAAATTGTAAAACAAAATAAATAATATCCTTCAAAAAATAATATTCTACAATTATGTGGATCTTTTGATATGTGTAATTTTTTTTGTTTCATGTTTTGCAATTGTGTTCATGTAGATCCTCTGTGTGTGTGTGTGTGTGTGTGTGTGTGTGTGTGTGTGTGTGGGCAGGTAGAAACCCAAGTATTTGATACTGTCCACAGCTATTTTAAATGGAATTTTTCTATCATGCTCAAGATTTATGTGAGTTAGTTTTATACCTTTAAACCTGCTAAAGTTATTAACTGCTTTAATTAGTTTTTAGTTGACTAGAATTTTCTAAGTGAACCAGCATATCATTTGAAAAATTATCATTTTATTTCCTCTATTCACCTAGTTCAAGCTAGGTGTCATCCTCATGTACTCAATATCTCCCAACTCTCATATCCAATTTGTTGTCAAGGCCTACTAATTCAATTTTTGCAACATCTCACATGAAGTTCTCTGTCACTTGCCACCATTTTGTTATGTGCCCTTATTATGCCTGGACTGGTACCTCAGTTTCTGCTCACTCTAATCCATCCTCCATTCAGTTATGTCACCTTCTTCTCAAATTCCAGTGGATTCCTCTCTACTTCAAGATCAAATTCAAAATCTTCTGACTGATGTTCAAAGCCCTAAAGTAATTTAGGTCTCTGACTTTTTCAGTCTTCTTATACATTACACCTCTGATAATCCAGTGGCACTGGCATCTTTGTTATTCCATAATAAAACACTCCATTTCTCAGCTAGGGGTATTTTGTCTTGCTATGACTGGAATGATCTCCTACCTAATCTCCACCTACTGGCTTTTCTGGATTTCTTTATTCTCCAACTAAAAGTCCATTTTCTACAGGACTCCCTCTCAATTCCCTTTCTTAATTATTTTCTATTTATGCTATATACAGTATTTGTCTATGGGCTTTCCTATTAGACTGATCTCTTTGAGGGCATGGATTACCTTTTGCCTATTTTTGTATCCCTAGTACTTAACACAGGGTCAGGCACATTGAAGGCACAGGGATAAATGTTTACTGACTGCCCAGAAGGGGACAGAAGCAAATGGTAGAAAATTAAGAGCATTAGTTTGTTCATTACTGATCACCTTCTTCTTTGAAAAGAGTGGGTCAGTCAATGAGAGGGAAAAGTAAACAAGAGAATAACATATGAAGAAAATAATTATCACAAAACTACTCTGCTTAAAGATATCATACACAATATCAAGTCAACATATATGCAGCAAATGGAATAGTATTTGAATACTTAAAGGAAAAAGCTAATGAGTTATTAGGATATATAGCAAAATTATAATACTAAGGGCATCTCAGTGTACTCATTTCAGAACCAGATCTAATCCACTAAAAAATAAACAAAAAAGAAGTTAAGGATCTAACAGTACCAAAAAATGATCATATTTGGGGACATAAAAAAATATAAAAAGGCAAAAATATCATACAGGTCTTTTTTAGAGACCACGTTATAATAATAAACAATAATAAAAACTTTCAATAAGGGGCTATTTAGGAAATGATCAAAAATGAATAGAAGCTTTAAACATTATTTTATCAGTAAAAGTGAGAAAGAAATGATTAACAATGTGGACCTAGAAAGACTTAGTAAATCAACAGATTTTTTTCAAACTCAAACACTAAATTAGAAATTCTAAAAAAAAAATCAAGGAAAAAAATAAGATACTTGTACATTTAACAGGAGGTATTTTTTTTGGATGGAACTGCTAGCTAATTTGAAATCAAATTACCATTATAAAAAACTTAAAGGGTAAATTTAAAACATATGAAGAAATAAAAAAATTTTAATTTTATTTATTTCTTTTCTGGTGGCAAAGACTAGAAATTGAGGGGATACCCATCAACTGGGAATGAATAAATAAACTGTGGTAAGTGATTATGAAAGAATACTTCTGCTATAAGAAATATTGCTCAGGATGCTCTCAGAATAACCTGGAAAGGTTTATATGAGCTGATGTAAAATGAAATGTACCATTTACAAATTAAGATGATCAGCTGTGAATGACTTGGTTATTCCCAGCAATACAATTATCTAAGGCAAGTCTGAAGGACTTATGTTGAAAAATGATAACCATTCCCAGTGAATGATAATATCTGAATGCAGATTGAAGCATACTTTTTCTCTTTATTTTCTTATTTTTAAGTGTTTTTTTGTCTGTATTTTCTTTCATAACATGACTATTTTTTTTTGTTTTTGCAAGGCAGTGGGGTTAAGTGACTTGCCAATGTCACCCTGCTAGGTAATTATTAAGTGTTTGAGGTCACATTTGAACTCCAGTCCTCCTGACTCCAGAGCCGGTGCACTGTGCCACCAGACTACTTAAAAGAAAATATTTTAAAAAATTTTGTTCAATTACATGTCAATAAAGCTAAAAATCAAAATGAAATGAATATTTACCAAAACATAAAATGTTTTCAGATAAGGAATACAAGAAATAGAGAACTTTAATAATAATCTCAGAAAAAAATTGAATAATAAATTGGCTGCCAAAGAAAAAGATCCCAGTATCAAAAGAATTTATAAGCAAATTTGGGCAAACATTTAGGGAAAAATAAATTCTAACATGGTATTTGAAAAAAATAAAAAAAATAAGGTCTACCAATTCCTTTAATGATTCTAATAAAGTCTTGATACCTAAAAAAGGGAAAGTTAAAACAGAGAAAACAATGTTGATCAATATCTCTAATGGTATATCATTGAAAAAAATTTAAATATTAGTAAGGAAACTATTTCAATGTATAACAAAGATAATCTATACCATAATCAAGTTAAGATTTATACCAGAAGGGGCAGCTAGGTGGCACAGCAGGTAGAGCAAGGGGCCCTGGAATCAGGAGGAGCTAAGTTCAAATTTGGTATCAGATATTTAATACTTAGCTGTGTGACCTTGGGCAAGTCACTTAACCCCACTGTCTTGCAACACCCCCCCACACACACACACAAAAGATTTATATGAGAAAGTCAGGGGTGTTTCAATATTAGGGAAACCATCAACATAAATAAGCAGATTGGTAATAGTAATAACAAAAATGATATGACCATATCAAAATTTTAGAAACAATAATACACTCATCACTGTTAAAAATACCAAGAAACATGGAAATAAGTTATTTTTCTTAAATATTCTAAATGGTATCTACTTATCAAGCCCTAAAGTCAATTCTAATTTTCCATATCTAACCAAAATTTTGTTTCTAACTTAATTATCTAAATATCTAACATAATCCTATCCTGAGGCAAGCAAGACTTACTCTTATTTCCAACCTTAATTCTGCTTCTAATTTCTAACCTAATTCTGCAAATTCTTTGCAATAAGACAACTGCCATAAGATAAACGATGTCCATTATCATCATTACTATTTGATACAATGTAAGAAATGCTAGCTAAAGTTATAAGAACAAGAAATTAAAGGAATAAGCAGAAGCAAAGAGCAAATGTAGTAAAAGCATTTTGATGATGATTAACTGAAAAAATTCCAGAGTCAACTTAAAAATAACTGAAAAAATTAAAAACCAGTAAAGCTGTAAGATATAAACTAAACTCACATAAATTTTCTGAAAATTAACCAAATAAATCTACAAGAATAGACAAATTCCATTTAAAATAACCGTGGACCAAAAACCCTACCAACATAAAAGAACAAGAATTTTATGAATGCAAACATTCTCTATGCAAAAAAGAGAAATATAGAAATATTGTTTAATTTTAACTAACATAATAAAAAGATCATAAAACTGACTACATTACTTATTTGGCGTCATGAAAATCAAGCTCCCAAAAGATGTTATAGAGTTGGCATAAATTTTAACAAAATTCACCTGAAAGAATAAAAAGTTAAGAACCTTGAAAGGGAGCCTCCACAGTACCAGATCTCAAACTAAACTTAGAAAACATTAATCACCTAAATAATTCAGAACTGGGTGAGAAATCAGTGGAGCGGATTAAATAACATAATATACCTGAATAATGAGTACAGTAGCCTAGAGACTGATAAATATAAAGATCCCAGCTATGGCGTAAGAACTCACTATTTGACAAAAACTGTTAGGAAAACTGAAACGCCATCTGCAGTCTGGCAGAAGCTATGTATAAACCAACTTCACACACCATATGGCAAGATAAACTACAAATTGAGCTCCTGACTAAGGCAGGAGGACATGAGAAACAAATCAGAATGAGCACGTAAGAAATTACCTATCAAATTTTCCATCAAAAAGAGAAGCATATGAGTAAATAAGAGATAGAAGGATCAAAGATTGTAATATGGACAATTTTGATTATATGAAATTTCAAAAGGTTTGCATAAATAAAATGGATACATCTAAAATTAAAAGAGAAGTAGGTAAGAAAGATCTTTGCAGTAAGCTTTTCTGATAAATGCTCCAGTTTTAAGATAAAAGTAAATGGAATAGGGGCGGCTAGGTGGTGCAGTGGATAGAGCACCAGCCCTGGAGTCAGGAGTACCTGAGTTCAATTCTGGCCTCAGACACATAATAATTACCTAGCTGTGTGGCCTTGGGCAAGCCACTTAACCCCATTTGCCTTGCAAAAAACTAAAAAAAAAAAGTAAATGAAATAGTTGATTCAAATTTATAAGAATGAGAACAAATTTTCAATTGATTAATGATCAAAGGATATGAAAAGAAATACAAGATATCAATAATTATATGAAAAAATATTACAAATCAACAATTAGCAGCAGCTCTGATTTTATTCTTCTTACCTATCAGGGTAGAAAAGCTAACAAAGAGGAAAAATGACAAATGATGGACTGTAGAAAAACAAACATACTAATTAACTATTTTATATCAATGGTGGTAGTTCAGCCATTCTAGAAAGCACTTTGGAACTATGCCCTCCAAAATTATTAAACTGCATACCTTTCGACCCAGTAATAACTTTATAAGATCTACATCCCAAATGGATCAAAGAAAAAGAAGTTACATATACAAAGTATTTATAGTAGTCCTTTTTGTGATGGCAAAAAAACTAGAACCTGAGGAAGTTACCATCAACTGGAGACTGGCTAAACAAATTATGATATAAAAATTGTTTTAAGATAGTTGTAAGATTATAAAGTAGAGGGTTTCAAAGAAACCTGGATAGACTTACATGAAGTGATGCACAGTGAAATGAACAGAACCAGGAGAATAATCTATACAACGATACCATAAAGAGATAACAGTTTTGAAGATTTAAATGCCCTTAGTCAATACACTGATCTAATGCTAACTCAGGAGGATACACAACGAAACAAGCTTCTTATGTCCTAACAAATAAAACTGCAACATTTTTTTGGACATGGTCAATATGGGAATTTGTTTTACCTGAGTATGCATTTTGTCAAATTTTATTTTCCTTCTTTTTATAATGGGAGGAGGTGGGGAGTTAAGGTGGATTTTCATTAATTGAAGAAAGGTAACAGTTCATTTAAAAAAAACTTTTGTGTTTTTGAGACTAAAAATAATCATCAATAAAAGAATTTTTTAAACTACTGTATGTTCCTTATATATCTGACAAAAAAACAAAACAAAAAACAACTACGTAAAATCTCCATGGATGACAAGTTTTTGCTATAATCATTTCATATTACAAAGTCTAGGTAGCTGGCCAAACCACACACTTGGATGAAACTTGTGCTGAATGAAATCCATCTGTTTTGTTCCATGTTTATGTTTTGTAGATCACAAGTCAACTGAAAGTTCACTGTTCAGAGATCTAAGCTTGGCCATTCTACAAATGCAATCTAAAATAGCTAAAAAACAAGAAAAAAAGGACATTAAAAATTGATAGGCAGGCAAATGCTTGTGAGAACATAACATTCCCACCCCTGCCCCCAAACTGTTATGATGCTTTGTATTTCTATTTATATGTGAAAAAATGTAATTCTTTCCTGGACTGTGGGAATATTTATGTAGTTCTGAAAATTGTCATAAACATCCTTCAAATATCTAGCATTAATAAAAATCTCACAATCACTCAATTAAAAAGTCATTACTGTCTAAAAAGGCAGTGAAATATTTTTTGTTATTAAAACTATGTAACAAAAAACCATGTAAACAGTATTATAAGAAAATTGTACCTGTTCTTTTGAGGTCAAAGACCAGTGCCCTTAGCTGCCTAATAATCTGTTTAATAATCCATTCCAAGGATATCGTGCTTGCTTTTACATGTAAATATTTACATGATATTAATTCTCTTTTAAACTATAAGTTAATTTGTATTCCATTTGTTCAAAGTTAGAATTCACTCAGCCTGGATGAAAATTTATCTTTGTTTTAACTTGCATCCCACTGTCTACAGATAAACTTTAAGGTAGGTCAATAGTACTAATAAGAGCACAAGGAAAAATTATAAAACTATTTAAGGGAACAAACTGTTCTCAAGAACATTAGCAAGATATCCAATTGTCTTACCCACAACTGATAAACTAATTATAAAATCTACTTTATTATAAAGCAATTCTCTTCAAAAGATTTAAGAAGACAAAAGACTAAAATGAATGCTTATTTGGTCAGCCTAGAATTTCATAGGATCATAGATTTAAAATTGGATAGAGCACCAGCCCTAGAGTCTGGAGGATCTGAGCTCAGGTCCAGCTTCAGACACTTGGTAACTGCCTAGCTGTCTGACCAAGCTTGGGTAGATCACTTAACCCCATAGCCTTGCAAAATAGAAAATAAAAATAAAAAACTGGACCTGGCTTCAAAGATAATTTTACTGATGAAGTCCATAGAGATTAAAGTGCAGTCCACAGAGAGGAAAAATCCAAAATCACAAAAATAGTTAAGGGATCTGAGGGGCTTTTAGAGTCAACCCTCAAGTCCAGGATTTCACTGCCACTTCCCACTGCCTAACCAATAAAGTTCAAATTTCTTAACCTGGCAGGCACTCAAAATCTTCAGGAATCTGACCTATCTTTCCAGGTTAATCAACCTTCCCTTTCAAGGACCTTAAGCTCAAAGCAGATTACTATGAACTATTTTGAGAACTTATTCTACATTTATCCACCTCTACTCCATCAATCCAGAAATTCCCTCCATTGTTGATGCTTCCTTCACAATGAATCTCTAAGTCTTACAACTATCAAAAGAGTATACCGTTTATTACTAAATAATTTCCAAGAAAGGTAGATAGATATATCCTTAAGTGTTTTTTCATCTTGTCTAGGCATCATAAATAGATGGGCACTGTGTAGGTAAATAGATGGGCACTGTGTAGGGGGCACTGGGCTTGGGATCAGGAAGACATCATCTTCAGGAGTTCAAATCTGGCCTTAGACATTATTTAGCTATGTGACCCTGGGCCACTTAACCTTTGTTGGCCTCAGTTTTCTCATCGGTAAAATGAGCTTGAAAAGGAAATGTTAAACCGCTGTAATAACTTTGCCAAGAAAACCCCAAAATGGGATCATAAAGAATCAGATATGACTGAACAAAAAACAAAAAAGTTGAAATGAATCAAAAGGCAAACTTTCTCAAGTCTTTTCTTTGTCTCATATTTTTCTAATCCATAGATTCAAGAAAAGTTAGTCTTTTGAAATCTTTATAGAACTGAAATTTCTTTTAGTAATAACATCATCGTTTCTTGGAAATTACTTAAGTCAAAAACAACAAAATTCAACCTATCCCAGAAGCACCTTGTATTCAAATAGCTTTTATTATCTGTTTCTGTAATCCTACAAAATGTTTAAATAAATGATATAATCACATGTATTTAACTTTTTCCTCAATTCTTAAAGTATGAACATACTTTTTAGTATCATCTCTATAACTCTATAACAAAAATCAC
Organism: Macrotis lagotis; assembly: GCF_037893015.1. NCBI lineage: Eukaryota > Metazoa > Chordata > Mammalia > Peramelemorphia > Peramelidae > Macrotis > Macrotis lagotis. The sequence continues at coordinate 610,760,611 of NC_133658.1, forward strand.
TTTCTAATGAGTTTTAGCTATTTCTAAAAAAATTGTATTTTCTTAACATAACTTTAAAATTAAACATCTGAAAAGCTAACAGAACAATTTCTTATACATTCCTTGATATCAATATCAATCTTGTAAAGTAGGTAAAGCAGGACTTACTACCCCAGGTTCCATAAGAATCTTAGGAAAAAGAGAAATTAACAAATACTTTAGTGGCTAAGTCATGAATAATGTGTTTTAAGACTCCTACTCCACTATTTCTTTAATCACAACAGGCATAGTTTGTTTTGTTTTTTACAAATAGTTTTTTTCTTTTTTTTACAAGGCAATGGGGTTAAGTGGTTTGCCCAGGGTCACACAGGTAATTATTAAGTGTCTGAGACCAGATTTGAACTCAGGTACTACTGACTCCAGGGCCGGTGCTTTATCCACTGCACCACCTAGCTGCCCCTATATTCATACTTTTTGACTTACTTTGATTACAGTTCTAGGTATGTACCTCAAACACATACTGGAGAAGTAAATAGCAAAGCAGTATCTTGCCAAATGATGACCTCATGACCTCAAATGGGGTCATGAAAAGTTGGATGCGACATGCCTTGACAAAAAAGAGTTTAAGTGATTTGCCCATGATCATACAAACTATCTGAGGCAGAATATAATCCCAACAGTGGTAGGGGCAATATCTTAGTCTCACATGCAAATTAATCTAGCTTTTCCTTAAAAGATATTGAAACTGTGAGATTGACTCATAGGCAGCTACTATCACTTCCTATTCATCTGTGTACAAAATAACCATGAGGAGAGTTCAGTCTTATTATGAGGTCTGACTGACAGGTCATCCTGGGGACACAGGAAACAGGAAAACTTCACTCAACTGAATCAACTACTTGTGCCTCATAGCCTTTTCTAAGGCTAAATCAATCTCCTTTTATTATATGTTGAATGACCTCTCCTCATTCCAATATAAAATCTAAGCTACTGCCTAGTCCAAAACACCAGATCTTCCTGACTTTTCAAATTCACTTGAAACAATAACTAAATATGAAAAAAAGTAAATGGCAGCAGAATTCTGATAATTATGATCAAGGATTTAAATATTAAGCAAATGGAAGATGAACTGTTTGCTCTTTTATATAAAGATAGATGACTACAATTGTGGAATGTTGCAGATGACTATTTTTGCTGTTATCAAAATAAAACTCAACTTCATAAGAGAGCATATGTCAAGACCTGAATAATATAAAATAAAATCAGAAAAAAAACTGGACAGGGAGATGATGGGGGGGGGGGGTCTGATGAAGGAACAGAGCTGAAAAAGAAATAGAAGGCTAGCAGAGTTGGGGTGGGGCAAAGCTGTAGAAATGAAAAAATTGCTATGGGGAAAACCTGCATAAGAAAATCAAGAGTTCAGCAAAGTTTCTGAAGTCCTATCCAAAGCCAACAATATATTAGAAAGAAAAAATATGAAGAATACACCCAAATTCTAAGTATTAAAATAGCAAAGTGAAAACCATGTTAGGCTAAAAGTTTTATCTTAAAGGGTATTATTATCTCATTATTTCTATAGTAGCATAGCTAACTCAAATGAATCTTAATCTACTTTACAGAAAAAAATTAATCAGAAGTAAATAAATTATTCTTTCCTTTACAGGGAGAGACTCAATTCAGTAAAGCTGCCTAAGAAAGAAATTTCTATAAAGAGAAAAAATCTTCAAGGTTTTTAGGTCCAATCCAGATGTGTCTAATCAGAAATATTGTAACGATTTGATGTAACTCCACCTCAGAGATTTCATTTTCCCAGTGACTTGAAAAAAAAATCAATTTTTTCATCAAAAAATGTTAGGGGATAAGTTTAAGACTTTTAACGAAAACAAGACTTAGCTCTGAGCAACATGGCATATATTGGGACTGTTGAGAATTTTAGTCCTCAATTTTTTTTAAATAACAATTTACAACTTTACCTAAACATATACTTTTCCTAAGAATTTCTTCCATCCCTTGAATCATTTGATTCCTAACAATTCCCAATATTTTATTGCTCTATCTCCTTTTATCTAATTATTTGTGATATCTAAGAGGCCCAGGCTACAAGAACCCTGTTTACTCACACTTAAGGCCTGGCAATTATTCTAGAATAAGAGGAAATCTTGGAGTAGGGTATTCCAAAAGACAGAGGTTTACAGTCCAGAAAAATTAACCTTGTGAAGCTGAACATATTTCTGCAGTATTAAAAAATGGATCTTTAATGAAAGAAAACTTTCAAGCTTCTCTAATGAGGAAAAGGGGAGGGCAGGGTTCAAGTAGGAACTTTGAAATATAAGCACAAGAGAAACCTAAAAGTGTAAATTAAGGAGTTGTATGATAAAGCACTTACATTCTAGTAAGGGAGAAGAAATAAATATCTTTTCAAATAACCATCATGAATACAATGTAAACCACACCAACAATAAGCACAACAACAAATTCAAAGTGGGCCACTTGAATGGGCAGGTTGGACACACCTGTCTTAGAAGGATACCCAGAGAGATAATTAAGAAAAACAGAAAACCTGGGAGAGGACAAAGTTCATTTCTGAAGGTTTTATGAGGGGGGAAAAGAAAGGATAAAAGAAATAAACTAGTGTAAGAAGAGGGATGAAAATGCTATTTCCTATCATTTAAGTATGTGAATCAATTAAGTATACAAAAACATGGAGAAGGGAATGATTTATTAAATGACCTTCACTCATTTTAATTGGACAATGAAGGGATGAACACATACAATATCAAATGGGATCATGTAACCAACAAATAGGAAGACTAGACATTTTCTCCTACCCTCTCCACTTCTCATATCTCTCCAAAGAGATTTATGCTTCAGAGGTAAAGCAAACAATTGTTTCTACAGTCTAGGACACTGAGCCCAAACATGTTAAAATTCTGATGAACTAGTAACAGAAAACCAATATTGAAGAACTCACTCGGTACCCCTCTCCCACTGTCTACCAGAGTCCCCAGAGCAAGTCTTGTACAAGTCCTACAGACTTTCAAAAGAATTTAATTCTATGCACTCAGCCTCTTCTCTCCACTCCTCCCCTCCTCCAACTAAACAAATCTGCTCAGGCTGCAATAAGCCTCAAGGGCTTGAAAAAATTGAAGGAAGGTGGAGAAATAAAGCAGGATATGTGTCTGAGCTTGTAATAAAACTTCAACTTTAAAATGCCAATATTCCCTGTCCCAGTGCCTCAAGAACCAAACTCTACAGGACAGAAATGTGCTCAAGCTATGATTGTACCATGGCAGCCAATTCTATGTAACTGGGCCAGAGACCTAAGAGAGCACACAGGCAAAATATTGAGGGATGGGCCCTGCAGTAAACCTGAGGCGCAAAGTCCATATGGAACTGAGGTCAGTTTTGTTTTCCCAGAATTAACTTGTGAAAGAGACTTAGGGCTTCAGAGGAAGCTGATACACAATAAGATCAAGACCAGCAGGAAATCACTATTAGGAAGGAGGGAGTCAGAAAGTAAGCAATATGGGAAAATAAAGACAATAAAAAGGGGGGGGGGTTGAAATTATCAGGGGGAAGAAAAAAATTAAGCAGCACAGATAACTGTCAGTGAAAACATTCACAGTAGAAGGAAACATGGACTCAAGCATAAATGAATAGGCATTACAAAATAAAGGAAAATTACTTAATATCTGATGAGACAGAGGACATTATGGACATTGAGGAAAGCAAAGAACATCACATTATTCCTGAGTGGTTTAAAAGTGAAATCAAGGGGTGGCTAAGTGGCGTAGTGGATAGAGCACTGGCCCTGGAGTCAGGAATACCTGAGTTCAAATCTGGCCTCAGACACTCCAGAGCAGGCCTCAGAGCAGCCCAGTCCTGTGAACCAGAAAGCAGGCCTGGAGAGGCAACCCAGTAGCTGCTTACAGAGAGCCCTTAGCCCATGGACCGTAATGGGGTTGAGGGAGACTGCAGAGGTCTCTCCACTATCCCTGGGGCAAGACTCTGTTGCTTTGCTCATACTAAGATCCAGGTGGTAGTCTGAGGCCACATTCTACCATAGAGGAGCAGGGACCCTCCTTATAATTCCAAGAGAGAAGGGAGTGCTTGTGGTCATCCACAGACTTGAGCATAGGCCAGGAGAGCAGTCAGAGTCTCTCATAAGACCCTGAAGGAATGGAGGTGTGGGGGGGTGACCCTGAAAACAGCTGCAAAAATCCTCAAAAGTTGGGAAAGTGCAGTCACCCTGGAAGCAGAGTCACCTTAACAAAGAGTTAAAATCAAGTCACAGGCTGGAGAAATGAGCAAATAACAGAAGAAAAAGAATCTGACCATAGACATTAATTTGGTTCCATGGAGGATTAAAATATACACTAAGAAGATGACAAAGTCAAAGCTTCTGTATCCAAAGCCTCCAAGAAAAAAATATTAATTGGGCCCAAGTTATGGAAGAGCTCAAAAACAGATTTTTGAAAAGCAAGTAAAAGAGGAAAAATTGGGAAGAGAAATGAAAACAATGCAGGAGTAACATGAAAACCAAGTCAGCAGCTTGGTGAAGGAAAACCATTTTAAAACTCAGCTTAGGTCAAATAGAAAAAGCAGTCCAAAGGATCAATGAGAATAATACCTTCAAAAGCAGAATTGGTCAGATAGAAAAAAGAGTTATGAAAACTCTTTGAAGAAATAATTCCTTCAAATGAAGAATGGACCTTAGAGAAGTTGACGACTGTGAAAAATCAAGTAACAATGAAACATTTTAAACCAAAAGAATGAAAAACTAGAAGAAAATGTGAAATATCTCATTGGAAAAAACATCTGATCTGGGAAAACAGACCCAGGAGAAGATAATTTAAAAATTATCGGGCTACCTAAAAATCATGATGGGAAGAGAGCCTAAACTTCATTTTTCAAGAAATTCTCCAGGAAAATTGCCCTTAGAGTGATGTTCAACCTTGAAGGACTTGCTCATTCCATCAGCACAACAATTGGGAACAATTTTTGGCTGTCTGCAAAGGAGAGTACCATCTGTATCCAGATAAGGAGCTGTGGAGTTTGAACAAAGTACAAGGACTATTCCCTTTAATTCGGAAAAAAAAAAAAAAAACCCAGATGTCTTATTGTCTGATCTGGTTACCTCTGAGAATTCTGTTCTCTTTAAGGATATGATTTCTCTCTCATCACACCCAATTTGGATCGAGGTACAACATGGAAACAAAGTAAAGACTGACGGAGTGTTATCTGTGGGGTGGGGTGGGGGGAGGGAAGCAAGATTGGGGGAAAATTGTAAAACTCAAATAATATCTTTAATAAAAATTTAAAAAAAAAGAAAAAGAAAAAAATTGCCCTTATATTTAGAAGCAGAGGGTAAAATACAAATTGAGGAAATCCATCAATCATCTCCTGAAAGAGATCCCCAAATAAAAACTCCCAGAAATATTACAGCCAAATTCCAGAACTCCTAAGTCAAAGAGAAAATATCACAAACAGTCAGAAAGAAACAATTCAAAGGTCAGTCGTTCCCCCCCCCCCTTACAGTCAGGATGGCATGATTTAGCAGTTTCTCCATTAAGGGCTCATAGGGCTTGGAATATGATATTTCAGAAGGCAAAATAGCTTGGATTACAACCAGAAATCAACTGCACAGCAAAAGTGAACACCCTCTTTTAGGGGAAAAAGATGGACATTTAATGAAATAGGGAACTTTTCAAACTTTCCTGTTGAAATGATCAGAGCTGAAAAGAAAGTTTAATCTTCGAGTACAAGCCTCAGGTGAAGCATGAAGCATAGAGAGGGTGGATGGGAAGGGCAAATTATGAGATTTAATGATATTGAATTGCCTGCATTCCTGCATGGGAAGATGATACTGATAACTTATTTGAACCCTCTCATATATTAAGGCAGTTAAGAAGGAGCATAAATAATAGACAAGGCACAGGAGGGAGCTGAATATGAAGGTATAATATATTATAAAATTAGAGTCAATGGGTGAGAAAGGAATGTACTGGGAGAAAGAGAAAAGAGTTGGAATGGGCTAAATTATTTCACATAAAAGAGGGAACAAAAAGTTTTTGCAATGCAGAGGAAGAGAGGGAAGGTGAGGGGAGTGAGTGAGCCTTCACTCTCATTGGAAGTGGCTCAGAGAGGAAAGAATATATATATATATATATATATATATATATATATATATATATATATATAGACACACACACACACACACATACATTCGGGTATAAAAATCTATCTTACCCTAGAGGAAAACAGGAGAAGAGAGGGATGGAAGAAAGGAGATGGGGATGGGGGGAAGTGGTATGGTGGTGTAGCTGATAGAAGAGAGGGAAAATCCTGGGAGAGGAGAACCAGACATACTTTTAAGGAGGAACAGGGTGAAAGGAGAGAGAGAGAATAGAATAAAAGGGGTGGGGAACAGTAGGATGGAGGGAAATGGAACTAGCAATAGAAACTGTAGGAAAAAATACTGAAATTATTTCTGATGGACTTATGATGAAGAATATTATCCATCCCAGAGACAGCTGATGATATCTGAATACAGACTGAATCACACTTTTTTTCCCCTCTCCTCTCCTTTTATTTTTCTTGAGGTTTCTCTTTCTTGGGGGGAAGGGGAATCACACTTACTTTTATAACAAGACTATTGTAGTAACATGAAAAAAAAATTTCAATTCAGTCAAATAATCATTAAACTCTTTTGAATTCCACAAAAAGAAAGAACAAATCAAAAAATGAGACATATAATTAAGAAAACGTGAATTAAAAAATCCTCAAGTAACAGTATGAAATTCTGAAAATTAAAAAGATTAATAAAATTGAAAGTAATTAGACTACTGAATGGATAAAATTGTAAGCTTTAAAAGTAAACTAATAAAATAAAAAAATTTAAAATGGAGAGGAAAATCAAATTGTTCATATCAAAAATAAAAAAATTCCTAATTGAAGAAATTAACAAAAAAAATTGTCCAATTATATGCTAACAAAACTGATAAAGAGGAAACATAGGAATATTTACCAAATAAACAAAATAAATAATCCAAATCCTAGAAAAGCATATTGAACGAGTCAAAAATAAACTCCCACAGGAAAAAACCTATAGAACCACAAAGATTTGTAAGTTAATTATTTATGTAATATGAATACAGAGTTAAGTTAAAAAAACTGCTTGCCAACTGATTTACAAAAAAGCAATTCTAAAACAACATAAACTGCTTGTAAAATACTACTTCAATTTCTTAAAATAAATATGTTCTTGATACCTAAACCAGAGAGAGACCTTACAGAGCCCACTATCTTTACTGAATCAAAAGGTTGGTTTTTGTTTGTTTTTTTTTTACTGTTAGGAAATAGGCTAAATGAAAGATTATACGCTATATCACAGTTGGCTTCATTATACCTGAAACTGATTATGGGTTCATCTTAAAGACTATAAACATAAGCTGTGCTAATATAAATAAGAAAATCTACCTAATATTTCAATAGATTCCAAAAAGGTTTTAGTCAAAATCCAGTGCCCATTTCTATAAAAAATTCTAGAAATCATAGGATTCACAGAACCTTTTCTTAATATATTAAACAATATCTATTGCAATCCAAGAGCAAGTATTACATATATGTATTGGAGAAAAGTTAGAGAACTTTCCAAAAGATCAAGAATAAATTAAGGATGCTTATCAACCACTGCAATTTAACAAGGTATGAGAAATATTAACTTTAATAAGACAAGAAAAAAGAAATTGAAATATTCAATAAAGAGAAAATAAAACAATTTTTGTAATAAAATAACGTATTTAGAAACCCTAGAGATACAATAACTTCAGCAAAGTTACAGGATATAAAATAAATACACATTCAACATCAGCATTTTTACCTTATTACCAACAAAATATCCAGGAGGAAAGTAAAATTCAACCCCAAAATAACTACAGACACTATAAAATATTTTGAAGTAAATCTATAAATTTCAACCAGGAGCTATATTAGTTTAATCATAAAACAATTTTTCCAGAAACAAAAACAACTCTAAATAACTGCAGAAATATTAACTGCTTATGGATGGATCAAACCACTATGATAAAAACTTGTAGTACCTAAACTTATTCAGTACTATGGCAATCAAACAAACAAATGAAAAGTTATAGAGGTAGGAAGAATTCCAGAATTCATAGAGGGGACAAAAAGTAAAAAATTCCAACATGGTCCAAGATTACCAGATCCCAAATTATACTAAAAACCAATAAAAAAAATTTTCACATAACATTTATTTTATTTCAATTATATGTAGAAAAAATTTTAACCCTTTTTTAAAATTTTGAGTTCCAAATTTTCTGCTTTCCTAGTTTCCTGGTCTACTCCTTGAGAAGACAAGTAATTTATAACTAAAACAATGCAACCAAGATTAGAAGGAATGCAGAAAGACGGAGAACAATTAAAACAACTAGGAGTACCACCTCATACCTATTCAAATTGGCCAAAATAACAAAATAAGGGAAATAATCAATGTTCAAGAGAATATGGAAAAACTAGAACATTAATGAACTGTTAGTGGACTTGTGAACTGCTCCAACCATTTGAAATTATGTCTAAAGGCAATAAAATTGTGCATACTTTTTGATACAGAAATACCACTACTAGGTCTGTACCCCAAAGAGATCATTAAAAAAGAAAAAAGATCCAATGTACAAAAATATTTATAGCAGTTCTCTGGCGAAGAACTGGAAATTGAGTGAATGCCCATCAACTGGGGAATAGCTGAACAGACTGCGGCATATGAATGTGTTGGAATACTATTGTTCTGTAAGAAATCATGAACGACCAAACTAGAAAAGCCTGGTAAGACTTGCATGAATTGATGCTGAGTGAAGTATGCAGAACCAGTAGAGCATTGTACACATCAACAGCAAAATTGTGAGACATCAACTATGATGGACTCAGCTCCTCTCAGCAGTTCAGTAATCAAGTACAAGTCTAAAAGACTTGTGATGGAAAATGTCATTCATCTAGAGAAAAAACTATGGAGTCTCAATGCAGAGCAAGGCATATTATGTTCACTTTTTAAAACTTGTTTTATTTTCACCCCCTCAGGATTTTTTCCTCCTTTTTACTTCTGATTCTTCTTTCACAAAATGACTAATAAGTATGATTGTACATGTATAATCTATATTAGATTACTTGCTATCAAGGGGAGGAGGAAGGAAAGGAGAGAGGGAGGCAAAAAAAAGAAAACAAGATCTTTCAAAAAATTAATGTTAAGAGGAAAAAAATTAAAAAATATGCTTCCATCTGCATTCAGAACTCATCAGTTCTTTTTCTAGAGGTAGAGAGCATTTTTTCCTCATAAGTCCTTTATTACTATCTTGGATTACTGCACTGCTGAGAAGAGAGATTGGTTAAAAGAATTATATAAAAGCAAACAGAGTAGCATAGTTCAACAAATATACATTCAACATCAGCATTTCCATTTTATCAGATTACTGTTGGAAAGTTTTACTATTTGACAAAAACACCAAAGCATAGTGGAAAATAATCTGAAAAAAAAATTAGATTTAAATCAGCATCTCATACAATAGAATCTCCACATAGATATGAAACCTAGATATAAAAGGTAACATAAATAAATTAAAAGGTCCAACAATTCTGGAAAGTATTTTGAAACTATGTCCAAATAGCTAAACAGGTCATATCCTTTTATACAGCAATACCACAAAGTCTGACCTAAAGAGATCAAAGAAAGAGAAAAATGACTTCTGTGTGGGGGCAAAGAACTGTAAACTAAGATGATGTTCATTAATTGGGGTTTAAGTGGAACAGTAGCTAAAGTGCCAGGTCTGGAGTCAGGAAGACTCATTTTCTGAGGTTCAAATCCGTCCTCTGAGACTTACTAACTTGTGTGACCCTCTGCAAGTCACTCAACTCTGTTTGCTTTAGTTTTTTCAACTTTAAAAATGAGCGGGAGAAGAAAATGCCACACCAATATCCTTGCCAAGAAAACCCATTGGGGTCACAAAAAGTCAAACATAACAGAAATAACTGAACAACAAAATATGAATGTAATATAACATTACTATGTTGTCAGAAATGATGGAGCAAGTTTCAGAAAAATCTGATAAACACTTGTAAAAACTAATGCAAAGTGAAGTAAGTAGAACCAGGATCACTATTTATATAATAACAAGAATAATGAAAGATACTCAACTAAGAAAGAAAAGTTAGGAACTCTGATAAACACAATGATCAACCAAAATTCCAAAAGACTCATGATAAAACAAGTGATCCACTTACAGAAAGAGCTGGTGACTTAAAGTAGTATGAAGCATCTTTTATTTTTTTTGGGGGGGGAGTACTAGGAGTGGCTATTATGGTAATTTGCTTTGCATAACTATATACTTACAACAGATTTTGTTTTTCTTGCCATTCCAATGGACTGGGGGGGGGGAAAGGATTTATGGAGAAAATTTTAAAAAATCAAAGAAGAGGGCGGCTAGGTGGCATAATGGATAAAGCACCGGCCCTGGAGTCAGGAGTATCTGGGTTCAAATCCGATCTCAGACACTTAATAATTACCTAGCTGTGTGGCCTTGGGCAGGCCACTTAACCCCATTGCCTTGCAAAAACCTAAAAATAAAATCAAAGAAGGAAAAATTTACTTTTGGAAGGAATGGGTAAGGAAAATTCAAGTCTTAATAAATGAAAGTAAGGATAACAAAAGTTTATAGAAAATAGAAAGGTTTTAGCACAAATTTAACATACTAAAAAAGTAGATGGAAACAAATTAATAGGGGGAAAATCTTTGCAACAATTTTCTGATAGAGGTCTCATACACACACACACACACACACACACACCACACACATATAAAAATTGGGGGGGGGATTTTTGCAAGGCACTTGCCCAAGGTCACATAGCTAAATAAGTATTAAGCATCTGAGGGTGGATTTGAACTCAGGTCCTCCAGACTACAGTGCTCTATTTACTGTGCAACCTAGCTGCCCCATGTTCAAGATATACAAGAAATTGATTCAAATATTTAAAAGAGCACCCCTCAAATAATCTAAGGATATAAACACAAAGTTTTCAAAGGAAGAAATCCAACCTATCAACAAATACATTTAAAAATTTGAACTATTAAAGAAATACAAATTAAATTTAGCAACTTTGAGATTTTGCCTATCATACTAGAATGACAAAGATGTCAAAAGACAAAGATGAAAAAATATTGAGCAAGTTGAGGGAAAATAGGCACCCTGCTTGATATACTGTCAGAGGAGCATTGGTCCAGCCATTCTGGAAAGCAATTTGGAATTAGATCTTGTCCCCAAAGCTATAAATTTTGCATTATCTTTTCACCCAGTATTGCCACTCCAAGACCTATTCCTCAAAAGAAACCAAAGAAAGAATAAAGAGGATCTATATATATACAAAAATATTCATAGTAGTTCTTTTCATGGTTGTCAAAAATTACAAGCTAAAGGATTCTCCTTTTATTGGGAAATGGTTAAAACAAATTGTGGAATATGAAAATAACAAGATATTATGACAGAAGAAATGATAAAATGGAAACTTCAGACTGGCAGTACAGATCAAAGCAAGCAGACCCATGAGAATCGATACACTAACAGCATAATAACGAAAAAACAACTGACTTTACAATTCTGATCAATGCAAAAGTTAAACCAAGAGTCCAAAAGGATGAAGATGAAATATTCCACTACCCAGAGGTCATTAATTTAAAATGCATAAAGAAACATACATTTTTGGACAAGAGCAAGAAACCCAGACTATACATATATAACATATATTTATATAATATATAATATATAGAGAGATTTGACTGTTAGAATTCAGATGTCAGTAAACTAAGTATATAATATATAAATTTAGTTTTTGCTTTTTATTTTGCTCATTGTGGAGAGAACAGATATATAAAGGATAGATTATTGAAAAAGCAAGGGGGGGCAGCTAGGTGGCGTAGCGGATAGAGCACCAGCCCTGGAGTCAGGAGTACCTGAGTTCAAATGTGACCTCAGACACTTAATAATTACCTAGCTGTGTGGCCTTGGGCAAGCCACTTAACCCCATTGCCTTGCAAAAACTAAAAAGAAAGGGGAGGGCTTCTTTGGAGAGACATTATATATATATGATGACAGAGTGATATCAAATAAAGAGAAATGAAAGAAAAGAACATCAATTAAACATTTAAAAATAGAAAACATAAGTAAATTCAGAATGGGAGTCCAAAATGCAGAGCAATTACAAATTCATATACAATCCTCTTTTCTGTACTTATTTGTATATTTGAATGTTCATGTTTAAATGTTTTAAAAATGGTTTTATGGGTTCAAGACTTTAGAATTCTGATCAATTCAATGATCAACTATGATTTTTGAGGACTGAACTGATGAAGCATACTATCTACCTCCTGGCAAAAAAAAGTGATTAGCTTAAAATACAGAAAAAGAAATAACTTTTTTGATATGATCAATGTTCTGAGTATGTGCTATTTGTTATAATAGTTTTCTTTTACTTTTAAAATGTTCAGTTTTTATGCTCAAAAGGCAATAAAAATGTGCATAAGCTTTGATCCAGCAATACCACCACTAGGTCCAAAGATATGTGTATCATGAGATAAAGAGCAGATAGGAGGATGAAAGTGCAGTATGAGAAAAGGAAAAGTAAGCCAGTGTGGTTGTGTTGTGGAAGATTCAGACAGAAATTGAGAGTTGCAGACTAAAGTTTTCTTCTCCTAGAAAAATGAGAGAGAGAGAGAGATAGAGAGAGAGAGAGAGAGAGAGAGAGAGAGAGAGAGAGAGAGAGAGAGAGAGAGAGAGAGAGGTTGAGATTCTTGCAGGGCTAAGACAGAGACAAGAAAAAGGGGGGAGGGGTGCTTCTTCTTAAATGCACTACTATAGTAGATTGGACTAGCACTTGGCTCAGGTATTCTCCAACAGGAAAGCTATACACTGGTCCTTCCTGTCCCAAGATGCGTGATCTCTAAGTACAACATAACATTTCCTGTCCCACCAGCATAAGCTTGACTCATCAATGGGCAAAGGCAGATAGCTGAAAACCAAAAGCTGGGGTAAGGGAGAAGTTGTAGGAAAGGTGAACAATCCAAGGTCACTCCCATCCTGGAATGGAGTCACTTTGAACAACAGAATTCTCCAAATAGGCTACAACATCTTCCCTGCATCAGCTGGACCAAAACACTGAGAGTTGGGGGAGGGTGGTAGGAAAAAGTGCAGGTTATGGAGATCTTTAAATGCCAAACAGCAGTGTTATTTGATCCTATATGGAATATGAATAAATTGAAGATTATTGGTATAGTCAAACCTGATGATTAGAGTGAGGAGAAACTTGAGGCAGAGAAATTAAACTAAATTAACAAGGCTATTGCAATAGTTTAGAGCCAAAGGTGATGAGGGCCTAAACTAGAGTCATGGCTGTATAAGTGGAAAAAAGAGCAAATATTTAATACATGTGGTAGAGATATAAATAAGATTTACAAGTGATTGGTTATATGGGTAGAGACTGAGGAATAAAGGTATCAAGTCAAAGATAACAACTGAAAGATGTTAGTGTTTTTATTAAGATGTCAATATGGTAAATTTTAGTCACAGCGAGGGATCAATTTTGAGTTAGAGCAATGTGCCATAATATAGAGAACATTATATTGCTGTCTAACCACAATCTGCCATAACAACCATGCTTAAAAATAAACTCTCACTAGATCCTATGATCTCTACAAGCTAGCTGTAATATGCCAAAACTCCTGTTCTTCATAAAACTCTTTGAAGAAAAGAAATGTATATAGCCATTATACTCTGCCTCTACTTCCACTGCACTCCCCTCCTCCTCTAAACTCTCTGCATTGGGCTAGGACTTTATCATTCAACTACAACTGTTATTTCTAGTTACTAAGAATTAACCCAGGGGGTCAGCAAATTCAGCCCATTACTTTTGTAATGTCCTGCAAGCTAAAAATTATCTCTGCATTTTAAAAATACAATAAAACTGTTTTTAAAAACATAAAAATACATTGTTAGTTCACAGACTATACAAAACAGAGCCTTGGGAGCCTAAGTTTACTGATCTCTGAATTCTCAAAGTTAAATCTTTCTCAATCTTCATTGTTCCTCTTTCTGCTGTATTTGAGACTGGAGACCATCTTGCACTGCCTACTCTACTCTTTCATTGTGCTGGGTTTTTGTGACTTCTCTCTCTAGACCCTCTTCCTCTTACCTTACAGCTCCTTCTGTGTCCATTTTGCAGGAATTATCAAGGACATCAAATCTAGTACCTATAATTTTATCCTGAGGCTCTCTCTCCCCTTTTCCCTTTAAATTCTCTCTGATTAGTCAATTGTCACCTAAGAAGAATCTAGCCCTGAGGAGACTAAGTAGAGGTATAAGAATGGTAAACAATGAGCCTGGAGGAGAGAAGGTGAAATAAGTAAAATGGGGGTAGGTAAGAATAAGGAGTCCAATGAAGGTTCTACATTTTGGAGAATTGGGTGAGGCAAACATACAGAAGAAAAAGCTGGGAACTCTAAATCTACTCTCTACTGACTTTGGAATTTAGTGGTTTAATTATCTACACCAAGAAATACCTTATCCCATTAGTAAGATGAATCAATACTTAGGGAAAGATTCATTCATTTAATTTGACTAAAAGAAAAACATGTATATACTTAATTTTTTTAGGTGGTTTTTTTTTTTTGCAAGGCAAATGGGGTTAAGTGGCTTGCCCAAGGCCACACAGCTAGGTAATTATCAAGTGTCTGAGACCGGATTTGAACCCAGGTACTCCTGACTCCAGGGCTGGTGCTCTATCCACTGCACCACCTAGCTGCCTGCCCCCATGTATATACTTATAGAGTGCCTTATACTAACTACTAATTTCTGTGGGAGTAGAACGCCAAACCAGCAACCAAGACATAGCTCTATAATGACTTTTTAACAGTGTCCCTCATCTCTACAACTCTATACCTCAAAACCCCTTGATATAATCCACCTTTATTCTACCCTTTAATGAAGAAGTAACCCATTATTTCACCAAGGGCTCTACTTCTATCCTTTATCCCACCCTAGCCCATCTTTTCCTGCAGATTAGACCCACAAACATCACAACTATTAGAATTTTTCACTCTGACAAATTACATTCCTTGAAGCCTATAACCCAGAGAGAGCACAGGTCCCTCTCAGTCTTAAAAATCCTTACCTGACTTAATGAACTTCTTAAATTAATATCCTATAATTTTTCTCCTTTAGTTTAATAAAAGTTGCTTAACCTATTGCCTCAACTTCTCCTCTCACACAAAATCAGTCTGGCTTCCTTCATCATCACTGAATTTAAATTGCTCTTCAAAGTTACCAGTGACCTCCTAATTGCCCAATCAAATGATCTTTTCACCAGCCTTCATCCTTTTTTGACATCTCTGTACTATTTGGGACTGCAAATCACCCTACCTTGTTAGATTTTTTTCCTTCTCCAGTTTCCCACAATTTTTATGTCTTGGTTCTCCTTCCCCCTCTCCAGTTGCTCCTTTTCAGCCTCTACTGCTAGATCATCAGCTCTAGGCTCTCTTTTCCTCTTTCTGTAAATCATGAGCTCTCAGGTGATTCATCTCCATGCAGATAATTGAGTTTTACAACCTGGCTCAAGTCTCCTTTCCAGACTTATGACACATTTTTATCCGTAGTGCAGGCTCTTTCATCCAAACTCCTGCATGCTTTTCCTCAGACAGAGAACACTCACTCTCCCCATTCATGACTTTGCACAGGCTTTCCCTACCGGGAATGCACTCCTTATTCATCTCAACCTCTCAAAAATTCTTGGTTTCCCTCTCAAAGCTCAAATTTAGTACTGCTTCTCATGAGGTCTTCCCTGATATCCCCAGAAGCTAGTCTTCCCCAGAAATTATCCTGATTAATTTATATACACTTATCTGTGTACATGATTTTTTTCCTTAAGTTCCTTTGAGACAGGGGCTATTTCACATTTGTTTTTGTTTTCCACTGCTTAACAAAGGCCCCTGGTATTTGGTAAGCATTTAATATACTTATTGATTACAACATGGAAACAATGTAAAGACTGACAAATTGCTTTCTGTGGGGGTGGGGTGGGGGAGGGAAGTAAGATGGGGGAATTGTAAAACTTAAAATAAATAAAATCTCTAATTAAAAATAAAATATATATGTATTTATTGATTGAATGACTTTGTCAAGACACTTTAGGACATCAACTTCAGCATCCTTATAAACAAAAGCACTATTCTCAATAACCTGTTATGTCCTTCTAGGTTTTTATTTGTATTTTGTATTTCGTATACAAACATTTGTCCTTGAATAAGATAAATTTAACTTAAAATAATCCCCGGAAGCAGCTAGGTGGGGTAGTGGATAGAGCTAACTCCTGGAGTCAGGAGGACCCGAGTTCAAATGTGACTCAAACACTTATCATGTTTCCCTTATGTATAAGATACACTTTAACTTTGGAGTCTGAAATTTGAAAAAACAATGTATTACATAAAGCTACTGAACTCAAGTTTTATTCATCATGAAATCCATACAGCTCCTCATCACTGGCAAAACTCCCATCTATTAGCTTATCCTCATCTGTGTTTGGTGACGAATCACTGTCTTCAGATATTTCTTCATTCCCAGTTCCATCTATAGCGTCTGAAATGACACACTTCTTAAATGACTTCACCACAATTTCAATCCTGATATTATCCCAGTATCTTTTCACCCAGATACAAACTTCTCCTATAGGGGCAGCTAGGTGGTGCAGTGGATAGAGCACCAGCCCTGGAGTCAGGAGTACCTGGGTTCAAATCCGACTTCAGACACTTAATAATCATCTAGCCCTGTGGCCTTGGGCAAGTCACTTAACCCCATTGCCTTGAAAAATCTAAAAACAAACAAACTTGTCCTATAGTCGATTTCATCATTCTTCCTGCTGGTATCAAATTGTCCCCAGAAGACTTCATCCATTGGTTCCATTCATCTCTCATGGCAACTCTGAAGGGTTTGTTAATACTGAAATCAAGTAGTTGGAGCTGGGATGTCAAGTCTCCAGGTGTGACAGCAAGTTTTGTATTTTTGCTCTGCAGTAATCTTCTTTGTGGTTGTTGTTATGTGTGCCCTGAACTGATTAAGTACCAATAGGGTAGGTTTGCATAAAAACCTACCTGATCTGCTCTAAATTTTCTCAAACCAGATTTTCATCCCATCCTGATCAATACAACCCTTCTCATGAACAAGGACAATCGGTACTTGAGGAATGTTTTCTTTTGGCATTGTTTTGTGTCTGAAAATCAATATAGGAGACAGCTTGATTCCATCAGCACAACAAGCTAGAGCAACTGTATAATTGCTCTTTTCAAGTCCACTTGTCTTCACAACTACAGTTTTCACCCCCTTCTTATCAACAATCTGAAATTCAAGGACCTCCGGCTCATAGCTTTCAAGCAACTTTTGGGCAAGTCTGGTGTATGGACACATGCTCAGTCTGTTACGTTTCAGGACCCTGAAGCACCAATTGTATCTCCTTTAAAATCAGTCACTTCTTTTTCATCAGCAATTCTTCCTGCCTCCTGCTGAACCATCTTTGTGGACACAGGAATTCCACTTGCCCTTTCTCTTCAATCCCATCTCTTCAACTCATTTTGCTGACTTGCTTGCTTCTCATTGCCTTCTTCTGCTCTGGCATTTTCAGTAAGGTTTCTTCTTGCCCTAGTCAGTCTCAGATTGTTTTCTCAGTTGGAGGAGGATCAGACTTAACTTCAGCAGCATGATTATCCATTCATTTTTGCAAATTGGATCACTTTGAACTTGAATACAGCACTGTACGAAAATCTTTTCTGGGCAAAATTTGGCAAATTGTAACCTAATGTACCAGCAGTAATAAATGCAAAACAATAAGCACAAAAACAAGTGGCAAATGTAAGTAAAAAAAATCTACAATGAGTACAAAAACAAGCTCAAAAGAGCAGGAAATGCAGCAGAGGTAAAAAAAAAATCTACAACCACTGTATAAAATGTTCCCAGTTTTTAGACTGCCAAATTTTTTTGAAAAAGGATATATCTCATAAATGGGGAAACACAGTAATAATTAATTAGTTGTATGACCTTGGGCAAGTCACAACCCCTCAACCAAATTGCCTAGCAAAAAACAAAAATAGTAAAATAACTCCCCCTAAAAATAAATAAATGATTTTCTTTAAAAGAAAGTCTTTTTCCTTTTTACTTAGGCAAATTATATAAAACACTGACTTCAATTTGGACAATGCAGTACTGTTCTTCCAAATTAACAAATTTCAAAATAAAAATTATGGTTATTTTAACATTTAATTAATTGCATTTTCTTTATTCTGAGGAGTCTTAATTTTTCCTTCAATCACAAAATTATCATACAAACTCCTTAGTTTGGCATCTACCTACTACCTATCATTTCAAGCCTCTTTCTTACATTAAACCCCATTGTATTTCCTTTCTTCTAGCTAGACTAGCCACTAGTCTTCTCTTAGATCTCTACCAGCTAACTACTTTGTGTTTTCAATAGACTGTCTTCCATGACTAATAAATACTTTTTTCTCTTTTCTGCATATTAAAACCATTCTTTTCCTTCAAGTCTTACCTTAGGTACATACCCTTCCCTCTAAGAAGCTTTCTGGATTCTAGCCTACCCGGCACAGCTCACACATATACAAACACAGCAACATGTTCTCTCTGGCCTCAGATTTTCTAAGGAGTCAGTTTCCTTTATATTTATATGTATTATTTATTATCTTTATAGACTGAAAGTTCCTTGACAGAAGGGACTATATCATTTTTCACTGTTGTAATCCCAACAACCTAAGTAACTCCTTGCATTGAAAAGTAAAATTATTTTCAGGCATGTTGTTTAGATACTGTCTCAGAGAATTCTATTGGAAGTCTCTAATCTCTTCCATGAACACAAGAAGCCAGCATTTATGAACAACTGTGTCACAATGACCCTTGAATAGCATTTGTCCTTTGCTTTCTGATACTAAAAGAAATCAAGTTTAAAAAGGGCAGACAATTAAAAATAGCATAACCCTATATAAAAATGTTATAGTTTTCATAATGCTTTTGCATTTAGTATGTTTTTGCATTTAATACTGAAGTCTTCAAGTTAAGTAGAGCAGATATTTAGAATTTTCATGTTACATATATGTATATATATATATAATTCTATATAGATATAGTATTCTCAAGTTATAGATGAGATCATAACTCAAAGAGGTTACCCAAATGTTCCCAGATAATGAAGTCCCGGAGAACTGGAAGTTGTTAAATTTAGTTTCTCATTCCCTGTCCAGTGCTACTCCTGAAAATCTAATGTTACTGTCTGAGTTGGGGTAGAGCTATTCATTTAGAAATGAATATGATGTAGAAACAAAAACCATCAATAAACATAAAAAATTTTAAACTTCCATCAATTGAAGATAGTAATTAACAAAGAAAACATAGCTTCTTTACACTTAAAAAAGTTATTCTCCATTCCTGGACTTCAAGAAAGTCACTGATTAAAAAAAATCACTACATATACTTCAAAATAGGTACACTTTTTGTATTAGCACTTTTTGTGATATTAAAGAATTGGAAACAAAGTAGATGCCCATCAAATGGCTAAACAAATTGTGGCACATGAATGTAATGAAATATTACTGTGTTTTAAGAAATTATGCATACAATATATAGAGAATCATGGGTGGGCAGCCAGGTGGCACAGTGGATAGATAGAGCACTGGCCCTGGAGTCTGGAGTACCTGAGTTCAAATCTGACCTCAGACACTTAATAATTACCTAGCTGTATGGCCTTGGGCAAGCCACTTAACCCCATTGCCTTGCAAATAATAATAATAATATAATAATAATAATATTTTTAAAAGGGGAATAATGAAAGATCTGTACGAACACAAGCAGAGTTAAGAGCCAAGAAAACAACATATATCAATGATTACAACAATATAAATACAAAGAACCACAGACAAAAAAGCAGAAGTAAATGTAACAAAATTATAAAGTACCAAGAATGACTCAAAATGAAGAGAGAAATTTATGTCCCTTCATAGAGGTGGGAGATCCACCAGTTGCTATAATGTTATATGGGTTTTCTGACTTTTTCAACATATCAACCAGTTGTACTGTCTTTTTTAAAAAATACTTTACTATATAGGATGGACTCTCTGGGAGGGGGGAAGGGATATCATTAGAAAAAAGAATTTCCCCCCAAAAATTGTTTTGATGTTGTCAGGGGTTGTTGCCAGTTTAAGACTGAGAGGTCTTGAATTGAATGGTGAAAGAATTCACACAGTCCTGGGATTTTAAAAACTGCTCAGGATTTATTATGCAGGTCTACAAAATATACAGATTTGTTTCTCCACTTGGTGAAGCAGTAAGCACTATGAGTTCAGGCTAGGCAATGTTTGAAAGAGAGAGAGAGTTGGTTCAGTCCAGTCACATGGCATAGGGGTCCAGGGTTCTACAGAAAGAGAGAGATAGAGAGCTATCCTTGCAAGGCAAAGGCAGGGTAAAGAAGAGAGGGGGAAAAAAGAGAAAAGAAAGAGACAAAAAAGCAAAAAAAAAAAAAGCGTTTCTCTTCCGATGACTTAAATGCACTTCTGCAGTGGGTTGGACAAAGGTGGTGGGCACTCCAGGTATTCTCCAATAGGCAAACTACATACTGCTCCTTCCTGTCCCAAAGTGCCTGACCTCCATTATGTCATTTCCTGTCACACCAGTGCAAGCTTGACCCATCAATGGCCAAGGTCAGGTGGACTGGAAGAAGGGGAAGGTGCTAAGGCTACTTCACATTTTAACCATGGAGTCACCAAGAATAACAGAATTCCCCAGATAGAGACAGACAATATTTTTACTTCCACAAAATTTGTTTCTAATCACATCTCCTATATGTCCACAACATCCTGTATTAATGCTATGGGCAAAAATACTGAGTTACTCAATAAAATGTAGTAGATTCTAAGGTCCTTGAAGGAAAGAACTCTTGACAAAAATTACCTATGTGGTATTACCACCTAACACAAAACCTTACAAAAAATAGGTGCTTAACAAATGCTCTAATTGAAATGAAGTGTCTGATTAATAACAGTGCCAAGTTATGCAGTGCTTTTGGTCAAAGGCATAACCGTGCTCAACAAAATCTCCTTTTATTCAGTCTTATGACAATATCTCATAAATACCTTCTGTGATATAGCTAATTTTAGTGACAAAATGCCAGGTCTCCCATGACTAGGAATAGAGAAGGCCCCTTAGCACAACTTCTTAACTGTCTCGGGAACCCAAGAGCAAGTCTATACTGACTTCTGTCTGAAACAGTAAGGGTTCTACTGAGAAATAATAACCCTTCAAAGAATTGTATCCACAGCATCAATCCTAACCCAAACTCTATCCCTAGTTCACCTCAAGAAAAATAAGAGGAAAACCCTCTTACCTACAAAACATGACTAGCAAAGATTTTAGGAACAGTCTTATAACTTGACCCAAGCTGGAAAAGTCTTAAAAGTCATCACCTACAATGGGCAAAAATACTTAAGGTTTTGGTCCTGAAAAATACAATATGGTCACTTCAGCTCCCTTTTTCTATAAGAAAAGATCTTTTCAAGTGTCATTTCTCAATAGGAGCTATTCCAGAAAGAGAAAAATAATACACAGATGCCCTAAATACAATGACACCCCTTGAATCTACTTAAAACCTTACAAACTACAAGAAAAAATTCTTATTTCCACTCAATAATGCGGTTGTAGGCAAGAGCAACAGAATTATCCTACCAAAGTAAAAATTTGTAGCTACTAGTACTATGCTAATACAATAAAAGCAATCATTAAAGACAAATGCAAATTAAAGAAAATTTCAATTTGATCTATTTGAAAGGATTCTTTCAAACTACAGAATGGGAAATTTAATACTCTCTAAAACTACATTTTCTTATCAGAATCACAGAAGTTTGTGGTCCATGCCATGAAAACAATATAATTTCTACTAACTGCAAGTATATCCCAAGACTCTATCAGGTCTTCTTTCTTTCTCTTTTCTCTATATACTCACTTGATGACCTTATCCATTTTTATGGTACGAATGTCAACTCTAAGAAGATGATTCCCAGATCTATATATCAAGTGCAAGTTTTCCTAAGTTCCAAACCTCCCCACAACTCAACCCCTTTAGGAAATTTCTTTATTACTGCCAAGTGAATCACCTTTCTTCCAAAATCACCCAAATTCAAAAATCCCATGTCAATCTCAATTTACTTACTCAACATAGCCAACTAGCTGACAAATCTTATCATTTCAATCTCTGTAACATCCTGAATGTTCTCTTACATATTCACTGACCTCCTCATCAGCTTTTACCTATATTACATTACAACATTCTCTTATTTGATGTCCCTACCTCTCAAGCCCCCTTTCCACTACAATCTATCTTCCACAGAGCCACAAATGTAGTTTTCTTAAAGAGTAAAGGTGATGTTACCCCTTCCTATTCAAAAAATCTCAAGGGCTCTTTTTGTAATTTGTAGGATCAAATAATCAAAAATTAAACATCCTCTAAGGTGCTAAATACTATGCTAATCACTGGAGATAACACAAATATTCAAAAACAGTCCCTGGCTCTCAAGGAGCTCATAATCTAAAAGGAGACAATATACAAATATATTCAAACAAGCTATATACAGTATAAATTAAAAATGATCAACAGAGGGAAGGCACTAGAATTAGATAGGCTTCCTGTGAAAGGTAGAATTTTAGCTGAGATTTCTAGGATGTCCAGAAAGCCAGAAATTATTGATGAGGAGGGAAAAAGTTTTAGGCAGAGAGGAGAGTCAGAAAAACTATCCAGTTTCAGGTGATGGAGCATTTTGTTCTTGGAACAGCAAGGAAGTCACCAAGTATTTGATGCTGTGTGAAGTGAAATCCTGGACAGGGAGTATGAGAAGGGGCAGACTAAAAGTGGCTTTCAATATCAAATAGAGGATATTTGATCCTAGAGATAATGGAGTAGAGAGGCTAGCACTGTCTGGCAAGCTTTTAGGAAGATCACTTTGACAACAGAGAACAACTCAATTGGATAACTGCTTATGACTTCACCCTTTCCTACCTTTCTAGCCTTCTAACATGACTTTTCTTCTATGATCTAGTCTTAATGGTCATCATATACTCCATCTTTCCTCTGCTTTTACCTCTATTGCCCTAAATGCCTGGAAACATACTCCTTTCTTATCTCTCACCCCTTGGAACTCCTAATCTTCTCAAGTCTCAGCTGAAGAGGTACCTTCTAACATACATAGACAAACACACAATACACATAAATATACAGTTTCCCTATTAGAATGAAAATCTCTCGAAGGCCGGAACTGTTTTAACTTTTGTCTTTGTATCTCCTTGTGCTTAATTAACACTGTATCTGGCACAAAGTAAGCTCTTAATAAATGCTTACTGATGGACTCCCCCATAATTAATTTCTGGAAACCAGGGCATAATGTAGACATATTTCTCTATGGGGAAAAAATACAAATTAAGGTTTAATTTCTGATTAAGAGCTGAGCATCAAAATTAATCCTAAGTATGGCAATGAAGATGCTGGCTCTTCTGGCGTTTAACTTAGAGTTTAAAGATCAACAGTTTGAAAAAATCTTAAGGATCATGTTGTGTGGTCCCTTTTACTTAATATAAGTAAAATGAGGCCTTAAAGAGCAAAAAGTATTCTAATATCATATCATATAGAGTACTTACTGTACAGAGTTAAACACAAGATTCCTAGAATACTCTACTAGAGATTTTTTCAGTTGGTATTATTCTCTCTCTCTCTCTCTCTCTCTCTCTCTCTCTCTCTATATATATATATATATATATATATATATATATATACACACACATATATGTCTATATGTATGTGTATGTATAAAATGCACACTACACCTAGTCATCCAACCAATTACAAATACATCTAACTTCACTATCTTTTTGCCCACATCCCCTCTCCCGATTACACTTATCCCCTGCAATCTGGATAATTTACAAAAAAGTTTTTGACCTTCTCTCTATACTAGAGAACTCTGAATTATTATGGCATTAAAAGATGAAAGATGTTGAAATCATTCAATACTATAAATATATTTTATGCATTTCTGACTATAAATTTTTTCCTGTGTCATCTACTGGTCTTTGAGGTTCTGCAACCCAAAATTCCCATTTAATTTCTTATACAGATCCAGATCCACAAAACTAGATGGGGAAAGTCAATAGGTGGAAGGAATAACCATATTTTAAAAGCATGAGAGATTCTCTCACTATTTTGCTAAAATTCTACATGAGTAGGACCTGAATTAGATTAGGATTATTTCCAAAGGTTTTTTCAGCTATACAAGTCTGACTTAGAATGTTAATATTATTACAGGGTCACATAGCTATTAAATAAAAAGAATTATAGACTTAGAACCAAAAGGAATTCTGGATCCCTAAATTTGTTTTAAAAAATATTTTGATGTTTGTATTTCAATATAATTTATTTTTCTTCCTAATTTATGTATTTTATGCATTTAAAAATATTCTTATAAAGAGTCAAGAAGTTTCACCAGACTGCAAAAGGGATCCAGTGACACAAACCAGGGAAAGAATCATTGCTTAAAGGTCACTGAGTCCCCCCATTACTTGCCCAAATTTACCTATATTAACTGTCAGATTTTGAGCAAGTTCAATGATCCTTCTACTATACTACACTAGAGTACTACTTTTATGATTCAATTCACAAACATTTATTAAATACTATCGTATATGATACTGTGCTAGACACTGGGGATATAAAGAAAAAAATGTCTTTAGAATACATTCAAGAAGCATACACATGGAGGCATTATATGTCCAATTAATGTAAAGGAAATGAACACAAAGTCTTGAAAGGGGAAAAAAATTTAAATTAATTTATACAAAGAATTTATTTGATCTACAGAGTCACAGAATGATCTCATCATTTTCCATACAAGTAGAATTATGTCCAAACAAAGTATGATCTAGAATCCAGGACTCCTAATTCTTAGGCCATTATACAATGAAAGTCTAATAAATTTAATTCAAAACACATTTATGAAGGACCTACTGTGTGAAAAACACCATGCAGAAAAACACACACAAAAAAAATGAACAATTCTTGTCTTCCCAAAGTTTACTGAGGGATACTAAAGCATACAACATGTAGATTAAGGAAATACAAAATAATAAATATTGAGAGGGAGATAACATGAACAATCTGGGGAGAGGGGCATCACAAAAGGCCATACTCAAGAGATGGCATTGGAATCATGCTTTGAAGGAAGCTAGAGATTCTAAAACACAGAAATGAGTTCAATATTCATTTTAAGCACAGGAGACAACCTGTACAATGACAAGGAAATGTGAAGTAGAATTTTATATTTAGGCAAGAGTAAATAGGTCGAATTTAAACTTTACAGAGGAGTTTTTATCTTAGAGACCAACAAAGAACCACCAAAGATTTTTAAGTTAGAGGGCAATATTTCCCTTTTGTCTTAATATACTGTTTCTAGCAAAGTGACTATCAAAAGTGCTTAATAACTGCTTGCTGACAGACTGAAGACTAACAGGATCACAAATGTGTTTTAGGAACATTAATTTAGGAGCTGTATGTAGGATGCTCTGGAGAGGGAAGTTGCTGAAAACAGGAAGATCAACTGAAATAGTCCAAGTGAATGATGAGTGCATCAACCAAGGTAGAAGCAATATAAGCTATGATGTGGAGGTTGAACAGTTAAGACCTGGCAACTGAATAGATACTGGGAATAAAGGGCAGATAGAAAAGAAACTTGTAAAAACAGAGGGGGGAAAAATCCATGTATATGTAGTTTTTGTTGTAGCAACAATCAGGAAACAAAATAAGTACATTACAATTATTTAAGTGAATTTTATTACCATAAAAATGATGAATATGAGGGATTTGGATAAATGTAGAAATACTTCTAAGATCATATGTTCAGTGGAAAACAGAACCAGGAGAATATTTTCATGATATACATACAGAATAGAAAAAATCTTTAAGACCTCAGAATTCCAACCAAGGCAGAACAACCATGAATTGAAAGACTGATGAAGATTACACCTTCTATTTCTTGGTAAAGAGGTGACAGACTAAATTAATGATCTCTAAAGTGGGCACCAGGAACCCCAAAAGGACTAAGGCCTAGGCAGAAGGTGAAGTACAATACATCAATAGGATGGAAAGACAGTCTGCATCCCACACTCACTACCACAGCTAACTGTGGTCCTCATCTACCTAATCTAATCTAACCTAACCTAATCTACCCTTATCCCTCAATACTTGACCACTCTACTCTCTCTACTGTGAATGTACCTTTTTCTGAACCAAGTGCTTGCCCCTTAAAGTAGTTATGATCTAAACTAGTTGCTACCCCAAAAGCTGCATAAATCATCATTTGGGAAAATCCCACTTTTTCTTGGCCCCTTAGAGAAAAGGAACTGTTCTATTATTGTCTCTGGATTTCCAGTGCATATCTGGTACTTAGTAAATTTTTGCTAACAAAATGAACCTTCAAAGGAAAAATTTATTGAATTACCTTGGGAAAGTTTGAACTCTTGATCCAGCTATACTCTTAAGATTTTGTCTCATTCCTCTTCTCCCTCTTCACTTCTAAACTCCTTGTAAGAATAGTCTACACTTGCTGCCTCCATTTCCTCAACACCTACTCACTTCCTCAACCCACTACCAATTGTTTGTGCCTATGACTACTAAAACTGCCATCCTGATGATGACTCAGTCTAATTGTCAATGCACAAAATTTCTTTTTAAAAATCGCTTCAGGCATTTAAATTCTCTCTCTCTCATTTTCCAAGTACCAAGTACTTATCTGCATGGGCTACCCTATACACTGCCACCCTTCATTTCATCTTGGTAGGATCATTGCTTTCTTTCAAAAATAAACCCAGGAGTCAATTCCTCCATTAAGCTTTCCATGATCCTCCAATTGTTGGTATTCTATCTTCCCTCAAATTGCATGTTCTCTTTTTTTGCTACATCAAATAGAATGTGTACTTCTCAAAAGGGAGTATTTTATTTTCCCCACACCTAGCACAGTGCCATGCACATAGTAAATGCTTACTGAGCAAAAATTAAAGGGCAGAAATAAAAAATATATAAAAGTAGAACAGGAATTGATAACTGACTAGAATGGAGAAGAAAAAAATCAAAGATAGGTTTCAAGGTAAGAGATTGAAAATAATGGTACTATCATCAGAAACTAGGAAATAGCAGAAGCTTTTAAGATGGTAGGGAGAATTTATTTATCACCGATTATGTGCCAGAAACTGCTAAACAGTTTGGAAATATAATGCTGAGCTTCAGTTTTTGATATGTCAAGGTTAAGGTACCACAGGAAAAAAAAAGGAGAGATATCCAGTTGACATTTAGAAACTTGGGTAAAGAACTTAAAACAAACACAAACACACACACACACACACACACACATTCTATATAGATAATTGATAAAACAAGAAAATCAAAAAGGTCAAACAACAAAGGATAAAATAAAAAGAGGACCTACAGGAAAAAATTTTCTATGATTCTCAAATTTAAGGAGTAGGAGAAAAATGAACCCAGAAAAAAAAGAGATCAAGAAGGAAAGAAAAAAAAGAGAAGGGTATAAAAGTGGCAGTCAACACTGTGGACTACTGCTAAAAAGGCTAAAGACCTGAGAAAAAGCAACTAAACTTGGCAAACAAGAGGCCACTGGCAAATTTGAAGTAAAAAGCAGTTTCAGCATGAGGCAACATTTGATATCATCAGAGATAAAGGGTTGGAAAGGTCTGTAGAGATCATTTCATCTAACTCATTAATTTAACAAATGAGAAAACTGGAGGCCTAAGGAGAGTAAATAATTTGCCATGATTATAGGTGATAGAGATCTGAGCTCAAGTTCTTTTACTCCAAATTCAATGTTCTTTTTACAACAAAATGAGGACATTAAAAAATGAATTTTAACTTGGTAGTTCATCAATGAAGAGGAAAAGAAAAGATGGTGAATTAAGGGAATAACATTGTCAAGGAATATTTCTAATGCTTCTTTCACTCTAAATACTAGAATTTTATGATTCTCAATAAAAATGGAAAGATTATCTGTTAAAAGACATTAAGAGGGAGTAAAATTAGAACACAGGTACCAACCAGAAATAATTTTAAAAAAATTACTGACTTTTTTAGGATACAGAAATAGAAAATCATCTAGTACTGTTGATTATCTAAACATGAATGTATTTTCAGTGTTTCCTAAACTTTCTGAGAATCAATTCATATCTGCTAGATGATAGAATATTATATTGTAAAATTCACCCACTCCTGATTGCCATATACCAGTCTATCAGTAATTAAGCATTTATTAACCACTTACTATGTTATCAGGACCTGTCCTACACATTGGGTTATACAAAAAAGAAGCAAAAGACAACCACTGTTCTCAAGGAAATCACAAACACTATAATACATACTCCATTCAGTTGTCAAAGTGATTTTTCTAAAGTATGGGTCCAACCATTTCACTCTCCTATTCAACTCCAGTGGCTCCCTAGTACCTCTAGGATCAAATGCAAAAATACTATTTTTGGTGTTCAAAGACCTTCATAATTTACTGTCTCCCCATTTTTCCAGTCTTTTTGCACTTTAATCTCTCCAATGACACTGGTCACCTTCGGATTATAACAAATTAACACATTCCATCCCTTCTATGAACATTTTCACTGGCTGCTCCCCATGCCTGGAATGCTCTCTCTTCTCAGCTGTCTCCTGGCTTCCCAAGCTTTTTTTTTTCTTTTAGTTTTAATTTTTGCAAGGCAATGGGGTTAAGTGGTTTGCCCAAAGCCACACAGCTAGGTAATTATTAAGTGTCTGAGAGGCCAAATTTGAACTCAGGTCCTCCTGACTCCAGGGCAGGTGCTCTATCCACTTTGCCACCTAGCTGCCCCACCCAAGTTTCTTTCAAATCCCAACTAAAATCCCATCTTCACCAGGAAGACTTTCCTAATTCAAGTTCCTAATTCTAGTACCTTGCCTCTTTTAGTTATCTCTTATTTATCCTTCTTTCCCCTTATAGATATCACAATGGAAGCAGTGTTGGAGAAGAAATGAGAACAGATTAAAAAAATGTTGCAAAATGGCAGACTCAAGGGGACTTGGTAATAGACTGGATATGAAAGAGAAAAACAGGGAAGAACTGAGGGTGACATCTAGACTGGGCATCTGAGAAACCTAGAGAATAGTGCACGGCAATAGGGGAGTTTGGAAGAGGATAAATTCAGAGGGAAAAGATAGTGAGTTCAGTTTTGGACATGTTGAATTTAAACATGAATTCAAGTGAATTGGAGGGGCGGCTAGGTGGTGCAGTGGACAGAGCACCTGCCCTGGAGTCAGGAGGACCTGAGTTCAAATCTGGCCTCAAACACTTAATAATTACCTAGCTGTATGACCTTGGGCAAACCACTTAACTCCACTGCCTTGCAAAAACCTAAAAAAAAAAGAAAAAAAGGAAAAAAAAGTGAATTGGAAATGTTAGCCTGGAGATCAACAGAGAAAGGTTAGGAAAGGATATATAGATATGAGAATCATCAGCATAGATAACTGAATCCATCAGAGCTAGTAAGAATCATAAAATGAAATAGTATAGTGGCAGAGGATTGAGGACAGATCCCTATGGGACATTATCTACATTTAGGGGGCATGACCTGAGTGAGGATTCAGCAAAGGAGAGCGAGAAGGAGCAGCGTAAGAGGCTGAATGAGAATCATTCATTGTGTATCCCAAAAACCTAGAAAAAAAGATATCAAGGAGTATCAAAGGCTGCAGAGGTCAAAAAAAGTAAAGACTGAGGAAAAAGCCACTGGATTTCACAGTAACAAAATTATTAAACTATGGAGAGTGCAGTTTCCTTGGAATAATGATAAGACTGGAAACAGAATTGTAGAGAGTTAAAAAAGTGAGAGGAGAGCAAAGTGATAGCATCTACTGCAGTCTTCTGAAGAAGTTTAGTCACAAAAAGCAGAAGAGATATAAGACGACTGTTAGTTGGAACAGAAGGCTCAAGAAAGAGCTTTTTGAGGATGAGGGAGGCTTGTAGACAATTGGAAAGGTGGTAGTAGATGGGGAAGAGACTGAAGAGTGAGAGGGTGGAGATCACAGAGAGCTTACTACATGTAAACAAACACAACTCTATTAAAACTTTCTATCAATTTCATTTTACCATGTGGTTATCAGGTGATGCCAGTGGACCACAAGTTTTTGGCAGGTTTGACCAAGCAGAAAGCCTGTAAAGAATCCTCCCTCAATCAGCCAACAGTCTATCTTCTAGAAGTGGGGCTTAGAGCTGAGAGGTTCATCTCCAGAAAGCTAATCAACAGGTGAACTACTTCAGTCACAACTCAGATGACTGTCTCGTAAAGTCAGAGTTGCCATGATTTGTATGAGTACAGGAAGTATTCACATGATGAAATCACAGATCTTTTGAAGCATACACACATAAATATACATGTACTTATGTGTACCGAATTATAGACCAGTAATAAATTACATACTAGTATTATAGTTTTGTATATTGGTATCACATAAGAGTAATAAACCATAAACCAATAATAAACTTGAGTAGATAATTTACACATTACCCATCAAGAACAAATTTATTCCTCACAGAATTGATTCCAACCAATAAAGTATCTCTCAAGAACCTCAAAAGGTACAACAGACTTTACTGTCTATTCAGTAAAGGAAAATAAAATATGTTTATACTTATATAAGAGAATTGCAATGTCCTATAGAACTCACTGAGCACAAAATCAAACAAAAATCTGTAATTTATTCTAGACATTTTAGGTACTTTACATATAATGGTAACCAATTAACAAATAACTAGGCTTCTATCCTTGAAAAAAACAGATTAAGCTTAAATTATGAGATTCTATTTTTTTTAATTAAAAAAGTCCCTCAACAACAATTAAATGTGTATTAATCACAGCAGAATGGTTCAGAGGAACTTTCCTGAGGCTGCATCTAAGTCCACACGACCCAGAAAGTATTTTTAGCAAGTGTTTAATCAATGCTGGTTTTGCACATAGCCTAAATTAAAATAGAAATTGGGTGGCATAAATTTAAAGTAACATAGATACATGGGATTTTTAAAAGCTATTTGATTAATACTTAAAAGATTTAACCACCTAATAGCTTGAGACTTGAAATTATGCTATATCTATGCCAATCCAAACCCAAAATCTGAGCACACTAGAATTATAATGTGAAAATCACATCATTGCTGCTTTTAAGGAAGCATCACACCCCAGATAAAGATTTCAAATTCCATAATGTAATAAACCTACTATCTATACCTCAATATGGCAAGGTCCTGTAAATCACCAACTATCCTCAAAACTAAAATATGATATTTAACATTTGATAAATATTATGCATCTGTATAAAATTCTATGCCAAATAAGCCAAATTATCCCTTCCCATGTATGAAAGCAATATTCCTCTGATATCCCTAATTTTGGGGAGCATACATATTCAAGGATTGATGCAACCATCGGCTTGATTAGAACCAATAGTTTTTATATAATGGAAAATGAGATGGAACAAAAATAACTTTTGGGTAAATAAGAATTCTGTGGCCAAAAATATGGTGCACACACTACATTGAGACTGTGTGCAATGAGAGTTTCTGTAGCAATAGTCAAATATTTGCTTAAATAAAAATGTTTTCCAATCAAAATTTGAGTTTAGTCATTTACTGAATCAAATTAAGGATTTAATTAACATATCTAGCTGCAATGCAACAGGGAGAAATAGGTCAAATAAGAAGTGTATTATGGGCATAGAGTCCCTCTCCCAAAATTCAGTCCTTCCTTTCAGGATATAACTCCATATCAAAGAGAATTTCACAATAATAAAATGCCTGGGTAGGGTTTTTGTTTTGCTGTTTTTCTTCTTGTCTTTAGTTCAACATCATTCATTTGTCCTGAAATCACCCCTTAAAAATTCAGATACGTGAAGAATAACGGATCTTTTTTTGTTGTTGTTCTCTTCCTTATGAAAAATGTTAAAATGCTGTTAAGCCAGGAGTCCTTCAGTTTAAACAGAGGCCCAGGATTTTCTCACAATAACAGTCGAACCATTGCATTAGATCTGCTGGAATGTGCCAAGTCCTTAGGTTCTCTTAGAATAAGTTCTGCTAAAATCCCACAAATTTTTTTTGTGTCTGATACTGGTAGAATACAAGCGTCGTAGACACACAGCCCTACACGTACATACTGTAGGAGTCTCCTACTTTCATTAAGACTTTGGGAGAAATGTGTACAAACACATTTCTTCAGCTTCTCAACTTTATTTTCGGGGGGGGGGGGCACAGCCTCTTAAAAACAATGCCAGTCGCATTCGCCTTTTCCCTAATAGAAGTCACTGAACAAGTATCAGTCTAAGAAGCCGCAGCTTGTGCATCGATGCTCGCAAGTCGCTAAAGAAGCCGATGAAGCTTCAAAACTCAAGCCCGCGTTGCCCGCCGGCCTCCTGGCAATCGGTCCGTACCAAGCCGCACCAACCACGGCCAACCGCGGCGACGCGGGCCCTCGCGGAGGTCCCGGCCCGCCGCCCCGCGCCCCCGGCCCTCTCCCGCGCGGGGCTGGCCCGGCCCTCGGCCTCCGTCCGCGGGGGCCCCGCTGCCCGCTCTGCGTGGCGGAATGGCCCGGCGCTGCCCTGGCACGGGAGGGTGAGCCGCTTACCTTCATAGAGCAGGCGCGTCCTTTGGGGCGGAGGGAGGCCAAGGCGCCCGCGCGTCCCCCTCCCCCCGGCGGGCGCTCAGCGGCCCCCGGGCAGCAGCAGCGGCCACCAGCCCGCCGGCCTCAGCAGCGGGCACCACCTCATACTGCGGGGCTGGCGGCGGCGGCACCGGGCGAGGAGGGGGAGGGGGAGGGCAGGAAGCTGGGCGCCGCTCTGCGCTCGCCCTCCACCCCAACCACCGGTCCTGCGGATACGGGGGGCGGACGCCCCAATAAAGCGTCCTCCGCGGGACGAAAGCCTAGTCCTCTCTGCCCCCCCAAAGCGGCCCCGGGGGCCCGCGAGGCTGCGCGGGGAAGAGCAGGGTGGCAGCGCCAGCAGGGGCAGGAGCGTGAGAGCCAGCCGGAGGAGCCTCAGTCGCCGCCCCGCCCCCCTTCCTCCTCCTCCTCCTCCTCCTCCTCCTCCTCCCTCAAGCTCTCCCCGTCTCCCGGGGCCGCAGCATAGCAACGGAACATGGCGGCTGCGCAAGCGCCTCCCGCTCAGCCGAGGGGAGAGGGCAGGGGGAAGGGGAAGGAGGACAGGCAGAAAGGGGAGGATCTCGCGAGAGGAGGCAGCCCTTAGCCCGACGCGATGCCCGATGTGGGGGAGGAGGGGAGGTTGCGGCAGAGCCGGGAGAACGTGGGGACGCGCAGGTGCGGGGGGCGGGGAGAAGAGCGTCCTGACTCCGCCCCTCACCCTTCGAGCGTGGAGGTGATTGGGCAGATGTTCCGCCTCCGCTTCCCCCAGCCAAGCAGAAAGGAGGTTGCGGGGTAGACCGGGGTGAGACTGTGACTGTAGCCCCGGGACACGTGAGCGGGGCCGGCGCGGCTGCCCGGCCGAGCGTGCGGCCCAAAATAAGAGGCGAAGCAAACAAAAGCCACATTTAAAAAAAAAACGCGCAATTCATTTTTATAACACATGAATCTGGTGTTTTCGTTATGACTGGGCAGCAGCCAACAAGCACATAACGAAAAGTGAAGCAGCGACCAAGGGCTATTCCCTTTAATTTAGGAAAAAATCCGAAATCTTATTGTCTGATCTTGTTACCTCTTTTACTTTGTTTCTTCCTTAAGGATATGATGTCTCTCTCATCACACTCAATTTGGATCAATGTATATCATGGAAATAATGTAAAGACTGGCAGATTGCCTTCTGTGGGCAGAAAGCAAGATTAGGGGAAAAATTGTAAAACTCAAATAAAATCTTTAAGTACAAAAAAAAAAAGAGAAAGTGAAGGAACCAACCAGATCTTGGTGCAACCCATATGGGGAAACTAAGTCCCTGAGAAAGCAAGTTCCTTGCCCCAGATCACAAAGCTACTGCCCTGCTAAGGTCCAGAATTCCAGCTCGGGTCTCCTGACTCCCAAATCCAGGCATTGCCACTCCACCAACCTGCCTCCTCCAACTGACAAATAATCTGACACATTTCCATGGACCACCTGCCCCTGTGAAACTTATGCAAATATAGCGTATTGGGATTTACTATCATCACCAGGGAGTCAAAAAGAGCCCGGTTCGAGTCTCCCCAGCTAGGACCAAAAGCAAGTACCTTCAAGCCCAGCAAGTTTCTAAGACTCTTAAGCGGTAGAAGATAGCTCAACTGCATCAAAAGAACAGTTTCCATAGTGAAAATTTCCTACACTGATAAAACTTTGATCTAAACGAAAAACAAAACCAAAAAGCATCATAGTATTAAATGGTCTGCTCTTGTAGTAAACCGAGAAACTACCTAAGTGCCAAACCAAGGTACCTAAAAAAATATTCAAAGAATGGAAAGGGCTTATTGCATTAGATAGATCCTATATGGAAGATTTGTGTGAACCCATGAATAGGAAATGCCCAAGATAAGATAGTAGACTTATGTGTACCAGTGAAAGGAGCAATCACACTTCTGAGATCATAAATTTATTGAGATTTTTAAATATGATGGGTCTCTTCCATTAAAGTACTAACTACTGTGAGACTTCATCGTAGTCCAGCGATGGCCTTTTGTTCTGAAACTCAGAGTGAGGTTGGTTTTTTTTTTTAAGTTTTTGCAAGGCAATGGGGTTAAGTGACTTGCCCAAGCTAGGTAATTATTAAGTGTCTGAGGTTGGATTTGAACTCAGGTACTCCTGACTCCAGGGTTGGTGCTCTATCCACTGCGCCATCTAGCTGCCCCCAGAGTGAGTTTTGCACAAGGATTTGTAATATAGGTCCCTCAGTCTGTTGTCTGAAGAGAAGACTAGCTAAATTTAAATAGACTCATCATTATAAGGTGGACTAACAAATGATGATTTTTTTCAGTCACAGAGGCTCTCGAAGAGAATCTAATAAAACTTAAGAGAAGTTTTAAGCTATGTCAGTGAGGCACATATCTACCTGAAGGAAATCAATCAGTCTAATAAGCTTTTACTAAGAACCTATTTTTATCACAAACACTGTGGGGATTCAAAAAAAGGTAAAAAACACTCCCTGTTCACAGTTGAATAGAAAAAAAAAAACCATTGTACAAACAATGGAGAAAACTATGTACAAACAAGATCTAGACAGAGTAAATTGGAGATAATCAGTAAAGGGAAGGCAAATGTTATAAAGGAACAGGAGCAGGCAGCTAGATGGCACAATGGATGGAGCACAGGCCCTGGAGTCAGGAGTCAGTAGCCCGTAGCCCAGAGTTCAAAACTGACCTTGGACACTTAATACTTACTTTGCTGTGTGACCTAGGACACGTCACTTAACCCCATTGCCTTGCCAAAAAAAAAAAAAAAAAATGATAGGATTTTATCTGGGACTTGTGGAGAAAGCCAGGGATATCAGAGGGTTAAGATGAGGGAAAATTATTCCAGACAGGTGAAAATGTTCAATCTGGAGATGGAGTTCTTGTCTCAGGAATAGCAAGAAAACCTGTCAGGAAAAGGATGGGGCAAGAGAGTAAGGTGTAAGAACAAGTGTCTATAGACAAGGCGTTGATAGACAAATTAAATTCAACAAACATTATGTTAATCTGTTATTACAGGAAGAACACTGAGCTGAGTGGCGGGGGGGAGTCTTGCTCTCGATTGGGATGTGGGGAGCATTCAAGTTCAGCCTCAGTTTCCTCATCAATAAAATGAAGATGGGGTGGCTAGGTGTCGCAGTGGATAAAGCACCGGCCTGGAGTTCAAATCCAGCCTCAGACACTTAATAATAATTACCTAGCTGTGTGGAACTCAGGCAAGCCACTTAGCCCCATATGCCTTGCAAAAACCTAAAAAAAATAAAAATGAAGATAATAATATACACTTCATAGTACTATTTTGAGGAAGCTGCTATCTAAAACTCAAAAGTACCTCTCTGAACTCTGCCCCATATCCCGATGTCCCCCCACCCTCCTTCGGGGTGTCCCTTCACATCCCCACCCCACCAAGTTCTTTGGCTCACCCAGGCCTTCCCTCTTCCCATCCCCCATCCCATGCACTGAAAAGACTCCAACCTAACCCCCAATCCTTCAAAAATTTCCATTCCATTAACTCAGCATGTCAGATCTCAACTAAAGGTGAGAAGTAAAGCAATCTGAATAAACTAAGTTATGGCCAATGACTCACAGCCATTAATCCTCCTGAAGGGATTTGCATTTTAAAAGACTAATTGGTAGAATTTCAGGCTGGGGAGGGGGAGATTTTTAGAGTGAGAGACCGATCTTCTACAAACCACTTAAATGTCAGCAGGTACTAAATAGTCTGAGCCACCTCTGTGCAAGGCTAGTTCCTTTTTGAGCTTCTTCCTTCTAAACTTATGGCAAAGCAAAGTAGCTATCTCACACTCCTCAAATGTACACAAAGTGATTCAGCATGGATATAGTTATGTTTATGTAAAAACAGAAAAGGGATCATAAGGTCATATAGGCTTAGAGTTGGAAGGCATTTTAGAAGTCATCTGATCCAACCTTTTGCTTTTACAAATGGGGAAACTAAGGCCCAGGGAGTTAATGAATGAATAAGTGAAGAATCTGTCAATTGCCTCCTATAAATATAGCATTGTGCCAAGTATCAAGTAGATAGTAATATGTTGGATCATTTCCTCAAATTGAACAATGCCAATGAGAGTGATGGCAAGCATTTCTTTTTTCTGGGTCTTCAGTAACTATGACTGTAGCACTTGAAGGAGCAATTGCCAAGCTGTATCTCCATGGGGATTGTTTCCCAGGATGATGGGCTGCAATCCCTGTGCTACAAACATTGCTATTCCCAAAACTTTTGGGACAGTCTCATCTGAGAATTTTAAGGGAATACTGGTCAGATGGTCTTGGCTTGGATGGCTCTTATCAAACTGCTTCCTGTCTCTACACCAGGCAACCAAATAGACTGTTTTGCTGGCTCTGGTGTGGGGCACTAGCTGACTTGTTCAAAGGTCACATAAGTGATACAATCAGAATTCAAACCCAAGTCCCTTTGACTCCTAATCAAGCACATTCTAATCTACTCCCTCAAAGGCAAAAGGTGAACTTTATTGTTTTGTTCTTTAGCTGGTATTTTTTATTTATATATGCTTTCTTCCCTATGAGAACATAAGTGCCTTGAAGGTAAGAATTGTTTTTGTATTTTCTTGTCTTCTGGCACACAGAGTTTAGTAAATGATTAATGACTGATTGCTTTATTCACAGTTCCACCTGCTCTACTGCCCACTAGATTAATCTTTCTAAAACAAACTTTCCTTGTCACTCTCTATTCAAAGACCTTCAAAAATTACAAAATTCAAGCAAGATCTTCCACGATTTTGTTCCAATCTCTTTTTCCAAACTTAGTCTCTAATAGCTAACTTTTTGCTCCAACAGAATAGTGAAGATGGCTGTCTGATTCAATATAATCAATATCACACTAAGTTTGGCATCTATATCTTTAATCACCTGGTCTCCTTTGAGATTATCTAAATCCCAATTAGCCTTTAAAACTCAGATGAAGTTTTACTTTCCATTAAGTTTTCTAAGACCACAGTGATCTCATCTTTGAGAATTAATAGCACATACTGTCTATACTACTCATTTAATTCTTAACTTTTACTGTTAATAACCAAGGGCAGTCAAATGGTACAGTAGGCAGAGCACCAGTCCTGAAGTCAGGAGGACCTGAGTTCAAATCCAACCTTAGACACTTGACACTTACTCACTGGGTTCCCTTAGGCGAGTCACTTAACCCTGATTGCCTTGAATCCAGGGCCATCTCCAGTCCTCCTGATATCTGACCACTGGATCCAAGCAGCTCTGAAGGAGAAAGGGAGGCTGGTGACTTAGCACAGAACCCCCTCACTCAGATCTAATTCACCTGTATATGATGGTACTACCTTCCTGATGTCATGGCCTTTGAAGAATGAAGGACAGACATCAATAAATCAGGAAGTTGGAAAGATCTGGACACAAGTCCTACTTCAAACACTTCTGTTTGTGCAACCCAAAGCAGATCACTTTTCAATTATGCCAGGTAACTCTCTAAGACTTTAAGAAGCAAAAGAGACACTGACCTGCATTATTAGAGGCATTTTCTCCCAAAGAGCTCCCTCAGCTGATGAAATCACAAGTCTAATTAAAATCAGTTTTTAAAAGTATTCTCTAATGTAAATCTATTTTTAAAAATTTGGGGTTCAAATGAAGCCTCTGGATTCATTAACTGTGTAGCCCAGAGTCAATCCCATAACCTCTGTGTGTAAGAAGGTCGTTCTAGGACTTATCTAGAAAGTCCTGGAAAATTGATGATCTGCACTAGTGCTAGAAGTGGAGTGGTACCCTTAATGATAATTATGTCTTTTACTTATTTTGTGTCCTGCATATGTGACACCTTGCTTTGAATTTAGTATATTTTGAAGTGATCCAATGACTATGATCCAAATATAGATTTAGAGCTGGAAGGCATCTTGGAAGATTCTTTAGTCCAAATTCCGTATTTTACAAAAGAGGAAACTGAGACTCCAAGACCTCCTAAGCAGTATGTGACAGAGACAGGATTGGAGTCCAGGTTGTTAAGTAGTTTCATCTATGTCTGACACAGGGATCCCATTTGAGGTTTTCTTATCAAAGATCCTAAGGTGATTTTTCATTTTCTCCTCTATCTCATTTTACAAGACAAATAAAATTAAGTGGTTTTCCCAGGGTCATACAGTTAGTAGATGTTTGAGGACATTTGAACTCAGGTCTCACTGAATTCAGTGTATTCTATCCACTGTACTACCTGTCCTCTTGGAGTCCTCTGTATTGATGGCAATCTGCTGTATTCACTGGCATAGCA
Source organism: Macrotis lagotis (assembly GCF_037893015.1). Taxonomy (NCBI): domain Eukaryota; kingdom Metazoa; phylum Chordata; class Mammalia; order Peramelemorphia; family Peramelidae; genus Macrotis; species Macrotis lagotis. The sequence continues at coordinate 610,799,697 of NC_133658.1, forward strand.
TTATACTACTCAGTTCAAATACCAGAAGGATCTGGACCCATTAACCTTTGTAAGCTCTGTAGTTTTCTTATTGGTTTTTTTTTTCCCTTGCTTATGACCACACAGGAAAAGTCACCCTCTAAGGGACCACAATATGCAGTTATTTGGAACCCTTATTTGAGGTCATTTGTCCTCAAAGGAATAGTCTTCCCTGGAGACTATAATATCAATTATTAACAGAATTTTCTTAGCAAAGGCTTTTCTCAGAGATGGAACTAAATTGGTGCCAACTGGTAAGTCCCAGAGATTTATGGAGAAGGTAAGAAGCTCCCACTGCTTCTGAATCCCTGTGTGAATAATTATCCCCATAACTCACATTTAAGGTTCACAAAGCACTTTTCATTCAACTATTCTGTAAAGTAAGTGATATCCTGTGGGATAAAGACTCAAGGATTCCCACTATTTCTCCCCTCTCCCCATTAATTATAGGGTATAGTCGACAAAAAGGGATAGCTATTTCCATTTTGATGGTATTGATAAGATTTGCACTGAGGAGGTAGATTCCCTAGTCATCATGCTTTTAAGTTTATTGGTGGTTTACTAAATCTTCATATAATTCACCTCTATGATCTTTTTTCCTACTCTTACTTTCCTTTTTTTAGAACCTTACATTCCTAACATTTTTCCTCCTTTTTCTCTATCTATCCTCTTCTTTTCCTCCTGAACCTTTCCCACTGTGTTTTATCCCCCTCTCTCTGATTTCCTGTTCCAGTGGCAATCTCTTTCCCACCTCTTCTCATATCTTTTGTCTCCTTCCTCAGTTTTCTTTGATCCCCTATTTCTTTATTATTCAGAACCTTATTCCCTCATCTTCTTAATATCCTTTTTCTTTTTTCTCTAACTTTTAATAAATAAATAAATGTTTATTATGTATTACATTAGTCAAAGATCTGTGATTTCATTACTGTAGGAACTCCTTCTACCAGCTTATATTCCGTCTTTCTATAATTTAGAGCCTTAGATAGTTGTTTTAGAGAGGCTCAGAGGGATTAGGCAACTTGTCCATGGTCACACAGCTAATAAGTATTAGAGGTAGAATTAAAATACAAGTCTTATTTACTCCAAACCCAACACTTTATCCATAAAATCAATGTTTTTAGTTAAAAATATTTAATTTTTAACATTATTGTTTTAAATTTTGAGCTTTAAATCCTTTCTTTCCCTCTAACCCTTCCCAACCCATCCAAACCAAGCAATATGATACCCATAATGCATGTGAAGTCATGCAAGACATATTACGTAACTTTAAAAAAGATTTATTAAGTAACTTGGACAGCCCTGGGTTGGTCTCAGTGGAAGATACAAAACAATACTGCCTGTCCTCAAGAAGTTAATAATCAATTTGAGGAGTTACAATTTACTCAAAAGAAACTGATTATAAAAACAAGAGATCATAGGAACAGGAAGTCAATAGGGATTAAGTAAGTCATGGGAGGTTTCATGGAAGTGCTAGGGCTAGAGTTAGAGTTAGACCATAAAGAGTAAGTAGAATATGGATCAAAAATTCATTGAATTGGCAGACTTGTATGAGTTGTACCTTGACACAAATCTAGCCATCCTAGTCTATTCCCTTGAAGGCAAAAGACTCATATAGCTAGATGACTCAGTGGAGAGAGGTGGTTCAATGGGTAACTGGGTGATACAGTGGATAGAGTGCCAGCTTTGGAGTCAAGAAGACTCAGCTTCTTAAGTTCAAATCTGACCTCAGACATTTACTAGATATATTACCCTGGATAAGTCACTTAACCTCGTTTGCCTCAGTTTCTTCACCTGTAAAATGAGCTGAAGAAAGAAATGACAAAACCACTCCACTCTTTATGCCAAAAAAATCAAAACAAATTAAACCTAAATGAGGTCATGAAGAGTAGTACATAAGTGAACAACAACTTTTGGCAACAAATGCTGGATTCTTTCCTCCAGGCTACAGTTGCATATGCTGGTTTTCTAGTCTACTTGGAGTCTTAATTGTTGCTTTGGCATCCTTACATAATATATAAGTTCCATTCCATCTCTAAATCTATGATCCTGTGATTCTGCAAATACCTTAGAAATGCTAAGGGAATAAATCTTCAATCTTTTTAGAGTCTTTTGCAAGTTATTAATAATGAATAACATTTCAAACAATTCAAAGGACCATTGAAGGAATAATTTGTGTACTTTTTAATAACTGAAATATTGATTTCTATGTAGTGAACTTCCTTCAAGTAGATAAATATTCACAAGCTCCCCTGCAATACTGGATGAAATGAGCAAAAAGAAAGACAGTTTCTACTTTCAAAGAGCTTATTTTTTAGGGGGAGGGCACCTGGATCTGTGGCAGAGGGGGCGGTTTCCAGACCTCCTGGCTCAGGGATCATTGGGAACAGCTTGAAGGAGTGGCGAGAGAACTCTGTAGCACCAGAGTGAGTGTGTAGTGAGTGTCAGCCTCAGAGCAGTCCTGCGGTGAGAACCCATAGTGGGAATTGGGGAAACCAACCTGCATCTCCAGAACACAGTCCACAGACAGTAAGGGGGTCCAAGGAGACTGCAGAGGTCTCTCTGCTCTCCCTAGGGCAGGACTCAGCTGTTTGCCCACACTCAGGTTACAGTCTGGGCTCCCATACCACTATAACGGAGCAGGGACTCTCCTCACAGCTCCAAGGCAGAGGGGAGTGCTGTGGTCATCCAGACCAGAGCATAGACAAGAGAGCACTCAGAGCTTCTCATGAGACCTTGGAGAAATTAGATCCCTGTGAGTTGTCCTCAACCCCCCCCCCCCAAAGCCTTGAAAGTGCAGTAAATCAGTCATAGGCTAAGGAAAAGAGCAAACAAAGGAAAAAGAAGAATCTGACCAAAGAAAATTCCTTTGATCCCATGGAGAATCAAAATACATACTCAGATGACAACAAAATCGAAGCTTCTGTATCCAAAACCTCCAAGAGAAATAGAAAATGGGCTCAGGCTATGAATGAGCTCAAAAAAAGACTTTGAAAAGCAACTAAGGAAGCTAGGGGGGAAATTGGGAGGAGAAATGAGAGCAATGCAGATAAATCATGAAAACCAAAACAGCAGCTTGGTAAAATAAATATAAAAAATACTGAAGAAGGTTGGCTAGGTGGCGCAGTGGATGGAGCACTCGCCTTGGAGTCAGGAGTACCTGAGTTCAAATCCGGCCTCAGACAGTTAATAATTACTTAGCTGTGTGGCCTCGGGCAAGCCACTTAACCCCATTGCCTTGCAAAAGCTAAAAAAAAAAATACTGAAGAAAATAATATTTCAAAAACCAGTTTAGACCAAATGGGAAAAAGCAACAGAAAAGATAAATGAAGAGAATACCTTAAAAAGCAGAATTGGACAGCTAGAAAAGGAGATAAAAAAGCTCTCTGAAGAAAATAACTCCTTCAAATGCAGAATGGAACTAAAGGAAGCTGATGACTTTGCAGGAAATCAGGAAAAATAAAACTATTCCCCAAAACCCAAAAATTAGAAGAAAAATGTGAAATATCTCACCAAAAAAAAAAAAAAAATAACCAACCTCGGGAACAAATTCAAAGAGATAATTCAAAAATAATTGGGCTACCTGAAAGTCATGACCAGGAAAAAGAGCCTAGACTTCATTTTTCAAGAAATAATACAGCAAAATTGCCCTGAGATCCTAGAAGCTGAGGGTAAAATAGAAATTGAGAGAATCCACCAATCACTGCCTGAAAGAGATCCCAAAAGAAAAACTCCCAGGGATGCTATAGTCAAATTTTAAAACTTCCAAGTTAAAGAGAAAATACTAAAAGCTGTCACAAACAAACAATTCAACTACTGTGGCTCTATACTCAGGATTACACAGGATCTGGCAGCATCTACATTGAGGTCTCATAGGGCTTGGAACAGAATATTCTGGAAGGCAAAAGATCTCAGTTTAAAACTGAGAATCAATTACCCAGCAAAAGTGAACATCCTCTCTCAGAGGAAAAGAAGAACTTTTAATGAAAGAGGGGACTTTCAAACTTTCCTATTGAAACAACCAGAGCTGAACAGAAAGTTTGATCTCCAAGTATAGGACTCAGGTGAACCATAGAGGGGATGGACGAGAAGGACTAATTACGATGAGGAACTTAATGATACTGAGCTGTTTGTATTCCTGTATGGGAAGAAGATACTGATAAATCATATGAACTTTCTCATTTTATAAGAGCGGTTAGAAGAAGCATATATAGACAAGGCATAGGAAGGAGCTGAATAAAATGGTATAATATACTAAAAAGATTGAGTGAATGGGTGATAAAGGAAAGTATTGGAAGGAAGAGATAGGAGAAGAAGAAGGGGCTAAGATATTTCACATAGGAGTCAAGAAAAAGCTTTTTCAATGGAGTGGAAAGGTGGAAGGCAAGGGCGATTGAGTGAGCCTTCATTCTCATCAGAAATGGCTCATAGAGGAAATAACATACACACTTAATATTGTAGAGAAATCTATCTTGCCCTAGAGAAAAATGAGAAGAAAGGGATAGGATAAGGGTGGGGATGGGATAAGGGGGAATGGGGGAAGGGAAGGGGGCATAGGTGATAGAAGAGAGGGAAGATTGTGAGAGAGGGCACTCAGATACAATACACTTCTGAACAGGGACAGGATGAAAGGAGAGAGAAAGAGAGAGAGAGAGAGAGTAGAATAAATGAGAGTGGGGAGGAACAGAATAGAGGGAAATATAGTTCGTGATAGCAACTGTGGGAAACCTATTGAAGGAATTTCTTTGGTGAACTTATCATAAAGAAAGCAACTCATCCCAGAGATAGAGTCATTGGAATCTGAACACGGACTGAAGTACATTTTTTTCCCTCTCTTACTATTCTGGAGGTTTCTCATCTTCTGGGGGGGGGGGGAGGGGGATTTTGTTTATGCTCATAACAAGATTATTATAATAATATAAAATAAATAAACAAAAAATTTTGAAAAGAGCTTATTTTTTAATGGGGAAGATCCCTTTTAGGATGCAGAAAAGCAGGGAGTAAGGAGGAATTCAGAAACACAAGCAGAGACAAGAGAGGAATGCAAGATGACAGGCAGGAGTCCTCACTCAACATGAAGGACCAATAGGAGAAAGATTTCAAGGATGACAGATGTTCCACAGTGAGAAGGCAGCTAAGGTTTGGTGGCAAAGTCCTGAGAGTCAAAATCAGAGTCAGAATAGGAATTCGTGTTCTGTAAAGTTGGGTTTTTTCCCAGCCCTAAATAAATTGACCAAAGAATAAAAAAGAAAGTAGTTAAGCAGACAAAAATGGATTACATCTTAGGACATGAAGCCCTCATACACAAAGAAAAACAGAAAATTATATGCTTACTGACCACAGTGCAATAGATTTATATTAAATAACGGATCACTGAAAACTGTAGTATTAAAAATCAACTTAAGCCTAGGAAGGTAATCCTAAAGAATTGATAAATCAAAGAACAAATTATAAATTATGGGTAATTTCATTAACAATAATGACAACAAAAAGACAATATATATCAAATGTTTTAGGATACATATAAAACAGTTCTTAGGGAAATATTTATATCTTTAACTTACTTATTGACAAAAAAAGAAAAAGAACTGACCAATGAATTGGGAATGCAACTGAAAATATTAGAAAATCAACAAATTTAAAATTACCAAGACCAAAAGGGAAATCCCCAAATCAAAGAAGAAATTGATAAATTTGAAAATCATTGGATTAATAAATAAAATTGGGAGCTGATTTTAAAAGAATAAAATAGGCTAACCATTAGCAAATTAGATTAAAAAGAAGAAAAAGGAAAACCAAATTACTGGTATCAAAAAAAACATATCAAGAAGAAATAAAGGATATTATTAGAAATGATTTTGCCTACACTATGCCAATAAAACTGACAAGTGAAATCAAGAAAGTTGACTAAAAATATAAAAATACCCAAAGTAGCAGAACAAGAAATAGAGCATCTAATTTCAGAAGAAATTGAACAAGCCATAAATGAATTTCCAAAGGAAAAAAAAGCTGCTAGAATCAGATGAATTCACAAGTGAAATATGTCAAATATTCAAAGAATCATTCATTCTAATACTATATAAATTCTCTGCAAAAATAGCAAAAAAGAAGGGATCTTACCAAATGTTTACACACACACACACACACACACACACACACACACACAAATCAGGGTAAGTAAAAACAGAAAATTAAAACTATAGCTCAACATAAATATTGATGAAAATTTTTAAAATAATATTATCAAATGAGCAAAGTAATAAAATTTATTTTAAAATTAATATTTATTTTTATTTAAAGAAAATTGCTTTATTCTTGAAATATTCAGTCAAACAAAAACAAAACTTTCACATTGTCCTATTCAGAAAAAAAAATCTCATTCGTCACCCTGAGCCTATCAAGAGACAACATGCTTTATCTTAGGTTTTCTGAAATCATGGCTGGCTGATAATTTCATTGATCAGAATTTTTATGTTAGCATGCTCTCTCTTTCTCTTTCTCTCTCTTCCTCATTTTCTCTTGGTGTGTTACATATAAACATTATGTGTGTATATATATATATATATCTTATATGAAGTATGCTTTAATATACACACACATTCATATATATATATATATGTATATGGTGGGAAGGGAAAGGGAAAGAAAGGGAGAAAAGGAAAAGAGAGAGACAAACAGAAAAAGAAGGATGTCCTTAAATTCAGGAAGATTTACTAATTTTATGTCTGGGCTTACCTTTTAACTTGAGTGCCTCAGGCAAATTTCTAAGACCAAGTAGGGCAATAGTTGATCTGTTTTTGTACTGAAGTTTCCTTACTGGAAGTTTTCAATACCAAAGCGAACACAGTCACTCAATCTAAAGTCACTTTATATACAAAAACATTGTGCTAGTTTCTGGGGATACAAAGACAAAAATGAAACAGTCCTTGATGCAAAGAGCTTATATTTGATGGTGGGGGGTGGGGAGGGTGGAGGACAGGAACAACATGTACAAATATAGATACATTCAAGAGTTTGGGGGGAATACATTAGCAGTTGGAGAGATCAGAGAAGGGTTCAGGTAGTTCACAACTGAACTGAGTCTTAAGGGAAACAAGAGACTCTTAAGTGAGAAGACAATGCATTTCAGGCATAGAGAAAAGCCAATGCAAAAAAATGAAGATGATGAATTGTCATTGTTGGAGAAACAGTGAGAAGCTAAATTTAACAGTACTCTGTAGAAAGAAGTGGTAGGAACTGCATATTGACTTAGAAAACCACATATTAACTATCTATATTCTGTGGTATTTTAATTTATTTTTAAAAAATATTCCCCAATTATATTTTTTATAAACTTTGGGTGTTTGACACCTCTGTTATAGAATGTTTATAAGAAAATAATATAAAATAAGACAAAAATGGTAGATTGAGGCAAGGTTGTGTGGAACTTTAAACAGTTTATAGTTGGTCCTTTTGGTGATGGAATCTCTGAATTTTATTAATTAGGGGAGTGGCTTGGTTCAGATGTACATTTTAAGAAAATCAGTTTGGCAGACATATGAAGATGAATTGAACTTGAGTGAAACTTGAGACAGGCAGATCAAATACAGTTGTCCAGGTAAGAGGTGATTAGGGCTTGAACTAAGGTGGTCACTATGTAAGTGGAGAAAAAAATGAAATGATAATAAATGAAATAAAAATAGAAATGATAAGATCTGACAACTACTTGGATATATGGAATGAGTAAATGAGAAGTCAATGCAGACTTTGACAATCCTCAAGTCTGATTGAATGGAAGGATGGTGCTGCCTTTGATTGATAAGTAAGTTCAGAAGAGGAGTAGTTTTGTGAGGAAAATAATGAGTTTTATTTGAACATATTGAGAGATACCTACAGGATTATCTAATCAAATAATATATTTTTAGGAAAGATAGGAAAGATATGAATATGCAATGTTTTAGATAAGGTAATGCAGAGATTTGGAATTTTTGAGGATTGAAAATAGGTGAGTTGGGTCAACTGGGTGGTGCAGTGGATAGAGCACTGATCCTGAAGTCAGGAGGACCTGAGTTCAAATTCGACCTCAGACACTTAATAATTAGCTGTGTGACCTTGGGTGAGTCATTTAACCCCATTGTCTTGCCAAAAAAAAAAGAGAGAGAAAGAAAATAGGTGAGTCAAACATGTTTTAAAGTTTCCATCACTTTAACTATCTGTTTTGACTAAAACCAGGCTTTAGATGTTTCATTTACAAATATATGTATATGTACATATATGATATACATGCAATGTATATAAACATATACATTGATAATTCATTATTTAATATACCATTTACTCCAAATTCTTATTTTTTTCTTTCCATTCCTAAACATTATCATGTAGACTTTGAATCTTATTCTAGGCAATAGAGGTTTTTAGTTTTCCTAAAGTTGGTAGTATGAGATCTGAGAGCCCTCTTTACAAATATATCATAGACAATGTGTTGCTGAAGGGAGTGAGAAGTAGGGATGGAAATAACTCTGATACAGGATTGGAAGAAAAGGAGGACACAAAGTGGGCCACAAAATGGGGACACTTAAGGGATCTTGAGTGACATCTAGTGGTCTCTGACCCTTCTTTAAAACATTTGCTATTCAGTTTGATTCAACTAATATTTATCATCAAATGTCTACTGTCTATGATACACTGTGCTAGTCCTTGGAAGAGATGCAAAGATGAATGGCCTTGCCTATAAGGAGCCTACACTTAGAACTTTTATGCAAATAGTTTCTGACGGAGTAGCATAAGACAGGTGCAAAGGTCATAGGATTTTTGATAGATTGAAGTAGAAGAGATGATTTCCAGCTAGGGAAATCAGATAGAAGAAAGTAGGAATGGAACCTTAGATATAGATAATGCCATGGCCATATTACTGACACTGGCACTTTGGTTTCACTTATATCCAATTCACGCAGAAGTCAAGACATCACCCTAATAAAGTACAAACAAGACTAATGAGGAATGGTACCATGCATTTGAGAATAGGAAGATTTCAATAGCGAGTAAGGGAGAGGAAGAGAGAGAGAGAGAGAGACAGAGACAGAGACAGAGAGAGACAGAGACAGAGAGAGAGAGACAGAGACGAGACAGAGACAGACAGAGATGGAGAGACAGAGACAGAGACAGAGAGAGACAGAGACGAGACAGAGACAGACAGAGATGGGAGAGACAGAGACAGAGAGAGACAGAGAGAGAGAGAGAGAGAGAGAGAGAGAGAGAGAGAGAGAGTATGATATATAAGATAAAGAGGGCTTAAATATATACATTAATATAGGATTGGCCGTTGGAGCTAGACTAAGAAGTCTCTTTTTTGCTATATGTATTTTATTGTTGTTTGTTTTTTACTATTTAAACACTACTATTTTTTTTTAAAACTCAGTCCTTACATATTTATCAAATACTCACAAAGTGCCCGACAGACACCATGTTAGGTGTTAGGGATACAAGTTCAGAGAATTAAACAATCCCATAATAAAAGGAATTGGAGAGAAGTCTGCAGTATATAGCTGAACTGGTGAACCTTGAGGTCAAAATGATGAAAGAAGGAAAGTGAGGCTAATATCTTCTTTATCAAAACATCTGAGAAAAGGAACATGCTGAGGTATAGGGCCTCAGTCCTTTAAAGCATTAATAGTTAAGGAACCAGGACTCTGTCCTGGGTCATATCCTATTACACCAGATTTTTTTTTATCACTAGAAACTATTCTGAAAGAAGGCACTCAGAGGGGTGGCTAGGTGGCATAGTGGATAAAGCACCAGCCCTGGAGTCAGGAGTACCTGGGTTCAAATCCGGTCTCAGACACTTAATAATTACCTAGCTGTGTGGCCTTGGGCAAGCCACTTAACCCCATTTGCCTTGCAAAAAAAAAAAAAAAAGAAGGCACTCAGATATTAGGCCCAACCAAGAGGCAAGGGTATGTTCTTCTTGCAGAGTATGTTCTGATAAAAGAACAGACACTGAATCTGAGTTCAATTGGACCTACAGAGACCCAATCATTAAATATCAACTTTGAAGGCTTATTCTATTCTCCCTTCTCCTTGAAAAATGCATTTCTCCTCCCTTTTAATATAGAGTCTTCATTGTTAAAACACAGCTAAATGGTCCCAGAGCTATTGGTCTGATTTTGTTATCACTTAATCTAGATAACTCTTAGAAGCATACAGTATACGTAGTGGTTTAAAAGAGGATGTGATTTATAGATTTGTTAAAAAGATAAAGCAAGCTATGTATGACAATAGCTTAGTAAAAAATGCAAATGATAAGAGCAAAGTAAATCTAGGGAGCATCTTAATACTGGAATTACAGCTATTTTTTATTGGATGGCTATAGACCCTTCCCTCTGAACACATATATGTTTTTAACATTTTGAATTATTTGTCAACCAGTGATGTGTATACAAAGAATGAATACATTCTTTGTGATTTATCAAATTATCTTAAAAATTGACACATTACCTAGTAAAGGTATTTGAACTTAAATTTGTACCATATAGAACATGTTTTGCAACAAGAATTAAACTGTAAAAATGATTAAAAGGCTAACAAATTACCATCTCTGAATCCAGTATATGATGTGATTGCTTCCCTTTCTTTATGTATTAGGATTTTGTACCTTTCATATAGTATCTATGTAGATATTGTCTGTGGAGTCTCTAAGACCCTAAATTCATGAGACCTTAGAAGTCCCCTGTTCCTTATATAAGAAAACTAAGACCAAGAGAGTTGAGATAATTCCCCAGAAGTTACAAAAAATGACAAGTAATAGGGCTAGGATTCACCCTTAGTCAAATTGTACTAGTAGCTGTCCTTTATTTTCCATGTCATTCCATAAGTTGGTGTCCTGGTGGCAAGACAAAGAGCAGGATGGGTTTCTCTTGGAAGGGGTTCTGTTCCCATCCCTATTTCTTAGGATTGTTATTTTTTTTTTATTAAAGGCTCACTCTCCTTCCAGTAACCCAGGCTCACAACTTCAGAGTCCTCCTTGATTCTTCATTCTCCTCCAGTTCTCCCATAATCAATGAACTTATTCAATTCTACCTTTAAAATATCTTTTGAATTCACCCCACCACTACCACTTATACAGCCACCAACCTAATTCAGGACCTTATAATGTTGGATTTCCCTGCCTCAAGTTTCTTCTCCTCCAGTTACCTCATAAACTACCAAAATGATATTTCTAGACCTCATATCTGACCGTGCTATTTCCTGACACCTCTTTCCCTGCTTCCCCAAGAAATTTCCAGTGGTTCCATATTATCTCTAGGATAAAATTCTATTTCCTCTGGGTTACATTTAAAACCTTGTACAAATTACCTTGAGGATCCTTTTCCAGACTTGATACATGATAGTCCCCTTCATTTACTTTTCAGTCTAGAGAAATTAGTTTACTTTATATATGATCATCCATATCCATCTCTATGTATTTGTATAAGTTGTCCCCTATACTTAGTAGGCAGCCTCTTCCTTTCCCTCTTAGAATTCTTATGCAGCATTAGAGTAAACTATTCTCTTTTTTCTGGGTCAACTTGCAAACTCCATCTGTACCTACACTGGCAATTTGGAGTGTCCTGGAGGGAATGTTTCTCATGGCTTCCCTAAAGCCCCTCCCACTTCCCATTGAACAGAATAGCAGCAAAGATGAATTCTATTAAATCTTAATCAGAGACATTTCTAAATAAAAAACAAGAATAATAACACATTTTCTTCCAATTTAAATCTGGGACATGCTTTCCCACTGATGCACAACAACTCTTCTGCTAGAGAGTGGGAACAAACTTTTAGCACCACAAATGTTTGTGGGTAACTCAAAACATTGACCCACAGGCCCTTTGAGGACCTTTGTTTTCCTCAGGAACAGTTTGCACAGCAATTTATTGATAGGTGGGTCTGTTTCTCCACTAACTGTTCCCTTTCTAGGCTGCCAAGGTAGTATTATGCCCTTTCAGCAAAAGCAGAAACCATAATCTTGAGATCTGTAGAACTTTCCAGATCTGTTCTTTTGGCTGAGCTCTGATACAGTGTTAGCAACAAGGGAATGGAGCAGATATCATTCCAAGGGGTGAAGTTAACCCCTCCAAAATTCTCAAAAGGTCGTTAAGAATTAGAAGGAACCCTGGGGATTATTTAAGGTCAACTTCTTGATTTTACAGAGGAGGAAACTGAGGTTCAGAGGAAAGAAGTGACTAACCATGATCATGGAGGAAGGCCCACTCAACTCTTACTAAAATTGAAGGTGACCTAAGAAACCAAATGTTAGATTCATAGACTGTCAGAGCTAGAAGGGATCTTTCAAAGCACCTTATCTTATATTTTTGGTTTACTAAAGAGGAATCAGACCCAGAAGTTGTGTCATAGTAGGGACCAGATCCTAGTTCTCCTCACTCCAAGGGAAGTACTCTTTCATCTCCATTTTTTGGCATTTGGATTTTTTTGGTTACCTATACTAGCCCCTTTAAGGTCACCCTGTTTTTCTAGTTAAAAATCTGAGCCTAAAGGAGGCCCTTCAGCCCTTCTAGGTGTCTCTTACACTCAAGCTCACCATAGCCCCAATCTCCATGCCTCCTGGAGGGAAAGTTAAAGAGTTTGAAAGGACAAAGTTTCAAAAGGAAAAATAAGTCTGACATAGGGAAACATTTTCATCCATCTCTCCTCTCTCTCAAGATGGTCTCCTCTCCCCATATAAATTTAGGGAGCAATTGACTTGGGGGGAAAACATTTTTCTTTTATTGATGTGTATCTGCTCTTCTCTTGATTTTTACCAGGCTTGGAGAGGAAGTGGCATAATAACAAGGTCTGGAAGATGGCAGCCATGGAGAAGAACTCATTATGGCCAAGTGGTAACTTTCCCTGAATTATAACCCCCTAAGTGGGGTAGGAATTGATTTCTCAAGCAGCATCAAAGCTGGCATTGCCTCTCTGGTCACCCCAAACTTCAAAGTTCTAGAACCCAGGAACCCTTCTAGAAAGAAATCGAGAAATGATTAGGCAGTACCAACTTTGAGGTTGTTTCCATAGTAATCAAACTTGAGAGTTTGGGGGCCGAATCTTTTAGAGAGAAAAGAGAAGAGGGTGGGGTTCCTGAGCAGTGGACTCTTAGGAAACCAATTCAACAATCATCCATTAAGTGTCTAATATGTGCCAGACACTTTCCAATTTTCCTGATGAAGTGACCAGAGCTGAAAATAAAGTTTGATCTTCAAGTACAGGACTCAGCTTAGATTAGTACAGGACTGAAGCTTAGAGAGGGAGGACAGGAAGGCCAAATCATGAGGGATTTAATGATGTGGAATGGGACAATGATACTGAAAACTCATAATAACCTTCTCATTTATTAGGGCAGTTAGAAGGAGCATATATAGATAAGGTATAGGAGGGAGTTGAATTTTAGGGTACAATATATTAAAAAGATGGAGTTAATGGGGGGAGAAAGGGAAAGGAAGGATAGAATGGACTAAGTTATTTCATATAAAAGAGGCAAGGAAAAGCTTTTGCAGTGGAGTGGAAGGGGGGGAGTGAGTGAGCCTACTTTCATTGGAAGTGGCTAGAGAAAAAAAATATACACTCAATTGCATATAGAAATCTATCTTACCCTAGAGGAAAATAGGAAAAAAGAGGTATGGGAGAAAAGGGATGGGGGAAGGGGGGGGTGTAGGTGATAGAAGAGAGGAAAGATCATGCAAGAGGGTAAGTCAGATACAACACACTTTTCAGGAGGGAGAAGGTGAAAGGAGAGAGAATAGAGTAAATGGGGGTAAGGGGAATAGGATGGAGGGAAATACAATTATCAATAACAATTGTGGGGGAAAATATTGAAACAATTTCTCTGTAGACTTACAATAAAGAAAGAGATGATGGTGTCTGAAAAAAAAAGATGTGTTTCCCTTAGGGGTTGCCTCTCACAATTATGAGAATCCAGTGACATAATGTACATAATGCATAACAGATATTAAATTGTTATATAAATGTAAAAAAATTTCATTAAATTTCATTAGCCTAGATTTGAATCAGTTGTTTCAATCTGTTGACTTCTTTTTGGATTCTGATTTTTTTCTTTGTCTTTTAAAAAAAAATATTTATTTATTTATTTATTGTGAATTTTACAATTTTCCTCCTAATCTCACTTCCCTCCCCCCCACCCCCAACAGAAGGCAGTCTGTTAGCTTTTACTTTGTGTCTGTGGTCTACAATGATCTAAGTTGAATGTGATGAGAGAGAAATCATGTCCTTAAGAAAAACAATATAAGAGATAGCAAAATTACATAGTAAGATAATGGTTTTTTTTAATTAAAGGTAACAGTCTTTGGTCTTTGTTCAAACTCCACAGTATTTTCTTGGGATACATATGGTATTCTCCATCACGGATTGGATCTTGATTTTCTTACCCATTGTATTAGCTATCCTTTTCAACTATGCACCATTCCCACATTAAATAAACATGATATTTATGGCTTCATAATAGTCATTGATAAATATGTTGAAAAAATAAGACAATGGACAGTGTCCTGTGGCATTCCATGGAGAAGTTCTTTCAGACTGGCATCAATTTGTTAATCACCAATTTTTAGATCTAGTCATATAACCAGTTAAATAATAATAATAATAATTATTATTATTATTATTATAGCTGACATTTATGTAGTGCTCTAAAGCTTGAAAAAACTGTACTCATTATTGCAGTGTAATTGTAATGTAATGTTATTGCATGAAATATTTTTCAAATGCATTGCTAGAATCTAGTTATATGACCAAAAAATAAGGGGGGAAAGAGGTTTGTTTTTTTTCTTGTTAAAGCTATGTTGACTTATAATGATCATTTTCCTAAGTATTCACAAATTGTCCCTTTAATGATGCATATTAGATGTTTGCCAGTTTTCAAAGTGAAGTTCATTGGCCTATAGTTTATCATAAGAATCAATCTTCTTCCACTTTTTAAAAAATCAGAATAATTTTTACCTGTCTAGTCCTATGTAACTTGTTTTGTTGTGACTGTTATTTTTCAAAGTTCACATTCCTGAATATAAAAGGACCATATCTCAGGTCATTCTCTTTCTTTTTTTGAGTATTAGATTACAAATGAATAGGAAGTCTTAATCAAGAAATTTAAGACCATAGGGACAGTGTTTTCCTCACTGTTGAACATTTGAAGGCAAGGGATATAAAAGAAAAAAATAATTTGGGAAGTGAACAGCTAAGAAAATGGTAGTTGAGAACTTCTGGATTATGGTTGACAGAAGACAGAGAAGGAGTATACCTAACAAAGACTGATAAGAAAGCATTTGCCAGATATCTTAGAAATCTAATTGAAGGTATTGAAACTGAAAAAAAAAATGTAGGGGTGTGCATGCTATATTTTTTGCCCATATGAGTTATTGTGTCCACATGGGTCTGTCTATATGTGGTTCATAGGGAAATATCTCTAAAGTCTCCTTTCTTCACCTTTCTCCAAGAGAGATTTTGATTCCTGCCAGGAAAATAAGAAGATCGGGACCTGAGGTTGGCCACTTTACTCTTCTCAGAACAAAAGGGCAACTGGAGTAGGATTATATCTATCTACTACTTTAACTATTGTTGTCTAGGGGGAATTTTTAGGTTCTAATCCTGGAAGAGAAAGGAGTGGCCCAGACTATATATCCAAAGTTTAAGTCCCTTCCTATCAAATGTCATTTCTACAATGAACATAGAGTAAATAATAAATTCACTTATTTAAATTCAATAATAAACAGAAATCAGAGAAAAGAATGTATGAAATATATAGAGACAATACACAAATTAAATGATCTTGCCCATTGGGAAAGAGGTTGTTTCAGATACACACACACACACACACACACACACACACACACACAGAGAGAGAGAGAGAGAGAGAGAGAGAGAGAGAGAGAGAGAGAGAGAGAGAGAGAGAGAGAAAGTCATTCCCAGATCTTACCCAAGGGGGAAATTTCTCGAAGTCTCTAGTGTATTAGCTAGGGATAAGAACATAATTGAGTTGATGACTCCTCTACATATTAGCTTCTTCCCAGGGTCTTTCTCTCCCTCTAGGGACCTGAAGAAAATCTGGAACCAAATGTCATTTCTTCATGCAGAAGTACAAGCATGGAATTATTCTGTGTCTGATATAGAAGATAATGAGGTTGTTTTTGCTGTCATTTTCTATACAAAAGGAATCGTTGTGGGAGCAGTTACATGGGGGCAGTGGATAGAGCACTGGTCCTGGAGTCAGGAGGACCTGAGTTCAAATTTGCCCTAAGAGGCTTGATATTTATTTACTGTGTGGACTAGTCTCTTAACTGAATTGCCTCACTCACTACCTCTGCCCCTCCTCCAAGATCATTCCTTGTGAACTGAATATGACTTGATTTAAGTTTGAAAAAATAAAGTTGCACTTATAAGACAAAAAAAAATACTCATAGTAAACTAATTTCCAAAATAGCCAGTTATTATTGTTAAAAATCATGGCAATCTTTTAGTCTACTGCTAATAAACAAAAGTAAGCTTAAAACTTCAGTTAAAGATGGTCAGATGATCCCATTAAAATAATTCATGGTTTGGTTAACTTGTGAAAGTCCAAGGTTGCAATCATATTAAATATAATGCTAATGAAACAGACTTTATTATCCTGATAAATGAACAGATGGTACTAATTATGGAGGTGAAAATGCTCGGCATAATAGCTGAAAAATAAAACAGGGGAAAAAGTATCTCCTAGAACAGCTTGAGAGGGACTTACCAATAATTTTCCTGAAAATCTAAAATAGATAAAGCATCCTGACATTTTATTTAAGAGTCTTCTTTTCTTGTAAAAATAAATTACCAAGATATAATTGAAAGGCAGTTTGACTAACCCAGATTGAGATTTCTTGGATTTGCCCAAACTTCAGCCAATAGTTTAGCTGTTATAGTTATTATTCCTGTCACCAATAAATATTCATAATAACACTAGGAATTAGGGCTGTCAGAGCAAAATAAGACTGAACCATCAAGCTCAATCACTCTTTAGCCCTATATTCCACCAGAGGATAATGCTATTGGGAACACCTTAAACTCATACCTCAAGGAAAATTTATTATTTTTTCTTTACTTTTGGAAATTGTCAGAATTTCCATACTTCTAACTTCCTATTTTTCATTAATAGCTCTTATTTTTGAATTTGCTCAGGTATGAAAACTAATTGTTATCTTGCGTTCTTCTCTGTCCTTCTTTCTAATCAACTTCCCAGTACTGTTATAACTTTAAAAAATTTCATCTATGCCCTTTTTCCTTTCCTCCTTTTCTTCCTTCTCTCTTGTTCTTCCCCTTCCCTTCCTCCCTCCCTTCTTCCCTTCCTCTGTTCCTCCCTTCTTCCCTGCCTTTCTCCCTTCCTCTTTTTTTTCATTTTTTCTTTTCTTCCCTCTCTAAGTTTTTCAATGTCTTTGTCCCTTTCCACAACCAAAACAAAAGAGCAGGAGTTTAGCACAGTGTCTTCCAGAAATAAATTGGTTTATAGAGCACAACAGTTATTAGTGGGGGTGGGAGGGGCAGAGTGATTAGCCAAGTCAATGAGGGAGGATGGTAGTTCAGTAACTGGTTAGTTTTTAGCTTGTATGAACAGTTACTTAGGGTTGACTCAAGTGTATAATTTAGAATTCTACATAAAAATTACCTCTGCTGAGAGTGACTTGAAATTATTTAAGTGAAACATCTTTCTTCCTATAATATGTGAGCAGACTGCTTTCGGATCATCCCATAATCTGGGTTCCTCTAAAACTCCTTAAAGTCATCAAGAGACTCTGTCCATTTAGGGACAGAAATTTGGGGTCTAAAAACCAGGAATGTCTTATACAGTGGTTGTAGATTTTTTTTACTTTTGTTTCCCATTTTTTCCTGTTGTGTGGGATAAAAATCCACTTAATAAGGAAAAAAATATAGAGACTCCTCTGAGAAAAAAAAAGTTTATTTTGGCTATTCTTGAGAAAAGGGCACCCCCAAGTCTCACAAAGGTAGTGAAGATCAAGGAGCTGCCCTGAGGTGACAGTCAAGCAAAATTATACAGACTAGTGTGATTCCCCTCTCCCTAGCCCCTTCTCTTCCAACTTGATTGGTTAAGATTTTCAGTTACAATTTTTATACAAAAAAAATCTACCCAGCAATAAAGAGAAGAATAAAAAGGTTTTCATAAATTATTACCTCACCATCCAGATGATGTGGGTATCAGAAGAAGATTTCTAATGACCTTCTGGTAAATGAATTAATGTCTGAGTATGCAAGGTCTTCTAAGGAACTCTGCTATCTTCTTAGTTTAGTACTTATCAAACAAGAGAAGCCAAGCAACTGTTCTCACAGTCCATTATCAAAGACTAAGACTGGCTAAGACTGCAAGATCTCTTCTCTGGAAGTATTCCAACTATTTCCCTCCCTAATAGAATCAATGCAAGGTCTTTCTGGAAATAGTCCACTGTTTCACTCCCTAGCAGAATCTGGAAGGTGTCTGACTGAGAATGCAAGGCCTCTCTCCC
The DNA here is from genome assembly GCF_037893015.1 of Macrotis lagotis. NCBI lineage: Eukaryota > Metazoa > Chordata > Mammalia > Peramelemorphia > Peramelidae > Macrotis > Macrotis lagotis. The sequence continues at coordinate 610,818,224 of NC_133658.1, forward strand.
TCTTCCAAGAATAGTCTAAGAGTAATAGTCTGTCTTTGTTTTGATGCTTTTTAACCCTGAGAGGACTTCACTAGGAATGTTAATTATTATTATTATTATTATTTTTAGGTTTTTGCAAGACAAATGGGGTTAAGTGGCTTGCCCAAGGCCACACAGCTAGGTAATTATTAAGTGTCTGAGGCCGGATTTGAACTTAGGTACTCCTGACTCCAGGGCCGGTGCTTTATCCACTGCGCCACCTAGATGCCCCAGAATGTTAATTCTTAAGAAGGAATATTCCACTCACTGTCTTTGCGCTCATTGTTTTGCATTTGTTTTGTATTTGTAATGTCAAGTTACATTTTGCTGTGTTCTGTCCAGAAATGGCTCAGAAAAAATTTTCCTCCAATGCTGAATTCAAGTTCAAAGTGATCCAAAAGTGATGCAAAAGAGAATGGAAATCATGCTGCTGAACCTCAGTTTGATTTTCCTCTAGCTGAGAAAACAATCCGAGACTGGCTACAGGGAGAAGAAACCCTACTGAGAATGCACAGGCAGAAGGCCGTGAGAGGCAAGTCAGCCAACTGGCCTGAATTAGAGAGGGAGTTGAAGAGATGGACTGAAGAGCAAAGGGAAAGTGGAATTCCTGTGTCCACCAAGATGGTTCAGCATGAGGCAAGAAGAATTGCTGATGAAAAAGAAGTGACTGATTTCAAAGGAGGACACAATTAGTGCTTCAGATTCATGAGTCAGAATGGACTAAGCATGTGTCCATGCACCAGACTTGCTCAGGGAGTGCTTGTGGTCAACCCCAGACCAGAACACAGGCAGGAGAGCAGTCAGATTCTCTCCTAAGACAGTGATTCATCATCATACACAGATCAGGATGAACTAATGGATAGAAGTTTTGACAGTGATGAGGAGTTGTATGAATTTTATGATGAAAAAAACTTGAGTTCAATAACTTTATGTAATATATTTTTTTTTCAAATTTTGGGCCCCCAAATTAAGGTGTGTCTTATACATGGGGAAATACAGTATGCCTTTCTTGGAACTGTTAAGAATAGTATAATTCTGCTGTTATTCAAAATATTGGACTGTTGTTTTTTCTATATCACACAAATGGTCTGTGAATTCATTTCAGATGCTCTTTCCCCAGACTGACCCTTGATGGAATTCAGAAATATATTAAATATATTTTGGAGATTCTAAAAGGATAATATCTAAGATGCTCTTAAGTTTGTGTCTCTGAATGGTCTAAGAGAGAGGATCATTTGTTCATTGATTAGAGCAGAGGGTAGGAAGCACAAGAATTAAGGGTCTAGGGCAGGTAGAACTCACATGAGCATCCTGAGGTGGGAGGGTAGTTGGGTGGAGGGGGAAGGGGTAACACTGGAAGGGAGAGCTCAAGGCACAGAAAAGAAAGCATTGAAGGTAGGCTCCATGTATTTTATAAGTTTGCCCAGTTTCTCTTCAATATTCCTTCATCACCCTTTCTCTACAACTTTGTAATTATAACTTTACATTGTCAGCCCCTGTTCTCTGGTTGCTAAGTCTCTCTACTCTGATATCTGAATTGGGTACCCTAACATCTACCCTTCCCCTTCTAGTTTCAAGGAATGGCAGGACTGCTCTGTTTTCAGCAAGGGCTAGTCTGTTAGACTAATTGGTACTAGGGTGATACTGGTAGGTGATAGCATACTGCCTTATTCCTCCAGATATAATATTTGTATTTAAAGGGGTCCTTCAGAGTGAATTACCCAGAGAGTGAATAATGTAAATGACCTATATTAATTGAAGTATCCTTTGGGAAAATCCTATTCTATAGCTTCATCCATGAGATGTTTAAGGAATACTAGCATCTCTGGTGTGAGGGTTTGCCCTTTTCCAGGGCTGTTAATCCATCTTTGGTATTCATCTGTCACCCAATTCTCACCTATGGCTCCAAGAAGCTGTAGTATGCTGTCTTAGTGGTAGACAAGCTCAACCAGGTTGAGGGTAACAACAGGATTCAAACCTGTTGGTGAATTAGGGGGATAAGTGTGTGAAGATGTCCCCCAGTGGAATGGGCAGATGAGAACAATTGGTTCCAACAGCCATGAAAAAGAACTGAAGCAGGTCATGTAGGGTATTTAGAGCTTAGTCAGGCATCAAAGATGCCAAGGTCATCTACTGCACCCCAAGTCATTGCAAGTCATTCTGGCTTTTGTTCTGCCACTTGACTTCAATGACTCTGGAAGAGAGAGCAAGGCTGACAACTTTGTACAACTCTGACTCACTTAAAATACAGTTCAGATTGATTTGAGTCAAGACTTCATGACATCGGGGCAGCTAGGTGGCGCAGTGGATAGAGCACCGGCCCTAGAGTCAGGGCCTCAGACACTTAATAATTACCTAGCTGTGTGGCCTTGGGCAAGCCACTTAACCCCATTGCCTTGTAAAAACTAAGAAAAAAAAAGAAGACGAAGGAAAAAAAGACTTCATGACATCATTGGTCCTCTTCAAAGGCAAAGGACAAACAGCAACAAGGTAGAGGTTGCCTGGGGTCCTTGAAGGTTACACTATATAGGGTAAATTCTGATAAGTCCTACCAAGCTGGAAGGACTTTTAAAGTATGTAATTACATTTGGAGAAGCCCTTTACTAGAGTGAGCTGGGCCATCACTGGTTGTCTTGATGATTGTTCTGCCTCTGGGACTTTGATAACTCTGGAGAGGACAGTGAGGCTGATGACTTTGCACAATTTTACCCCGCTTATACCCAAATGACACTCAAGGCAAGACATCACCCTCATGATGGCCTTGGTCTTCTCCAGGAGGACTAAAGTGACAACTAGAGTGACAAAATTTTCATGGCCACAGATGACAACATCTATCAGTTAAAATAGAATTGCAGAGGCAGAAGATCTCAAAAGTCATTGTACTTGTACTGGTTCAATAATAATTGAACAGAAATCCTCCTTCCAAAAATCCTTGATGTATTATAATCCAACTTCTTTTTAGAAGAATCACTACAATGGGGGAGAGAGTCTTTTGAGGCTGCCCATTCCATATTTGACATTTTCTTCAATTTTTTCAGTCTTTTGATCTTGTTTGATAGAATTGTGATGTCTCATAGAGTCATTAATTTTTTTGCTCAATTCTAGGTTTTAGGGTTTTGTTTTCTTTCAGTATCTCTTGTGTTTTCTTTTCCAGTTGGTTAATTTTACTTTTAGATGAGTTGTTTTCCTTTTCTAGTTGGTCAAGTTTATTTTTAAAGGTATTTTTTTCTTACATCAGTTTTTCATAATTCTCCATATGACTTTTGTTTCTTTTCTCAATTCTTCTTCCTCTCTTGTTTTAAAAATCCTTTTTTGAGCTCTTACAAGAGATCTTTTTGAATTTGAATCCAAAATGTAGGTATTTTGTCACTGTTTTCCTCTTCTGAGATGGTATTTTAATTGTCCTTGTAATAGTAGCTTTCTACTGTTAGTGCTCTTTTTGCTTTTTGCCCATTTTGGTAGTTGATCTCTGTTCCTGGGGCACAGAGTGTACGGTCCCAAGTTTTTTGTGCTAAGAGCTGGGGATCTGATTCTTGGTTTTCCACTCTGGAGTTTCTGATATTCATGGTTTTTCCCCCTTCACTTGGGGAGGCCAAGGCTTTACAAGCATGCCAGAGTTCAAATCTTGCTCTACAAGCTGGGGTTGGGACCCTCACTGCTGATCTGCTGTACCACTGGCCTGCTGAGCCAGAACCTGAGCTGTACTGTAGTGAAATACATCTCCTTGACTTTCCAGCTCTTTTGCCTCTTCTGGCCTACACTCCTAAGGCCCTTGTGAGACAGACCTTTGTCTGAAGTTCTTCCAAGATATCTCACCAGAAAGTTGTTTTATTTTTTTTTGGGGGGGGGGGATTCTATTGCTTTAGACTCTGTTTAGAGGCTTCATTCAACATTGTTTCAGGAAAAGCTGCTGGAAACTTCTTGCTTTGTGTCATAATCTTTCCTCTGCCTTAGAAGTCCCCTTTTCATTCCAACTTTTAAAAAAGTTATTACTTATGTATTCCTGTAGTCTGTCTCTTCACAACTTTTACCCATTGTTTCCAGTTCTTGACCTCTGACACAAAGCAGAATAAATCTAACAACTTTCACCCATGATAGCCCTTCAAATTCTTAAAGACAATATCATATTCGTCCCCTAAATTTTCTCTTCTTCAATTAAATATCCCAGTTCCTTCTATCTTTCCTCATATAGTAAGGTTTCCCCGTCTTCTCATCAATCTGGAATCATTCTCTGATCTAACTCTAGATCACAATCAATATCTTTCCTGTCTTATGGTGTCCCCCCAAAATGGGGGTTGAACAAGAGCATAGAATAGCAAGATTAACACTTCTCTGTTCTGTATACTAAGCTTCTATCAATGCAAGCTAAGGTGATGTTTAAACTAGCTTTTGGAAATGCTATATTATTCTGTTGTATGTCAATAACTGTTAGATTTGTTTTGTATAAACTGCTGTCTAACCATGTCTATTCCCATCTTATATGTATGCAGTTGACTTTTTGAACACACTTGAATCCACTTTCACATTTATTCCTATTAAATTATTTTTTCATTTTATTATTTTTATTATTTATGAATTATAAATTTCTATTATGGAGAGCTTACTTTTCTTTTTAAGTATATAATAAAGTCAACTTTTAAAGATTTTCTGCTTGTCTGTTTTCTTCTCTTTTGAGAATGGGGATGTGGGAGGATCATGGTATTAATTATCTTTCCTATTTAATCTCATTTTCTTAGATTTGTCTCAATTGTTCTAGTTTGTCTAGATTTTTTGGGGGGTCCACGTCCTTTTTTTTCAATCCCACCTTGTTCTGTGGATTGGTGATAGTGGTACTCTAATGAATAAAATCATAGATCTTTTAAAGAATTGAAATATATTTTCCAGATCAATGTTGATCAATGGATTAATCAATAAATATTTATTATGCATTTACTGTACTCGAGTCACTTTGCTAGGTGCTGAGGATACAAAAAAAGGACAAAAGACATTCACTGTTTTCAAGAAAAGGGGAGACAACATGTAAAAAATATAGACAAAGAAAGTTATACACAGGATAAATAGGAAATAATGAGCACAGGGAAGGTACTGAAATTAAGAGAGGTTGTAGAAGATGAGATTTTTAGTTTGGACTTAAAGGAACCCAGGAAGGCCAGTAATTAAGCAAAGGAAGAAGAACATTCTAGGCATGGGAGCTAGCCAGAGAAAATACCTCGGAGATGGAACATCTGGTTCATTGAACAGCCAGGAGTCCAGTCCACTGGATTGAAGAATACATATCTAGTTTCAAAGTAATAATCATCAAAACAGTCTGGTATTGGCTAAGATAAAGAATGGTGGAGCAGTGGAACAGATTAGGTACATAATACCTAATGTAATAAATGACAACAGTACTCTAATATTTGATAAACACAAAGATCCAAGCTTTGAGGGCAAGAACTTACCATTTGGCAAAAATTACTGGATAAAAATTGGAAAGTAGTTTGGCAGAAACTAGGCATAGATCAAATCTTACACTGTTTACCAAACTAAAGGTCAAACTGGGTAAATTATTTAGACATAAACAATGTTGTCATAAACAAATTAGGGAATATTTTACATATTACAGCAATATTGTAATGACAATCAACTGTGAAAGTTACTCTGATCAGTGTAATGATCCAAGACAGTTCCAAAGAATTCATGCTTAAAAATGCTTTCAGGTCTATTTCTTCTTTCACAACATGACTAATATAGATATATGTTTCACATGATTGGACATATAAACCTTTATCAAATTGCTTACCATTTTAGGGAGGGAGAAAGGAGAAAGGAATGGAGAATACTTTGGAACTTAAAATTTTGTAAAAATGGATGTTAAAGGGGCAGTTAAATGGTACTGTAGCACTTCCTCTGAAGTCTGAAGGATCTGAGTTCAAATCCAGATCCAGACATTTAATATTCACTAGCTATGTGAACTTGAGTAATTCACTTATCCCCAATTACCTCAGAAAAAAAAATGTTGCATTTACATAAAATTGAATTGTAGTCTTAGGCAGTTCCTGGAGTTTTTAGAAGTGACTTGTCCAGAGTCATATGAGTTGTGCCAGAAAGAACACAGGTTTTTTCTGATTACTATGCCAGAACCCTATCACTACATCATACTGTATCTCAAATCAAGTATAGGTTAAAGAGAAAAACTGGCACATTTTCTTTTATTGAGTCCTAAAACTAGGAAATTTTCAGGTAGAGAATCTCTCCAGAGGTTCCCCACAAATGTAAAGTATATAATTTAATCCCAGACAATTCTCTATAAGTATAATCCCTAGGGCACTTTTATCCTGACTCCCACTGGCAAAGATGAACCATATTTCCAGGTGGCAAGAAATCCCACCCCTCTCAGGGTTCTAGGGATATCCTTGAGGGTTTGGTGACTATCTTTTACTAATTCCATTGTCTCAACCCAATTTTGACATGTCTTCCCAATGTTAACTGCCAGCTACAGTGAATATCTCCCTTATATCATAAGTCATTATCAACCCAATATCATTTAACAAATTAGTATCAAATTAATTTTCTGAAGAGATATAACAAAACACTCTCCCAGTCCAGGGGCACAATCTTTCCTCTACTACTTTGATTTCTGAGGAGAGAGAGTTCAAATTTATATAACAAATGTTACAAGCATTCACTCCATCAAGTTCACTTCCAAATTTGTGGAAGTCAGGTGGCTGGATGGATAGAGTGCCAGGCTCAGAGCCAGACAAATCTGAGTTCAAATCCAGCCTTAGACATTTACTAGCTGTGTGTCTTGGGGCAAGTCACTTAACCCTGATTGCAGCCACAAAAAAATCAAACAAACAAGTAAACAAAACATTGTAAGGTTCTCATGATGGAATCTTTTGCAAATCTAATGACAGTAATAGCTTGTATTTATTAGATCCTGGGCAGAGTCCAAATGTTCTTAAGGGCCAGAACCCTGCTGGGCCAGGTCCTGTAGGTGATTCCTTAGGCATAGCTGACATTTTCCCAGGGCTTCTGCTCCTCCAACCTATCACTTCTCACATCCATTCTATCTTCAATATTCCTTTACCCAAGAGTAGAGAAAAATTGCAAAGAGGTAAAGGACAGGGGTCCAATATTCTTTACTACAGATGGGCTCAGGTGGAAGGGCCAAGGTCATTGTCTCCATCCGGAAGTTTACAGCTTGTCTTCCATCTGTAGCAAGGACAGAACAATGAGCTCAGTCTCTGTGAGCATGTGGAGTATGATCCGTTAATGCAATCTCCATATGGATTTGAACATGAGCTTGTATTGTTTCTGGCCTGCCTATCAGGGGAAGAAGAGGGCCCTTGGGATTAGCTGCTGAGGCTAACCAGCCTCAGCATGTCCTCTTCCCTCTCTGGCAGTGCTCCAGAACTCTAATTGTTAGGAACTTTCGCCTAACAATAAACCAAAATCTGATGCCTATCTTTTGGAGAAATAGAAAATTCCCACCCTCCCCTCAACAAGGCAGCTGTAATTATGCCACTCCTGAATGATCTCTTCTCTAAGCTAAATAATCTTAATTCCCTCAAATTTTCTTCAAATAGCATGATCTTTAGACCATCGACAGTATTGGTTGTTTGTCTACAGGTATATTTTAGTTTGTTACTGCCCCCTTAAAGTAAGGACCACAGAAATAGAGCCCGCTTCGGGGGTCTAGATCATGCCCTCTAATCAGAGGTTTGCTCAGGGCTCTGTCCTGGAACCTCTTCTTCTCTCCCTGTATACTACTTCTCTCAAGGATTTAATTCTGTTTTCAAACTCTTGCTGATAATTCTCAAATCTACCTTTCCTGCCCCAATTTCTGCTGATCTCTAATCTCTCTTCTTTGGCTGCCATTCAGTAATCTCAAATTGGATGTTTCTAAAATGAAGGTCTAATTCCCACCTATTCAATTAATTTCCTAGTGACTCTAGGAACTAATGTCTGACATTCAAAGCCCTTCGTAATCTATCCCATTTCTGTCAATCCAATCTTTTTACACCTTCCTCCCAAACATGGATTATTTTTAAAATTTATCTTTATTTTTTATTATATTTTAAGTTTTGAACTGATCCCCTCTCCAAGATCATAAGAATAGCAGAAAAATTTTGCAATTTAAAATTTTTTTCATTTTTAATATTCCTTTTTAAAAAAATTGTGCTCCAAGTTTTCTCCCTCCCATATTCCTTGAGAAGGCAAGCAATATGATATCAATTATACATTTGAAGTCCTGCAAAACATTTTTATATGAGCCATGTTGCAAAAAAGAAATAAAATTAAAAAAACAAGAAACAAAGAAAGTAAGAGAAGTATTCTTTAATCTGTACTCAGAGTTTATAAATTCTCTCTGTGGTTATGAATAGCATTTTGTTTCTTTTTTAAAAAAATGCCAACCTATAGGGGCAGCTAAGTGGTGCAGGGAGTAGAACACGGCCCTGGAGTCAGGAGGACCTGAGTTCAAATTTGACCTCAGATACTTAATAATTATCTAGCTGTGTGACTTTAGGCAAGTCACTTAATCCCACTGTCTAGCAAAAACCAAAAGAAAAATGCCAACTTTCAGCAATGAAGGGAGTTTCCATACCCAAAGGTCTCTATATTATAATTTTTTCATTGATATTTTATTTCATTTTTCCAATTACACACTACGAAAGTTTTTCAACATTCATACCCTTGCATATTTATGTTACACATTTTTCTATCACTTTTCCTTTCTATCTCTCTCCTCTCAACATTGTATATGTACATTTGTGTTTAACATGTTTACATATTAGTCACTTTGTATATGAGGAATTAGGACTAAGGGAAAGAAAGAAAACTAAGGGATAAGAAGAAAAAATATGAGAAGTTTTAAAAAAGTGAACACAGTATCCATTTAGAGTGTGGGTTTTTTAAATTTTTTTCCCCTTTGGATGTGAATGGCATTGTTCTAGTTCTTTGAACTGCTGAGAGGAGCTATATCCATCATAGTTGACTAACACAATACTGTTCTTAATGTGTACAATGTTCTTTTGGTTCTGCTCCCTTTGCCCAAATTTGGTTTGTGTGATTCTTTCCATGCTTCCTTTAAGTCCAGGAAGTCTCTACATTAAAGAAACCTATGTTGCATGCAGTTGGAAAAATATAAAATTATTTTTAAAAATTAAATTAAATATTATATGTAGAAAGATTTCTAAATTATAAATTTAGAAATTTAACTCTCATCCTGACCCTGCCTCTTACTAATTGTGTGATAAAGGCTGTAGTAGCTATAAGAGATTGGAGAAGTCACTTCATTTTACAAATGTGAAAACTATTTTGGGCAAATCAGTTGCCCTCTGTGAACCTCAGTTTCCTTCTCCGTAAAAGAGAGATTTGAATGAGAGAATTGCTATGGTACCCTCTTGCTCTGATATCCCCTTCCTCCACACCCACACACCCACTCATGCAATCACTGAAAGAAACATATCTAAATTTAGTTTTTAAAAAAAGCCCCAATAGTCATTTAGAAACAAACGTTTAAATTCAGTCATGCAATCATTTTGTCCCCATAAGCAATCATTTGCATGAATTCAGTTGTCGGCCTCCCTCCAAACCATCTGCAAATAGAAGCCCCAGTTCTTATGAAAAGCCTGATGGTCCCTCCATTATTGTCATAGGGGTTCAGCTGCATTTCACCAGTTTAATTAAATTGCTTGGGGATCCTCAGATGAACAGTGATGATCCAAGTGGAGGCTGACCAGGCTCCCTCTTTTTCCCTGAGAATCCCTTGAAGACAGCTGAACCACAGAACCATAGAATGGTAGAACCAAAGGCCCTGTGGAGTCCTTTCTCTAAATGAACTGGATGAAAAGGCATTTTTCATTTTATACCTGAAGGGAAAGTAGAGTCATCTTAACTGCACCTTTTTCGTCTCCAGGAAAACTGGTGATAGATTCCACTTAGGAAGGAGAAAGGTTAGTGCAATACCTGCTGTCAGAGCCAAAAGCAAATTGGGATGATTGATCAGGGCCTGGGCTTTGGCTGACTGGGAGGAGGAACCTGCATTGCCGCCAGGAAGAGGCACCTGGAAGGAATTAGTAAGGCAGCTTGCTGCCACCCATTGCAGAAACTTGGACTGAAACCCTGAGTTCACAAGCCCAGTGGGCCTTGGGCAAAATTGGGAAGTAGAAAATTTGATCTTCCGTCCTTCAGACCCCTTTTATTTCAGCTTATTCATTCTGGTCATTCTCCTCTCTACCCACACTCACCTGCCTAAGTGCCCTCTTGCCTTGAGCCTATCCATCCCTTCCTGTCTTGGTACTCTCATGTTGGTTCCTGGCTGACAGGTTGGGACCTGTTACTGTCATATTTTCCCCAAATGAAACTTCCCTTTCCTATGTTTCACTCCCTACCACCCATGGTCAATTAACTAAAGTCACAACAAATAGGTGCCAATAGAGGAGTTCTGGAAGACAATGCCAAGATAACATGCACATTAGGTTTATTTTTTTAATTTTATTATTTTTTTAGGGTTTTTTTTGCAAGGCAGACAGGGTTAAGTGGCTTGCCCAAGGCCACACAGCTAGGTAATTATTAAGTGTCTGAGACCGGATTTGAACCCAGGTACTCCTGACTGCAGGGCCGGTGCTTTATCCACTGAGCCACCTAGCCACCCCAGTTTATTTTTTTCTTTAAAAACATTCATTACCGACAATTTTATTTTGATATGGTAGATATTTGATAAGAAACACCCAAACAGTGAATGCTCTTCCCAATAGTTAACATGTCAATGTTAACTATGGATTTCTGGAGCTAATGTCCCCCCTTTATTATTATTATTATTATTATTATTATTATTATTATTAACCTACTTATGACTCTAATGTCATGAATCTCAAGCCAAGGCAGACCAGTGGGGATAGATCAATAACATGAGGTGATGGAGCAGTGAAGTGGCATAGCAGCTAATGTGATGGACCTGAAGCCAGGAGGACCTGAATTCAAGTTGGACCCCAGGTGCTTACAAGCTGTGTACTCCTGGGCAAGTCATTTAACCTTGTGTGCTCCAGTTTCCTCATGTGTAAAATAAATTGGAGAAGGAAATGTCAAACCACTGCAGTATCTTCACTAAGAAAACCCCAAATGGGGTCATGAAGAGTCAGGACTAATGGACACAACAATGAAAGTGTGTTATAGGTGTGTTATAGGATTATGGCATGCTGTACAAGAAGTGGGATCACAAGAAAATAGATTGAGATGGAAGGGATTTTAGAAATCAGTTAGTTAGACTCCCTCATAGGATCTGAAGATCATAGGAGCACAGATTTGTAGCTAGAAGGTACAAAGGTAATCTAGTACAACATTCTCATTTTATAGATGGGGAAACTGAGATCCAGGAAGACCAAGTCATATAGACATTAAAGATCAGACTCATGATTTAAATCCAGGTTTCTTTTTTTCTTTTTCTTTTTTTTTCCCAAGGTAATGGGGCTAAGCGACTTGCCCAAGGTCACACACCTAGGTAATCATTAAATGTCTGAGGTTGAGTTTGAACTCAGGTCCTCCTGACTCCAGGACCAATGTTCTTTCCTAGCTGCCCTCTAGTTCTCTTTCTACTTTGATACTGAGAATGTTTTGTGAAAGTAAGGCCCTTTATTTCCACTCCATTCATATTATCTGTGTATGAATATATATAAATATGCATATATATTGTATGTATGTACAAATGTGCAAGAATTTATATGCATATACATATGTATATATAGAGTCACAAATTAATCAGGTTTAGCCCTATGTTTATTCAAACTCTAAGACACATATGTGTGTGTGCATGTGTGTATGTGTGCTATATATCCATGTAGTATATATTTATAAATATAAGTATTCATATATAGATATATATTTGTATATGTGTAAGTGTATATGTATTTGGAGTTTGGCTATACAATGAAATTGAACCTGATTAGGAGTTTAAGTCTTTAATTAGGGAAAATAATATTATATCCTCAAAGATAATGAATTATTATATACAAAAAGATGGGAAATCTTTTTTCTTCCAAAGATCAAAATTTAAAAATTAGTTTGCTATATTTGGTTAAACATTTAATTAATTCACCCCTAAAATCTTCTAGAGTTATTGAATTTTGAGTCCCACCTGTGGTTGCCTTGGCAGTGACAAACCAAATGATTTTGCAGAGTGATGTTCCCTGCCCTGATATATATATATATATATATATATATATATATATGTATACATATACCATAGACTTCCAGATATGTTATGTGTTTATTGTTGTTTTTGTTCCTTCATTTTCGAAGAGGATCAATCACATCACAATTGATGTCTTGACTCATGTATGAATTAGATTTAGGTAAGGTAGGGTATGCTGATAAATGTTTAACAACCAATTCTCAAAATATATACTCAAGACATACTTTAAAGTTTAATCTAAGTTTATTTTTTCTCTATCACCTTCTTAAACCTAGACCATCAATAAAAGAATAAATAAAACCCTGACTTGTGAAATGTAAATGCACACATTAAAAATGTAACAATTAGATCTGGGGTGTCAATTATAGCTGATTCCAATAATCCCACTGCTGGTGAGTGTGAAGAAGCTGCAGCCCATGACAAACAAGGTAATATCCAGGAGATGTGGTAAAAATTATATCACTGAAGAAATGTATGGGGAGCCAAGATGGCGACAAGAAGGGATCGACTCTTAGGAGCTCTCTGATAAAATTCATCAGCTAAGGATTCTAACTAAACTTTCGAGAGACAGAACCCACAGGGACCCAGAGAGGCAGTTCTCCTACTCAAGGTAACCTGGAAAAGAGCAGAAAGGCTCTGCTCCCCGGGGTCGGAGGGGCGGCCCACCAGAGGGGTGGCCTGCCAGAGCCAAAGAACTTCAGCCTCCTGGAGGCAGCCCCAGGGCGCTGGGAGCCTCAGCTCACAGCAGTGGGGGAGTCTCCTGAGCTGCACCCCGAGGAGCACCGGGCACAAAGTGGGGAAACAGCGGGGGACCTCTGCCAGAGCGAGCACATAGAGCCCAGTCCTCAGGGCACACAGCCAGCAGCTTGGTCTTTCGGTAGCCTAGACCCGGAAACAGAAGACAGGACTCAGGTGAAGCATGGAGATTGGAGGAGAGGGGGGAAATATGAGGGACTTAATGAGGATGAACTGCATGTATAGAAAAATGATACTGATAATATTCATATGAAACATCTCAGTTAATAGAGCAGGTAGAGGGAGCTTTTATAGTTGAAGCACAGGAGAAAGCTGAATTCGAAGATAAAATATGGTGTAAAAATGGAGTCAATAGGAAAAAAGGGAAATGGAATGGGAGAAAGAAAAAGGAGAGGGGGAATAGTCCAAGATATCTCACATAAGATTTTTTTTTATTACAATTAGCTATTGCAATGATATGGAAGGGGGGAGGCAAGGGGGAATGAGGGAACCTTTGCTCTCATCAGAGATGGCTAGGAGAGGAAACAGCAAATATACTCAATGGGGTACAGACATCTGGAGTAAGAAGGAGGGTGGGGCAGGGGGAAGGGGTGGGGATGTGAATAAAGGAGGAGAGGATGGACCATGGGGGGACAGTAGTCAGATATAACACATTTTCTTTTTTACTTCTTGCAAGGGGCTGGGATTGGAAGGCCTGCCCAGGACCATAGGGCCAGGTGGATTCTGGGCCTAAGGGGTGGTATGGGGGCTCAGGGCTTCTTGGCCCCAGGTCCAGGGATCTGTCTGCTGCACCACTCAGCTACCCTACAGCAGAGTCAGAGTGAAAGGAGAGAGAAAATATAGTACATGGTAGTGGAGAAATAAGAAAGGAGGGAGTTGCGATCAGCAATGGCAACGTTGGAAAAATATGGAAGTAACTTTTGTGATGGACTTATCATAAAGAATGTCATCCACTCATGACAGAGTTGATGGTGTTGGAACAAAGACTGAAACACATTTTTTGTTATTATTATTTGGGGGAGGGTGCAGGGCAAGTGGAGCTGGGTGGCCTGCCTGGGGCCACATAGCAGGGTGATCTTTGGGTGTCTGGGGCCGGATTCGGACCCAGGTGCTCCTGGCTCAAGTGCCAATGCTCTGTCTGCCACCCAGCCACCCCTACTATTAATTACTATTTTATTTTATTTTGGGTCTTTTTTTTCCCTTCTTTTTGGTTTTTGCAGGGCAGTGGGGATCGGGTGGCTTGCATGTCACATGGCTGGGTGATTATTGGGTTTACGAGGCTGGATATGAACTTGGGTGCTCGTGCCTCCAGGGCTGGTGCTTCATCCATTGCGCCACCTGGCCATACCTACAATTATTACTATTTTTTTTTTTAATTTCAATTTTTTTCTCTTCCCTTTACTTTTTTGCCCAAGCAAGTCTATCTATATTCATGGGGGAGGGGTATTTTATTTACTTGTAAACAAGTATATTTTATTAATGTAAAGAAAAACATTTGTACAACATGAGAATTAAAAAATAAATTAAAAAAATAAAAAAATAAAATAAAATAAAAAAAAAAGAAATGTATGACTGAAAAAAAGGATGAGTTGGTCACACATAATTGGTGAACAGTCACATGCTCCAATGAAATCAAATCCTGGGAAGGTGGCAATCATATAAAATGGATTCCCTGAGGTACATTTATGGACAGACGTGGACAAGAGTTATATAGTAGGGGCATTCATGTATATGTCAAGATCTGTATTATTGGAGAAAATACCTACTTTTGTGAGAACATACAACCATAGTTGTTGGCTCCTCAAAGAACCAACAAAGTATTTTACAGATGAGTTACTTTGTGATTATTTCCATACTCTCTTTCTCATACATACACACAAATGGACAAAAAATTTAAAGATTTGAATTCCACTAAACAATCATTTCTTTTGGGAAAAAAATGACTATTTGAGAGAAATAATTAACATTTGAAAAATAATGAATTTTACCAAATTCAATCTTCACTGCGGCAGTTTTTAGAAACAGATACTGCCTGTGTATTCAATAACTTCTTATATAGACATTTGGGAAGCATAGAAGTTTGAAGATCTTTTGGTACCCCCTAAAACAGGGCTTCCAGTCAAAAACTAAAGTGGTTCAATCTGTGAAAATGGCAAGCCCATGTTTTCAGATGAGCAGCTAGAGGAACAATGTGTAAAGCACTGGACTTGTAGTTGAGAAAACCTGAATTTAAATCCTGCCTCAGATGCTTAGTTGTATGATCCTGAGCACATCTACTTTTAGCCTTGGTTTCCTCATCCCAAAAATGGAGAAAATAATAGTTCTGAGAAGTATTCGAGATAACATGTGTCTCAAAGCATTTTGCAAACTTTAGAGCATTGTTAGAGCATTGTTAGAGCAATGTTATCTATTTTTATTATTGTCATTATGAAGGAGATTGACACTAGCACAGATTATCTCACCCAGTTGGAGCCTATGAAGGAACTATGCCCTTGTTCAGAAGAAAAGACCCAGTAGTATGCAAAGTGACCCTTGAGACATTTGGGCATCAACCTTGAGATGAAACTATAAAATGAGACATGGGATTGATTGATACCCTCTATCAATAAACAAATTGAGTCTTGAAAGAAGATAGGAGATACCTTTACCAGCATAAGGATAGAAAGTAGAACTGACTAGAAGCCAAGGTGGAGAGTCATGAGAATAAGAGGAAGGTTCCATTAGAAGGTACCTACAGCAGATAGACCTGATGCTGCTCCAGGGATGGCTCAGAGCTAGAAGTATCATCCACCTCTCCCAAATTTTACAAGCCATGCATTATGATCTGCTCATTGCTCTGGGGGCCAGGGAACACTTGGAGTTTGGATTAAATGATTTAGGAAGACTACTTTTCTACAGAAGGTAGAACGTTTGCCTTCTTGTAATAGGCAGACATGAAAGTCACTTTTGCCAGGTGATTTGTGGTCTGACTCTGTGATTTACCAACTCTCCACTAGATGCTACACCAAGACCAGCAAACCTTTAATGAAATCCAATCAAGTTTTAAGTGTTTGGAAAGCAGCCACCATTGAAAGTAAACACTGGTTGGAAGTCAGTGTTGAAATTTTCAGTAGGTTTTTTTTTGATTGTTATTTTGTTTTTTTACATTCAGGCCTTGAGAATTAGTCATGAAGTCCAAAACCTGGTGGTAGTTTTTAGATGACTTTGTACAACATCATTAGGTAGAATAGCTCATAAAACAATTTATAATAACTGGAATGAAGGAAACCTAATCATCTGGCTTTTCTTGCTTCAACTCTTTGTAAGTTTCAATCACATATTCTCTAGAACTTTGTAGACATTTCCATTGTTCTGAAAGAGGAAGGCCAAATTCCGTCCCCCCCTTTTTTTGTAAACTTGCTGCAAAGGAACAGAGAGCATTTACATTTATCAACCAGATTATATCAACTGGTGAAAAGGAAAGGTTAAATCTGGAGTTCAAATTCCAACTCTGTTATTCACTACCTTTATGATAGTGGATCAATCATTTAACCTCCTCTGAACCTCAGTATCTTATCTGTAAAATGATAGGGCTTAACTTGATGACCATTGATGTCCATTCCCATACTACATCTATGCCCTTAAAGGAAACCCCAAGTTACTTTTAAAGCACTTTAGTTTCCACTTGACAAGTTAAAGGATTGGCTTCAATATTTTTAAACCCACAAAAGATTGATCTAACATGATACAAGTATAATCAGATAAAAAAACTGATTAATCAAGCTATTTTGTCTACAGGATGCCAAAGTACCAATTTAACTTATCTCCCCCCCCCCCCCCGCCACTGAAACAAATAGATTTCTTTCCCTGATGATTTTTTTAAAATATACCACTTAATTGGCCCTTGCATGGTCATAAGTCAAAGATGCTTATGCTATTATGCTATATTTTAACAACTTTCAACTAATTAAGATAGCCTTGTGTGGAATAGAAGCATGGTAAAAATGGAATAAATGATGAATCTGAAGTCAGGGGGGACTGGGTCCAACATCTGGCTCTGGTTTTGAAGCTTTATTCTTTGATTTTCTGGTTCTAGTCTTCCCATCTAAAATGATGAGGTTGGACTAGTTGACTCTTGAGGTCTTTTCTAACTCAAAAATCTATATTCTATGATTCTCTGCTGTATGATACTATAATGATTACTGAAATAAACCAAAATGAGTTCACCCTAGAGGGGTTCTATATGGATTCTATATGGAAGACAAGGGAGAATCATAATGAATAATAATCATAATCATATTTCTAGAGCTGGGGATCTCAGAGATCATCTAGTCTAGTCCTTGCTTTTGTAGTTGAGAAAACTGATGCCCTGGAGATTAAGCGATTTGGCAAAGATAACCCAGAATTTGAACTCAGGTCTTCTGATTTCAGAGACTGTTTTGTACTATGACACCTCAAAAAGTTGACTTCAGAAACTTTGAAAAGAATCCACATTAATGGGCTCTCCTATTCAGAAGAATGGTTTGCAGTAAGTACAAGAATACTTTTTAAAAAATGGAAATTTTTTATTCATTTGTTTTTTCAACTACACACAGTCATAGTTTTTATCAATCATTTTTAAAAGGTTTTGCATTTTACATTTTTCTCCTTCTTTCTCTTCCCTTCCCCCTCTCCTGACAGAAAACAGTCTAAGCTCTACATGTATAACCACGTTAAACATAGATCCATATTGATTGTGAGTACTGCGCAAACCTCTAAGACTGTGTGTTAGGCAGAGAGGTAGCTACCTTACTCTTCCTAACTCTGCTGGAAACTGATATTATTAATGTTTCCATTTCACTAAAATGCCAGTCTGACATACAAATTACCAACAGTCTATTTGAAACTTCAAAATTCCCCTTTTCAGATGAGAATTCAAAAAATCTGAATGTGAAGTGATCATTTCAAATGACTGCTCATTTCCTTCCCCATGGCAGGTAATATTTCTTGATGTGTGTATAAAAGGGAAAACTGATTTGATTAACTATCCCTACTATTTGTGTGTTATAAGAATAAAACCTAAAATATCATGGAACTGTTACATAGTCTGTCCTAGAGAATATGTTTAAATATGTGTGAATATATGTAGCTGTTTATTTCTAGACAAGATTCTGTGAATATTATCTGATGAAAGTATGGTATAAAGATAATGATAATACTGCACAACTCATGTTCCTGTAATACTTTATACTTTCCTTCCAAAATTCTGTATGGGAGATCTTACAAATATTAGGGAATTAAAACTCAGAGACTCAAATTGTTCAGTCACAGAGCTTACGGTTGTCACTATTGGAAATAGAATCCAGGGCTAGTGACTTGGAATAGAGAGCCTTGCCCACACACACACTGAATTGAAATTTAGGTTATCTGATTCTCCTCCAAGTTCTACTAACCATTTGATGAACGCCATCTCTCTGGGACTCAGTTTCTTCATCTGCAAAACAAATTGGGTTGGACTGGATGCTCTCTTATCAATGTAGATTTTGATGAAGAATAATAAAGGAATCATCTGCTCTGAAGCAGGAACAGTTTCTTCCCCCTTTCAATTTTTCTATCCCTTTCTTCTTTTTTCTCTGGTTATACTTCTCAGTGGGACTGGATGGAAGATCCATGAGCAACTGCAAGCAGCAAAAAGAGAAAGCAATTTTCTTTTAATGTTAAATGGACCATCTGATGATGGATAACCAGCAAGGCGCTTGGGGTTTTTTTCTCTCCTTGTTGAATGTTTGGCTAATTGATTGTAAGACTGGTATCTTGGTGACAGCATGAAATAAAAAGGATGGGCTCTTGGATGTCCTTCCTTTTCAGCTGTGAGAACTTGAATAGAAAGCTGGGAGGGCAGGGGAAAAAGGAGGAGGGAAAGGGAAAATGGGAAAGAGAAGGATCATCTTTTATGTCCTTGTAGCTAAGAGAAAATTCAGCTTAGTACTGCCAGCTATGTAATGGAATATGAAATTGTCCTTAAATGTGGCATTTCCCTGACCTCTTTCAGGCTGTGATGTTCCTCAGTACTATTTTTAATGTCTGTGGAAAAACACAGGAGTTTGATGGCAGCAGGATAAAAGCAGTGGTTTCATAATGTTTGAAATATTTGGATACTGTTTTAAGTAGATTTTACTTAAACAGATGATTTTAAAACCTCAATGTCAATGACGATTGAAAGAGACATAACTTCAAAAGAATAGATAAGTCCTATGGAGAAAGAGCAGCAAAAAGATTCATAAGAGAGATGATGAAATAGCCCAGACCAAAAGTCATTAGGATCTGACCTAGGGTGGAGGCTGCTTGTGTGAGGAGTGAGAAGGTAAAAGACATGAAAGATGGTTGAGAGGAGAAAGGAATTGGATTTGGAGAGAATTGTATAATCAAGATTAACTCTTGGATTATGAACTTCAGTCATTCCATATAAATAAGATAATATGAGCCCTGTTTTGAAGATTTCATCATTGAGATGCATTATTTAATTTTTTAATAGAGGGAGAGGGTGGGGCGGCTAGGTGGTGCAGTAGATAGAACACCAGCCCTGGAGTCAGGAGGACCTGAGTTCAAATCAGGCCTCAGACTCTTAATTGCCTAGCTGTGTGACCTTGGGCAAGTCATTTAACCCCTCATTGCCTTGCAAAAAACAAAAAGAGAAGTAGCATAATAGATAGAGTCTCAGAATGATGGGGAACCTAGGTTCAAATCCTCCCTCTGACATTCTAACTGAACAATTCTTTTAAGTTCTCAGTTCCTTTAGGCAATTTCTTTTTGGTGAGTGGGGAAAGCAAGTAGAGTTGTGACTTGTCCAGAGTCACACAATTAATAAATGTCTGAGGCCAGATTTGCATGCAGTTCTTCCTAACTCCAAAGCTCTATCCACTGTACCACCTAGCTGCCCCTAGGCAATTTACTAAGGCTATAAGTTACAGAGTAGATACCACTCCCATTAGGGAGAAATTTCTTCATCTGGAAATTTCCTAAATCAATGAATTCAGAGTTCTATGCCTTATTTTAAAAACTAAAAAAAAAAAAAGAATGAAAGGTACCATCTCTCATAGCCACAGTTAGGGAATAAATTGGTAATCAGTCATCACACAGAACAGGTGGAACAATGAAGGCTCTGGGGAAGAGCTATGAATCTCTTTAATAGGGAACCTTAAGATATACTAACTAATAATTCCATTTTCTTACCTACTTTTTATTATGTGATTTATTTGAATGCAATATCAGGACAGGTTACTCCCCAGGAACCAGTAATAATATTTTAATATTTTAAGGACTTTATTCTATTTCTTCCCTTCCCCCCAGTCTGCCATCAAGATGGTTGCTGTAGGTTTTCTCCCTTCCTCCAGAAGCCTGACCTGTCTAGATGTGACCCAATATTTTCAGAAGAGTTGCTCCTTTCTTTAAACTGGTCTCAAAGCATTAAGAATGAAAAGCAGAGGGATGACTAAAAAAAGGATACTGGCTGTGAAAGCTTTGCCAGATGGCCTAATACCCATGTCTTTTCAGTAAATTCCTCTCAAACATATGTACACATACAAATACGCCTTCTGTTGGAGGCAAAGAAGTAATCTTCTAGCATAATAACCTGAAAAAAATGCTGTAGTATGAAATCAAAATCCAATTCTTTGGTAGAGAGCCGATCTCTAGAGAGAATTTTGTTCTTACCATGAGATTCTATTACTTAGATTGGAATATTCAAGTCCAGTTGTGCCCTGCCAATGAACAAAAATAACCTCATGTATCATAAAGTGGATATTAGTCCGTGACCACAATTCTGATAAAGGGGCTGGCATTTATTTCCATAAATATTTGTTGAAAATGTTATCCACATTAATTTATTCCTTCATTGAGCTTTTTTATTAAGCATTTGTCATATGTGAGGTACTCTCTTGGCAGTTTGAATACAAAAATATGTAGGACACAGTTCTAGCTTTTACAGAGTTGATTCAGAAATGACCCAGTTCATCTTCTTGTCATTCAGTCATTTTTCAGTTGTGTCTAACTCTCTGTGACCCCACTTGGGGTTTTCTTGGCAAGGACACTGAAATGGTTTGTCATTTCCAGATGAGGAAACTTGAGGAAAACAGGGTTAAGTGACATGCCCACTTTCACACATCTAGTAAGTATCTGAAGCCAGGTTTGAATTTAGGAAGATGAATCAACTGACTCCAGGTCTGACTCTATACATTTGGGTCATCTAGCTGGCTACTGTTCATTTCAGGGGCAGCTAAATTATTCCTAAGTCCAATATGCATATAGTTCTCCTCCATTGTAGTCAACTCCTCTTGTCTGTGCTTCAGAAATATTCAGTACCCTCAGAAGTTTTCAACAGACACAAATCTCCCCAAGCAAAACAGAAAAAGAATAGTCAGCCAACTAACAAGTATCTATTGAATGCCTACTGTGTACATGTACTGGGTTCTAGAGATATAATCTTCCTAAATAATGGTTTCTTTTCTCAAAGTCATTACTATCTATTTGGGCAAAAAGCATTATAGGTCTCTTGCTGAGTGGCTTTAGCCTGGGGTTTTGTGAACACATATTGATCTTATTGTCTATACCACAGCAGTGAGTTCTTGATTACATAAAATAGGTTTTTATTTTCTAATTATTTCATGTATAAAAGTATAATTAAGCTATAAACTCTTCAAAGCAGAGGTTCTTAACCATATTTTGGTGAGATAGATCTCTTGAGCATTCTAGAAAGATCTATGACTCCCTACTCAGAATAGTGTTTTTAAATGTATAAAATGAAATATATAGGATTATAAAGGAAACCAATTATATTGAAATTCAATTATCAAAATATTTTTTAAAATTAACAAAAACAAAGTCATGGACCTCAGTAGGGCAAGAACTATTTTTCTCCTCTTGTGTGTCTATCAGCATGTAGGAGAGAGATGAGTACACATAGTTAGAGCATAATATCTGTTGATAGATAAATATGAATTTTGAGTAAAACCATGAAGTTCTCCTCACTGTGTATACTCAGAAAACTATGTGGTTTGGCCTGTTAGACTTTTGTATTCTACCCCAAAGTCCTGGTCCTAGTATGGTTCTGATTGACTTATCTAGTTTTAATTGAAATATATGTACCTTATACAATTGGGCATCTTGGTGACAGAATAGGTAAAGAACTCTGGATATGGAATTAGGAAGATTCATCTTCCTTAGTTCAAATCTGGCCTCAGACACTAGCTGTGAGAGAAATCACTAATCCTGTTTGCTTCCATTTCCTCATCTGGGAACGGCAAGCTATTTCAGTATCTTTGCCAAGAAAATCATGACTGAAATACCTGAACAACAACGTACCTCATGCTCTCACTGAACTAGATTCCTCCAATGTACCATATTTCTTGGGAGTCAAGTCATCTATATAATACTGAGGTAAATGAACTTTAACCTAAGCAATCAACCACTTTCCACTAAATCTGAGTGCTAGAGGCTAATAATAATAATTCAAAAGTAATTCTACTGTTGAACAATTGATTGTTCATCAGAGAGATCAAGTTGACTATCCTTGACTAACTTGGCCTTCGATTTTTTGGACTGATTGTATTCTTTGGGGCTGCTAGGTTATCATTAATTCATTTCTGTGGTTTCAGTAAAATGCTGGGTCTGGAGGCAGGAAGATGAGTCTTCCTAACTCCAAATCAGATCTCAGAGACTTACTGCTGGGTGACTGGACAAGTCAGCTCAATCCTGTTGATTCGGGTTCTCATTTAAAAAGTGAACTGGAGGATATTGTAGACTACTCCAGCATCTTTGCCAAGAAAACCCCAAAAGGGGTCACAATGAGTTGAATATGACTGAAATGACCAAACAACAAAAAACTGTGAGCAAGGCACTGAGAGTAATATAAATAATAATCTTATGACTATGATTTGTGCTTTGTGTCAGACTGTCTATGTGTCTTTGTGAATATGGAAATTGGTAAATCCTGAACTCTATTGATAATTAAGATTCCCCCCTCCCAGATCCTGCTCCTGCAGGGAACATGATTAAGAGCATAGACTGTTACTGAAATACCACAACATGCTGGATGTGAAATTATTGTGGAAATTTGGCATCAAAAGCACCATAAGGCTGGAATGATAGAGATCAAGAGAACCAAGCCTGCAGATTTCTAACAATACCAATCAGAAAATGTAAAGCTCCCCTGTGTAGTCCCAATTGTAGAGTATTTTATGCTTTTCAATGTACTTGTATTTCCTTCTCTTTTGATCTCCACAAATAACCTGGTGAGGTAGGTAGGACAGTTATTGATATAGCCTGACCAGACTGTATTCCTCCCACAGAGAGGAAGCAAAAAGATTGACAGAAATAACTAGAATAATGAATAGGAAGGAAATTCACATTTGGTGATATTTGTCAAGGTCAGAATGACAAAAAAAATTTAAACTGCATTTTAAAAATAAATTAAAATTTCTAAAAGAATGAAAATAGATCTGAGTGTCTGAGTACAGCCCCTTCCCCACCCCACCCCTTCCCACTAAAGAAACTCTACCCATCTTTTGCATTCATTTATTTAGGTTACTCAAACTAGTTTATAGGAAAAGTGCTTGGGGTCTGCTGAAACATTTGAAAAAAGCTTCAATTGTTTTTGAGGTAACCATGTTACCTCCAACCCATTCAGCTGCTCCAGTAAGATATAATCTGTAATTCTGGACAGGTGCAGGTTTTCTTGGACCTACTTTGTGCATCTTTACCTCTGTCTTCCAAGGACCAGAACAGACAATTGAGAAATTGGATAGCCAGTGGAACTGATTAGAACATGTTTCTTTGCATTCTTTTTTAGATGTATCATATAGAATATATAGACCATAAAATCATAGGCTAGAAGGGATTTAAAAATCCATATATCTTCAAACCCTTTGTTTCATAAATCTGGAAAGCAAAAAGCAAGGACATGAGAGGACTTTGACCAGGGTCACAATTCTTGCCCAATGGAGATATTTTATAGCTCTTTCAAATTACTTAGTGCAGTAACAAAGTACTGGCTTGGAGTCAGGAGGACAGGAGTTCGAATTACCCTCAGGCATTTATAAGCTGTATGACCTTGGACAAGTCACTTAACCCCCTATTGCCTCACATCTGAGGCCATCTCCAGTCATCCTGATTCATATCTGGCCACTGGACCCAGATGACTCTGGAGGAGAAAGTGAGACTGGTGACTCAGTACAGCATCCCCTCTCTCAAAATCCAATTCATGTGCTTGTCATGGCATCTCCTCCCTGATGTTGTGGTCTTCAGGAATGAAGGACAAATATTATTAGTAAATGCCTCTGAATTTCATCCTCTGTAATGTTATCCTCTGAACAACAACTTATGACAAGGTCTATGAAGAGCAAGCTCCCACATTCCTATGATTCATTTTTCTGAGGACATCTGATGAGGGAGAAGTATGAGAGATGTGTAAATAGACTTTCTTTCACCAGACCAGTGCCATCAACAGGCCCAATACAGCAGGAGAGCTTAACCTGGGATCCATAAATTTCTTTTGTTTAATGTTTTGGTAGCTATTTCAATGGGACAGCTAGGTGGCACAGAGGATAGAGTACTTGGAGTCAGGAAGACCTGAATTCAAATTCAGCTACAAACACTTATTAGCTATATGATTCTGGACAATTCACTTATCCCTGTGTACATCAGTTTCCTAATCTGTAAAATGAGCTAGAGAAGGAATTGTCAAAGCACTCCAATATCTTTGCCAAGGAAACCCAAACAACAAGAAGTTATTTTAAATACAACTTGTTTCCTTTGTTAGTCTCTGCATTTTATGTATTTAAAAATATCGTTTTGTTGTTATCTCTAAGACTTTTTGTTTCCTCCTTGAGGATGTGATTTCTCTCTCATCACACTCAATTTGGATCAATGTACAAGATGGAGACAAGGTGGAGACTGACAGATTGCTTTCCGTGGGGGTTGGGGGGAGGGAAGTAAGACTGGGGGAAAAATTGTAAAACTCAAATAAAATTTTTAATAAAAAAACAAAAAAACAAAAAATATCATTTTGAAAAGAATTCCATAAGCTTCATTGGACTGCCAAAGGGGCTTATGATACAAACCCTTCACAACAGTTACTGCCTAGAGTTAGTTTTTAGTTGTATGGGTCTACATTTCTATTGCTTGAGACAGAGAATAGGACTAATTTAAGTATTGTTCTTTTTGAAACTGAGTTTCAGAGAGATTAAGTGATTGCCCTATGATCACATAATGATCTCAGTTCTATTTCATATTTGTTATGCCCTTTGGTAAGTGACTTAACCTCTTTACTTCTTCCTTTGTAAAACAGAGATGATAATATCTGTACTTTTATATCACTGACCTGTCTTTGGGATCTATTCAGTTTCATTTGAATAGAAAGCATTTCATAACCCATCAGAAGTGGTATGTGTCAGATGATAGAGGGGAGAATAAGGACTACACCCTTTATTCCCTTGGTTCCTATTCAGATGTGTGTGTAGATAAATATTTTATAATCAACTCTAAGAAAAATGTATGAACACACTCATTTTTATGTTTAATCTGTTCTATTATCATTTTTTCCCCTCCATCACTTTTTTTAAGTCTGAAAAGAATCACAAAACAATAAATCAAACCATGAATTGTAACTTTAAGTTTTTGATATATAAATGGGAGGCTAGGTGGCACAGCAGACTCATCTTTCTAAATTCAAATCTGGCCTCAGATACTTACTAGCTAGACAAGTCACTTAGCCCTGTTTGCCTCAGTTTCCTCATCTGTAAAATGAACTGGAGAAAGAAATGGCAAACCACTCCAGTTTCTTTGCCAAGAAAATTCCAAATAGGTTCTTTTTTATTTTTTATTTTGTGAGGCAATAGGGATGAAGTGACTTGCCCAGGGTCACTTAGCTAGTAAAGGTCAAGTGACTGAGACTGGATTTGACTTCAGTGACTCTAGCTATTCTGAAAATCCCAAATAGGGTCATGAAGAGTAGGACATGATGGAAAAATGACTGAATAGTAGCAGCAAAAAAGGTATAAATACACTAAAAATTTAGCAATTAATTCAAATAAATTGCTAAGAGCTGGCTCCAACAAGGTGGATCCTTCCTAGTATTTAGCTTAATGCTCAATTCAAGGTGAGTGCCCAATAAATACCTGAGTTTTGTGTAATTGATGAAGTGTTATGAAACACCAATAACTAACTCCCATAGTTTTTCAAATATGGGTATCATTAAGGAGATGGGATCCAAGATGGGCTGGGGTGGGAGTGGTATTGTTCTTCATAGGGGGTGGGAATGGTATTGTTCTTCATAGCAGCCAGGGTCGGTAGAAAACCAAGAGAAGAGGCAGTGTCTATGGTTCACTCTAGGAGGAAATGTGTTATTAGGATTGTTGGTGCTCTGGGGAAAAGCCTGGTTCATCCTATACTAATTACAGTTCTATCTATTCCAACACTCTCAGTTTATAGATAAGAATCAGGACACCTGAGAAGAGAAGGGACCTATCTGATGTTCCATAGCTAATTTTTGGCAACAGCAGGACTGGAACATATGCCTCTTTATCCTCAATTCAGTGATTCTTGCATTATATCATACTATCTTCTGAAACAACATTTATTCAAAAATATTCTTTTTCACTAATAATAATACTATAACCGACACTTTATATAACACATTACAGTTTGGGAAGTGCTTTTCAAATGTTACTTGTGCAAGCAATGTAAACACACACACACACACACACACACACACACACACAGAAAACCCCTCTTTTTAAGATGTGGTAACTAAAGAATCTGAGAGTTTGGATCAGTGTCTGGATTCAAACCCAAGCTTCCTAATTTAAAACCTGAGTGGGTGGAAGACCAGGAGAAGAGACACAGGCAGTGTGGTCTCCTTGAAGAAGAAATTTATACCTGGGATGTTGGTGCCCTTGGGCAAAACCCTGTGCATTCCATACTCTTAGAATTCTATTTAATTCAACCCCCTCAGTGTGCAGATAAGGAAACTGAAGAGAGGTGAAGGTCTTTCCATTCATTCTACCATATTTCTGTCACCATCAATAACAACAAAAATTTCAAGTACCAATATTTTATAAGGCATGGAATATAAAAACTTCCCTTGGCTTTCCCTTCAGTGGGTTTGACTAAGCGAGCTTTGTCTACAGCTCTCCATCCTCCCCTTTATCCTCAAACCGCCCTTCACCATGTGAGCCACTGGCCTCATCCACAGAGCTTTCCGAAATTTCTGCTGCAGTAGCCACACACTAAAAATCATTCATGTGGAACTCCATCATCAAACCCGCAGGTATACCTTGGTGAATTGATGTCGATGTAATTAGATGTTTTTGTTTTCAGTCTATAAGGATTTCCTTTGACTGTCTCTGCCCCTGGTTGGTAATCTCAGTGAAAATGCACTATTTTATGTGGTTATTGAAGCTAAAGATTGTTCTGCTTTATCCCACAGGACACATTAAGATAGACACAAGTGCTTTGTCTCTTGGATTTCTAAATAGCTTTCCTTGGTTTATTGACTGTTTAGGGTCCTGTCATCTTCAGTTCTGCCTGAAATACAGAGTTTAACATTCAGTCCCTTCCTTAGCAGTAACAAAGCCAGTGCTTGTGTGTGCAGATATGCCAGGTTAGAGACAAAAAAAACTCTTACACCAGCAGGTGTTTTCAACTCCCAGGAGGAAAACAAATGTCAGATCTTTGCTCTTTCCACCTCATCTATGTATTTCCATCTGGAAAAACCATTTACCATCTGAATGTTACTGCCTAGCTCTGTAACCTGCTCTCTGGAAGGTGAAAGAGTTGTGAGACCATTTTAGTTCATGGGGATACTTTCTGTACTAATTCTATTCATTTTTTCCCCTGTGGGTAGGGATACAGGTATAGATCTTATTGGTAACCTCAAATGGTTTTAGTCAGCTTTAAGGAGCTGGGGAACACATAAGGGATCTCTCTATTAAATATAATGTATTTTGAATTTTCCTTTTGTGGACCATCCTTAGGATTAGAACACAGAGCTACAGGGAAGCTGAATTATTATACTTATTATTTGCTAAATTCTCTGACATTCAGAAATATGAAGTATACAGTGATAAGTGTCATATATGGTGGGTGTTTTAGTCTTCATTAATCTGCACATAAAACAGCTAAATACATTTGAAAGAATACAGTCAAAAAGTGTTGTGATCAATTAATTAACAAGTATTTGATATCTGCCTATTATGTGTTCAGAACAGTGTTAGGTACTGTGGGAAATAAAAAGAATGGAGGTAGGAAGGAGTGGAAAACAGACAGTACTTTGATGAATCTCCCATGTTATCTATATAGGTACAACCTCCAGCTATGCCTATCACAACTCATCTATGACTTCTTATTCTTTGGGACTCTTGTCCATTTTCTCCTAGGAATTCAAAGAGAGATATAACTAGACATATATTTTGTTTCCTGCTTCATTTTATTAACACAATTCTGTTATGAATGTTTTTTGTAAATAGGAGTTATTTCTGGTTGTTAGTAACATACTTGGGACACAGACTTTGTAGTAGAATCTCTGGGCCAAGGAGTATGAAAAACTTCATAATTTATCTTGCATAATTCCAAATGGTTAACTGAAAAATTGAACCCATTTATAGCTTTATAAATGATTGTCCTACAGCCTCTACAGCAATGAATTTTCCCAATTTTTTTCATTTTTGCTGGATCATTTTACGAGATGATATCTCAGCACTTTTTCAATTTTTGTTCATATTATATTAGAGATTTTTAACTTTTTTGATGGGGGGGTTTATTGATAACTTGTATTTCTTCTTTTGGCATCCACTTAAGCAGATAATCAACAAAGATTTATCAAATACCTATTATCTTCTAGGCACTATGTATTATATTGGGGATACAAATAAAAAAGTGATAGTTCTGGCATTCAGAGAAATTATATTTAGATCCATTTCACAATTTTTTTTATTTTATTTTTTTTAGATTTTTTTTTCAAGGCAATGGTGTTAAGTGGCTTGCCCAAGGCCACATGGCTAGGTAATTATTAAGTGTCTGAGGTCAGATTTGAACCCAGGTACTCCTGACTCCAAGGCTGGTGCTCTACTCACTGTGCCACCTAGCCGCCCCAATTTCACAGTTTTATGAAGCAATACTATTCATAATCTTATACTATCTCTCTTCATTTAAATGCTTTACAACTGTGTTGACACTTGAAAATGGTACTGAGTTTGACTGCCATGACTTTCCTGGTCAATAAGTACAGTGCTTGCTGACTGACTTCATTGTGGTGACTACTTTATCAAGTAGATGTCTATAAGAAATAGTACCAGAACTCACTATTTGACAAAAACTTCTGGGAAAACTGGAAAGCAGCCTGGGAGAAACTAAGTATAGACTAAAATTTCACAATATAAACCAAAATAAGCTCAAAATGGGTAGATGATTTATAAATAAAAGATGATATGATAAGTAAATGAGAGGATCAGGGAAAAATTTTGCTAGGTGACTCAGTGGATAGAGTACTGAGTCTGAAGTCAGGAAGACCTGAATTCAAATCCAGCCTCAGACATTAACTGTGCGACCCTTGGCGAGTCACTTAACCCTGTTTGCTTCAATTTCCTCATTTGTAAAATGAGCTGGAGAAAGAAATGGCAAACCAATATCCAATATCTTTGCTAAGAAAACCCCAAATGGGGTCATGAAGAGTCAAACAGGACTGAAATATTTGAACATCAAAAAGAAAAAAAGTTTTGTCATATCTATGAATGGGGAAAGAGATAGAGAGTTTAATAGGAGGTAACATGGTTTATTATGATTACATTTAATTATAAAGTATTTGCATAAATAATACCAATATAGTCAAATTTATAAGAAAAGCAACAAACGAGAAAAATTTTACCAAAAGTTTCTCTGTAAAGGATTCATTTCTCAAAGACATAGAGAACTTAGTCAAATTTATAAGAACAAGAATCCTCTGATAAATGATCAAAGATATGAATAAGCAATTTTGAGAAGAAATCAAAGCTATCAAAACACACATGAAAAAGTGCTCTAAATTACCATTGATTAGAAAAATGCAAATTAAAACAACTCAGAAATATCACTTCACATCCATCAGATTGGCTAAAATGATAGAAAAGAAAAATGACAAATGATGGAGGGAATGTGGGAATATTGATGCACTAATTCACTGTTTGTGAAGCTATGGACTAACTAGTTTAAGCATTCTGGAGAACAATTTGGAATTATTCCCAAAATGCTATAAAATTGTGTGTGCCTTTTGACCTAGAAATACTACTACCAATTTTGTACCTCAGATGTAAAAAAAAAAGGAAAAGGATTCATATGTACAAAAATATTTATAGCAACTCTTTTTGTGGAGGTAAGAATCAGAATTTGAAGGATTCAGGATCAGAATCTGAAGGATCCTTCACAATCCTGAACAAGTTATGGTATGTTTGTGATGGAATACTATTAGGTTAAAAGAAATGATAAAGGGATTGCTTTTGGAAAAAAAAATCTGAGAAGACTTAGATGAGCTGAGGCAAAGTGAAATAAGCAAAGCTAGGAGAACATTATAGGCAGTAACAGCAACATTGCAATGGTAATCAGCTGTGAAAGATTTAGCAATACAATGATCCAAAATAATTTCAGAGAGCTTAGAATAAAGTTCCACTCTCACTTCAGAGAGAAAAATGATGAACTTAGATTGCAGAACATGTTTTTTCTCTTTCTTTATTTTTCTTGTATGTGTTTGTGGGTATACGACTGTGTCAGTGTTTTGCATTATGGCTAATACAGAAATGTGTTTTTCATGTCTAATGCTCATACTGTGGTATTTTCTAGAACAGAATTCCTTTTCCTATTCTGACTCTGTTAGTCAAAAGAGGAAGTGTAGTATGGTAGAGAGAGACCTGAGTCTAGAGTCAAAGAACTCGGAATCTCTGGTACTAATTCCATGAATAACTTTGAACAAGTTTCTTCATTTCCCTAACCCTCAGTTTTCTCATTTGTAAAAGATGGGATTGGTTCCTTCCACTTCTGGATCCTGTGAAGTCCCTTCATGCAAGGCGGCCCAGTTCATGCATCATCTCTTCCCTCTGGTTCACAGTGAGCTCTTCCTTCTTAGGTTTCTTATAGCATTATCCTTGGGCTCCTCCTTTCCCATTATACCCCAGTCACTTCTTGGCCCTATGGTGGTGCTTCCATATTTCATGGTTATTTGTGTGTATCTTCTCTTCACTTCACTCTTGCCTCCCTTTCCCATACATTGTAGTCTGTGATTAGCTGTCTGATGGGCTCGTGATCCATGTTTGATGAATTAAATACCTTTGTTTATATGTGAGGAAGTCTGTCAAATCTCTCCCCCCTTTCTTTCATCTACTACAAAGAACAAAAAAAACGATAAAGAAAATCTTGTTTATCCCAAGGCGAGCTGTCAAATTTTGCCCATTTCTGAGTGCAGCTCATAACAGATTGCTTGGCAAGCTCCCCGGCCGCACGCTACTCAGGCTTCTTGCAGCCAAGGAACTCTTGGCAAGCTGGTCATCAATAAATGATTGTTGAATTGAATTGAATTTCAGCTCACAGCAACAGTGGCCCAGGCTGCTTCAATAACTTCAGGGAGTCTTCTAGAGAAAGAAGTAAACAATTCATCAGCCATTTATTAAATGACAGCTGTGTGCAAGGTGCTGAGGACAAAAAGATAGATGATAGCGACCTTGCACCCAAAGAATTCACAATATGATGGGGGATGGGAAGGGAGGACGAGGACATAAAGAATACTGGACAGAATAAGATAAAGGCAAAGCAAAGGTCCAAGCAGAGCCCTATGAGAGATTTGAAGAGAGAGAGAGAGAGAGAGAGAGAGAGAGAGAGAGAGAGAGAGAGAGAGAGAGAGAGAGAAAGAGAATACCTATTCAGTTCTAATCTCTTTTTTGGTCTCCAGTCTCACACCTCCAACTGCCTATTGGATCTCCCGTATATTGGATCCAGGTCTGAGCTTCATTCTTGCCTCATTGATTAGCCTTTCCTAAGGCCAAAGTCCCATTGATTATCCTTTCCTAAGGACAAGAATCCTAATCTCCATATAAACTCCAGACAATGCCTAATCTCAGGTTGGTGACCCCATCCTACCAAACAAAACACATCCCCCATAGCTCCCAGTCCCTATAGATACCATACTACCCTGCCTCCTAAATCCAGTATCCTGTAAAAAGATTTGCTTTCCCCACTACCCACTGCTGGAGTCTGCTTGGACGCTGTCCACTATCCCTTCCTTCTCTAAACAGTTTTGCATTCACTTCCATCTATAGCGCCATCTTCCTTCATAAATGCAAAATGTTCAAAGCTGATCTCATTTACTTCCCCGCCCCCAAAATTCATCTCTCTTCTAAACTCCCCTATTATTATCAACAGCACCACCATCCTTCCTATCACTCAGGTTTACAACTTAGGTGTCAATCCTGAATTCCTCATTCCTCATCATTTTCAATCAGTTTCCAAGTCTTGTCCATTTAACCTTCTCTTCTCTGACAGTATTACTATCTTTGTGTGTGGCCTGCATAGCCTCACACCTAAATTATCTTTTTGGGCTTTTTTTGCAAGGCCATGAAGTTAAGTGACTTTCCCAAGGTCACACAGTTGGGTAATTATTAAGTGTCTGAGGTCTCATTTGAACTCAGGTCCTCCTGACACTCTGCCACCTAGATGTCCCTTACACTTTTGCATTATTGTACTAGTCTACTGGTTGCTCTTCTTGACTCTAGTCTCCTCACTTCAATCAGTCTTCCACTCAGCTGTCAGATGAATGCTCCCAAAGTACAAGTTACTTCTTTAGTCAATAAACTCCAGTACTCCAATTACCTCCAGGATCAAATATAAAATCCTCTGTTTAACATTCAAAATCTTTCATAAATTGATCTCCTATCTCAGTATTCTTACACCTTATTGATTCCTATAAGATTTGTGAGCCAGTGACACTGGTTTTCTTGCTGTACCTGAATGGACATTTTCCTTCACTTCCTCTCTTTCCTGGAATTCTCTCTTTCCCCATCTCTTGGATTCCTTTCTGAAATCCCACCTTCCCCAAGAAGCCTCTACCTATCATCCTCAATGCCTTCCTTCTGTTGATCGTGTCCAATTTGTCCTGCATGGATTTTTTTTTTTGTGCAAGGCAATGGACATGCTTTGACTTGCCCAGGGTCACATAGTTGGCTAAATAGTAAGTGCTCTAGTTAGTGTGCCACCTAGCTGCCCCACTGTATGTATCTTATTTCCTCTTTAGTCAATAGTTAAGATTGCACAAGAATGAGCAGCAACAACTTTAAGGGAGCATAGAGCATGGAATTTGATATTTCAAAAGGAGATGATAAAGACATAACCAAGAATAATTTGTTCAGAAAAACTGAGTAAAATACTACAGTAAAAAACTGGATTGTCAGTGAAATAGAGGGATTTCAAGCATTTCTCATGAAATGAGAGGAGGGATAAGTAGAAGCTTTGAAATACAAGCACAAGAGTGTTTGAACTATTAGAAGAGACTTTACAAGAATGAATTATTTACATTCTGGGGAGGGAGGTGGTGCAATTGTTCTTTCAGAACCATGTTATCAGGGGTCATAGAAAGACTCACATAAAATGAAGTCTTGGGAGGGATTTTCTTTTATTTTGATGCTCTTAAAGATAAGGGAAGAAAGGGGGAGAGACTAATATCACATATTTGATATCTATAAAAAAAGTCTATAAAAATGAAGAAGAATGGGAGTGAGGTTCTTGTACTTGTACCTTGCTTTCATGTAAACTGATCAAAGGAGGATAGAATGCACACAGCCATAAAGATTTTGGTGAGAAATACTTTTAATTTGATAGTAAAGAGGAGAGAATAGGTAGGGAAGAAAAGAGCAAATAAGAGGGTAAAATATATTCAGTGTGGGATTCATCACAAGATAAAAAACTCACTAAGCTTGGAAGGGGATCATGAAAAAGGAAAGAAAGGATAAAAACCTGTTATAAAGAGAGGGTAAAGAACAAAGAGAATTTAATCAGTTTAAAATGGTAAATCTAAGACTGTGAATTAAATGATAAGCATTCTTGGCACTTAGTCCCCCACATCTTCTGCTCCCAATTTTCTCCCCAGAAAGTTGTCTTCTTAGAGTGATAACCTCAACACCCAATAAACCACTCTGAGTAATCACCAGGCAAAGGGATTATTGATAGTTCAGAAGAAATTGTTATAGAGTGGTATCATCTTCCTTTTGAGGTTTCTTTTTCTGAAATCCAATCTCAGCTTTGAGGACATCATTATCTAACATTGACTCCTATCCACATGATCTCTGTTCCACTGTTTGCCATCCTCTAGTCACCTCACCTTCATCTCCATTAGTTTGGAGGTTGTGCTGGAGCCAGCTACTTTGGGCTTGTGAGAAGCAATTGTTAAACTTTCAGTGTGAAATTTTCACTTTGGAAACAGCAAATGATATAAATCAGGTATTCATTTATTGTTTTGACAATTGTCTAGATTTAAGAAAAGGATGAGAAAAATGTTAATGTTGCAGATTAAATTCAAAAACATGTCATGATTAGTTTTGAAGTTTTTTGGGGGGAGCCAATTATTAAACATTTACCAGCACACCCCCGTTTCTTCTCTTAATCACACTGCTGCTCAGCTGACATTATTTCCCTTTCCCTCCATTCAACCTCTCAACTATGTGTCTCTGCCTCTCCAACCTATCTCTGAAGGTGAAATTAGCCATTCAACTATATAGTAAACTCTGTCTACAGAATTCTCATGAAGTGGTGGACAAGTAGGTAGCACTCTTTCTCCCTATTCATATAGAATATATACTTATATAATGAAGTGAGGTTATATTTGTCCATCTCTCCTTTATTTTTGCATTAGGTCTCCTCTCCTACATGGGAGAAGAACATTATTCTCTGATGGATGTTTCCTTAGAGGTGACTTTATATGTGAGTCTATTGGGTAAAGCTAATTATTAACAAGAAAATGATTCCTGGTAGAAAATAGGGACCAGAAATTATTTGGATAGAACTTGATTAATGATTGATGTATGTCCTTCATTCTTGAAGAAGACCATGTCATCAGAAGAAATGATGTCATGATAAGGACATGAATTGGATTTGAGTGAGGGGTGGTTGTGCTAATACATCAGCCACACTTTCTCCTCCAGAGCCATCTGGGTCCACCGGTCAGATAAGAATCTAGACAACTGGAGATGGGTCCTGGATGTGAGGCAATCAGGGTTAAGTGACCTGCCCAAGGTCACACAGCTAGTAAGTGTCCAACTCCCATCCTCCTGACTCCAAGGTCAGTGGGCTATCTACTGCACCATCTAATTGCCCCATTTGGATGGTACAGAGTGGAAGTGAAATGTGGCATGCTTCTTTAGCAGTCCCAAAAATTCCTTCATGTACCATGATATGACTCAAATTCTCAGAAGAGATTGTAACAGAATCCATTGACCTTTGGGTCCAATGTCAGTGATTATTCATATTAGAGATGTGTATAGTATTACCAGTCTATTACACTTAATGAAAAAGGCCAATCTCATTGTCTTTCTGTTCTGGACATTTTAAGATGATTCAGTCCATAAGTTTTCCCACACCTCACAGTTTAGGGAGGAAAAAATCAGAAGAGTAAGCTAGCTTGAGCCACATATTCAATGCTCCCCACCATGCCAAATGTTGCAAATTGCAAATTACTTCTAAGTAAGTGACTCATGGCTCTTGCCATTCACCCTGTTCTCCCAGTTACACGTCCAGAGAATAACAGAATAACAACTTAAAAGAATTTTTTAAAAAGGTACTTTAGGGTGATGCACTGAATTGGATGGTGAGTCCGTGGGGAGAAGGAATAAAGATGCTCAAAGATATTAAATAAATAGCTAATCAATTTGTTGTAGTCTTTGTACCCAACACTATTTCCCATATTCCTCTCATTTCCCCCTCTACTCCCACCATTGAAATTTCTTCACTTTGGAGTCCTTCACTTTACCCAACTCTTTCTTCCAGCATTATGCCTCTTGGCCCTGGTCTGGTCAGGCCAGCTCTCTATTCCTATTGGCAGACTTTGGCCACCTGCCAGAGGCTGCTTTTTGTCCTGGTCTGCCACTCTGAGTTATGTGTTTCTTCAGGAGATTTTCATATTTGTCCCTTTTAGAGTGGGAACTTTGGATTTTTGTCAGAGATTTTCTGCACAGGATCATCTCCAAAAAATAGGACCCAAGGGTATACCTCCACCCTTTGTTGCCAGAGCATTTCTCAAGGCCATTGCCCAGGTGGTGCTCTCACTTAAAACCCACTTCTTTCCCTATAACCACCAGCAGTTTCCTTCTAACTCCTATTTGCTGAAATTATTATTATTCAATCTGTGACAGCTGTCTCCCTTGGACAGTTGGGAATGGTGGAGGTAGAGGAGAAGAAACTGAAGCATAGGAAAATGAATGAGAAGTAGAGAAATGGGGGAGAGGACCAGAAAAAGGATAGCCAGAAAGACTTAGACTCCACAGACTTCAGAATAATGACAAATTCCTTTATATGGTATTTGAGGTCCTTTCTAATGCAGCTTTAACTTTTCTTGCCAGTTTCATTCATGCATACATTTATTCATTCAACAAATATTTATCAAGTGCTTACTGGGTACAAAATTGCATAAGTACTATTGGGATAGGTAGAAAAATTTGATATGACAGCACCTCTCTTCATGGAGCTTATGGAGAATTAAAAAAACAAATGAACCAACCCACAATTCATATACATAATGTTGCTATCAAAAAAACCCCCAAAATAAAAAATAAAATAAAAATAACAAACATAATGTTGCTATCTTCCAGAACTTTGACACCACATGGTTATATGTTACTTTCATGGTTAAATTTAGATAATTATAAAGTATTCTTTTTCATAATAATATATAACCTGCATGATGAGTTCATCAGAGAATATAAAACAAAATGTCAGACCAGAGGCTTACTAAAGAAAAAGGGGGTATTTGATCTGAAATTTATAGGAAACGAAGAAGTTCAACAGGTAGAAATATAAAAGGGGAATATTCCAGGCAAAGGAAATAGCATGAGCAAAGATATGGACACAGGGTATGTTCAGGTAAGAGTAGTGTTTAGCCGAAGAATAAACATGAATGAGGGGAGCAAAGTGAGATTTGCTAGAAGGGTAGGTTGGTACCATATTGTGGAGGGACTTGACTGTCTGTCAATAGGGAGTCAGTGATGGCTTTGGAGAAGGAAGTGACTTGATTGAATCTCTGCAGAAAGATTAGTCTGGCAGTAATAAAAAGGACAGATTGGACAGTTGATATAAAGTATAGTCGATATAAAGACCTGTTAGGATGATATTACAATAATCTATGAGGATGAGGAGGACATATATTGGAGAGAAGCAATGTGAGTAGAGAAGAAACAGGTGCCAAAATATGATGGAAGATGACTTTGTGGGACTTGGTCGGATATGATGGGTAAGTACAACACTATTGTTATGAACTCGGGAATTACAATAAAAGAGGAAGCAGGAAGGAAAATAATAAAATCAGAATAGTATAAGCTGCAGTTTTGGATAGGTTGAGTTTATTGGGATAGGCAACCTAATACAGATAATCTGCAGGCATTTGAAGGGTTGGTTCTGGAGTTCAGTAGAGGGGTTAGAACTAGAGATATAATTTGTTAGTAATGTGCATAGAGACAGCATTTGAAGCAGTGGCAATGAAGAAAATCAAAAGAGAAACTTAAAGAGAGAAGAGGACCAAGGACAGACTTAAGGGGAATAACTTTAGGAGAAGGTAAGGAAATAAAGTTTTGAAAGCAAAAAAAAGCCATTTATACAAAATATTCATATTAGAAGTATTTGTGACAACAAAAAGATGGAAAAATAAAATATTTTTAATGATGGAGAAATAGCTGAACAACATAAGGCAAATGAATGTATTAGGAGTATATTAGTGAACTGTAAAAAATGAATGGATCCACAGAACCCACAGAAGAATTGATCCATTTAAAGGGTTGATTCATGTCCTTTCTGCCTTGCTTTCCTCCAGCATCTTGGCCAGAAGTCTCCCTCTCTGTTTTCCTAAAATAACTTCTAAAGAATGTGCCAGGCATCATTCTGTTAAATTAGGAGCTAAAGTCATCCTCAGAAGAATAGGAAGCTAGCATAGAAGAGAGGCTGTTCTCTTGCCCCCTAGAAGAGATTTTTTTTTCTTTTTTTTAGAGCAAAAGAAAGTCTATTATAACTGAGGGGAGCTGGTTTTGGGAATTTGATGTTTCTAGAATTAAAGGGTCATTTGCTATCTCCCCTTATTCTTTGTGGCTTTTCTGGAATACATTTAGAAGGAAAGCAAAGGAAAACATGGCACTCAACCAGGGTTTTTTATCAATAATAATAATAATAATTATAACTCATATTTGTATAGCAAGAAGCAGCATGGGGTAGTAGTAGATAGAAAGTCAATCTTGGATTGAGGGAGATTCCAAGGTGGACAGCAGCCTTTGATATTGCCATGGAAATCTGGACTGCCCTCGAATATTTGATCTTACTGGCTATGTGACCTTGGGCAAGTCATTTAACCCTGATTGCTTCACATTCAGGGCTGCCCCCAGTTTGTCCTGATTCATATCTGGCCACTGGACTCAGATGACTCTGGAGGAGAAAGTGAGGCTGGTGACTTAGTATAGCACCCCCCTCACCCAAATCCAATGTGCTTGTCATTGAATCATCTCCCTGATGTCATGGTCTTCTTCTTCTAGAGTGAAGGACAAATAATTATTATTATTATTATTATTATTATTATTATTATTATTATTATTATTATTATTATGTAATACTGAGCAGGGCAATAGGTGGTGCAGAGGATAGAAAGCTGGGTAGGAGTCAGTAAAACTCATCTTCTCGAATTCAAATCTGGTCTCAGCCTCTTATTAGCTATATAATCCCTCACTTAACCCTGTTTACCTCAGTTTCTTCATCTGAAAAATGAGGTTGGAGAAGGAAATGAAAAAGTGCTCCAGTATCTTTGCCAAGAAAACTGCAAATGGGGTCATGAAAAGTCAGAAACAACTGGGCAAGACACTTAAACTCTTAGTGCCTAAGGCAATTACCTAAGAGTACAAATTAACTGTCTAGTTGTACCAATTTACAAGTATTTTCACATCTATTACCTATT
Organism: Macrotis lagotis; assembly: GCF_037893015.1. Lineage (NCBI taxonomy): Eukaryota > Metazoa > Chordata > Mammalia > Peramelemorphia > Peramelidae > Macrotis > Macrotis lagotis. Next base: position 610,857,340 of record NC_133658.1, read on the forward strand.
TTCAGTCTTAAAAGAACCTCTAGAGGTGTGCTGGGCAGTTTACAGGTGAGGAAAATGAGACAAGAAGGACCTCTTTATAGTGGAGCATACTGGCAATTTGTCAGGGGTCTCATTGTTATAGATAAAGATTGTCTTGGATATGTCCCAAAAGTTTAGTTTCTTATTTTAATGTAATAGGGGCTCATTGGGGTCCTGGTGCATGGTAGGCATTTAATAATAGGCTTATTTGTTGATTGATTGAAGATGAATCTCTATGGTGAGATGGAAGTCAAAAAAACTGAGTCTTAAGCTGCATTATGTGTGCATTACAACAAATTTTCTCATTGTACTCTGTATTAGTAAGGACACATCCAAAATAATGAGTTGAATTCTAAGCACCACATTTTAGGAAGGACATGGACAAATGGAAAATTGTCTGAAAGTAAGTAAACTATGTCATATGAGGATCTATCAAAGCACCTGAAAATATTTAACCTGAAAAGAGCATTTATAGGAATTATAACTATCACCAAGTATTGGAAAGGCTTTCATATGGCTTTCACAGCTTGCATCTATAGAGCACGCTAAACTTTGCCAAATGCTTTATTTACATCTCAACATCTTACTTGATCTTCACATAACCTTGTGTGCATTTTACAGATAAGGAAACTGAGGGAAAAAACTTTTGTTCAGAGTCCTATAGCTGGTAAGTGTCTGAGGTGGGAGTCAAATATGAGTTCTTCCTGATTTCAAGTCCAACATTTCAACCTCATAAATTACTGGTTTTAGGAGGAAGAACTAGGAACTTCCTCCTAAGACCAGGAATTTATAAGGGTGAAATGGAAGTTACAGAAACAGATATAGGCTTGATGTAAGGGAGGCAGGGAGAAGCAAATAGGTCATATAGTAGATAAAAGTATTGGGCTTGGTCTCAAGAAATTCAAATCTGACCTCACTTTAGTTGTGTGACCTGGGGCAAGTCACTTTACCCTGTTTACTTCAATTTCCTCATCTGGAGAAGAATGTAGCAAATCATTTTAGTATCTTTGCCAAAGAAATCCTCAAATGGGGTCATGAAGCAGGGAGGGAAAATTCTTTTTGTTGATTAAAACTCTTTCAAAGACAAAAAAAAGATTATTTTGAGAGCTTTTAGGTCACTATGGTTTTCTCACAATGAATGGATGGATGGATGACACCTTGTTGAAAGAGGTATAGAAGGAAGGGGACAGCTAGGTGGCACAGTGGATAGAGCACTGGCCCTGGAGTCAGGAGGACCTGAGTTCAAATTGGGCATCAGACACTTAATAATACCTAGCTGTGTGATCTTGGGCAAATCACTTAATCCCACCCTGCTTTCTAAAAAAAAAAAAAAAAGGAGGTGGCTAGGTGGCACAGTGGATAGAGCACTGGCCCTGGAGTCAGGAGTACCTGAGTTCAAATCTGACCCCAGACACTTAATAATTACCTAGCTGTGTGGCCTTGGGCAAGCCCCTTAACCCCATTGCCTTGCAAAAACTAAAACCAAAAAAATAAATAAATAAATAAAAAGAAGAAGAAGAAGAAGTGGAGGACAAAGGCAGGCAATCCGGCAGCAACATGGATCTGAGCAACTGTTGTACTGGGAAATGCAGCTAATACTTTTTTTCTTTTAATCAGCATTTTTTCTGAATAATATTCCCTTCTGAGAGCTGATATAGGCTCAGGACTTATAGTACATATGTGAGATGTATTAAGGGAATCAGCCTGGTCTAGTGGAAAGAACAATGGATTTTCAAAGTCATTAGAAAAGGAATCAAATACCAGCTCTGCATAATCAAAGACAATTCATTTCCCTTCTTTAGGCCTCAGTTTCCTCATTTAAATGATCTCTAATGTCTCTGCTAGCTTTAATCCTATAATCCCAATATTAAATGAAATAAAATATGATTATAAAGGTAAAACTTTTAGAAGAAAAAATGTACAAAGCATTACAAAACCAAATTATTCATTTTTTTAAGTCATGCCATGGCTTGCCTCTGTGTACAATTTAATTTTGCAAATTAACTAAGGGGTTTAAATGTCCAGAAGGACTGAATCCAGCATCCAAACAGAAGACACTTAGGGGAAATAGTTGACAGTAATGATAGTAAAAGGGAGGGTGAAGATTCTTTTGAATTAATCTTCTAAAGATTATTTAACTGCTAAAGGACATCAGTCCTCTGAATGTAGTGGAAAGTACTCTGTCTGCCCTCGGAGATAGGATGTCTGGGTTCTAGATTCAGCTCTATGGTTAATTATTTTTGTGACTTTGGGCCCCAATTTACTTCTCTATAAAGTTAGGGAGGTGATCTAGTTGAACTCTAAGGTCCTAGTTCTAAAACTATTATTTCTAATATCCTTATTAGATCCTATCAGAAGCAACCCTTTTGTTTTCTTGCTGATTGTGATTTACACAAATTGCTCTCACCTTTATTTCATACTCCTATTTCTGTCCTTTCTTTCCTCTTCTGTTTAATATTTGTGTCCCATTTCAGCCTTAATGCTTTGTCCCCAAAGCCAATGAATCTCAGCCTGCTTTCTCTTTGTGCCCATACTACTCAACAGATTTAGCAATTCCTTTAGTGATACTGAAGCTGACCCTTGAACTCCATCCAATTTGCTGCTATCTCTCTGCTTAATGAAGTGCCCTGAGCTGTCACCTGTATTTCCAGGTGCAACAATCCCTAGGATTCGTGTTGCTGCCTGCCACGTTTTGTTACCTCTGAATGTCCTTCTGTATCTAAATTTTCTGAATTTGTTGCTTAAGGCTGGCAATATGTTTCACTTCAGCATCCCCTGAAAGTACCAGAGGACCACTCATTGGGTGCTGGAAAGTGGAACTTTAGAATTTATCCAGTTCAGACTTTCTGGTCTTTTTTTTTTAACCAATGAGGAAAATTGAGACTGGATATTTAAAATGCTATTAATTTCCACAATTAAATTACACGAGAGAAGCCATAGCATGAATTTACTTCCATCTATGTCCACTGATCTTTTAATTGGGAGTCTATTATTGTAAACACTAGGGCTTAGTTAATTGACTAAGTGAACACTCAAATTCTCTTCCCCTCTTCAGTTGATTAAAGAGGGTAAATAGGGCAATGAGTTAGATGCTAGCAGGAAAGTAAGACAAAAGCTGAGGTTCTATTCACCTACTCCCACCCCTCCCACCCCCAATTTGGTCAAGGGCATGATGGGATTGAGTCATTTCTGTCCCAGTTTCAAATACTATCTTTATAAAGACATTCCCCAGAGCAGTTGTGGTGGTAATGTAAGCTACCTGGGTCACCTCTGTAAAGAGGCAGCATTGTGGCATGATGTGAAGGAAATTGCCTCCAAAACATCTCTACCACCAACTTGCTGGGATGTCTGAGATTCAGCTATTTGACATTTGGCTTACAATATCATGTCTCTAATAGGGATATGGTTAGGAATGGGAACTATGATTTCATTGATATAGAGAATTTCTAAATGAAGAAACTCCCTCTAATAATGCAATTTAACATGTTTTCTTCAGTTTATAGTTTTATAGAGTTGCCTGTAGACACTGATTAGAGGGTTTTTTTTAGGCAATGGAGTTAAGTGACTTGCCCAGGGTCATGCAACTAGTATTTGAGACCAGATAAGAATTCAGATCCTCCTGACTTCAGGGCTGATGCTCTTTGCACTGTGCCACTTAGCTGCCCCAGTCTGGGAACTTTGAAAGGTAATTTACCCAGGATTACATGGTCAGAACTTGAAACCATATCCATAATTACAACATTCAAACTGGGAAGGCTAACATACTAAATCATTTTAATGTATCTATTAATGCATTAATTGATTCATCAATAAATGCTAAGCTTTGGGGATATGAGTAAGAAAAAGAAGGCAAGTTCCTACCTTCAAGAATCTTACAATATAATAAGGAAAGAAAACACACCCAAAAAGTCAAAAAGATCATGTACCCTACTTAGGAGCACGGTGGAGAAGTCAGAAAAGTCCCTAATCAGAAGAGAAATGAGAGTCTGAGCTGAGCTCTCTCCTTAAATAGAGGTTTGGAACTCATGACCCTACCCTCCAGTCAGAGGAGCAGAGAGGTAGTCATGAGGTAGAGTACCAAGGCTGAAAAACACTTAACATTTATATAGCACCATACTTATGTTAACTGATCCTCACAACAACCCTTTGAAGTAAATGCTATTATTACCATGTTATAGATATGGAAACTGAGGCTGAGGCAAGTTAAATGACTTGCCTAGGGTCCCACAGCACAGATCTTAGGCAAAATTTGAACTCAGATCTTCCTGACTCCAAGGCCATGTAAAGTCATCTAACTGCCTCACAACAATATTTTTTTTCTCCTAGCTTCTTCCCCACCCCTTATAACCCTCATTCAGAGCATTGTCTCAAGACTTTATGGTACCATTTTGTAACTGGTGAGTTAAATGTGGGCACTGTCAAAAGTTTCCCAACATAAAACATTAGGTGAAACAATTACTGAACAGTAAGTGAAACAAACCAGTGTTTCCACCTGAACTAACAGCTTGAGTTTCATGTTTCAGCCTGAAAGAAATGCTTTCACTGCCAGGTGGAAGAATCATGCTTAATGAGCATCAGAATTGCTGCCGTTGACTAAGTTCATCTCTAGAGTTTGTGGAGGGTTGGGAAGAGGGCATAACATGGCATGTTCCAAAGAAAGAGTTCAGAGCCAGAACCCAAAAGGCCCATCCCAAAAGGTCCTCATATGGTCAATGACTCATCCTGTGATCTCTGGCAAGTTGGCAAGTTCTTTGTAAAGCAGTTTCCTCTTTAGTTAAGAATAACAATACCTGACCTGCCTGCTTTATAGAGAAATGAAGATGAAGTTATATAATGTCTATGAAAAGTATTTTGGAAAGTAAAAAGCACTGTATAAATGAATAGTGCTATTTCCCATTTGAGGAATGTTTATCAGATCCCAGATGGGTATCAAAGACTGATTGACAAATATTCTTTTAAGGATCTGAGGGGGGTAGGACTGCAAGGGCTAGAAAGGGACATCAAAGCACTCCCACATTTCCTGTACTGAGAATCTGATGCTTTTAATTCCTTCCGAACTATAGTTATTATATCTGTCGACTCTGTGCTAGATGAGGTTTGAATCAGACCTGTGAGTCAGGGTTTCTCCTTGGACCCCCTTCCTGGATTTATCCACTTGTGTCTTACTAGATACTAAGGCTTCTGCTTTCTCACCAGTTCTCAAACACCCTGAGTCCTGGATACCACTTCAACCCCCTCACCCCCACCCCTACCTCCACCATGTAGATCTTTCTAGTTTCCTGTTTGACATGGTTCTCTGCTGTCCTCTGCTGACGCTAATAAACATCAGTATTTCTATCTGTCCTACTAAGTCCTGGCCTTGCTCAAGTTCTAACATTACTAACAATTTCAGCAGAAAATCTGGGACAACCTAGTTCTCCGACTCTGATGTTCTCAAAACCAAGTTTTCCCAGTCTCAAAATGCAAGAAGCTTTACAAATCAGAAAAGAAATAGAAGTCAAGGGAGTGTGATATAATGGAGAACCTATAAGTCTTTTTTTTTTTTTTTTGCTCAGAGGAGTCTCTATATTTTTTAAAATTGGATTTTTATCCCACACAATGAGACAACATGTCAAAATTTAGGGGACAAGGCCAAAGAAGTACTTAAGAGGAAAATTTATATCTCTTTAAATGCTTATATCAATACATACAACTAAAAAAAAAGCTAGAAAAAAGAGCTAAATAAAATTCCCCAATTGAGAACCAAATTGGAAATCCTGAAAAATCAAAGGTGATATAAATAAAATTGAAAGTAAGAAAACTATGAACCAACAAATAAAACTAGAACTTTATTTTATGGGGGAAACCAAAATAAAATAGACAAACCATTAGTTAATTTGATTTAAAAAAAGGAAAGAAGAAAACCAAACTTCCAGGATCAAAAATGAGATGAATTTATCACTCATGAAGCTATTTTGCTCAATTATATGCCAATAAATCTGACAATTTAATTAAAATGGATGAATAGTTACATAAATAAATATAAACTACTCAGATTAACAAAAGGTGAAACAGAATACTTAAATAAGCTGATCTTAGAAAAAGAAATTGAACAAGTTATCAATGAACTCCTAATAAAAGAATTCCCAAGGATAGATGGATTCACAAGTCAATTCTACCAAACTTTTTTTAAAGAAAGATTTTTATTTATTTTGAGTTCTACAATTTTTCTCTTATTCTTGCTTCCCTCCCCCCCAGCTCCCACAGAAGGCAGTCTATTAATCTTTACATTGTTTCCATGGCTTACATTGATCTATGTTGAATGTGATGAGAGAGAAATCATACCCTTAAGGAAAAAAATAAAGTATAAGAGATAGCAAAATTACATAATAAGATAACGATTTTTTCCCCAAATTGAAGGTAATAGTCTTTGGTCTTTGTTCAAACTCTACAATTCTTTCTCTATATACAGATGGTGCTCCATCACAGATAGCCCAAAATTGTACCTGATCGTTGCACTGATGGAATGAGCAAATCCATCAAGGTTTTTTTTTTAATTTTAGAAAGGTTTTATTTATTTTGAGTTTTACAGTTTTCCCCCCAATTTCACTTCCCTCCCCCCATCCCCCATAGAAGGCAGTTTGCTAGTCTTTACATCATTCCCATGGTATGGATTGATCTAAGTTGAATGTGATGAGAGAGAAATCATATCCTTAAGGATGAAACATATAGTATGTGATATAGCAGAATTACATAATAAGACAACTTTTTAAAAAAATTAAAGGTAATAGTCCTTGGTCTTTATCCAAACTCCATAATTTTTTCTCAGGATAAAGGTATTCTCCATCACAAACACCCCCAAATTGTGCCTGTTTGCTGCCCTGTTGGTATGAGCAAGTCCATTAAGGTTGATCATCACTCCCATGTTGCTAATAGGGTGTATAATGTTCGTTCTGCTCATCTTTTTTTTTTTTAAGGTTTTTTTTTTTTTTTTTTGTAAGGCAATGGAGTTAAGTGGCTTGCCAAGGTCACACAGCTAGGTAATTACTAAGTGTCTAAGGCTGGATTTGGACCCAGGTACTCCTGACTTCAGGGCCGGTGCTCTATCCACTGCTCCACCTAGCTGCCCTGGTTCTTCTCATCTCACTCAGCATCAGTTCATGTAAATCCTTTCAGGCTTCCCTGAATTCTCATCCCTCCTGGTTTCTAATAAAACAATAGTGTTCCATCACATACATATACCACAGCTTGTTAAGCCATTCCCCAATTGATGAACTTTCTCTCAGTTTCCATTCCTTTGCCATCTTAAACTGAGCTGCTATGAACATTTTTTGTACAGGTGATGTTTTTACCCTTTTTCATAATCCCTTCAGGGTATAGGCCAGTAGTGGTATTGCTGGTTTAAAGGGTATGCACTTTTTCTTTTTTTAGTTTTTGCAAGGCAAATGCGGTTAAGTGGCTTGCCCAAGGCCACACAGCTAGGTAATTATTAAGTGTCTGAGGCTGGATTTTAACACAGGTACTTCTGACTCCAGGGCGGGTGCTCTATCCACTGCACCACCTAGCTGCCCTAGTATACACATTTTTATTACCCTTTGGGTATAATTCCAAATTGCTCTCCAGAAAGGTTGGATGAATTCACAGCTCCATCAACAATGTATTAGTGTCCCAGATTTCCCACATCCTTTCCAATATTGATCATTGTCCTTTCTAGTCATATTGGCCAATCTGAGAGGTGTGAGGTGGTACCTCAGAGATGTTTTAATCTGCATTTCTCTAATAATTAGTGATTTAGAGCAATTTTTCATATGATTATGGATTGCTTTGATTTCCTCATCTGTAAATTGCCTTTGCGTATCCTTTTACCATTTATCTATTGGGCAATGGCTTATCTTTTTTTAAAAAATTTGACTCAGTCAGTTCTCTGTATATTTTAGAGATGGGTCCTTTGTCAGAAACACTGGTCATAAAAATTGTTTCCTAATTTACTACATTTCTTTTGATCCTGGTTACAGTGGTTTTGTCTGTGCAAAACCATTTTGATTTAATGTAATCAAAATTATCTAGTTTTTTTAAATGATGTTCTCCATCTCTTCCTTTTGTCATAAACTGCTTCCCTTTCCATAGGGCTGACAAGTAAACTACTCCTTGATCTTCTAGTTTGCTTATAACATTGTTTTTTATATCTAGACCCTGCATCCATTTTGATCTTATCTTGGTATAGGGTATGAGGTGTTGGTCTAATCCGATTTTCTTCCATACTAACTTCCAATTTTCCCAACAGTTTTTATCGAAAAGAGAGTTTTTATCCCAATAGCTGGACTCTTGGTTTATCAAACAGCAGATTACTATAATCATTTCCTGCTATTGCACCTAGTCTATTCTACTGATCCACCACTCTATTCTTTTTTTTAGGTTTTTGCAAGGCAATGGGGTTAAGTGGTTTGCCCAAGGTCACACAGCTAGGTAATTAGAAAATGTCTGAGACCAGATTTGAACTCAGGTACTCCTGACTCCAGGGCCAGTGCTCTATCCACTGCACCACCTAGCAGCCCCCACCACTCTATTTCTTAGCCAATACCAGACAGTTTTGATGACTGGTGCTTTAGAATATAATTTTAGATCTGATAGGGCTAAGCCACCTTCTTTTACACTTTTTTCATTAAATCCCTGGAGATTCTCGACTTTTTATTCCCCCATATGAATTTACTTACAATTTTTTCTAACTCATTGAAGTAATTTTTTGGAATTTTTATTGGTAGGGCACTAAACAAGTAGTTTAATTTTGGTAGAATTGTCATTTTTAGATTTGCCCAGCCTATCCATGAGCAGTTGATATTTGCCCAGTTATTTAAGTCTGATTTTATTTGTGTGAGAAGTGTTTTGTAATTGTTTTCAAAAACTTTCTGAGTCTGCCTTGACAGGTAGGCTCCCAGATATTGTTCATCAAGGTTGATCATCACCCCCATGTTGCTGTACAATGTTTTTTTCTGGTTCTGTCATCTTGCTCAGCATCAGTTCATACAAATCCTTCCATGCTTCCCTGAATTCCCATCCCTCCTGGTTTATAATAGAACAATAGTGTTCCATGACATGCCTATACCACAGTTTGTTAAGCCTTTCCTGAATTGAAGGACATTCACTTAATTTCCAATTTTTGCCACCACTATGAATTTTTTGTACAAGTGATGTTTTTACCCTTTTTCATAATCTCTTCAGGGTATAGATCCAGTGGTATCTATGAAACATTTAATGAATAAAGAATGAATAAAGAATCCCAATATTATTTAAACTATTTGGAAAAATAGGTGGAGTTCTATCAAATTCTTTTTAAGATTCAAATATGGTATTTATACTTAAATCAGAAAAAGGGAAAACAGGGTAGGAAAACTATAGACCAATTTCCCTAATGCATATTGATGCAAAATTTTTAAATAATACATTAGAATGGAGATTTTTTCAATATATCATAAGGATCATATACTATGACTAGGTAGGATTTATACTAGAAATTCAGGGCTGATCCAATATGAGGAAAACAATCAGCAAAATTAACCAAACCAACAACAAAACCACCAGAAATCATATGATTATCTTAACAGATGCATAAATACCAGTATTTGACAAGATATAACACCCCTTCCTATTGAAAACACTAGAGAGCATAGGAAGAAATGTAGTTTACCTTAAAATGATAAGTAACATGGAGCAGCTAGGTGGTGCAGAGGATACAGCACTGGCTGTGAAGTTAGGACGAACCTAAGTTCAAATCTGACCTCAGACAGACTATTAAGAATAGTCGCCTAGCTATGTCACTTAACCCCATTGCCTTACGACCCCCACCCCAATGATAAGTAATCTTTATCTAAAACCATCAGCAAGCATTATCTGTAAGAGGGATAAACTAGAAGCCTTCCCAATAAGATCAAGGATGCCCGATATCACCTCTTTTATTCAATACTGCACTGGAAATACTAGCTATAGCAATAAGAGAAGAAAAAGTATTAGAAGAAATTAGAATAGGTGATGAAGAAACAAAACCATCCTTCTTTGTAGATGAAATAACGATCCTAGAAAATCCTAGAGAATCAACTAAAAAAACTTGAAAAAATTAACAACTTTAGCAAAAGTTGAAGGGTACAAAATAATTAACATTTCTATATATTACCAACAAAGTTTAGTAACAAGAAATTTAAAGAGAAGTCACATTTCAAATAACTGTAGACAGGATTTGAGCCAAGATGGCAGCAGGAGAAGAGCCTCTCCTAGGTGTTCTCTCCAAAATATTTTAAAAATATTACAATTAACTAAATATTCAAGAGACAGAACCCACAGAAAGAGCCAGTGAGGCAACTCAGTCCAAGGTAAACTGGAAAATAGTGGGGAAACCTCAGCCTCCTGGGAACAACCCTGAGGTGCATGGCTCCAGCAGAAGAAACAGTATTCTGACCTGCACCCCAGGGAACACAAAGCACAATTGTAAGATCAGGAAAGAGACCTCTGCCAGAGTGAACACAAAGCCCAGGCCCTTAGCTGGTTGTGACACTCAGCACGCCCATATCCAAGAAACAGAAGCAGACTCATGGAGCCGGGAAACAGGAACCTCTAGGCCACTGCACCCTGAGTGCTCAGCCCAACGAATGTAAGGGAGTAAGGGAGTGAAGGGAGACTTCTGAGGTCTTTACTCTGTCCCTGGAATAGGACTCTGGGGCTCCGACTACATTCAGAACCTGATCACAGCAGAGGGGTGCACTTATGGTCATTCACAGACCAGGAGAGCAGTCAGAGCCTCACACACTGAGGTCCTTGTGGGGGTGTCCCAATAAAACTCAAAAGCTCAGGAAGCACCCCAAAACCAGGCACAGACTGGGGAAATGAGTAAATAGAGAAAAAAGAGTAACACCATTGACAAATACTTTGTCTATGATCCCAAGGAGGATCAAAATACTCAATCTGAAGATGAGTAAGTACAAGCTCCTGCATCTAAAGACTCCAAGAAAAATAGAAGTTGGGTTCAGACAGAAGTTGGGTTATGATAGAACTCAAAAAATATTTTGAAAATCAAGTAAGGGAGATAGAAGAAAAATTGGGAAAAGAAATTAGAGAGATGCAGGAAAAACAAGAAAATGAAGTCAGCACCTTAGCCAAGGAGATCCAAAAAAATGCTGAAGAAAACATGTTAAAAACCAACTTAGGTCAAATGGATAAAATAGTTCAAAAAAATTATTGAGGAGAAGAATGCTTTAAAAAGCAAAATTGGCCAGATGGAAAAAGAGATAAGAAAGCTCTCTGAGGAAAATAAATCCTTCAGATGTAGAATGGAGCTAAAGGAACCTGATGACTTTATGAGAAATGAAGTGTTAGAAGAAAATATGAAACACCTCATTGAAAAAACAACTGATCTGAAAAACAGATTCAGAAAAGATAATTTAAAAATTATTGGGATACCTGAAAATCATGATCAGGAAAAGAGCCTTGACCTCTTTTTTAAAGAATTCTTACAGGAAAATTACCTTGATATCCTAGAAGCAGAGGGCAAAATAGAAATTGAGACAATCTACCGGTTCTCCCTGAGAAAGAGATCCAAAAAAAGCCCAACCCCCAAGAATATTATAATCAAGTTCCAGAACTCACAAGTCAAAGAGAAAATATTACAAGTAGCCAGAAGGACACAATTCAAATATTGTGGAGCTGCAGTCAGGATCACATAGGACTTAGGAGCAACTGCATTAAGGGCTTGTGGGGCTTGGAATATAATATTCCAGAAAGCAAAAGAGCTTGGAATGCAACCGAGAATCATCTACCCAGAAAAATTGAACATTCTCTTCCAGGGGAAAAAATGGACTTTCAATGAAACAGGGGAATTTCAAATGTTCCTGTTAAAACAATCAGAGCTGGGGCGGCTAGGTGGCGTAGTGGATAAAGCACCAGCCCTGGAGTCAGGAGCACCTGGGTTCAAATCTGGTCTCAGACACTAAAATAATTACCTAGCTGTGTGGCCTTGGGCAAGCCACTTAACCCCTTTTGCCTTGCAAAAACCTAAAAAACAAAACAAAGCAAAAAAACAATCAGAGCTGAACAGAAAGTTTGACCTTCAAGTACAGGACTCAGGTGAAGCATAGAGAGTGGAGGAGAAGGGTAAAATATGAAGGACTTAATGATGATGAACTACATGTATTCCTGCATAGAAAAATGATACTGATAATATTTAATGAACCTTCACATTTAATAGAGCAGGTAGAAGGAGCTTTTATAGATGAAGCACAGGAGAGAGCTGAATTTGAAGATATAATACATTGCAAAAACGGAGTCAATGGCTAAAAGGGAAATGTACGGGGAGTAAGAGAAAGGAAAGGTAGAATAGGCTAAGATATTTCACATAAAAGATATATATATTTTTTGCAATGAGCTTTTGCAATGATATGGGAGGGAGGGAAGGCAAGGGGGAATGAGAGAACCTTCATTTTCATCAGAAATGGCTCAGAAAGGAAACAGCATACACACTCAATAGGGTATAGACATCTAGAGTAGTAAAGGAGAGAAGGGGGACAAGGTGCAGGGGGTGATGTAGGTGATAGAAGATAAGGTAAATTATAGGAGAGAATAGTCAGATATAACACATTTTCTTTTTTACTTTTCAAGGTGCTGGAATTGGGTGGCCTGTCTGGGACCATGGGGCCAGGTGGTTGCTGGGTCTCTGGGGTGATATATGAGATTGGGGCCTCTTGGCCCTAGGGCCAGTGCCCTGTCCATTGAGCCACTCAGCTACCCTACAGCACATTTTAGAAGAGGAACATAGTGAAAGGAGAAAGAAAAAATAATATATGGTAGTGGGGAGGAATGGATGGAAGGGAATTACAATCAACAACAGCAACTGTGGAAAAATATGGAAGTAACTTCTGGGATGGATTTATGATAAAGAATGTGATCCACCTGAGACAGAGCTGATGGTATCAGAACACAGACTGAAACATATTTTTTTTCTCTTTCTTTACTTTATTTCTCATGAGGTTCTATATTTTTATGGGGGGGGGAGTATTATGTTTACTCTTAAACAAGAATATTTTAGTAATGTGTAAATAAAGTCATATTAACCTAAAAAAAGAAACCAGGAGGGATGGGAATTCAGGGAAGTATGGAGGGATTTGCATGAACTGTGGTGCTGAGCAGGATGAGAGGAACCAGGAGAACATTTTGTACCCTATCAGCAAAATGGGGGTGATCATCAGCCTTGATGGATTTGCTCATTCTATCAGTGCAACAATCAGGGACAATTTGGGGCTATCTGCGATGGAGAATACCATCTGTATCCAGAGAGGGAGTTGAGTAGTTTGAACAAAGACCAAAGACTATTACCTTCAATTTAGGAAAAAAGCCATCTTATTATGTAATTTTGCTATCTCTTATACTTTATTTTTCTTCCTTAAGGAGATGATTTCTCTCTTATCACATTCAACTTAGATCAATGTATACAATGGAAACAAAAAAAAATAATTGTAGACAACATCAAATATTTGAAATTCTACCTACCTACACAAATAGAGGAATTATATGAGCATGATTACGAAACATTTTTCATACAAATAAAATCAGCTCTAAACAACTGGAAAAAAATGTAAAATCAATTGCTCAGATAAAATCAAACTTAAAAATGACAATTCTACCTAAATTAATCTACTTGTTCAATGCTATTTCAATCAAACTTCCAAATTATTTTATAGAGCTAGGAAAAACAATAATAAAATACATCTGGAAGAAAAAAAAAACAAGAATATCAATGGAATTAATGGGGAAAATAGTGAAGCAAGGTGAACTAGCCATACCAGATCTCAAAATCTATTATAAAGTAGTAATTATCAAAATAACCTGGTATTGGCTAGGAAACAGAATGGTAGGGGCGGCTAGGTGGCGCAGTGGATAAAGCACTGGCCCTGGAGTCAGGAGTACCTGAGTTCAAATCTGGTCTCAGACACTTAATAATTACCTAGCTGTGTGGCCTTGGGCAAGCCATTTAACCCCATTTGCCTTGCAAAAACCTAAAAAAAAAGTTAAAATAAAATAAAGTAAAAAAGAAATAGAGTGCCAAGCATGGGTGGGTGGGGGGGAATTCATTATTTGACAAAAACTACTGGAAAAACTATTTGGCAGAAACTATAGACTAACATCACATTCTGTGAGATAAGGTCAGGATAAGGTCAAATTGGATTTACACAAGTGATTTACTAAAAAGGGGATAATATAAACAAATTAAGAGAAGATGGAATAATTTGTCATTCAAATATATGAATAAGTGAAGAATTTAGGACCAAACGATAAAGAGAGCATTACAAAATGTAAAATAGATAATTTTGTTTATATAAAATTTCATAGATTTTTCACAAACAAAACCAATATACAACCAAAATTAGAAGGAAAGTGGAAAACTTTTTTATAGCTGGTTCCTTTGACAAAGATCACATTTCTGAAAAATATAGCTAACTGAGTAAAATTTGTTAGAATATAAATTACTCCCCAATGATAAACATTGAAAGGATATGCCCAGGCAGTTTTCAGTCAAAGAAATCCAAGCTATCTATAGTTATATGAAGTAATGCTCTAAATCACTCTTGATTAGAGAAATGCAAATTGAAATAAGGTTTTATGTCACACCTATTAAATTGACTAACATGAACAAAAAAAAGTCCAAATAATAAATATTTGAGGAGATGTGGAAAAATGTAACATTGGCGGAGTTGTGAACTGATCCAACCATTCTGGGGAACAATTTAGAACTATGGCCAAAGGACTAAAAGACCTCTTTGGTCTAGCTATACCATTGCTTGATCTGAATCTCAAATAAGTTTTTTTAAAGGGAAAAGAATCTATTTGTATAAAAATATTTCTAGTAATTCTTTTCTTTTGGTGGCTAAGAATTAGAAACTGTGGGGAATGCCCATCAATTGGAAAATGAATGAATAAGTTATGGTATATGATTATATTGGCATATTGTTTTGCTATAAAAAAATCACAAGTAGACTGATTTCAGAAAAACCTGAAATCTTGAGCTGAAACAAATGAAATCATGAGTTTCCATGAGCTGAAACAAAATGAAGGGGGAAGAACCAAGAGAATATTGTATATGGTAACAGCAATATTGTATGATGAATTGTGACCAACTTAGCCATTCTCATCAATACAAATATTCAAGACAGACCCAAAGAATCATGATGATAAACGCTATTCACCTCCAGAGAAAGAACTGATTTTACTGAATACAAATTAGAACATGCCATTTTGCCTTCCCGCCTTCCTTTCCTTCCCTCCTTCTTTCCTTCCTTCCTTCCTTCCTTCCTTCCTTCCTTCCTTCCTTCCTTCCTTCCTTCCTTCCTTCCTTCCTTCCTTCCTTCTTCTCTTCCTTTTTCCTTCCTTCCCTTCCTTTCTTTCCACCCCTCTTTTTCTCACTCTGTCTTTCTCTATTTCTATCTCTTTACCACCGTGGGAAGGAATTAGGCTGATGAGTAAAAGCCTTTCTTCCTTTTTCCCTTTCTTTTTTTTTCTTTATTTCTTTTTCAAGTCTTCTTGTTCAAAATGACTAAGAAAGAAATGCTTTCACATGATTGCACATGTATAAACCTATATCATGTTGCTTATTGTCTCAGGGAGGAGGTAGAAGAGGAATGGAAAGATAGAATTTAAAACTCAAAATTTTAAAAATAAGCACAATAAATGTTAAAAATGTTTTTTGTACATAATTGTGGAGGGAAATAAAATTTTATTAAAAATACAGTAAAAATATGGATTCAGAGGACTTGTGTCCAAGTTTTAGTTCTGTATTCACTCTTTGATCTTAATCAACACTGTTGATTTCTCTGAGTCCCAATTTCTTCAACTCCAATATTATAGGGTTGGATCAATTGCCTATAAAGTCCCTTCCAGCTTTTAAATTTGTGTTTCAGTGGATAAAGTACTGGCTCTGGAGTCAGGAAGATTCATTTTCATGAGTTCAAATCCAGTCACAGATACTTACTAGTTATGTGATCTGGGCAAGTAACCTAACTCTGTTTACCTCAGTATCCTCATTTGTAAAATGAGTTGGAGAAGTAAATGGCACATCACTCTAGCATCTTTGCCAAGAAAACCCGAAATGGCCTCACAAAGAGTCAGACGCAACTTAAACAACTCAACAACAAGGACAAAATGATTTAAGAGTTTTTGACTTTATAATCAGGAAGGGAGGGCAATTGTTTTGCTCAGCAGGAAACTAACAACTACTGCCAATAAACCTGAAAAGGCCATTAGTTCCTCTACCCCTCTTAGGTTGTCTATAGTTAGATTATGCTCTGCTAAATTTATGCTCTGCTGTTTATAAACTAGTCCTACATATTATAGAACTGAATAGGATAAGAATAAGATATAAAATAAGAAAACCAAGGTGACTTCTGTGTGGCATTCACATATAACTCTAAACTAGTTATCTGGATGACTTCCTATGTGCTTCAATTTTCTTGTCGTATGCATTCCTGGGTTAGAATTATTTACACTGGGCTATCTAAGGCTCAGAATATAATCAAGAACTAGGGACTGTCATATAGATAAGGGATAACAAGGACTTTTAAAATACCTTTTGAATTCTTCCCTCTTCTGTCCTGCCTGACCATAATACCCTGACAGTCAAAAGTAAAGAGACCCTTGTGGTTGTGGGAGCTTTTAAAACTTTGGAGTGCCAAATAAATATGACTTATTATTATCACTAAAAATGCTATCATGCTTCTACTGTGACTTTCCAAAAAGCAAAAAAAAAAATGGGCTAAGTATCCTTAGAACAAAGTTCTGCTTGCCATGCTGCCTGCAGGAATGGCATCTGCTGCCACATGTCCAAACCATCTGGACATAGAATAGCATAGATCAGCTGTGTTGATCAAAGATCAGACTCTGTGGCTTAACCACCCCTCTGGTAGTAGAGACTATCACTGTAAAAAGCATATTTAATATACTTACTCAGCCTGATGAGAACTGGAGTGGTCTCAGATGGGATTTTAGTATTGTTGCTCACTCCCTCAGTGGGAGGAGTTGTATGTGTATGTCACACAGAAATACCCTGGCTTTTTTACTTTCTACCCTATTCATACCCTATTCAGTTCTATAATATGAAGGATTAGTTCATAAATAGCAGAGCATAATAATTTTCCTTCAGTGTCAAAGCTGAATACAATAGGTAGTTCCTGCCTTAGTCTCCTTCAGTTTCAGTGTTGGGGTTGGGGAGGGGGAGGTGATTCACATGACCTAAAACCATAAGAATAGTGATATTCCAGGAGGGGATATGACAGCTAGGGGCAAGTAGATAGAGTGCTGGGTCTGCAATCAGGAAGATCAGAGTTCAAATTTCACCTCAGACAGTTACTAGCCGTGTGACCTTGGGCAAATCACTTTAACCTTGTTTGCCTTCATTTCTTCATGTATAAAAAGATCTGGAGAAGGACAAGCAAACCACTCCAGTATCTTTGTCAAGGAAATCCCACATGGGATTATAGAGAGTCAGACATAGCTGAAAAACAAAATGGGGTCTTAAAGAGTCAGATACTACTAAAAATGACGGAATAACAACTGATTATTTGAAGAAAGAGTACTTATTACTAAGGGAATCAGGAAAGACTTATCTTAGGAGGATAACACAAGAGGGAGACAGAAGTAAGGAGAAAATATATTGCAGGTTTAGGGCATTGCCTGGGGGTTGGGAGAGGCACAAAGGACATATATTATGTATTATTAAGTCAGGAACTCAAAATTTACTCCCTCCCAACACCCCAATGTGGTTCACTAGGCTGATATCTCCAGAATAGTGGCTGGTTTTTTTGAAGAGTTCCTGCAACCTCTGGAGGATTAAATCAATCAAAATAACTTCTTCCACAAATTTAAACATCTATCTAGGGAACAGCACAATTTATAGGAAATATCTTCTCTATTTAGACTTTGCATATGCCATCCTCCATGTCACCAATGAACGCTTTCAGTGAATCTTCCTAGGTCCCCTTCATCTCCCACTTCCTATGGATTGTGAAAAAGCAGTACCTTTCTGATCAAAAGAAGATATTTGATCACCTTAACCATATTTAAACAATTACAGCATCTCTCAAATAGCTACTTTAGAAAGTTATTTTCATCCATTTCACTATTATGGAAGTAGAAGGGAAAGTGGAAAAGGGAAATTAGAGGGAGGGTAGATTAAAGGAGGAATTAGTCCTAAGGAAAACAGAATAACTCTTTTTTCCAGTGTCAAATAATTAGAAACTGTGGGGGCACCCATCAGTTGAGGAATGGCTAAACAAGTGATGATATATGTCTAGGCTACAAGAAATGATGGGGAGTGGGGCAGCTAGGTGGTGCAGTGGTTAGAACACCAACCCTAGAGTCAGGAGGACCCAAGTCCAAATTCAGTCTCAGACACTTGATACCTACTAACTGTGTGATCTTGGGCAAGTCACTTAAGCCTATTGCCTTGCAAAAACCAAAGGGAAAAAAAAGTGATGGGGGAGGGTTTGGATATGGATCAACAATAACTATGGCTAACATTTACATAGCACTTATCAGATACTATGCTATTTTGCAGGGATTTTTACAATTTTACACTAGAAAAAAGCATAATATTATAATCTAAGAAATCTAAGAAGTAGTTGCTATTATTATCCCTACCTACAAATGAGGAAACTGAAGCAAAAAGAAGTAATTTGGCCCAAATCACACATTTAATAAATCTCTGAGGCTAAATATGAATAAATCTTTCTGACTTCAGGTTGAGTACTCTATCCACTGTGTCATCTAGTTGCAAACCTGGGGAAAGAAATCTGGGAAGACTTAAACAAACATATATAGAGTGAAATGAGCAGAACTAGGAAAACAATAAATATATTGATAACAATTTTGCAAAGGCAAACAAATTTGAAAGGGTTTAGGAATTCTGATCTTCATAAAAATCAACCATGATTCCAGAGAACTAATGATGTAACAGAAATATAAGACTTGTTGATAGAAAATATTAGAGAAATATTCACCTGGCATTTTCTGTAATATTTCTTCTTCAGCAGACTCATGATTTGAGCAATGTAGAAAATTACTTTGCCTGACTATACATGTTTGTAATAGGGATTTTGTTTTTCTGATTTTCAGTTCAAGGAATAGCAAAATTAATTTTTTTTAAAGGAAAGCTATTTTCACTAAAGAAATAATGGTGGGGGTGGCTAAGTGGCGCAGTGGATAGAGTACCAGCTCTGGAGTCAGGAGTACCTGAGTTCAAATCTGGCCTCAGACACTTAATTACCCAGCTGTGTGGCCTTGGGCAAGCCACTTAACCCCATTTGCCTTGCAAAAACCTAAAAAAAAAAAGAAATAATAAACTAGAAACTAATTGAATGAATGGAGAATTATTGACTGTAAAATATTTAGGTTGTCAGTGTATTATAAGGAGAGAATATAGATTTTAGGGACAGAATTTAGTTTGTCGAGACCTTCTTAGCCTATATCACCCAAGATGACAATTAGTCATTTGGCCTACTTTTTGTCATCTGAAATATGTTTGCCATTTATGTCTTTTATTCAAATCATTGCTAAAAATACTATATAGCACAAAGCTAAATGTATAACACTGGGGCACATCTCTGGAGGCATTACTATTTGACATGGAAGAAAAAATATTGGTTGTCTAGTCATTCAGCCAGTTTCTAAAGCACTTGATTGTACTGTTGTTCAGTCTATCTCACTCTACCTTTTCCACATGGATATGATGAAAGACTTTTTAAATTTCTTTGCTAAAAGTGGATTAAAAAAAACCAAGATAAATCATGCCTACAGGCTGGGCATGGTGGTTTATGCCTGGAATCTAGGGGAGGCTGAGGCTGCAGCAGCAATAGCAGTTACTCCCAACCACTCACCACCACCATCACCATTCTAATGATTTACTAGTTTAGTAACCTGTCAAAAAAAGGAAATTAATTTAGTTTGTCATACCTCATTCTTGTTTGATTTGAGTCCTGGGTGCTGGCTGATACCTGCTTTCTACCTACTACTTATAGTTTCTTATGTCTCTATCATCAGTCTGTCTTGCTAGACACAACTCCCCTATGAATTTTGTTTCTGTACTTTGACCTTTTTCAGTTAAACCAGATACTTTATACTTTGACTGAATTTGCCTCTGGATTCAAGGGATATATCCATAAACTTTTTTGTCTTCACTAACTAAGCCCTTGGTTTTGACCTTTTCATTGAATTCACCATTCCCTTTAATGCTACACTAACCTGGAATGAGATTAAATAGCTCCACCTGTTTATTTTGCAAATGAAGTATCTGGGGTTCAGATAGTTTTAAAAACTTGGTCAGAATACTTCAGTACAGATAGTAAGGCACAGATCCAGATCTGAAGCTGGGTCTTTTGATTCTATTGTTCTTCTATACCATTTCTTTTTTGTTTGTATTATATTATTACAATAATCTTATTGTGAGTGTAATCATAAACTTCCCTCCCCTCCCAAAAAATGAGAAACCTCAAGAATAGTGAGAGAGAAAAAAAAGTGAACTTTAGTCTGTTTTCAGATTCCAATGGCTCTGTCTCTGGGATGAGTTGCCTTCCCTATCATAGCCATCAGAGCTGTTGTTTCAATATTTTTCCCACATTTGCTATCACTAATTGTATTTCCTTCCACTCTATTCCTCCCCACTCTCATCTATTCCATTCTCTCCTTTCATCCTGTTCCTATTCAGAAGTGTGTTGTATCTGAGTACCCTCTCCCACGATCTTCCCTCTCTTCTATCACCTACTCTCCCCTTCCCTCCTCCCCATTCTCCATTATTCCATCCCTTTCCTCTCATTTTACTCTAGGGTTAAATTGATTTCTATACCCTATTAAGTGTGTATGTTATTTCCTTTCTCAGCCATTTTTGATGGGAATGAAGGCTCACTCATCCCCCCTCACCTTCCCCTGTTCCACTCCATTATAGAAGCTTTTTCTTGACTCTTATGTGAAATATCTTAGCTCTTTCTTCCTCTCCTTTCTCTTCCTCCCAGTACTTTCCTTTATCACCCATTGACTCCATCTTTTTACTGTATTATACCATTATATTCAGCTCCTTCTTGTGCCATATATATATATATATATATATATACTCCTTCTGACTGCTCTTACAAATGAGAAAGTTCATATGAGTTATCAGTATCTTCTTCCCATGCAGGAATAAAAATAGTTCAACATCATTAAGATCCTCATAGTTAGTCCTTCCTATCCACTCCCTCTATGCTCCTCCCCCCCTAGTCCTATACTTTGAGATCACACTTTCCGTTCAGCTGTGGTTGTTTCAATAGGGAAATTTGAAAGTTCCATTTCATTGGAAATCCATCTTTTCCCCTTAAAGAAGACATTCAATGTTTCTGGATTGTTGATTCTTGGTTGCAAACCAAGATCTTTTGCCTTCTGGAATATTATATTCCAAGCCCTATGAGCCTTTAATGTAGATGCTGCCAGACCCTGTGTAATCCTGACTATAGAACCATGGCAGTTGCATTTCTTCTTTCTGGAAGCTTTTAGCATTTTCTCTTTGACTTGAGATCTCTTTCAGGAGGTGATTGATGAATTTCCTCAATTTTTATTTTACCCTCTGCCTCTATGATCTCAGGGAAATTTTGCTATATTATTTCTTGAAAAATGAAGTCTAGGCTCTTTTTCTGGTCATGACTTTCAGATAGTCCAATAATTTTTAAATTATCTCTCTTGGATCTGTTTTCAAGGTCAGTTGTTTTTTTTCCAATGAGATATTTCACATTTTCTTCTAGTTTTTGTGGGGGTTTTTTTTTTTTTTGGCATAGTTTTATTTCTTCTTGAGTTCTTGCAAAGTCATCAGCTTTCTTTAGTTCCATTATGCATTTGAAGGAATTATTTTCTTCAGAGAGCTTTTTTATATCCTTTACCAGTTGGTCAATTCTGCTTTTTAAGGCATTCTTCTTCTCATTTACCTTTTGTGTTGCTTTTTCCATTTTGGTCTAAACTAGTTTTTAACATGTTAATTTCTTCAGTATTTTTTTTTTTTTTTGTATTTCTTTCACCAAGTTGTTGACTTGGTTTTCACGATTTATCTGTATCACTCTCATTTCTCCTCCCATTTTTTCCTCTACCTCCCTTGGTTGCTTTTCAAAGTCTTTTTTGAGCTCATCCATAGCCTGAGCCCATTTTCTATTTCTTTTGGAGGTTTTAGATACAGAAGCTTTAATTTTGTCGTCATCTGTGTATGTATTTTGATCTTCCATGGGAGATTCTTCTTTTTCTATTGTATGCTCATTTCCTCAGCCTATGATTGATTTATTGCACTTCCAAGGCTTTTGGGGGGGGGTCTGGGACAACCCACAGTACCTTAATTCCTCCAAGGTCTTATGAGAGGCTCTGACTGCTCTCTTGCCTGTGTTCAGGCCTTCCCCTCTGCCCTGGAGCTGTGAGGATGGTCCCTGTTCAGCTATGGTGGTGTTGTGGGGGCCCAGACCACAACCTGGATCTGAGTGTGGGCAAACAGTTGAGTCCTGCCCCAGGGAGTGCACAGAGACATCTACAGTCTCCCCTGACCCCCTTATGGTCTGTGGGCTTAGAGTTCTAGACGTGCTGGGTAGCTCTAGCAACTCTTGCTGCAGGTTCTTACTCTGGTGCTGCAGAGTTCTCTCACCACTCCTTCTGGCTGTCCCTGATGATCCCTGGGCCAAGAGGTCTGGAAACTGTCCCCTTTGCCACAGACACAGGTGCCCGGCCCGGCCTGGCTGTGCTGCTCTGTGGCTTTTTCCAACCCCAGTCCTGCTGCAACAGACCTTTCCTGCAGAACTCCTAAGTTGTCTTGGACTGGGAAATTGTATCACTCAGTCTTTCTGTGGGTTCTGCTCCTCTAAATTTTGACTAGTCATAATTTGACGGCTTTTGGAGTTTTTTGGGAACGAGTTTCTAGAAATTCCTGCCTTCATGCCACCATCTCCACCCCCCTCTTATGTGCTGTTTCAAATGAAATTGAACAAAAAAGGAAACAAAGGTAATTCTCTGAGCAAAATAACATTTATTATCAGCATCAACTTGCCTGTCAATAAAGAGGTCAATGGAAGTTCCCCTGTATAAGTTTTGTAGGTATATAACAAAGAACAGAACATGGTAGTTGATATAATGGGACTGAGGGTATCACGACTAATTACAGATTTGAAGTTCAGGGGACAATATAATTGGTTGAAAGTTTGGCAATGAGGGCTAGCAATGACCCTACTCCATGTTGTATTTGTGGGAAGAATGCTAGATTAGAAGTTTGGAGTTCTGGGACTTAGTTCTGTCATTTGTGAACTTGGGCAAAGGTTTTTCTCTGGGGCTTCTCATTTGTAAGTTGTTTGGTTGGCTCTTGTTCTTAATTATTGAAGACCATAATGGCATCACTGTGTTAGAGATGAACTGCAGTGTTTCCAGCTGTGACTGATCAGACCAATACAAACTTGGAATGCTCTACCACAGGTTGGGCACAAATTGTCAATTTGAACACCTGGGGCAATCAAGGGAGGAAGAGGAAAAATTGGGAGGAGAAATGATAGTGATGCAGATAAATTATGAAAACCAAGTCAGCAACTTGGTGAAAGAAATATAAAAAAACTTATGCATTTCATGTTTTCTTTGAGCTGCTGCAATTCTGCCTTACTCATAGAGCACAGCACCCTCTTTGATGAGGGCACGCCATGCTGGGCAGTCCTGTGCCTGTATCTCCCATGCTATTACAATCAATTCCAAAGGTCCTAAGAGAGCCCTTCAAAGTGTCCTGGTATCACTTTTTCTGATCCCTCTGTGAGTACTTGCCCTGTGGGTGAGTTCTCCATAAAATAGTCTTTTGGGCAAGTATATGCCTGGCATTTGAATAGCATGATCAGCCTTTTTTAGTTGTGCTCTCTGTAGCAATGTTTGAATGTGTGACCATTTAGAGAAAGGACCTCAGTGTCCTGTCCTGCCAGGGCATCTTCAGAATTTTCCTAAACCAACTTAAAAGGAAGTGATTTCATTCCATGATATGGTGGATGACATCATGGAACTGAGGGCACCATGTCTGGTTACAGAAAACTGAAAATGGATAAACAGCAACCAACTTCTACTTTTTCAGGACTGAACCACAGTCAGAAAGGGCAGCTGTGAACATGCTCCATCCCTATTCCACCAACATAATCCCTCACACATAGTAGGCATTTTATGAATGATTACTAAATGAACAATTGCCTGAGTTGCTTTACATAAGTATAAAAAACTACCATAAAGATATATTGAGGGGACAGTAATAGATTGATCAATTGTGCTAAAATTAATCAGAGAAAGTTTTAAGGAGATAAATTTTGACTCAATGTATAGAAGGAATTTTCTATAGAAGAAAAAAACTGCCACTGGCATGAGATCATCAAACCAATGCAATGGTCATCTTTCAGGGAAAGTCAAGGAAGATACACAGTAGAGAATCAATCATGTGCTGGAGCCAGCTCAAACTCTCAGGAGAGCCTACTGTAAAATTTCCAATGTGAAACTTATATCTCAGAAATTGACAAGAGCTACAAATTGGGGCTTGATTTAGTGGTTTGCTGATTGTCTAGACCAGAAATATAAAACATGGACCTGGAGGGTCTATGCTTTCTTCAATATTTCAGAATGCTATCCCCAGGTTAAAATGTAATTGAGAAATATTATAAAATAAATAAAAACAATAAATATAGTTAATATAATCTGTGGCCATAGGATTTGGGAAATAGAGGTCTCCATTTCTGTGTGAGTTTGACTCTACTAGTCAAGACTTCAGAAAGTGATGGAGAAAATGTAAATAACATATCAAATTAAAAAATTTGTCCTGTCTACATTTTTTTCAATCCTGAGAGCTAGTTGTTAACCATTTACTAGTATGTATGTGGAGGAAAAGATTTGCGGTCTCTGAGTAAAGAAATACTAGATTTCTTTTTTTTAATTAATATTTTATTTGTTTTCAATTATATACAATAGTAGTTTCTACCTATCACTTTCTGTAAGATTTTGAATTTTACAATTTTTCTCCACCCTACCTTCCCTCCCCCTAGCTCCCCACAGAAGGCAGTCTGATAAACTTTACATTGTTTCCATTCTATACATTGATCTATATTGAATGAGTTGGGACAGAAACCATATCCTTGAGGAGAAAATAAAATATTAGAGATAGCAAAATTATGTGGTACTTGAGACACTTTTAAGACTTTAGTCTTTGTTTAAACTCCACAGTTCTTTCTCTGGGTACAGATGGTATTCTCCATTGTAGGTGCTCTAAAATTGTCCCTGATTATTGCATTGATGGAATGAGCAAGTCCATTAAGATTGATCATCACCCCCATGTTGCTATTAGGGTATACAATATTCTTCTGGCTCTGGTCATCTCGCTCAATATTAGTTCATGCAAGTTGTTCCAGGCCTTCTGAATTCCCCATCCCTCTTGGTTTCTAATAGAACAATAGTATTCCATAACATACATACATATATATATATATGTATATATACATATATATGTGTATATATATATATATATATATATATATATATATATATATATATATATCACAATTTGTTCAGCCATTCCCCAAATGATGGACATTCACTAAAGAAATCCTAGATTTCTAAGATCAATACTTTGGGGCGGGGAATGGAATTTCTCATAGGATCAGCATATACTCAGATGATGATTATGTTCCTCAATGTTCAAAGATAATTTTAACCTTAGTAGACATTCAGAGAATACTTGGATACATGAATAATGCTACCTCACTCTCCAAAATACTCCCTTCCCCCAGGTTTGGTTTAGTGTCTGAAAATTTGCACCATCAGGAAAGGCACCCAAGCCCTTTTAAAATGCAGTTAGGATAAAAGAGAGTTATCATACTAAGTTAAAATTCATACCTTTTCAGGAAACAAATTAACTTTGGGGATTAAGAATAATAAGAAATGTTAATTATGAATCCAGGTTCTCAAGAAGGGAAGTTTTGAAGTTTTAGGAAAGTAGGGGAAAACATCTGGAGCTCTGTTAGTTGAAAACAAGAGGAAATTGGGGTGGAGTTTCTTGGTAGATGAACTTGGCCAACAGGAAGGCTTTAAAGGCTCAATAGGAACCACTACAACAGTGGGGGGATGGGATGCCACATACCAAAAGAAAACCTTCCCCTTTTTCCCAGTCCTTTGGGAAGCTTTGTGTCTTCTGCTCCTGCCTAAACGTTAGACTTGGTGCCATTGGTCTCCCTATTTTGAAGAACCAGGAAATAAATAGTAATAAAATGGTTATTTCCTCCTCTTTCACCTAAACCACCTGCTGGGCCTGTCCCAGAAGCCAAATGTGCTGTGTTTCTTTCTCTTCCTCTTCAATATCAAGTCTTGGCTTCTCCAGTTTAATGTTTTCTTATGATGAATAATTTAGCAGCTCTTCCCCTTGCTTGGAAATCTTGTCCTGAAACAAAACAAAAATGACTAATATATATGCAAGTGGTTGCCCTCCCCCCAGCAGATGCCAAAATTTCTTCAGCCTAAGCAACCAGATGGCCTTGAATAGTCATATGACCTGCAGTACAGTATGTTTTGGTTTCTGATTTCAAAAATCTTGGTGCTAGGAGATGGGGGGTGTAGAAAATAAATGAGTGGGCAGAAACATTGTCAGGGGTTTGAGAGGTAGGAGACTAGATGGACAGAGACTGAGGAGCATAGTCAATGAGATAGAAAAGCTGGCCTTTTGAGGTTTGAGGAAAAGGAGCCAAAGCTCCCTTCCATTTGAAAACTCTCTAGACCTCCCAGTGCTAATAACACTTGCAAATACTTTCTCAGCAGGAGCTGGGTGACAGACTGAGATGCTGGGGGCACCTTTCTCTTCCCCAAAGACTGGCATGGCACAATTAACATGCCAGAAGGGCTGAACAGAAAGAAGGAATTAGAAATCCCAATTATCAAAGCTTGCAGGAACAGTGACTGAAAGCCAACTTTTATTTCCCGGAGGGGGGAATCTTTTTTTTTCTCTCCAGAATTCAAAACTGATGGCTCTTTTTGGATACTTCCTTTATCCTACCAAAGGAGCCTTTATCCTACCAAAGGAGCCACCTGGCTATATTGACTCAATAATAACTTGGTAAATTGTGATCACGTTACTAGCACAAAGTTTCCAGACATAAAAGTATAGGTAAGTTCATTTTAACAGGGGCCCAGAGCTGCCCTGACTAATTTCAACCAATGCTGAAGGGGTTGGGCACTTTCAGGATAATGAAGCAATTACCCTCTGGCCTATTGAGGAGGAAGGATCTCTGAATCAGCGAACCTTTAAAAAAATTCTTGTCCTTAGTTTCCTCTTGTCCTTGATCTTGTCCTTAGTTTCCTCTTTCGGGCTGTCAAGGCTATTTGAGGTGCTCTCCAGAAGGATGTAGGGTCAAAAGGTAAGGGCTCTAATGATGGCAAGAGTAATGAATTGACAAGTCAGTCTAAACCTTATTCCTGGAACCGCAGCTGCCTTTTCCTGTTTGTTTTTCTGTTAGGTAACCTAGGTTGTTTGTCCTTAGTTTCTGAAAAGGACAAATGACAGCTTGACTTTTGCATGAATCGTATTTTATTAAGTGGGACATACAGTTGTTAGCTACACTCTTATTTTCCAGAGTCACTGAAGTCCAATGGCAGGACAAAAGTCTAGACAACTGGCTATGTCCCGAGATTCAGTGAATGACCTTGGGGTTTTTGATGTCTGACCAAGGCACCCTTTGGTGCCTGCTTTAGGCACCTTCCTGACCACTGGAACAAATTGTTCTCATTTACCAATATCCTTTTTTTTTTTTTTTAGGTTTTTTGCAAGGCAGTGGGGTTAAGTGGCTTGCCCAAGGCCACACAGCTAGGTAATTATTAAGTGTCTGAGGCTGGATTTGAACTCAGGCCCTCCTGACTCCAGGGCCAGTACTCTATCCACTGCCCCACCTAGCCGCCCCCCCCCCCTTTTTTTTACCCATATCCTATTAACAATCCTTGGAGGGACAAATTTAGGTTTGGAGCTAACCTTGTGAATTAAATAATTTAAAGATCCTAGATGCTTTAGCAGGAACTGATTGGTAGCAAGAGGGAGTCTATCCCTAGCTTGGACTGAAAGAAGATATGGACCTGGATGGAATGTTTTGATTGGATAATGCAGAACTGAGGTGAAATATAAAATATCTATAGGAAAATACATAGAAAATACTTTTATGTTTTGATCACTTTAAGAGTTTCAGCATCGGGAGAGGGTGGAGAGAGAATTTGGAATTGAAAATAAAAATAAAATGAATAGTTTTATAAAAAAAGAGTTTTAGCATCTCAGGAAAGTATAACAATCATTATTAGTGCAACTTAAGTTTTCTCTCAAGTCATGTTTATGGGTCTTTTTGCTAAGTATTTATTTTTTGTGTGGAGGACATAAATAACTATTCCTGATTTATATTGCACATTGAATACCTCCTTGTGCCCTATTTTAGGTAGACTTTTGACAGATCTTTGACAGGCCAAACCAATGTGTTAAATAAATCTTCTAGGACATTCCATTGGCATGAAAATTTAATGAATCAAAAGAGGCAAGAGGAGTCTAAGCCCTTCTATTATGTAGAGCAGATAAGGAAGGAAGGAGGAAGGAAGGAAGGAAGGAAGGAAGGAAGGAAGGAAGGAAGGAAGGAAGGAAGGAAGGAAGGAAGGAAGGAAGGAAAGAAGGAAGGAAGGAAGGAAGGAAGGAAGGAAGGAAGGAAGGAAGGAAGGAAGGAAGGAAGGGTTTATTATTTACTTGGTGCAAAGCTAGAGGTAAATCTTAAATGTTAGAGGTTAAATGATAAATTCTAGAGATAAAAATAGAAAAAACCAAGTAGCCCTTGTTCTCAAGTAGTTCATATTTTCAAGAAAGGGGACAACACAGAAAGCTTCAGCTGTAAATCAGTTGAAAAATTCTTAGTCCTCTAATCCTTAGTGTACACCATTAAACCAAATGGTAATTAATTTTCTTTAATCTCTATTCATTAATAAAACCACATCAATGTGATCACCAAAGACTTAGTACTGTAAGCTTCTTTTTCCAGGTCTTTGGTAGTTGTGGCTATTGATTGAGTAAGAACTGTATGATTTTCAGAGGCAATTGTCATTTTGCATTTCCATGAGGGAAGTTTCCTAGGGTAGGATGGTTTAGGGTTAGATTGGAAGTATGGCTGGTAGCTTAGGGAGATAATTCTGGGCTGTCTCCATTGGGGTCCTGGCTGGTAATGCCTCCCATTATATCTCCTCTAAGGTCTCTGGCTACTTTTCCCTAAGCTGACTTCTCTGTCCTGTTGTTGACAGTTGGCAGGGATTTTGAGAAGCAAGGACAAGAAGAGTTAGACCAAATGGGCCAAACTGGAAAACAAAGGAAAGGATAAAATCCTCCAGCTCACAGGGACTTCTTGGACAGTACTAACTGATAATCAAAACAATCCTAAGTTAGTGAATAACTATCCCTTCTACATGGGAAGGAATGACTCTATTATACAACTACCCAATACATATATCTGCCATACACACACACACACACACACACACACAGAGAGAGAGAGAGAGAGAGAGAGAGAGAGAGAGAGAGAGAGAGAGAGAGAGAGAGAGAGAGAGAGAGAATTCTTGAAGAAGAGTGATGGGCCAATGAGACATTCTGGAAAGTTACAAGCAGAATGAGAACAGTCAAAGGTGAGATTTCATACCCTTTCCAATAACATATAGTACTGATATGATTTTGATTTGGGAACTGGAAAACTGGTGGAAGCAGATAGATGAGTATAACATGTGACCTAGTGAGAAGAGGGACATTTTATCAAAGAGAAAATAGACAGTGAGAGGGCAAGTATAACATTAATTATTAGAGCAACTAGTTTAAGTTTTCTCTCAACCCATGTTTATGTGCCTTTTTGCTAAGTATTTATTTATGTGTGGTAGAAATAAATAATTATTCCTGATTTATATTGTACATTGAATACCCAAGTTGCAACATTTAGTAAAATTATAGAAGAAGTGAAAACTAGGTTTCTAGAATACAGTCCAATGCACTTTCTGTTCTTTGTCTCTGGTGGTAAGCAGTTTTATTTGCTAGATAAGTGTTAGAAAGTGTGTAACAGAAAACTTAAATGATTTATTCATGGTAGCACAGGTAGCAAGAAGCAGAGCTGTACCTGTAACCAAGGTTTTTATTAATGTTTTAAAGTTCTATTCATTCATTCATTCATGATTAAAGGTTTTATTAATGTTTTTATAGTATAGTCATTTTTAGATCCCCCCCTTTTATTCCCCCTTCAACACACTCTCATTATGCCCCTCCTTAATGAGCCTTCTCTTATTAGAAAGAAAGATGGTTAAATAAAAACCAACAGACATAATGACCACATCTGAAAGCATGCACTCCATTTCATACCCAAAGCCCCACAACCTCACCAGCAAAAAGTATATAATGTATACAGGGCTTTCTCCTGTTACCCTGATTCATATCTGACCCAGATGGCTCTGGAGGAGAAAGTGAAGCAGGTTGACAACACAAGACCCCTTCACTCAAATTCAATTCACTTGCTTGCCATGGCACCTCCCTGATGTCATGGTCTTCTTCATGATTGAAGACAAACATCGTCCCGATAATCCCAAAGGAATACAGCTCCTTAAAGGACACAAGCACCAGAGGAATTTGGGCAGAGGTAATTCAACTCTAGATCTGGTTCTCTGGAGAAGTGGGATGTGTGTAGGATACTCCCATCTCTGTCATTAACTTGCTGTATAATTTAATTCAAATTACTTTATCTCTCTGTACCTGTGCTTTTTCATTACAAAATGAGAGCTATAATACTTTTCCTAACTATAGCAGAGTGTTGTTGGGAAGATCCAATGTTATTCACTGATCTAAATTTTAGAGATGTTTGATTTTTGTGCCCTTCCAAAATCTGTATCAATGTCTCTTTTCTCTATGTGGTGCCAGGTGGTGGGTGACTGACGAGCCTCAAATCTGTTAGTGAGTTAGGGGGATGTCCACCCAAGCATGTGAAGACTTCCCTCAGCAGAATGGACTGATGACAATAATTTGTTCCAATGGAAGTTCCAATGAAAGTAACTGAAGCAGGTGCTGTGAGTACTTAGAGCTTGGTCAGGCATCAAAGATGCCAAGGTCATCCACTACATCCTGGTCCATTATCCTGACTTTTGTCATGCCACACCTCTCTGGAAGAGAGAGGGAGACTGATAACTTTATACAACTCTACTCACTTATTCAATTCACTATTAGAATGGGATATATTGATCTTCTTTGAAAAGAAGGATGAACAAGTTACTGGAGGAAGTCACAAAAGATTGCAGCTCATTGCCAGTTATTTTTTCTGCTCATTCCACAAAAGGGATTTGTAGAAATTGTAGAAAATGATAGCCCTCCTGAGGAGACATAAAACTTAAACTTAGAATGTATATTGATCTAGAAGAGCTACAATTCCCTTTGCAAATCTGTACTGCAAATTCATTTAGATCAAGTCATGTGAACCTGACTGAACCCTTAGTTCCTCATCTATAAAATTAGGGTTGAGCTAGACTATAACTTGTGAGGTCCCTTCATGCTAGATCTATGTCCCAAAGACTCCAAGGCAATATGGAGAGATGTAACAATAAATTTAAGATGTTGTGGCACAGTAGACAGGCCCATAGGAACAGTCCCAAACTTCAACACTATCCCCATGGGAGGGGCTAATGCACATGGGCTCTAAGATGACCCCTAACTCCCAGCCAGACACTTTCCCTCAGGCCCCATCAACAGAAGAGGGACAGTCTGCTGGCCCCAGGTGGATCCAATCAAAACCCAAACCCACATAATTCCTCCCCAATAGTCTGACTCACAGTCCCCGTTCCCCAGGGTCCTTTTGGACATTAGATGTCAACTCACCTTCCCAGTCTCTAACCAGCTGCTCCCAGACCCGTTCTTCAGGTTACACATGACTTGAAGCTCAAATACAGCACAATCATTTCCAATCATGGGAAGACAGGGATTTCCGGCTATGGGAAGACAGGGAAATCATCTTAGCAGGATCTTATTATCCTTAGTCCTGGAAGCTGTGGTCCACAAGGTCAGGTCATTGATCTAAATTAGGCCCAGGAACTGGGGACCTCCAAGAGCTTTCCTGTCTTCTGTCTTTGGGGCAGCCATCCCATCCTCACAGAGGACAGTGACTTCCTTGGCTCTTCATCCTGAAAGTTCCCTTAATCTCTATGTCCTTCTCGCCCTGGAAAACCCTCTGCAGTAGCCCCTTTATCATGTCAGGTTCTTCATGTGACCTTCATTTTGAGGAAGGGACAGGCCAGCCTTTCATTTCTCTCCTGAATCTTCTGCCTCCCCAGATTTGGCTGTCATACCCTCTTGAGTCCTTCCCTCCCCAGGTTTTCAACTCTCTTTATAAATTATTTTCCTTCATTACAATGAAAGCTCCTTGAGGGCAGGGATTAACTCTCTTTTTGCTGTTATTGTATCAGGAGTGATAAGTACAGTGCCTGTCATATGGTAGGCACTTAATAAATTTTTGTTGACTTGATAACTTATAAATCTATACTGCCATGCCTTCTAAGTTCTCTTCCAGTTCGAAATTTTTGAACCTATAAACCTAGGTCAAGTTATGGGGACTCTTAATGAGGGGCATCTGTGCATACGAATGAGTATGTGTGTATAGCTTTGTTTGTAGATTTTCGAGTATGTATTATGCCATCGCGGTGTTACCATTTGAGGAAGACTAAGTGATAGAAGCTTTGATCAAAGGAGACAGCATCAGATGAGAACCGGACCAATGCTGCTTCAAAGTGATGGGAGTAGGTGACTCCATAACAGGAGACATAACAACTATGAGCAGTCCTACTTCATGGTTCATGCCTTTGTATGCATGCAAGAGTATTTATTTGTCTAGGGATACTGTCATATCATCCTGGTGTTCTTGTGTGTGTGTGTGTGTGTGTGTGTGTGTGTGTATTTCTGTCTCTTAGGTCATCTCCCAAATGAAGGTGCCAAATCTGGTAGAATGGGAACCAGGAGGGGCCACTATTCTACATTCTGGTTTTTATTTGTCAATCTAGCTCTATTATTAAATCAAAGATCTGTGCCAGGTGTTGTGAGGGGTCTGAGGGAAATACAAAGAAGCCCATGGTCCCTCTAGTCATGGGAAGGAGTGCACACACACACACACACACACACACATACAAACAAACAACACAGAGATGCCACAGACAGCACATGTTAGACTGGAGGAGAAGATGATTACAGGCTGGAACCCTCCCAGAGGGAGAGCTTCAGTTTGGGGGAGGGATGAGGAATGAGGATGAGGATGCTACAGAAAAAGAACAAAGAAAAGAGCATGGGTGAAACAAACACCATAGATATATATATATTATATATATGTATGTATGTATATATACATGCACCCATACAGACATACACATGAATGGGTGTATTGCACACACATATATTATATATGTACATATATATATATATATATATACATGCACATACACACATCAACATTTGAAGGAAGTTCAAAAGAGTCCTCACATTAATAGGGCATTTTAGGTACTATTGTGTTGAATTTATTTGTTCAGAAACTGAATATAATAAAAGTTCACAGTTTCATATACAATCCTCTTTTTTATTGTTTATTGAAATTCATGTTTATTAATGTTTTAAAGTTCATAATAAAAAAGAAAATTTTAAAAAGTCATCATGTTTCCTAAGGCCACAGAAATCACAAGTAACAAAGGCAGATTCATTCCTGGCTCTCTAATTCTAAATTCTAAATTCATCAGATTACTTCCAAAACCTTGTCTCTCATAAGAAAGTACCAGATAACTTGAGGAGGAAGGGTGCTAATCTCAGACTTAGGAATCTTGTAATTAGCTAAGAAATCTGGACACATAGTTTGTAAATAAAAGATGTCATTCATATTACTGAAAAGTATAAATTCAATACTAACAATCTGCTATCCTTTTACTTCTGAGAATTTTCCTCTTAAAATAAAACTAAAGGGGCAGCTAGGTGGCACAGTGGATAAAGCACCAGCCCTGAAGTCAGGAGTACCTGGGTTCAAATCTGGCCTCAGACACTTAATAATTACCTAGCTGTGTGGCCTTGGGCAAGCCACTTAACCCCATTTGCCTTGCAAAAAAAACCCCTAAAAAAATAAAATAAAATAAAACTAAAGCAATGATTTGGTCAGACCTGTATTTTCACATTTAATAATAATATCATGTCAGAAGGACATTTATCTGGTACTGTGCTGTGCACATTAAACATCACTAACCCTTTTCACGCCCCCTCCTGGCCAGTCTCTATTAATGCTCCTCCACCTCTGGCAACCAGTGTCCCTATTCCATAGTTTTCTCTCTTTTTCATATCCTTAGACAGTTTCCACTTATAGGTCAGAAGATGAAATAACATTTTTGCCCAAACTTTATAAAAATATGCCTATAAGATCATAAATTGCAATCTGTGTAATAGAAATTTTATATATACAGAACCAAATGAAGTGGCAGGTATCTATACTCCCCAGACAGACAAAGTTACTGTTCATTGATTATAACCTTACTCCTATCAATGTTAGTTATTATTATTTACCACTACAAGTATACTTTGTTTTATTGTATTTTGCCTTATTGTGCTTTGCAGATATTGTTGGTTCTTTTGTTTTTTACAGATTAGAGATTTGTGGCAATCCTGTTTTGAGTCATTTGTCCAATAGCACAAGCTCACATTGTGCCTTTGTCACATTTTAGCAATTCTCACAATATTTCAAATTTTTTGTTGTTCTTAGATCTATCATGGTGATATGTGATCAGTGATCTTTCATGTTATCATTGTAATTATTTTGGGGGAGCCATGAATCACACCCATATAAGTGATTTTAATTGATATATATGTTCTGACTACTCCATTAACCCACAGTTCCCATCTCTTTCCCTCTCCTTAAGCTTCCCTGTTCCCTGTTACACAACAGTCTTGAAGAATATTACTTAAATTTAGTTAATAAATCAGCATCAGATTTGGAGAAAGTTGATGCCAATTTTGAAAGAAATTCTACTATGAGTAAAATGCCATCAAATATCATAGGAGGCTACAAAAAAATCTTTTATGGAAGTCAGTCAATTGCTGTGACAAACTTCATAGTTGTGTTACTTAAGAAATTGCCCCAGCCACCCCAAACCTTCAGCAAATACCACCCTGATCAATAAGCAGCTATCAACATTGAAGCAAGACCATCCAACAGTTAAAAGACTACCTACTGCCTAGGTGATGTCAATTTGGCAAATGTCCTTAATGGCCTTGCCTGAGTTCTATGTAATCTAAATGGTTATATTCTATAAAACCCTCTGGGAAGACAAATAAAACCAGGTTGAGGGTAAGCAACAGGTCTTAAAACTCTTGGGGAGTTAGGAGGATGTCTACCGCAAACATCTGCTATCTTCCCCCAGAGGAATGGGTGGTTGAAAACAATTTATTTCAAAAAGCAGGCCATGTGAAGTGGAGCATTTATGGTTGAGTCAGACATTGAACATGCCAAGACCATCAACAGAATCCCACACCATCGCCTGTTATCATGACTGTTATAGTCTTGCCACTAGTCTTAGATGAATCTGGAAAAAAGAGTGAGACTGTGAAATTTTGCCTCACTTAAATCCAATTCACTCAAAAGACAAGACATCACTTCATGATATCATCGGTCCTCTTCAAAAAGAAAAATGAACAACAATAACATGCTTATCACTCTGTGCCTTTAATGTCATATTTTCCTGACTCCTCTTTCAGACATCCTCCTTCTTATATATGATCAGTCTTTCCTAATAACCCAAGGAAGAGAATTCTGACTGTGAACCCTTAGACGTAAAAGAATTCATCAATAAGATTGGTAGGATCATATGACTAAAATAGAATTCAGCTCAAGAGAAATTAGGAAGCTCTCAAAAATGAAATTCTGCTGAAAGAATTATAATTCTGTTGTAATTGATTTTGATGATGACCACTTAATAGCCAGCTCTATGTGTTTAAGTCCTGAATATGTAACTTTATATAGAATTGATGTATTTCTAACTACTTGTTAGAAATTTTCATCTGCATATCCTGTTTACTCATAATATTCAATATATTCAAAACAAACTCATCTGCCCCTCCTAAAAGCTCTTCCTCCCTCAATTTTCCTTTTTCTACTAAGAGCACCACTTGCCCCCATGCTAGAAAATTCATAATCATTTTCATCTTTTCTTTTTTCTTCAACTACCATTAATATTCTACTTGATAAAATGTAAACATATGATAATCATCAAAATCTTCCATGATCTAGCTTTAAGTCTCCTTTATAGCTATAATTCATATTCATTTCCTTCAAGTATTCTATTGAAACAATAGCTGTTGTGTATAATCATGGACAATTTACTAAGTAGGTATTCCTCAATGTTTCTCTGCATTCATGAAGGCAACCCCTAAGTCTGGAAGGAAGGGGGGGAAACATATATTTATTAAGAGCTTACTGTGTGCTAAGCACTTTACAAAAATTATTTCATTTGAGTTTCACAACAACCCTGGGAGATAGGTACAATTATTATCCTCATTTTATAAAGAAATTTTATTTTATTAAGGAAACTGAGGAAGACAGAAGTTTAATGACTTGTCTGGGGTCATACATCTAGTAACATCTGAGAATGGATTTAAATTCAAGTATTCCTATTTTAGGTCTAGCTTTCTATCCATCTTGTTGTCTGGATCATACCACTTCCATATCTCTACCTATTGCCAAAGCCTTTTCTTGATCCTCATCCTCCTCAAACTCTATATAACTGTTGATACTGGTTTTTTTTTGAAACTCTTGAAACTGTCAAACCACCATTCTTTCTCTTGGTTCTCCTCCTACCTCTCTGACTACTTCTTCTCTGTTTCCTTTGCTAGATCATCCTCCAGATCATGACCTCTAACTTCAGGTGACCCTCAGGGTTCTGTCCTGGGTCCTCTTCTCCCTTTCTACTACTTTACTTGGGGCTCTCATTAGCTCCTGGTGATTTAATTACCATTTCTAAACTGTTGATTCTCAAATCTACCTTTCCTGCCTTAACATCTCAGTTGATCTCCACTCTCACATCTACCTCTCGAAATGTATTATGCCCACTAGGCATCTAAATAGGTCCCAAACAGAATTCATTATCTTTCCCCCGAGCCATTCCTGCCCCCCTTCCCTTTTTTTAATGTAGAGGGCAATACCATTCTCCCAGTCCCTCAACCTTAACATCTAGGAGTCATCCTTGATTGAACTACCTTTCACCACTGTCCTCCCAACTGCCTCATATCTAATAGTTTACTAAAGTTTGTGAATTTCACCTTTGCAGCCTCTCTCAAATATGTGCCCTTTTCTCCTCTGACATTGTCACTCCTCTTGTGCAGGTTCTCATCATCTCACACTTGGACTTTTGCAGTAGCTTGCTGGTGGGTCTATTTACTTCAAATTTCTTTCCAGTCCAATTCATCCTCTATTCAGCCACTAAAGTGATTTTCCTAAAGTGCAGCTCCAATTATGTCACACATACACTTCCTCAATAGAATTCAGTGACTCCCTATCACTTCTAGGATCAAATAAAAAATACTCTATTTGTCATTCAAATCCCATTATAATCTAGTTATTGTTCAGTCATTTTTGGCTCTTCATAACCTATTTTTGGGAGTTTCTTGCAAAGTTTCTAGAGTGGTTTACCATTTCCTTCTCCAGTTCGCTTTAGAGATGAGGAAACTGAGACAAACAAGGTTAAGTGACTTGTCCAGGTTCACACAGTAAATTTCTAGAGTAGATTTGAAATCAGGTCCTCCTGACTCCAGGCCCTGGGCTCTATCCACTGTACCACCAAGCTGCTCTTAAATTTTTTTAGTTTTCCAAAAAGCCATTCCCCAATTGACAAATGGTCAAAGGATATGCAAAGGCAATTTACAGATGAGGAGATCAAAGCAATCCATAGCCATATGAAAAATTGCTCTAAATCATTAATTATTAGAGAAATGCAAATTAAAGCTTCTCTGAGGTACCACCTCACACCTCTCAGATTGGCCAATATGACCAGAAAGGATAATGATAATTGTTGGAAGGATTGTGGGAAAGCTGGGACATTATTACACTGTTGGTGGAGCTGTGAACTCATCCAACCTTTCTGGAGAGCTATTTGGAACTACGCCCAAAGGGCAACAAAACTTTGCATACCCTTTGACCCAGCAATACCACTACTGGGTCTATATCTTGAAGAGATGATGAAAAAGGGTAAAAAACATCACTTGTACAAAAATATTTATAGCAGTTCTGTTTGTGGTAGCAAAGAATTGGAAATCAAGTAAATGTCCTTCAATTGGGGAATGATTTAGCAAACTGTGGTATATGTGTGTTATGGAACACTATTGTTCTATTAGAAACCAGGAGGGACAGGATTTCAGGGAAGCCTGGAGGGATTTGCATGAACTGACGCTGAGTTAGTTAGATGAGCAGAACCAGAAAAACACTGTATACCCTAACAGCAACATGGGAGTGATGCTCAACCTTGAAGGACTCACTCATTCCATCAGTGCAACAATTGGAAACAATTTTGGGCTATCTGTGATGGAGAATACCATCTGTATCTAGAGAAAGAATTGTGGAGTTTGAACAAAGTTCAAGGAAAAAAAACAGTCATCTTATTGTCTGATCTTGTTACCTCTTAGACTTCTCTTCTCTTCTTTAAGGATATGATTTCTCTCTCATCACACTCAATTTGGATCAATGTACAACATGGAAACAAAGTAAAGACTGACAGATTGCTTTCCATGGTGGGGTGGGGGAAGGGAAGTAAGATGGGGGAATTGTAAAACTCAAATAATATCTTTAATAAAAATAAATATAAAAAATTTTTTTTAGTTTTCTGATGCCTTAATCTGGTGACACTGATCTCCTGGCGAGAGATGATGTTCCATGTTCTCCTGGGAGAGAAGGATGTTTCAAACAAGACTCTTGACTCTGGGCATTTTCTTTGGCTGTAACACTCTTCCTCCTCAACTCTGTCTGTTGACTTCCTCTCTTTCTTAAATTCCAACTAAAATCCCATCTTCTACAAGAAGTTTTCCCTCTGTTAATTATTTCCTATTTATTCTCTGCATAACTTGTTTTGTATATATTTGTTTGCATGTTGTCCTCTCCATTACATTGTAGGTTCCTTGAGGACAGGTATTGATTTTTGCCTTCTTTTGTATCCCCAGAATCTAGCAAAAGTACCTGTCACATAGTATGTTGTTTAATAAATGTTTAGTGAGTCATAGAATAGAAAAAGAGTCATTTATTTACATCATTAGGAGATGGGCCATGTCCTCAAGTGAGTTCTTTCACTAGAAGTGATTAAGCAGAGGCTAAACCACCACTTGTTAGGGATATGATAAATGGGATTGCTGCTCACAAAAAGGACAAACCAAAGGATCCCTGACATTCCTTCAATTTCTGAGGTTATGGGATTTTGAACTTAGATATTTAGATTTTGATATTTAACCTTATATTTTTCAAAGATACTAGAGTGGTTTGCCATTTCCTTTTCCAGCTCATTTTCCAGATAAGGAAACAAAGCAAACAGTGTTAAGTGATTTGCCTAGTATCACATAGCTAAGTTAGAGTCTGAGTTCAGAGTTGAACTCAGGAAAATGAGTCTTTCTGAGTTTGGGTCTGGTACTGCACCACCTAGCTGTCCTATTTTTAGCCTAGTTGAGATTTAATTCACTTTCTTTTTTGAGGGATGACATTTTAATTCCAGGAGCTACAGTTACCATTTAAAGGATCAAGCAGACAAGTGTCATTTGATGGTCCAATAAAATACCAAATCAGATTGCTCATCAAAAATTCACTGTTACAGGAGATGAAAGATTCATCTAAAAAAGTCATAGAATTATCATCAGCTAGGGAAGCTAGGTATATAATGGATAGAATGCTGTCACTGGAGTCAGGAGGACCTGAGTTCAAATTCAGCTTCAGATACCTACTATTTGTGTGATCTTGGACATGTCATTTAACCCTGTCTGTCTCAGTTTCTCCGCTTGTAAAACCAACTGGAAAAGGAAATGGTAAACCTCTTCAGTATCTTTGTAAAGAAAACCTTGAATAAGTTCACAAAGAATTGGATATGACTGAAACAACAAATAGTCTGAAGATGAGCTCATAGTATGCAAGGAGAAAAAAACAAGTAATATCACTTTTGCCCATACTTCTTTCTGGGCACTGGTTGGTTTCCATTGTATGCTCACCGCATACAGGCATTAGAACCATACTTGCACTAAGAGGGTCTTTGGCAAACTGGAAGTCATCTAGAGAAGGATACCCAGGCTGATATGGATCTGTAATCATGTTGTATGAGGAACAGTTGAAAAATCTCTTAAAGAATAGCCTGGAGAACAGGTTTGGAGAGAAGGAATAGAGTTATTCTCTAAAAGTATTCAAGTCAATCAGTCAATAGTCAGTTACCAATTATTTCTTAAGTAAATTGCTATTTGCCTGACACTATGGGAAATCCTGGGGATACAAAAAACAAACAAAAACTGAAAATTACTCCTTGTCGATAGGAACATATATCAGGAAGAGGATGCAAATATTTATGTATATAAATATATATATATAAACAGTGTAAAAGGAGGGTACTATCAGAGGGAAGGCCTGAACAGTGAAGGCAGAAAGAGAGGGATTTGGGGAAGTCTTCTTGAGA
This sequence comes from Macrotis lagotis, assembly GCF_037893015.1. Lineage (NCBI taxonomy): Eukaryota > Metazoa > Chordata > Mammalia > Peramelemorphia > Peramelidae > Macrotis > Macrotis lagotis. The sequence continues at coordinate 610,898,101 of NC_133658.1, forward strand.
AAGAATGGATTTGAGCTAAAGCAAGAGATACCAGAAAGTAAAGGAGAGAAGGAAAAGTATTCCAGGCATGGGTAAAATAGCCTGACCCATGGAGTCGGAGACTGGATGTTATGCTGGGAAGGGCCAGACAGCCCCTCAGGAATCTGGTGAAGAGAATTCTTTCTTTAAACTGTGGGTTGACCTTGAGGGCCTCTTAAGTAATTTACAATGCTAAGATTCAGCAAAACTATGAGTAATTCTTGTCTGAAGGGAAATATCCTTACCACATAAGTATAATGGTAGTTTTCAACAATCTTGTTTTTTTATAGTTTTCTTCTCCCCTTTCTTCTTCTTCCCCTCCCCCCACAGAAAACAATGTAAAATAGACTCTATCATTATGTAAACATAGCTCCTTATTATAACCAATCTCTTCCTGCCTTTTTTTGTTCTGACTTGAGCATCTGGGAAAGGAAACTAGCTTTTCTAGCTATCAAAACTCTAGAGTCAGTATTGGTTCTGGGATGGTTTCGATTGGTTACAAGAAAAAGCACACCTGTTCAAGACAAAGGTTGGGATTATCAGGGTAACCACCTGGCTAATAGAATCTGTCTTGCTGATCTTTTCAGCATGTGGTCTTTTTGTGGCCAACACTTTCCCAATGTGTACTCCTCAGAGACAAGTTGTCTAAGTATCCAATTTCATTATAAAAGTCTCTTCCCATCACAGAGCAGGGGAGCAGTTTGGTTCTGTGGATAGAGTTCCAGAATTGGCATTAGAGTGCCTCTGTGTGAATTCAAGTTCTGGACCTTGATACCTCTGGGTACAGGGAAGTGGGTGGCTCTGGGTCTTAGTTTTCTCATTGATAAAGTGAGGAAACCTCTGGAAATCCTTCCAGTTCTAAGCCTATGATCCTCTGATCCTGAAAACATGCTTCCCCCAGCCTCCAAACTTCTGATACTAGACGGCAAGATCCTGGTACAATAATATAGAGTTATATATATATATATATATATATATATATATATATATATATATATATATATATATATATATATGTATATGTATATATACATATATATAGATTGTATACACATACACACATGCATACACACACATAGTATGTGTGTGTGAGTGTGTGTGTAGTTAGCTCTTTAAGATTTATAAAGCATTTTCTTCTTAACAACTCTATGAGGAAAGTGATAAGTATTAATGAAAATTTGCAGAAGAAATACAAAAAGAAGGTATTTGTGGCAATCTGGACTATGAGAGGAATCTTGTACAAGTTGAGAGAATTTGACCACAACGTGTATAAAAATAAATTAATTATAAGCAGGTATATATACTGAGGACAAAAGGGAATCCCTTTGGATTAATGATAAAATTCAATGCAATAAATATTTATTAAGTGTCTACTACTGTCAGACACTGTGCTAAGCTTTGAGGAAACAGAAGAAATCAGGGTCTGCCTTCAAGAAGCTTATATAAATAAAAGGAAGCTAAAAAGCAGAAAGTGCTGGGTAATCAAAGCTAAGCAGAGCAGCTAATGGAAAACAGAAGTTGACTGCAAAAGTTCTGTCAGCCCTCTGTAAAAGTAAGCTTTGGGGAGAGTTTATTATTCTGCACTCCAATCAGAGAGAAGAGGCAACAAAATAATGGCATAAAAATATAACAATATTCAGAAACTTGGCTCAAATTTCTTTCTTTTTTTGATTTGGGCTTTTTCTCAGTGATGTTATTTGAAGGGGATGTTTAAGTAATACAGGGCTAGGATAAATAGGTAACAAAGTGGTCAGAGTGTTGGACTTGTAGTCAAAAAATTATGAGTTTAAATCCTGTCTCAGACATTTTGCAAGTGAGGTGACACTGGTAACTCATTTAACCTCTTTCAGATTCAGTTTCCTCATCTGCAAAATGGAGATATAATAGCACTTACTTCACAGGATCATTGTAAGAATCAACTGAGATAACATATTTAAAGATCCTTTTAAACCTTATGGTGTCAAATAAATGACATTATTATCAACAATCTATTTTATAGTTCCATTTTTCAGGTTCCTTCTTTTATCCTATTTTTCTCCTCTTCTCTCTATCTTCTCTCTCCTCTTCTCCAGTTTCTGGATAATTCTATAGTATGTCCATATATGATTTCTCCATGTGAGAAATGGGATCAGTCAATCCCCCCCCCCCCGAGAAACAGAACTTAAACCAAAGGGAATGAAGGAAATGTTTATTATGGTTCTCTTGAGAGTTCCTTAGAGCATCCATACTTGTACAGAAGCCAGAGCAAGCTTATGTACTGTTAGTTCAACCCTCCTTCTCCTATCAGAGTCAGGATTGATCCAGGCTTCTCCAGGTTACAACTCTTTCTATCCTCCCATTACATGTACCCCCTTGATATGTTCCTCCACCTTGATCATGCCCACACATACATTACATGTTATTATAATGAACCTCAAATTCCTCTTTTGGCAGAGAAGATATAATGAAGTCAATTAAGCATGCATAGTAACTTAGGGCAACAGGACTGGGTCATAGCCTGGTGAGTTCAAACTGGTCTGAACTGACTCCAGTCTTCCAGCCCAGAAACTGGGGATTCAGAATAAAATAAATAAAGAAATAAAAATCACTGGCATTAATTCAAATTTCATTGTGTAAAGAATTCTTAAGCTTAATGATGCAGGCTACAATATCAATTGAGATCCTTGACAATATAGCTAATCAATAACCATTGATTAAGTACCTACTAGGTGTCAGATTAGATTTGTTTGCTTATTGTCTCCCTCATTAGACTGTGAGCTCCTTGAGGGCAGGAGTCTGAGTTAATACTAGTGATATTTATTTAGTTATTTATATTCATTCATTCATTCATTCATTTGGTGTTTCAACTGTGCAAGGAACTCATAGTAAATAAATCCTCTCCCCATGCAGACCTGTAATAGTTTATAATCTCAGTGAAGTCACATGGTATTTCCAATGCCTCAGGGATCTGTCCAAGAAAAAATTGAAATATATCCAAGTTTCCATTGCTTCATCTTCAGATAAGAACATGGTACCAAAATAACTCACCTTTAAGAGTAGCCTGACACCTAGGGAAAGGAAAGAAGTGAAAACTTAATGGGGAAAGGGGAAGGAGAAAAAATTACTGTCTGAAAACATAATCAAGAAAATTTGTTTCTAGTATCATTCTCTTGTTCCAAATCAAACAAGTAATATGTGCTTTCAACTTGCTCTTCCGGAATCCACAAAAAAAGTTAATTTGATAGTTTTAGAGTTTACTTTGCTGGTTGCACAAAGTGACTGAAATATTTAAGAAAACTTTTGCAAATCAAACCAAGTAATGTTTCTCTGTCTCTTTTTCTTTTCTCTGTCTTCAGTCACAAACTCTGATGATGATTACTAAATTGGGAAGAATGAGATCAAAGAAGAAATGGTAAATTATATACTTGTCAGTATCAGAAAAATGTTTGCTAAGTACATTCCTAGCAGAAGAAGACCACTGACAGGAAGATCCTTCGACTGGAGGATGAACATCATAATGTGATAATTCTTTGAGTTCCTAAGGTACCAGAGGTGAATGGGAAACAATCTGTTTATCAGTTCCACAAAGAGGCTTTATCTTCTAAAGGCAGTACAATGGGCAATTTGAGAATTGTGTGTGCTTCCATATGTAAACCTATGAGGTCTTTGTATCTTGATATATTTTCTGTAGAAAAGGAAATAAAAAGTTGTCTCATAACTAGTACCCACATTATACATTAATTTCTAATCTTTGGAGTTCTGGATGTGAGCCATACCTAAATTTTTGCTTTTTTTAAATGACTTTTCTTTTTTCCAGATGCTTTAGAAAATTCAATTTCATTTTTCTATATTTTCTTCCTCCCATTTTCCACTCTCTCATGCATTGAGAAAGCAAGGAAAGCAAAATTTATTACAATCATGCTGTCAAGGGAAACAAATTCATACCCTAACTGGTCCAAAGAAACAAACAAAAAATTGAAACAAAACTAAGTCCCTAAATTCACATCATGAATCCTCTGGAATCATGGTTGGTCCTTGTGTTAATCTGAGTTCCTAAGTCTTTCCAAATTACTTGTCTTTGCAATATTGATGTCATTGTATATATTGTCTTCCTGGTCCTTCACAAGTTCATATAGAGTTAATTCATATAACTCTTCCCAGGTTTCTCTGAAACCACCCCCTTCATCATTTTTTACAGTATAAAAGTATTCCTCACATTCATATACCATAACTTGTTCAACCATTGCTCAATTGATGAATATCTCCTCAGTTTCCAATTGGGACATTCCCCCCCCCTCATCTCTTTGTGGTATAGATCTAGTAGTACTATCCCTGGGGCAAAATGTATGCATAGCTTGATAGCTTTTTGGACATAGTTTGATATTATTCTCACTATCTCTTGTTTGGTCATGAATTTTTCCTGTATTCATAGATCTGATATTTACTTTAATTTACTTATGAGACCACTCTTTAAGCCTAAGACAAGTACCTATTTGGAGCTTGTCTCGGAATATGGAATAAGGTATTGGTTTCTACTTTCTCATCTGTAGAATGAGCTGGAGAAGGAAATTATAAACCACTTCAGTGTCTTTGTCAAGAAAACCACAAATGGGCCCATGAAGAATCATTCATGATTGAAACATCCAGGAGAGCCAACTCAAAGCTCAATCCTGAGATGGGGATACCTTTGGGCTTGAGATGGAGACTGAAGGCTCCTCTCTTTCCAGAAACTTCCTCACAGACATCTCTACAAACAGTCCCAGATATATTCACAAGGGATCTCAGAATTCTCAGTTCCAAAATGTAACCAGTAGGTGGACGTTGGGGTGGCATCTGCTGGATTATCTCATCTGCTTTGCAATGTGGGTTACATAAAGAACAAAATTTCCCAATTCATGTTTTTCAAACTTTAGAAAAAATATTTTCCCTTTCCACCTCTCAGGGCTATATGAAGCAGGGGTCAAAATTATTGGATATTTTCCCCTTCAGTGAAAATCAAACTCAAATCAAACAAAAAAACAAGAATAATATGGATTATTCAATCCAACCAAAAATCAGTGCTGGATTTAGTATGGCCTATATAAATAAATTAGATATATGAGTAGGTGGATAATAGGAAAAAACTTAAGTCAGAGAGTGATAGGAAGTAGTAGCAATAAGTGCTTTAACATCTGCAAAGCACTTTACAAGCATTATTTCATTTTTATCCTTGTAATAACCCTAGGAGGAAAGTGCTAGATGTATTCCCGTTTTCTAGTTGAGGAAAGTGAGGGAGATAGAAGTTAACTGACTTCCCTTGGGTCATAATGCTAGTAAGTAACAGAAGCTAGATTTCAATGAACTCTTTCTGACCTAATTGGTCCAGTGTTCTATTTATTGGGCCACTAACCTGACATAAACCAAAGAACTTTAAGAAAATTTTAGAGGCCAGGATATAGAGAAAGTTTCATAAAGGAAGTGGCTCCTGGGTTGGGGTTCAAAGTAAAAGAATTTCAGTAAGTGGAGAAGAGGGAGAGGGCATTTCATATATCAAGGACAACCTATGGAAATGCAGAGGGTGAAATGAAGGAATAAATAAAGGGAAAGGGATACTATTTTTTTCACCTTTTTAATTTTTCTTTTTGCTTTTTCCTTCTTGTGGTTTTTTTCCCTTTTTATTCTGATTCTTCTTTCTGAATTCTCTCTTTCCAGAAACTTCCTTACAGACATCTGCACAGTCAGAATTCTCAGTTACAAAATGTAACCAGTAGGTTGATATTGGAGTGGCAAGAGTTGAATTCAGGACCATCTTCAGTCATCTGATCTGAATCTGACCAATGAACTCAATTGGCTCTGAAGGAGAAAGTGAGGCTGGTGACTTAACACAGCATCCCTGCATTCAAATTCATTTCACTTGCTTGTCATGACATCCCCTCCCTAATGTCATGGTCCTCTTCTTCAAGGAATGAAGGACAAACAACAATGATAATATGAAAATTGTATATGTATAACAAATTACTTGACATAACCTATATTGGATTACTTGCTACCTTTGGGTGGGGGGGGGAAGGGTGAGACAGAGAAAACTTTATAAAAATGAATGTTGGGGCAGTTAGCTGGCCCTGGAGTTAGGAGGACCTGAGTTCAAATTTGGCCTCAGACACTTGATACTAGCTTTGTGACCTTGGACGAATCACTCAACCCCACTGCCTCACAAAAACCAAAACAACAAAAATGAATGTTGAAAATTATCTTTATATATAATTGGAAAAATACATAAATTAAAATGTTCATCACAAATGAAGGGAAGGAACATTTTATTAATTCAGTTTAGCTGAAATGAAGAGTATACAAGAGGAAAAAGATGAGGAAACTAAAGGAGAAAGAGGTGAAAATAGTGCTTTTCTGGTGAATCAGAATCATATTATAAAGTATATTTGGAGTTTTGATGCTAAGGATTTGATTTTTTATTATATGAGAAATAAGTCAAAGAAGGTTTTGGAGTAGTCAATAACATTCACTTATGTATTAAGAAGTTATTTTGATGGTTGTGCACAAAATGGATGGTTCAGTAGCCCTTTTTAAATCAGAAGGGAATAGAGACTTTTAATTATTCTTTTACTAAACAAAATAAACAGAATTCAATCTTACAAATATTAATAAAATTCAAATTCTCTACCTAAAGTCACACAAATATCACCTGAATTTACCCTATATTCCCTCATCATCTGATTACCAGTATTTTCTTCTTTTTTTCCCTAGATTATTTCTAAATTCTATGCTATTACTCCCACAGCCTGTCTACCTCTTGGTCCTTTTTTTTCTCCTACTAGCCCCAGATTGCTTAATAATTTACCAGGGGATAGTGAAACATTTCTCCAACACTTAATGGCTGTGCAAAGGCTTTGTTTCCAACATTGCTGGGAGGTCAAAAGATTATTTAAAGATAAACAAACTGGAAATTCAGTGTTTTTTTTTTTTTTTTGCAAGGCATGTTCTTTAGTTTGGATTTAATATTTTTGATCAAAAATTGTTCTCTCAGTCTCTAGTTGAGGTTTGTAAGTTGGGAATGTTGGCTTCTTTCTTCCACAGGGTCTCTCTTTACTGTTATAAATCTGAAGGCAGACTCTGTCTGTGAAACAGTTTGGTCCCCCTCTAATTGTATCTGCAAGTTTTACTTTCAAGTTGTGTAAACAGAGTCAAGACCAGCTTGAGAAGGAAGGAAACTGCTCTGGTTATCTAGATAAGAACCTGAATAAATTCTTATGCTTATGACATCTTGTAAAGGAAGATATTCCAATGTTTTATCTATCATATCATATCTAATAACAACATAAAATATCAAGTCAGAAGAGGAGACAGTAGTCCTCTTGCTTATCAGATCTTTGACAGTTCTGATATGGAACAGACCTCATGGTTGGGTTAGAGAATCATAAAGTAATCAATGACACCTTTAAGCATAAATGTGTAACCTGATTGGTTGGCCACCAATATTTTATGGTTCTTTGTTTAAATTTTATAAATATTTATCATTCATTTAATTCTGTGTTGGCATTTGTAAGAATGCCATCCACTCAGCCATTTTTGGTGAGATCCTAGAGAATAAAACTTCATTTATAAAACTAATTTTGTTATTTCATTTTTAGCCTAAGGAAATTAGGGTTGATACTATCTAAATTTTGGTTTAGCTAGGTGTGGGCACTTTACATGCCACAGCTTTTTAGAGTTGAGTGATGGGTGAAAGACACCAAAGGTGGATGTGCAGCTATAAACAGGGCTCAGTAGCCCTCATACTAGAGGTCCTAGTCTTCTCTGAACACTATCTACCACTTTTGTGTTATAAGAAAGTATAAAAAGGACAGTTTCAGAGAAACCTGGGAAGACTTCTATAAAATAATGTAGAAATTAACAGAGCCAGGGGATCAATTTATGGTTTAACAACATGGAAAGAAATGAACAAATGTGACTTAAAAGCTCTGTCAGCACAGTGATCATAATTTCAGAGGAATTATCATTTTAAAAAAAAGACTATTCATCTCCTGACAGAGAGGTGATGAATTAAATATGCAGAACAAGGCATACATTTTTGGCCAGTGTTGGAAAATATGCTTGATGGTTTGTTTCACGGTTTCCACTTTTCTTTTTTCCTCTCTTTTCTTTTCCACTAGTGTTGGGGAGATGGTAGGGAGAAAAAAATTTTGTTAATTTAAAAAAATTAATAAAACAGAAACTTTTATTATAGGGAACTTATCTTTTTTTGAGAGAACATCCAAGTTTGATGAATGTGATGTGAAACCTCAGAGTTATTTTATTTTTATTGCTTTTAATGTGATTTAGATAATTTTATGTGGTTTTGATGATTAATATTTTTAAACTGCTTGCTCATATACTCTGACAACTTATCTATTTGAAAAGAGTTCTTAGTCTTGTGAAATTGTGTCAATTTTCTTTATATTTTGAATATTAGACTTTTATCTGAGATATTTTTATAAAGTATTTCCCATCTGACAGTTTATTTTCTTATTCTTACCACATGCTGCTTCTTCAAAAGATTTTAAATTTTAAATTCACAAAATTGTGTGTTTTGTATTTTGTGATTGCTACTTTTTCATTCTCTGGTTAGGATTCTTATCCACCAAGGAATTCCTTCTGTTCTCTAGTTAAAATAAAATATACTCTTTAATATTTATATCACTTATCCAATTTGTACCTGTGTGGTCTTAGGATAGTCACTCGAACCTCTCTGAGCCTCAATTTTCTCATCTGTAAAAAGAGGAAGCTGGATTAGAAACTGTTAAGGTCTTTTGAGCCCATTAGCTTGTTGTAGCAGAATAGGAAATTGCTTTAAAACCATCTTACTGAGATGTGTCTGATTAAAGAGACAACGGTGAAAGACTTTCTTTTGGAAATGACTAGACTCAGGCTGTTGGGGAGACTACAGATGGGTCAGTGACTGGGTGAGGAAAAACACAAGAAACAAAGGCATTAGGATGACAGTTTGGTTCTAATTCTGATACTTAATGCTTCTCTGTGAATGATTCAATGCAATCCAACAAATTTCTTTTTCTTTTTTTTTCCCCTTCTTTCTTCCTTCTTTCTTTTTGTGTGGGATAAAAATCCACTTAAAAATATAGAGACTCCTCTGAGCAAAAAGGAAAGTTTATTTTGACTTTTCTAGAAAAAAGGGCATACTACAAGTCTCACAAAGGTAGTGAAAATCAAGGAGCTACCCTGAGGTGACAGTCAAGCAAGATTATATGGCCTAGAACAATTCCCCCCTCCCTTGCCCCCACTTTTCCAAACTGATTGATTAACGTTTTCAGAGTTACAATCTTTACCGAAAAATGTACCCAGCAACAAAGAGAAGAATAAAAGGTTTTCATAGAATATTACCTCACCATCCAGATGGTAAGGGTAGAAGAATTCTAATGACCTTCTGTAAATGAATTAATGTCTGAGTATGCAAGGTCTTCTGAGTTTAGCACTTATTAAACAAGAGAAGGCAAGCTACTGTTCTCACAGTATATTATCAAATAGGTGGCTAACTAAGACTGCAAGGTCTCTTCTCTGGAAGTATTCCACTATTTCCCTCCCAATGGAATCAATGCAAGGTCCTCCTGGAAATAGTCTACTGTTTCACTCCTTAGCAGAATCGGGAGGGTGTCTGACTGGGAATGGAAGGCCTTTCTCCCTCTTCTAAGAATAGTCTAAGGGTAATAGTCTGTCTTTGTTTTAATGATTTTTAAGCCGGAGAGGACTTCACTAGGAATGTTAACTGTTAAGAGGGAATATTCCACTCATTTTGTCTATTCTTCCTTCCTTCTCTTTTTTCTTTTTTCTTCCCTTTTTTCTCTCTTTCATCCTTCCTTCTTTACTTCCTTTTTTCTTTCTGCCTATCAAAAAGCATTTTACGGGGCAGCTAGGTGGTGCAGTGGATAGAGCACTGGCCCTAGAGTCAGGAGGACCTGGGTTCAAATTTGACCTCAGACACTTAATAATTACCTAGCTATGTAGCCTTGAGCAAGCCACTTAACCCCATTGCCTTGCAAAAACCCTAAAAAATTAATATACAACAAAAAGCATTTTACTGCAATAATAAAACAGTAAAGTCCTATGTGGTGTTCCCAAGGCTTGTCCAGTTTTTCAAAGTGGGAAGTGAGATTAAACATCTTTAAACTCATTCAGTTTGGAGCCCTGTGATTAAAAATGAAACTGAAAGAAATTCAACCATTTCCTTAAACTTTTATGATATTCAAAACCTTGTGACCCAAAAGCAAAATTGAAATTGTTAAGGGTCTGATAGCTCTCAGTATCTAAGTTTATTATCCCAAGAAGGTCAAGAAAAGAAAAGTGAAGAAATGGGTCTGGTTTTTGCTACTTTTTTTGGTTCAAATTCCATCAGAGAGAAGGCTGAAAATCTTTATGAATCGCTGCTTTCTGAAACTGGAATGTGTCAACGAGGATTCCTTGTCTTTCAGAGAATATTCTCATCCAGGCGAGAAATGGAATACAAAGGAAAGGGGTTTTGGTGAGTGGAAATGAGAGGGGAGAGTATTTCAGATCTGGGACAGCCTATGGAGATGAAATAGTAAAGTTATTTTGATAGCTTCAATTGCCATTTATTTTATCCGAAGGGAATAGAGGCTTCATAATCTCCATCTCAATTCGTACAAACTTCACCTGAGTTTACCCTGTTACCCTATTGCTATCTAATCACCAGCCCTTTCTTTTAAAATTCTTATCACTCTTTGAACACTACTGTTTTTCCCCACATGCTTCCTGAATTTTTTTATGTTCTTTTCTACCAAGCTTAATTTAATTGCTTAGTGCTTAACCAAGAAATAGTTATACATTTCTGCAACACAGATGTTTTTTGGGTAGCTAGTTGGCACACAGTGGATAGAACAACGGATTGAGAATCAAGAGAATCTCTGAGTCCAAATTCAACCTCAGATACTAGCTGTGAGACCCTGGGCAAGCCACTGGGTCCTGTTTTTGTCTTAGTTTCTTAACTGTAATATGAGCTGGAGAAGGAAACGGCAGATCACTTCCATATATTTGCCAAGAAAACTGCAAATGGAGGCAGGAAGAATTAAAAGAAGAGGTAAACAAGGATTTTGTTTTCAACATTCCTGGAAAGACAAAAGATTATTTAAAGAGAAACTGAGGAGGAGACCATGGTTCAGTTAGGTTCAGTGACTTATCCAAAGTCACACTACTATCCAAGGTCACCACTTCTTACAATAGTATGTAGTAAAATAAGGATTCAAGCTCAGGCCTCTAACATTAGGTCCATCCTCCCCTTTTGAAGTGGGATCCTCTCTGCTATAATTCTTCCTACTTATATCACAGGATTTTAGAATATGTTAAAGGATGGAGTTGTATCAATTATAACTCAGTATTTGATTGTTTTATCCACAGGGCAAAGAAAACAGAGATAGAATGAACTTTTTATTTAAAAATGAGGAAAATTAATTTTAATGCTTTATCATTTGGTTATTAATATTAATATGTACCATTCCCTTCTCTGTCAAAAGACTATTGCTTACATTAGCTCAAAGAGAATACCTCTGTAATCAATTCTAGATAAGGAAGGTTTGAATTCACATCTAGCTTGAGACAGTTACTAGAAAAGTGACCCTGGATATGTCACCTGTCCTCTGTTAAAACCTTGGTTTAACCTCACCTGGAAAATCAGGATAATATTGGCACTTACTTCTCAGACTTTTATGAGACTTGAATAAGAAAATAATTGTAAAACCCTAGCCCTGTGCTTGATATCTAATAAGTGCTACATAACCTGGAGGCTGTTCTAAGCACCGGGCTAAACAATAGGGTTCATATCAATTCTGACCTGAAGAGGATGGAATGCTAGGAAGACTTGAATTCAAATGCTGCTTCAGACACTTCCTCTGTGTGATCGTGGACAAGCCGCTTAGCCTCTGGGTACCTTGGTTTATATAATAGGAAGCACACTGGCTTGAAATCAGGAGTTCTGGCACTAACTAGTAAGAACTTGGCATACACAAATCCTTTTGCCCTCCCTGGGGCTCACGTCCTCCTCTGGAAAATGAGGAGATTGGACTAAAGGAAGGCTTAAGGTCCTGTGCTGCTTTGGCTTTGCAAGAACCCAGCCCCACGCTTGGCCGCTAGAAACTAAAAGGCAGAAGGCACCATCTAGTGGCGGTACTCACCCCCAAAGGCTCCTCCCGAAGGTCCGGCCGGGTAAGTTGAGAGCTTGGGCCGCCGTGGAGGTGCATGGACGCAGCCCCGGGCCCAGAGCGGGGAAGACTCGCGTTCCATCTGGCCTCTGAGGCTTTCCTAGCCGTGGACCCGGGCGCTGGCCTCAGCTCCTCTGATGTAAAAATGACGAACCACTGCAGTGTCTTTGCCAGGAAAACCCCAGATGGGGCCACGGGAGTCTGAGAAGACCGAGTAACCACACCATGAGAGTTGGTTTTGCTTCCTTAAGTTTATTATGTTGGGAAGAATAGGAAAGCATTTTAGAGATTGAATTTTAAAATACTACGGGGTGGCTAGGTGGCCCGATGGGTAGAGCACGGGTCCTGGAGTCAGGAGGACTTAGGTTCAAATCCATCCTCAGACGCTTAATACTTACCTAGCTGTGGGGCCTTGGGCAAGCCACTGAACCCTATTACTTTGCCGCGGCCCCCCAAAATACCATGAAAATTAGGAAATTGGTGCTGGACTTTAACATTTCAGATCGCTATGATAAAAAAGCTGCTTGGGCTTTCAGGTGTGGCCTGGCTTGGCCTGGAGCCCGGCGGGGGCGCCGCCCGCCCCTCCCCCACGGGTGGGTCCTCCCCGCGCCGATCCCACCCCACTCCTAGCTCTCTGGTCTGGGAAAAAAATAAAAAACAAACAAGAGCCGCCTTGCACTGCCCCGGCCCATCTACAATCCTTCCTTTTCTGTTCTTTTCTGTTTTCTTCCACCAGCCCCGACTCACACTTTCTTTCCCTTCTGCTAATTGAACAGAACTCCACCCCCCAACAGGCGCCGGGGGGCTCCGGACTGGAGAACTGGGCGCCCGGGGAGGGGTCTTCCCTTGGACTCCGGCCCCAGCCCCGCATCGGTGGTCGCACTAAGCGAGGCCGGAGCCCCACGCTGCTCGGGGAGAGGGAGAGGACGAGGGAGGCCTGGGACTGGGATGCAGAACAAAGCGGCCTGGGCCATGCTTTGGGCTGGGCAGCCGGGCGGTGGGCTGACTGAAGTGAGCAGAACCAGAAGAACATAGTATACATTAATACATTAATAGCAGCCCCAGGGACCTGACGTCAAAACCTCCCAGACATTTAAGGACTGGTTGGCAATTCATTTCATCTGCCTCAGTTTCCCCAACTTTAATATGAGGATAATATTATCACCTAATTCAGAGGGTTGTTGTAAGGATCAACCTAAGACTTAGCAGAATATCTGACACTCTATAAATGCTAGCTATGATTTCTAGTATATATAGTATTTATGTCTTTATCTTTATACATATGTTATGGTGTTGTATAACAGGGTTAAAAACATCCTGCTAAAAAGTATCATGCTGAAAGTATCACACCTTCACTGATACAGTGACGGCAAATTCTTCAACTTGAAAAGGCTCCAAGCCAGACCAAAGTGGAGGGAGCCTTGGTGCAGTCAATGTAGCTGAATGAAGCTCAGATGCAACCAAGTAGCTGCTTCTGTTCATTTTGGTCTAACGATTAACACCCAGAAAACACAACTGCTCCAGCAGAAAGCACCACACCACCTGTAAGTGGAATCAGAGAATGAAGGTCTACAGAGCCATGTGCTGACCTCATTGCTGTGTGCCTGTGAAATCTAGACAGTCTACCAGCGCCATGTCAGGAAACTGAATTGCTTCCATTTAAATTGTTTAGGAAGATTCTGAAGATCAGCTGGCAGGAGAAGATATCAGACACTGAGGTCCTTTCTCAAGCTAACATTACTACAGAGAGGGCAACTATGGTGGACGGGACATGTTGTTAGAATGCCAGATGTACCATTGCCAAAACTGGATCTTCAGTCCAATCTCATTTTACAGAAGAGGGCAGTGAGCTCCTCCTTAAAGTTAATGCAGTTGCCGCCCCAAACAGAGCGGGGCTCCTGTCCTCAGTTTCTCCCATTAGCTTAGTGGGGTAACTGAGTAGGTGTTGGCACTCACACAGGGCAAGGGCTCACAAGGGAGTCAGAAGAAGCAATCCCAGGACACCCTGAAGGTCTCATTTAAGAACTTTAGGATTGATTGTGCAGCATGAGAGACACTGGTATGGCATGCCCTCATCAGTGAGGGGGCTGCACTCTGAGGAAGGCAGAATTGAAGCAGCTCAAAGGAAACATGACATCCATAAGTTTAGAGTATCCACCCCAGGTATTCATATGAACTATTTGTGCCCAACCTGTGCTAGAGCATTCTGAGCTCATACTGGTCTGATCATCCAAAATCCCACACTGTAATTTGTCTCAAACATAGTAATGTCATTTTGGTCTTCCATAATGAAGGACAAAAACCACCACCACCACCACGTTGTTGTTCATTCGTTTCCACTAGTGTCTTATCTTTGTGACTCCATTTGGAGATTTCTTGCCAGAAATACTGAAGTGAATTGCTATTTCCTTCTCCAGTTCATTTCACAGAGAGAGAGAGAGAGAGAGAGAGAGAGAGAGAGAGAGATGAGAGATATAGACATAGTAGTACAATATTATTTTAACCAAGTTTTTACTGAGCCATCTCTAGCCTGGTTGTGACAAAGCAGGCCAGCGACAGAGTGCCAGTAAATTCTTTATAAGGAACCAATTTCCAAAGCATGGGATTACTCTGTGTCTTGAAACTCCACTTTGTTGTTGTAGAGCCAGATATATTGTACATGATCATAAGTGAACAGGAATCATAGAACAATCAGATTTGGGGCTTGAGTGATCTTCTTAGAACAAGACCACTATGTAGGACAATACAATGATTACATCATTTATGACCATCCAAGTAGGAGTCCTATGGGAACAGCTGGGTTGATTGTATAATTTTAGGATTTCTGGGTTGATTGTATAATTTGGGGATTTCAGTACAGTTTTCCCTGATATACTTCATTTACTTAAGGCAAGAACAACCCAGGGAAAGATCTGTCATTATTGACAGATGACTTCAGTTTCTTTGTTTTTCCAGGCCCAGAGCCTGCCAGTGAAAAGGAGCTCTAGAAACCAATTATTATTATTATTATTATTATTATTAAATTCATTATACACATATTAATATGAAAATCATAATTCCTATGATATTCCTTCCTTTTTGTTAATAAGGGTTGAGCCCTTATAGATTTTGATTTTTGATTTTATCACTTACCAAATAAATTTGATGTAGGTTTACAAAACCTATATCAAAATAGGTTTTTGATTATAAAAATTTTTCTATGAAAGAAAAAAGAACAGTTATCATAGAACAAGGGGAAAACCCCCTTTATCCTTTTCCAGAAAGGAAATAGCATAACAGAAAAAGAGAGTCAAGAAGTATCCTGCCTGGACTCCAGGTCATCTTCATAACCCTTTTCTCAGGTATCCACCTTAGCAGTTCTCAAACTGCCACACATGCCATTTTCTATTGTTGGCTTTATGTCAATTCAGAAAAACATCCTGGTAATCAAAACTCAAAACAAATTAAAGTCTCAGAAATTTTATCCTTAAATAAGAAAAAAAAAACCTTATCATTAACTTAATCATTAAACTTAAGTTTTTGTAGGAAAAAACCTGCTACTTCTATGAATCATTGCAACCCTGTAAACAGTAACAAGGAGAAAAAATAGTTGTTCATAGATGATGTAACTGCAAACCTCAGTCCATAACCAGTTTCTTGGGTCAGTCTTAGATTGTTGGCGGCTTCTCATCCTGGGGTTTTGGGAATAGCAGTCTATCTCAGATGTTGGCTGACTTGGATCCTGTTTACTTTTCAAGGTCACCTGTGGGCTCCAAAGTGAGTAGTACTTAAAGTGGATCTAGGACTCTACTCCTCAGATTTTGGCAGCAGTGGGGCTGGTAAGCAGGACTTCAAAGGGACCTTTCAATGAAGGGTTTTCTGAAATGTCTTTTCTAGTAGACCCAGTCACCAGTTTGGATCAGGGATTGAGTCTCAACTGGGATTTCTAAAGAATGCAATTGTGAGACTACCTAGTAGATCTCTGCTATTTTCTTTATTTTTACAGTTAAATTATTTATTTATTTTTCCAACATGCAAAAAATAGTTTTCAAAGCTCATTTTTTGGGAAGGCTTTGAATTTCACATTCTTCTCCTTCTCCCTTCCCCTTGACAGAGAGTAATCTAATATACATTTATAACTATGTTAACTATATTTCCAGATTAACTATACTGTGAAAGAAAAATCAGAACAAAAAGGAAAAATCACAAGAGGGAAAAAATCATGAAATATAAAACATTTTAAAAATTGGAAGTAGTAAACTTTGGTCTGCATTCAGATGTCATAATGTCTTCTCTGAAATGTGGATGGTTTTTCCCATCACAAGTCCTTTGAATTGCCTTTAATTATTGTATTGCTGAGATGAGCAAGTTCCTCATAGCTGATCATTACACAATGTTGTTATTAATGTATACTATGTTCTTCTGGTTCTGCTCACTTCATTTAGTCTCTGCTTTTTCTATACCAAACCAATATAGTACTTCAGGAGGGAGCCTTTAGCTGTTATC
Organism: Macrotis lagotis; assembly: GCF_037893015.1. NCBI lineage: Eukaryota > Metazoa > Chordata > Mammalia > Peramelemorphia > Peramelidae > Macrotis > Macrotis lagotis. Next base: position 610,914,783 of record NC_133658.1, read on the forward strand.
TTTTTCACCCATGAGTACAGAGGCATTGGACTATCTCATAGAGCCTGAGCTTATAAAAACCAAATAGTCTAGATCTAAGGCTTAGAAAAACTAATGAAAGGACTTTGGCTTAGGTGATACATAACTCTCAGATAATTTATTGAGGAATCCCAATAACTCTTTCAACCATTCCTGATGACCAGGCTTAATTGAGGTGCTGAGTAATTGGTCAGGATGAAAGCAACTTAGCTAATGAAGCTTCTGTGAAATGGGTACCTCTATTGATATGTATTTCTTGAGGAAATCCCATAATGGAATAATTTTTTTCTAATAGAATTTTTGCTACCCTAGAAGTTGTGGCATTTTGGTAGGGAAACAGTTCCATCCGCCAGGAAAACCTACAAACCATAACTAAAGTATATTTGTAATCAAGGGCAGGTGGCAATTGGAAGAATTCAGTCTGGTTTCAAAAGATGAATCTGGGAGAGGAAAGTGTCCTTGAGTTGACTTCAGCGGCATGGATGAATTATGCTTGGGGTAGGTGGGGCACATCTCATGGACAGTGATGGCAGTCCTACAAAAACTCTTCCTCCAGTTCTACCAGCCCACAGGTGCCCAGTCACTGAATGAATGGAGGTGTTCCATCATGGAGAGGGATAAGTTCTTAAAGAATATTATAAGTTGAGGTGGTTAGGTGGCCTATAGTCAGGAGTATCTGGGTTCAAATCCGGCCTCAGACACTTAATAATTACCTAGCTGTGTGGCCTTGGGCAAGCTACTTAACCCCATTTGCCTTGCAAAAACCTAAAAAAAAAAAAAAGAATATTATAAGTCCATTTGGTCCAACTCAAATGTATATCCCTCTTTTTGAAATCTTTCCTGGTTTGTGATAACCATTTTTTTTTTTCTGAGCAGTGCCTGTCTCTTCTTTCGTTAGGTTAAGTGGCTTAAGAATCATTTGGGGCTAAAGGAATAGGTTCATAAGTCCAAACTTTTGTTGATTTTTACTTCCTGAGCAATTTCTGCAGGGATTCCACAGAATTAATGCTGCACTTTTAACCATTTGATCAGTTAATCATTTCCAAGGGCAAGAATGGTGTTTTCTTGGCTGTGCCCTGGAATTTGAATTACTGCTATGAGGAAATAGTAAATGGTCTAATAGGTGAAAAACCAATTTCTGATTTTTAATGGGCAATCAATCCTGAGGAGGTAAGGATGTTTCCATAACATCCTAAAGTCGTGAACCACCCCAAATACAGATCTACTGTCATTGTAGATGTTAATTCCTTTTCTTCTTCCTAATTCACAAACTCTGGCTCCTGCAGAGAGCTCTGATTGTTGTGATGAATGGGCATTAGGGAATGATGAAGCTTCAATCACTTCTGTGACCCTGGTGATATCATAACCAGTAACCAAGTTTTCTTTCTCATCTCTCAGACAGGATCCAGCAGTTTATCAATCAAAGTTCTATCCTCTAAAGGAATTTTCTTTAAATCCTCTGGAGTGGGGGAGGGGAGAAGGAAGCAAAGCATTCAGCTATATTAAACAGTTATGATCTAAAGTCTCATCTCCATTTTCTACCTCAAGTAGACAGGATTGAATGTTTACATGTTTGATGGTCAGATTAGGCTTGGATACCAAAGTCACTTCCAGGTTGGTTAGCCAGCTAAAAGACAAATACTGGGTTTCTAGTGAATTTAGGAGTATTTTGACCACATGGGGTCAAGCACTGTTAAGGGAGAATCAAGATAAATATCCTCAGAGGTAGAAACAAGGATGAGTGGGGTTCTTTCTCCCTGGAGACAGTTTTAGGAGGCCTTTAGCAACATTGACCAAGCTTTTACTGTAGTATCTCACTGGATGAAAGGTCCCCCCATGTTTGTGTGTTAGTACTACAACTTCATTCCCTGCTTTCTCAGAGGTGAAGAAATCAAATGGAAGAGAATAGATGGGGAGGCCTAAAGTTGGTGGTTGTTGGAGGGCAGACCAGAGAATCAAAGGGATTTTGAGGTTTGGGGGAGATGCCAAGGTCTTAGTTGTTGAATCCTTTAGGTCATAAGGGGGTGTGAAATGCATGAGAAATCAGGGATCCCACTGCTGCCACCAATGAATATTAATCAAATTTTTACTGAGCCATGTCTAACCTGGTTGTGACAAAGCAGGGTAGAGACAGAGTGCCAGCAAATTTATTAATTACTTTCTTTGTAAGGAACAGATTTGCAAATCATAGGATTACTCCATTCCTTGGAATTGTGGAACCAAATAATTTACAGATTTGGGACTTGAGTGATCTTACTGATACAAGCCCATCATGCAGAACAATACAACAATTATATCACTTGTGACCAAATAGGTGTCCTGAGGGAATAGCTGGACTGCTTGTATAATTTGGAGATATAGAACAGTATAAGTTATACTGATAAACTTCTTTAGCACAGCAAACACAATTCAGGACAGGTGGCCTTTTGGACTTGTCATGATTGATGGGTGACTTCTGTTACTTTGTTTTCCCCTATTTTCCCAGACCCAGAGTCTTCCTGTGAAAAGAATCTCTTGAAACTAAATTATTATGAAATTCATTACGCATATCATAGTAATCAATATAAAATCATTACCCTTTGGCATTCCTTCCTTTATTATAATTCATTCCCTTGATAATGACAAACACTGTTCTAAGTGCTGGGGTTTATCATCCAGAATGATAGATGACATGGATAGATGACAGGCATAATGGCACCTACTTCCCAGGGTTGTTGTGAAGACTAAATGGAATAATTCTAAAAGTTCCAGGCCCTGGGCCAAGCATGGGGGTTCATATCAGCTTTGACCTGCAGAGGATGGAGTGCTAGGTTTGGAGTAGGAAGACATGAGTTCAACTGCAACCTCAGACATTCTCTGTGTGACCCTGGACAAATTACTTATTCTCTGGCTACCTTGCTTTGCATAGTGGGAAGCACACTAGCTTCAAATCAGGTGTTCTCACACCAGCTAGTTCTGGCATTAGAGTAGACACATCCTTTGTCCTCCCTGGGACTCACCGTCTTCTTCTGTAAAAAAAAGAGGAGATTGGACTAAAGGAAGGCTTAAGGTCCTGTGCTGCTTTGGCTTTGTGAGAAACCTTGGCCACCAGAAGCCAAAGGCAGAAGACTCCATCTAGTGGCGGGACTCTCCCACAAAGGCTCCTCCTGTGGTCCCTGGTATGTAGAGAGCTGGGGCCGCCGTGGAGCCCCGAGGTGGGAAGACTCGACTATCTCCCTGACTTCCATTTGGCCTCAGGGACTTAGCAGACGTGGGACCCTGATGCTAGCCTCAGTTCCTCTAATGTAAAAATGACAAACCACTCCAGTCTCTTTGCCAAGAAAACCCCAAATGGGGCCATGGTGAGTCTGAGAAGACCAAGTAACAACACAATGAAAGTTGGTTTTCCTTCCTTAAGTTTATTATGTTGGGAAGAATAGGAAAGCATTTTAGAGATTGAATTTAAAATATTATGGGGCAGGGGCTGCTAGGTGGCGTAGTGGAGTCAGGAGTACCTGGGTTCAAATCCAGTCTCAGACACTTAATAATTACCTAGCTGTGTGGCCTTGGGCAAGCCACTTAACCTCATTTGCCTTGCAAAAAACCTAAAAAAAAAAATATTATGGGGCAGCTAGGTGGCCCGGTGGGTAGAGCAGGAGTCCTAGAGTCAGGAGGACCTGAGTTCATTAATAATCACCCAGCTGTGAGATCTTGGGTAATCCACTTAACTCATTGCTTTGCAAAAACTTAAAAAAAATGATATTAGCATCTTGCTCACAGGGTTGTTGTAAGGATTAAATGAGATTCTTGTAAAGTATTCAGCAGAATATCTGATGCATAATAAGGACTATATAAATATTTACTATGATATATTTGTATATTATATATATATATATATATTTATATACAGTATTTATACATAAAATGTTTTGTTGGTCATTTTTTTCCAGTAATCTCTGACCTTTGTGACTCTGTTTAGGATTTTCATGATAAAGATAAAGGAGTGGTTTCTCATTTTCTTTTCTTGCTAATTTTATAGAAGTGGAACTGAGACAAACTGGGTTGAGCGACTTACCCAGGATCACACAACTAGTAAATGTCTGAGGTCAAATTTGAGCTCGGAAAGATGTCTTCATGACTTGAGGCACAGCCCTCTATTCACCATGCTGCAGATAGATGGAAGGATGGATAGATAGAAAGAATAATTGATAGAAGTTATTTCCACCATTCTATTAAGTGCTGGGATTTATCACCTTTATGTAGTGTTGTGGATAAGAATCAGGAAGATTTGGGATCAAATTTGGTTTCAGACATTTCCTAGCTGAACAACTCCCTTCATCTCTGATTACCTCAGTTTTCTCATCTTTCAAATGGGAATAATCATAGCATCTAATTCCTTGGGTTATTGTGAGGATCAAAAGCAATATTTGGAAAGTTCTTAGCACATTTTATGGAACATAATCAGTACTATATAAATAAATGTTAATTATCAAGGTCTTTGATAAGTGTTAGAAGACTTGGGGTAAGGGGAATAATGCACAGGACTTGGAATCAGTTCAAAATCTTTCTTACATCAAAATGTTTGTGCTCAGGAAGCACAAGAGTGAAGTTCTGGGTTTTCTCAACCTGGCTAACAGATTACAAAAGGCTTGAAGGCCCAGTTAACAATAGAGACCTACAGAGATCAACTGGAAGCAACTTTACAAATTGATTCATACTTACTCTCTTTTTGGCTTACTTCCTCTTCACTTTTCAGAGTCTGGAGAGAGTTAATATTGTGTAATTTATAAGTCAGGAGAGTTTTTTTTTTTCAATTCCTACCATAATTCACATACAAATAGCTTTCACAAGGGTAATACACATTTCAAACAACATTGCCCCAATTTAAAAAATGTTCTTTATCAAGTATGTCTTAATGGACAATAACTTATTTTTGCAACTTTAAGCACATTGCCCTGATATCAGATACTAGGTGAGCAACTTAAATTGAACATAATCTACAAATTTTAGTTCTGGGATTCAGTTAAACCTGGAGTAATTGTCCACTTCTGAAATTAGTGAAGGGATCATCTGGAGAAAGGCTGGGGTTGGAATCTTGGGGTCTGAGCTTTCTCCAATTCCTGCCCCTTTCCTTTCTTCTGTCTCAATAGTTCTATTATAACAAACAGAATAGCTGTAATAGAATTCTTTCTAAACAAATGGGCAAACTAAAGTCTTACATATAGTTTAACATTTTTGCAGAGCCCGATGTTAAAATGATTAGGATTCTTGCCCTCCTCTTGTACTATTTCTTGCAACTTCTTTTCTTTTCCAAATGGAGAGATCAGAAGGTAGGAAGGGTTTGTATCATCTAATAAAAAATCATTTTAGTTTGATTCGACCAAGGGAAGAGTTTTTTAGTAAATCTTTCAGTTTAATTTAAATTTGGTCAAAATTCTGTAAGGGTCTTGTGGTTTAGGACTGGTAGGATGCTGTCAATTAATTTCCATTAAGACTAACAATTAAAGGTACAGGATAAAAGAACAGAGTTATACCTGGTGGTCTCCTTTCTATTTAGCTATAAAATAATAAATCTATTATAAAAATTAGAGTGGGATTTTCAAATAATTTGCAGTAAAATTTCTAAGTTCAAAATATACACCAATTCAAAATTTATCCCTAAATTGATTCCTACTTCACTTTAATTTGCAAAACTCCCAAGTAAAATTTCTAATACTTCTTGATAAGTTTATTTTACTATTATCAATACAATCCTTACATTTCCACACTTGACCAATTCTTTTTTTGAAAGCTTAGAATTTCCCAAAATGATTAACATAGGTGTGCAGAATTACATTCACAGAGACTCGGAGAGGCATAGAACCACAAAGAAATACAGAGGCAGACCTACAGGTTAATGGGCAAATAGAGAGAAAAGGTATGTGATGGTGATTTTGGGAAAACGGTGATTTAATTTTAAATATAGATGACAAGACAAAAAGAACATACAATGCTTGAGTTTAAACCCTCAACCTGTTAACTTTCTGCCGAAGCAGGGATTTGAAAGAGATACAGAAAAACAACCCAAAAACAAATATAGGACTGATAACAGACAGGATTCTACTCTCAATCTGGATTATTAGCTATCTCCAGATTTACATACATAAACATTATACTTAATGCTCCACAAAGACAGACAAAAAAACTGTAGATTCCCTATCTTAGAGTGTGTATAAGAAAGTCCTTTTTTTGGGATATGGATAAGATAGGCAGATAAACAGTCAGACAGATAGAAGGATAAATCGATATATCTAGAGATATATTATTTGTTCTTTGTCCTTTTTTATTTTTTTTGTTCTTTTTCCATTGATATTTTTTCCAAATATGTGTTTTGAAAGTTTTCAACATTTCATCCATAAGTATATATCTATAGATATAGATATATACACATACATATATATATATATATATATTTAAGTTACAAAATTTCCTTCCATTGTCCCTTCCCAACCCCTCCCCTCAGCAGCAAACAGTCATGTTAATATTGTACATACTTATTTGTGTTTACAGATTAGTCATTTTCAGTATGAAGAATTAAGATTACGGGAAAGAAATATTTAAGAGAAATTTGGGTTTTTTTTATTTTGTTTTGCTTTGTTTTTCTTCCTCTGGATGGAAATAGCATTGTCCAAAACCAATCTAATAGGGTTGTCCTAGCTCTCTGAACTGAGAGGAGTCGCTTCCATCAAGGTTGATCATCTCACACTGTTGTTATTGTGTAGAATGTTCTCTTGGTTCTGTTCTCTTCACTCAGCATCAGATCCTGTAATTCATTCCATACTTCTCTAGAGTCTGACCATTTATGATTTCTTATAGAACAAAACTTCCATAATATTTATATATCATAACTTGTTCAACCATTCCCCAATTGATGGACATCCCCTTAATTTCAATTTCTTTGCCACTACAAAAAGAGCTGCTATGAATATTTTAGAACATGTGGGATTTTTTTCCCATTTTTTATGATTTCTTCTGGACATAGAATTGGAATTACTGGATCAAAGGGTATGAACAGTTTTATTGCTCTTTGGGCATAGTTCCATATTGCTCTCCAGAATGGTTGGATCCACTCACAATTCAACCAGCAATGCATTAAGGTCCCAATCCTTCCACAAACTCTCCAACATTGATCATTTTCCCTTTTTGTCATCTTAGTCAATATGATAGGTGTGAGGTGATAACTCAGAGTTTTTTTAATTTGAAATTCTCTAATCAATAATGATTTGGAGCATTTTTTCCATATGATTATTTATAGCTTTAATTTCTTCATTTGAAAACTATTTGTATCCTTTGACCAGTTATCAGTTGGGAATAACTTGTAACTTTATAAATTTGGTGCAATTTTCTATATATTTTGGAAATGAGATCTTTATAAGAACTCCTAGTTGTGAAGATTGTCTCCCATCTTTTTGCTTTCCTTCTAATTTTGGCAGCATTGATTTATTAGTGCAAAAACTTTTTAATTTAGTATAATCAAAATCACTCATTTTGAAATTTATAATCTACTTTAAGTTTTGTTTAGTCATAAATTTGTCCCCTTTCCATGGATCTGATAGATGAATATTTCCTGGTCTATTAACTTATCTATGATATCACCCTTTATATCTAAATCCTGTACCCCGTTTTGAACATTTTAGTATAGGTTTATGCATAGTTTTGTCATACTATTTTCCAATTTCCCCAATAATTTTTGTCAAATAGTGAGTTCTTATCCCAGAAGTTAATTTCTTTGAGTTTGTCAAACAGTCAAACTGTAATCATTTACTACTATTTCTTTTGAATCAATCCTAATCCACTGATCCATTACCCTTTTTCTTAACCAGTACCAGGCAGTTTTGATGACTGCTCCTTTATTTGTCCTTCACCCTTGAAGAGGACCATGACTTCAAGGAGGTGATGCCATGATATGCAAGTGAATTGGATTTAAGGGGAGGAGTGCTATGCAAAAATATCATTCTCATTTTCTCCTCTGGAGTCGTCTGGGTCCAGTGGCCAGATATGTTTCAAGAGCACTGAAAATGGCTCTGGATGCATTGGGGGATACACATATACACATAGTCATAGTTATATAGATCTAGACATAGAGTTATATGAATTTATATTCAATTCAATTTTGAATAAAAAAATTTTTATTAGTACTTACATTTATTTTACCTGGACTTGAGACCTAGAACTCTAGAGTTGTCAATATGCTCTAGTTATACCCCATGCTAGCAAAAGGTCTTCTGTAATCTTTCTGACCAGTTGTTCACCACCCCCTACCCACTACCCCCACTCCCTACCATCTCTGGGATAAGAATTCCTGAAGTTGCTGCTGTTGGGATCCTCTCCAAGTTTTATTACTTATGCTGTTTCTGGGCTTTAGGTCAAGTCCCCACCCTGGTGTCAAAGACTTTTGCTGACCTAAGTTGTCTTTGACTGGAAAAATATCTCACTCTTGCCATTTGTTGGTTTTGCAGCTCCTAAATTTGATCTGAGGTTTTTAAAGTTGTTTGGAGGAGAATATTGGGAGAGTTGAGCTGGGTCCCAGTCTGAATTCTGCCATCTTGGCTCCCTCATTACAGTCCTTTTAAGTCACATCCTTGTTTCAGATTTTCCTTCTCTAAGCCACCTCCCATTCAGCTGCCAGAGTGATCAGAACCACAGGTCTAACCTTGTTATTCCCCTGCTTAATAAACTCTGGTGGCTCCTTTTTATTCTTGAACCAAATATAAATTCACTCTTTGGCATTTAAAATTCTGATCTACTTTTCCAACCTTGCAATAAATTACCTGGCTTTCTTACTATCCCTCACATGCAATTCTTTATTTCCTTTTGGGTCATTGTATTGGTTTTTCTCCTTTTCCTCTCTCCCAATTCTTAGAATCTCTAGTTTCCATCAAAGATCAGCTCAAACTTCACCTCCTATATTGGATTTTTCCTGATCCCCAGTTATTCATGCCTTTCTTAAATCAAGTAACCTTGCATTTGTTTTCTGTTTAACAGTCTGTGAGTAGTAGTAGCTGACCCAACTAGTCAGTTCCTGTAGGGAAATATAGCTAATTATTCCTCTTCTTCCTCCTTTTTCCTCCTTTCCCTCCTTCCTCTCCTTTCTCCTCCTCCTCCTCCTCTTCCTCTTTCCTCTTCTTTTTCCTCTACCCTCTTTGCCTCCTTTTCCTCCTCCATTTTGTCCATGTGGTAAGTCATAGCCTCACATGTGAGTCCTCTGTCTAAAGGAATATAAATTTTGATCACTTGGATTTTTTCTTTGCTCCTTATTTATTCTATCATGATTTCTTTTTAAACAAGGGCAACTGCCTCTTTTGTCTCATGTAGTTTCTATTTATGATTTCTTGAAATACAGCTCTGCAAAATCAGTCTTTGATAAAGCCCATTGGGATTCAAATGGTACTACTTGATTGTACCTTTAAACCAAATCACTATAGCTCTCACTAATTGCCAATAATAGTCCCTACCCAAGCCTCACCTGCTTATTGTTTGGATTCCAGAGGCTCTGAGTGTGTGTAAATAGCATTTTTGTTTTGACAGAAATCCTGAGAATTTTCCCTTCCCAAATTGATTTATAAGAGTGGGATCGATGAAATAGATGATAGGGGTAGAACTCAGGGAGATTGATGAATTCATGAGAAATCAGGACTCAATATTTCAAAATCAAAAAAATGAAAAATTAGAAGAAAATGTGAAATATCTCATTGAAAAAACAACTGATAAGGAAAACAGATTTAGGAAAGATAATTTAAAAATTATTGGGATACCTGAAAGTTATGATCAGGAAAAAAGCCTTGACATCATTTTCAAAGAATTACTACAGGAAAATTGCCCTGATATCCTAGAAGCAGAGGGCAAAATAGAAATGGAGAGAATCCACTGATCCCCCCCAAGAAAGAGATCCCAAAAAAACCAACCCCTAGGAATATTATAGCCAAGTTCCAGAACTCCCAAGTCAAAGAGAAAATATTACAAGCAGCCAGAAGGACACAGTTCAAATATCATGGAGCTGCAATCAGGATCTCACAGGACTTAGCAGCAACTACATTAAAAGCTCATAGGGCTTGGAATATAATATACTGGAAGGCAAAAGAGCTTAGAATGCAACTGAGAATCAACTACCCAGCAAAACAGAATGTCCTCTTCCAGGGAAAAAGATGGACTTTCAATGAACCAGGGGAATTTCAAATGTCCCTGTTGGAATGGCCAGAGCTGAATAGAAGGTTTGATCTTCAAATACAGGACTCAGGTGAAGCATGGAGATTGGAAGAGAAGGGGAAAATATGAGGGACTTAATGATGATGAACTGCATGTATTCTTGCATAGAAAAATGACACTGATAATACTCATATAAACCTTCTTAGTTAATAGAGCAGGTAGCAGGAGTTTTTATAGTTGAAGCACAGGAGAAAGCTGAATTTGAAGATAAAATATGGTGTAAAAATGGAGTCAATAGCAAAAAGGGAAATGTAATAGGAGAAAGTGTGGGGAGAGGGGGAATAGGCCAAGATATTTCATATATTGGGATTTTTTTTTATTACAATGAGCTATTGCAATGATATGGAAGGAGGGAAGGCAAGGGACAATGAGGGAATCTTCGATCTCATCAGAGGTGGCTAGGAGAGGAAGCAGCATATATATTCAATGGGGTAGAGGCATCTGGAGTAAGAAGGAGGGGGGACAGGTGGGGAAGGGGGGGATGTGAGTGATGGAAGAGAGGATGGATCATGGTGTGGAGAGTGGTCAGATATAACACATTTTCTTTTTTACTTCTTGCAAGGGGCTGGGATTAGATGGCCTGTCCAGGACTATGGGGCTGGGTGGGCGCTGGGCCTAAGGGGTGGGGGTGGGGGGCTGGGGGCCTCTTGGCCCAGGACCAGGGATCTGTCTGCTGCACCACTCAGCTACCCTGCAGCAGAGTCAGAGTGAAGGGGGTGGAGAAAATGTGGTACATGGTAGTAGAGAAGTACAAGGGGAGGCATTTGCAATCAGTAATGGCAACGGTGGAGAAGTATGGAAGTGACTTTTGTGATGGACTTATTGTAGAGAATGTGATCCACCTGCAACAGAGTTGTTGGTGTTGGAACAAAGACTCAACCACACCTTTTATTGTTATTATTTTTTTTGGGGGGTGCACAACAAATGGGGCTAGGTGGCCTGCCTGGGGCCACATAGCAGGGTGATCGTTGGGTGTCTGAGGCTGGATTTTGACCCGGGTGCTCCTGGCTCAAGGGCCAATGCTCTGTCTGCTGCCCAGCCCCCCCCAACTATTATTAATATTTTATTTTATTTTGGGTCTTCTTTTTCTTTTTCTTTTTGTTTTTGCATGGCAGTGGGGTTGGGGTGGCTTGCATGTCACATGGCTGGGTGATTGTTGGGTGTATGGGGCCAGATATGGGCTCAGGTTCTCCTGGCTCCATGGCTGGTGCTCCGTCCATTGCGCCACCTGGCCATACCTACAATTATTACTATTATTTTTTTAATTTTAATTTTTTTCTCTCCCCTTTACTTTATCCTCAAGCGAGTCTATATTTTTTGGTGGAGGGGGTATTTTGTTTATTCTTAAACAAGAATATTTTATTAATGTATAAAAAACATTATTTGTACAAAATGAGAATAAATAAATATTAAATATTAAAAAAATTTAAAAGGTGAGTTTAGGGGAAATATGTTTTTGAAAATGGTGAATTTAATTCTTTTTGTTCTTCAACATACTGTTTGTGTGTGTTTATGCAAGTGCATATACCTGTTTAAATGTACATATTTTAATAAATTTGCAAGTGATATAGGCTTTGTAATGATACATTCAGAAGGGGCAGCTAGGTGGTGCAGTGGATAGAGCACCAGACCTGGAATCTGGAGGACCTGAGTTCAAATACGACCTCAGACATTTAATAATTACCTAGATGTGTGGCCTTGGGAAAGCCACTTAACCCCATTTGCCTTGCAAAAATCTAAAAAATGATACATTCAGAAGTAATAGGCATATACTTGGCTGTATATATTTATATAATATAGAGACATATATTTATATAATGCCCTCATCATTTCATAATAAATACATAATTCATTCTATAAAGATATGTAGGATCAAACTTTCATCTAAGAGGAAATTGATTTAGTTTTCAGCTAGTTATTAATTTAGCACTGTGAAATATTTGAGACAAGTATCTTACCCTGTCCTATCATTTTTCACTTTTTTAGAGAGGTTCAAATTTCAGTAATCTGCCTTAATATAATCGTTATATTATTCATTATATGAATGGTATGAAAAGCTTGTTTTTCATTTAGCCTAGTTCGGGATTTTGTTGCATCAAAATTTTTATGACCATAGAGAAAACCTGAAATTTTCAAAATTGGTGTATAATAAAGTTTTTATTTGGTATTTTAGCAATTATTTTATTTTTTGTGCTGCTTTGATTTCTTGAATCACCTTAAACTTTTAAATTTTGCTTTCAATTGTCAATTAAGAGCATTAAGAATTTCTCACATTTCTTTTTGTTTTCTGGATTCATTTCAGCACTATTTTTGTCATTGCCATCTTTTATTAGATATTCTAATATTCTTGTTTTCACTGTGTATATTGAATGGATATTCTTCAAATACTTTCCTTCAAATCTTCAAATACTTTTTTTTTAAATCTTCAATAGACTTGTCAAGTCACTTCTGCTATGTTTATTTAATGATGTTAACGGTATTCCTTGATAGTAATACCATTCTTCCTATGTTTCATAATAGAATATTGCTTGTCACATAAACTACTCCTAAAACATTTTTATTAGTTTGATAATATATTGTAGATAATTTGTACATATTACAGAATATAGAAAATAGAGACTTCTATACTTTGGGATATAATCTAAGTTTAATTTATGTCCTCAATTTCAAAAAAGGCCTTTCATAATTTCATTCTCAGTATACGTATCTTCTTTCCAAAATAATTTAAGATTGCAGTATTTTTTATCTTTTTCTTTATAACTGTTCTTTTGGAGATTTGCATTAAATGAAAATTATTTCCCCTTGAGATTTCAATAGCATCTCATGTCAAATAAGCTAGGACATGATATTTTGTTGTTGAGTGATTTTTTTTTTGGTCTTTACTAGTTAGGAGTCTGTGTCTGTGTGTGTGTGTGTGTGTGTGTGTGTGTGTGTGTGTGTGTGTGAGAGAGAGAGAGAGAGAGAGAGAGAGAGAGAGAGAGAGAGAGAGAGAGAGGAGACTGACTTGGAAATAAAGATAGTTTGAAAAAAACAAAATGAGATCCTTTGTAATAATTGGTGAGATCTACAAATTTTGTTGTGATATAGTCTTGGGGCATAAAGAATGCATGACTTCCGATCACTTCCTGTGCACTTGTGGTTTGGTAGCTTTAGTTAATAATCTACACTATTTACACTGAAGCATTTATAGTACACAAATACTGGCATTTCTGATTTGTTCCAAATATTTTACTTTCCTGTGCAATTCACTACACTCAGTTTATTGTTATTAAGTTTATCATTATGATACTTCTAAGTATGGCCACACTGGAAATTTATGCCAATATGCACTATGAAAACATGTCTATTTATAGATTCAAATGAGCAATTTCATATTACTAGCTGGAATGTGACACCAATCAGTGGCTCACTGGAGCCCAATTGACCATTTCTTCAGTAATGTCTTTCCCAGATCTTCATAACTTCTATGACACTCAGATATGAATTCTTCTCTGTATATTACACTAAATGGCAACCTCATATATTGCTATTTCTTCCCTGCTCCCCCCATATATGATAATGTTATATTTGAGAGGGTGATTATCATAATCATCATTGTCATGATTTTAATTATTCATTTATACATTTTGCATAGCATTATTGCCTCATCTTTGTTAACTCAGAGATAATTATACTGAATTCATTCCTGCATTTCAGTATTTACTGTCATTTTATTTAGGATCATTATACTAACTGCAATCCTGATTTTATTCATAAAGTCTTGTTGCCTCATGCAAACAGGACTAAAGCTTGTTAAGTTCTTAGTCAATATTCTTTTAAGTGACCTTCATTTTTTTCAGCATCTATTGAAACTCTAATTTTTAAAGATTTGGTTTTTGTCAGTTTTGTTTATTTTTTATTTTTATTTAATTTATTTACAAATTACTAAAATACTCTTGTTTAAGAGTAAACATAATACCCCCTCCCCCACAAAAATATAAAACATCATGAGAAATAAAGTAAAAGAAAGAGAAAAAAATGTGTTTCAGTCTGTGTTCTGATACAATCAGTTCTGTCTCAGGTGGATCACTTTATCATAAGTCCATCAGAGAAGTTACTTCCATATTTGTTTATCAGTTTTACTAATAGAATTGTCTAAGAAGTTATCTATTTTTATAGGAATTTTGCAATCATGAAACCAATGAATGAACATACTTTCCAATTCAATGCCATGATTTTAAGAATAAGAAAAGGTTACATGATGTAATAGATTACTAGACTTGGAGCCTGTAAGACATTGGTTCAAATCTTTTCTCAGGCATATTAGTTTTGTAATTGTAGGCAAATCACTTTAACCTTATTTCTTTTTTATGAAATGAAGATAATAAAAATACCTAATTCACCAAAACATTGCAAAGTTCCCTCAATTCATGACTATGATTTCCTTGAAGTCAGGGATTATCATGTATCTTTTTAAGTATCTCCCATACGTAGTTCAGTGCCTGATAATTAACAGAAGCTTAATAAATGCTAGTTGAATGACACATGATATAGATGATGGAATAATATGAAGAATGAAAAGGATTTTTTTGAGTTTGGGAATTTGTTTTTCATGATTGTTTATATAAGGAAATGATTCTATATTTCCTTCTTTTCAATACCTGTAGAGGATGGGAAGGAGAAATTTTTCATTAATTTGAAAAATAAAAATTCATTTTAAAAAGGAGATATGTTTTTAAACTTTATTAATAATGGCAGTTACTATATTTTAAAATATATGTTTTTCAATGAGACCATTGGTCCCTAAACCATAGGTCAATATCATTCCTTTCATTGTCATTCTCACTATTGGACAAAGATGTATACATATACTTGGGTACTCAAAAAATTTGTAATAATTGTATCAGCAAAGAGATTATATAGCTATGGTTAAAGAAAACCATTTAACTTAGGGGAGTAGATGAGATAAACTTAAAACAACTGCCAAAATCTATGATTCTCTTATTAATGTAGGTATCATTAAATTATTACGGGGTGGGGGGAGAGGCAGTTGGATGTTTGTGGCAGCTTGTTAGAGATTTTCTAACTATAACTTCTACAAGTTTTTCAGAAAGATTAAGATAATTGTCCAGAAAATCTAAACTAACATCTAATTGCTTTTCTTCTCTACTCCAAGCTACTGATGAATATCATGTCTAAATCTATGTGACACACTCATAGTCCAATCCAGAAAAGTAAAACCAAAATACCTATAATCTTTTTAAGATTGTTACTTTTCTTGGGGCGGCTAGGTGGTGCAGTGGATAGAGCACTGGCCTTGGAGTCAGGAGTAGCTGAGTTCAAATCTGGCTTCAGACACTTAATTACCTAGCCATGTGGCCTTGGACAAGTCACTTAACCCCATTGCCTTGAAAAATCTAAAAAACAAAACAAAAATCATTAATTTTCTACTTATAATATTAGGTCAATTAAAATTCAGTAGAGAACTTTCCTTGGTCTTAAGCTAAAAGGAATAAAAATAGTTTTTATCATATACTGAAGGATAAATTAATATCCTTCTAAGGGATGATATCATGAAGGCCCATGAACTGTATGGACTGATTTTTCCTTTACATGAACCTCACCATCTGTGTTAGCTCTTGAACTCCAGGAACTAGCCATTCTTGGACCATGTTAAACTCTGAGGGATTGGCTATCTGCTCAGAGCCTAACTATTTCAAAACAAGGATATTTTGCTCCAGATAGTGGTGCTTCATGCTAAATTCCTGAGAACACATCCTTAATAATTCATGTCAATTAACTGAACCATATTCCAGTTCCCTGGTGGAATTCCTTCTTTGTCTAAAACCCTACAAAAATCCCCAGCTAAGCTCCCTTCTTTGGAATCTCACCCATGGAAAGGATGCTTTGCCTGGGGCTACTTTCCCATTCCCGACTCAACGTGGACACTTGGGATTCCCCGGCCACTGATTATCGAGTTGGTGCTTCCCCAATTGGTGATGTTTTCTTTATCTTTCTTCTAATATATTGATAATTATTCTACTTATTATATTAGTATTGCTTTTCTTTTTCTGTTGTGTATTTAAGAAAGTATCCATTCCTTGTTTCTATATGTGATTTTTGTTATTAAACATCTCTCTAAGCAAGTGTTTGGCATCTTGTTTTGTGGGTGCAAAATACCAAACTATTCTTAATCCTACATATACTAAATTGATAAATAATATTAGATTTTTCTTAACATTTATCTGTGGTTTGATTTGACATCAAAATATGGACAATAATACAAAAAATGATATCATCATACAAAAATTCCAAGAAATTCTTGATAGAGAATTTCTAGAGAAAAAAGAATGACTCTTCTTTTTTTAAAAAAAAATCAACAAAATTTACCATGAGCTATCAGAGCTCTCAGGACCCCTGACATACTCAGTGTATACTTTTATATGTCTTTTTTAGGGAAGTTAACTTTGTATTCTGATATTCTCTAGTGACTTATGGAGAAGTAAAAATAGTGACTTGTTCAAATGGGTAAGGTGGTAAGACTTTTTAACTTCCAAAAACTATATCCCTCATTAATCCAGCATCTCTGAAGAAGCAGTTGCTTCACATAAATAATTCTGCAGAAAATTAAGGTGTATTCCATTAAACTTCAATTTTTTTTAAATGATATTGTATGGCAATCCTGTGAAAAGATACCTCACAATTCTTTGCCTTCCTTCCTAAACACAGTATAATGAACATAATAACTTTTTTCTTAATGATACAAGGTCATCATTGTAAGCATTGATCTTTGTACTCAATTGCAATATAGTTATAGATTATAGTACTAGAAGTATTTCTGAGCTTTAGAAGTTTACTGTAGTAAAGAACCTCAAATTGCTCTGGTTTTGGAGTTTCTATTTTTCTACCCCTTGCCTTGCTGACAGATTCTTCATTTTTGCCTTTATCTAACCTTCCTTTCCTACCTTTTCCCCAATCATGTGACCACCTTGGAACTTTTCTCCTATTTTTGTATACTGAGAAAATCAGAAAAGCACAGTGATCAGTGTTGTACTTAGAATACTCATTATTAGACTACATGAGAACCTGAAAGAATATCGAGTTTTCACACTTTAATTTTTATTGCATGGACTTTGCAATATCTCTTTTTTTAAATCACCCACTCCACTTTACCCCACCCCTAAACATGCATCTCAGTTGTGATGAAGCTGTAATGATAATTGAGATATGTTCAACACTCAGGAAACTATTATATAAAGGATATTACTTTTATCTCTCTCCAACAAAGTAAATGAATTTCAGCAATAATAAACATGTGGCATTGGACCAAGATATTTTTCTTTCCAATCAAATATATGGAAGTCAATTTATGACCTAATAAATCCCAAATATGAATTGCCTTATTTATTATCATTAATGGCTATAAAATGTAATGCTCTGTAGCCATTATTTTCCTCTGGGACCATTATATTACCATTGTAGAAATGCTTTTTTGGAAAGAGAACAAATGGAAAGCTATAGGAATTCAGAAAGCTTTACAATGTAATCTTCAAAAACTCAATGCAATAGCACAGCCAAGATAGATAATAAAACAATCAAATCTAATATTAATGAACATTTGCTAATAAGACAAGAGAATTCTGTGAATTTTTAGGAACCAGGACTTACAGAAGCACAATTTGAAGGCAATTAATTAAGAACCAGTATTGTACAAATTGAGACTTGCTCACCCTGAATTAAACTGAATGTTATTGTTCAAAAGGAACTTATATATCTTTTAAGTTTTTGCAAGGCAATGGGTTGAAGTAACTTGCCCAAGATCACACAGTTAGGTGTCTACTAAGTGTCTGAGACCCGATTTGAACTTAGGTCCTCCTGATACCAGGCTGATGCTCTATCTGCTGTGCCACCTAACTGCTCCTAAAAAGAACCTGCTAAAACAAACATACGCACCTCACTTCTAACCACATAAAATTATATAAAGCTAGTTTAAAGCTAGGTTCAGCTGCTAATAATAACAAAGGAATTCTGAACAAAGATTCCCCTTTCTTCTTTTGATCACCAAGGCTTTAACCTAGACTTCACTTTCTATGTGTTCAGCAAGATTAAAGCCTTTTAAGAAATGACTTTCTGGGGTGGCTAGATGGTGCAATGGATAGAGAACCGGCCCTGGAGTCAGGAGGACCTGAGTTCAAATCGGGCCTCAGACACTTAATAATTACCTAGCTGTGTGACCTTGGGCAAGCCACTTAACTCCATTGCCTTGCAAAAACCTAAAAAAAAAAGAATGACTTTCTGGGGCAGCTAGGTGGCACAGTGGATAGAATACTGGCCCTAGAGTCGGGGGACCTGAGTTCAAATCCAGCTTCAAACACTTAATAATTACCTAACAGTGTGGCCTTGGGCCAGCCACTTTAACCCCATAACCTTGCAAAAAAACAAAAAAGAAATGACTTTGAACAAAATTGTGCCACCTGACTAAAAGAGTTTAACAGTATATGGTTGTTACTCCCTCTGAAGATATAATAATAATAATAATGATGATGATGATGATGATGATGATGATGATGATGATGATGATGTCTGTTGAAGAAGACCATGACCTCAGGTAGTTGATTCCATAACAAGAATATGAATTGGATTTGTTGTGCTAAATCACCAACCTCACTCTCTCCTCAAGAGTCATTTGAGTCCAGTGACAGATATGAATCAGGACAACTGGAGATGGTACTGGATATGAGGCAATCAAGGTAAAGTGACTTTTCCAAGAACCATTCACATTTTCTGGGACCTTCTTAATAAAAGGATTGATATACTACAGTCTGTGGAATGAAAGTATAAAATGAATTTTACATTGTTAAATGAAATTGTATTATATTTTAAAATGAAAAACCATTCTTAACTGCCCAGCAGCACAAAAATTGGCAGCAGGATTAATTTAACCCTCTTAACTGTAGTCTGCTAAACCCTTCCTTGGTAGATTATCCACTTGGAATTCCTATTACTGAACACCCTGTTTTTCATAATTCACTAGGAAAAACAAATTGGCATTTGTTCCTTCTACAGTTTTAGACTATGATTATATAGTCAGTGTTTCCAGTATATTTCCTCTACAAATTAGACAAGGTTTTTTTGAGCTAACTTTTGCATAATTAAATCTTTAAGCAGAGGTACCTAGGGCAGAGTGCTGGGTCTGGAGTCAGGAAGAACTTAGTTCAAATTCAGTCTCAGACACTTACTAATTTTGTGACCCTGGACAAGTAGCTTAACCGTACTTGCCTCAGTTTCTTCATCTAAAAAATGATCTGGATAAGGAAATGGCAAACCAATCCAGTATCTTTTCCAAGAAAATCCTAAATGAATTCATTCACAAAGACTCAAACATGATTGAACAACAACAATAACACCTAATGTATTACTGAATCCTTTTCAGAGGTTAATACAGAAAGTTTGGATTTCATTTTCCTGAATTGTTAATGTCCACTTGACTAACAGTAATATTTTTTCCTCTGATTTCAAACATATATAGAATGTTTACTTTACTCTGAGCTCCTTAGAGTTTCCAAGTTATCTTAGGATAACAGTTCCTGTTGGTCAAGAAGTTATAAGTTATCAATCCCTTGTTCAATTCCTTTTGGACATTTCACATATGTTTAAGGTTAACCTGATTCTGTTTTCAGGATGAGTTTGCCTTATTTAATTATTGACTATGTTTGGAATTCAACTTAAATTGTTCTCATAGTAGCAGGGATGCAGAGAAAAGTTTAAGTGCCTTAGGTTGTTTCAGGAACCTAGCTAAGATGTTCATCTTCCCTTTGTATAGATCACGTAGAGATTTTTTTTTTTTTTTTGGCACCTTCATTTGGATTATCTATGAGTTTCAGGGATCCCTGGAGAAAATTTTCCATATCTAAGTTGCTATGGGGCGGTAAGGTATTTTTTTGTAACTCATGAAAAAAGAGATGCCTATAGATTTATTGTTGGCTTATCTATTTGCTTCAGAGTTTCTGGAAGAAAAATTATGCTGCTTTATATTGCTTTAGAGACCAGAATATTAAAACATTAACCTGCTCTGTGAATATAGATCTAGAGTTGGAAGAGAATAGATGAGACAGACTGTGAAATATCCCTCTAATTTCTGCACTAAATTTGTAAGCACCAAGCCAAATTGGTTTAGTTTCTTAGCTGAGGGTGAAGGAGTAATTGCTAGGCAATATTAGGTATTAATCTCTTCCATGTGGTCTGAAAAATTCTGTAGGGATGAGACTTCTGAAAAGGAAACTTCATTTTCTTGATCTTCTCTTTACCAAATTAGAACTGGGTAATATCATTTCAAACACCATGACAGGTTATTATTAATAACTAAGCAATAATCTCAGCTTTATTTTGTAAAATTTTCTTTGTTGTATAGGTAAAACGTTGTACTAGGTAGGTGACAATTGTGATTTTTGCATATGTGAGATTTTATAAGATTTCTGCCATAGTGATTGTTTTGAGATTCTTTCCTATAAAACATCTAAGAAAAAACAATACTCATGCTCCCCAAGACGATGGAGGATTGTTTTACATTGGGTAAATGGACAGTATGGTCAACATTTGCTGAGGATGGACATTTTTTTAATGAGGAAAGAAGATTATGCAGTCTAGCTAATGGGCACACATACCAAACACTCAAATCCATGTGCAGAAAATTGATGAGCCAGCTTCTGAATGTTAATAATTATGTTAATAGAAGGTTCTATGAGGAAATGAACTTTATTGGTTATTGAATCAGAATTGCTATAGTGCATATCTAAGATTCCACTAGGAGCAACTCAGCTCTTTTTTCTTCTCTAGTATCCATTGAGGAAAACTAGCTGTTGTGGGACTCCAGATAGAGCTCTTTTCTCACCTTCTCTCCCAGCCACTACCAACAGTGACTCTGCTATTGCTGAGAGAGTATCAGCATTGGCATCTTACTCTTGTGGACTTGAAAAGATGGCCAAATGGCCTTGCTATTGTTTCTATCTCTGTTAAGTTTATTCTTTCCTTGCTTGGATAGAGTATTAGAGATGGAATAAACTAGACTGTAACTATGATCCTCAAAAGGTTAGGTTAACTACCAAAAATTGAGTATCAGGAATCCATGACAGATATAGCTGCCAGTGAAGACCTAGGAAGTGATCTGTAAAGCTTATCCCAGCAGTAAATCAGTTCTATCATTTGAGATGCTGCTTCCTAACTTCATCCACTGGTTATCCCATATTTGGAAATGAATTTGGTGGTGGGAATACTTAGTATTAAATGAATTTTTATAATTAAATTTCTCTTAAGCCCACTCTCACTATAAACAACACAATGTGGTATACCCTGATTCAGTGTGTACCTCAGTTCTTGCTATACCTTCTCAATAAATGTCCCTTTGCACAAGCTAAATGATAGTAATTGCTCAAATGGAATCAGTGTACTATTTACTAGCTGTTAATACTCTGTAGAATACAATGGGACAGGAGTTTGAGTCTTAGTATTATATATAGACTTTATCTGATAATACAATTAATCACTGGAAGCAGAGTTGGAAAAGGACCTCCAGAGCTTATAGAGGCACAAGAAACTTAAGAAGAACCAAGCTAACTGTGCATGGAAAGTGACCTGATTTAGGATTTATAGGGATTCTATAAGAGCCTTTACACCAATAAGCCATAGCATATATCCTTATACAAGAGAGACAGACTCTTAGTATAGTAGAAAGTACCGCTGAATTTGGAATTAGAGGATTTGGATCAATTAGAGGATCTGACTCTGCTAGTTCATGCATAGTATTGGGCAACTGTCATTACTATTCTGGAACTCATTTTGAGAAAATGGAATAGGAACTTTCTTGTTGCTCAGTCGTGTATGACTCTTCATGATCCCATGTTATCTCGCTATTTAGGAAACAAATTGATAAAAACTCAAACAACTTATTTTAGATTGGGACTAGTCTAATAATACTAGGAAAGAGCTCTATTCCTATAGGAACAATTAAGAAAAACACTAATTTGTAGTTCTTTGAGCCTTCAGAATCCAGGACAGCAAAAATTCATTGTTGTATAGCTTTTGCTGAAAAGTTTTTCCCTAAATTGTGTTCACTTTCTAAATCACCTTAGAGGGGCAGCCAGGTGGTACAGTGGATAGAGCACGGGCCCTGGAGTCAGGAGTACCTGAATTCAAATCCGGGCTCAGACACTTAATAATTACCTAGCTGTGTGGCCTTGGGCAAGCCACTTAACCCCATTTGCCTTGCAAAAACCTAAAAAAAAAAAGTAATCACCTTAGAAGTTCACTTAATAAGATCAAAAGCACTTGATTGGAGTCAGAGGACAACAGTTAGAATCCAGACTGTTATTTACTGTATATATAACCTTGGGCAAATCACTTATCATTTCTGATTTTCAGTTATCTTATAATTTAAGTGAATTCATTGGATTAGATAAATTCTGAGGTTCATTTAAGCTCACAATTTCTCATGAACCCCAATTTTATTTTATTTATTTTTTAAAGATTTTATTTATTTTGAGTTTTACAATTTTCCCCCAATCTTACTTCCCTCCCCCATCCCCCAGAGAAGGCAATTTGCCAGTCTTTATATTGTTTCCATGGTATACATTGATCCAAACTGAGTGTGATGAGAGAGAAATCATATCCTTAAGGAAGAAACAAAGTATAAGAGTTAGCAAGATCAGACAATAAGATATCAGTTTTTTTTCCCTAAATTTAAGGTAATAGTGCTTGGTCTTTGTTCAAACTCCCCAGTTCTTTCTCTGGATACAGATGGTATTTTCCATTGCAGAGAGCCCCAAATTGTCCCTGATTGCTGCACTGATGGAATGAGCGAGTTCATCAAGGTTGATCATC
This sequence comes from Macrotis lagotis, assembly GCF_037893015.1. NCBI lineage: Eukaryota > Metazoa > Chordata > Mammalia > Peramelemorphia > Peramelidae > Macrotis > Macrotis lagotis. The sequence continues at coordinate 610,937,880 of NC_133658.1, forward strand.
ACCCCCACGTTGCTGTTAGGGTGTGTAATGTTTTTCTGGTTCTGCTCATCTCACTCAGCATCAGTTCATGCAAATCCCTCTAGGCTTCCCTGAATTCCCATTCCTCCTGGTTTCTAATAGAACAATAGTGTTCCATGACATAAATATATCACGGTTTGTTAAGCCATTCCCCAGTTGAAGGACATTTACTTGATTTCCAATTCTTTGCTGCCACAAACAGGGCTGCTATGAATATTTTTATACAAGTGATGTTTTTACCCTTTTTCATTATCTCTTCAGGGTATAGACCCAGTAGTGGTATTGCTGGATGAAAGGGTATGAACATTTTTGTTGCCCTTTGGGTGTATTTCCAGACTGCTCTCCAGAAAGGTTGGCTAAGTTCACAGCTCCACCAACAATGTATTAGTGTCCCAGATTTCCCACATCCCTTCCAACATTGATCATTGTCCTTTCTGGTCATATTGACCAGTCTGAGAGCTGTGAGGTGGTGCCTCAGAGATACTTTAATTTGCATTTCTCTAATAAGTAATGATTTAGAGCAATTTTTCATATGACTATGGATCACTTTGATCTCCTCATCTGTAAATTGCCTTTGCATATCCTTTGAATAAACCCCAATTTTACATAGTATATTAAAGTAATATAAACCACTACTTTCTTCCATTAATTTAATAATGATTCTTATCCTATGAAAATAACTTTGTATATAACATATATGTATATGTGTACAGGCACATAGATATCTATATTTTAATTCCATCTCCTTTATAGTCTTATGTATTTAAAAATATTAGTCCTTCTTAGGAGGAATACATAAATTTCACTATATAATACTGCACATTACTTTTTAAATTAAATTGACTTTTTAAAAATTTTTAAATTTTATTTTGAATATTTTACAATTTTTCCCTTAATCTTGATCCCCCCCCACCTACAGAAGACAGTCTATTAGTCTTTACATTGTTTCCATGATATACATTGATCTAAGTTGAATGTGATGAGAGAGAAATCATATCCCTAAGGAAGAAAAATAAAGTATTGTGCCTGATTGTTGCACTAATGGAATGAGCAACAAACAGAGCTGCTATGAATATTTTTGTACAAGTGATGTTTTTTATACATTACTAAAATATTCTTGTTTAAGAGAAAACATAATACCCTCTCCCCCCCAAAAAGTATAGACCCTCATGAGAAATAAAATAAAGGAAAGAGGGAAAAAATGTGTTTCAGTCTGTGTTCTGACACCATCAGCTGTGTGGGTAGATCACATTTTTTTTTAGGTTTTTGCAAGGCAAATGGGGTTAAGTGGCTTGCCCAAGGCCACACAGCTAGGTAATTATTAAGTGTATGAGACTGGATTTGAACCCAGGTACTCCTGACTCCAGGGCTGGTGCTTTATCCACTGAACCATCTAGCCACCCCAGATCATATTCTTTATGATAAGTCCATCATAAAAGTTACTTCCATATTGTTCCTGTTGCTAATTGTAATTCCCTCGATCCATTCCTCCCCACTACCATATATTGTATTTTTTCTCTCCTTTCACTCTGTTCTTTTTCTTCTAAAATGTGCTGTAGGATAGCTGAGTGGTGCAGTGGACTGATCACTGGCCCTGGGGCTGAGACCCGGAGCCTACATACCTCCCCTGAGACCCAGCAACCACACTGCCCCATGGTCCCAGACAGGCCACCTAATCCCAGCCCCTTTTGAGAAGTAAAAAAGAAAATGTGTTATACCTGACTGTTCTCTACTATGATCTACCCTCTCCTCTATCACCCACATCCCCTCTTCCCCCTTCCCCCCCCTCCTTTTTACTCTAGATGTCTATACCCTATTGAGTGTGTATGCTGTTTCCTCTCTGAGCCCTTTCTGATGAGAATGAAGGTTCCCTCATTTCCCCCTCACCTTCCCCACTCCCATATCATTGCAAAAGCTCATTGCAAAAAAGAAGAAAAAAAAAACTTTTACATGAAATTTCTTAGCCTATTCCCCTCTCCTTTCTCTTTACTCCCTGTACATTTCCCTTTTAGCCATTAACTCCATATTTATGATATAGTACATCTTCAGATTCAGCTCTCTCCTGTGCTTCATCTATAAACGTTCCTTCTACCTGCTCTATTAAATGAGAAATTTCATATGAGTATTATCAGTATCATTTTTCTATGCAGGAATACATGTAGTTCATCATCATTAAGTCCCTCATATTTTACCCTTCTCCTTCACTCTCTATGCTTTACCTGAGTCCTGTATTTAAAGGTTAAAATTTCTGTTCAGCTCTAGTTGTTTCAACAGGAACATTTGAAATTCCCCTGGTTCATTGGAAGTTCATCTTTTCCCCTGGAAGAGGATGTTCAGTTTTGCTGGGTAGTTGATTCTTGGTTGCATTCCAAGCTCTTTGCCTTCTGGAATATTATATTCCAAGCCCTATGAGCCCTTAATGTAGTTGCTGCTAAGTCCTGTGTGATCCTGACTGTAGCTCTACAATATTTGAATTGTGTCTTTCTGGCTGCTTTTAATATTTTCTCTTTGGCTTGGGAGTTCTGGGACTTGACTATAATATATTCCTGCCTTTTTTTTTTGTATCTCTTTCCAGAGGAGATTGGTGGATTCTATTTTGCCTTCTGCTTCTAGTATATCAGGGTAATTTTCCTGTAGGATTTCTTTAAAAATGAGGTCAAGGAGCAGCTAGGTGGTGCAGTGGATAAAGCACCAGCCCTGGAGTCAGGAGTATCTGAGTTCAAATCCGGCCTCAGACACCTAATACTTTCCTAGCTGTGTGGCCTTGGACAAATCACTTAACCCCATTGCCTTGCAAAAAACCCTTAAAATAATGAGATCAGGGGCAGCTAGGTGGAGCAGTGGATAAAGCACTGGCCCTGGAGTCAGGAGTACCTGGGTTCAAATCTGGTTTCAGAAACTTAATAATTTACCTAGCCGTGTGACCTTGGGCAAGCCACTTAACCCCATTTGCCTTGCAAAAAAAACCTAAAAAAAATGAGGTCAATGATCTTTTCCTGATCATGACTTCCAGGTATCCCAATAATTTTTTAAATTGTCTTTCCTGAATCTGTCTTCCAGGTCAGTTGTTTTTCAATGAGATGTTTCACATTTTCTTCTAATTTTTCATTCTTTTGGTGTTTTAGTATTATGTCTTGACTTCTCATAAAGTCATCAACTTCCTTTAGCTCCATTCTACATCTGAAGGATGTGTTTTCCTCAGAGAGCTTTCTTATCTCTTTTTCCATCTGACCAATTCTGCTTTTTAAAACATTCTTCTTCAGAATAACTTTTTTGAATTGTTTTATCCATTTGAACTTTGCTAGTTTTTAACATGTTATTTTCTTCAGCATTTTTTTGGATCTCCTTGACCAGGCTGCTGACTTCATTTTCATGTTTTTCCTGCATCTCTCTCATTTCTTTTCTCATTTTTCCTTCTACCTCCCTCACTTGATTTTCAAAATCTTTTTTGAACTCTGTTATAGCCTGAGCCCAACTTTCATTTTTCATGGAGCCTTTAGATGCAGGAGCTTGTACTTCCTCATCTTCAGATTGAGGAGGATTCTTGGGATCATAGACAATGTCTTTCTCAATGGTGTTCCTCTTTTTTCTCTGTTTACTCATTCCTCCAACCTGTTTTGGGGGTACTTCTTGAGCTTTTGAGTTATTTGGACACCTGCTTTGGGAGTTTTTTTGGGATACCTCACTGGGACCTTTATTCTTCCAAGGGCATATGCTCTCTTGCCTGTGCTTTGATATGTAGATGACCACAGGCACTCCCCTCTGCCCTGTATCTGTGAGGAGGGTCCAAACTGCAACCTGGATCTGCGTGTGGGCAAACAGCAGAGTCCTGCCCCAGGGAGGGCAGAGAAATTTCTGCAGTTTTCCCTGATCCCCTTACTGTCTATGGGCTGTGCCGTGGAGGTGCAGGCTGGTTTCTCCTGATTCTCACTGCACGTTCTGCGACGTGTTCCTCACTTCACACTTATTCTGATGTAGTGGAGTTCTCTTATGGCCCCTTCAAGATGTTGCTGGTGATCCCTGGGCTGGGCTTGGCTGGGCTGGGCTGCCCTGTGGCTGCTTTTTTCCAACCCCTGGTCCTGGTAAAACACACCTTCTGAATTATCTTGAACTGGGAAATTGTATCACTCAGTCTTTCTTTGGGTTCTGCCTATCTAAATTTTGGCTAGAGTCATAATTTGCTGGATTTTGGAGTTTTGGGGGGAAAGAGTTTCTGGGAAATGCTGCCTTCACACTGCCCTCTTAGCTCTGGCTGTAATTAAATTTATTTTTAAATCTGCCAAAAATCCACCTTCAATCTCTCATACTTCCCTCACATAGAATGAAAGAAAAATAAAACATTTTACAAACATGTAGAGTCAAGTGGAAATTCCTTTTCATTATTTTTTGTACAATAGTATTCTATCATGTATATGCCACACATTATTCAGTCATTCCCCAATTGATGATCATCTCCCATTCTTTTGCCACTTTAAAAAAAGCTACTATAAATAGTTTTGACCATCTTCACCTAAAATTTGTGTTTCTTAAGACTAATTGCTCCTTAAACTATTATTTTATTAGTTTTCCCTTCTTTCTTCCATTTTCCTGTTAGGGGAGATATATTTTTATGCCAATGAGGTATATTTTCTCCTTCTCTTTGAGTAGATTAGTCGAGAACAAAATTAAAATAAAAGCCACTTCCCCAACCTTTTATTCTTTGTATAGATATCTGGTTGTATGCCTCTATTATATAAGATAATTTCTTTCCAAGCTTCCTTTTTCCCCACCCAGTGTCTTTTTCTTTTAAGACCAACAATTCCTAGGCCTTCTTTCTAATTATACTGAAATTCTGATCCTTGATGATAGGGTTCAAGGAGGATACATATATCATCTCCCCATTTTTTAACATAACCAGTTTATCCTTGGTTAGTCCTTTATGATTGTTTACTTGGGTTTTCCTTTTAAATTTTCTTTTCTTTTTGTTTTAGATTTTTTTTCAAGGCAATGGGTTTAAGTGGCTTGCCCAAGGCCACACAGCTAGGTGATTATTAAGTGTCTGAGGCTAGATTTGAACACATGTACTCTGACTCCAAGGCTGGTGCTCTATCCACTGCTCCACCTAGCTCCCCAACAAAACAAATCTGATGACTGAAGTACTTATTCTTGTGTCAGAGGTTGAAAAGACTGAAAAATGTGAAATAGAAAAAAAAGAAGAAGAAGAAAGAAATGAAGGAAGAAAGCATCAAAGATGAATAATGTGTATGCAACATGCTACAAATGGTTTAGCTGGATCCTTTAGGGAGGAAGCAATTTATTATACTATGGGGAGAAGTAGTATGGCTCTACAAAAGCTTCCAAGGACACTTCATGTAACAATGTCAGGAACAGAGTGCTGGGTCAATCTGAAAAGTAATGTGGAGGTGATTTATTAATGTGAGAAAAATAGATGTCCTCCTAGGCCATGTGCTTAGGATGACATAGAATAACTCTGACTTTTGTTATACCTGACAATTGCACACTACTGGTCATTCAAATGGAGACAAATGATGTTACCATAAGGATGTCAGAAAGCATTGCTCATAGTCTGAAGAAAATAATTGAAGACTTAAAGACACATGGGACGTTTTCACTATTTTAGCCCATTGAACATAAGGACTTCGTGGGAATTGGATAACTCATTAAGGTAGCGGGATATGGAAGATTATAGGTAAAGTATTTGTATCTATAATCATGGAAAAAATCCAGAGCAGAATCCAAGCTGAAGATAGATTCCTTTATCAATGATAAAAACACTAAATGTTCCTGTTGGTAGTTGACATTGTTCTTGTTCAAAAACCTTGAAACACTGTCTAAAGTGCTGGAAGAGATTCGCAACTGCTTTAAAGAACTAGGCCTGACCTCCACATAGGCTGGCAGAGTGGGGTGGGAGGGAGGACACAAATGGCTGAATTTAGTAGAGGGTAGTCAAAGTAAAATACATAAAAAGCACTCAATTATATATGTTGCTCACCACAGAATCAAAAGTTGTATCTTTTGGAGCCAAAAAAGAAAACAGAGGATTCATGCAGAAAGATCCTAAAGGACATAGAGTCATTAGGTCAAGGATCATGAGAACATCTTTAACCTGAATCAACAGAGGGAAGGCCAGAGATCCAACTACAAAATAATTCTATCACTCCAAGGACCTATAGATATCTCTTAAGGCCACTCAGGTTAGATCTTAGTTAGAAGCAAGAAAGATTTGCAAGAAATGGCAGTGATTCCAAGAATTATGACTAAAGAAATGCTATATTGATCAGAAAGGAAATAAAAGTAAGCAACAACTAAAAGACTCTTTAATGTTCTAATTCTGTGTCTTTCTAAGTACTTAATGAAAAATTATGTGTTTAGATTTTAAGTAATACAAATCACCAAATTAATAATAACTATGCTATTGATATTATAAAATAAGTAATTAACAAAAAAAGAAAGAAGGAATCAAACCATAATTCTTTTCCATCCCTTACTGTCTTTAGAACAGTTCTTTACATCTGTCTTGGGTGTCTTGTGAACCATAATGCATCACTTTAACCAATAAAGTATCTATTAACATAGGATAGCAATTTACAGACTGTGGATGAGAAGGAACTTGGTGTATTATATAATTATATGATTTGTTTCTTACAACAACCCTGTGATATGGCTGCTGCTGTATTCTTCAGTGGCCTTTAGTACAGGTATCTATTTATAGCACTCCCTAGATAATTCATAATATTCTGAAGTCAGTCTTTTATACTAAGGACATAGATGAAAATAAACTTATTCTTTCCAAAAAGTTTCAAGAAAGCGATTAGCAAGTTATTCTGGAAGAGAGTGGTTGGCAAGATACTACAAGTGTATCAAAGAGGTTGAGTGTAGAGAAGTCAGTTAAGAGAAATTGGAACTGGCTGTTACTATAGATAAGGTCCAGAGTTCTGGAAACAAAAGAAATTCAGTAGAAGTCTTATTACTGACTAGGCGACAACAAAAATAAACTCATCCTGGGTTAGATTTATTTCATGCCTTACTTTCTATTGTCTATAATTACTTGTTGAAGCCAGAAAGAGGTCAAATAATGAGAAGTTATTCTATCATTGATTGCAGAAAAGTGCAGAATTGTATTAGCCTATAGGAAAATCCTCATACCATCTTTAGATTATAAATGCATTCTCATAATCTTTTTCTCCTTTTCCTCTAGTTCATTAAAATAGAGTAGTTCTCTGTAAATATGAGTTTTACTTATTAACTTATCAACTGGATAGACGGAGAACAACTTAATCATTAAATATTATAATTTTCTATGCTAAAGATTACAAGAGTTTAAAAATAACCTTGGTTTTATTTAGAAACTTTCTCTGGAACTGTGGAGTTTGAACAAAGACCAAGGACTATTACCTTTAATTTGGAAAAAACTGTTATCTTATTGTCTGATCTCTCTCTTACATTTTATGATTCTTCCTTAAGGATATGATTTGTCTCTCATCACATTCAATTTGGATCAATGTATACCATGGAAACAATGTAAAGACTGGCAAATTGCCTTCTGTGGGGGATAGGGGGAGGGAAGTAAGATTAGGGGAAAAAGTTGTAAAACTCAAAATAAATAAAATCTTTAAAAAATGAAACTTTCTCTGAAGAATTAAATATGTGTACAAAAAGCACTGCCTCTAGAGTCAGAATATCATAGTTCAAATCCTTCCTACATTTGATGCTAAACTTCATGTAATTTGGATAAGTCACTGAATTTCCCTAGGGTTCAGTTTTCATATCTATAAAATCAGAGGCTTAAACTAAGTGGTATCTAAAGTCTCTAGCATGTTTCATTTAAAATCCTATGATTCTTTGCAGATCTCATTCACATCATCTTCTCTGTAACAAAAGGTTAATAATTAACTATTGCAGGTTAAAAAATGTGTACATCATTAGAAAGTAGGCATACTTTGTAATGTTCATGGAAATTAAGGCCATTGACAGAATTGTCCAGCTATTGAGATTGCTAGACTATCCACCCAAAATATGACCTTTCTTCCAATTTAGTTTATGCTATACCCAGAATTGAACATAGAGACTTTTAAAAGTCATTATTTAAGGTATCTGGATGATTTTTACATAAAATCTAATGTCTCTATCACAAATTTGAATGTGTCTTTTTTGATTTGAGCTTAAAACATAATGTAAAATTTTCCTTCCTTTAAATTTCCTGAGTCCTGAGCTGAAAAGTAAAAGCAATTTGGCACCAATAAATGCATTTTCCTAACAAAGGGGATCATAACCCAAGGCTCTGTTAACTTAAAAAAATTTTAAACTACACTTCATCCCTAAATGATAAATGATCAAAGGATATGAACATGCATTTCTCAGACAAAAGAATCAAAACTGTCTAAAGTCATATTTAAAAATGTTCTAAATCACTAATGAATAGAGAAACGCAAATCAAAACAACTCTGAAGTTTCACCTCACACCCATTAGATTGGCTAATATGATAGAGAAGGGAAATGACAAATGTCAGAGGGGATGTGGGAAATTTGGGACAATAATGCACTACTGGTAGAGCAGTAAACTCCCTCATCATTCTGGGGAGCAGTTTGGAACTCTGCCCAAATTGCTATAAAAATGTGTATACCTGTTAACCCAGTAATATCACTATTATGTCTCAATCCAAAAGAAATCAAAAACAAAAAGGAAAATTACTTGGCATGTAGAAAAATACTTACTGCAGCTCTTTTTGTATTGGCATAGAACGGGAAATTGAGAGGGCATTCATCAAATTAGAAAGAACTAAACAAGTCATTGAACAACATTCTATATATAGAACATTCTATACATAGATATATAGAAAAGTCCTGAAAAGACTTACATTAACTGATGCAGAATGAAGTGAGCAGAACCCTGAGAACATTGTATATAGTAGTTTCATTCACTCTATGACTAATATAGAAATATGAAAATCCAAGTATAATATCTATATCAAACTGCTTAACTTTTCAACAATGAGTAGGGTAGGAAGGGAAAGAATTTGGAACTAGAAATTTTTAAAGAATGAAGGTTAAAAATTTTACATAAAATTTATTTATAAAAATAAAATACTTAAAACGGCTTTTTTATTTTAAAGTATTTTATTTAAAGATGAGAAGTGAACAGTTCTTGCCTTTTTTCTAGTTCAATAAACTAATTTTTTGCTAATTTAATGTGATGGCATTGAATAAGTAGATTAGGTAGCATTGTCATTTTTATTATATTTGATCTGCCAAATAATGAATATTTCTCTAATTATTTAAATCTGACTTTATTTGCATAGAAATTTTAAAAAATTACATATATGTTTGTCATTGGCATGTTTGTCTGGGTTTGTCTTGGCATGTAATTCCAGATATTTTAGATATTTCAGATATTTAGATATTTCAGATATTTTATACTACAGTTATTTTCAATGAATTTTCTCTTAATATCTCTTCTTGCAAGGTTTGGTGCTGATATATAGAAATACTGATGGTTTCTAACATTAGTTGAATCACTAGAATTTTCCATGGATATCTTCATATGGTCTTACATTTTATTTTAGAGATAGTTTTATATTTAGAGATAGTTGTTAGTTTAGAGATAGTTATTGCCCATTCTGAAGGCCTTCAATTTTTTCTTCTTGCTATGGTTAGCATTACTAATTTAACGTTGAATAATATTGTTAATAATGGGCATCCATGTTTCATTCCTATTTGTATTGGGAAAGGTTCTAACTTATCCCTGTTGCAAATAATGCTTGCTTTTGGTTTTAGATAGAGGTTTCTTAGTATTTTCAGGAAAATCCATTTATACTTATGCAATGAAATTTATTTATTTATTTTTGAATTTTTATTTTTGGCAAGGCAATGGGGTTAAGTGGCTTGTCCAAGGCCACACAGCTAGGTAGTTATTAAGTGACTGAGGCCGGTTTTGAACTCAGGTACTCTGACCCCAGGGACAGTGCTCTATCCACTATGCCACTTAGCCACCCCTGCAATGAAATGTTTTTAATAGAAGTGAGAATATATTTTTTAATATTTAATATTTATTTATTCTCATTTTGTACAAATGGTTTTTTTATACATTAATAAAATATTCTTATTTAAGAGTAAACAAAATACCCCCTCCCCCCCAAAAAATATAGACTCACTTGAGTGATAAAGTGAAGGGGAGAGAAAGAAATTAAAATAAAAAAATAATAGTAATAACTGTAGGTATGGCCAGGTGGTGCAGTGGAAGGGGCACCAGCCCTGGAGTCATGAGTACCCAAGCCCACATCCAGCCCTGTACACCCAACAATCAACCAGCCGTGTGACATGCAAGCCACCCGAACCCCACTGCCCTGCAAAAACCAAAAAAAAAAAAACCCTGAAAAAACTCCAGCAAAATAAAATAAAATAGTAATAATAGTAGGGGTGGCTAGGTGGCAGACAGAGCATTGGCCCTTGAGCCAGGAGCACCTGGGTCCAAATCTGGCCTCAGGCACTCAGTGATCACCCTGCTATGCGGCCCCAGGTGGGCCACCCAGCCCCATTTGCCCTGCACCCCCCCCAAAAAAGTAATAACAATAAAAACTGTGTTTGAGTCTTTCTTCCAACACCAACAACTCTGTCGCGAGTGGGTCACATTCATTATGATAAGTCCATGGCAAAAGTTACTTCCATATTTTTCCATTTGCCATTGCTGATTGCAACTCCCTCCTTTTGTATTTCTCCACTACCATGTACTATATTTTTCCTCTTTCCTTTCACTCTGACTCTGCTGTAGCGTAGCTGAGTGGCACAGCAGACAGATCCCTGGCCCTGGGGTCAAGAGGCCCGGAGCCCCCATACCACCCCTTAGGCCCAGCATCCACCTGGCCCTATGGTCCCAGACAGGCCATCCAATCCCAGCCCCTTGCAAGAAGTAAAAAGGAAAATGTGTTATATCTGACCACTCTCCCTCCATGGTCCATCCTCTCCACCATCACTCACATCACCCCCCCTTCCCCCTGTCCCCCCCTCCTTCTTACTCCAGATGTCTATTCCCCATTCAGTATATATGCTGTTTCCTCTCCTAGCCACCTCTGGTGACAGCAAAGGTTCCCTCATTCCCCCTTGCCTTCCCCCCTTCCATATCATTGCAGTAGCTCATTGTAATAAAGAAAAATCTTATTATATGAAATATCTTGGCCTATTCCCCCCTCTCCTTTTTCTTTCTCCCATTACATTTCCCTTTTTTCTATTGATTCCATTTTTACTCCATATTTTATCTTTGAATTCAGCTTTCTCCTGTGCTTCAACTATAAAAGCTCCCTCTACCTGATCTATTAACTGAGAAGGTTCATATGAGTATTATCAGTGTCATTTTTCTATGCAGGAATACATGCAGTTCATCATCATTAAGTCCCTCATATTTTCCCCCTCTCCTCCAATCTCTATGCTTCACCTGAGTCCTGTATCTGAAGATCAAACCTTCTGTCCAGCTCTGGCCATTCCAACAGGAACATTTGAAATTCCCCTGGTTCATTGAAAGTCCATCTTTTTCCCTGGAAGAGGACATTCTGTTTTGCTGGGTAGTTGATTCTCGGTTGCATTCCAAGCTCTTTTGCCTTCCAGTATATTATATTCCAAGCCCTACGAGCTTCCAATGTAGCTGCTGCTAAATCCTGTGTAATCCTGACTGCAGCTTCACGATATTTGAATTGTGTCCTTCTGGCTGCTTGTAATATTTTCTCTTTGACTTGGGAGTTCTGGAACTTGGCTATAATATTCCTAGAGGTTGGTTTTTTGGGATCTCTTTCTCAGGGGCATCAGTGGATTCTCTCCATTTCTATTTTGCCCTCTGCTTCTAGGATATCAGGGCAATTTTCCTGTAGTAATTCTTTGAAAATGATGTCAAGGCTCATTTCCTGATCATGACTTTCAGGTATTTCAATAATTTTTAAATTATCTTTCCTAAGTCTTTTTTCCATATCAGTTGTTTTTCAATGAGATATTTCACATTTTCTTCTAATTTTTCATTTTTTGCTTTTGAAGTATTGATTCCTGATTTCTGGTAAATTCATCAATCTCCCTGATTCTATTCTTTGTCTGAAGGATTTGTTTTCCTCAGAGAGTTTTCTTATCTCTTTTTCCATCTGGCCAATTTTGCTTTTTAAAGCATTCTTCTCCTCAATAACTTTTTGAATTGTTTTATCCATTTGACCTAAGCTGGTTTTTAGCATGCTATTTTTTTGGATTTCCTTGACTTAGCTGCTGACTTCATTCTCATGTTTTTCCTGCATCTCTCTCCTTTCTTTTCCCAGTTTTTCTTCTAACTCCCTCATTTGATTTTCAAAGTCTTTTTTGAGCTCTGTCATAGCCTGAGCCCAATTTCTGTTTTTTCTTGGAGTCCTTAGATGCAGGAGCTTGTACTTCCTCATCTTCAGACTGAGTATATTGATCCTTCTTGGGTTCATAGATAATGTATTTCTCAATGGTGTTTCTCTTGTTTCTCTGCTTGCTCATTTCACAGCCTAAGCCTGTTTTTGTGGTGCTTCCTGAGCTTCTGGGACACTCCCACAAGGGTCTCAGTGTGTGAGGCTCTGTTCTCCCTCCTGGTCTGTGAGTGACCACAAGCTCCAACCCCCCCCCCTTGCCACAGGGCTGAGGTGGGGGGGCCCTGCTGTTTTATGTGGGGGCCTGGACTGAGATCAGGATCTGAATGTGGTCAGAGCCCCAGAGTCCTGTTCCAGGGGCAGAGGACAGAGCTCTGCAGTCTCTCTTCACTCCCCTCCCTAGGTTCAATGGGCTCATGCCCTGGAGGCTCCTGTTTACTGGCTCCGCCTGCTTCTGTTTCCTGGATCTGGAATGCAGTGGCTAAGCAGCTGGCTCTGTGCCCTGAGGGCTGGACTTCAAGTGCTCCCTCTGGCAGAGGTCTCCCACTGTTCCTCCAATTTGTGCCTGGTGTTCCCTGGAGTGTAGATCAGGAAACTCCCCTGCTGCTGTGAGCTACCACTCTTAGCACCCTGGGGCTTCCTTCAGGAGGCTGAAGTTCTTTCACTCTGGCGGGCCACCCCTCTGGCAGGCCGCCTCTCCGACCCCAGGGAGCAGAGCCTTTCTGCTCTTTTCCAGGTTACCTTGAGTAGGAGAACTGCCTCACTGGGTCCCTCTGTGGGTTCTGTCTCTTGAAAATTTGGTTAGAGTCCTTAGTTTCAAAGATTTATGAGAGAGCGCCTAGGACTCGATCCACTCTTGTCACCATCTTGGTCCACCCCCGTCGAATATATTTTTTTAAAGAAAGATTTTATTTATTTTGACTTTTACAATTTTCCCCCATTCTTGCTTCCCTCCCCCCCACCCCCCACAGAAGGCAGTCTGTTAGTCTTTACATTGTTTCCATGTTATACATTGACCTAAGTTGAATGTGATGAGACAGAAATCATATCCTATGGAAGAAAAATAAAGCATAAGAGTTAGAAAAATTATATAATAAGATAACAGATTTTCTCCCTAAATTGAAGGTAATAGTCTTTGGTCTTTGTTTAAACTCCACAATTCTTTCTCTGGATACAGATGGAATTCTCCATTACAGATAGCCTAAATTGTCCCTGATTGTTGCACTGATGGAATGAGCATCAGTTGATCATCACCCCGATGTTGCTATGTGGGTGTACAATGTTTTTCTGGTTCTGTTCATCTCGCTCAGCATCAGTTCATAAAAATCCTTCCATGCTTCCCTGAATTCCCATCTCTCCTGGTTTCATGGAAATGAAAGTATATTTTGTCAAGAGCTTTTTTTGAATCTTTTAATATAGTCATTTGACTTAATTTCATTATTTAAATAATCAATTATGTTAATAGTTTTCTTTTGCCAAACCAACCCTGCATTCTTAGTTTAAATCCCACTTGCTCATTGTCTTTGTATAAAAAAATTGGGGGCAGCTAGGTGGCACAGTGAATGGAGCACTGGCCCTGGAGTCAGGAGTACCTGAGTTCAAATAATTACCTAGCTGTGTGGCCTTAGGCAAGGCACTTAACTCCATTTGCCTTGCAAAATCCTAAAAAAAAATGTTGTTTATTGTTTCAACTGCTTTTTAGTTAATTCTCTAGGATCCTCTAAGTATACCATCTTATTGCCTGCAAAGAGTTAATAGTTTTATTTCCTCATTGCCTGTTCTCATACCTTCAATTTCTGTCTTGTCATATTGCTATAATTAGCCTTCCTGTTAAATACTGAATGACAAGTGGTATCTTATACTATTGATAAAAAGTGTTTAGTGACAGACAGTAGGAACTTCATTTTTCCATCATCCCTCCTAAACAATGCACCCATATAGTAAATCCTTAATTACTTCATACTGTGGAATCAAATGAGCAGAACAATCACTATTCTAAGAACAATCACTGTAATTCATGCTTTTTCTCAGCTTCTTGTCACTGTTTCTTCTCTTCTCTTTCTCTCTTCCTGCCTATGCTATATTAAGCTTATTAAAATGCAGAAGCTGGGAGTGGGTAGGTGGGGCAGTGAACAGAGCACTGGCCCTGGAGTCAGGAGTACCTCAGTTCAAATCTGGCTTCAGACAATAATTACCTAGCTGTGTGGCCTTGGGCAAGCCACTTAACCCCATTGCCTTGCAAAAAAATAAACAAACAAACAAAAAACTAAAATGTAGAAGCTGCTTGAGGAACATAGTGATTTCTTAATAAATATTTATTGAGATCAGAGCCAAGATGGCAGAGTAGAGGCAGGAATTCCCAAAAGCTCTTCCACAGACCACTCCAAATGCCTTAAAAGTACACTTTAACTAAATTTTAAAGTGGCAGAACCCACACAAAAGACTGAGTGAAATAATTTTCTGGCCCAAGACAACTTGGAAGATCCCCTGGAAGGGTCTGTTCCACCAGGATTCAAAAGGGTCACCTGAGCAAACCAGCTCCAGCTTTCGAGGGACAACTCATGGGGTATTTGAGTCCCTGAAGGTGCTTGGGTCAGTGGCAGCGGGGTAGTTTTCAGACCTCTCAACCTAGGATTGCCAAGGACAACTTGGAAGGTCAGTGGGAAAATTCTGCTGCACCAGAGTGGACATGGAACCCAGGTCAGAGCAGGCCTCAGCACAGCCTCACTGCAGGAATCTGCTGAACCACCCAACAGCTGCTTCCAGAGTGCTCAGCTCATGGACAAAGGAGTTGGGGAGACAGCAAAGGTCTGGAACAGGACTCTGCTGCTTTGCCTATACTCAGATCCAGGTCATAGTCTGGCACCCCATATTGCCATAGCAGAGCAGGAAGCCTCCTCACAGCTCCAGGGTAGAGGGGAGTGCTTGTGGAGACCAGAGCACAGGCCAGGAGAACAGTCAGAGTTTGAAGGAATTGAGGGCACTGGGGAGCAGTGTCCAAAACCCCTCAAATACTTGGGAAAGTGCATTAAAATCAGATGATAGACTGGGAAAAAGAGCAAACAACAGAAAAAAAGAAGACTCTGACCATAGACAATTACTTTGGTCTCATGGAGGATCAAAATACACATTCAGAAGATGATGAAGTCAAGAAAATAGGAATGGGTCTCAGGGTATTTCAGAACTCAAAAAAGATTTTGAAAATCAAATAAATAAGGGAAATAGAGGAAAAATTGGGAAGAGAAATGAGAGCAATGCAGGAAAATCATGAAAATGAAGTTAGCAGTTTGGTGGAGGTACAAAAAATAATGAAGAAAATAAAATCTTAAAAATCAGTTTAGGTCAATTGGAAAAAGCAGTTCAAAGGGTCAATGAGGAGAAAAATACCTTAAAAAGAAGAAATGACCAGATGGAAAAGGAGATATAAAAGCTCTCTAAAGAAAATAAGTCCTTAGAGCACCAGCCCTGGAGTCAGGAGTACCTGTGTTCAAATCCAGTCTCAGACACTTAATAATTACCTAGCTGTGTGGCCTTGGGCAAGCCACTTAACCCCATTGCCTTGCAAAAACCTAAAAAAAAAAGAAAAAAGAAAATAAGTCCTTCAAATGTAAAATGGAGCTCAGAGAAGCAGATAATTTTGTGAAAAATCAAGAAACAATAAAACAAAACCAAAAGAATGATAAACTAGAAGAAAATGTGAACTATCTCATTAGAAAAAAACAACTGATCTAGAAAACAGATTCAGGAGAAATAATTTAAAAATTAGAGTTTTACCTAAAAGTCATCACCAGGAAAAAAAACCCTAGATTTCATTTTTCAAGAAATTCTCCAGGAAAATTGCCCTAATATTCTAGAAGCAGAGGGTAAAATAGAAATTGAGGGAATCTACCAATCACCTGAAAGAGATTCCAAAATAAAAACTCCCAGAAATATAATAGTCAAATTCCAGAACTCCCAAGTCAAAGAGAAAATATTACAAGCAGTCAGAAAGAAATATTTCAAATATTGTGGCACTACAGGATTACACAAGATTTAGTAGCTTCTACATTAAGGGCTCTTAGGACTTGGAATATGATATTCTGGAAGGCAAAAATCCTTGGATTACAACCAAAAATCAACTACCCAGCAAAACTGAACATCCTCTTTCTTTTTTATTATATAAATATTTTATTTGTTTTCCAGTTATATAAAATAATAGTTTCTACCTATCATTTTTGGTAAGGTTTTGAATTTTACACATCCCCCCCCCCCAGAAGGCAGCCTGATAATCTTTACATTGTTTTCCAAGCTATTCATTGATCAAAATTGAATGCGTTGAGAGAAAAATCATATCCTGGAGGCAAAAATAAAATATTAGAGATAGTAAAATTATGTAGTACAGAAGACAACTTAAAAAAAAAATTGAAAGTAATAGTTTTTGGTCTTTGTTTAGACTCCATAGTTCTTTCTCTGGATACAGATGGTATTCTTCATTGTAGATACCCTAAAATTGTCCTTGATTATTGCACTGATGTAATGAGCAAGTCCATTATGGTCACTCATCACCTCCATGTTGCTTTTAGGGTGTACAGTGTTCCTTTGGTTCTGCTCATTTTGCTCAGCAACAGTTCATGCAAGTTTTTCCAGGCTTCTCTGAAATCCCATCCCTTCTGGTTTCTAATAGAACAATAACTGAACATCCTCTTTCAGAGGAAAAGATGGATATTTAATGAAGTAGAGGACTTTCAGACTTTCCTGTTTAAATGGCTAGAACTGAACAGAAAGCTTGATCTGCAAGTAGTGGACTCAGGTGAAGCATAGAAAGCATGAACAGGAAGGGCAAATCAGGAGGCACTTAATGATGTTGAACTGGGTGTATTCCTGCCTGGGAAGATTATACCAATAACTCATATGAAACATCTCATTTATTAGGTCAGTTAGAAGGAGCATATGTAGACAAGGCACAGGAGGGAGCTGAATATGAAGGTATAATATATTATAAAGATGGTGTCAATGGATGAGAAAAGAATGTACTGGGAGAATAGGAAAGGAGAGTAGAATTGGCTAAGACATTTTACATAAAAGAGGCAAGATAAAACTTCAGCAATGGAGTGGAAGGAGGAAGGTGAGGGGGAATGAATGAACTTTCATTCTCATAAAAAATGGCTCAGAGAGGAAATAATATATAAACTCAATAGGGTACAGAAATCTATCTTACCCTAAAGGAAAAAGGAGAGGAAAGGGATGGGAGAAAGGGGACAGGGGAGAGGAGGGGGAATGTAGCTAATTGGAAAGAGAGGGAATATTGTGGGAGAGGGTAGTCAGACACAACACACTTTTGAGAAGGTACAGGGTGAAAGGAGAGAGAGAGAGAGAGAGAGAATAGAATAAATGGGAGTGAGGAGGACTAGGATGGAGGGAAATACTACTAGCAACTTTAGGGAAAAAACTATTAAAGCAACTTCTCTGATGAATTTGTGATAAAGAATACAATGTAACCTGGAGATAGAGCCCATAGCATCTGAACACAGACTAGAGAACATTTTTTTCCTCTCATTTTATTTTTGATGAGGTTTCTCTGTATTTGTGAGGGGAGGGAGGTTTATGTTTGCTTTTACAAGACCATTGTAGTAATGTAAAAAATAAATACATTAAATGTAAAAAAAATTGGTTGTGATCAATAAATAAATATTGACTGATGGTTTGATTGAAAAGTCTTCTGTGTGCTCGGTAGACATGCATTTTGTAATCTTTGGAATGGGATTTCCTTTTTATTATTGTCTCTTGTGTTTTTGTTAGTATTGTAATTATTGTGTTGTTAATGTTGATTTTTGAGGATTTTCTTTGCTGAAGCTATTGAGTCAGGATCTCTGAGGATTCCTTAGGATTTTCTAGTAACAATCATATCATCAGCAAATATGGATAGTTTTACCCCCTCTTTACCTGTTTTGATGTCTTTATAATTTCATTCTCTTGTCTTATTAGGGTTGCTGGCATTTCTGGAACTATGTCAAAAAATAATTGGGACAGTGGGTTTCATTGACTTACTCCTGTATTTATTGGAAAAGAGTCTAATGTGTGTCTATTGCATATGGAGTTTGTTTTTGGATATCAATAGGTGCTTTTTATGATATTATTAAAAAAGACACCTCTATGCCTATACTCTGTAGGGTTTTTTGGTTGTTGTATAAAGGTGTTTTCCTTTGTCGAAGACTTTTTCTTCATCCATTGAGATTTTCAAAAGTTATGATTTTATATTAAGATGATATTTATAATGAAGTTAATAATAATAATAACAGAGAGGGCAGCTAGGTATCACAGTACATAGAACACTGACCTTGAAGTCAGGAGGTCCCGAGTTCAAAGTGTCTGAGCTTTAGATAACTTGATAATGTACTGTGTCACCTTGGGCAAATTACCCCATTATCACACACACATACACACACACAACACACACACATACAGGAAAAACTAAAGTAATAATAACAGCTTCTAAAGATCCTTTTCTCAGGCAGGCTCTGCATCTTGGAAAATAATGAAAACAAGTAGCAGAAGTCATCTGTCAATCATGATCTGAATTGTACTTATCTGTGTCAAGTGAATTATATCAATATAACTTGTATTGTATTGCAACCCCCAAATGATGCAATAGACCCAGCTATTGCCACAGGACTCCTACTTGCATGGACACAAATCATGCAATCAATATATTGCCCTGCATGGCAGGCTAGTCTTGGGAAGATCACTCAGGTCCCAAATCTAATTATTCTAATGATCCTTCTGCTCATTTATGAATCATGTATAAAACATCTGACTTCATAAAAGCAAGATGGAGTTCAAAGGAATGGAATAATCCTGTGATTTGTTAATCATTTCTTTACAAAGAAAGTAATGAACCACTATCTGATTTATGGCACTGTGTATCCTGCCTGCTTTGGTTTAGTAAAAACAACTTGTTTAACAAGGTAATAAAATGATTTTAGGTGTTTTGGTTTTTAATAAGATTAGTTATATTTGTCTCCCCAATGTTGAACCATCTTTGCACCCCTGATATGTAATATTTTGATTTGCACTCACCAAGTCAATGTATGACTTCTTGGATAAATCCTGTTTGTCAGAATTTTGTTTAAAATTATTTAGTTAATTTTATTAATGATATTGCTTCTAGCATTCTTTTCTGTTTTATTTTTTCCTAGTTTAGGCATTAGGAATATATTTTTCTGGTAAGAAGAAAGTACTTTCTCAATTGTTGAGAATAATTTGTGAAGCATGGGCACTGTTTTTTTTAAATTTTTATTAAAGATATTATTTGAGTTTTACAGTTTTCCCCCAATCTTGCTTCCCTCCCCCCACCCCCACCCCACAGATAGCACTCCGTCAGTCTTTAATTTGTTTCCATGTTGTACCTGGATCCAAATTGGCTGTGATGAGAGAGAAATCATATCCTTAAAGAGAACAGAATTCTCAAGACATCTGGGTTGTTTTTTTTCCGAATTAAAGGGAATAGTCCTTGTACTTTGTTCAAACTCCACAGCTCCTTATCTGGATACAGACAGCCAAAAATTGTTCCCAATTGTTGCGCTGATGGAATGAGCAAGTCCTTCAAGGTTGAACATCACTCCCATGTTGCTGTTAGGGTGTACAGTGTTTTTCTGGTTCTGCTCATCTCACTCAGCATCAGTTCATGCAAATCCCTCCAGGTTTCCCTGAAATCCCGTCCCTCCTGATTTCTAATAGAATAGTATTCCATGACATACACATACCACAGTTTGCTAAACCATTCCCCAATGGGCACTGTTTTTTAAAAACATGATAAAAATCTCCTGTGAATTCATCAGGACTAGGAGTATTTTTCTCCCGTAGTTCCCTTACAATTAGATGTATTTCCTTTTCTGATACTTTTATTTAAGAACTATATCTAGTT
The DNA here is from genome assembly GCF_037893015.1 of Macrotis lagotis. Lineage (NCBI taxonomy): Eukaryota > Metazoa > Chordata > Mammalia > Peramelemorphia > Peramelidae > Macrotis > Macrotis lagotis. Next base: position 610,958,160 of record NC_133658.1, read on the forward strand.
TTTGGATAGTTTGCATTTTTTCTAAACTTGAAGGCATGCCTCTATTTCTTTTGTGTTTTCAATTTTGTTAGCATATAACTGCGCCCAAATACATTCTGATTATTCTCTATTTCTTGTGGCTTTCCTCATCTGCTCATCACTTTGCTCATCTGCCTTTTTATTGATTTGATTTTTTACTTTCTTTTTAATCAGATTAACTAAAGGTTTAGCAGTTTTATTATTCTTTTAAAAAACAAGCTTTTAGTTTTATTTATTTCTGAAAGGGGAGGAAGTGAGACATGGGACGCATTTTGGAAGGTGGCTGAACTGATATCCCAGCAGGCTCCGAAAACTTTTTTTTTCTAATCCACGCCTCGGGGCGTGACCAAGGTTTAGGGAAGGAGCGAGAACTCTGATTCATTTTTTCGAAAACTCTGTCGGTCAAATTGAACACGTTTAAGTAGATTAAAAGACTGGATTTGGAGACCACAAAGAAATGGCATCAGAAGGAAGACTGATCTACACCCCACTTGTCTTCATTCTACTTTTCGCTACGGCCCGTGAGTGACATTTTACAAATGATTTTCCCATCCCCACCTCCCCCCCGCCCCCCGCCCCGCAGGGGTCCTTCCTCTCGTCTTTAGGAATGAGATCCCACTGCCCCCCAGTGCGTCTGTCTGTCCCCAGCTGTGATCCTGAGAGCGGTCACGAGCTTTCTTCCTTCCTCCATAGAGTGCATAGGGCCGCCCCCCCCACCTCCCCGAACCCCACTCCGGTCACTGCCTAGCTGCCAAGCCTCTCCCTCCCGTGCCTTCCTGCTCTGACCTTGCCCAGTCCCCTGACCAGTTGGGAACAAAACGAGAGGAAAAACCAGAAAGTCGGACCCTCCCTTAGCACCTCAGTCCCTCATTCGTTTCATTTCTTTTCTTTCCTGTTTTCTTTCATCTCCTTTCCATCAATCTAACCGTTCCATTCCGGCCCAGGAAGGTCAAGGGAAGCTCTCCGCGCTGGGCTCGGGGTGGGTTCGCAGCTGCAGATAACTGAGGAGCCCCCAGTTCTGGGAGAAGCTGAAAATCTTTAAATGGAGCCTGGCGCCGGGGTTGGTGGGACTACCCTGGGCTGGCAGCTGGTCTTCCAAAGTCCACGGGCACAGCGGCCGAAGGGAGTAGCCTTCCAGGGCTGCCCCCAGTGGAGTCAGAGCCCCGGCAGGGAGTGGTTGGGAGGGGGCCCGGGGCAGGAAAGATGAGGCAAAGCTGCACAATAGCGATTCTTTATGGCTTTGGCAACTAGATGGAGGAATGGACCTGAGTCAGACAAATCCAAGTTCAAGACCTCATTCATACAGTTAGTAGTTGTGTGACTCTGAGCAAATCACTTAACCTCTCTCTTCCTTAGTTTCCCCATCTGTAAAATGGAGATAATAATAACATCCCACTTAGTATACAAATGAGATATTTGTAAAGTGCTTGGCAAACCTTAAAACACTGCAAATGCTAGGTACACCCATCTCAGAGCTTTTACTTAAGAGTTTCAGATGTGAGAAATGAGATGCAATATCAATCATTCTACAAACAGCACATATTAGGTGCTGGGAGTATAAATACAAAGAAATTTTTAGATTTCTATTTGCAATGAGCTTACATTCTGCTGGGAGAGTTAACAGATACATAAACAACATATTCAACATAAATATAAAGTTAATAAGCACATGAACCCTAGCAAAGCAGTGAAATACAAAATAATAATTTGTTGCAGAGGAAATCAGGAAGGTGGTGAGGTTTAAAGACTTGGAGCCTGGCAGATGAGAGCACCACAGTGTGCCAGTCATAGGAGGAGGAGACTGCTGAGTAGAACTTTCTGTTGTTTTTTGCCCTTCCTTCTCAAAAAGGACCATGATATCAGTGAGGTGATATCAAGACATGCAAGTGAATTGGATTTAAGTATTTAAGTGAAGGAGGTATGTGCAAAGTCCTCTGGAGCCATCTGGAGTGGCAAGATATACATCAGGACTACTGGAAATGGTCCCAACTACACTGGGAGACCATGGTCTTTTTTAGCTAGTTTTAGTTTGCTTCAGGCAATTCAGTGACTAAGTAGGTAAGGGACTGAGGCAAAGAATGGCCTCTTATACCTAATGAAAAAATGTATATATTTATACATATACACATAGATCGATATGCATATATATATATATATATGTGTGTGTGTGTGTGTGTGTGTGTGTGTGTGTGTATTTGTTTCACTCTTACTATTTTTCTTTTTCTGTAACGTACTCATTACCCACCCCTCCCCCAAACATCTCCCTCTGGAATGTGCTGCCTTGTGGCATGTGTGTGTGTGTGTGTGTGTGTGTGTGTGTGTGTGTGTGCATTGCTTCTCATAATCTCTGATGACAGGAACTGTGGGCTTGTTTTCATTCCCTCAGATCCCTCACAATGCCTGACACAGATGATTGACTTAAGACTAGAGCTAGATTGGCAAGTAACAAGCAGGATGTAGAACAGTGGCCTCTCCTGGCTCCCATCCTACAGGCATTGACAGCTCCAGGTAGGAGATGACTCACACATGTATACACTGAGGCACCACTGAGACACCAGGATGACAGTACACTCAAGATAACCTCATTTACAAATATGCAGATGTTTCCATACTGATTCACAGATCCATGACTATGTCCACAAACATTTGGCCACACTCACATACACACAGATACAGAAACACAGAGGACACTACCCCTAGAACAAGGGCAGGGAACCTCCAGGCAGGTATTGGTGTGGAGTTGCCAAAGCAACCACAGGTAGGACTCAAAATGAAATAAATCTAGCAGCTTTTAGGGGCAAATTAATTAAATGTTTGATCAAATATTGTCCATGAATGATGTTATGTATATCCAAATGGCCCTTGGCAGAAAAAAAGATTCCCCTCCTCTGCCCTAGACAACTATATATCCTCTCATGCATGCACAAGCACCAGCCATCAAGAAGAACTGTTCATAAATGGTTGTTTCTCTGCATAAAAACATTCAATCCTGTCACAGAGTCACTTATTTCCATCAGCTTGTCTGGACCTTGTTTTAAGCTGTCTCCTTTTAATCATAGCTTTTATCATATGATATTCCTCAAATGGTAACACCATACTGATACCACACATGTACTCAATTACTCACACACAGAAACCTAGACACATGCATTCATATGCACAGCTACCCCTCATCAAGTCCCCACATATCTTGACCTAGGTTCATAGATTAATAAATTTAGAAATGGAAGGGAAATTAGAAGGCATAGTATTATAGATTTAAAGTTGTTAAGTCAACAAACATTTATTAAGTGCTTACCAGATGACAGGCATTGTGCCTATTACTTCTGATACAAATAATAACAAAAAGAGCGATAGTCCCTGCCTTCAAGGAGCTTTTATTCTTTTTTTCCAGAGGTAAAAATATATTATATACATATCACACATGCATATATGTTATCAAATACATGCTGTGTGTATACATGTGTGCATACATGTATGTAATTAAGTTCAGGTCATGTGCTAGTGACTCTTAGCCAATTACTTGTGTTCCCTTTGTCATCTTTTAACTTCCATGGACCATAATATTTCACTTTCTTAGCCATAGGAAATAAATTAATTTCTCACTGACAGAGTAAGAAAGTCTTAACAATTAAAATATTCAAAAGAATCTTGCTTGGACAAAATTCTAGTAGACAAAAATCACAAAGAAATGCAAACTTCAATTAGAGATTAGTTTCAGTAAGGCTATTAGAGGAGTAAAGGTTCTGTCTTAAATATGCTAGGGAAAAGAGGGTGAAGGATTATGATTATGTTAAAGAGGTTAAGAAAAAATCAACTAGTTAGAAATGTAATTTATTATATCTCTGTCTTGCTCTAAATTGTCATATTGAAAAACAGAGTTCAATAGCCATGGAGAAGTTTGGGACCTTTAAAGGAATTTCATAATTTTCCATAAACCATGTAGTCTTCTATCCCTCTATTTAATTCTGGGTTCAATTCATTGCTTCTTCACAGTGTCTAAGATACACACACACACACACACACACACACACACACACACACACACAGAAATGAGTACTAAACATTTTTCAACTGACTCCATTTTATAGTCTAGATGAACAGTTTTTAAACTTTTTGATCTTGTGACCAAAATCTTTTAGCTCTTAAAAAATTATTGAGGATACCAATGAGCTTTTTTTTTAAAAAAATGTGGATTATAACCATTATTTTTCCATATTAGAAATTTAAATGTATTGATATTATAATGAAAAATTTTGATCTCATAAATCCCTTGAAAGGATCTCAGGGAGCCTTAGGGATCGCTGAACTACACTTTGAGAACCATTGGTATGAAAAATAGTCATTCTCATACATTTGTATTTTTTCACTATGTGGATTGTTAGACCCAAATTTTTTGAGTTTAGTTAAGGATCTTGTCCAGGAACTTCCACAATGTTTTCTAACTTAATGTCCAGTATAATTTCATCAGAAAAGAGGAACATATAGAGGACTTTATCATCTATGGGGATTTCCTCCTCAACTTGTACTTTTCTCTGAAAAAAGAAGCTCATCTTTTCAATAGTAATATTTTTCAAGTCATATAGTCATGATGTATGGGAAAAACTTCATCTCTGAATATAATTCTGAATAAAATTTTTGAATTTCAAAAAATTAAATTTAATGTTCATGGCTATTTATATATATATACACACAATATATATATATATATATACACAAATATATTTAAATATATTTATATAAATTTATATATATATTTATATATAAATTTATATAAATATATTTAAATATATTTAAAGCATGACTACATGGGAAAGAATGTTAATTCTTAGTTATCTATGTCTTTTCAGAAACCTAGCTTTTCATATGAATGTTGAATGATGGTAAATCTGAACTGCATACCAAATATTTAAAAACTCAGACATTAAAAAGGGGTGGGAAACTTTATATCACTTAAAACATTCTACTAATAGAAGAGTAGACAAGTAAGGTTATCTAGGTATGGTGGCACATTCCTGTAATCTTTTTAGTTGAGAAGCCTAATGAATTGTTTGATTTTAGGAGTTCTAAGTGTCCACACTAATTCTGGTATGAATATGATTAGGCCCTGAGAGTGGATTTCCACCAGACTACCAAAGGAAGCACAAACTAGCTCATGTCAAAAAAAAAAAAAAAATCAAGTAGATTAAAGTTTCTCTGCTGAAAAGCATTAGGATGGGGTTATGAGTGACAGTTGCACTTTTGGGGAAATAAAGAGACCCAAAAGAGGGAGAGAAAGAGACAGAAGCACAGAGAGATACAGAGGCAGAGAGAGACAAAGAGAGATAACAGAGAGAACCAGAGAGCCAGAGACAGAAAGGAAGAAATATAATCCATTTTCTTATACTTATATGGATATTGAATTTTCTCAGAATGGTTTAAAGTCTGTAAGCTACTCTCACAAACACTTTTAAAAAAACATAAAAGAAGTTTTTAAATGTGAACATAGTATGCTTTGGTCTGGCTTCAGAACTCAGTTTCTTCTCTGGATATGGATGGCATTTTTCTTAACAGGTGTCTCAGGACTGTCCTTGATTCCTAAACTTCTGAGGGACTTTGTTTCCATCTTTCACAATGTTGCTGTTAATGTATAAAGTGTTCTCTTGATTCTCTCATTTCACTCAACATCAGTTCATGCCCATCATTGCAGGCTTTTCTGAAGTCATGATGCTCATGATTTCTTACAGAACAATAGTATTTTATAAAATAGATATGCCATAGCCTATTCAGCTTTTCCCCAATTAATGGGCATTCTAAGGAGTATTTCACAAAATTTCACAAATACATCGATTAATAAGCCTTAGCATTAACTTTGGTCTTTTTCCTTCCTTATCCATTTAATTAGATTTATTTTTGTTTTTAAAACTTTGTATGAGATCATGATTGCTACCCTGCCTTTTTTTTAACTTCAGCTGAATCACAATATATTTTGCTCCAGCCTTTTACCTTTACCCTGTGTATATCTCTTTGCTGCTTATGTGTTTCTTGTAAATAACATAATTTAGGATCCTGGTTTTTAATCCATACTCTGTTATCCACTGCTGTTTTATGGGAGAGGTAATCCCTTTCACATTCACAGTTAAGATTACTAATTCTGTATTTCCTCTATTCCATCTTTGAATTTTTCTTTCTCCTTTCCCCTTATGCCTTTTTTTTTTTAGGTTTTTGCAAGGCAAATGGGGTTAAGTGGCTTGCCCAAGGCCACACAGCTAGGTAATTATTAAGTGCATGAGATCGGATTTGAACCCAGGTACTCCAGACTCCAAGGCCGGTGCTTTATCCACTACGCCACCTAGCTGCCTAGCCGCCCCGCCTTATGCCTTCTTAACAGTACTTTGCTTCAAACAACTGTATCTCTGTCTGCCTTCCCTTCTATCAGCCCTCTTCCCTTTGCTTCTCCCTTTCCCCTTTTACTTTACTTGTTTTAACTTTTATTTTTCCCCTTCCCTTTTATCAGCCTCACTTTCTCTTTTTTTCTCTTTTCCCCTCTTTCCCTGTATGGTAGGATAAATTTTTAAACCCATTTGGGAATGTATGTTATTCCTGCTTTGAGCCAAATGTGTTGAGAGTAAGATTTACTCAGTGATCACACCCTTGCTTCCTTTCTCTTTATTATAAATAGGTCATTTGTGCCTTTTCAGATAGTGTTATTTAACCTTATGCCTTATGCCTTCTTCTGTTCATGGCTTTTCTTTCTCAAAGTATGCTCCTTTTATCTGTCCTAATAAAAGTACAATTCTCAAGGGTTCATTGATTGGTTGATTTATAAGCTTCATCATATCATTTCCAACTGTCCCAGTATAAATACATTCCTCAAGAGTAATGAGTTTGATCACATCACGGTCAATTTATACAACTACCCTCTGACTTAAATATGTTCCATTCAACTGTCTTAAGAAAAATACAGTTCTGAAGAGTTACAAGTATTGTCTCCCAGTGTAGGTATATAGACAGTTTAATCTTATTAACCAACATCCCCCCTACCCCCCCCCCCCCATTTCTATTTACCTTTTATACATCTGGTTCTGTTCTTTTTATTAGGTAAGTTTGAAATCCCTCTATTTCATTGTAAGTCCATCTTTTCCCCTGAAAGAATATATTGAATTTTGCAGGATAGTTGATTCTGGGTTGTAATCCAAGTTCCTTTGCCCTTCAGAATATCATGTTCCAGGCTCTTAAATCCTTTAATGTTGAAACTAATAAGTCCTGCATAATCCTAACTGGGGATCTCTGGTATTAAAATTGCTTCTTCTTCTTTGACTGCTTGCAGTAATTTTCTCCTTTAGTAAGAATTCTGAAATTTGACTACAATATTCCTTGGAGTTTAAAATTTTGGGATTTCTTTCTGGGAAAATCAATGGATTCTTTTAAAGCTATTTTATCTTTCTGTTTTAGAATATTAAGGCAATTTTCCATGACAATTTCCTGCATGTTATTGTCCAGATTCTTTTTCTGATTATGACTTTCAGGTAGATAATTTGTAAATTATCTCTCCTGGTTTCTACTTTTCAGGTTGGTTGTTTTTCCTAAGAGGTACTTTCTATTTTCTTCAATTTTTTCAGCCTTTTGGGTTTTGTTTGATGGAATAATGGTGTTTCACAGAGTCATTTGTTTCCATTTGTTCAATTTTATTTTTTAAAGTCTTATATTCTTGATATAGCTTTTTTGTGTCCCTTTCCAGTTGGCTAATTTTATTTACCAGCTGATTAATTTTACTTTTTAAATGATTCTTTTCTTCAGTTAATTTTTCATAATTCTCTTTCATGACTCTCATTTCTTTTCTCCATTTTTCTTTTTTCTTTCTTCTTTGGCTTTTAAAATCCTTTTTGAGCTCTTGTAAGAGGTCTTTTTGGATTTGAAACTAGTTTATCAACCCCTTAGAGGCTTCACTTGTAGGCATTTTGTCACTATTTCCCCTCTTCTGAGATGGCGTTTTTATCGCCCCTATCAGAATAGTAGCTGTCAATGGTTAGCACTTTTTTTTGCTTTTTTTTTTTTATCATTTTTTTCTGTACCTTTGGTGTAGAATGAATAATTCCAATCTTTTTTTTTTGCTGAGGGCCAGAGTTCTGGTCCCTACTCTGGTGTTTCCACTTCCTGTACTACAGTAGTCCATTGCTGTACTAGGTTCCTAGGACTTGAAACTTTTCTCTCCAACATCAGGTTAGGACCCTCACCAGCCATACCTAGCTGTACTATGGCTAAAAGCCTCTTGTTGGCTTCCCAGATTTCCCACCTACACTGGGCTAAACTCCCTTTTTACTCAAATCTTTTCCAGATTCCAAGACATCTTGCTGAAAAGTTGTTTCATTGCTTTTTTTTTTCCCCTTGTAGGTTCTATGGCTTTAGGTTCTGTTTTAGAGGCTTCTTTCAAAGTTGTTTTGGAAAAAGCTCCAGGAATTTCCTAGCTTTGACTTCACTCCAGAAGAGGAGCTTTCATTGTAATGAGGGAAAATAATATATAAAAGGGAACTGAAAAACTGGGGAGGGAAGGGCTTATGGGGGCATAGTGGCAAAATTTGAGTAGTCAGAAGAAGGTCCAGGAGAGAAAGGACAGACCTGCCCTCAGAAAGAAGGTCATAGAAAGAAGTCCCTGATGAGATAAAGGGTTTTCCAGGATGAGGATATAGAAGGGAACTACCAGGATGAGGAGGCAGGGGAACCACTGTCCTTTTTGGAGACCTAATTTCAATTGAATTTCAATTGAGCCTAATTTCAATTCAGGCCACAGCTACGACTGCTAAGGGTAATAAGAAGACCCTGCTGAGGGTGATAGGATGCTAGGGTTCCCCCTATCTTCCCATGGTTGGGAAAAGATTGTCCAATATTTGAGCTTCAAGGCAAGTATGACCTGAAGAATGGGTCTGGGGAGTAGTCTGATGGGGATTGGGATGATGAGTTATCTCTAAAATCTAGAAGAACCTGGAAAGGAGACTGTGAGTTAGCCTGGATCCACCTGGAAGCAGCAGACTCTCTTGTGCTCATGGGACCTATGGCCAGGAGTTAAGGGATACCTTAGAGCCCATTCTGCACATGTGCATCAGTTATCCTTAAGGATAATGTTGAATAATGGTCTGCATATTGTCCCTTAAATCACAACACTTTAAATTTATTGTTGCATCTTTCCATATTGCCTTTGACATAGATCTTCATATGGGACATAGATCTAACATGAAGGGACCTCATAAGCTATAGACTAGTTCAATACTCAATTTAGAGATGAAGAACTGAGGGCTTACTCAAACTCACATAGTTTGCTCTTATTTATCTAGATGAATTTACAATGCAGATTTTCAAAGGAGATTGTAGCTTTTCTCCTAGGCAATGAAAATTCCGAGTTTTATGTCTCCTCAGGTGGTCCATCAGTAACTTTCTACATATCCCTCTTGTGGAATGAACAGGACAAATAACTAACATTGCATTGCAGCTTTCTGTGACTTCCTACCAAAACTTTTTGTTCATCTTTTCAAAGAGGACCAATGACATCACAGGGTGATATCTTGACTCTATAGTGAATTGGATTGAAGTCAGGTAGAGCTGTACAAAATTATCAGTCTCATTATCTCTTCCAGAGTTATCTTAGTCTTGTGTTATGAAAGAAGTAGGAACCCAGAATATAGTGGACAATCTTGACATCTTTGATATCTGAGCAAGCTCTAAGTGCTCCACAGCATCTGCCTTTATGACCATTGGAACAATTGTTATCATCAGGCCATTCTGTGGAGGGAAGTCTTCATATGCTTTGATTAGGCATTGCCCTAACTTACCAATAGGTTAGAGGCCTCTTGGTTACTTTCAACCTGGTTTAGTCTGTCTGTGGAGAATTTTACTGAGTAGCTGGGTGACAGGTGACAAAGGTGGATGAGTCCTCATACTATAGGTATTAATCTTTCCTTTACACCCCATACATTCCATGAGTGAAGCTAGAAGCTGAGAAGGAAGGACTGGAAAAGACAATGGGTGGAAAGAGGTTGAGTGCATGAGATAATGAGTGTACTAGAACTAGAGAAGGTGGTCAGGGTAGAGCTGTCAATAGGAGAAAACTAGATTTGCATTTCTCCAATTATTAGTGATCTAGAGCATATTTTTCATGTGTCTATTGATAACTAAAAATTGTTCCTCTGAAAACTGTCTGTTTATAAATGACTCTTATTCTTATAACTTTAGTTCTGTTTCCTATATGTTTGAGAAATGAGACTTCAGATAGACTGTTAGATGAATAGGGGTCTCTAGTCTGACAAGCATAGGAATTTTCTCCCTCCTCTCAAATGAAAAGAACCATGCTCAGTTCTCTTTTCAAAGAAATCCCTTGGCTTTTTCCTCATCCCTGGGAGATAAGAGAGCATAGGAAGCAGGGTAGAAAGTGGGCATTGTGTGTACTTCTGCCCATTCTCTCCATTTCTTCATCAGAGGCTTGACTATTTATTCTCTAGAGATCCAGCCTGCGATCTCTTAAAGCTTATATTCTTCTGGGGAGGGAAAGATGATATTCTCATTTGCTTTTTTTAAATGTTATTTTTTTAATTGCATGTGAAGATAGTTTTCAACATTCATCTTTTTTTTTGTTTTTTGGGTTTTTTATTTTTATTTTTGCAAGGCAATGGAGTTAAGTGACTTGCCTAAGGTCACACAGCTAGGTAATTATTAAATGTCTGAGTCTGAATTTGAACTCAGATCCTCCTGACTCCAGGGACAGTGTTCTATCCACTGCACCACCTAGCAGCCTCTCAACATTCATCTTTTTGTAAGTTTTTGAGTTCCATATTTTTCTACCTCCCTCCCTTTCCTCCTACTTTCCCATGGCAGAAAGCAATATGATATAGGTTATACATAAACAATTATGTTTACCATAGTTCCATTTTAATTATGTTGTGAGAGAATAATCAGGACTTAAAGGGGAAAACCATGAGAAAAAGAAAAGTAAATAAAACATTTTTTTAAAAAAATGAAAATTGTATGCTTTGGATTGCAGTCAGACTCCATAGTTTTTTATCTGGATGTGGATAGAATTTTCTATCACAAATCTTTTAGAATTGTCCTTGATCACTGAGCTGCTGAGAGAAGCTAATTCCATTATAGTTGATCATATTGTGTACAATGTTTTGCTGCTGCCCACTTCACTCAGCATCAGTTCATGTAAGTTTTTTCAGGTTTTTCTGAAGTCTGAAGATTCATGATTTCTTACAGAACAATAGGGCGCCATCACATTCATATATCACATTTTGTTAGCTATTTCTCAATTGATAGCCATCCCCTCAATTTCCAAATCTTTGCCATTACAAAAAGAGCTGCTATAAATACTTTGTACAGGTCCTTTCCCCCTTTTTTATGATCTCTTTGGGATACAGATCTAGTAGTGGTATTGCTGGATCAAAGACTTTGCAAATTTTATTGCCCTTTGGTCATAGTTCCAAATTGCTCTCCAGAATGCTTGGATCATTTCACAACTCCAGTGCATTAGTGTCCCAGTTTTCCCAAATTCCCTCCAACATTGATCATTTTTCTTTTTTGTCATTTTAGCCAATCTGATAGGTGTGAGGTGTACCTCAGAGCTCTTTTAATTTACATTTCTCTAATCAATAATTATTTAGAGCATTTTTCATATGATTATAGATAGCTTAAATTTCTTTATCTGAAAACTGCCTGTTTGTATTTTTTTACTATTTCTCAATTGAGGAATGACTTATATTCTTAAAATATGACTCAATTCTCTATATAAATGAGACCTTCTTTAGAAACACTGTGAAAATTGTTTCCCAGCTTTCTGCATCCCTTCTTATTTTGATTATATTGGTCTTATTTGTGCAAAAAAAGTTTAATGTAATCAAAATGATCCATTTTGCATTCTCTATCTCTTTTTTGGTCACAAACCACACCCCTCTCCATATATCTGATAGGATATTCTCATTTCTAATGGAAGAAACTGAGGCTTAGAGGTTAAGTGACTTGGGTAGCTGTCTCTGGTCTAAACACAGGAACTTTCTCTTCTTAACTGTAGGCAATTATGATTAATTCTATTTTCATATTCAAAACCTTAACTTTCAGGAGGGAGGTGGGCTGTGTGTGTGTGTGTGTGTGTGTGAGAGAGAGAGAGAGAGAGAGAGAGAGAGAGAGAGAGAGAGAGAGAGAGAGAGCCCAGGAGCTGCAATGATTAGAGATCAGTTAAATCACTAAATATTTATTAAGGCTCTATCATATGCCAGGTAGCTAGGTGGTGAAGTAGCTGAGCACCAAGTTTGGATTCAGGAAGATCTGAGAGATTTGAGTTCAGACCCAGAGTCAGCTATTTCTCACCTGTGTGACCATGAGTAAGTCACTTAACCTCTTTTTTGCCTCAGTTTCTCATCTGTAAAATGGGCACATGCTGAAGAAGAAAATGGCAAATCATTTCAGTGGTATTTGTCAAGAAAACTCCATGCATATAGTCCCAAGCATCACCAAGAGTTGAATACAACTGAAAGACTGAACAACAACTGCCATGTGACAAGAATTGTACTAAGTGCTAAGAATACAAAAAGAGTCAAAAGACATTTCCTGACATTGAGGATGTAATAGGGGAGACAACAGACAAACAGATATGTACAAACTATATAAAAGATAAATAGGAAATGATGATGATGATGATGTTTGTCCTTTGTCCTGGAAGAAGATCATAATATCAGGGAGGTGATACCATGACAAGCACTTGAAATGGATTTGAGTGAAGGGGGACTGTGCTAAGTAATCAGCCTCACTTTCTCCTTTGGAGTCATCTGGATCCAGGGGTATGAATCAGGATGACTGCAAATGGTCTTGGATGTGAGGTAATCAGGGACTTGCCCAAGGTCACACAGTTAGTAAGTATCTGAGGTCAGATTTGAACTCAGATCTTCCTGACTTCAGGGCCAGTTCACTATCCACTGTGTCAGCTGCTCAAAAGGAAACACAGGAAAGTCACTAGAATTAAGAGGGATGGGAAAAGTCTTCCTGTAGAACATGGGATTTTAACTGGGACTTGAAGGAAATCAGCAGACTGAGATGAGAAGGGAGAGCATTCCATACATGGGGGACAGCTAGGAAAAAAAAAAAGGCAGGGGAGAGAGAGAAAATAAAATTTTGGCTTTGAATTCTCTTCCTCTCTCTACCACAAATTGAGAATGCAAGAAAAACCAAACCTGTTACAAATATGTGTAGTCAAGTAAAACAGACTACTGAGTTGACCAGGTCCAAAAGAAATATGCTTCACTCTGCATTCTGATTCCATCAAGACCTGTCTATTGGAAGGTAGGTAATATGTTTTATCATGAGTTCTATGGAACTCCTGTTGGTCCTTGTATTGATAAGAATTCCCAAGTCTTTCAAAGATGCTTGTCTTTGTACTATTGTATTAGTTGTTTGTATTATTTGTATTATTGTATTCGTCGTTCTCCTGGTTCTCCTCCTTTCACTTTGTATTTGTTCATACAAATCTTCCCAGATTTCTCTGATACCTTTCATTACTTCTTACAACACAATAGTATTCCATCCTATTCACTGACCATAACTTGTCTTTGTACATATCGTATTTCCCCATGTATAAGACACACACTTTTCTGAAAAATCTGGGGTCTTAAAACTGGGAGCAGCATCTTATTCAGTGGTTGTAGTTTTTTTACTTGCATTTCCTGCTTTTTGCACTTGTTGTCTTCACATTCATCGTTTCACATTTGTTACCAGTATATAAGATGACATTTTTCCATGCCCAGAAATGGCTCAGAAAAGATTTTTGTACAATGCTGGATTCAAGTTCAAAGTGATCCAGTTTGCAAAGGTGAGTAGAAATTGACCTGCTGAATGTCAATCTGGTCCTTCTCCAAGTGAGAAAACAATCAGAGACTGGCTACTGGAAGAAGAAAATTTATTGAAAACTCCAGGGCAGAAGAAGGCCATGAGAGGCAAGTCAGCAAAATGGTCTGATTTAGAGAGGGAGTTGAAGAGATGGATTGAAGAGCAAAGGGCAGTGGGAATTCCTGTGTCCAAAAAGATGGTTCAACATAAGACAAGAGTTGCTGATAAAAGGGAAGTGACTTATTTCAAAGCACACAATTGGTGCTTCAGGTTCATGAAACAGAATGGACTAAGCATGCCCAGGGAGCGCTTGTGGTCAGCCCCAGACCAGAACACAGACAGGAAAGCAGGAAAAAGCAAGGGAAAAAAAAAACAGGAAAGCTCCTAAGACAATGATTCCTCTTCAAACACAGATGAGGATGGGAGTTTTGACAGTGATGAGAAGGTATATGAATTCTATTGTGAATAAAACATGCATTCAATAATTTTATGTAATTTATTCTTTTTACAAATTTCAGGTACCAAAATTAAAATGTCTTATACATGGGCGAGTCTTATACATGACAAAATATGGTATTTAACCTATAACAAACAACTTGCTTTATCTGTGGGGTGAGTGGAGTAGGAAGAAGGGAGAGAATCTGAAACTCAAGGTTTTGGAATCCTTCCTTTTCCTTTTTCATATAATAAAAAGATTTTAAAGAACAAAAAAGAAAAAGAAATGAATTAGTAAACTGATCAAGACATCAAAAAAGTCTAAAAATATATACAGTGTTCTATATCTGTGGACCTCTAGGCTCTGCAAAGATCTTCTTTGATAAGGAAGGACAAGAACTAACCAATGTTGAACTAATTTTGCTTCACTGGTATAAATCCCACTTTGCCATTATGTGTATTTTTTTTTTAGATAAATCACAGTAGTGATTTGGATTTGATTTAAATTTTGGTGTTAATTTCATTAATGATATTACTTTTAATTTTCTTTTTTGTGTTTTATCTTTCCTTGGTTTAGGCATTAGAATTATTTTTATCTCATAAAATAATCCTGTTTAGGGGCTTTTCTTTCTCTCTTGAAAATAATTTGTGACACATAGGCACTAATTGTTGCTTAAAAGTTTAATCACAAGGGGTGGCTAGGTGGTGCAGTGGATAGAGTACTGGCCTTGGAGTCAGGAGTACCTGAATTCAAATCTGACCTCAGACACTTAATAATTACCTAGCTGTGTGGCCTTGGGCAAGCCACTTAACCCCATTGCCTTGAAAAATCTAAAAAAAAAAGTTGATCACAGTCTTTCCTCTGAATCCAACAGGAGAAAGAATATTTTTCTTTGGTAGTTCTATTTTTATTTAGATGCATTTCATTTTTCTGACCTTGGATTGCTTATGATATCTCTGATTTTTGGATAGTTTAAATTTATATTTTTTGAGGACATTCTTCTATTTCTATTGTGTTCCAAGTTTTATTAGTATATAACTGCACAGTATGTTCTGATTATTATTTGTATTTCTTTTGGTTTTGCTATGATTTCATTTTGTCCATTTGCTATTTCATTGTCTTGATTTTCTTCTCCCTTCTTTTTAATTAGATTAGCTAAGGGTTTAACAATTTCATTAGAACAAGCTCTTATTTCTGCCTTAGCATTTGTCAAGGTCCTTACTTGCTCCCTCCAGTCCCACTTCACTCCACACCTCTGTCCATTGTATTTCTCCCAGTCCCTTTCTGGTTTAGAAATAAAACTGAAAAAAGAAAAAGAAAGAAAGAAAGAAAGAAAGAAAGAAAGAAAGAAAGAAAGAAAGAAAGAAAGAAAGAAAGAAAGGAAGGAAGGAAGGAAGGAAGGAAGGAAGGAAGGAAGGAAGGAAGGAAGGAAGGAAGGAAGGAAGGAAGGAAGGAAGAAAAAGAAAGAAAGAAAGAAAGAAAGAAAGAAAGAAAGAAAGAAAGAAAGAAAGAAAGAAAGAAAGAAAGAAAGAAAAAGAAACCTCTTGCTTCCTCACCCTCTCCCTAACCCCTTCTTTCCCCATCTGTGTTTCATCTGTTAATTTCTTTCTGGTTTTCATTTTTTTCACCCCTACTCCCACCCCAATACCTCTTTTCCTCCTCACCTAGAGGAAAGAGCGCTGTGATGGGTTGGGCTGGAGTTGGCTGCTGCAGTTAGTGAGGAGCTTCCCCAAGTTCATTCAGCTAAAGGGAGAAGCTGAGACTCTTTCCTGAGGATCATTGAGCCTGGTGCCAAGGCTTGTTGGACTAAGCTGTACAGCTGACCCAAGACTCTGGACCTTGGGGAGAGAGAGTAGGCTGTTACAGGAGCCCATGGGTGCCCGTGGAACTAATAACTACCTCTTCCTGGGGATACTGTTGGCTATGCCATAGGGGTTGTGAGCCCCAGCATTCTGGGGAGTAGGGCAGTACTACGCAGGCTACATCTGAGTGTAGTGGAGTGGGAACCCCAGCAGATGAGTGCTTAATAAATGCTGATTGGCTATGGAAGCTTTTTTTTCTCATCAAAGGTATAAATTGAGGTTTCTCATTTCTGATTTTGGTTATTTGATTTTCTTTTCCCTTCCTTGTTTAGATTCTATAATATTTTATTAATTTTGTTGATCTCTTAATTCTTTGTTTTATTAATCAATTGTTATTTGTGATTTTGTGGATTCCCCCCTCTGATTTAGATAAGTTTATTTAAAATGATACACACAAACATGTATAGGTGTGTGTATATTTTATGTGTGTGTGTGTGTGTGTGTGTGTATTTCAAGTAGTTAAAGTGACAGGCAGACATAAGGTCTTTAGTATTGACTCCCTAGTAGTCAATCACAATCTTTCTTATAGAAATGTCATGTGCCAAAACACTGCCCTAACACTTGGTCTCGGGATTTCAGTAAATAGGAATTGAAGTAGGTGAAATATATACTTTGAGGCACATCCAAGAAAGGAGTTAGAGGTTGACGTGCTTCTCCCCCTCTGACGGCAGGGCTGGTGGTCGAAGGATCTAACTGGAAGGGGCAGTGGGATGCAGTCACTCACCCCTTTCTTATCCAAGACGCGGAGGATACTCGGCTCCCTTTGGCACTTCTTAGCTTGGTTCTCCATGTTTCCAGACCTGCTCTGCCTTCGATGATCAGTTCTCACTTCCTTCAAGGGGTTTTGCAGGGGACCGTCACTGCAATACCCTGATCTCTATCCCAGATCCCGTCCTCGATTTCCCCACCTACCACAGGCAATAACTAGCAGAGTGAGGATTTGAATCCAGCTCCTTTACTTCCAATTCCTTTGCTCTTTCCATTCTACCGCACTGACTCAATTTTCATCTTTGTATCTCCCAGTACATGTCATAGTTGCTCAACTGTTTAATTTATTGAATTCCTTTCTTTTCGACTCTAGTAGAATTTAGATAATTAAAATTCTTTAAATATCAAAAAAAATAATTGATATCTTTTGGTTCTACTTTGAATTAATTTCTTCCAGTGTCCTTCCTTCTCCCCTTCCCAGAGAACCACCTCATATAATAAAAAATTTATAAAGAAGAAAAAAAGAAGAAAAGTATTAGTAAACTGGTCAAGATATCAAAAAAGTCTAAAAACATATGCTATGTTCTAAATCGTGGACCTCCAGGCTCTGCAAAGCATGGAGATATCTCATTTCTCTTCTTACATTATTCTTTATAATTCTTCAGCATTCATTTTCAGTTGTATAGTGTATGATGTTCTTTCCCTTTAGGTTAACAGATATTGTTTTCATGCTTTCTTCACACTTCATCAATTCATGTGTTTTTCCATCCTCTATAATAATTGCATTTTTCAGTGTTTCTTAGAGCAAAGTAATAATTCTCTTACATTCATGTGCCATGACTGTTTAGCCAGTACTCTAGGGCAGCTAAGTGGCACAGTAATTAGAGTACTGAGCTTAGAGTCAGGATGACAGGAGTTGGACTGTGACCTCAGACACTTGACACTAACTCCAGTTATCCTGGTTCATAACTGACCCCTGGATCCAGATGGCTCTGAAGGAGAAAGTGAGGCTGGTGACTTAGCACAGCACCTTTCACTCAAATCCAATTCACATGCTTGGCATGGCATCACCTCCCTGACGTCACAGTCTTCTTCATTATGAAGGACAAACATGATTATTCTCCTGTGAATGGGCATCTACTCTGTTGAAAGTTGAAATTCACAGGGAATTTCTCAATACTAGTGTGGCTAATTTTTTCTTTCCAAGCAACTCTTTTTCAAAGGGGGCATTTTTCTCCTTCATTTTGTCTGTTGTTGAAGGAAAAACAAGGGTCTTGCCCTGGTTATCTGTTCAGGGTATGGTTTAATATGGAACTTTCCTGTTAGAGACTGAACCATTCTTGCTTAATTACAGCAAGACTGAACCGATCAGGTTCTTATTCCAAAGTGTATCCATTACCCTTTAGGCAGCAAAACCCCCAATCATTTGTGCATCCCCAGCACAGGATTGGTACTTATAAATTCTTAATAAATATTTATTGATTAACACTTTTGTATGCTTCCCAGGTTAAGTCAAAGGAATTTTATGCAGTTTGTAATTATTTGATTTAGAATGAGATTTATTTTCTATTACTGTTTCTTGTGTTTTTTTGTTATTATATAGAAGTGTAGTGATTTTTGAGGACTTATTTTGTAGCCAGCAATTTTTTTCAGGTTTTTGTAAGGCAAATGGGGTTAAGTGGCTTGCCCAAGGCCACACAGCTAGGTAATTATTAAGTGTTTGAGATCGGATTTGAACCCAGGCACTCCTGACTCCAGGGCCGGTGCTTTTATCCACTGCGCCACCTACCTGCCCCTGTAGCCAGCAATTTTGCCGAAGCTATTGTCCTAGTTAGGATCTTTGATGATTGTTTAGGATTCTCCTAGTTAGCCATCATATCATCATCAGAAAGAAATAGTTTTATTCTTTCTTTACTTTTCTTGATGCCTTTATTTCTCTGCTCTTATTGCTATTGCTAACAAATAATAGTGGGGAAAGTGGGCATCCTTTCTTTATTCTTGAATTTATCGTAAAACATTCTAGTGTATTCTTTTTTGTTTGTTTTGTTTTAGGTTTTTGCAAGGCAAATGACGTTAAGCGGCCACACAGCTAGCTAAATATTAAGTGTCTGAGGTCGGATTTGAACTCAGGTACTCCTGACTTCAGACCGGTGCTCTATCCACTGCACCACCTAACCTCCCCATTCTAGTGTATTCGTACTACATATGGTGCTTGCTTTTGGATGTAGATGCTTTTTATGATATTACTAAAAGTGACACTATGCCAATAATTTGTAGTGGGTTTTTTTTTTGTATCAAATCTTTTTCCTCTGTCAAAGATCATGTGATTTTTACAGGTTTTGGATTTTAATATAATTATATTCAGTGTTTTTTCTAACATTGAACCTTGTTTGCTTCCATGTTATAAATCCCACTTGCTCATTATGCATTATTTTTTAAGATAAATCAGTGCAGTCTGTAAGGATTTTGTTTAAAATTTTGTGTTATTTCATTAATGATATTGGCTTCTAATTTTTTCTTTGTTTTCTCTTTCCCTAGTTTAGGCGTTGGAACTGTATTTGTCTCTTGAAAGAATTCTATTTAGGGGTTTCCCTTTCTCACTTTTTGAGAATAATTTGTGAAGTAAAGGCACAAGCTAACTCTTTTATAAAAGTATAATAAAAAATCTCCTTTGAATACATCACATCTTTGGTAGTTCTTTTTTAGTTAGAAGTATTTCATTTTCCAACACTGAGTTATTTAAGATCTTTCTTTGGGTTTTGGATAGTTTGGATTTTTTATATTTTTGAAGTCTTACCTCTATTTATATTTTCTTTTAAGGTTTTCCAGCATATAAATGTGTACAATATGATCTGATTATTCTTTTTTATTTCTTCTGCTTTTGCTGTGATTTCACATTGTTTTCTTGCTATTTTATTGATTTAATTTTCTTCTACCTTTTTAATCAGATTAGTTAATGGTTTCATACTTTTATCAGTCTTTTCAAAGAACAAATTTTAGGTTCTATTTATTATTTCTGTGATGTTTATTCCAAAGTATTTGTTTTTCTTTACTTTTGCTTTCTTTTCTTTTGTGATTATTTTAGCCTTGTTTATTTATTGCTTTCCAACTTAAAAACATTCCATTCACTAATCTTTTTCTATTTTGTTAAAGAATGTAAGTATGTGATTCACCCTCCCTCCCATATTCTGCTTTAGCTGTGCCCCAGAAATTTTTGATATATTGTTTCAAATGCATTATGATTTTTTTTTTTGCAAAGTTAATCTTTTTGGTCTTTTAATTGTTTCTATGATTTTTTCTTTGATCTATTAAATACTTAGGATTTCATAAAGTCTCCATTTAAGTCTATATCTTGCATTTGTGGTCCATGAAATATTTCCTCACTTTTTTACTCATGATTTGTAAAGAATATGTTATGGTATGATTTCTTTCATTTTACCTTTGATGCAAAATCTCTGTACATTATCACACACACACACACCTGTAAAGACCTGTGGTATAACAATCCGAGCTCTTTTAGATTTGATCCACCAGAGTCGGACTCATAGCACCAATGCTGATTCCTTTTATGGAAAAATATAGCCACAGCATTTCCGTTAAAAGTGGAACTAGCAAGGGGGAGGGCGAGAACTCCTTAACCAATCTGGAGAAAGATTCAGGCAGCCAGCATGTACGGGTATGCTTTGGGGCAAGCAAGGATGTCCTCAGACATCCAGCTCTTCCTCCTCTTCATGCTGCCGCCCTTGGCTAATGCGGGTTAGTGATCCTGCGATCGTCCCCCTCTCCCCAACCCGTCTTCCTTCGTCTTGTTTTTAGGATGCCCCCTCCCCAGTACTGAAGCTGAGTGTAGTCTTCAGTTCTCTTCCCTTCCCCATAGTCTCCTTACACTCCCCCCTCCCCATCCCCCAGCTCAGACCCAGTCCCCTTCCGGTCCCGGGCCTCTGAGCCCCACCTCACTCCTCACCTCTGCCCATTCATTCTTACTCGATTCCTTGCTGATTTGGAAACAAAACTGTAAAAAGGAGGGGAAAAAAAGCTCCGCCTAGTCTCCTGACCCTTTCCCTAACCATTCCCTCTCAACTATGTTTCATCTGTTAATTTTTTTTCTGGTTTTCTCCTCTTTCACCTCTCACTTCCAAAGAATTTCACAGAAATTATAATGTTGTCACCTATAAAATGCAAGATGACAGAGAGGAAGGCTAAATTTTTTCATCTGTAAAATGGGAGGTTTATATTTTTACAGGCAAAACTTGAAGAATGTTATGGAAACACAAGCAATTGCCAATATGATTTTCATTTGAACTTGTAAAAGTGACATACAAGCTATTTTGTTTCTAGATGGGAAGTCTTAGAGTGAGGAAATAAGTAAAAAAAAAAAGGCTGGCATCTGAGTTTCTGGTAGGAATAGGTTTAATGAATTCTTGGGGGCAGGTTTTTGTTTTTATGTCCTGGGGCCAAATATAAACCTGAGAGTTCTGGAATGTTCCTCCTCTCAGAGAGGTTGATAATGCTGCCCATGCAATATTATCAGAGAGAAGGCATTGAATGATCAAGATTGGAGGGGCATGGCCAATGGCTCTATTTCCAAATCTCAAATCCATGGTTTTAAGTGGTGGTCTCTAGTTGAGAAAGGAGGAGAAGGGCAAAATGTTCTTTGAGTATGTCAATGAATTGTGTGTTCTTGCCCAAAGAAACTGAGAGATCATTGGGATTGTGAGGATGGAGAGAATGGGAAAGGGGTCAGATTCAGACACGTATGACTGGGTAAAGGATGTGAAGTAGAAGAGGGAGAACTGCAGGTCAGCTTGGTGAAACATTTTCTCCTATAGACGGGAGGGAAGAGAAAAGGGAGGGAGGGAGGGAGTCCAATCTCCTGGACAGGCATTTATTCCTTCTCTGTTCTTTTCTTTCTGTCTCAGGGTCTCATAGCCTTCAATACAAGGTTGTTGGCACATTCAATTCTGATGAAGGGCTCGTTTCATATTCAGTCCTTGGCTACTTAGATGATGAATTATTCCTGCATTATGGGAACAAGAACCAGAGACTAGAGCCTCGAGGAGCCTGGTTAAATTGGATCGTGGAAACAGATGCTTGGAAGAGAGAGAACAGTAATGTGAAAGACATTCTAGTAGAATTCAAAAAAAGTCTGGGAGAAGTCATGCCCCAGAAGACTGGTAAGTGGAACTTAGAAAAAAGGGCTGGATGACTATGGGATTCATCCTACCTAGATACTGTGGTATAGTGAAGAGGCTGCCAAACTGGGAGTCAGAGCATCTGGATTTGAATTTCCAGCTCTGTCCCTTACTTGTATCTGTCCCTGGGCAAGTAATTTGACTTTCTTGGGGCTAAGTTTCCTCATTGTGTTAATGAAGAGATTCTTTCTAGTTTTTAATTTTGGATCCCATCAGAATGAGGAGAAGCATTCTTCTTTTCCCATCCTTTTGTAAGGGAGGATATGGGATGTGGGGGTCTATTGAGGGGGGACAACAAGGAGCCTGGGGAAAGATTCTTCCAATTAGGTAAAAAGGAGGAACAGACCCATGACTAATATTGGGTTGGGATGGGGGTCAGGTTCTCACACATTCCAGGAAATAGTTGGTTGTAAACTCCATGAAGATGGCCACAAAACAACATTTTGGAATTTTGGCTATGATGGAGAGGATTTCCTTTTCTTCCAACCTGAGACAAGTACCTGGAAAATCATCAATCCTGCTGCTGAAAGTCTAAAGACTGCCTTTGAGGAAGAGCTAGATCCAAAGTATCAGAACTCAAAACTGGGAGTCTACTGTCAGCAACTTCAGGACTACCAGAAAGTTTGGAAAGAGCAAAAAGCAGGTACTGAACTCCTCATTTTGTTAATGAGGAGATTCTTTCTAGTTTTTCATTTTTGATCCTATCAGGGTGAGGAGAGATATTCTTCTTTTCCTCAGTCCCAGCTCCCTTAAAACCCCCTCTCTCTGCCCCTGATCTCCTGCCTGAGCTTTCTCCCTTCCTGTGTGTAGGGTAGGAAATCAGTCCTACCTTTGTCTGCAGATAGACAAACTCCCAACATCCATAGGCTAATTCCCTGTCATAGAGGCACCACTCTACCACTTGCTATCTTTGTGACCATAGACACAAAGCAACTGAGTCTTAGTTTCCATGTCTGTAAAATAGGGACAATAGGACTTGCATGATCTACCACTCAGGTTGGTTGTGAGGAAAATGTTTGTCTACCTTAAAGTATTATAAAAATGTGAACTATTACTCTCATCGAGGATATCTCTTCCAGGTGCTGATACAGTGACATCTCTTCCAGCTCCTGTACCAGAGTCAAATCAGGGATCCTCACTGTTCTTGCCAGTGTTCTTGCTGATATCCTTGCTGTTTCTTTTGGACTGTTGTCTTGAGCTTTCTGTTAAATGACTTACCCAGGGTCAAACAATTAGTAAGTGTCTGAGGCCAGATTTGAACTGAGAAACTGAGTCTTCTTGATTTCAATCCCAGTGTTCAATCCATACCATCTAGATGTTATCATTCCTTGATATATTAGTTTGAAATTCCAAACCTGTAAAATCAGCATACTGATCCCAAGAGAAAGACATACTTTTGGAGTTTTAACAACTGACTTCCCATGGTGGAAAAAAAAACTGTAATAAATAAACATTAAAATTCTTTACTTTCTCAAATCTTGACAAACAACAAAAATGTAATTAAGTATGAGTTGTACCCTTGCAATTTCTGAGATATAAATGCTCACACTAATGATATAACAGTTCTTGATCTGACTCCAGTACAATCTTCAGCATACTGCAAAGTAAAACAACTTGGAAGAGGTGCCTACATGGGCAGCCTGGGTGTTTGTGGTGGCATGGTCGAAGGTGTAGGAGAGGCAGCATCCTAGTGACAAAGGAGGCCACAGAAACTGAACCTAGTTCCTCCCCATCAGAGATAAGAAAAGTAAGTTATTCATTATAGAAGTTATTTCTTATAGGAGAAAAGATCCTACTTAGCACTTAAATCTACATGTGACTGATACGTTGCCAAAATCTATATCTGCTTGTAGGATACATCCTTTTAGGCCAGAAGAGATTGAAAATAGAGAGGTGAGCAAACTGAGTACTCAATATCTTCAAATTGACCTGGAGCTTGGTCTAAGGAAAAATGTATTTTTTATATATATATATATATATATATATATATATATATATATATATATATATACATAAAATAAATATTGTCATATTTATTGTATTAACTCTGGCCTATTCATGAGCAGTCGACATTTCCCCAGTCACTTAGATCTATCTGATTTTATTTGTGTGAAAAATGTTTTATAGTTGTTCTCATAAAGTTTCTTAGAATGCCTTGGCAAAGCAGACTCCCAAGTATTTTTTGTTATCTGAAGTTATTTTAAATGGGATTTCTTTTTCTATCTCTTTTTGCCGAATCTTGTTAGTAATATATAGAATATATACATAGAAATATATAGAAATATTGAGGATTTATGTTTATATCCTGTGACTTTGCTAAATTTCCTAATTGTTTCAAGTAGTATTTAGATGATTTTCTATGGTTCTCTAGGTAAATACCATCATATATGCAAAGAGTGAGAGTCTTGTTTCTTCATTACCAATTTTTATTCCTCTAATTTCTTTTTCTTTTCTTATTGCTAAAGTTAATATTTCTAATGCAATATTGTATGTAGTGGTGATAATGGGCATCCTTGCTTCACCCCTAATCTTATTGGGAATGCTTCTAGCTTATCCCCATTACATATAATACTTGTTGATGGTTATAGATAGGTATTGCTTATTATTTTAAGGACAATTCCATTTATTCCTGTGCTCTCTAGAGTTTTTTTAATAGGAATAAGTGCTTTCTTTTGTCAAATACTTTTTCAGCGTCTATTGAGATAATCATATGATTTCTATTGGTTTGTTATTGATATAGTCAATTATGCTGATAGTTTTCCTAATATTGAGCCAACCCTACATTCCTGGTATAAATTCTGCTTGATCATAGTATATTATCCTAGTGATAACTTACTGTAATCATTTTCCTAATATTTTATTTAAAATTTTTGCATCCATCTTCATTAAGAAAATTGGTCTATAATTTTCTTTCTCTCTACTGACTCTTCCTGATTTAGGTATCACCATATTGGTGTCATAGAAGTAATTTGGCAGACCTTCTTAATCATCTATTTTTTTTTCAAATAGTTTATATAGAATTGGAACTAATTTTTCATTGAATGTTTGGTAGAGTCCACTTGTGAATCCATCTGGTCTGGAGATTTTTTGCTTAGGGAGTTCATTGATGACTTGTTGAATTTCTTTTCCTGAGATAGGGCTATTTAGGTATTTAATTTCCTCTTCTTTTAACCCGGAAAATTTGTATTTTTTGTAAATATTCATCCATTTCACTTAGATTACCAAATTATTTGCATACAGTCAGGCAAAATAGTTCTGAATTATTACTTTAATTTTCTCCCCATTTGATTTTTAAACTCCTTTCTGATCTCTTCTAAGAAGTCTTTCTGAACTGGAGACAAATTTATATTTTCCCCTGAAACTTCACATAGGTCACCTTTTGTCCTCCTTTTCTGAGCTAGTATCCTTGTCTCCAAGGTAACATTCAACAGATCCTGCTTTATGCTGGCCTTTTTCATTTTGGGATGGTAGCTTTCTCTAGGGTCTTGTGTTGGGGAAGGGGCCAGTTTGAAGACCTTCAGTGTTGAGAACCCTAGAGGCCTTGCTTAATGGGGTTAGGAACTTTAACCAGTAAGGGACACCAGAAATTTTCTTTGGATTGTCTTTTTGGGGTGTTAGCAGCCTACTCCCTAGGCCTAGGGCTGAATCTGGGCTATCCTAACACAACCTAATCACTGGGCTAGACCATCAGGGTCTCTCTATATAGTCAGTTTTGGGAAAGTACTGCCTGGCACACCTGGGCCTTGGGGAAAGATGTGAACACCTGAGGTTGTTTCTGTGTTTATACTGGAGAATGCCAGGTCCTCCCACAGATATACTGGGGACTCCCAGTTCTGGTCCTCCAGAACTGCCTTGGCAGAATGGATATCCTGGGCTGTCCACTGCCTCAGGTTAGTCCTCCGCCTCACCCCACCTTCCTTGCCCTGGGTCTCTGCTCTCTGCCCTGAGCATGCCCACACTCCCCCTTGACAGACCTTTCTGGAAGATGTTCCCCTCTGTTCTTTTGTGGGTTCTATGGATCCAAAATCTATTAAGAAACTTGATTCATGTCAGTTCTCAGGGAAAGTCAGCAGCTCTGAACCCATCCACCCATTTTCTTGTGATTACCTGGTTAGCAGAAATATTTTAACCTTGCATAACTCTTTACTCTGGCAATATTTATTTTTGCAGTGTGGCTAGGTGGTGCAGTGGATAGAGCACCAGCCTGAAGTCAGGAGTACCTGAGTTCAAATCTGTCCTCAGACACTTAATAATTAACTAGCTGTGTGGCCTTGGATGAGCCACTTAACCCCATTGCCTTGCAAAAAAAAAATATTTATTTTTGTTTATTCTAGTATATGCCTCATATTGTAGCCACTGATTTGTTTTTTGAGTTCAGTTCTGTCCTGCAAAGAATTGTGACTCAGACTCAGGAATTCAGGTTTTGGGAAGAAAATAGAGATTTATCAAAGGAAGTTACAGCATATTAAGAAAGGGATTGAAAAGTTAGAAAGAGTTTTACGAGAAGGCCCTGTGGATTGCTGATTGAATTGGCTAGGCCAGCTGGTCAGGGTTCAGCAAGAGACTGGAAGGTCAAAGGGACTTAGCCCTTCCTGCATCTCCTTAAATTCTCTCCCAGAGTCTGGGAGGGGCTAGTGGAGAATTTGCCTTTTGGGGAAGGGTCTCTTTTGGGTGGTCATCCAGGGCCTGTGATCCCTGGTTGCTCCATCAAAAAAAAAAATAAACAATACAATCCAAATCAGGTTGAAGGTCAGGTCCTCAGGTGTGGCCTAAATTAGATGATAAAGGAAGGTTCCCTTTACAATGAGAACAAAAGATTTACGAAGTTTGTCTCCAACTGATCTCATCACTCCCATACTTCTCTGCATCAATATGTCAATCAATGAAATTGTACCCTGTTTAAGTTGTCCGGGACTATAAAAGAAGGACCCTGGAAAAAGCTGGGACCAGATAATGAGGAAGATCTGGGGTCCAATTGATTGGGGGGGCAAGTTCCTTTAATAAAGTGTATGACTCCTATCTCTGACTCAGTTTCTCTTTATTTTCCCACTTAAAATGTGGATCAATTAACTGTTGTGGCTTGCTTCATCTTGGGGCCCACAGCGATGACCTCCCTCCTGGAGGGGAGCTGAGAATAAGAAGAATAAGGAGGCCTTATGCCTCCAGCTCAATTTTATTACTGCTTAGCTTCTACATATATATTGTTAGGTCTTCCGGGGTAGAACAAAGAAGATTGAGGGAATGGGGGTGCACAAGCAATGTGTACATGCAGTGTCTTTCGTTACAGGATAAGGGGGTACGTTAGGGGGGAGGTAGTAAAACACAGCTGTGTCTTGTGCCCTTGGTCTATGGGGGCAGAATGTCCAGCTCCCAAGGACTCCGGCACACCTTATTTCTCAGGGCAGCATGCCAGCTCCTGAGACTGTCCAGGTGGCAGTCCATTAGAATTGCCTGTGTTCCCACAATTAACCACAAGGTAGAAGGAATTAATAGGATCGACATACATATACATATAATCTACTAGCTTTCTGATCATTAAAGAGCATTTAGAATGCTCAAGAAGTTTTTTTTTTTTTTTTTTCAAGGCAAAGGGGTTAAGTGGCTTGCCCAAGGCTACACGGCTAGGTAATTATTAAGTGTCTGAGGTCGAATTTGAACCCAGGTACTCCTGACTCCAAGGCTGGTGCTCTATTCACTGCCACACCTAGCTGCCCCATCAAGAACTTTTTAAAAGTTTTCCCCACAGTTAGACAAAAGGAACCTCTTAGAAAAACACTAATTTAGGATCAGATCAGATAAGGCTAGAGGGATTGAGAAAATTCCTTTGGAGTCGGAGCTGCATTAGTTGCATCATTCTAGTTGTCTATATATTTATGTCCCCTCCACCCCCACTCTACTCCCTTATGAGTGAAAAAAGCCTGGTCTAATTAAATCTACATTGTTCTATCTCTTTGCATATTTGTCCAATGGACACCTTAAATTAGTTTGTACAAAGTAGAAGTCATGTTCCCCCCCTAAACCCTGCCCCATTCCTACCATCCCTAGGTCAAAGGAAACTAGAGCTGGATGAATTTAGGGAATCCATGCAAGTTGTTCACATGACCTACTTGTGTTCCACTTGTGGCAGAGTATTCTGATCTCATATTGTTGTGATCAGGGACAGTCAGACACACTTTAACTTGACTCTCCCATAATGTTGTGCTTTGGGGGCTCTGGGGGAATGAAAAACAGCATTCAATCAGGTCAACACCATCCTCCCAATACCTCAGGCTCACAACCTAGGAGTCATTTTGGATTGCTTCCTTTATGTAACTCTTGACTCTCTGTTAGGTTCTTTAGGGTCTCTGTCCACTCCAGATTGGAATTATAGAAAGCAAAGTAGTGGGTATACCTGATAAATGACAGCAACATCCTAGCAGTTTTGATTAAAAAGCTAGAGAAGTGCCTCCCACAAGGAAGTTTAACTAGCTGTGTGGGATCATCAAGGAAATCTTCCCATCTGTCCTGAGACACCAGATGACTTCAGGTTCTCCACCTTACATACTCTGCTTTTGGGGGAGGCTTATTGGGACACATGGTCTGAAGGGGACCTGAACCAAGTTGAGCCTCTGAATACCCCAGGGCTGGGGAACATGCCACAGGTCTTCTCATACTGTGCCAAGAAACAGAGATCAACACCGACACTTGTTGCCAAGGTCTATTGATTTTCTCTAAGCAACATCTTTCCTATATAACCCATCTTCTACACTGCCACTGCTACTGCCTCTACTCATTGCTTCATTCCTACACTGTGGCACAATCTGCTGCTGAGTCTGTTTGCCTCAAGTCTCTGCCCACTGCACCATATTCTCTGTTCAGTCAATAGAGTGATTTTCCTAAAGCTAGGTCTGACTATGTCACTCCACTACTCAATAGACTCTACTGTCTCTCTATTTCCTCCAGAGTCAAATGTAAAATGTTCTTCACAGCCTAACCTCTACTACCTTTTCAGACTTACACTTTCCAATCTTACACTTCCAATCCAAACTATGTCCCTAATACTCCTACTGTATGCAGTGACATTGGTCTTCCACAAATAAAACACTCCATCTCTTGGCCTAGGGGGACATTTTACCTGGCTGGAATGTTCTCCCTCCTCCCCTCCAACTACTGAGCTCTACTAAGTGTCTACTAAAATCCTCCCTTCTACAGGAAGCCTTCCCCAACCCTACTTAATTTCAAGTCTTTTCTCTCTTATTTATTTTCTATTTATTCTATTTTATAGTTTGTTTTGTCTAGACTCTATCCTATATTTATTTGCATATTGTCTTCCTCCATTAGATTATAAATTCTTTGAAGGCAGGAGCTGTCTTTTTTGCATCTCCTCTGCTTGCCATCTGGTAGGATCTTAATAAGGTGTTGATTGATTGATTGGTTATGTTTTGCCTTTCTCTTTCATAAGCAGTTGAGGTTGAAGTCTTGTTTTCTACCCCAGTGTCACATCCTTCTGGAACCCCAGGCATTGCCATCTGCCCTGCATATGTGGCTGGTCTCTCTCTCCTGGAGAGAATTTGCTTCTTTAATGTTTAGCATATAAGCCTTAAAAATGCTTTTTTTCCCTTGGATCATTTCTTCATTTAGTCAGAGCACCTTGATTTCTAGTGGTTCATCAAACTCATCTACTGGCTTCCTTCAACTAAAGCTTATCCATGCAGCCTCTCCCAACTTCTTCTGGTTCTTTCCTCTTGATTTACTTCCTGTTTTTACTGTAGATAGCACTTTTGTCCATACTTGTTGGCTTATTCTCTGCCATTAGGCTGTGATCTCCTTGAGGGCAGAGAACATTTTTTATCTGTCTTTGCATCCCAGCACTCAGCATAGTGCCGAGAAGACAGAAAGTGCTCAATGAATGTTTATTGCAGATAGTTGTAATTTCTTTCAACCTCTATGGCCAGGTAACATGGGAGATAGAGTGTGCCTCAATGGGGAGTTTGGGGAAGTCTTCTGGTTCTACTCTCTTCACTAAGCATTAATTCATGCAGTCTCTCATGATCTCTTTTAGAACATGTAGTTCCACCACATTTATATACCACAATTTCTTCAGCCATTCCTCAATTGATGGACATCTCAATTCAGGAAGACTTCTTCTTGGGTTCCATCCAGCTTCAGGCTGAGTGGCCCTTGGCTAGTCATTTAACCCATTTTATGAAGCTGGATATGGCTAATTACAACTAGGACATTTTTTAATGTGATTTTGATAACATTTGCTTTTAAATCACCTTAATTCTCTCATCTCAGAATCATCTTGAATTACAAAAAAAATTGTTTAAAGTGAAAGAAGATGAAAATTTAGACAAAACTTTTTTTTTTAGATTTTTCAAGGTAATGATGTTAAAGTGGCTTTCCCAAGGCCACATGGCTAGGTAATTATTAAGTGTCTGAGGTCAGATTTGAACCCAGGTATTCCTGACTCCAAGGCCGGTGCTCTATTCACTTCGCAACCTAGCTGCAAACTTAAACAAAATATTTTCAAAGATCTTTTTCTGTTACTTGAAGAAGACACTGCTGCCGTCCCGGGCAGGGGATCTCTGCCCCAGTACAGGCACAACTCAGGGCCATGCTCTAGAGTGCTGGGTTCACAAAGTCAAGCAATAATCAATCCTTGAATGGGATAAAGTCTGAGATTTCTTCGATAGAATATTATAGATTAGTAATAGTTAAAGCTGTGTATTATGTCCCTTCTGCTCCTCCTCCCCTGAAAAGCAATTTTATGTTACCTTGACCAGAATGTAAAGAGTAAACTGACCCTGTCTTATCTGGACAAGTCCAGATGGCTCTACATTCCTTGTCCTGGAGGGGGAGAACTTGTCTCTGTTTGAATTATATGCTTATTCTTTAGAGTAATTTACAGGTATAGATTGTGAAGACCACATTCCTCAGTAATGAGGATGGGTCATTGGCTGGGGGGGGGGGGGGATCTCGCTAGGATAAATGGATCTTGGATTTCCTGCTCTTTACTCCTTTTCTCTCTCCATGTTTAAGACGGAGCAAGGGGGTTCAATCCTCAAGAATTAAATAAAACTTTTCATACCTTGAGAAATCTCTGAGTTTTATTTAAGTGGATAAACTCATCCCACACGATCCTTAAACATTAATTAAACCAAATAGCAGTGGAGGGTTATGGAGATGCTGCCTTTAACTACCAGGTAAGACTCCTTAGTAGAGAATCACAGCCATCTTTATAGAAGTGTAAGGTGACTTAACTAACTCTTGGTCTGGAAAGTCCAGTAAATAAATATGGAAACGGAAGAAATATATACTTCAAGGTAGCTTTAAAGATCACGATTTGCAGAGCCAATCTGTTTTCCTGAACAGAGTAAAATGACCTTGAACCTGTGAGTGGTAAAAGTGCTGAATTTTCAGAAACATAGTGCTAAATTAGTCTAAGCCATAGACCTCAGTTTCTATTTCTCAAGAATCAGGTGAGCATGAGAACCTGGATCTCTGGCTAGAAAAATTATGTCACCCTAACCTTATAAAATGTAAACAAAGACAGACCCTCCTGGGAAAGCTTAGGTACATTCTCCTTCTCTTCAGACCATCAAGTTTGACCAATTGTTGTAAGGGTCAACAGAAAAAGAGGAGGGGGAATGGGTTGTGGTGGTTTTGTGGGGTTTTTTTAACCCTGCTTCAGCTTCTGTAATTTGGCATTTGGCTTTTCCTCTCTCTCTCTCTCTCTCTCTCTCTCTCTCTCTCTCTCTCTCTCTCTCTCTCTCTCAGAGTTAGGAACTGCCCCGCTTCTTGCAAGAACCGAATTAAATTTTAACTTGCTGCCACTTTGAGAGGACTCCAAGTAGTCATTTTGGGTTAGGGTCTCAATACCCCGCACAAACCCTAGTCTGACTGATTCCCGTAGAGCTGTGTTTCATCCAGCCCTCTCCCTACACCCCTGGTCTTCCGGGGGAAAGAGGCTAGAGCTTGGGGAGGCTCTCTGCCTCGGAGGGTGGGGCAGGCAAGAGACAAAACTTTAGCTGAGAGGGGCGCTACAATAGGCCAACATCACCGACTTCCTGCCTAAGTAGAGGAAGACACCAGGTCTTGGCTCAGCTCTGTCTAACCAAACCTGTTGTCTTTCCTCTGCTCCGCTTTCACTTTCTGGGATGGACTTGCTGTTGGAGGGTCCTGCAATGCTCCGATCTCCCTGATTTCCCTCCAAGGCCCTATCTCCCCGATCTCCCTCCCAGATCCGGTCCTAGGACCAGGTCCTCTGCCAGTTCCTATTCGGCAAAACCAGTGAGAGATACAAGCCTCTGGAGCCAGGCTCACCAGCCCACGCCCAGTCCATTGTTAAACACTTTGAGTTTTACACTAGAATATATTATTCATCAATTTTTTTCTCCTTTCTTCCTCTCTTCTCTAATACACAGTGAAATAAACAAAATACCTAAAGCAATACACACAATTAATATGCAAATATAACTGGACATGATAACCGCAAATCTGCAACGAAGTATTACACAATCATAATTGATGAAGCCTGTTCCTGAAGAAGAAATATGTCTTTCTCTCCCTTATTTCCAGATAAGGATACTATGAATGTGAAGCTCTGAATATATGACAGGACTTGATTGATATACTGCTTAGTTTTGCTGAATAGTTTTTTTACATTTTTCTTAAGTGGGTTTGGGGAATGAACAGATTAGGAAGTGAGGTTAATATAAAAATAAAAGATATTAATGATATTTGGATAAAAATTACAATATGAGAGTCACAGTCATCAAATTTGGGACTCATGTTTTTATAAAAGAAAAGTGCATAGCATCTTTTTTAAAGTTCAGCAGCTCTTTTAAATACTTTTTTAAAAATGACAAAATAAAACAA
The DNA here is from genome assembly GCF_037893015.1 of Macrotis lagotis. NCBI lineage: Eukaryota > Metazoa > Chordata > Mammalia > Peramelemorphia > Peramelidae > Macrotis > Macrotis lagotis. Next base: position 610,991,081 of record NC_133658.1, read on the forward strand.
TACTTTGTAGGTGCTTAATAAAAATTTTACAATTATTTTTTCTGAAAAATGACCCCAAAGATCCTTATCTATCAAAATCTTAATTTCTCTATTATTAGAATATAAGCTCTTTAGAACTATTCATTTAGTTCATTTTTTTTTCTGAATCAAATGAAGCCAAGGGAGGCTAAAAGACTTGAACAAGTTTATATAGGTAGTAAGGATTTGAACCCAACTCCTTTGCTTCCAATTCCTTTGCTCTTTCCATTCTACCACAGACTCAATTTTCATCTTTATATCTTCCATTGAATAGAACCCAGTATAACATAGGTTTGGAATTGTCTAATTTATTGAATTCCATTCTTTGTGACCTCAGAGGAATTTGGATAATAAAATTCTTTAAGCGTTATAAATAATTGATATCTTAGTCGCGTGGGGACTGAACTGGCTGTAGAGAATGGCGAAAGCTAGGCTGGATCTCCCCGGAACCCCGAGGCCTGTGGGGTCCGCCTCCCGGGACCCGCGGAGGCAGCAGAAACGAGGGAAGCAACTTGTGTCTCCGCAGCCGGGACAGGCGAGAAAAGAGAAGAAGAAGAAAGTAAATTCTAAACCCAAGAACTTGGATGATCAAGAAATCCCTTTCCGACTTCGGGAAATTATGAAGAGCCGCCAAGAGATGAAAAAACATGTCAGCCAAAAGAAAAGAAAAGCAGTCCAAGTGGCATGCAGGCAAAAGTTTGAGAAGGAAGCAATGGGATCTCTGTCAGACATTCCAGTTCCCAAGTTCAAGCAGGGAGAAAAGGAGTCGGATAAAGCATATGTCCGTCGAATGGAACAAGAGGCCTAGCATGTGATCTTCCTCAGTGAGAACCAGGTGGAACGGAAACCCTAGAAAGAAGAAACTTCTCAGCAAAAGAAAGAGAAATCTCAGCGGAAGAAAGAATTCCAGAGCCGGCGTTTGGATAAAGTTCGGCATAAAAAAAGAGGAAAAGGCAATATCCATCTTGGAAAAAGAACTGCTTCAAGATCCTGTGAAATTTGGTGAGGTTGTCCTTCAGCCCCCAGAATTAACAGCAAAACCAAGGAAGAGCACAAACAGTGACAAGCTTGGCAAGAAGTCACTGTTGCTGACACGTCTCCTGGGCCCTAGCAGTGCTCCACAGTCCCCAGCAGTCTCACTGGCTAGACAGCGAATTGTGGCAGAAGAGAGAGAGCGTGCTGTGCAGATTTCAAGAAACGCAAGCAGCAACAGCTGGAGCAAATATGATATGATATGATAGCTGATATGAAGGGAAACCAAAGAAACAGATTAGAGGAAGAACCCCAGGATTTGTGAAACTTGGCATCCAGGAATAATGGAACTGATTTCTTGGTAGGCACAAAACCTAAGCTTACCTCCCTTCCCCGCCCCCCCCCCCCAAACTTAGTCTTCAGAGCTAGGACATTATTTCTGCATGGAATAAAGTGACTTTAAACAGCAACGCAATGATAGCATTCAAAATCGGGTTGCCAAACCTGAACCAAAAATCTTGAGTGAACCCTGCACCCATTCCCACAGTTAATGGTACTTTGTCTACCTGGTACCAAGAGACCTGATAGGTGCTGTGGCCCCAAAACAGAACTTCATGTGCATTAACCTCCCAAGGTGTTTTTTTTCCCTAGGAACTGCATAAGTCAGACCCCAAAACATTGATTATACAAGGATGATGACTGATCTTCTATTTTTGTATCATATTGATACTGTAGAAGGTAAAATTCAGAGTGGCTGCCAAGTTTAGGTATGATTGGCAATTAATAAATGCTTGATTTGTTTGACTATTTTGAATAGGGAAACTGGGCAACATCACATTCAGATTTGGTTTTCATTTTTTTCCCCTGGAAATAGTATGTATTTGGATGTCAAAGGCCTAAAGGCTGGAGAAGGACTATAGCCTATCCATTACCTTACCACTCTTTGTGTGATCCTGGGCAAATCATTTAATCTGTTTGCCTCAGTTCCTCATCTGTAAAATGAGATAGAGAAGAACATGACAAACCATTCTAGTATTTTTACCAAGAATACCATCAAATGGGATCATGAGGAGTTAGAAACAATGGAAAACTATGTGTAATACTAGCTGGGGGCAGCTGAAAACTATTTATGAGCCCAGAGTTCTGGTCTGAGACTATTTCTTTATCTAGGTTATTTATTCTTCCTGAATTCATTTGACCTAAATATTCTGGAAGTTAGGGGATAGCCAGGTTTTAGAACCTGAAGGAATCTTAGTAGTCAAGTTATTATATAAGGTCAGTTTTCTCATTTTACTGATGAGGAAATTGAGACTCAGAAATCTTCAGAGACTTCACCAAGGTCAGACAAGAAGTAGAACTAAGATTCAATACAAGGGGCCACTGCCCCCCTGGGCTTTGTCCCTGTCTGTTTCTTGGCACTGTGGCCAAAACGTTAATGACTGTTAATTTTGATCAACACATGGACCAATACAGTTCAAAAGGATTCTTGATGAAACAGACTGCCTAGTCCCTGATGGAGACATGATGGGCTCAGGGTACAGATTGAGAGATACCTTTTTGGACATGACCAATGATGCAATTTGTTTTGACTATACATGTTTGTAACCAGGTTTTGTTTTGTTTTTTTTCACTTGGCATAGGGGTATGAAGGAGAAAAGATAGATCTTTATTTGAGAATAAAATAAAATTTAATGTTAAAAAATAAAAAATAATTGATATCTTTTGGTTCTGTATCGCCTATATTTCTTCTAGTTTCCTTCCTTCTCCCCTTCCCATAGAGCCACCCCAAATAATAAAAAAAAAAAGTCTTAAGGAAAAAAAAGAGAAAAGAATTAATTAAAATAATCTAAAAACTCGTGCAATGATGGGGGCAGCTGGGGGCACATTGGAAACAGAACTGGTGCTGGAGTTAGGATGACCTGAGTTCAAATCCAAGCAACTTCTGTTTGTGTGACAGTTGTGTGATCCTGGGCAAGCCACTTAACTCCATTGCCTTGCTATTCCAAGGTGAATCCAAGGCCCTCCAGGCAGCAAAAACCCCCAGTCATTTGGAGTGTTTGTACTACTAGCCTGTGTTGAGTTTTGTAGTCCTCTAAGAACCATCACTCCATAAATCATGCCTTTTCTCAGCTTCCTTGCTACCCATTGCTTTTCTTCTGCTTCTGTCTTCCTATCTAATACTATCTTAGTTTATTAAAATGCAGAGACTGCCTTTTATGTGTTGTATCCCCAGCACAATACTGGTACAAATAACTTGTTAATAAATGTTTATTGATTGATGTTTTGATCAACATTTTTTTGTATGCTTATTAGGTTAATTCCAATGTATTTTGTAATTATTTGGAATGGATTTTTATTTTCTACTATTGCTTCTTGTGTTGTTGTTATTATTATTATTATTGTTATTATTACATAGAAATGTGGTGATTTTTGAGGATTTATTTTGTAGCCAATTTTACTGAAACCATTGTCCCAGTTAGCTTTATTAAACCATTGTCCCAGTCATTTTTGATGATTCCCTAGGATTTTACTAGTAAACCATCATATCAGCAGCTGATAGGCATAGTTTATTCTCATCTTTACCTCTCTTGATGCCTCTGCTCTAATTGGTACTTTAAAAAATTTTTATTTTTATTTAAGGCAATGGGGTTATTAAATGACTTGTCCAAGGTCACTCAGCTAGGTAATTATGAAGTGTCTGAGATCAAATTTGAACTCAGTTCCTCCTGACTTCAGGTTCAGTGGGGCACCTAGCTGACCTGCTCTAATTGCTGTTGCTAGCCTTTTAAAATAATAATGGGGAAATGGGCATCCTTGCTTCATTCTTGAATTTATTGGAAAAGGTTCTAATGCATTCTTATTGCATATGTGCTTGCTTTTATGAGAATAAAAAGTGACCCTATAACTATAATTTGTTGAGTTTTTTGCTTGTTTTGCATCAAAGTATTTTTCCTCTGTCAAAGGCTTTTTCCACATCTATTGAATTATGATATAATTTTGCTTTTAAATACAATTTATTGTAATATAATTCTTAATTTAATTAATTTATTAATTACTTAATGGTAATTAACACATGAATATTAAAGTAATAGAATTAATTATATTCATTGCTTTTTGTAATGTTGAACCACATTTGCTTCCCTGGTATAAATCCCACTTTGAGATTATGTATGATCTTTTTTAGGTAAATCACTGCAGTCTGTTTTTTAGGATTTTGTTTAAAATATTGATGTTGATTTCAATAATGAAATTATTTCTAATTTTCTTTTTAAGTTTTATCTTTCCCTGGCTTAAGCTTTAGGACTATTTTTATCTGATAAAAGAATCTTGTTCAGGGGCTTTTCTTTCTCACTTGAGAATAATTTGTGAAGTATAGGCAATAACTTGTTTAAAAGTGTAATTACAGTCTCCTTTGAATTCATCAAGAGTAGAAGTATTTTTATTTCATAGTTCCTTTTTAAGATACTTTTCCTTTTCTGACATTGGGTTACTTATAATACCTCTATGATTTTTTAGTTTGCATTGTTCATATTTCTGAAGACAACCCTTTTTCCTATCATATTTTGAGTTTTGTTAGCATAAAAACTGCATATGTTCTGATTATTATTTGTATTCTTTGGCTTTGCTATCATTTCATATTGTCCATTTGCAACTTTGTTATCTTAATTTTCTTCTCTCTTCTTTTTAATTAGATGAAGGGTTTAACAATTTCATCAAAGTAAGTTTTTAGTTTTAGCTATTATTTCTGTGGTATTCAATCCAATGTATCTATTTGCCCCATTTTTTGATTTCTCTGGTGCCTAATTCAGATTTGCTTATTGACTTTCCGATTTTAAAAATGTACATTTCGTTCATTAATCTTCTTTTTCTGTTTTGTTAATGTATGATTGAAAGCATAGGATTCTGCCAAGTCTAGCTTTAGCTGCACCCCAGAAAATTTTGATATGTTGTTTCAGCATCATTATGATCTTTTTTTGACAGAGTTAATTTCTTTCAATTTTTACTTGTTTCTATGGCTTGCTCTTTGTCCCACTAAATACTTAGGATTTCAGAAAGTCTTCATTTGGGTCTGTTTCTTGTGTTTTTGTGGACCATGAAGAATTTTCCTCTTTTAATTAGTTACAGTTTGCAAAGAATATGTTATGGAATGATTTCTTTCTGCCTTTTTACATTTGTTTGCAAAATCTCTGAACATCATCACACTCACACACACAAATATAGGCGACCACCTCTGGTACAGCCTTCTGAGCTCATTTTGGTCTGATCCACCACAGTCGAACACACTAATCGCACGGCACCAACCAAATTCGTTTTATGGGCAAAACACAAACACCCATATCTTCCTGAGTCCGAACCAGCCAGGGATTCCTCAGTCAGTATGGGGAACGATTCAGGCCGCCGAGTTCCATTAATGTGCTTTGGGGCAAGAAAAGGTGTCCTAAGAAGGAAGCCCCGAAGTCCCACGTCCAACTCTTTCACCTCTTCATGCTGCTGCCCTTCGCTAATGCTGGTGAGTGAGCCCACGAGGATCCTTCCCTTACTCCCCAGTACTGAGGTTTTAGTGTAGTTTCCAGTTCTTTTCTCTTCCCCAGTCTTACCTTCCCCATTTTCCCCTGCCCCCTCTCCTCCTCAGCTCAGACCCAGTCCCCCTTCTGGTCTTGGCATTTCTCTAGGTCCTTCTCCGCCCCCTCGGGCCCCGGCCTCTTTGCCTGGGTCCCTCGGATCCCGTTCACTCCGCGCTTCTGCCCATCCAGTTTCACCCAATCCCTTGCTGATTTGGAAACAAAGTTGTAAAAAAGGAAAAAAACAAAAAGCCGTCTAGTCTCCTCACCCTTCCCCAATCGCTCGCTCTCATCTGTGTTTCATCTGTAAACGTCTATCTGGTTTTCTTTTCTTTCACCCCAACTCCCACCCCCATAAAGCTTTTGCTGAATTGCCTCTCCCCCCAACCCCCGGAGGAAGCCTCGCTTGTCCGCGCTGCAGTGATTGGGGAGTGACCCAAGTTCACTTAGCTTAAGGGAGAAGCTAGGACTCTACTGAGGGTCATCAACTGGACCCGGTAACTGGGGTTTTTTGGTCGGGGTTGTGCGAGCTGATCCTGGGCCCGGGGGAGGAGGAGGGGGCTGCTGCAGGTGCGACGGTGCCTGCGGAGCTTGCTCTGCCACGGCAGTGTAGGGGCAGCATTCTGGGGAGAAGGCTGCGTGGAAGTGGAGTCAGGGCCCCAGCACCGAATGGATGGGGGAGGTCTCTGGCTAGCAAAGTTGGGGCAAAGCTCTGTGCCTGCCCGGCGCTTAAGAAAGGATCATTTGTTTGGAGATGTCTGCTTTCTCATTTCAGATTTTGGTCATTTGGTTTTCTTTTGCCTTCCTTGTTCTGATTCTCTAATACTTTATTAATTTTGTTGATCTCTTAAGCAAATTCTCTGTATTATTAATCAATTGTTATTTGTGATTTTGTGGGGTCCTCCCCGTGATTTAGTTAACAAGTATATATAAAGCAACACTCGCAGCCAGATATAGTGTGTTTATAATATTCAAAGTAACAGGTAGGCATAAGGAATTTGGTATTGATTCCCTAGTGGTTAGTCACAGCCTTCTTTATAGAAATGTAAAGTGTCAAGCGCTCCTCTTCACGCTTGACCCCCGAAGTTCGATAAATAGGAATTGAAGCTCCTCATCTGCGGAACCAACCCTTTTTTTCTAGACTGAGGAAAGGTGGCCTTGAGCTCGAACCCTAGCCTAACATTTCTGTTGCAGCCTTTTTGTTCTTTTCTGATTCCCCCAAACTCCTTAGGGTACCCCAAGATTTCCTCTGAAGGGGGCCTCTAAGGTTAGAGTGCTTCTCCTCCTCGGAAGACAGGGCAGTTGACGAAAGAGACAAGACAAGTGTGGGTCTTGGAGGGCGGTGCTGCTTAACTAACAGAGGGCACCCGGCTCTTTTGGCTTAGCTCGGGCCCTTCCCTAGCTGTTTCCAGACCTGCTCTCCTTTCATAGCTCTGCTCTCACTTTCTGCGAGTGGGCTTGCTGGGAGCCTCCTTGCCATGCCCTGATCCCCGTCCCAGGCTCCATCCTACCATAGGCTCCACTACCAGCTCCGACTGGTCTGCTGAACTGCGGAGAGAGACGAACCGCTCAAGCCAGATTAGCCCTCCCAGGTCCAACCCAGATCACAGCCACTTATCTAGCTAGGGGTTCTAGGTGGCTTCTGAGTTTCGGAACTGCGTCTGGAGTCAGAAGAGCTGAAGTCAAAACCCATTTCCGGCACTCAAAACTCTGTCAGCCTCTGCTTCTTCAATATTAACAACAGAGTTAGTACTAACAGCTAAGGAGTGATGTAAACTTCAACTTTTAGTGCTAATTTGTCCCTTTGCTTTTGACTAGAATTTTCCTGTCATTTTTAGTGATCCTTTATGTAGGCATATGCACTACTTATGTGCATGTTCTTGGACCACTTTTTTTCAAGTTTTTACTTTACACGCAGAACCCCCAAATTAAGGGGCTTGATCTTCAGAATATAGATATGTTTAGTGACAGAATGCATTTGCATCCTTCATTAAATACTTTGGAATGTGAACCAGAATTCATTCTCCATTCATTTTTATTTTCCTATTTTTTGTTTTCCTTCCTCCCTCCCTCCCTCCCTCCCCTCCTTCCTTCCTTTTGTTCTTGCTTCCCCTTCCCCTTTCTCTTTCACCTCACCTTTCTCTTTCTTTCTTTCTTTCTTTCTTTCTTTCTTTCTTTCTTTCTTTCTTTCTTTTCCTTCCTTTCTTCCTTCTTTCTTTTTTCCTTCCTTCTTTCCTTCTTTCTTTGTTTCTTTCTTCCACTACTTGTCTGATTCATGGAATGATGTACATATCTACAGCATGCTATTACACTTAAAATTCAAAAGTTCAAAGGCTAATGGGGGGCCTTAATGAAGACTGTATGTAATTACTGTACATTTTAACTTTTTTTTTACTTTGAAACAACAACTGACAGCAGTTTATCAGATTAGGTAATTCCTGAAAATAGCCATCTCTAACTCTAAGTATAGCCTGCAAACAGTTTATTGGGAAGATGCAATTACTAAGTAAGATAAATTTAGGATTAAATTCTACTGTTTTCACTAAGAAATAAGATGACACTATGCATTGTGTGCCTCAGATCCTAGTGGTTACCAGTAAATGAAACTTTAACAAGCCCTATGATTAAAAGAACAAAGAACCTATTAAGATTATAAACATTAACAGTGATTTAAGCTTAAAGTAGCTAAAGTGGTGCACAGAACTCTTGAGGTCATTTGTTTTTTGCATTTGTTTTTGTTAATGACATCACCCCAATGTGTAGAGCCCATTAAACAGGAATGACTAGATGAGTCAGCATGACTGTGGTCACTGTGAAAAAGAATCTCCATTTCCCTGTGATAATGCATTGTGACATTAGTACATGAGTTCATAAAATTGGATTTTCTTTACCTTTTTTTTGCCAAAGAATGAAATTTCTCAAATTACATATAAAGAAAACCAGGGGAAATAGTTTAAATATATATATATATGTATATATATATATGCATAGATAGATAGATAGATAGATATTTTACTCTGATAGAAGATAAGCTCCCCAATGGTAAGCAGTACTGTTGTTTGGTTTTTTGTTTTATTTTGTTTTGTCTTGAAATCTGCATTCCTAACTCAATGTAAGCAAGTGATTAACAAATTATCTTTTATTTAAGTTTAGTTCTCTCCCTTTTGATGGAGTTCTTTCTATGGATAATTATTTAGAACTAAACCTTTCTTCTGAGAGGGATAGCTCATTTTATTTTCCTTTTCCTTTTCTTTATCTATGTTATTGGTTTTGCTACTTATTAACTCCAACCTGTTGCTTTATTTCTTTGTAGCCAATAAGCAATTGCCATATAACTAGGCATAAAATTTCCACTGCCTAATTCTCTCTTTTCTATTTTGCTCAACCCTATTCCTCTATATTCAATACCATCCACCCCTTCTAATGTATTATATATGAACAGATACTTTTTTGTATTTATACCTCTCAGACCATTTCCCATAAAGAGAGTCCTGGCTTCACTCAGTTCACACTAATCCATTGCTATCCTTTTGTAACAGAAAGTGTTACAGACTGCACAGATTTTTAATCTGATTGATGCAAATCTGTCCCATAATGACATGCCCACTCTGTCTTAAGTCTTTAAATGAGAATTTAATTAATATACTTATAATCCAAGATTAATATACTTATAATTTAAGATTATACACAATTACATATTGTTTTATAATCCAAGATATAATCCAAGATGATTACACTTATAACCCAAAAGATATATTAATACATATATGAAAAAAAGCCATCAGCATAGCTAAAGGAAAGAAAAGGTAAGAGATAAAAGGAAGAATAGTTACCCAAAGGAGGAGGCTTCAAAGACTGGAAATATGACTGGTTGGGGAAAGTGAGTCACAGCAACCTCAAGAGTTTCAATTGAGAAAATCCCTTCAGCAGAGCATCCTCTCCAAAGGGGTGACTTCCAAAGCCTACTTTCCCAAGTAAAACCTTTATAATGCCCACAGAAAAGTGGCACAGATCCAAGGGACTACAAGACTGAACTCAGTGATCAATGGGCTCTCAACTGAACTCAGTGATCCAGCCAAAACACCCTCAGATCCTGAATATAATCACTTTCTCCAATTGTCTTGTGGTAAACACCCAGAAGCTGACCAAATCCCTAGGTGTAGACCCCAATAACATGTTTATTAGTAATGTTCCCCAGCATTTCCTGTTCCAGAACATGTCTTGATTCCTTGATTCAGTGTGCTCAGGAATTTCCTTCTCCTTGTACCATAATGATTGATAGGGAAGATCTCAACTTAACCCTACATCCCTCCCCTTTCTAGCACTGGGAATTCCCACTCTCATATCCCCTGAGAATCTGATGAAATGATTCCTTGTTTCCACTATCAAATCCACATTCTTCCTTTCCCACCAAAACTCAGAAATCTTCTAAATTCAATCTAAGAAAATGTTTTGTCTTACACAGATTAAGGTGATGGATGTCTACTGCTTCCCAAGTTATCCTCCCTCCTTTCAAGGAAATCTCTGTACTATGCTCCTCATCACATCTACTCTTATAATAGGGACTTCACTATTTAGGCTGATATGCTTTCAAATGACATAACTTCTTAGTTTTTCTCTTCCTTACTCCTCCATTTAACCTTAGCCATACACAGAGTGACAAAACCCTTTGATCAAAATCTCTGACATGACCTCCCTCATTCCACTTCTCCCTATAACTCATTTCTCTTAAAAATATTATTTACCCACATCATGATCTTTGATCTCTCTATCCACCAACATTTTCTTTTGCCACTTTGTTTTGATTTCACTTTACTTCATATTAATCTTATAATAAACTATATCAAATCCACACTGTTCTCTATTCTCATATTCTTCACCCTCCACCTATTGCTTCTTATATTTTGTGAAGTCCAACACCAGATTAATCTCTTAATTTGTCCCCATTAATCCAACTCACATTGCTGAACAAAACTGAAGGAGGACACAATAAAACTGATTAAGGATGCGACAAATTTCTGTTATCTCATCTCAACTGGAATTCCTTTGACACAAGATATTCCTTTTACTTCTCTCTAATTGATTCCTCATGCCTGGTATTCTCTTCTCATGCATTCCTTATGCAATCTTCTCTCTTCCCAGTTCCTCCTTGACTGTGTTTTTTTCAAGGCCATGGGGTTAAGTGACTTGCCCAGGGTCACACAGCTAGGTAATTATTAAGTGTCTGAGGCTGGATTTGAACTCATGTCCTCCTGACTCCAGGGTCAGTGCTCTATCCACTGTGCCACTTAGCTGCCCCCTCATTCTTCCTTGCCTACAGCTGAGATGATCACCTCTATGCTTTTTATGTTTCACTTGAGTCTTATATTTGAAGATCAAATTTTCTGTTCAGCTCTGGTTGTTTCATCAGGAAAGTTTGAAAGTCCCCAATTTCACTGAATGTTCATCTTTTCCTCTGAAAGAGGATGTTCAGTTTTGCTGGGTGGTTGATTCTTGGTCATAATCCAAACTCTTTTGCCTTCTGGAATGTCATATCCTAAGCCCTACAATCCTTTAATGCAGAAGCTGTTAAATCTTGTGTTATCCTGATTGTGTATTGAATTTTTTTCCAGTTGCTTGGAATATTTTTCTCCTTGTCTTGGGAGCTCTGAAACTTGACTATAATATTCCTGACAGTTTGCATTTTGGGGATCTCTTTCAGGAGGTGATTGGTGGATTCTTTCAATTTGTATTTTATCCTCCACTTCTAGAATACAAGGCAGTTTTCCTTTATAATTTCTTGAAAAATGATGTCTAGGCTCTCTTTTTGTTCATGACTTTCAGGTCAAATATTTTTTAAAATTATCTCTCCTGGATCTATTTTTCAGGTCAGTTATTTTTCCAGTGAGATATTTCACATTTTCTTCTATTTTTCATTCTCTTGGTTTTCTTTGATTGTTTCTTGATTTATCACAAATTCATCAGCTTTCCTTTACTTTATTCTATATTTTAAAGAATTATTTTCTTTAATGAATTTTTATATCTCCTACTTTTCAAGGCTCTCTTCTTCTCTTTGGCTTTATGTCTCCCTTTTTTCCATTTGATCCAGGCTGGTTTTTAAGTTGGTATTTTATTTAGCATTTTTTTTGTATCTCCTTCACCAAATTGTTGATTTGGCTTTCATGATTTTTCCACATCACTTTCATTTTTCTTCCCAATTTTTCCTCTACCTCCCTTACTTGATTTTCAAAATCCTTTTTAAACTGTTCCATGACCTGAGAGCAATTCATATTTTTCTTGGAGGCTTTGGATGTAGAAGCTTTGACTTTGTTATCTTCTTCTGAAGTGGGTATTTTGATCTTTCATGTGACCATAGTAATTGTTTATGGTCCGATTTTTTTCTCTTCTGTGGTTTGCTCATTTCTCCAGTCTATGACTTGATTTTAATTTTTCATTAAGATGGAGTTCTACTGCTTTCAGAGATATTTCTCAGGAACAGTGAGTTTTTAATTCTTCCTAGGTCTTATGAGAGGTTATGACTACTCTCCTGGCCTGTGCTCTGGTCTGTGGGTGAACCTCAACCACTCCTTTCTGCCCTAGGCTGTGAGGAGGGTCCCTGCTCTGCAGTGGAAGGAAGCTTTGTTGTGCCTCTGTTCCTCTTCCTGAGACTGGCCCAGGAAAGCAACAGAGTCCTGCCTCAATGATAGCAAGGAGACCCTTGTAATCTCCTTCAGACCCCTTTACCTTCCTAGGGCTGAGAGCTTGGGAAGCTGCTGCTACTGCTAATTCAGTGACTCCCATGGACTGCTCCTGGTCTAGTCCTCTCTGCTGAGGTCTGTGTTGGATTGTGCTCCACTCTCATTCTAGTGTGGCAGCACCACTTCATATTTTTTTAACCATTCATAGTTATGTTCTTTTCATCTTTTTCATCTTCTTACCCTTAGATGAGAGTTAGCTATTGAATGCTTTTGACATGGTTCAACCTCCTCATTTTTACAGTAAAGGAAAATAAGGCCTAGGAGTTACATGATTTATCCAATAATAGGAAAAAATTAAAGAAAAATGAACACGAAGATGACGTGGAGGCAGGGGGAAACTTATTTGAACTGATGCTAAGAGAAATAAACCAAATATGTAAAGCAACACACAATTAAGATGAAAATATAAATTAACATGATTACCATAAATCTGGATCCAAATTTTGTGTAATTATAATGACTAAACCTGTTCCTGAAGAAGAGATATGAATATGTTCTCTCTCCCTTATTTTCAGAGATGGGATACTATGGATTTGGAACTCTGAAATATCACAGGGCTTGATTGATAGCTTGGTTAGTTATGCTGAATAATTGTTTTTTTTACCTTTTTCTTTTTTATTCTTTGTTATAAGGGATAGCTCTGTATATGGGTTTGGGGAAGGTAGTGATTGAAAAGTGAAGGTAATATAAAAATGAAAGGTACTAATTATATTTAAATCAAAATGGCATCTTTACCTTGAAAGAACAGAATCTTTCTCTCTAGTGTCTTATGACATTATTAATCATAGTCAACATATTTGGGACACATTTTTTGGTAAAAGAAAGTACATGAAAATCTTTAAATCATTCAGCAGCTCTTTTAAGTACTCTTAAAACTTCTTTTTAAGTAAAACAATGCCTTGTATACAGTAGGTGCTTAATAAACAATTTATGATGGGGGGGTTTTATCCTTATTAACCTATCAAACTCTTAATTTTTCTAATACTAAAATATAAACTCCTTAAGACTATACATGCAATCCAATTTCCTTATTTTTCTCTGAATCAGATGAAACCAAGGAAGGTTAAAAGATCTGACAAAAGTCACATAGGCAGTAACTATCAAGTGTCTGAGATCAAATATGAACTCAGGTCCTTCTGACTCCAGAGCTAGTGCTCTGTATTCTCTGTTCCAGCTAGTTACTTCCCAACATTTGTATTCAGTTCTTTGGTGGATGATGTAATTTCCCCTTTGTGTGGACAGATAGTGTTTTCTTGCTTACTTTAGTCTGCATCAATTCCTGTAATTCTTTCCTTGCTTCTCTGTACTTATCAGATTTTTTTTGTTTCTTGTAGTGCTGTAACAATTCTTACATTCATTTACCACAATTATTTCACCATTCCACTGTTGATGGGTGTCTACTCTGTTGGATAATTGAAATTCACAGGGAATTTTCTAACATTATTGTGGCTTGCTCCTTCTGAGCAACTTCTTTTCATGGGGGACATTATCTCTTCTACCTTGTCAGTTATGAAGCAAAATTCAGGATCAGCAAGAGGCTTTGGGCCACTCTTGCTTATTTACAGCAATACTGAAATGGTTGGTTCAGGCCCCTATTCCAAAATGAATTCAATTCCTTCCAGGCAGTAAAACACCCCAATCATTTGTGCATCCCTAAAGTCCTCTTACCTGGGTTAAGACTTGTTTGTAGTTCTCTAAGAACCATATCTCTTGTAATTACTACCTTTTCTTAACTTCTTTTTCACCCAATTCTTTTCTTCTACTTCCCTCTTCCTATCTTTGCTATCTTAGTTTATTAAAATGAAGAGACTGTCTCTTGCTTTCTGTGATATGCTCAGCCCAGTAATTGATATATATATATATATATATACATATATATATTTATATATATGTAAACTTAGTAGTAAATGTTTATTGAGTGATGCTTTGATTGAAAATTTTTTTCTGTGCTTTTAAGGTTAATTTCAAGGTATTTATGCATTTTATAATTATTTTATAATTATTTGTTATTATTTGTAAATATCTATTATTGCTTCTTGTCTTTTTGTTATTATTATATATAGAAGCGTATTTGATTTTTTGAAGATTTATTTTGCAGCTTACAACTTTGCTGAAGCTATTGTCTCATTTAGTATCTTTGTGATTCTCTAGGATTTTCCTAGTTAACCAAGATAACATTAACAGATAGGAATAGTATTATGCTTTTTCTTCATCTCTTCATGCCTTTAATTTCCTCCATGCTCTTATGGCTAATACTAGCATTTCTATGTGGAATAATAGTGGGGAAGTTGGACATCCTTGCTTCATTCTTGAATTTATTGGAAAAGGTTCTAGTGTATTCTTATTGCATATGGTGTTTGCTTTTGGAAGTGGATGCTTTTCATATTTAAAAAAAGTGACTATATTCATTATTTGTATTGTGTGTGCATGTATGTATGTCTTTGTGTCACTGTTTTTCTCTGTGAAAGGCTTTTTCCTGCATCTATTGAGATGATCATGTGACTTTGGATGTTTTGAGTTTTAATACAATAAATTATATTCAGTTTTTCAAATGTTGAACCATTTTTGATTTCCTGGTTTAATTTCCACTTAATCATTTTGTATAATTTTTTAGATAAATCACTTCAGTCTGTTTCTTAGGATTTGTTTAAAATTTTGAAAATAATTTCAAAAATTATATTGAATTCTAGTCTTTGTGTTTGTGTGTTTGTGTGTCTGTGTGTATCTGTCTCTGTGTGTGTGTGTGTGTGTGTGTGTGTGTGTGTGTGTGTGTGTGTATTCTGTTCAGGGACTTTTCTTTCTCACTTTTTGAGAAAAATTTGTGAAGTATAGGCACTGTTTTTTTAAAAATATAATTAAAGCCTCCTGTAAATTCATCAGGAGAAGAGTTTTTTTATTTGTTAGTTCTTTTTTAGATAGATGCATTTCCTTTACTGACTTTGGGTTATTTAAAATGTCTCTCTGTGGTTTTTTTTGATAGTTTGGATTGTTTCTGTTTTTGAAGACATACTTTTATTTCTATCATACTTTTTTTTGAAGACATACTGTTATTTCTATTCTGAGTTTTATTAGCATGTAACTGTGCATAATATGTTCTGATTATTTTTTGCAATTCTTTTGGTTTTCCTGTGACTTCACATTATCCATTTACAATTTTATCGACTTAATTTTCTTCACCCTTTTAAATCAGATTAGTTGAAGGTTCTACAATTTTCTTAGTCTTCAAAGAACAAGTTTTTAGTTCTATTTATTATTTCTGTAGTATTTATTACAATGTACCTATTTCTCCCTACTTTTTTATTTCTCATCTTTTGCGCCTATTTTAGGTTTGCTTATTTCTAATTTTAAAAATGTATATTCCATTCAGTTTTAGCTGAGCTCCAGAAAATTTTAATATGTTGTCTCAGCATCATTATGATCTTTTTTGCTTAGTTAATTTCTTTCAGCTTTTAATTGTTTCTATGATTTGTTTTTGTACCCAGTAAATATCTAGGATTTCATTAAGTCTCTGTTTGGGTCTGTATCTTGCACTTGTGATCCATGAACAATTTTCTTTTTTTTTTGATCTGGGACAGTGGACCTCAACCCCAACTCCCTTGAAACCCCTCCCTCTGCCCCTGATCTCCTGCCTGAGCTTTCTCCTTTCCTGTGTGTTGGGTAGGATTTCAGTCCTACCTTTGTCTGCAGATAGACTCCCAGCATCCAATGGCTATCCCCTGACATAAAGCCACTACTCTACCACTTGCTATCTTTGTGACCAGAGACAAGGCTTTTGAATTTCTTAGTTTCTATTTCTGTAAAACAGGGACAATAGGACTTGTGTGATCTACTTCTCAGACTGGCTGTGAGGAAAATATATTTTTTTAGGTTTTTGCAAGGCAAATGGGGTTAAGTGGCTTGCCCAAGACCACACAGCTAGGTAGTTATTAAGTGTCTGAGGACGGATTTGAACTCAGGCACTCCTGACTCCAGGACTGTTGCTTTATCCACTGCCACCTAGCTGCTCCGCCACCTACCTGTCCCATGAGGAAAATATTTTGTCCACCTTAAAGGGTTACAGAAATGTGTCCTATCAACTCTCATCAAGGATGTCTCTTCCAGGTCCTGTTCCAGAGACATAATTTCTAGATCCTGTTCCAGAGGCAAACAGGGATCCTTGCTGTTCTTGCCAAGTGTCCTTGCCAATATTTTTGCTGCTAATTTTGGGCTGTTGTCTTGATCTTTTTTGTTCCTTTCTTAATAGAGTTAAATGTTAGGTTCAGTAAGAAAAGGTAGATAGTTCCTTGTATGAGCAATGATACAAGACTTCTTGATGAATGCAAGTAAAAGTCTATCTCAAGAAACCATTTCATGATAAGAAATCCACATTTTTAAGATAAAAGTTTAATTTCTTTAATTAAAGATTTTAAAGGTTATATATTTTGTATAGAGTTATGAGAAAGTAGATTTAATAAGCTAGGAGCCTTACCTAAAATCTATTCAGTTTTAGTCCATTGATTGCCTTGTAATCAGTAATAATAAATTCATTATGATCATGTAAGAGTAGTGATTATCAATAATCAAGAATAGTCACTTAGTAAAATATATTTCATCAGTTTTTAAATTTAAGAATAAATAACATTATTTTTATTTATATACATATAGATATATAGATATATATTAACCCATTATATATATGTATAAGATATAATTATATAAGCTACATAGGAATATAGTTTGAGATAAGAAAGAGCTGTAATAGATCCTAAACCTTCATTACTGCTTGCTCACCAAATTGCAAAAACTAATTTTTCCACCCAGATTTGCTCAAATTCCATACACAAAATACATATGGTACAGAAAGTCTCCCCCATGATGGGTGTAGTATGGGACAGAAAGACCCCCACCTTCCTTCTGATTTGTTCTTGGATATATAGCCATATTATCTCCTCTTTTTTGATCATAGGAGTAGTTCAGCTATATCATCTCTGATTGGGAGTAGCCCATCTTTCTTATGACCACCTAATCAACAGAACTATTTTACCTTGCATAATTCACGAAATTGATATATATATATATTTTTGCTTATTCTAGTTGATTCTAGTATATGCCTCACATATCAACCAATGAAATTGTACATGTTTGAGTTGTCAGGGCCAATAAAAGAAGGGTCCTGGAAAAAGTTGGGACTTCAGATAATGAGGAAGAGCCGAGCCGGTCTGTTTCATTAAAGAGGGCCAGGTCCTGGAATAAAGTGTTTGACTCCAAGTTCTGACTCTTTTCCCCACCCCTTAAAATATAGATATCTTTATTTTAATGTAAAACCAATTAACCATAAGGTAGAAAGAATGAATAGTATCAATGTAAATATAATCTACTAGCTTTATGATCATTAAAGAATATTTAGAATGCTAAAGAACTTGTTAAAAATTGAATTGATGACATAAAATGGTTTATACAAAAGTACATCTGTATCAAAAAATTGTTCATGTGACTCACTCTCTTATAGGGTAATTGTCCCTTTTTGAAAACCTTATTAATCAGTTTCTCTTTTGGTCAGGTGGAATTTTCCCCCAGGGTTGGATGAAAGGAGCCTCTTAGAAATCCACCAATCTAGCTCTGATCAGATAAGACTAAAGAGATTGAGTTCTTTGGAGTTGGTCGCTACATTCAGGAGTATTTTCAGTCATTCTGGTTGTCTATATATTTATGTCTCCTGAAACCTCCCCCCCCCACTAGTTTATAGGTACAAGAAACATAGTCTAATTAATCTACATCATTCCACCTCTTTGCATATATATGTCCAGTACACCTGAAACATAGGCTGTCTAAAGTAGAACTCATCTGCTCCCCTAAACCCTGCCTAATTCCTATGTCTCTAGGTCAAAGGGAACTGTAGATGGGCAAGTTTTATATCCCACCTGTAGTAGAGGAACTCATATCGGTCTGATGAGCTACTATCAGATACACAGTAACTAGTCTCTCACATAGTGATGTGGTTTGAGGCATCTTGGAGATGAAGGTCAACCTTCAATGTGGCCAACACCATCCTCCCAGTCCCCCTCAGGCTCACAACTTAGAAGTCATTTTGGATTTTGCTCTCTTTAACTCCTGTTTCTCTGTTAATTCACTTCAATCTTTGCATCACAGGAGAACAAGTAAGCAATGAATCCCAGGGCCATCATAGTGCACAATGCACACAATGCTATTGGACCAGAATATAATCCCAGAACCTATTTCAGACCTGAAGTCATGATACAGGAAGTCCCAGAATACACTGGGACTGGCATTACTTGAGGCACAGAAGCATTGCTTCTAGGTAGAGGACCTTCTTGACCACGGCAAACTTCTGGGACTCCCTGATATAGTCAGAGCTGATTTCAACCCCAAGCCACTTTGTCTCTGCCAGTCAACTCATTGACCATGAGCCCCTCCTCAGCTATATCTGGATTGCTATGAAAGACTGCTGGCACCCTCACCACAGCCCCAAGAAGGAGCCATAGAAGGCTGCATTCACTACTGAAGGCATCAAAGTCTTTGTAGCTTTGGCCAGGGTTTGATATCAACATCTCTTAAACCTCCCTGAAGAAGATCTGTAACTCCTCAAAGAGCTCAGCTGTGGAGTCAGTATTGATGGAGTCACTTGTAGATTGGGCTTCTGAGATGAGGGGATCAAACACAGAAATGATAGGGAAGTCTCTTGCAGCCTTCCACCAGACTGCTTTTTTTCTTCACCTGGATGCAAGAAAACAGTTAAGTGTGACAGCCCTGACTCCAGATTCTTATTCCTGTTCCAAGGTTGCAGGAATAATACAGGATGGAGTCTGGAAATGAAGAAAAATAACTCTGCTTTTCATTCCCTACCCTTATCCAGGAAGCCTTTCTCCTCTACAAAATGCTCTCTTTCTTCTACAGCAGAAGTGTCAAACATGAGTGAACCAGATTACAATGTAATTGGAAAATACTGGACAAAATTTATTAAAAGCACCACAATAGAACATAGAGAATGTTTAAATGTGAATTTCTAAGTCAATGTACTGCTGGCAGAGACTTCTATTTACAGTTTAGTGGCTATTTGAATTTGACAGCATTGCTCTTAAAAAAAAACCCTTTGGGACGGCTAGGTGGTACACTGAGTGGATAGAGAACTGGGCCATGAGCATGGAAGTGGGAAGAATATTCTTTCTGGGTTCAATTCATCCTCAGGCTTTTACTAGCTGAGTGACCGTGGGCTAGTCACAATCCATTTTATAAAGTTTAAGCGAATTCATTAGTCCAGACCCAGCCCGGACCTCAGCCACTTGATCCGGGTTTTGGGGGAGGAGTGAGGATGATTGTGGGAAAGGGGATGTGCTAACGTGGCTCGGGACTGGGTCGGGAGTCAGGCACTTAAGACTCTGTCAGCCTCTGTTTCTTCAAGCCCAAGAAAAGAGAGGGTAGGAGCAGCTAAGGGCAGAGGTGATTTTCTTGTCATTTGTAATCATTATTTACGAAGTCATATGACACACGAGCATGTTCAAGGACAGTTTTGGTCGGATCGTCCCCTTTCAGGGGCATTTGTCAACACTCAAAAGATAAACACACCCTTTTCTTCCCGAGCCCAAGCAAGTCAGAGTCAGTCTGGGAAGCGATTCAAGTCTCCAGGTTGAACAAGTTTGCTCTAGGGCAAGGCAAGATGTTTCCAGAAGCAAATGGCTCTTACGTCCAACTTTTCTTCCTCGTCTTCAGTTTGCCCTTCGCTAATGCCGGTGAATGAGCCCGCCATCCTTCCCTACTCACCGCGGTCTTCCTTCCTCCCCTTTTAAAGATTCACCCTCCCTTATTAAGTGTAGTCTTTTATCTCCTCTCCCCTCCCCTCCCCTCCTCTCCTCTTCTCCACAGTCTCCTTGCCGCAACCCCAAGCTTGGACCCAACCCCTCTCCGGTCCCGATCCAGCCCCTTGGCATTTGCCAAAGTTCTTCCCTGCGTCCTCCGGTCCCAGCCCCTCGGGCTCCCTCCCGGACCTCTCCTCCGTGGGCCCCTCCGGCCGTACCTGGTCCATCCCATCTCGCCCAGTCCCTTGACCGTTGTTTGGAAACAAAACTAAAAAAAAGGGGGCGGGGGAGCCTTCTAGCCTTTGCAGCCTTGCCCTAACCGCTCGCTCTCCTCTGTGTTTATCGGTTTCTTTCTTTCTTTCTGCTTTTCTTCTCTTTCACATTGCCCTCCCCTCTCTCACGGAGTTTTGCTTGAGTGTCCCGCTCCTCTAGAGGAGCTGCCTTGGAAGAAGAGTCCCCCAGGGCGAAAGCAGGGCCGCTTAGCACATTCGTTTGCATTTGCATCTGGGATGTGGGTTTGGTGACTAGGGGTGCTCAAGCTGATGCGGAACTTGGGGCGGGGAGTCGGCGCTGCAACAGTCGCGTCGAGGTGGAAACTCAGAGCTTCCTTGGCCACCGCGGGAGTGAGTCAGCCCCCCAGAAGGGGAGAGATGGGGGAGGGATGGGGGTAAAGCTGCTTAGTGCTTAGCACTGAGCCTGTCTGGCGTTAATAAATGGTCATTTGTTATGATTGCTTTTTTCATGCTATTAGCTGAGGTGTCCTCTTTCTTTCTGATTTTGATCATTTGGAGTTTTCCCCTTCTTTGTTTAAATTTCCCAATACTTTATTAATTTTGTTGATCCTTCAAGCAAATTCCTTATGAATCAATGTTTGTGATTTTGTTAATTTTTCCCTTGAATTAGATGACAGATATTTAAAATGATACATACCAACATGTATGGGAGTGTGTGTAAACAAATATATGTATATATATATATGTATATATGTGTGTGTTTATAATTTTTTAAGTGACAGGAAAACATAAGGTCTTTGACATTTACAGTATAAGTAGACCATGTAAAGGACTACTCCTGGACTCCAAAGATGTGATAAAGATAAAACTGGAATTGTCTAGGTGACTAATAAGTTCCTCAATTATTTCAGTAGGAGAAAGGATTTCCAAGAAATGATAATGCCACACAAGAAGCAAGATGGCAGAGAGGGAGGTTCAGTTCCTTCTATTGTAAAATGGGAGACTTATATTTGCAGTGACAAACACATGGAGCTTGTGGGGAAACCTGAAGTCTTATGGAAAGACAATTGTTATTGTGATGTTCTTTGAACTTTCATAAATGATACAGAGTCTTTAATGTTTCCAGCCAGGAAACTGAATTCTTGTGAGGAAATTAGTGTGGCATATGACTACAGAATTCATTGGAACATATTTTTCTTTCCCATGTCCTGGTGCCCAATGAAGACTAGAGAGTTCTGGAATGTTCCTCCTCTCAGAGAGGTTGATAATGTTGCCCATGCAATATTATCAGAGAGAAGGCATTGAATGATCAAGATTGGAGGGGCATGGCCAATGGCTCTATTTCCAAATCTCAAGTCCATGGTTTTAAGTGGTGGTCTCTAGTTGAGAAAGAAGGGCAAAATGTTCTTTGAGTATGTCAATGAATTGTGTGTTCTTGCCCAAAGAAACTGAGAGATCATTGGGATTGTGAGGATGGAGAGAATGGGAAAGGGTTCAGATTTGGATGTGTATGACTGGGTAAAGGATGTGAAGTAGAAGAGGGAGAACTGCAGGTCAGCTTGGTGAAACATTTTCTCCTATAGATGGAAGGGAAGAGAAAAGGGAGGGAGGGAGTCCAATCTCCTGGACAGGCATATATTCCTTCTCTGTTCTTTTCTTTCTGTCTCAGGGTCTCATAGCCTTCAATACAAAGTTTTTGGCATGTTCAATTCTGATGAAGGGCTCACTTCATATTCAGTCCTTGGCCAGCTAGATGATGAATTATTCCTTCATTATGAGACTAAGAACCAGAGACTAGAGCCTCAGGGAGCCTGGTTAGAGCTAATTGTGGAAACAGATGCTTGGAAGAGAGAGAACAGTAATGTGAAGGACAGTCTAGCAGACTTCAAAAATAGTCTGGGAGAAGTCATGCCCCAGAAGACTGGTAAATTTGGAACTTAGATGAGTATGGGATCACCCTACCTAGAAAATATGAGGTATAGGGGGCGGCTAGGTAGAGCAGTGAATAGAGCACCGGTTTTTGGAGTCAGGAGTACCTGGGTTTAAATCCGACCTCAGACACTTAATAATTATCTAGCCATGTGGCCTTGGGCAAGCCACTTAACCCCATTGCCTTGAAAAATCTAAAAAAAAATATGAGGTATAGTAGAGAGGCTGCCAAACTGAGTCAGAGGACCTGAATTTGGACCTCCACCTCTGTCCCTTACTACTTGTATCATCCTGGGCAAGTAATTTGACTTCCTTGGTGCTTAGTTTCCTCATTGTGTTAATGAAGAGATTCTTCTGTTTTTTTAATAGTAATTTTTTTTTTTATTAAGGCAATGAGATTTAGTGACTTGCCCAAGGTCACACGGCTAGGTAATCATTAAGTGTCTGAGGCCAGATTTGAATTCAGGTCCTTCTCACTCCAGGGCTGGTGCTTTATCCACCTAGCTGGCCCTGATCCTTTCTAGTTTTAAAGTTTTGATCTTATCAGAATGAGGAGAGGCATCCTTCTTTTCCCATCCTTTTGTAAGGGAGGATGTGGGATCTTTGTGTGTGTGTGTGTGTGTGTGTGTGTGTGTGTGTGTGTGTGTAGGGTATATTGAGAATGAAGCAAGGAACTTGGGGAAAGAATTCTAATTAGGTAAAAAGAGAACAGAATCATGACCAACCTTGGGTTGGGGCTGGGGGTCAGGTTCTCATACCTTCCAGGAAATAGTTGGTTGTAAACTCCATGAAGATGGTCACAAAGCAACATTTTGGAATTTTGGCTATGATGGAGAGGATTTCCTTGTCTTCCAACCTGAGACAAGTACCTGGAAAGTCATCCATCTTGCTGCTGGCGGTCTAAAGACTGCCTTTGAGAAAGAGCCAGAAACAAAGTTTCAGAACTCAAAAATGGAAGGAGTCTATTGTCAGCAACTTCAAGACCATCTAAAAGTTTGGAAAGAGCAAAAAGCAGATACTGAGCTGGGATAAAGTGGGCCTCAGGCCCAACTCCCTTGAAACCCCTCCATCTACCCCTGTTCTCTGGCCTGAGCTTTCTCCTTTCCTTGTATAGGATAGGAAATCAATCCTACCTTTGTCCATAGGTAGACTTCCAGTAACCATGGGCTAATAGCCTTAGGGACCAATATGGGTATAGTTCACATACTCTTCTTCTTTGGGGAGTCCAGATGGGTTCCTAATGCCTCAGAAGGAAGGTTATTGTTGTTGATGGTGGCTGTGGGACTCTCTCTCTGTCCCCCAGTAGGAAGAGAGGCTGTACCTTTACCTCTTCCTTCCTCCACAGAGTTTCCTTTGCTGAAGGTGACTGAAAACAAGAAGCTAGAGGGGAGGGTCATTCTGACTTGTTGGGCTTACAACTATTTCCCTAGGAACATCAAGGTGACCTGGCTGCAGGATGGGTATGCACTGAGACAAGAGGATCAGCAAATCATCTTACCTAGTGGCAATGGCAGCTACCAGATCTCCATGTCTATAGATGTTCTTGAAGAGACAAATTATACTTGCCATGTGGAACATCAAGGAAGGAACCAAACCATCTCTATAAGCTTAGGTAAGTTATGGCATAGTTATAATCAAGGGACAGCTGGGGTTGGATGGGGTTGGAATCAGGATCCTTGAAAATTGACCCTCAGCTTCCACATACATCCAATGAAGAGGCTGGACACTTATCTCTAGTCCCTTCTGAGTTTTAAAGGTATATGTGTCAAGGGCAGCTAGGTGGTGTAGTAGATAGAGTGCTGGCCCTGGAGTCAGGAGTACCTGAGTTCAAATCCGGCCTCAAGACACTTAATAATTATCTAACTGTGTGGCCTTGGGCAAGCCACTTAACCCCATTTGCTTTGCAAAAACCTTCAAAAAAAAAAAACCCAAAGAGTATATGTGTCTAAGGGAGTTTTTTTTTTTTTTACTTCCCCACTACAATGGTGTATGAAAGGATGCCTTAGTCAGTGTCTGGATATCCTAACAAAGCTCCAAGATCCTCCCTTTAGTATCTTCGTGGGAGTCAAGATTTCACTCAATCCTATTAGATCCAAAATCTTGGAGACTTCATGAAGGCAGTCTGCTACTTATTATCTTTGTGACCATAGGCAAGACCCTTGAACTTTTCTGAGTCTTAGTTTTCATTTTTTTTAGGGTTTTTTTGCAAGGCCATCCCAAGGCCACACAACTAGATAATTTTTAAGTATATGAAGCCGGATTTGAACTCAGGTACTCCTGACTCCAGTGCCGGCACTCTGCCCACTGCGCCACCTAGCCACCCCATAGTTTTCACTTTTGTAAAATAAGGTCAATAGTATTCACATGAGTATCTTCTCAGGTTAGTTGTGAGGAAAATGTTTGTTGATCTTAGAGTGTTATAGAAATGTGACTTTTTACACACATCAAAGATGTCTCTTCTGGGTCCTGATCCAGAGGCTGCTCCAGAGACAAGCCAGGGGTTCTCTGCTAATCTTGCAGGATTCTTGCCAATATTTTGTTGTTTTGGGACTGTTGTCTTGATCTTTTTAATTCCCTTCCTCATAAGTCAGGTGATGGGAGATAGTAGGTAATGGAAAGGCCCTACCTGTGATCTGGTGTAGAAAGACCCACCTTCTTCCACTTGTTCTTGGGATAGCCATACCATCTCCTCTTGCTCAACCATAGGAGTATCCCAGCTATACCATCTGGTTGGAAGTAATCTGTCTTTCTCATGACCATCTAGTCAGTGAAATATTTTAAGTTTGCAAAACTCATGACCCGATATCTATTTTTGCTTATTCTAGTTTTTTTTAGTATTTGCCTCATGTACCATACAATGAAATCATGCTATATTTGATTTGTCAAATCCAAAAAAAAAGAGATAAATATTATGGAAACAATATAAAGATTATCAGACTGCCTTTTGTGGAGGGAGGGGGGAAGGAAGGGAGGGTGGGGGAATAATTGTAAAATTCAAAACCTTACAAAAATGATTGATGGGGGGGTGGAGCCAAGATGGCAACAAGAGAGGATCTTCACTTAGGCACTCTTTCTTAAAACTTGTAAGCTAAGGACTCTAACTACATTTTCGAGAGACAAAATCCACAGAGGGACCCAGTGAGGCAGTTCTTCAACCCAAGGTAACCTGAAAAAGAGCAGAAAGGCTCAGCTCCACAGGTTCAGAGTGGTAGCCCGCCAGAGCAAAGGAACTTCAGTCTCCTAGAGGCAGCCTCAGGGTGTTGGGAGCTGGGGCTCACAGAAGGGGGGGGGGAAGTTTCCTGACTTATACTCCAGGGAGCACCAAGCACAACTTGGGGTAACAGCGGGGGGACCTCTGCCAGGGCAAGCACGTGAAACCGTGAAGCCCAGCCCTCAGGGCACACAGCAAGCAGCTTGGCCAAGGCAGATCCAGGAACAGGAAGCAGAAGCCGGTAAGCAGGAGCCCTCAGGGCATGAGCACATATAGCCTAGGGAGGGAGTGGAGAGAGACTGCCGAGCACTGTCCTCTGTCCCTGGAACAGGACTCTGGGTTTCTGACCACATTCAGATCCTGATTGCAGGCTAGGCCCCCCATAGAACAGCAGGGCTCCCCCCACCTCAGCCCCATGGCAGAGGGGTGCACTTATGATCATTCACAGACCAGGAGGGAGGAGAGAGCCTCACATATTGAGATCCTTTTGGGGGTGTCCCAAAAGCTCAGGAAGCACTCCAAAACCAGGCTCAGGCTGGGAAAATGAATAAGCAGAGAAAAAAGAGGAACACCATTGAGAAATACTTTGCCTGTGATCCCAAGAAGGATCAAAATACTCATTCTGAAGATGAGGAAGCACAAGCTCCTGCATCTAAAGAATCCAAGAAAAACAGAAACTGAGCTCCGACTATGACAGAGCTCAAAAAAGACTTTGAAAATCAAGTGAGAGAGAGAGAAGAAAAATTGGGAAAAGAAATGATGCAGGAAAAACATGAAAATGAAGTCAGCAGCTTAGTCAAGAAAATCCAAAAACATGCTGAAGAAAATAACATGTTAAAACCCAGCATAAGTCAAATGGATAAAACAGTTCAAAAAGTTATTGAGGAGAAGAATGCTTTAAAAAGCAGAAATGGCCAGATGGAAAAGGAGATAAGAAAGCTCTCTGAGGAAAATAAAAACCTTCAGACAAAGAATAGAACTGAGGGAGATTGCTGATTTTGCAAGAAATCAGGATACAATGCTTCAAAACCAAAAGAATGAAAAATTAGAAGAAAATGTGAAACATCTCATTGAAAAAACAACTGATAAGGAAAACAGATTTAGGAAAGATAATTTAAAAAATATTGGAATACCTGAAAGTCATGATGAGGAAAAGAGCCTTGACATCATTTTCAAAGAATTAGTACAGGAAAATTGCCATGATATCTTAGAAGCAGAGGGCAAAATAGAAATGGAGAGAATCCACCATTCTTCCCAAGAAAGAGATCCAAAAAAACCGACCCCCAGGAATATTATAGCCAAGTTCCAGAACTCCCAAGTCAAAGAGGAAATATTACAAGCAGCCAGAAGGACACACAATTCAAATATTGTGGAGCTGCAGTCAGGATCACACAGGACTTAGCAGCAACTACATTAAAAGCTTGTAGGGCTTGGAATATAATATTCTGGAAGGGAAAAGAGCTTAGAATGCAACCGGGGATCAACTTCCCAGCAAAACTGAATGTCCTCTTCCAGGGAAAAAGATGGACTTTCAATGAACCAGGGGAATTTCAAATGTTCCTGCTGGAATGGCCAGAGCTGAATAGAAGGTTTGATCTTCAAATACAGGACTCAGGTGAAGCATAAAGAGTGAAGGAGAAGGGGGAAAATATGAGGGACTTAATGATGATGATGAACTACATGTATTCCTGTATAGAAAAATGATACTGATAATACTCAGATGAACCTTCTCATTTAATAGAGCAGGTAGTAGGAGCTTTTATAGATGAAGCAGAGGAGAGCTGAGTTTGAAGATATAATGTGGTGTAAAAATGGAGTCAATAGATAAAAGGGAAATGTAATAGGAGAAAGAAAAAGGAGAGGAAGACTAGACTAAGATATTTCATATAATAAGATTTTTCTTTATTACAATGAGCTATTGCAATGATATAGAAGGGGGAAGGCAAGGGGGAATGAGGGAATGTTTGCTCTCATTAGAGGTGGCTGGGAGAGCAAACAGCATATATACTCAATGGGGTATAGGCATCTGGAGTAAGAAGGAGAGAATGGGGACAGGGGGAAGGGGGTGATGTGAGTGATGGAGGAGTGGATGGACCATGGGGGGAGAGTGGTCAGATATGACACCTTTTCTTTTTTACTTCTTGCAAGGGGCTGGGATTCGATGGTCTGTCCAGGAGCACAGGGCCAGGTGGATTCTGGGGTGGTATGTGGGCTCAGGGCCTCTTGGCTGCAGGACCGGGGGATCTGTCTGCTGCACCACTCAGCTACCCTGCAGCACAGTCAGAGTGAAAGGAGAGAGAAAATATAGTATATGGTAGTGGAGAAGCACAAATAGAGGGAGTTGCAATGGCAATGGTGGAAAAATATGGAAATAACTTTTGTGATGGACTTATAAAGAATATGATCCACCTCCGACAGACCTGGTTGTGTTGGAACACAGACTGAAGCACATTTTTTATTATTATTATTTTTTTTTTCGGAGGGATTGCAGGGCAAATAGGGCTAGGTGGCCTGCCTGGGGTTGCATAGCTGAATGATTGTTGGATGTCTGAGGCTGGATTTGGACCCGGGTGCTCCTGGTTCAAGGGCCAGTGCTCTGTCTGCCACCCAGCTGCCCCTACTATTATTATTATTATTATTATTATTTTATTTTATGTCTTTTTTTGGTTTGTTTTTGCAGGGCAATAGGGTTGGTGTCACTTGCATGGGGTCACACAGTTAGGTGATTGTTGTATGGAGCTGGATTTGGGCTCTGGTTCTCCTGGCTCCAGGGCTGGTGCTCTGTACACTGTGTCACCTGGCCATACCTAAAATTACTATTTTTATTTTTTTGTTTTAATTTTAATTTTTTCTCTCCCCTTTACTTTATCACACATGTGGGTCTATATTTTTTGGGAGGAAGGGTATTATGTTTACTCTTAAAGAAGAATATTTTATTAATGTATAAAAAACATTTGTACAAAACAAGAATACATAGAAAAAATGATTGATAGAAACTACTATTGTATATAATTGTAAAACAAATAAAATATATAAAAATACATCAATCTAGGTCAGGTCAGATAAGGCTAAAAGGGACTGAGAGAAGTCCTTTGGAGTCATATCTACTTTTCTTTTTAATTAAAGATTTTATTTTAAGTTTTATAATTTTTCCCCCAATCTTACTTCCTTCCCCCCACCCTCCCCACAGAAAGCAATTTGTCACTTTTTACATTGTTTCCATGTTGTACATTGATCCAAATTGAGTGTGATGAGAGAGAAATCATATCCTTAAAGAAGAAATATAAAGTATAAGAGATAACAAGATCAGAATAATAAGATATCAGTTTTTTTCCTAAATTAAAGGGAATAGGGGCGGCTAGGTGGCATAGTGGATAAAGCACCAGCCTTGGAGTCAGGAGTACCTGGGTTCAAATCCAGTCTCAGACACTTAATAATTACCTAGCTGTGTGGCCTTGGGCAAGCCACTTAACCTCATTTGCCTTGCAAAAACACAAACTAATTAATTAATTAAAGGGAATAGTCCTTGGTCTTTGTTCAAACTCCACAGTTCTTTCTCTGGATACAGATGGCATTCTCCATTGCAGACAGCCCCAAATTGTCCCTGATTGTTGCACTGATGAAATAAGGGTGTCCATTAAGTTTAATCATCACCCCCATGTTGCTGTTAGGGTGTACAGTGTTTTTCTGGTTCTGCTCTGTATCTACTTTTAGGAGTGCTTCTCATTCATTCTAGTTTGTATGTTTGTCCCTCTCAGACTCCCATCTGAGTTAAAACAAAAGCCTGATCTAATTAATCTACATAAGTCCACCTCTTTGCAAATATGTCCAGTGAACATCTTAAACTTAGTTTGTCCAAAACAGAACTCATATTCCTCTTTAAACCCTGCCCCATTCCTACTGACTCTGGGTCACCCTAGAGATGAATGAGATTTTAGAATCCACCCTAGATGTTCAATTGACCTATTTGTGCTTGATCTGTGGTAGAGTAGTCTGAGGTAATATTGGTCTGAGAAACCACAATCAGACACATTGTAATTTGACTGTAACATAGGGATATCAATTGGGGCCTTTTGGAGAATGCAGAACAGCATTCAGTCAGATCCACACCATCTTCTCTGTCCCTCAGGCTCATAACCTGGGACTCATTCTGGATTTCTTGCTCTATTTTAATCTAACACTGTTAACTCTCTTCAATGTGTTGCGAAGGCCCTTTGAATTTCCTCCATGCAGCATCTCTCCTATATAGCCCATCTTCCACTCTGCCACGGCCACCACTCATCACCTCACTCCTACATGATGTCAATAGCCTGCTGCTGGTTCTGTCTGCCTCATGTCTCTGCCCTCCCCCGTCCATCCTCTATGCAGTCACCAGAGTGAGTTTCATGTCACCCCACTACTCAATAAACTCCAGTGTCTCCCTATTACCCCCAAGATCAAATGTAAAATTCACTTCACAATCTAACCTTCACTTTCTTTCTAGTCTTAATGAATGAGAATTGAGGTTCCCAATAAAGATAGAGGGATAGGGAAAGTGAATGAATTCAAATAAGCCTTGGAATTTTTAAACGGCTCAGGATTTATCATAGAAGGCTTAGAAAGTATAGTGATTAAAACTCCTAGAAAAGCAGTAAGCACTTTGAGGACAGGCTAGGAGAAGTTAGAGAGAGAGACAGAGACAGAAACAGAGAGAGACAGAGACAGAGAGACAGAGAAGAAGAGAAAGGACAGACAGGCATGAGAGCTGACAGACTGTCCACCCTTTCAAGGTGGAAGACAAGAGTCAAGAAGAAGCAAAAAGGGATGGCACTTCTTAAATACATTTCTGTGGTGGGTTGGATATAGGGGTGGTTTGGGGAGTGGTCTAGCACCTTACTCAGGTATTATCCAATGGGCAAGCTATATATTGATCCTTCTTGTCCCAAGGTGCATGACCTCTAAGTTCAACATATGATTTCCTGACACTCCAGCATCAATGGGCAAGGTCAGGTAGCTGGAAACCTGAAGCTCGGGGTTGGGAATGAGGAAATGGTACAAATTTTACATTTAACAGTGGAACAATAAGAACAGTATAAAGGATTACAAAACTTGTTTCTAATTATACATCTCCTGTATTCATAGTTCCTTGCATCATTACTTTCCAATCTTTATTTTTATTTATTTATTTTTGCAAGGCAATAGGGTTAAGTGACTTGCCTGAGGCCACACAGCTAGGCAATTATTAAGTTTCTGAGATCAAATCTGAACTCAGGTCCTCCTGACTCCAAGGCTGGTGCTCTCTCCACTGTGCCACCTAACTGGCTGACAAATTTCCAATCTTAATACCATTGCAGTGACACTGTCTTCCTGATTGTTCCACAAACAAAACACTTCATCTCTTGACCTTGGGTGGCCATTCTACCTGCCTGGAATATTTTCCCCTCCTCTCCAACTACTGAGCTCCCTGGCTTCCTTTAAGTATCTACTAAAATCCTTCTTTCTACAAGAAGCCTCCCCAAATCTTCTTAATTCTAGGATCTTCCCTCTTAATTATTTCCTATTTGTCCTGTATATCCTATATATGGTTTATTTTATCTCGATTCTATGCTATATTTATTTGCATGTTGTCTTTCTCCATTAGATTTTAAGTTCCTTGAAGGCAGTGGTTGTTTGTAACATCTGGTAGGATCTTAATAAGTGTTGATTGATTGGTTGTGTTTTGTCTTCCTCTTTCTTAACCTGCAAGAGTTTTTTCTCTGTGGGTGGTCTCTCTCTCTCTGTCTCTGTCTCTCTCTCTCTCTCTGTCTCTGTCTCTGTCTCTGTCTCAGTCTCTGTCTCTGTCTCTGTGTCTCTCTCTCTCTCTCTCCCTGTCTCTGTCTGTCTCTCTGTCTCTCTGTCTCTTTGTCTCTCTGTCTCTCTGTCTCTCTGTCTCTCTCTCTCTCTCTCCCCCCCCCCCCCCCGAGAGAATTTGCTCCTTTAGTGTTTAGCACATGGGCCTTAAAAATGCTTTTTTTTTCGACCTTGGATCATTTCTTCATTTAGTCAGAACAACTTGATTTCTAGCAGTTCATCATCCCCACCTGCTGGCTTCTCCATGCAGCCTTTCCCAACCTCTTCTGGTTCCTTCCTCTTGATTTACTTCCTGTTTATCCTGTACTTAGCACTTTTGACTATATTTGTTGACTTATTCTCTCCCTTTTAGGCTGTGACTCCTTGAGATCAGGGAATTTTTTTGTCTGTTTTTGTATCCCCAGTACTGAGCACAGTGCCAGGCAGACAGTAAGTGCTTAATAAATGTTTATTGACAGATGGTTGTAGTTTATCAAAACCCTATAGTTGGGTATCACGGGAGGCAGATTGGGTTACACTCCCATGATGTCACTGTGCTCAACATTTCCCTCTAGACAATACCCAGCTGTCAGTGTTGGCCTCTACTCCTCGGCACAGAATGAGAAGATCCGTGGCATGTTATCCAATCCTGGGTTATTCAGAGGCTCAATTTGGTTCAGGTCCCCTTCAGATCCTATACCCCAACTAACCTTCCCCTAAAGCAGAGTATGGAAGGTGGAGAACTTGAAGTCATCTGGTGTCTGAGGACAGATGGGAAGATTTCCTTGATGATCCCCCGAAGCTGGTTAAGCCTCCTTGTGGGAGGCACTTCTCTAGTTCCTTAATCAAACCTGCCAGGAGTTGCTGTCATTTCTTGGGGATACCTGCTCCTTTGCTTTCTATAATTCCAATCTGGAGTGGGAAGAGAACCTAAAGAAGAGGGTAGGCAGAAGTCCTATGGAGTCAATGACTTTATTCCTTTACATTCCCCAGTCATTTGAGGGCACTCTATAACCATATCCTTTGTCCTCTGGACATATGGAACAAACATTTTTAACATGTTTCAGGAACTGTGCTAAGACAAACACTTTACAAATTTTATCTCATTTGATCCTTACAACAATCCTGAGACACAAGTGCTGCTTTTATGCTTTCATTTTTCACTGGAGGAGATTGAGGCAGAAAGGATAAGAGATTTGCCCAGCATCAGTTACAGGGCTATTACAGGTCTCATCTGAATTCTGATTTTCCTAACTTTTTACCAGCACTAGAGACCCTGATGCCACTCAGGTTCAAAGGCCTTTATCACAAGTAGAACTTTCTAGTCCCTCAAAATCACTTCTCCTGTCACACCTGCAGCCTAGTGCAGTGGAGATACCACTAGATCAGGAGTCAGGATACCAGGATACTATCAGGAATTCTTCAAATCTGGGGCTGCTCTAGGATCTCTAGCACTAAATCTCTCTGAGCAGTGGAGGGCTCATGTCTGATGTGGAAGCAGGGCCTGGGGAAGATGTTCCCTCTGGGGCATAGAACTCCTCTCCTGGTTTGCAGAGCAGGCCAAGCAGGGTCTGTTTGTAGGGTAACATTTTCTTGTAGAACTCCATACCACCTGGGCCTAGGCTGTGGTGATGGAGGCTGTGGTGTGGACCAGATGATACTCCAGGGGTCAGGGCAGCATAGGAGAATAAGTAAGCAATGAATCCCAGGATCATCATAGTGAACAATGCACAAAATGCCATAGAGTCTGAGTTTAACCCTAGAACCTGTTTCAACCATGATACAGGATTGATACAGTTTGAAGGGCAGCAGCATTGCTTCTAGGCAGAGGAGCTCCTTGGTCAAGACAACTTCTAGGACTCCCTGACAGAATTAGGGCTTCCTTCAATCTCCAATCCACCTTGTCTCTGTCAGTATACTCATTGACCATAAATTCTTCCTCTGCTATACCTGGATTATTATGGGAAAAAGAGCTGTGATTTTTATTTGGATGAATGTAATATGAATAATGAATTTAATAATAATTTAGTTTCTAAATTCACAGGTTGACTTCTGGCCTGATAATCAGAGAGAACACAGCATGCACAGTAATTTGTTAAAATCCTGACAAATTTTCATTCTTTCCCTGATTTTTACTTGCCTGTATGAAGTGAATCAGAAAATTATTTAACCTGTTTTATGTTCAAGAAAATCATCCCCCCCACCGAGATCATACAATCAATTTAACCATTCCAACAGAACTGTGTTGTCCTACTTGGACAGTCACAGCTCCCAAAATTTACTGTGATTTCTGTATTGTCCTGCACTGGTGGGCTTGTCTAGGTAAGCTACCCAAGCCCCCCAACTGATTGTTTCACAATCTCCCTTCTGTTTTCCTTCCTTCTTGTGATCATGTACATAATCTGGTTCCACTCTAGCTTAGTAGAACTCCAATCAGGAGTAATCTCAAGGTTTGGAAACTGGTTCCTGTAGGAAAAGTATTTAATTAAACTGCTACTTTATCACTGGCACTATCTCTGGCTTCCTCTATTACTCCCAGGATAGAGATGGGCTCAGTGAAAATTCTGTTTACAAAGGAAATTCAGAAAACAATTCTTTTCCTTTCTATTCTCAGCCTAGGTATACTACAAAGCACAATTTATCAAGAAAGACTATTTCCTAAACAAAATGATCTCTTTTTTTCTCTAGCAGAGGTGCCAAAGATGAGTGAACCAGATGAAAATATAATAGAGAAATATATAATAAAATTAGAAAAAAAAATAATAGTTCAATCTGACAATTACTAGCTAAACCCCATGATTCAACACAACTAACACAGTTTCCTAACTATTGGGAAAATTCAAATGAAAACTCATAAAACTACAACATCTACCACATTTGGAGTTTTTTAAAATTAGGATAATGGAGTAGTTTGTCATTTCCTTTTACATATGAAGAAACTGAGGCCAACAGGGTTAAGGAACTTGTCTAGAGTTACACAGCTAGAAAGTGAATGAGACAAGATTGGAAATCAAGAACTCAAGAAGATGAGTTCCTGACTCCTACCCCACTGTTTTATGCCCTTATCACTGTTAAACATTATGCAACACTAAAGCAAAAGTTATCAAAATCATATTTTGAAAAACATCCCAGGATGCAGAGCCAAGATGGTGGCATGAAGGCAGGAATTCCTGGAAACTCATTCCCCAAAATACACTAAAAGCCATCAAATTATCAATCTAGTCAAAATTTAGAGAGGCAGAACCCACAGAGAGACTGAGTGATACAATTTCCCAGGCCACAACTTCTAAATTCCGAGGGAGAAGTCTATTTCACTGGGACTGGGGGTTGGAAAAAAGCCACAGCTGCAGTGAAACCCAAGGATCACTGGGAACAGCTTGAAGGGGTGATGAGAGAGGAGCACAGGTCTCAGAGTGGTCTTGTAGTGAGAACCTGCAGTGGGAATCAGGGAAGTCAACCTGCACTTCTAGAGTGCATCCCAAAGATGGTAAGGAGTCCAAGGAGACTGCAGAAATCTCTCTGCTCTCCCTGGGGAGGACTCTGCTGTTTGCCTACTCTCAGACCCAGGTTGCAGTTTGGGGGACTCTCCTCGCAGCTCCAGAGCATAGGGGAGGGCCTGTGCTCATCCACATATCAAAGCACATGCAAGAAAGCAGTCAGAGCCTCTCATAAGACCTTGAAGGAATTAAGGTCCCAGTAGGGTATCCCCCAACCCCCCCCCCAATGTCTTGGAAGTATGGTAAATCAGTCAGAGGCTGAGGAAATGAGCAAACAAAGAAGAATCTGATCATAGAAAATTACTTTGATCTCATGGAATTTTCAGAAGATGATAAAGTTGAAACTTTTGCATCCAAAGCCTCTAAGAGAAATAGAAAATGGGCTCTGACTATGGATGAGTTCAAAAAAGACTTTGAAAAGCAATTAAGAGAGGTAGAGGAAAAATTGAAAGGAGGAATTAGAGTGATGCAGATAAATCATGAAAACCAAATCAGCAGCTTGGTGAAAGAAATACAAAAAATACTGAAAAAATAATGTGTTAAAAACCAGTTTAGGCCAAGTGGAAAAAGCAACACAAAAGGCAAATGAGAAGAATAATGCCTTAAAAAGCAGAATTGGCCAGCTGGAAAAGGAGATAAAAAAGCTCTCTGAAGAAAATAACTCCTTCAAATGCAGGATGGAACTAAAAGAAGATGATGACTGTGAGAAATCAGGAAGAAATAAAACTCTTCCAAAAAAACCCAAATTAGAAGAAAATGTGAAATATCTCATTGGGAAAAAAAAACAATCAACTTTGAAAACAGATCTAGAAGAGATAATTTTAAAATAATTGGGCTACCTGAAAGTCATAACCAGAAAAAGAACCTAGCCTTCATTTTTTCAAGAAATAATACAGCAAAATTGCCCTGAGATCCTAGAAGCAGATGGTAAAATAGAAATTGAGGGTCACCTCCTGAAAGAGATCCCAAAAGAAAAACTTCCAGGAATATTATAGCCAAATTCCAAAACTCCCAAGTCAAAGAGAAAATACTAAAAGCTGCCTGGAACAATCAATTCAACTACTGTGGCTCTATGGTCAGGATTATGTTAAGGGCTCATAGAGCTTGGAATATGATATTCTGGAAGGCAAAAGATCTTGGTTTACAACCGAGAATCAACTACCCAGCAAAACTGAACATCTTCTTTCAGGGGAAAAGATGGACTTTCAATGAAACAGAGGACATTCAAACTTTCCTATTGAAACAGAGTTGAACAGAAAGTTTGATCTTCAAGTACAGGACTCAGAAAGTTTGATCTTCCAGTACTGGAGGGAGGGGGGATGAGAAGGACTAATTATGAGGAACTTAATGATGTTGAACTGTTTGAATTCCTACATGGGAAGAAGATACTGATAACTCATATAAACATTCTCATTCATAAGAGTAGTTAGGAGGAATATACATATAGAAAAGGTACAGGAAGGAACTGAATATAATGGCATAATATAGTAAAAAGATGGAGTCAATGGGTGATAAAGGAAAGTTCTAGGAGGAAGAGAAAGGAGAGGAAGAAGGGGCTAAGATATTTCTCATAAGAGACAAGAAAAAGCTTTTTCAATGGAGTGGAATGGGGAAAGCAAAGGGGAATGAATGAGCCTTCATTCTCATCAGAAATGGCTCAGAGAGGAAATATCATACACACTTAGTAGGGTATAGGAACCTATCTTAAACTAGAGAAAAATTAGAATGAAGGGATGGTATAAGGGGGAATGGGGGGAGGAAAATGGGGAATAGGTGACAGAAGAGAGGGAAGATTGTGGGAGAGGGTACTCAGATGCAACATACTTATGAATAAGGACAGGGTGAAAGGAGAGAGAAAAAAAATTAATGAGTGTGGGAAGGAATAGAGTAGAGGGGAAATAAAATTAGTAATAGCAACTGTGAGAAGCAACTTCTTTGGTGGACTTAGGATAAAGAAGGCAACTTATCCCAGAGATAGAGCCATTGGAATCTGAACACAGACTGAAGAACATTTATTTCTCTCTCTCACTATTCTTGAGGTTTCATCTTCTTGGTTGGGGGGGCGGGTTATGTTTACTGTCATAACAAGATTATTGTAAAATATAAAATAAAGAAATAAAAATAAAATATATAAATTAGTTGGTTAATACATATAATATACTTACTTTATACAAGTCCTATGGATGGTATTGTAAGAAATAACAAGTTTTAGAAGTAGAATAAGTCCTTTAATTGCCAATGATTCTTTGGAATGCTGTTAATATTGCTAGATCTGAATGTTACATTATTAAAATACTATACCAGGGGTGGGTGGGGGAGGTAGGTTGCAGAGCCAAGATGATGGCGTGAAAGCAGCATTTCCCAGAAATTCCTTCCCCAAAAAACTCCAAGCACCATCAAATTATAACTTTAACCAAAATGGGGGGGGGGGGTAGAACCCACAGAAAGACTGAATGATACATTTTTCCGGTCCAAGATAACTTAGAAGTTCCATGGGAAAAGTGTGCTTCACCAGGACCAGGAAGTGGAAAAAAGCCCTGGCTGCAGTACAGCCCAGCCCAGCCCAGGATCACCAGGAACAGCTTGAAGGGGTGGTGAGAGAATTCTGCTACATTAAAATGAGTGTGGAGTGAGGAGCATTGGTGAGAATCAGGAGAAACCTGCCTGCATCTCCAGAGCACAGCCTACAGACAGTAAGGGGGTCAGGGAAGATGGCAGAAATCTCTCTGCTCTCCCTGGGCCAAGACTCTGCTGTTTGCCCACACTGAGATCCAGGTTGAAATTTGGCCTTCTATACTAAGATAGCAGGGATCCTCCTCACAGCTCCATGGCAGAGGGGAGCATTTGTGGTCATCTACATATCAAAGTACAGGCAAGAGAGCATAACACCTTGGAGGATTCAAGGTCCTGGTGGGACATCCCCCCCAAAAAACCCCCAAAGCTTTGGAAGTGTTTTAAATTAGTCTTGGGCTGAGTAAATGAGTAAACAACAGAAAAAGAAGAATCTTAGCAAAGAAAATTACTTTGGTCCCATGGAAGATCAAAACACATACTCAGATGATGACAAAATTGAAGCTTCTGTATCCAAAACCTCCAAGAGAAATAGAAAATGGACTCAGACTATAGATGAGGTCAAAAAAAGACTTTGAAAAACAAATAAGGGAGGTGGAGGAAAAACTGGGAGGAGAAATGAGAGTGATGCAGAAAAATCATGAAAACCAAATCAGCAACTTGGTGAAAGAAATACAAAAAAACACTGAAGAAAATAATGTGTTAAAAACCAGTTTAGGCCAAATGGAAAAAAGCATAACAAAAGGCAAAAGAGAAGAATAATGTCTTAAAAAGCTGAATCGGCCAGCTGGAAAAGGTGATTAAAAAAGCTCTCTGAAGACAATAACTCCTTCGAATGCAGAATGGAACTAAAGGAAGCTGATGACTTTGAGAGAAATCAGGAAGAAATAAAACTCTTCCAAACACCCCCCCCCCCCCAAATTAGAAGAAAATGTGAAATATCTCACTGGACAAACAACTGATCTTGAAACCAGATCCAGAAAAAATAATTTAAAATTTATTGGGCTACCTGAAAGTCATGACCAGGAAAAGAGCCTAGACTTCATTTTTCAAAAAATAATACAGCAAAATTGCCCTGAGATCTTAGAAGCAGAGGGTAAAATAGAAATTGAGGGAATTCATTGGTTACCTTCTGAAAAAGATCCCAAATTCCAGGAATGTTATAGCTAAACTCCAGAACTTCCAAGTCAAAGAGAAAATATTAAAAGTTGCCAGAAACAAACAATTCAACTATCTGGGCTCCATGGTCAGGATTACACAGGATCTGGCAGAATCTATATTAAGGGATCATAGGGATTAGAATATGATATTCTGGAAGGCAAAAGATCTTGGTTTACAACCAAGAATCAACTACCCAGTAAAACTGAACATCCTCTTTCAGGGGAAAAGATGGATTTTCAATGAAACCGGTGACTTTCAAACTTTCCTATTGAAACAACGGGAGCTGGACAGAAAGTTTGATCTTCAAGTATAGGACTCTGGTGAACCACAGAAGGGGAGGATGAGAAGGACTAACTATGAGGAACTTAATGATACTGAACTGTTTGTATTCCTGCATGGGAAGAAGATACTTTAACTCATGAACTTTCTCATTCATAAGAGTAGTTAGGAGGAGCATATATATATAGACAAGGTACAGGAAGGAGCTGAATATAATGGTTTAATATAGTAAAAATATGGATTCAATGGGTGATAAAGGGAAATACTGGAGGAAGAGAAAGGAGAGAAAGGAGCTAAGATATTTCACATAAGAGTCAAGAAAAAGCTTTTTCAATGGAGTGGAATGGGGGAAGGCAAGGGGGAATGAGTGAGCCTTCATTCTCATCAGAAATGGCTCAGAGAGAAAATACCATACACACTTAATAGGGTATAGAAACCTATCTTACCCTAGAGAAAAATTAGAAGAAAGGGATGGGATAAGAGGGAATGGGGGGAGGAAAATGGGGAATAGGTGGTAGAAGAGAGGGAATATTGTGGGAGAGGGGACTCAGATACAACTCACTTTTGAAGAGGGACAGGTTGTAAGGAGAGAGAATAGAATAAACAAGAGAGAAATGCAGCTAGTGATAGCAACTGTGGGGAAAATATTGAAGAAAATTCTCTGGTGGACTTATCATAAAGAAGGCAACTCATTCCAGAGACAGAACCATTGGAATCTGAACATAGACTGATGCATATGTTTTTCTCTCTCTCACTATTCTTGAGGCTTCTCATCTTCTTGGGGGGGGGGAGGGTTTCTGTTTACTCTTATAACAAATTTAATGTAATAATATAAAATTAATAAACCAAAAAATTTTTTAAAAATACTATACCCCCAAAAGAAAAAAAAAGAGACATCCCAGTTGCAATTAGCCACATACAGCTTTATAAAAATGTTTGTGTACTGTATAAAATGTACTGCCAAAAACAACAGGAGATGAGCAATAGTATGTAAAACACACTTAAAATTACAGACTGAAAGTCACTCTGAATTAAAAGGGTGGGACAAACAGAATTAGAAAACTGGAAAGTATCTTCAAGAGAACAGTCTAATCCCAAGCCCAAGCAAAGAAAGACCCAGAGAAATGAGGTAATTTGTCTCAGGTCACACAGAAGGGAGGGAGATCATGAAAGAATCAGTTTGTGGGCTTGAGTTATTTTTACCTGGATAAACCCCACCAGTACAGGACAAAATATAATTATCACAGTAATTTTTGGGATCTATGACCATCCAAGTAGGACAATACATTCTGTGGGAATGGTTGAATTGATTGTATAATCTCTCTAAATTAGCAGCTTTTAAAGAAATCTGGGGGTAGAGATGGTTGGGCTTTTTTTGACGATTGAAACATATTTTTTATTTATTTTCTTGGCCCTTTTTTTTGCTACATGGTTTTCACTGAAATATATTTTGCATGATTTCTTATGTATAGTTGATAATTCATTTCTTACCCATAGTTAGTTACCTACAGTTAGTGCTGTAGGGGGAGGGAGAATACAGAATTCACATTTTTTAAAGAATGAATGTTAAAACAAATGATAACATTTTTAAAGAAAATCTTACTTTCCCCTTTCTGCCAGCAGTTGAAAAATATTTGTATCAGTCCTTTTCTAGATACAAGAGAAAAATTAATTAACAAATTACTTCATTTGATATTCACTAATACCCTATTATAAGCCCAAACAATTTTCTTGAACATTGTGCATTAATGACATGAGCTTAGATTAAAACAAAAAAAAAGTCACCACAAAAAACAATGGAAAAAGGATAGTGAGCTCTTACACTCATGATGAATAGGAAAATATTTCATACTTTCTAATTAGAAGCATCCTGAGACAGCCACAGTATTATGAGAATATGCTGTTGGCCCCATGAATGTAAAATGTGTTACCTAAGATTCTCTATTGAAACTTTTTTCTTTTCCTTTTTTTTTTAGGTTTTTGCAAGGCCACACAGCTAGGTAATTAATTATTAAGTGTCTGAGACTGGATTTGAACCCAGGTACTCCTGACTCCAAAGCCGGTGCCTTATCCACTACGCCACCCAGCCGCCCCTTCTTTTCCTTCTATATCTTATCCCTTGGTGATGTCATATATCCCTCTAGAATTAAATATTTTCTCCTAGTGATTTTTTTTTAAATGTGATTTTGATAACTTGTGCTTTTAAATCATCTTGTTTAGGGGAGGCTAGGTGGCACAGTGGATAGAGCACCAGCCCTGGAGACAGGAGTACCTGAGTTCAAATCTGGCCTCAGACTCTTAATAATTATCTATCTGTGTGGCTTTGGGCAAGCCACTTAACCCCACTGCCTTGAAAAAGAAAACAAAAAAACTAGAAAAATCATGTTGTTTATCTCATCCCAGAATCATCTTGGACAACTTTTTTTTTTTTTTTTAAGAGCAAGAAGGAAGAATTTAAACCAAACCTTTTCAAAGTGTTTTTCTCTGTTGCTTCAAGAAGACTCTCCTGTAGCCAAAGACTGACAAGGAGACCTCAATCCCTGGCACAGGCTCAACCTCAATCAAGAATAAATCTTTAGAGGGGAGGAAAGGGAGATGAGGGGGAAAATTGTATAATTAAAAATAAATAAAATCTTTCTTTTATAAACAAAAAATAGAATGTAAAAATTTTAAATTTTTAAAAAAGAATAAATCCTTAAACATTTAGTAAGGACCTATTATGTGCCAGGAAGATAGAAACAGACTAAGCATTCCCAAACAGCAGTGGACTGACTTTGTAAGGGCCAGCTTTAATTAACAGATAAGACTCAGTGGTAGAAAATCACAGCCTTCCTTTTAGAAATGTAAGGTGTCACAAGCTTCTCCTAACACTTTGAAGTAGGTGAAATACCTACTTTCAAGCATGTTTTAAAAATCTTCATTTGCGGAGTCAACCCTTTTTTCTGGACTGAGTAAAAGTGGTCTTGCCTGACCCACTCCTGTTGAAGCTGTGTCATTCTGCTCTTGCTTCCCTAGCCCCACTCTGTACCCCAGGTTTTCTCTCTGGAAAGGAGCTTGAGACTAGGGACAGTGGGGAAAGGGACAAGACAAAGGCTGGGGCTTCATACTGGTGTATGGTCACTGCCCACTTTCTTGCCAAAGTAACCAAAAATGCCCAGGTAGGTCCCTTTGCTCAGAAGAACCAGGTGCTCTCTCCAGACCTACTCTCCTTTCATTCTCTCCATCATCAGAAGTGTTTTGCTTCTGACTACTCCCTCCCCAATCTGTCCTCCCTTCTTTCTCCCTAGCACCCCTCCCCTTACTCTATCTCCCTCCCCTCCTACTTTCCTGAAGGGTAAAATAGATTACTAAACCCACTTAAATGTATGTCATTTCCTCTGAGTCAATTCTCTCCAGAGTAAGGTTCACTCACTTCCCCTTACTTCACCTATTATTCTATCTCTCCCTTTCTCCCATTTCTCTCTCATCCCTTAATTTTATTTTT
This sequence comes from Macrotis lagotis, assembly GCF_037893015.1. Taxonomy (NCBI): domain Eukaryota; kingdom Metazoa; phylum Chordata; class Mammalia; order Peramelemorphia; family Peramelidae; genus Macrotis; species Macrotis lagotis. Next base: position 611,033,336 of record NC_133658.1, read on the forward strand.
TCAGATACCACCTGTTCAAGTTCAGCTCACATCTGTGTCCTTATCCATGTATACTCCTTCTAATTGCCCTAATGAGAAAGTTCTTCTGAGTTACTAGTATCATCTTCCCATGGTGAAGTGTAAATAGTTTGATTTACTAAGTTTCTTATGATTTCCATTTCTTGTTTACCTTCTTATGCTTCTCTTAGTCTTGTATTTGAAAGTCTAGTTTTCTATTCAGCTCAGGTTTTTTCATCAAGAAGGCTTGAAAGAGGGGTAGCCAGGTGGCACAGTGGATAATTCATCACCCTTGGAGTCAGGAGGACCTGAGTGCAAATCCTGCTTCAGATAATTAATACTTACTTAGCTGTGTGACCTTGGGCAAGTCACTTAATCCCATTTCCTTGCAAAAACAAACAAAATGCTTGAAAATCCTCTCATTAAATTTTCATCCCCACCCACCCACCCAGTAGGTGCTAGCTAGGTGATTCTTGGTTGTAATCCTGTTTGCCTACAGGAATATCATATTCCAAGCCCTCTGAGGGTCCTTTAATGTAGAACTTTCTGAATCTTGTGTTATCCTTACTGTGACTCCATAATACTTGAATTGATTCTTTCTGGCTGCTTGAGATATTTTTCTCTTTGACCTGGGAGCTCTGGAACTTGACTGTGATTTTCATTTTGGGATTGTTTTCAGGAGGCAACAGATAGATTCAATTTCTTTTTTAAACCCTCTGGTTTTAGGAAATTAGGGCAGTTTTTCATGATTACTTAAAGATGATTTTTCTCCTAAATCCTAAATTTTGTTATGTTGTTTCATCCTTATCATCATTATTATTTTCATTTACAGTTATTTTTAAATAGTTTAGTTTTTATCATTTTTTCTCTGATCTACTCATTATTTAAGATTTTATTAAGTCTCCATTTGAGTTTATCACATGTTTGTGGTCTAGGAACCACTTCCTCTTTCTTTTAGTTGTGGTCTGTAAAGTATGTATTAAAGTATCATTTATTTATGTCTTTGTATTTATTTCAAAATCTATGTCCTATTACATGTAGTATGTGAATTATTTTTTAAAATTTTCTTCACTTAAGAAAATATCTACCACCTACATACACCTCTCAGATTGGCCAATATGACCAGAAATGATAATGATCAATGTTGGAAGGGATGTGGGAAATCCAGGACACTAATGCATTGTTGGTGGAGTTGTGTGAACTGATCCATTCTGGAGAGCAATTTGGAATTAGGCTCAAAGGGCAATAAAATTGATCATGCCCTTTTATCTGGAACTACCACTATTGGGTCTATATCTTGATGACATCATGAAAAAGAGGTAAAAGTTCCGCTTGTTCAAAAATATTCATAGCAGCTCTTTTTGTAGTAGCAAAGAATTGGAAATTGAGGGAATGCCCATCAATGGGGGAATGACTGAACAAATTGTGGTATATGTACATGATGGACCCTTATTGTTCTATAAGAAATCAGGAGGGATGGGATTTCAGAAAAGCCTGGAAAGACTTGCATAAATTGATACTGAATGAAATGAGTAGAACCAGAATATTATACACCTTAACAGCAACATGGGGTGATGATCAACCTTGATGGACTTGCTCATTCCATCAGTGCAATAATCAGAGACAATTTAAGGGGATCTATGAAGGAGAAAAGCCATCTGTATCCAGAGAAAGAATTGCAGAGGTTAAACAAAGATCAAAGATTGTTATCTTCAATTTTTAAACGTCGTCTTACATATTATGTAATTTTGCTATCTCTGTTTTCCTTTTGGATCTGATTCTTCTCACAATTCATTCAATTTCAATCTGTGCTTATCATGGATGCAAATCTAAAGCCTCTATCAGATTGCCTTCTGTTGATGGGAGGGGGGGAGGGAATGGAAGGAGGGAGGAAAAAAACTCAGAACCTTGCAAAAAAAAAAAGGATTGGTAGAAACTACCATTGTATGTGATTGGAAAACAAATAAAATGTTTAAATAATAAATCCCACTTGATTATAGTAATCATCCTACTTGAAAAAAAAAAGATCTGACCCCTCTTCTTCCCCATGGGTGAGATGGTGACAGTTCCATAATAGGTAATAATTCCATATATGTATGTGTGTTTGTATTCATATGTGTATATGTGTATGTATGTACATATGTTTGTGTATGTAAGTATATAAACCATGCCTAAATCCTTTTATTCGAGCTCCTGGGATGAAGGGGGAGGGGTAACTATAGAGTTCCAGGGCAACCTCAAGTTATATCTCTGAGGAAGTGCCTGGATAGCATCCAGTTTGAACTTTTGTGCTTTGGAGAAAGAAAAGATGGCAACAGAGTTCCTCGAGAACATCCAATTCTTCCTCTTCATACTGTGCCAGCTGCCCTTTGCAGGTGTTAGGCTTACAACTTTTTTTCCCTGGGGACATCAAGATGAGCAGGCTGCAAAATAGCTATGCACTGAGCCAAAGGGACCAGAAAGGAAGAATTATCCAGCCTTGGGATGGCACCTACTGGACTTGTCCACCCTGAAGAATAGAATTATCACTTGCCACGTGGAACCTTTGTACTATTGGGTAAATAGTGAGACAGACATAATCAAGAGGTAGATAGAATCCTTTTCCCATATATTTTCCTATATATCCCATGAAGGTGTTGAACACAATCTCTTCAGTTCCCTTCTAGTTTTAAAAGTACATGAGTATGCATTCACCTCAGCTGTGTACTTCCTTGTATTGAAACAGTTTGACAGGATCTGAGAATAAATTGTAGCAATGAAAACTCTGAGTACTGTGATTGATTTCACCAATTTTCATTATAACTCATTAACTCAGCCCTCTATAGTCATCTGCCTCCAATTCTTCAGGTCCTCTTCTCCTTGAGGCAGGGCTCTCACATGACTTTCTTTAGCTTCAGTTTGCCATCCTATCCTTACCCTGAACTCCATGATCTCAGATCCTGTGACTTCTGGAACATATCTGCTCTCACTTGTTCCACTCCCCTCTGGTCCTGGATATCCAGTTAACTTTTCCTGGAATGGTGGATGGGAGCAGGTGCCAATGGAATTGTTACCTTTCCTAGCACTATACATTCAATTTAAACTAAAATAAGAAAATAGCACTAGTTTAAAGAAAGCAAATAGATGCTTCTACCTCACAGATACCTTTTCTTTGATTTTACTATAAGGCTGGGCTGTCATAGCCCACAAATAACATGCCTGAAAGGTTGAGTTTCCAACTTCCATGTATTGACAAGAGTTGTCAAAGATTTTTCCATGAGAAGACACAAGTCAGATATATTCACTGATCATTAGACAGGCAACATTTATCATATATCTCCCCTTCTTCCCCTTAAACTCTCTCTATTGATATCTGGTTTGGGTATCAAGTTCTTATATCAGATGAATGTGAAAGAAAGGGCAATTGAACTTTCTGTGGTCTGTGCTTGCTGTGAAGCAGTTTATTTTGAGTTTAGCTGAAGAAAAATTCATCAGTAGAATAGAAATGATCTTACAACAATTGTTTAAAGATAAGAGAACTCAATAGACAGAAAAGGGAAAGAAATCTCAATAAGATATTTTTTTTCCTCATGCTGATGTGGGACAAAGAATAGGGCACTGAGTATTCAAAAGACTTGGAGAGGTATATCTGATACTACATCTGTACCTTAAGAAAATTATAGGCCTCCGTTTCCCTTCCTATAAAATGCAGGGATTATTCTAGTTGATCTCTTGATCTTTTCCAGTTTTCACATTCTATTTCCTTTCTCTTGGAAGGAAAAGAGTGGGACACAGAAAGAAGTCAAGGAAAAATGTGACAATGCCTTTTAAGGATAAGACACATGTTAAATTCTAATTAATTTTTTAGAGCCCTAGTCAAATGCTATCTCCTCCAGGAAGCCTTCTCTGATCCTTCTCCCCAGTCAGAATTGAGCTTTCCACCTTTGATTTACAACTCTCAAATACACATTCATTATTTTTGCACTGTAATTATTTGAGTTTGCATCTTCTCCTCTTATAGTAATTGCAATGGGCAATGACTCTTTATTTGATCTTTGTATTTCCCTCCAGATTAATACAATTCTTTATACACCATTGTAGATGCTGAATATTTTATGATTTTTTGGAAAATGATCCTAAAGGTCTTTGAGGCTTATTAATCTAGCACTCTTAATTTTTTCAGTCTTAGAATAAGAGCTTCTCAGGACTATCCATTTAATTCAATTATCTCATTTTCCTCTGAAGAAAATGAAACCAAGGAATGTTAAAAGACTTGACTAAGGATCACATAGGCAGTAAATAGAATAATGAAGATTTGCATCTAGCTCCTCTGCTTCTAGTTCCCTTGCTCTTTCTATTCTACCATACTAACTCAATTTTCATCTTTGTTTCAAACATTTAATAGAACCCAGAACAATATATGATAGGTGCTTAACTGTTTAGGTTATTGAATTCCATTCTTTATGACAACAGAGGAATATGGAGAATTAGATTCTTTAAAAATTAAAAAAAACGATATCTTTTTGTTCTACATTGCCTACATTTCTTCCAGTGTCCTTTCTTTTCCTCTTCCTGGAGAGCCACCCCATATAACAAAAAATTAGTAAAGAAAAACAGAAAAAATTAGTAAACTGATCAATGTATCAAAAAAATCTAAAAATATATGCAATGTTCTATTCCTGTGGACCTCTAGGTTCTACAAGGCAGAGGGGGAGAGTCTCTTCATTTCTCTTCTTTGGGGCCATACTTGGTCTTTACATACATCAACATTCATTTTCAGTTATTTATGGTTATTGTTCTTTCCCTTTATATGGACAGATATTGTTTTCTTGTTTACTTCACTCTGCATCAATATATCTTCCCATGCCTCTCTGTATTTATCACATTTTTTTATTTCTTAAGAGTACAGTAATAATTCTCTTATATTCGTGTACTATGATTGTTAGTGATTCTTTTATTGATGGGCATCTTTTTTGTTGAATAATTGAAATTCACAGAGAATTTCATAACTTTATTCTGGTTAATTTTTTTCTTTCATAAGATACATTTTCCTCCTATATTTTTTCAGTTATTGGAGTAAAAGCAAGATAACCCATTCTAGGCTATCTGTTCAGTATATGCTTTAATGTAAAGAGTACTTCCTAGGTAGCGAGACTGGGTTTCAAATCCAAGCTCTGCTATTTAATAACTGTGTGATAATGAAAAAATTGTTTCAGTTCACTGAGCCTAATTTCTTCATCAAAGAAAATGGTTTAGGTGACTTTTAAGTTCCCTTTTTACTCAATCTTTATCTGATTTTAATCAGTTCTTATATGAGACCCTTAATGATGAATATTAGGTCACAATTGTGGAACTGACCCATCATGTCCACCAGGTGGTACCAGATCCCTAAATGTGTCATCAAGTCCCTCTGTCCTGGGCATTGAAGAGGCAGCAAGAATTTATTATTTGCTCATTTCTATTGTGCTGAGGGAGATGCACACTGATAATGAGGCTGACACATGCACTGCCAGAGCCAGCTCAGTATTTGAGAGGATCCAAAAGAAAATGTGGGAGAAAAGAGATATTAGACTAACTACCAAACTGAAGGTCTTCAGTGTCGTTGTGACCACCTTATTGCTATAAGCCTATGAAACCTGGACAATCTACCAGGGCCATGCCAGGACTCATGCCTGAATCACTTCCATTTAAATTGTCTTAGGGAGATTCTAAGATCACCTGGATGGAGAAGATACCAGGCACTGAGGTCCTTTCTCAAGATACACTGCTCAAACATTATTACAGAGAGCACAACTACAATGGGCTAGCCACGTTGTTAGAATGTGGAACATGCACCTATTAAAAAAAAACTCACACAGGACAAGCACTCACAAAGGGGTTGGAAATGAGAATGGCACACCCTGAAAGTCTCAAGAACTGTAGAATTGATTGTGCAGCATGGGAGACCCTGGCACAGGACCACCCAGCATGACCATGACATGTCCTCATCAGGGAGGGTATTGCACTCTTTGAGGAAGGCAGAATGGAAGCACCTTAGGGGAACGAAACATGTAAATTAAAATAACCACCCCATTTGTGCCTGAACTGTGGTGGAGCATTCTGAGCTCATATTGGTCTGATCAGCCATAGGTGAACCACACCATAATCTTTCTCTAACATAGCAATGTCATTTTGGCCTTCTTTGATAATGAAGAACAAGAACTAATCAAGTCTCCATGACCCCACTGGGATTTTTTTGGCAGAGTTACTGGAGTGGTTTGTCATTTCCTTCTCTAGTTCATGGGCAAACAGTAATTGTAATCAGGGTCACATAGCTACTAAGTATCTTGGGCCTGGATATAAATTCAGATCTTTCTGACTTCAGTATCTTTGCTAAGAAAATATCAAATCAGTTCACAAAGAATCTTCCATGAATGAAAAACGACAGAAAAACTTCTGGACTAATGCTCTATTCACTGTGTCATATATAGGCCCTGAGGAAGAATTAAGTAACCGTAAAGTAACAGAAGACCTAATCATTGTTTTTGAGGGGGTAATTTTAATCTAATGGGTCAGAAATTCTTAATATTGAAAATGAAGTGCATAAATACCAAATAATATAAATATGAATGTTTCAGGGTAGAGAGAATGTGGCCTAAGAAGTCAGTCAGGAAAACTTTCTCCATGATGGTGACTTTTATAATTTAAATTTTGGGGGCAGCTAGGTGAAGCAGTGGATAGAGCACTGGCCCTGGAGTCAGGAGGACTTAAGTTCAAATGTGAATTAGCTGTGTGACTATGGGCAAGTCACTTAGCTGCAATGCCTTAAATAAATTTAAAAAAAATTGTAAGCTAAGTCTTGAATAGTTTCTGAGGATAGAATTTCAGAGTGATAGAGGTCACCATAAACCTCTCTCTGATCTGTGAACTGAATCGAACTTTCTGGAGAGCAATTTGGATTTATACTCAAAGGGCAACAAAAATGTGCATATCCTTTGCTCCAACAATACCACTACTGGGGCTATATCTTGAAGAAATCATGAAAAAGGGTAAAAACATCACTTGTATGAAAAATATTCATAGCAGCTGTTTGTGGTGACAAAGAATTGAAAATTGAGTGAATGTCCATCAATTGGGGAATGGCTGAACAAATTGTGGTATATGTATGTGATGGGACACTATTGTTCTATTAGAAATCAGGAGGGATGGGAATTCAGAGAAGCCTGGAAAGACTTGCATGAACTGATGCTGAGCAAGAGGAACAGAACCAGAAGAATATTATACATCTAACAGCCACATGGGGTTGATGACCATCCTTAATGGACTTGTTCATTCCATCAGTGCAATAATCAGGGACAATTTTAGGGTATCTGTGATGGAGAATACCATCACAGATTCTCATACCAGAGAAAGAACTATGGACTTTAAACAAAGACCAAAGATTATTACCTTATTTTTTTATGCCTTATGTACTGCATAATTTTGATATCTCTAACATTTTATCTTTTCCTCAAGGATATGTTTTTTTTTTCTCTCAACACATTCAATTTCAATCAATGCATATCATAGAAACAATGTCAAGACTATCAGATTGCCTTCTGTTGGAAGGGGGAGGGAAGGGAAGATGGGAGGGAAATGTAAAATTCAAAACCTTACAAAAATGATAGGTAGAAGCTACTATTGTATATAATTGGAAAATAAAATAAAATATTTATATAATAATAAAAAAAACAAACCTCTCCCTGCTATCTCCCCTGTCAAACCTTGGGAGAGTCTCAGAACTTAACATCAGGAAAAAGCAAATCTCATCATTAGGTTTAGGTAGGATCTGGCCTGAAGGCTAAGCTAGATAGATTAAAAATTATTTCCAGGTTGCTTTACTGGCCTCATTGTCTACTATAAACTACCAGGAGAATGGAAACTCAAGTCTACAAGGACTGAAATTCTGAAAGACTCAGGAATCTGAATGAAAGGGTCCTTAGAGATTGTTATCAAACTAGAGAAAATTTGGGAGAAAACAAATGGAGACAAAGGGTAGTTGAGCAATGAGACATTTCTACCAGACTCAGCAAGCTGATCAGCACCATTTTATAAGATTGTAACTGGGACAACAATTAAGAAAAAGGGAGGGGCGGCTAGGTGGCGCAGTGACAGTGGAGTCAAGAGTACCTGAGTTCAAATCTGGTCTCAGACACTTATTACCTAGCTGTGTGGCCTTGGGCAAGCCACTTAACCCCATTGCCTTGCAAAAACCTAAAAAAAAAAAAAAAATGGAGATACACAATCTTTGACTTATAATTTAATTGGGTAAACAAGACACAAACATGATAGAAGACTAATTTCATTGAGATGAGGACTTTTAGTTTATCTGTCTTCTCCACAGGATCTAGTCCAGAGATGACTGAGGGTACTGAAAGCTTCTTTTACAGAACAATATGAAAAGTACAAATAGAAATCTATTCATTCAACAAATTTTCATAAAGCAAAAATCTTCTATGTTCAAGTCAGGAAGGAATGAATATAGATAAATAAGATCTCCTACATAAAGAGGGCTGGGGAAAAAAGGGCTGATAAGTGACTGCTTTCTCAAACTGTTCTAATTATGTCCAGGTCCATGGAGAGTCCTGGGCTTTTGTCCTGGATTAGATGATGTCTTGGTCATTAGGATGCAATGTAGTGGAGCAAAAAACAAACAAACAAAAAGGCTTGAGACATGAAAACCTGAGTTTGAGGTCTGGCTCTGCCACTTACTAATTATGTGACCTCCAGCAAGTCCCTTTCTGAGCTGCCGTTCCCTCATTTGTGGGTAGGGACAATACCCTTGCTTCCTGGATCACAGAGGTATTGTGAAGATCAAATGATGCTATGAAGTTATTTTATGAACTGGGGTGTGAGATTCAAATGTATGCATTATTTTAACTTGCTCCCACTACCAGTGAGAATCAAATTGGAAATAGATAGCCTGTGGAAGCATTTTGAAAATTCTAAACACTAGATTTTTCCCAACAAGAATAATCCATGGCTTCTTTGGCATTTGGAAAACTAACACTATTTTAAGATTCTCTTTCTTTGAGAATTATCACATCAAAGTCACAGAGTTGACATTCAGTGATTTCTGAGTCTGCCTTCCTTTTCCTTGAGTTCTTCTATGGAAATTTAGGCAGTGGATACAGTCATTGAGTAGTGGGGGAAAAGGAGGAAGAGTGCTTGGTGATGGTTTGATGATAGGACTTGGGTTTGATGTTCTTGGATAAATTATGATCTTCAAATTTAATCTGTCCCTCTGAAAAAACATCTCCTGCCACAGATCTCAAATTTAATCACGTTTACCTTTCATCAATTTCCATTTCAACAGAAAAAGCTTCTAGCATCTCCCTGCTGCCAGCAGAGAGAGAGTTCAGAATGAGCAGCACTGCAACTGAAGGAGGTTCAGTGGAGGTGGTTATTCTTCCCTGAATGAAATGTCACCAGCAAAGAGGAAGATACAGAATGTCGATGAAGAGTGGTGGATCACAGAGAATGACAGAACAGTACTGAAGGGCATTTAGGAAGAAAGTCTAGCTTTACCTTAGCCCAGAGTTTCTTTTTTTTTTTTTTTTTAGGTTTTTGCAAAGCAAATGGGGTTAAGTGACTTGCCCAAGGCCACATAGCTAGGTAATTATTAAGAGTCTGAGACCGGATTTGAACCCAGGTACTACTGACTCCAAGGCCAGTGCTTTATCCACTGCACCACCTAGCCGCCTCTAGCCCAGGGTTTCTTAACCTAGGGTCTATGAACTTTTTTTAAAAATGTATTTTGCAGACTGTGATTCAACACTAACTGATCTCCTTTGCAATACTTCATATTTTCATACATATAAAAACATTATTTTGAGAACAGATCCATAGACTTTCTCCACCATAGCACAGAAAATGCCTGCTCTGACTCAGGGGTTTTTCAAAGTCCCAGCCTAAGCCAGACAATGATTTCAGGTTCACCAAAGAGACACAGATAAACCTGGCTGTAATCCTACATTTCAGAATCCTTGTTATTCTTAAGTGAGAGGAGGTAGGTAAACACTTTGTTTGCCCTGTAATACAACTTCAGGCACAGTGATCTGAGGATATTTGGGGAAAACTAGGGCTAGGTCTAACAGTATGGGAAGCCAGAGGTGAGAATGAAGGAATACTATCTGAAAGTTTTCAATATTATGATGAGGCTGAAAGGTGGTTCCAAATGAACAGTGAATGTAATGCTGCACTACATCTACATAATAGATAATTTTATCTTTAGGATAGAGGGAGCTTTCTGTTGTCACCTATATATATATATGTATATATATATATATATATATATATATATATATATATATATATGTGAGGTTACAACAGAGACGATTGTATTCATATGAATAACCTAGAGATATTTAGTATCATGGAGTGTCACTTGACTAATTTGAGTAACTATGTATAAGTTAAGGTTCATGTTGTCTTATGTTCATGTATCAATTTTTGCTTGAGATAATCTTTATTCAAATAGACATTCACTTAAGGGCATTCTGGGAGAGGTTCATTGCCCTGGTTTGGTGGGCCAATAGCTCAGGAAAAAAAGAAACAGTTACAGTGAGCCCATTTTGATTCCCAATCTCATTGATGATCTGTATCTCCACACATGTGTCTGGCCTAGGAGAAAGGGCAGTAAAGGAACACAGATTAGTGTTGGTGGTAAGGGTTTAGAGAGGGTTGGGTTGATTTAGAAAACAAAATATCACCCACTTTGTTGACTTTGCAGGGTCTTATTATCAATTAGATCAGTGGTTTCCAAAATTTTTTGATTTCATATTCTTATCAGTAAAGGAAATTTAGAGTACATCCTCAATGTGTATGCTGATAAATTATAAACATGTATGACTGTGCTAATTATGTATATTTTAAAACTTAAAAGTAGGCATTTAAAAAGATAATATTTGAATCTAGAATCAATAGGAAACCGCTGGATTTCCAGGGACATAGAGCTTTGCTTCAAGAAAATTACTTTCCTTCTCAGGGATGTGGAATGTTGGGAAATGGAAGGACAAAACTTTAAAGACAAAATCTTAAAAACCAAATGCTAAAAAAATTGTAAAACTCAAAATAAATAAAACCTTTCTAAAATAAAAAAAAAAGTAAACAGAAGGGGCCATTGAATAGAGCTCTAGTCCTGGTATCAGAAAGACCTGAGTTCACGTCCAACCTCAGACACTTAATAATTAATTGCTAGCTGTGTGACCTTGGGCAAGTTACTTAAACCCATTGCCTTGCAAAAAAAACCCCAAACAAACCTAAAAAAAGTAAACATAACCTCTCTCCCCCCAAAAAAGAAACCTCAAGAAAAAAAAGTGAGAAAAAAATTGCTTTAACATGTAATTTTGAGGAAAAAATATTTTTAAAACCAGTACCCATACCACTTCTCTCATGATTAAGAAAATGTTTTGTAAAATTTAAAATGCTTTATAAGTGAGTTATTAAAAATTGATGAAACCATACACAATACAGAAAAATCACTGACAGCTGTATATATAGGATGACTTAAAGTCTTGAGGCAGGGAGGCCCTTTGAGAAGGTATTATGATGGTACAAGAAGCCATAAGGACTGAAATTTGGCTACTGCCTTTGTTAGTGGAGGGGGGGGCACAGTTTTTAGAGGTTCAGCAATATTTGGCAAGTGATTTTTGTGTTGTGGGGTGGAAGTTAAGTGTGAAAGTAGACTGATTGATTAGAAGAATGTAATAGGGAAATCTAAAGTAGGGTGAATTTAAGGTGGGAAGTAATTCCATCTGAGGGGAAGGTCACAATGTATTCACACCTGTTCATCTAACTTTGTCCAAAATGAAAAGTGAGGCAGATGTTACTCTTTACTCATCAGTCACAAGCTTTGAGAGAAAACTGTCCCAGACTTGAAATGACAGACTATGGTGGCACAACTCTCCCAAAGCACAAGCATAGTTACTGTTGCAGATTCCTGGGAGCTCTGAGTTCAGCTCAGAAGGGGGAAGATTGGGAGCTTGCACAGTATGGAAAATGGGGCAGTATTGAAGGTGAAGGACGAGTGATTCTTATGAAGACAAGTTCAAAGATTGGCCACTGAATGAAAGATGAGCACAATTCATCTTCACAGTCTACAAATGGTTGATCATATAACCCTATGAGGTTATCAACAGGTCCCATGGTCATTTAAAAGACTATTAATTTGGAGCATTTTTTGGTGGAAAGTTAGGAGAAAATAGCCTTTGGATAGTTTCAAGGTGATTACTATTCTCTTTATTCTCAACTCAGCAATGACCTGTGTGTTTTCAGGCTAATTTACCATACTCACATTTATGAACACAGAATCTAGTCCAAGTTTATTAAGTATTTAATGATAAGTAGAATGGTGACAGAATTTATAGGTTGGAAGGGACTCAGGGGCAACCTAGTCCCCATACACAAAGGAACTCCCACTAAGACAAGCCCCACAAAAGATCTTCCATTTCTGCTTGATGAACTTAACATTGAATACACTTTACCACTTTATGAAATCCTCTAGCTTATCAATGTCCTTCCTGTTATATCATGTCCAGTGCAAAGGTAATTCCATTTGGCAGAGAAAGCAGAAGCATCACTTAAAAATTGAGCCGTCAGTTGATGCAATGGATATAGTACCAACTGTGGAATCAGGAAGACCCTAGTTCAAATCCAGCCTCAGACGCTTAATACTTACTTAGCTGTAAGAATTGATTTTGAGCAAGTCACTTAACCCATTGTTTGCAAAAAAAAAAATTGAGAGAATCTGTCCTTTCTCTATTGTTATTATTGTCTCATCCAACCCTTTAACCATAGGGCCCAGAGCTGAACACAGTATTGTACAGCAGGGCTTATTGTCTCCTTATTCTTGGAAGCTATGTTTTCTTAATGTAGCCCAAAATGGCATTCACATATTTTGGCTATCATTTCACATGGTTGACTCATATTGCACTTAGAATCCTTTTAAAACTCCAAGAGGTTTATTCCCCCACCCCACCCCAAATGCTATTTTACCCTTCCCCACTATCTTAAACTGATTTTATTTTGTACTCAAGACTACATTTATCTCAATTAAATTTCCTCATGTAGATTCAGTCTGATACACTAGCCTGTCAAGATCTTTTGGGAACCTAATTATGTTATTCAGTGTATTAGTTATTCTTCCCAGCTTGTATCACCTGTGAACTTGGTGACCAAGTTATCTATAGTTTTAACTAAGTCATTGATACAAATTTTTTTTTAATTTTAGTTATTTAAGGCAATGGGGTTAAGTAACTTGCCCAAAGTCACCCAGCTAGGTAATTATTAAGTGTCTGAGATGGGATTTTAACTCAGATCCTCCTGACTCCAGGGCCAGTGCCCTATACCAATACTAAGTAAATTAGAAGAAAACAAAGATGGGGGGGAAGCACTCCATTAAAGACTTCCTCCCACAGTGACAATGAACTATTAACAGAGGCTCTTTGAGTCCAATCATCTAAGTCTATTTGGTTGATTATTTTCTAATTCATATCTCTCTATCTTCTTCACAAGAATAGTATGAAATAGCTTCATCAATAGCTTTCTTTTTGAGATGTATGCTAATCTTTTCTTAAATGATCCATATGCACATTTTCTTGGGAATTGGAAGTCAAGTGTAGGGGCCTATAGTTTGTAGACTTTCTCTTCCTTTTTTTGAAAATCAGGACAAAATTTTCCTTTCTCCAACCTTGTAGCACTTCTCCTGTTTTCCATCTTTCAAATATCACTGACAGTTGAGCAATCACATCTGCTGATTCTTCCGGTAGCAGAAGATCTAATTCATCTGGGTAGGATGACTTCAATTCATCCAGGTTGATTTGGTCCTTTCTTACTCTTTACTTTGGAGATCAATTCCCAATAGTCAGTTCTGTTACATCACAAAGGTAATTCCCTTTGGCAGAGAAAATAGAAACATCACTAAAAATTAAGTAGCTCTCTCCTCTCTGTTATTGGTTGTGTTGCCTGATCCATCCCAAGTAAAAATGCTATCCCATCTTTGATCCCTTTTTCTTCCAATACTGTTTAAATTTTTTTTTTGTTATTTCTGAGCTTCTTTTATCAGTTTGAGTGAGACTATAACTGAGTGTAGCCTCCCTTATGGTTTCACTAAGTCTTCTTTTTTCCCAAAGCCAAGTCAGCAAGAGTTGCAAAGTTTCGATTTCCCAAGGTCAGGTGGTTACAAAGATTGTATGGCTCTGTGCTGATTGACCCCCATTTATGGAAGGATACAGAATTTTTTGATAAGGTAAAACAAATTCTCTCTCTTTAATAGGGCAAAACTGAATCTGAATAATTATGCAAATAGGGCTTGAAAATGCTTGCTACTCCGTGGAAAGATTATGAAGCCCAGCTATCTAGCCAATAGTTAATGGGTCAGAGGGTTGGGACTTTGCACTCCTCCAAAGAGCATGTTTAGGAGGTTGTACCCTCTTCTTGAGAAGAGCAAATAAACTACTTTTTGCTCTTGTACTCATGTTTAGGAGGTTGTACCCTCTTCTTGAGAAGAGCAAATAAACTACTTTTTGCTCTTCAATCTGGAGCTTCTGATTATTGTGTTTAAGTAAAACCATCATTTTAACAAAGGGTTCTGATTCCACACAAGCTTTGGCTCATTTTGAGTTTTATCATTTCTTAAACTATTTTTATAGGACTTTTATATCTAACATTTTACCTAATCTTGCTTCCATTCTTGATATATTTCTTTTTAAAATTTGGGTTGGTTTATGAGTTTCCTCTGTACCTCTACACTGCCACTTAGAGGGTTCTATTTTCCCCAAAAACCGAATTTCCCCAAATGAAATGTGGATATTACTATTTCTTTCTCATATTCAGGGAACAAGTTTTAGGGAGTCAGAGAACTTTTGAGGGTGCATTGGATTCCCCTTGAAGTTTTAAAAATGACCCGAAGAGGGGAGGCTAGGTGGCACATTGGATAGAGCACTGGCCTTGGAGTCAGGAGTACCTGGGTTCAAATTTGACCTCAGACACTTAATAATTACCTAGTTGTGTGGCCTTGGGCAAGCCACTTAACCCCATTTGCCTTGCAAAAACCTAAAAAAAAAATGACCCGAAAAGCTATTTAATGATTAATCCTTCTTTCCCTTCACCTCAAGAAAATAAGTACTAAAATTGTTAAAAGATGTCTAATAAAATGTTTCAAAATATTTACATTCAAGACTTTAGTTATTATTATCTTCAGGAAAAACAAATTTCTTTTAACAGGAAATGGCATGTGTTTTTGGAGAAATGGATGTCAAAGTCTATGAATTTATTCTTAAATTGGAAGTCTTGGATAGCACCGTTTAAAAATGCTCCCTTATAATTGTCTAGCATAACAGTAACAATAAAAAGATACCCCTTAGTCAGACTTTAACTAGTGAGAAAAATTCTGGCTTAGTCGTGACTGACTCTGTGACTCAGTTTGGAGTTTTCTTGACAAAGATATTGAAGTGGTTTGCCATTTCCATCTTCAGCTCATTTTACAGAGGAAACTGAGGTTATAGGTGAAGTGACTTGCTTAGGGTCACACAGCTAGTGTCTGAAACCAGATTTGAAGTCTTTATGACTCCAAGCCTAGAGCTACATCTATATTGCTTGAGAACATAGTTAGGTCCTCATTTGTACCACGAAAGGATAAATTACCCCTTTTGTGTAAAAACTGAATAGTGTTTCAGACAAACTGTACGAATAGGTTGCTGGGGACAAGAGAGTCAAAGGTCACAAGCTTTATTTTTGATTTAAGATGTTGATTGGCAGGATAGAAATTGAAAGGATTTTTTCATTACCAGTCAAATAGAAAGTACCAGGAGTTTCTTCATCATGAACTTCCCTACAGCTGAGTCAAATAAGAATTTAGGCAGAGCAGAATTGAAAAGACAGGACTTAAATATCAGACTTTTCTAGCTACCAGGCTAGGGTCTGAATTTCAAAACGGTTGAAGTACCTCTGAGGCTATGGACTTTTTAGAGTGGAAAATCCCACAACTACAGCCTTAGCATAAAGTTGAAGCCACATCACAAATGAAAGAGGACCATATGGCAGAAGGGAGACGCTCAGTGGAGCTTCCCATCAAAAATAATTGAGATGACATCATCAGAGTACCTCAGTGACTTTCCAGTGCCTGGGGTGTAAGATGGCCTCAGCATTTGGGTTGTCTATTCTCATTCATCTCTTGAGAGTGCCTCCTCTCCCTAGTGAGTTTAGTAGTAACCTATAGGAGAATGTACCTCTGTTTGGGGTAATAATTCTTATTACTTGTTTTATAATACTGTTTAATTAAAATTAATTTGTCCAAACTGGGTCACAAAGAGTCAGTCACGACTAAGCAATAACTTTTCTTTTAATTTTGCAATACTGTTTAATTGTCTTTTGCTTTAACTGAGTTCTGGTGGGTCTAAGAAAAGTTATCAGATAGCTTAAAAGTTATACTTTTGAGCATAATGTTGACCTGCAAAGTATCTCAAACCCTGAATCAAGTGGGCTTTGTCTCTTTCTTTGAAGGCTCTACCTTTTTTTCTTTTAATTCCCAAAGAAGTGCAGCTCTTCTTTTAATGGGTAAAGTTAAATGAAGGTTTACTATGGTGATAGTAAGTCCCCTCTTGGGTCATGACCTTTGGTTTATATGGTAGCTGCTGTGACCTATTTGTGATCTTGACTTTTGTGCTGAAGGTAATGGCTTTTGTTTCAAATTAAAAAGCTAAACATTTATAGGAATAAATACATGCAGAGTCAATAGACAACAACTCTAAGGTGATATGGGAACTTGGACACCTATGCCCAACCTTGAACATCTCATCCTTGGTCATCCTTCCTTTGAGGAAAGCTTTTGAGACATATTTCAAAACCAGACTATATAGTTCAGTACATACCTTTTGTCTGTTAGACCATATAGAGATAAGGGTGGGTGGGGAAGTAGAGACCAACTTTTAAGAAGTCATGCTATTATGGAAACAATTCCTGGGGAAACTTTTTTCTCATTTCAGCACCAAGAAGTATTTTGAATCAGTGGAGCTGCCCAACAAAAACAGTCAGGATGTTATCACCAGAGTCCTTTAGTGACTCTTCAGTGTCTGGGGTATAAGATATCTCCAGAATTTGGGTTTTCTCATTTGTTTCTTGAAAATGTCTCCTCTCCCTAGGGGTAGTATAGTAGTAGCCTGTAAGAGAATGAACCTCTGTATATTTGGGGGAATCATTCTTGTTACTTGTTTTGCAATGCTGTTTTGGGAAAGGTAAAAATATGGCTGAATAAAAATGGATTTAGTTTCTAGGATCCAACACTACCACTCACAACTATATGCTCTGGTTTACTTAAATTTTATATATATATATGTGCATATATGCACATATATATAAACATGCTTCTGCTAATGTCCTACTTTCTTTTTTAAACTCCCACTCTGTTTCATTGTGGCATGGTAGATAGAAGCAAGGTGGACAGGCTTTGTTTATGGAACCTACAGGATAATGCTATTTTTCTGTTGTCCAAAGATCAGTCTGATTAAGTTTGGTGAGACTCATTATCAGTTTGGTCACAGAAAAATGAGCTTGAACTTTCTTCTTGCATTGGTAAAGTCCAGTTCGTGAAATCATAAATCTTTGGAGCAAATTCAAAGAATATAAAGATCTATAATGTAGGTCAGGGGTTGGGAATGGTTCTCTGTATCTCCTCCCCCTTAAGGAGCCAACCTAAGCAGTTAAGTAGTTAGATGATAATGATGATACATACTTGGATCTTTCCTTGTTTCTTGTCCCCAGGCCCATAACTCCTTAACACAATCAGAACATTTCACTAGGTTGATGCTTTTTTTTCAAAATGATAAAAATTTGACTTATCTAAGCTGAGTGCCATGAGTATTCCCATTAGCCTTTCCCGTCAGTGGAATGTGATGGTACTTCCTTTCCTGAAGGAAATTTCCTTTATATCTTGCAGCATCCTCCAACAACTAGTTGTATGCCTGCTGTTATCCTTTGATCTCTTCATTACTTTTCCTTTTTTCTCCTTTACCTCCTCAGGATAACACCTGCAAGTTGTCTCTTTTCATTTCTCAGAACACTGATATGTATTAGCTTTACCATTTTTTGTACCACATCATCATACAATATTTTGTGGTGTTAGTTTTTTTTTTCCATCTTTCTCTAATAGACTTGAGTTTTTTGGAAGCATGTATGTATATAGATCTAATGAAGCACTGAAAAATAGTATTCTGCACATAGTAGGTAATCAATACATATTTATCACTTTGTTGATTGGAGGAAGTTTTTATCATTTAAATATCTTTGGTCTTGAGCCAAGCAAAGAATGAGTTTACTTGGAGATCTAAATCCTTCTACAGAGGAAAGCAATTGTGATAAATAGTAAAGAAAATCACTATTTAAAGATATTTGGCCATTGGAGACTCTAATCTCTAGGAGAATAGCTATCAGAATGGACAAAAAGAAGAAAATACATACCAGAAAATTTTCTTAATCAGTTAAATTGAAAAAAGCCTTTTTGTCTGTTCTAGTTGAGATATTTCAAATCTTAGCATCAATCTTTTATTTTATTTTAAATAAGACACTACCCAAGAAGCATATTCTGTACAGACAAGCATATTCAATAATATATTAAACTATTCACTAAAATAATATATTATGCTATCAAATTATTAAAATTATAACCTTGCTTTTCTTAGTAAAAAGACTCAATGAATTGTCACAAAAAAGTTAATTTGTATCACTGAAAATAAAGGATAGCAACTGACCTATTAGAAACTTTTATTCCAGAAGTAGGTTTCTATTGTTTGATTTTGACTGCATGTTTTGGATGTTCTGAGATAACTTTCTTCCAAGTTTTTCAGGATATGGATGGTCTCTTAACATGCAAAAAACAAAAAAGCACACACAAAGACAATACACAGTGTTATATAAAATATAACAAATAATTACTTGGAATGGAGAAATGACTTAAAAGACATTATTATAAAAGATATATCTGATCAGAAAAGGATATATGTCAATATGAGATCCAGGGATCAAAGGTAGAGGGTTGTACTGCTAACCATGATATATTTTACAAGACCTAAGGGAAGATCTCTAGGTATTGGTTAGATTCTCAAGGGATGTTTAATGGAAGGTCATGAACAAGAGTCAGTTAAAAGGGGAATGCCTGGCTAGGTGTCTACCTGGCTGAGATCATAGATCCATTGTCTTGCCCTCCATCTTCCCCACCCTCTACTTCTATCATGAAAGTAAGACTTAAGTCTGTGGACTTCATCATCCATTGAATTTTAGTCCTATTTCTTATTTATTAATTTCACTAGAGGAAGAGAAATCTCAGTGAGGAAGCTGATACTGACAGTGTGGATCAGCAAAAAGCAACAATGATGATAGTTTGTATGTACTTCTATGGCAGAATTTAAAAAGTGCTTTCCTTACAATCTTCCTATGAGGCAGGGAGCAAAAGTATTATTATTTTCATTTTATAAATGAATAAATGGGGACTCAGAGAGATGACATGACTTGTGCATGGGTCGTGCTACACATTCAGATCACTGGGATTGGATCCAGTTCAAGCAATCGATATAGGGTCACCAGGGATTATGTGATATTAGGATTGAAAACAACATGCAAATTGGACCAGAACTGACTTATCCCTGTTCTGGAGGTACACAATTTTAGAATGGAAATTTTACATTGCTAAAAAGAAAAATCCAAAGAATCCCCTGCTAAAACCTATATATAGTTGCAGCTGTTTTAGACTTTTGGAGAAGATGTGATCCTAGATGGCCTTGGGATTACATGAAGAATGTTTAAAAAAACAAAGCAAACTGATGAAGTACAAAATCTTCATGTTCTAAGTGAGAAAGAGTGATCAGAAATCTATTACCATGTGCCCACAGAAAAACCAGAGATATTTGTATACTTATATACTAATTATAATCTATGCTGTACCTCATTGCTTATTATTGATGGGGGTAATTATTCAGGAAGCTAAGAATTAAAATGAATTCTTAGAGAATAACAATGGGTACACTGAGGTCAAGGTTGTTTCTGTTCAGGTTCTAGGTTAACATGTAGAACTTTCATGCTTGAAGTAGAGGTCTGAGTCACAGAAACATAACATTTAAAGCTCGTTGAGACTTTATGGGCTTCCTTTTAACAGATGATGCCTTTCACAGAGACATCCTTTCACTCGTATATACAACAAAGATAAATAGATAGCTGGTTTATAGACATGGAACAAGGTCTTTTAGGGAGAGGTGTAATTTATTGCCAAGGTGATTTCATTTTGTAAGGGGTGGAGCAGGTCTCTTGAAAGCTTGGCATCTTTTAGCCCAAATTTGGCTTATTCTAGAAGAATTGGTTTTGGGATTTTTGGAAATGATGAGATAAAATAATTCTATTAGGTTTGAAAGTTATAGTCAAGAGTTACATGATATGGTACTAAAATATAAACAAAAGGAACATTCCTCAAAGGAAGCAACTATTTTTTATTCTCATGCTCTTATGAAATTCTTTTTATTCTTTTTTTTTTTTTTTTGCTAGGCAATGGGGTTAAGTGGCTTGCCCAAGGTCACACAGCTAGGTAATTACTAAGTGTCTAAGGCCGGATTTGAACTCAGGTACTCCTGACTCCAGGGCTGGTGCTCTATCCCTAGCTGCCCTGAAATTCCTTTTACTAAAAGTAATAAAGCTGATTTCTGCAAACTGAAGATGGTGTAGCCTCATCACTCGCTACCTGAGATAGTACAGTGTATGCAAATCCAAATTTCTGGCTACTTGTAAAATGGGAACAATAATACACACAGTATCCGTCATAGAATGTGATGAAAATGATTTGTAAATCTTAAAATGCTAAATCAAGGAGAGTTCTCACTTCTATAGTAACATGTTTTGTGTACTTAAATATATGCACTTTAATAGATATGGGGCACAGATGATGTCTAGACATCTAAGAGTCTTTTTTTTCTTGCTGTTAATAGTTGGAAAATAATTTGAGATACTTAAGTACCTATTTGGCATGAAGAGTTTGTAATTGCTATGGGAGTAGTGGGCTTTAAAACCCTTATTAAGAGAGTCTTTACCTGATTTTATAGTTGGGTGCCACTTTAAGAAAAAACAGAATAAATAAAAATCCAGACTTATAAACTAGAAATATTGTGGGTGACACTTTGGGTTATAAAAACATGTCTTGATGATAATGATAAGGCACACACATTTTAGAGAAGGCGATATGATTGCATTTCAACTTTGAAGATTATAACTTGGTATAGATACTTAATAGACTGGCAATGTTATTAATATGGGCATTCCCTCCAATGACCCAGATCAGTTGTGTCAAACCCAAAAAGAACCTGGGGCTATTCCATGTGTTGCTAAATAGACATAAAGATCCCTCTAGACCACCCACTGACCTAAAAAACCACTGCAAACATTATCTATATTTTATTGTATTTTTATTTGTCAAACCTTTCCCAATTATATTTTAATCTGATTTGGCAGTACTCTAGCCATGTGTACTATATCTCAAAATTCTAGTCCAGATAACTGTAGCTTAGGCTTCAACACTACTGGGAGTGTTGCATTGTCAGTGGGTCAATATTCATGCTTTTAAAAAAAAGGTGGGTTTTTCCATGTGTATCACTGACTGTAGATTCATTGGAAGTACAACTGACCAAATGCTATCTAGCTTGCTCTTTTTATCCTGTTCAATCCTGGGTTCATTTCATAATAATAATGTTTGTCCTTCATTCTCGAAGAAGACCATGATATATCAGAGAACTGGATATATATATATATATATATATATATATATATATATATATATATATTTTTTTTTTTTTAGGTTTTTGCAAGGCAAACAGGGTCAAGTGGTTTGCCCAAGGGCCACACAGCTAGGTAATTATTAAGTGTCTGAGACCGGATTTGAAACCCAGGTACTTCTGACTCTAGGGCAAGTGCTTTTCCAACTACGCCACCTAGCCGCCCCTCAGAGAACTGGATTTGAGGGAGGAAGTGCTGTGCTAAGTCACCGGCCTCACTTTCTCCGAAAGAGTCATCTTGGTCCAGTGACCAGAAAGGAATCAGGACAACTGCAGATGGCCCTGAATGAGAGGCAATCATGGCTAAATGATTTGTCCAAGGTCACACACCTAATATATCTAAATGGTCCTATCATGTAGATTTGTTCAATATAGTTCCTTAACACTCTATAAACACACACACACACACACACACACACACACACACACACACACACACACACACACACACTTACTTGTCATCTTTTCTGCTTTTAGTTTTTAATATAAAAAATTCAGCTTTGAGCATTTCCGGGGTCAATATAGCAGAGGGTTCCTCACCAGGCTCCCTAAAATGAAATAAAGTTTAGTTTGTATCTTGTTTTTTTTCTTTTCTTTCAAAAGAACATAAGATGAATAGATTGGGTTATGTAGTTGTGTAGTTATTCTATGAAACAACAGAAAAAAATTTAGACCTGTAATTGGAATCTAATGATTAAATCACCATATCCACCAAGAAATTCATGGCAGAAGTAGTCAGTTATAACCAAAAAATTAGTGACATTTTAAAGATGTTCAGTGAAATGGGTTCATGGAAGGTACAATTTGAAACCATCTTTTTAAGCAGAGTTTCATTCATTTTTTTCACCAGGGACAACACACACCAGAATTTCTTTTCTGTTTTCTTGATTGTATAGTATAGTGTTATGAAAGCAGGGAAAACCTAGGAAAAAATTGTTAGTTAACTTAGTTGATTAGTGCTAAACAGCGAGCAACCCAGAGAGACAGGCAGTTGGAATGTGCAACTTGATATACATGAGACATAACATTTTTAAAAAGCAACATAATTACAGCTGCAATATGGAACCTATTTGTGATATGAACATTATTAACAAAGTAACTCTATCCTGGAATGACCCATGGTGGAATCATTTTTCAAATAAACAAACAGTTGTCCTTCAGTTGAAAGATACTTATAGTACAGAACATTTTCAGTTAATAATTTCTAGGTAATGCAATAACTTGTAAGGCCAGTCTATGTTCAGTACCAGAAGTAAATATAAGAAAAAAAACAGGTGTGGGACTAAGCATGCTTCCTAACTAGTGATCAGAGACCAAATTTTTCACATCTACAATTTACTCAAATTAAAGGGAAACATGCAGGAATAATAAAGAGCTTGATTTGCTGATCAGCTCTCAACAAAATAAGAAAATAGGTTGATTTTAGTCTTCTAGTTTTTCCTTTTTTCTTCTCTGACCCTTTCTTAAGTGTCCGAGACTTTTATGCTCTGTAGGAAGCTTGTTCCTATCAAAACTTAAAGGATCTGATGTTTTTGGACTATATTGCAGAGCAGTTTCAATAGCATTGCCTGGATTATTGAGAAATTTAAGAGATTTAACTGGGTTACTCAGCTGGAACCCCAGGACTTCTTGATTCCAAGGTCAGCTTTTTATTCACAATGCCAAATTGCTTTTCATGTACCCCATCTAAAGTCTTGAAGGGATAATCTAACTTTCTCATTTAATAAACTCATTTACATTGAGGTGTAAAATGACTGATAACTACCTTCTCCCCATGTCGATTTGTGCAATTTAGTTCTGTCAGACTCTTTTCACTTGGGATTTTCTTGGAAGACATATTAGATTGGTTTATCATTTCCTACTCTAGAATCTAATCTGAGAATCCTCAGATTTTCAAAGTATTACTGAAATCACAGCACTTTTGGTTAACCTAATTCTAAGTTGCATGAAGAAATGTTCTATTCCTGTAATATAGGCTATATAAAGTCAAAATTTTGGGGGCAGCCAGGTGGCACAGTGGATAGAGCACCAGCCCTGGACAGGAGAATCTTTGTTCAAATTCAGACCTCAGACACTAAGTTGTATGACCCTGGACACGTCACTTAACCCTGATTGCTTCTCTTTTCAATATATATATATTTACATGGGATGCCTATTTCTCTGGGGTATAGTTGGTGGTAGGAACTATATTCATTTAAAGCTCTCTAAATGTTGTTCAAAGGCAACCCATGCTTGTAACCTTTTCCCCAACCTTTCCCAGCTCTTCATATGTAATAAAGATTGAAATAAATATTAAGTTGTTCATATAGACACACATACACTTGGAAATTTGTACTTCTTCGGTTAGCCAAATGTGCAATTCTCCCAAGCTACTGTTTTGTATTAGTGCTTGGTGGAAAATTCTACCATGAATCTAAAATGAACAAATCATCCGATCTAAAACACATGATTGAAACACTTTCATTCTTCTCCCCAAAATTAGATGGATAACTTTTCAATAGATTCAATGCCTTTCTCTAATGACTTTCCTGTGGATAAAAAGAATTGGAGGCTCTGGAAAGGGATAACCAATCTCTTGGATGAAAATATATTTTCTGTTTTGTGTGTAAATGATGATGATGATGATGTTCTGTCCTTTGCTCTCCAAGAAGACCATGACACCAGGAAGGTGATGTTTGACAAGTGAGTAAATTTTTTTTTTTGAGTGAAGGGATGCTGTGCTAAGTCACCAGGCTCACTTTCTCCTCCAGAATCATCTGGGTCCAGGAACCAGATATGAATCAGGATGACTGGAGATAGTCCTGGATGAGAGGCAATCAGGGTTAAGTGTCTTTCCCAAGGTCACACAGTGTTGACTGTCTGAGGTCAGATTTGGACTCAGATTTTTCTGACTCCAGAATTACTGTTCTAGCCACTGCACCACTAGCCTTACACATATATAAATGTAATCTTAAACATATGGGCTTCTGACAAAAAGGGAAGAGATTCAAAATGTACATTTTTTAATTGGTTGTTGGCCACAAAGAGTCAAGTTTCCTAAAACTTATTAAATTTATACCCCTTGTTTAAAGTCCCTCCTTAAATCCTGTCTTCTCCACAGTGAAGCCTTACCTAACTGGCCTTATACTCAGTAATCTTGCTTTGGACGTTTATATTATTTATTGGCCACAGAATATTTGTAATGTGGATGAGATCTTAAGGATATATGATCTAAACTACATATTTTAGCACAATTATTGTCATCATTGTTCAGTCATTTATATTATGTCTGGCTCGTGATCTTTTGGACCACCACACTGACAATAGAGTTTTTCTGGGCAGAGATACTGGAGTGATTTATTGTTTTCTTCTTTTGTAGATTAAGGCAAACAGATTAAATGACTTGCTCAGAGTCACAGCTAGTAAGGGTTTGAGGCCAAATTTAACTCTGGTCTTCCTGAGTACAGTCTAGATCTCTATCCAGTTGAGCCACCTAGCTGCTTACTAGCACAATTATACCCTGTTTGATATTTTTTGCTAATATTTCTCATGATCATATCGTATCTCCATTGAGAAAGTAACTTCATAGATGTCTTATTCTTCTTTTGTACACCCCATAATACTTCACATGACACTCTACAAATTTTTAGCAAAAACAAACACATCAGAAACTTAAACAAAACCTACTTCTCAATTATTTCCATCCCATCTTCTTTTTGTAATTCATCAAGAATTTTAGGCACCTCATTTGGAAGCATATCTGTATTGTAGAAGTCCTGTCTGGGGGAAAAATAATGAGAAGTTATAAGGTTGGGAATTCAAAAAAGAAAAGGAAAATGGCCTGTTGAACAGCTTCTGGCCCATCATATCATTTTCTGAAACACATAAACATTATTTCTCCACAGGGACAGGTTTTTAATAGTACAGTTCTCCCCTCCAAAATGGTCAAAATACCAGAGGTTTCCCAGCAAAAATTTTTGGGAAACAGTAGATCTGACAGATTGCTAGCCTTGAAATCTTTCAACAATTTAGAAATTAGAAACCATGGAATTTTGGAGTTCCAAATGGATGAACAAATTGTTGCTTACCTGGGATTTGGATGTGCTAATGCTGATGCTTTCCCCATGACAACCCTGTGAGATATTGCATTACACTGTTATAGCTGCTGCTTAACAGATGACGAAACTAAAGCTCAGAGAGATTTCATAATTAATAAGGAGAGGAACTGGTCCTTGGATTCTACTATACTTTAGCAGAGTCTATTTTCCAATTCTGCCCCTCTGTTCTGAATTCTTATTCCTAGTCATTTATGTACTGTCTAATCTATTAACTGTGTTACCTAGCTGTCATGATGAGGTAGATTGTGTGCACAGGTTGTTTGAAGTCCTACCATCCAAAACACACACATGCAGACAAACTCATGTGCATATCTTTGAGGTAGTTTTTCTTTTCCTTCTGTTTTTTTGCTTTGATAAAAAACCAAAAAAGAAAAAACTTTGTGTCAGAAGTGTAGATTCTAAAAGTATCATTATATGGGGAAAACTAAAAATGGAAATAACATTGGAAGCCCATAATTGCTTCATGAGGTAAAAGAGAAGTATAATTCCTGAGGGAGAATGAAATCAAGGAAAAGGAAACAGGTCTATAAATCAGGATCCTGAGGATCTAACCTTGGGTCTGCTCCAGGCTGTCAGTGCAACTTGGGGTGAGTCATTTTCTTTTTCTGAACTTCAGCTTCCTTGCATAGGAAAAAAAATGGGAGGGTTGGACAACCTCATAGTTCATGTACCTTTTAGAAGATATTCAAATGTGTTCTCTAAAATCACTTCCAATGGATCTCTGTTTAGCATAATTATATATGTAAAGCCTATATTAGATTGCTTTCTGTCAGGGGGAGAAGAGAGGGAAGGGAAGGAGGGAGGAAAATGTAAAACCTTGCCAAAAAAAAATGACTAGTGAAAACCACCATTACATGTTATTGGAAAGACAAATAAAAAAAAATTTAAATCACTTCCATCTTTAACTTTCTATGATTTTATTTCAGATAAACTCAGAGAATCATAGGAAGGAACCCATCATCTTTTTTTTTTTTTTTAGGTTTTTGCAAGGCAAATGGGGTTAAGTGGCTTGCCCAAGGCCACACAGCTAGGTAATTGTTAAATGTCTGAGACTGGATTTTTTGCCCAGGTACTCCTGACTCCAGGGCCAGTGCTTTGTCCACTGCACCACCTAGCCACCCCTCAACCCATCATCTTTCAAGGCATCCTCTTCCACTTTTGGATTGTCTCAACTATTAGAATCTTATAAACCTAGACTTGTGTCTTTAAACCTTCAATCCATTGTTCCTGTCTCTGCCCTCCTGGGCTAACAGAATAAATCTCATTTCTCTTTCATGTTGAAGTCTTTCTAATGATGGCAGACAGTTAGCTTATATCCATTGAATTTTCTCATGGAGCAGCCAAGTGATAGAGTAAAAAAAAGAGTGATAAATTTGAGGTCAGAGGAAGTGGATTCTAATTCCTAACTTGGCCACTTATTACTTGTGTGGCCTTGAGCATGTTACTCATCCTTTCTAGGTCTCAATTTTCTCATCTGGAAAATTAGGGAGTTGGATATCATAGTGTATACACCAAGCCAAATTCCAAACAGATACATAACCTAAGACATAAAAGGTGAAATTTGGATCTATGGACATGGAAAGGGGGGCCAAGAAAGGGGCAGGAGGATTGCAGAAGATAAAATAGATAATCTTGATTATGTAAAATTTAAAAATTTTCCTAAAAATAAAACCAATGTGGCTAAAATTATTTGTGTCCCAGGCAATTGAGATGTATTTTTTTAGCAAGTTTCTTTGATTAAGAGCTCATTTTCCAGATAAATAACAAACTAATTAAAACTTATAGCAATAAAGATGATTCTATGAATTGATAAATGGTCAAAGGATATAAATAAGTTTTCAAAGGTATAAATTGAAAATATTATAGTCAAAAAATATTGCAAATTTCTGATAGTTATTGAATCATTTCAGTTGTATCTGACTCTTTGTGACTTCATTTGTAATTTTCTTGGCAAAGTTACTGAAATGGTTTACCATTTCCTTCTCTACATTCTCCAGTTGAGAAAACTGAAGCAAACAGAGTTAAATTACTTGGCTAAGGTCACATAGATTATTTAATAAGTGTCTGAGATGAGATTTGAATTCAGTAAGATGAGTTTTCCTACTCCAGGCCTGATTGCACATTGAATAACATTAGCATTGTAAAAACAAAGAAACTTTCAAAGACTTAAAAACTCTGAACAATAACCAACCAGGATTCTAAGGAATGATACAGGATCATGCTACCCATAACTGAGGAAAGCTGATGGATTCAGGGTCTTGAATGAGACACATATTTCTTAGAGGTGACCAATGTGGGAATTTGTTTGCATATTTGTTATAAGGGTTTTGTTTTCTTTTTTTCATTAAAAGAGAAAGGATATTTTGTTAATTGAGAAGCCATTAAATTTTTAAAAATAAGGGGTTTATTAGAAACTAGTCCATCTGATAGCAAGATGATTTATAATTCCTTTCCAAGTACAAATATATGCTTCTATGATCTTCTTCAGACAGTAAACTTCAAAAGGACAAAATCTATATTCTGTGACTTCCTATAGTCTCTGATGGGGTTTCACAGATCGAGAAAAGGCTAAATATAAACTGACAACTTAACAATGACTTGATTTCTAACATAAGATTATAATCAAATGTTGAAGTAAAAAGTAAAATTGATTATTTTTCTTCCCTCTGTAGTTGCAAGTGAACTGTGCTATGATTGTAGAAATTACTTGACTTTGTACTTGTCATCAAATAAAATTAAGGGACCTAACAGTGAATAGATATAACTAACTGTCCTAAAGGACACTAGAAAATCCTTTATCATCTAGTTAAGGAGTTACGAATCTGAAAATTACTTGAATTTAATGTAGATAATTTCTAGAGAAGCCTACTAGGGTCATATCAAGCTTATCTTGAAGGAGGCAACTTTATCAATTCCTTAAAATTAGAGACACAGGGTGGGGGGGACCAGGCCAGACAACTAATTTTGGTAAGCCTTTATTTTTACTAATATTTGAAAAAAAAGTCATAAAACTTGAGAGTTTCAAGGTACTTTGTTGTTGTTGTTGTTGTTGTTTGTCATTTGTATTTGATGAAGACCATGACATCAGGGAGATGATTCCATGACAAAGAAGTGAATTGGATTTGAGTGAGGGGATGCTGTGCTAAGTCAACCATCTAATTTTCTCTTCTGGAGCTATCTGGGTCCCGTGGCCAGATATTGATCAGGATGACTGGAGATGGTTCTGGATTTGAGGCAATCAAGGTTAAGTGACTTGTCCAGGATCACAAAGCTATTTAGAATCAGGTGTCTGAGAACAAATTTGAACTCAGGTCCTCCTGACTAGAGGGCTGGTGCTCTATCCATTGTGATACTTATATAAGCCAATCTTTTGTTTTATTGATGATGAGAAAACTGAAGGTCATAAGATCAAGGAAAAGACTGGACTAGAATGAATCTCCTCCCAATGAGTTCCCTTCCTCCTAACTCCCCATTACCTGTCCCCAAGGCATTTAAAATGCCCCATATACTTAATTTAATTAAATGATATGTTTTCTGAGTAAAGGAAGCATGGAAGACTACCTTTTATCATCTTTGTCAATTTAATAAGTATGAGGTGAAATATCAAGTTTTAATTTGTTTTGTTCATACTATTTGACTATCTGTTAAATGACCTTTTTTTGCTATTTATCTTTATATTTTGGATATAGACTTTGAACATAGTTGTGTGATATGATTTTTCCCTACTTCACTTTTCTTTTCTTAATTCCATTTATTTTGTTCCTATAAAACCTTTTTAATTTACATATTCAAAACTATCATTTCCATCCCTTGTCTGATGCTTGTTCCCTAGCTAGAACTTTGAAAGGTACTGTCTTCTGTTCACATTTTTTATGATGTGACCATTTTTTATATTTAGGCGGAATATCTTTTGGAACTTACTATAGTATATAACTATACTGTAGTATAAGCTAACACCTTAAGTTCTAATACTTATGGTCTAAACCTATTTTCTGCTAAATGGCTTTCCAATGTTCCCAGCAGTTTAGTTGAAGTTCTTCCTCCAATAACTGATGTGAGCAATATAGCACTTTCATGATATGAAAACTAGATCCTTTAAGACTTAGTTATCAGTCTTGGGGGCAAACATAGAAACAGTGGTAGCTAAGATGACAATGTAGATTTCGGTCATAATTGTTAATAAAATACTTATCTTACTACACATATAAATGTGATAGGATGAAAAATTTTGACGTCCTAGCATTGATCTGGCCTTAAGGAAAGGAATTAGGCTATTTTGACAGTACTTTGGGATTCTGAAGGGATACTGAATAGACAAGTCATTTAGTAATTATGTAGTTGCCTTAAAAACCTTTTTTTTTAAGAGGAACATTTTCCAATTTATTCATTCTAGGCTGGATCTGTGAAAGTCTTTTATTTTTATGGATGTATATTATGTGTACTAGAACCTAAATAACACAAGCTGTTTATGATTCTAATGTTGGGAAAATGTGACAAAATATTCTCAGGTAAGAGGACAATTGACAAGTTTCTAGTGGATGTGATCTGTGCAGATTATTAACCTTTTTTATATATGGGCTCCATTGGTGGTCTGGTGGAACCTGTGGATTGCTTCTTAAACTAATACTTCTAACTAACTGAAGGAATTACCAAATATCAGTTAGAGGTTAGTGAAAAATAAAGACTTTTTTTCCAGCCAAGTTTAAAGACCCTGTGAAATCTATTTAGGGCCCTTGAGTATTTATGGACCACAAGTTAAGAACCCTGGTCTAGATTATCTAAGATAAGAGGATTTTAAGAAGCTTTTGTGAATGTTTTAGATATAATTTTACGACCTGGTTATTTACAATCACTGTACAGGTCCTAATGATCAATTTAACTTTAATTTATGCTACAACTGACAAAAACAAGTGAGCCTCACTTTAAAACAAGTTCTTTATGAAAACCTGATTGTCCACAAAAAATAAATGAAGACAAAAAGTCACTTAGTAAGATTCCTTTTATAAACATTTAAATAAAATTAAATTATTAAAAGTATGATTTAGACACAAATCTCTATTATACATGGTTGTATAATAATAATAATACAAAGCACCACTATATCATGAGAAAGACTTTTAAGATTAAGTTTTCTTACCTATGAATGGATGTTTGAGTAGAAGCATCAGGAAGAGCCAAAAGAACCAGTGGGCTGAACTTTTTCCAAGTCATTACTCCAGGGATAATGCTCTGTAATGACAGCCAGTACATGAATGTGAAATATTTCACAAGACAAGGCCAAAGAGAAGCTTCCCAATTAATTCAATAGAAATCTCTTTTATCTTGAAATGGGCTCTCATGGGTACTAAATAAATTTCATTTACTCTTTTTAGTCAGAGACAGTTCAATCAATGAATCATTTAACAATCAATCAACAAATAATTTTAATCACCTATTTATGCCAGACACTGTCCTACGTCCCTGTTATATAAAAACAGCCCCAACCCTTAATAAATTTATAATCTAAAAGATCCATGAAGAAGATTTTTCATGTTTTATCTCCTCAGGTTAAAAAACAGAATAGGCATTACTATTTAGACTTGATTATTGTCAATACATTAATGTTAATATAAGATATATTGGCATTTAAAATGAACTGAAATCATCCAAAAAATAAACTGGCTGATTACTGGTTCCCATATGTATGCATATGTATGTATTCCCATATTCTTGCCTTAACAAAAAGGGTTACCTCTTCATGGGAACCTCTTTGTGCTTAGGTAGATTGGTAACTGAAAATTTAATAATAATTTATAAAAGCTTGTACTCCTTTTGCATAACCAAGGATTGCCAGGATTACCCAAATAGTAAAGGCAATGGTGTTGGAAATTTGCAGATGCAGGTTAATCCAACAATCTAAATTTATTTTAGATGTGAAATCTGGTTAAAATAGATATTAAGGGAAGCACTCAAATGAAAAAGGAAGGATAG
Source organism: Macrotis lagotis (assembly GCF_037893015.1). Lineage (NCBI taxonomy): Eukaryota > Metazoa > Chordata > Mammalia > Peramelemorphia > Peramelidae > Macrotis > Macrotis lagotis. Next base: position 611,065,203 of record NC_133658.1, read on the forward strand.
CAATATGAAATTGAAAGTAGTTTTTGTGGAAGGGAGCAAGGATGATCTTCTACTCCATATCTAGCTCCACCATTCCCACTACTTCTCTTCCCTTCTGTGGGCTGACCACATTGTTTAATATATGCTTGCCAAAAGGACTATTTTATGGAGAACTCATACAAGGCAAGCACTTACAAAGGTGTCAGAAGAAGTAATAATGGGACACCCTGAACGGTCTCTCAAGAACTTTAGAATTGATGATGTAGCGTGGGAGACCCCCCCCCCAGCATGGGGTATCCTCATCAAAGAGGGTGTTATGCTCTATGAGGAAGGCAGAATTGAAGCAGTTCAAAAGATCCACAAGACATGTAAGTTTAGAATGACTACCCTCGGTGTTCACATGGACTATGGTGAAGCCTGAGCTATGGTGGAGCATTCTGAACTCTTATTGGTCAGACACCTGTAACTCATCTCTAACACAGTGATATCATTTTGATCCTCTTCAATAATGAAGGACAAGAACCAACCAATCAACTAATACTTTCCCATTTTGTATTAATTTTATATATATGAAAATCTCAGAATTTATTTAGCTCAAGCTATTAGCATTATGACTCCTTTTCTGGCAACCCAACTTTCCCACTTCATATTTACAACCCTTTATCTCCCTGTAAGTACAGTGCTGTGGCATGAGATCAGCTTCCTAATTTATCATACTTTAGGATTATCTTTGTCAATAAACTTGTGAGAATGACCTTACCTTTCGATCTAGAAATTTCTTTTGAGTAATGGGAATACTGGATCCTTTATAATTTTCTTTGGTGTATACATATTTTGGATGTGTACACAGATGATAATCAGTTGTTGTTTCTGAATAGGTCATCTGATGTTTCACAGTAGCTAGTCCTGGGTTTGGATTCTACAAAAGAAAAATGAAACACTTCTTAAATTTTTTTGATTTTAAATCAAGAAAAATAAAGATGTAAAAGTTCTCTATGGATCAAAAAATTATTATATATATATATGTTCATATATAATATATACATATATTTATTCCACTCAATTACATGTAAAAACAAATTTTAACAAAATTTTGAGTTCCAAATTCCCTCCCTTCTTCCCTCTTCTCCTTCCCTCTCAATGAGAAAAACAAATACTTTGCTATACATTATGTATGTGCAGTCATACAAAATATATTTCCATATTAATCATGTTGTGAAAGGAAACAGATCAAAAAAACTATAAAGTACGCTTTGATCTGTATTATAGTCTCTATTAGTTCCTTCTCTGGAGATGGACAGCATTTTTCATCTTAAGTCCTTTGGAATCATTTTGGATCATTGTACTGCTGAGAATAGCTAAGTAAATCACCGTTGATCATCTTATAATATTGCTGCTATTGTGTACAATGTTTTCTTGATTTAACTCATTTCATAATTTTTTATTGTTATTTGAATTTTACAATTATTCTCCCAATCTCGCTTCCCTCCCCATCCCCCTACAGAAGGCAGTCTGATAGTCTTTACATTTTTTTCATGCTACACATTGATCAAAATTGAATGTGCTGAGAGAGAAATCATATCCTTAAAGAAAAATAAAATATAAGAGATATCAGAATTATAAAATAACTTTTTTTAAAACATTAAAGGTAATAGTCTTTGGTCTTTGTTTAAACTCCACAATTCTTTCTTTGGATACACATGATATTCTCCATTGCAGATACCCTAAAATTTCCCTGATTGTTGCACTGATGGAATGAGCAAGTTCATTAAGATTGATCATCAACCCCATGTTGCTGTTATGGTGTACAGTCTTCTGGTTCTGCTCATCTTGCTCAGCATCTAACTCATTTCATATTGCATCAATTTATGTAAGTCCAGATTTTTTCTGAAATCATTCTGTGAGCCCTCTCTTATAGTATAATAATATACTATCACAATTATATACTACTCCAGGGGTGGTTAGGTGGCGAAGTGGATAGAATACTGGCCCTGGAGTCAGGAGTACCTGAGTTTAAATCTGACCTCAGACACTTAATAATTACCTAGCTATGTGGTCTTGGGAAAGCCACTTAACTCCATTTGCCTAGGGAAAAAAAAAATCTAAAAAAAAATTATATACTACTCCTTGTTCAATCATTCCCCAAATGAATTGCACCCCCTCAATTTGCAAATTCTTTGCCATCATTAAAAGCAACTCTAAAATTCTATAATTCTTAAATTCAAGACTTGTGGTGAAGTTTAAAAAAAAACATTACTAGTGGGAGTCTTCAACCCTCCAACCCAAAGGCAGGAGTAGTGGGCCCTCCAGGTAGTGCATCTGTGGGGCTGCTCTTCTGCTGCACAGGTCTCTCTTATGGTATGGTGCAAGAATATTGCTAGAATAAAACATCTTTCACTTCCCCCTAAAAAAACCCCCCAAAACATTACTAGTTTGTCTCATTCTGGGAAAGTTTGATTTTTTCCAAAACAATTAAAGGACCTAGGATCTGAAATGTCATCATCCTATATGAATGTCAATTTCCTTGTTATCACCTGAGGATATCATTACATCTAACCTAGATTTATATCATTCTCTTGAAAAAGTAGCTACAACTGAAATGACAGCTTGACCAGGGTTCAAGGTATGTGTTTCCAAGTTTTATGAATTAGAGGAATTATTAAATAAGCAAACCTGTTTTAAAGAGCAAATAAGTTTTCTGTTTTTGAAAACAACAGTCTCTTAAAACCCATTTTAAAGAGAAGACAAAGCAGGGAATGACATTTAACATATCAGGAAATGTCAATATTTAACTTTATTTTGATAATGTTTTTATCCAGGAAGGCTCCACTTGGATGTAGCATCTGGTGTGCAGAGAGATCCTGCTCTTTACTAATTTCTAGCTGGGCTAAGGAATAAAGTAATAATCTGAGATATGAACATCCACCCAAATGGCAAATTGGTTGTGATTGGAAATGTAAGATATTTTCATTTGCTAGTTTTGTTTTCCATAAAAGAAAATCCTGATATTAAGATAAAGCCAAAGGAAAATCTTTCGAAAATAGTTGCAATGACTGTGAATGATCTAAGATAATTCTGAAGGTCTTTTAACGAAAAATGCTATTTACCTCCAGAGAAAGAATCTGAATGAAGATTGAAGCACTTTTTTTGTGGATTTTTTTGGGGTTTGTGTTTTGTTCTCTGTCATCACATGACTAATATGGAACCATGTTTTACATGACTACACATGTATAATCTATATCAAGTTGCTTACTCTCTCAGGGATACTGGAAGGTAAGGAAAGGGAGAGAATTGGGAACTCAAAAATTTTAAAAACAAACATTTAAATTTTCTTTTTGCATGTAATTATTAAAAATAAAATATTATCTTAAAAAGTTGAAATAACTGCTCAAAGACAAGCATGCTCAAGGATTTAATAATTCATAAAGACTAGAATTTTCACCAGACCTCTCTCCATCTCTCCATTCACCAAATGAATCCTTTATCTCTCTGCCTCAATCAGACATTGTCATCATGGCTTTAGTTAGAAAAAAAAGCTAACTGAAACATGATAAAACATTTAGGAGATCCTGTGAGATAACAGATAGAACAACAAATTTATAATTTGAATGTTAGGAAGGAAATTTAAGAGACATATTGGTTTTTTTGAGTCATTAAATAAGTTATAAACTTATTGAATGAGGGAGTTAGTGTGTTAAATGATTATTAGTGTTATTTAATGCTATTAAATGGTATTAATATATTAAGTGGTTCAAATCCAGAGATTTGGAGCTAGGAGATCGATGAGTCTATTTCCCTTATTTTACAAAATAGGATTACTGGCAACTTATTATTCCCCCCCCACCAAAAAAAGGTCTTGGTAACTATTAACTTATATGGTTAAGATCTGAATGATAATATCTTTAAAATAATGTTGACTATGCTGAAGCAGACTTATTAGAGTTTATTTAAAAAAAACTAAAATGTGCCTGATTTATATACTCTCCACTGCTGTTGTTCTGTTGTTTTTTAGTGATGTCTGACTCTTCATGACCCCGTTTGTGGTTTTCTTGGCAGAGATATTGGATTAGTTTGCCATTTTCTCCTCCAATTCATTTTACAAATGAGGAAACTGAGGCAGATAGAGTTAAGTGACTTACTCAAGGTTTCACAGCTAGGAAATGTCTGAGGCCAGGTTTTAACTCTGGAAGATGAGTCTTCTTGTCTTCAGGTCTAGGATTCCATTTACTGTAACACCTGGCTACTGATACTCTCCATATATTTTCTCTAGACAAGCAGCAAAAAACTAGAAATTTTCCTTAAAATAATATTGATGCTATTTGAATATCTGAAAACAGTGTTTAAAATTTGCATGAAGAATGATAACTCACATTTACATAGCACAGTTTGGGATTTGAAGAGCACTTTCCTCATAACTATATAAATTCAAGTATATACATATATTTTTATCTAGACCTATGATTTCATCATCTGTATGGAAACTATTGATGAAGATCAGCAACTCATTTACTACTTAAGATCTGAGAGAGTTACTTAGAATATTGAGCTGTTAAATGACTTATCAATGGCCAAACATTAGGTAAGTTTTAAAGCTTTCCCCCAACCTACCTTTTTTTATTCTGAATGTAAACATTAAATAAATTAAGCATTTCGACAAATAACACAACACAAAAAAAGAGACAACGAATCTCCATTTCAGATTACTTGCCTTAAAAAAAGTATGCAATGCATTCTATGCATTCATTTTTAAAATGTCCTGTTTGTCTATCCCTCCTTTGTGCTTTTTTTTTTAGGTTTTTGCAAGGCAAATGGGGTTAAGTGGCTTGTCCAAGGCCACACAGCTAGGTAATTATTAAGTGTCTGAGACTGGATTTGAACTCAGGTACTCCTGACTCCAGGGCTGGTGCTTGATCCACTGCACCACCTAGCCACCCCACTGTGCCACCTAGCCATCCCACTGTGCCACCTAGCCATCCCACTGTGCCACCTAGCCGCCCCCCTCCTTTGTGCTTTCAAGAAAAATGTTACAATGGCTCTCTTTTTTGGTCACCGTTCTACAAGAACCAGGAAAATTCATTTTGACGCCAAGAAACATGAACCTAAGCAGTTATCTATGGATGGAAAATACAATATCATCAATAGTAATAAAGGCTGTCAAGTAATGCAGTGGGAAAGGTAATAAATTAAATGCTGAAACTGAATATTGGCTGATTCAATAAGAGGGGACATGAGGACACCATGGCAATAGCATTTGTAGGGAAATGATAATGTCTTTTTATATAAAACAATAAAAGGTATGCCAAACCCTCTAAAGAAGGTAATATATTTATTCACATTTGTTATTTGAGGCATATCTGTGAAGTATTAAATTAACTTGGAAAAATATGTGAGCTGATAGGAAATGGAGAAAGTTAGGGCTTCAAAGATTCAGGAGTCAACTGGAATTAACATTACCCCGAAATGTCCAACATTTGAAGATTTAGCGATTTTTCAAATGGATACCACGATCAGAAAGTGACATGTTGAATTTCCAAAAGGTTGAATTTTATAGCATTTGATTCGTGAGATTTGATGTGGTTTTGGATCACCTCCAAAAACGAGGCATGGTTTTATTGCACAGCATTTTATAGCATGATTGTCCTATGACATTTGTTTTGAGCAGTTTTCATGTTGCAATAACATTCTTTGGAAAGAAGGAAGGTATGTTATTTAAAATCCAAAAATAAGGCTTATCTATATAAAAGTAAATGTCTTTGAAAATTGAGGACATTTTGAATTGATTCTTAACTGATAATTTGGTGTTGAGCACTATATGACTGCCAATGTAGACATGATTTGCATTGCATTACATAGTACTACTATTATCATTGGCCAAAATTTTGTGATTTAATCCAAATGCTATTTTGATTTTGCATATTTAAGAATGTTTATGATCTAGTGGTCAAAATAATGGAATAACAAGAAACATTGCAGCAAGGAATTCTCACAAAAATAAGACACTAGAAAACAAACCAGATTGATAGGAAAATTTAGAAAAAACATAAAGAGTCATTTTTCCTGCCCAGGTCAGCAGAGGGAGATAGAGAAGTCTAAGAACACTGGGGCTGAGGTTAAGTGTGGAACCCATAGGACACAGAACTAGAGAGGGAGAGGCTGTGAACTGGAGCAAAAAGGGGCCCTAGACCATTACTTGGGCACCACCAAACCCAGATGGGGCATCATGCTGGGGAGAGGTGCAAGTTTGTAACTTTATAACCTTCTAACCAAGTCCATAACACACTTTCAGGGTGAACTGTTGAAGAGATCTATATTTGCATCATTTTGTCCTTCCCCTCAGCCCTGAGTGATATACCAAAAGATGAACAAATTTTGAAGTGGGTAGCAGCAGAAGTGTAGCTCAGACCTCAGGGACAGAGCAGGGTGTGAGTTCAGCCTCTGATCCAAACTGAAGCTTACAGAGAAATAACCAGGGCAAGTGTCCCAGACCAAAGAAAAGTCTACACTTCTGTTACTCTGAACCAGGCTAGTGTCCCTGCTAACTCATAGAGGCTGAGTACAGAAACAGTCTTTTATTGTTCATCCCAAACCCAGGTCAGAAACTTGCAGAGTTCAGAACAGTGGGTCAGGACTCAGGCTTTGCCCTGGATCAGATCCCTTTGAGGGCACTGAAAGTTTGCAGATCCTTAACCTGAGCTATCTCTACTATAGAAATATACAGAACTCAGCCCTAATATCAAGTCCTAAATCAGGAAGTGGGCTGGAAGAATTAACAAATTTATGAAAATTCTACCATAAAAAGTTAATTATGGTAATGGAGAGATTCAAGACACAAAACAAGAGGAAAATTAATAACTCAAAAGCATATAGAAACAAAGTCTCAAGGGAAAAAAAAAAGACAACAGCTTGGGCAAATTTTAACCAGAATTCCTAGAAAAGATAAAGTAAGAATTTTTTTAAAAAGGCAAAAATATTTTTACCAATGAAATGAATAAGCTACAGAAAAAAGCATAAGAGAAATGAGAACTATGGAAAAAAGAACTGAAAAGGGAATTAATAATTTTTCACAAAAGATATAAAACCAACTCACATAACAAACTCCCTAAAAATTAGAATGAACCAAAAAGAAGCAATTGCTCTAAGAATATAAAATGACTAAGAAAAAAAAGAAGAAAATGTATCTAGTAGCAAAAAGCAAATGACCCAGAAAAAAATATTAAGAGGGGAAAAAAAAGAATTAGTAGACAATTTGAATGTTATGACCAAAACTAGAGCCTAGATAGTATAATTCAATAGACTTTAGAACTTTCCAACTCTTTTAGGACCAGTAGGCAAAGTGGAAATGGAAAAGAATCCATTGTTCACCTCCTGAAAGAAACCCCAAAATGAAAACTCCCAGGAACACCATAGCTAAAATCTAGAGCTTCTAGGTTAAGAAAATGAATATTGATAAAAGGATAAACCGCTTTCATTCTATTATGGGGAAACAATACATGTATCTCCTATGAACTCTATCATCATTAGGGGTCACTGGGGAATTGTAATTAGACAGAAATTTTTGAAGTGGTATCACATCTTGATAATCTTTTTTTAAAAAAACACAAATGGAGGGGAAGAAGAATATGCTGGGGAGAGGGGAAGGAAGAGAAGATTAGAGAAAGGATAAAGATGCAGAAATAGACATCTATACAACTAATGAAGGAAGAGCAGATAGGAACAACTAATACATGAATCTCATTCTCATCTGAATTGGCCAAAGGAGGGAAGGACCCACACAAACGTATATTCACACAGAGGATTCAGAAAAATTTCACTTAAGGAGGTAGGAGGGAAAGGAGAGAATAAAAAAGAAGGAACTAGAGAAAAAGTTAATTACTGGAAATCAAAAGCAAAACAATCCTTAAAATGGTAAGAAAGTATTTATATAACTCTTTTTGTGGGAGGAAAGTATAGGAATCTAAGGAGGTGCACATAAATTGAAGAATGACTGAACAAGTATAGAAATATGAAGGAATACTATTGTTGGAGAAGTAATGAAGAGAATGGTTTCAGAAAAACGTGGGAAAATTTAAGTCAATGCAGAGCGAAGTAGTCAGAACTAGGATGCAAAGATAATAACTATGGTAGAGGTAAATAACTTTGAAAGAATTAAAAATTCTGATCCTTGATTCCAGATTAACAATAACCAACCATTACTTCAGAGGACTAATGATGAAAACTGTTATTCACCTTCTGATACAGATAAAGAATTCATAATGCAAAATGAGAAATAATTTTATTGGAGACAGCTATTATGAAAACATGTTACCAGATTATACAACATTTGAAATGGAGGTTTTGTTTTTCTTTCATTTTCAATGAGAAACGGGGGTTTTGGGGTTAGTGGAATTGAAGAAAATTTTTTTGCTGATTAAAAATGTATGATTTAGAATGCTGAATTGTAAACATATTTACTTTGAAATATGAAAAGAAACCAGAAAGATAAAATTATTGCCTAATTTTCAGAGCATTATAAACTTACTGTTTATATCTTCTAAGAATTATATTTTAACACATAAAATTGCCATCTGACTGAAGCATCCTTAAATAATTGCTATAAGCATGCTATTTCAAAGTATTTAACTGTAAAATAGATAATTGCATCTTTTTATTGTAGCAATTGACCACAAAGAAATCTTTTCTATATTTGATTTCATTCCCAATCTGATTTGAAATACAAATTCTATATACTTAACTCTCTTTAAAACATGGGATATTTCTGAGAAAAAAAAAAGAAATTTAACCACAATTGATCACTAAGGGAAACTGAACTGAAACTTTTATTTGTGGGAAGTTTTTACTTCTTACATAAGAGGGCTGATTGGAATATTGAAAAAAAGTCTAGAAATGTTATTTTTTGATATTCCAAAATAAGTAATTGTTAATTATTAAATAGTATTTTCTGATTTTTGTAATGATTTCTAAAATACTGAAGTTTCAAATGTAATATTCTAAAAGTCCTTGACCTTGTTTTTAACTGTTTAATATAAGTTACAAGAATTTTTGTCAAGTTTCCTAAAGAAAAATTAATATTTACATACATATGCCACAGAAATGTTAGCAAATCAAACTTTTAAAATGAGTATGCTTTTGTATTGAAAGTATTGCATAGTTGAGGTTTTTTTAGTTATATTTGGAAAAGCAACTCAGGTTCATTAAGATTTGTGATTATTTTTGGTAACAGGAGATTGTTTAGTCATATGAGTAAATGACATATAATAAGTGTTAATACTTGATAAAAGTTAGCTATGTATATTTTCTGTAATTTGTATTTAATCTGAAAAAGGCATAATGTTTAATGATAACAATTTTAAAACAAGCTTATCTATGGATTTTTTTCTTGTTCTATTGTCAAATTTTCTTTTATTTCCCATGCCTTTGAAGCACTGTCTCCTATCCTTCAGTAGTTGCCAAAAATGTATTCCTCCTCTAAGGAACAGAAACAAAATGAATTAGTTCAATTCGATTTAGAATTTCATATTTAATGTTAAAAGATAGGGCTTGCTGTAATATCTCTCCTTTCCCAAAATCATTATGGCTTTTAACTTGCTATTTACCAAAGTTTCTTTTAAGATATTCCTTAATATGCAAAGGCAATTTACAGATGAGGAGATCAAAGCAATCCATAGTCATATGAAAAATTGCTCTAAATCATTACTTATTAGAGAAATGCAAATTAAAGCTTCTCTGAGGTATTACCTCACAACTCTCAGACTGGCCAATATGACCAGAAAGGATAACAATCATTGTTGGAAGTGTTGTGAGAAATCTGGGACACTATTACAATGTTGGTGGAGCTGTGAACTCATCCAGCCTTTCTGGAGAGAATTTTGAAACTATGCCCAAAGGGCAACAAAAAGAGAGATGATGAAAAAGGGTGAAAACATCACTTGTACAAAAATATTCATAGCAGCCCTGTTTGTAGTGGCAAAGAATGGGAAATCAAGTAAATGTCCTTCAGTTGGGGAATGGCTTAAGCAAACTGTGGTATGTGTATCTCATGGAACACTATTGTTCTGTTAGAAACCAGGAGGGATGGAAATTTCAGGGAAGCCTGGAGGGATTTGCATGAACTGATGCTGAGGGAGATGAGCAGAACCAGAAAAACAGTGTACACCCTAACAGCAACATGGGGGTGATGATCAACCTTGATGGACTCACTTATTCCATCAGTGCAACATTCAGGGACAATTTTGGGCTATTTGCAGTGGAGAATACCATCTGTATCCAGAGAAAGAATTGTAGAGTTTGAACAAAGTTCAAGGACTATTCCCTTTAATTTAGAAAAAAAACCTGATATCTTATTATCTGATCTTGTTCTCTCTTATACTTTTTGTCTCTTCTTTAAGGATATGATTTCTCTCTCATCACACTCAATTTGAATCAATGTACAACATGGAAACAATGTAAAGACTGACAAATTGCTTTCTGGGGGTGGGGGAGGGAAGTAAGATTGGGGGAAAATTGTAAAACTTAAAATAAATAAAATCTTTAATTAAAAAAAGATATTCCTTAAATTATGTCTTTGATTTATGCAAGTAAAAATCAAAAAATAGTTTCCTATCCCTCAAAAAACCCAGCAAAAACAAACCCCAACAAACCCACAGTCTAGGGGCGGCTCTCAAATCTGCCATGACCACAGCTCTGACTCATTTCAAACATCAACTGTTACTGACAGATGTGGATTCTGAACAATTGCACAAATAGCATGATTTCAATCCTCTGACATGTAGTTATTTCCTCAATGATGTCAACACCGACTGGATTTATAACAAATACTATGAAATATATGTAGTATTGATGCTGTCAAGTCAACAAACTGTTTTAGGCACAGTCCTAAACAAATGCAAAAACAGCCTCTACCCTAAAGGAGCTCATGGTTTAGAGGGGGAGACAACATACAAACAACTATACATACACAAGATTATCTATCTATCTATCTATCTACCAATCTACCACAGTAAATTGGAGATAATCTATGAAGGAAAGATTTAACATTAAGGGTGATAGAAATGAGTTCTTTTAAAAGGCTGGATTTTAGTTGATATATTTGAAGGTACCCAGGGAAAACCAAAGGGCAGAGATAAGGAAGGAGAACATTCCAAATATGAGGGTCAGCTAGGAAAAAGCCCACCCAACCGAAAGAAGAACATTTTGTCATTGGGTCATGCATATTAAGGACTTCAAAACTATTTGCAGGGATCAAAATTATTTGATCCTATGGATAATAAGGAGTTACTGAATTTTACTGAAATGGGGGAGAACAGATTCATGTTTAAGGAAAATTACTTTGACAACTGAATAACCTACAGTGGGGAGATCTAATGTGATTGTCCAGGCATGAGGTAAAGAGGTTCTTAATCAGGTTGATGGCAGTGCCAGGAGAGAAATGGGTTGAGAAGATAGAATTAGCAGCACTAGGATATAGACCAGATATGGTGATAAGAAAGAGTGAGGAGTTATATGACTAAATGGTAGTAAGTAATAGGAAATTAGAAAGAGATGAGTATTTGGGGGTGGAGAAGATAATAAGAGTTCAGCTTTGGATGTGACAAATTTAAATTCTAGGGATGTATAAAAAGAAAGTTGTGTGACAAGTCACCAAGGTTTTCAAGTTTTCATTAGAAACTAGATAGTTTTCAATGATAGTTCTCTGTACCTAAGGTATATTTCTACTTACTTACAAGGTAATTTTTAGTGATACTTAACTAAGACAGTTTCTTAGGTAAAACACATTTGGAGTCATTTCCTTTCACGACATACCTGAAGGTTCTTCAGGGCCCTGGGATCAGAATCCAAGCTGAGATAATCCAGTCATTCTTTCATACTGTTCTTGTACAATGATCTACCTTCTAGTCTATATACCTTCTCCAAAGATCACAGGGAATCAGAAACTTTTACTGTTTGATAAATGGACTTCACAAAAACTTTAAAAAAATTTATTTATCTTTTCAACTACATGGAAAAAGATTTCAACATTCAATTTTTGTAAACTTTTGGGTTTCCCATTTTTCTCCCTCTCTTTTTCCCCTTTCCTCTCCCCTTGACAGTGAGTAATCTGAATTAGATTATACAAGTATAACAATGCTAAACATATTTCGATATTTGTCAAGTTGTAAAAGAAGAATCAGAACAAAAGTGAAAAAAAACCATGAGAGGGAAAAACATAAAGCATAAAACAAATTTAAAAAATTGAAAATAGTGTGCTTTGATCTGCATTCAGATTCTATAATTCTTTCTCTGGATCTGACATTAAATTTTTTTGTTTTGTTTTGTTTTTTAGGTTTTTGCAAGGCAGATGGGGTTAAGTGGCTTGCCCAAGGCCACACAGCTAGGTAATTATTAAGTGTCTGAGGTCGGATTTGAACCCAGGTACTCCTGACTCCAAGGCCGGTGCTTTATCCACTACGCCATCTAGCTGCCCCTTGACACTAACTTTTAAGGAAGTTAGTTCCACAGTTTGAGCCAAGGAACAGAGTAAAGAGTGCCTCAGGTTATGATGGCATTTCATGAAGTGTCCTATACAGATTATTCAGTAATACTATTTGAACATTTCCTGAAAAGTATTAACTTGTGACTTTGGACAAGTCATTTCATCTCTAATCAATCAATTAGTCAACAAGCAATTATCCAACATCAGTGATGTTCCTGGCACTGTGCTTTCTGCTCTAATGTGCAAAATGAGGAAGAAAGACAAGTCAATCTCTAGGGTTTTTTTCTAAAACAGTAATATTCTACAATCTTTGAGAGGAGTATCTTAGAAATCTGCATTAATTTATTTTATCTTGCAGAATTCCAAGGAAATACTTCTAGAAATTAAAATGTAACATAATCATAAAAATAGCTGACCTAAACACTTTTAAGTTAGCAAAGTATTTTACAAGTAAAATCAGACTTGAGTTTCATCACAATCTTGTGAGGTAGATAGTAAGCATATTAAAATCTTCATTTTATGAATGAAGAAACTGATGGTCAGGAAAGTTAACTGACTTATCCCTGGTTATACAAGTTATAAACAACAGAGATAGAACCTGTATAATGCTGTCTTCCAATATCACAGACACTGAGAGATAAAGCAGGTAGAGAAAAAAAAAGTTTTTGGGGTGGCTAGGTGGCGTAGTGGATAAAGCACCGGCCTTGGAGTCAGGAGTACCTGGGTTCAAATCCAGTCTCAGACATGTAATAATTACTTAGCTGTGTGGCCTTGGGCAAGCCACTTCACCCCATTTGCCTGGCAAAAAAAAAAACCTGAAAAAAAAGAAAAAAAGGTTTTTGTACTAGGAGCTGAGAAACTATGACTCCTGTCCTAGCTTTCACTTCATTGAGAGGTCTCAGATTCCTCATCCAAAAGAGTGGGTCAGGCCATGTGAACTTGATAGTCCCTATCAATTCTAACTAACTAAAAATTAGTCCCTAACAGCTATTACTAATTCTTCCAGTTCTGTGATCTTTAAGAATAAAGTGAGAAAGGCTAACTTTGTTGGCATCTCACTAATATCCTGCCAGAATGATCAGAAGCCAGAGGATCCATCTTAAAGTACTGTGTCTGAATAAAAAAAACCACCAGTTATTAATGGTGGAGAAGCAGAAAGAAATTCTCTAAAAATCAATGGTATGCACACAGTTTCAAATATTAGCCACAGTTAAGTTCACTTAGGAAATACCAACTCCCTTTGTTTTCTCCAAAAGAAATTATTGAAATGCAACAAGGCATAAGGAGATCAAGTTCCTTCTGTCTTTACTTACAAAAATACAGAGTGGGTGGTAGAATGGAGGTTTGAGCAGAGCTTCGGGGGGCATCAGATTCAACAGTGATAACTTTCCATAGGACGATGAGTTGTCTTCAGATTCCTGTGATGGCACTATAGGTATTATCTCCTCCTTTAAAAATGACCAAAAATAAATGTTAATGAAAACTGGAGAAAAGATTCATTATTTAATCAATATATTTGGTAAAATCTTAAAACAGACTTCCATGAATTCCAGCTCAGTGGTAAACTTAGACATAAGATAAAGGTAACAAAAAAGATGGAAGGAAAACAGAATGATGTACTTATTTGTGAAAAGGTGTATTATTTTCTATTCAACAGATAGAATTATTAGAGGAAGTTTAGGACCCACTGAGGACCCACAGTTTCACTAAACTCCCTTCACTAATGTTGATCCATTTAAAACTTAGGGACTTGCCCATGGTCACATAGCTAGTTAAGTGCTAGAGTTGGGGATTGAAGTCAGATTCTTCCTGATTCCAAGTGTACTATTTTACCCTCTGTTTTCTTAGATGTGCTTGATTACATTAACTTTTCTAATAGGAAAAAAGTATTTCAGAGGTCATATGATGTCATCAATGTAGATTTTTCCTCCATATTGTACCCATGCATGCTTGCACATCTCATGTGGTTTGGGAGCCTTGTTCATGTTCTCTTCACATTTATATGGACACCATTGGAACAATATGCTGTACCTTGGTAATTCCTCTCCCTTGCTACCTGATCAGCCATTCTTTTATAGGGTCATACATTTTTCTGATGAACTATAACCATTATGACAGATTAAAATTTGCTATCTAGATGTTTAGACTTATATTTATTGGGGAAGAAATTATGAAGCTAACTTTCCAAACCATGACAGATAAATGAGGATAAGAGAAGATAATTTTCACAAAAGAAAACATGAATTATTCACAATAATGTGAAAATATTCTTCTTCACCAATATTAAAGGAGGAACTGCACGTTCCCCATCAAATTCGTAGAAATAATTAAAGTAGCAAAAATCAATGCTGGCAGAATTTTTGAGCAACATTGCCAGTTGAACTGTAAACTTTCAGAATCTATCTGGCAAGCAATCTGGCAGTTCACAATAAAAGTAACAAAAATAATCCTAACCCATAGATTAAATAATTTCATTATTAAGAATATATATTGATAAATGTTATTTAAAACAAAAATCTGGTTCAAAGATTTTTTACTGAAGCATTATTTGCAATCACACCACACACAAACACACACACACACACACACACACACACACACACACATACACAGAAGCAATTTAAATGATCAACAATAGGGAAATAGCTAAATATGTAGTGGTAGATTAATATAAAGAAATACTATAGTACAACTGAGAATTACAAGTATGATAACATGAGTAAATCTGGAAAAGTTTTTAAGAAATAATGCAAATTGTAACCTCAAAGGGGAAAAATGAGAATTAATGAATGAACAAAAAATCCTGATGGTCAATAAGATGGAGTGATCAAAAAATTCTAATACCTTACATATTAGTTAAAATGAGGGTTAGCTAGGTGATATGGTAGCTAGAGTACTGGAGTCAGAAGAACCTTAGTTCAGATCTGTCATCTCCATCTGATACATACTAGCTGTGTGACTCTGGACAAGACACTTAACCCCACTTGCCTCAAAAAAACCAAAATAAATTAGTAAAAATGTCAATCATTACAAATCAAGTTTAGTTATATTTTTACATTTGTTATATTTAGTTATATTGCTAAATTTAAAATAAATTATTTATGATAAAGTGAGTTATATTTGGTTACAGAATGACATGTTAAAATTACAAATGAAAGTGATTATAGAGATTTTGACACATTACCATAGCTCCCTGTTTTAGAGGTCGAGCAAGTTTTTGAGATATATAACTCCATGAGGTCTTCTGAATACAGTATGGTTTGTAACCCATGATACTAGAAACTTGAGGAACCTGAAAAACAAAAAAAAATATTATTACTGAAATGCAATTGGTGAACTTGAACATTCAGCAATGGAAATTTATCATTCTTTTTTTCTTTTTCTTTTCTTATTATATATTTTATTTGTTTTCCAGTTATATAAAATAGTAGTTTCTGCCTATCATTTTTTGGTAAGTTTTGAATTTTATACATTTTCCCTCCCCCTCCCTTCCCTCCCCCTTCCCCTGACAGAATATAGTCTGATAATCTTTACATTGTTTCCATGCTATACATTGATCAAAATTGAATGTATTGAGAGAAAAATCATATCCTTGAGGAAAAAATAAAATATTGGAGATAGTACAATTATGTAAGACATAAGACAACTTTTTCTTTTAAAAAAATGAAGGTAATAGCCTTTGGTCTTTGTTTAAACTCCACAATTCTTTCTCTGGATACAGATGGTATTCTCCATCAAAGATAGCCTAAAATTATCCCTGACTATTGCACTGATGAAATGAGCAAGTCCATTAAGTTGATCATCACCCCCATGTTGCTTTTAGGGTGTACAATGTTCTTCTGGTTCTGCTCATTTCACAGCATCAATTCATGCAAGTCTTTCCAGGCTTCTCTGAAATCCCATCCCTTCTGATTTCTAATAGAACAATAATGTTCCATCACATACATATACAACAATTTTTTCAGTCATTCCCCAATTGATGAACATCCCCTCGACTTCCAATTCTTTGCCACCACAAACAGAACTGCTGTGAATATTTTTGTACAAGTGATATTTTTACCCTTCTTCATCTCTTCAGGGTATAGACCCAGTAGTGGTATTGCTGGATCAAAGGGTATGCACATTTTTTATTGCCCTTTGGGAGTAATTCCAAATTGCTCTGCACAAAGGTTGGACAAGTTCACAGCTCCATCAACAATGAATTAGTGTCCCAGATTTTCCCACATCCTTTCCAACATTGATCATTGTCCTTTCTGGTCATATTGACCAATCTGAGAGATGTGAGGTGGTACCACAGAGATGCTTTAATTTGTATTTCTCTTATCAGTAATAATTTAAGGCATAAATTTATCATTCTTAATCTGTACTGAAAGTGCTGATGATACTTATGGACAAAGATCACCTAAAGAATATTATGATGAACAGTGGGGTGATTTAGTGCAACACATCTGGAAATGGAATGATAGTATTTTTGTAGCCATGCAATAATCAGAAGCACTAATTATATTTCATTAAGTTTCTATAAAGTTTCTGTAACAATTCCATTAATTTCATTCACAGGACTAAGGAAACCAACTTCCATAAATAACAAAAAATTAATCAGTTTCATCATTTTATGGTTCAGTCACATCCCACGGTTTTATTGGTGTGGGGAGCTGCCCGATTGGAAGACTCCTCTACTGATGCAGACTGGCAAGTCATTTGCAACCTAGAGTCTCAGAGAACTATGTGGACCACTGAGAGGTTAAGTGATTTGTCCATAGACATACAGCAATCTAGCTATCCAAGGGAAGAAGAATTGTATCTGTGTCTTCTTAAGTCCAAGGCCAGTTTTCTCTCTAACATGCCAAACTGGCTCTTAGTCATAATAAAATAACAGCAGAATAGAGAGATAAATTGGAAGTATCATATGTAATTCATTTGCTGGCTAAGAAAAAGAAATAATTCTTGATTAACTCAATAATATTCTGCTTCCCTTTTCATAATCAAAACTACTTAAGTAGTTTAAACAACACATTGATAAGATGTTTCATTAAATGTGACCAACCTGCAAATTAAGAAACTGGTGACATTGTTTGATCTGAACTTCTGATGATTTAATAGGCACCAGTCCAATTCCATTAGCAGTCTGAAATTTTAAAAAATGACAAACATAATTTGATAAACATTAATCAAATATGGAAATATTTACCCTGTCCATTATATGTTTAAATATGAATTTCATAGGATAATCAATTCTCAAAAGTTCTTTTGTACACATTTTATATCGTTTTCACTTTTCAGATGAAGATATTGAGAGTGAGGTGGAGTAATTCTAGCTTGAACAAAGCATTTTCAGGCCAGTGTTAGTCATTGTGAAAGATGTTCTGAGCATTTGATCAACATAGCTTTCTTTTGGTAGATATAGCAATCTTGTTTTTTTTTTTTAATTTTTATTCTTTTGCTTTCTCTTTTTTATAAATTTTATTTATTTTTCCATTTACATTAAAAGATAGTTTTTAACATTCATTCTGGTTTTTTTTAGGTTTTTTGCAAGGCAATGGGGTTAAATGGCTGGCTTGCCCAAGGCCACACAGCTAGGTAATTATTAAGTGTCTATTATTAAATGTCTATTATTAAGATTTGAACTCAGGTACTCCTGACTCCAAGACTGGTTCTCTATCCACTGCACCACCTAGCCACCCCAACAGTTATCCTTTTTGCAAGTTTTTGTGATCCATACTTTTCTTCCCTCTTCCCTCCCTGTCTCCCCATGGCAGTGAACAATCTGATATAGGTTGTACAATTGTGTTCAATATATTTCTATATTAGTCACATTGTGAAAGAAGAATTAGAATTAAGAAAAAAGAACATGAGAAAGTAAATACATAAAAGAAGTTTTTTAAAGTGAACATAGTATGCTTTGCTATGCACTCAGAATACATTGGGTTTTTTCAAGATATGGATGCTATTTTCCTAAACAGGTCTCTCAGGATTGTCCTTCATCACTGATTTCCTGAGAGGAGCTGTGTCCATCACAATTGATCATCTCATTGTTTGTATATACAATGTTCTCCTGGTTCTCATTTTACTCAGTAGTAATTCATGCAAGTCCTTCTATGTTCTTCTGAAAACCAGTCACTCATGATTTCTTACTGAAAATGGTACCCCATCACATTCATATATCATAACTTGTTCAGTCATTCCCTAATTGAGAGACATCCAATATTTGGTACATGTGGGTCTTTTCTTTATTATCCCTTTGGGATATAGACCTAGTAGTGGAATTGCTGAATCTAAAGGTATGCACAGTTTTATCGTCCTTCTCCAGAATCGTTGGATCAGTTCACCAATTGATTATATCTCCATCAATTGATTATTTTCCTTTTTTTGCCATTTTAGTCAATCTGTTGATATTCTTTGGCCATTTATCAATTGGACCATGACTTATACTCTTATAAATTTGACTCAGTTCTCTATGTATTTTAGAAATGAGTCAATAAGCAATCTTGAGAGAAAATCCAAAATCATTTTTTCAATCAGTCTAGATATTAAAATAAAGAAAACCAGAATTCTATTTTACTTGTCCAGCAAATTTGCTTATTTCCATGAAAAAATGCAAGGCTATATTAATGCATATTTTTAGCAGCTGACCCAACATAAACATTTACTTCCTTTAACAGGAATATTCTATTATTTTTTTTCTATTTTTTTATAGGCAGGCTCTTTTTGTTTCACAGAATACATTCCTAATCTACTGATTTCTCTAATAAAATATTCTTCTGAATATTGAGATTCTTCTGAAAAGTGAACCTGGGTGAAAAGCATTCATTTGCTCAGGGGGGGTGCTTTGGAAAGGAGCATAAGCTCTGTGAAGTGAGGTCATTCTTTCAGTTTTCCTTCTTAGTATCTTCCAAGTAGACTTGCTAATTGTAATTGAAGGAAATGGTGCAGTTAGCTCCCTGGATGCATTGGAGCTCAGAGGAGACATCAAGAATATGATCACTCTTGAATAATTAGGAAAGGCAATAGAATAGATATTAATAATAATAATAATAATAATAATTTTTTAAAAGCTAAGCTATATTCTTTTGGGGGGGCAGGGTAGTGGGGTTAAGTGACTTGCCTAAGGTCACACAGCTAGGTAATTATTAAATATCTGTGGTCATATTTGAACTCAGGTCCTTCTAATTCCAGGGCTGGTGCTCTAGCTACTGCTGCACTTAGCTATCTCTAAGTTATATTCTTTCTCTTCTCTTTTATCAACTAGGAAGTCAGTGTCACTGTACCGTGGCATTCTTTCAATGTTAAAATTCTAAGTGTCCAGTGGTGTGTTAGACTAAAAATAAGATGACCTACTCACTTGCTAAGTTCCACAACTGAACTACCCTCTCTTATTAATAAACTCTGAGAGCATTTGTAATAATTGACTATGTGCATGAGAATGTTTTATTGGTAAGAGATAATTCCAATTTTCCTTGGTACCCATTCTAGCAAAGGCCTGTTATATTCTGACAACTTTCAACTTGGTCTTCTCTTTCTACTATGAAAATTTTAAATGCTCCCGAAGATACCATTTCTATATAAGACTGTGGAGGAAAGGGGAAGCAAGGTGGTGCAGTGAATAGAGCAGCAGCCCTGGAGTCAGGAGTACCTGAGTTCAAATCCAACCTCAGACACTTAATAATGCTCCATTACCTTGCAAATGTGCACACACACACACACACACACACACACACACACACACACACACACACGCGCGCGCGCGATTGTGGAGGAAGGCTGACCAAACTAATAAGTGTCTAAAACAAACAAATCTAATAACTTTCAGTCTAGATTAAAATTTTGGCTTTACTTTTGTACAAATGCTTCCATAAAACTGCTGATCATTGTTTGCCCACAGTGTAGAATCCTAATCAGATTCAAAATAAGACATAAATCCATGATTTTCAAGTTGCAATAAATAAGGTAGAGACCACTCTTTTGGAACTGAGATATCTGACTAGAAGAGAGAAAAGATCCAGTCACTAATTCTGAGAGAAAGATTTTCATAAGGGAAGCATGTTTCTATGATGATCATTACAAATCTAAGTAATTCCAAATCTCAGGTATGATTTATTTTATTTTTTATTATGAACTTAAACACCAAAAATTCCCATATATATATATATATATATATATATATATCAGAACACAAAAAAGGATTCTATATGAATCTATGAATCTCCTCACAATGCTCTACATATTACTTTCAAAATTGATCTTCTTGTGTCCTTATTTCTGAACTTCTGTTGTTGTCTATGTATTTGAAAATTTGTTTCAATGATCTTTTTTTACACTTCACTACTTACTGCACTCTACCCCTCCCTTCCTTTTCTCAAATAATTAAGAAAAAAAGGGTGGAGGTGGGATAAGAAAGCCTCTATAAGGAATCATTGCATTGACCAGATTTAAGTCTCTCCAAAGTTGTTTGTCTTTTTTATGTAATTATTCTTGTACTAATTATTTTCTGGTTCTATTTACTTCACTCTTTAATTCACACTCAGTTATCATCTGCATCTAGATCAGATGCAAGTACATCACAGGCTGAAAGTCCTCTCTTTTCTTGGCCTTATATAAACTCAACCAGTCTAGATTCTGACATCATCATGTAAAAAGAATATCTTCTTCATTTTCAAAATCATAGATTTCATGCTGATATTGATTGGTTCTGCTTCTTTATTCATGTTATTAAAACACAAAAGCAGAAAGCACACAGTGTATTTATAGTTAGCTATTTTTATTGAGTAGGTTAATTTGAACTTTACTGTATACATAACCTATAAGTTCAATGATATTTGTGTATATTTCTCTGCCAATAATACAAAGTCCAGTTTTCCTTAGCAGACTGTTTTCAAGAGTCACAATGATCAACAAATTAAATAGCTAGAAGTCAACCTGGTGAGGAACCTCTCTGAATTTGCTTAAGTTAGTCCTCAGAAAGCAGACCATCACTAGGCCCCCAAATCAATACAGCCAAGGACAGCCCAAGTCACTTCAATGACACAAAGGTATCAGTGTAAGACTACTGGAGGGTTAATTTACAATGGTTTATTAAGCTTATTCCAAATATCAAAGGATGGGAAATATTGCTATATTACTTTAGTTGTGCAACATTTATATCTCCAAAAACTTCTTCAAGCATATTTTTTACCTACCAGTTCATCAGACTTTTGATCAGAAGAATGAAAAGGAAATTGAAAAGGCATTACTCGGTCTTTTGTCAAATGAAAATGAACAGCAGTTTCATCTAGACTTACAGCAAATGGAAAGATGGATTTTGGTTCATACTCTGTGATGGAGAAAAAGAAATCATAGCCTCTTAAAGAGTTAGAAAGCAGCCATAGAGATGCATGCTCTTCAGTAAATCACACACTCCTCCTTTTAAGAGTCTCAGTTTCCTTATCTGTCAAATGAAGAACTTGGACCAGATGATCTCTAAGGTCCTGAACTTAAATATTCTACTCTATTTTCCATATTTTACAGATGAGAAAACTGAGACTTACTGAGATAAAGTGACTTTTGTTCATGGTCATGAAATGAATTAGTAGCAATAAACTAGGGAATAGAAATGTAGCCTAAGTGATCTATTAGGTTTCTTAAAAATAGTACATGTATGTATGTATGTATATATGTATACGTATATACATACATTCAAATAAATTTCACACATCCAATCCTTCTCTGCATTGCATTGTAGCATCACAAGACCATAGGTCTAGAACTAAAAAGGACCTCAGAAGTCATCTAGCCAAATCCCCTTATTTGACAGGTGAGGAAACTGAGTCAGAGAGGTTAGCAACTTACTCAAGGTCATGCAAGCAACATAACCAAGATTTTAACACAGGTTCCTCTGACTCTAGAGACACTGCCCCCTATTCTAAGTCATTTTGAAAATAAAAGAAAAATTCCTCCTCACCCATAAAAACATACTTTCTATTTTAAAAATAGATGCTCTGCTGACCAATTTATACTT
Source organism: Macrotis lagotis (assembly GCF_037893015.1). Taxonomy (NCBI): domain Eukaryota; kingdom Metazoa; phylum Chordata; class Mammalia; order Peramelemorphia; family Peramelidae; genus Macrotis; species Macrotis lagotis. The sequence continues at coordinate 611,087,645 of NC_133658.1, forward strand.
TCTCTTTGCTGTGGCATAGAAAGTAGCTCTATATTTAGTTTTATAGACACAGTGACTCCTTGTTGGCAAAGGAGAATTTCTTTTATTAGGAACTTTAGTATAAGAAGTAGAAATGATATAGGAGGAATGGTTGTTAGGACATCAAATAAAGCAATTATTAATAGCTATAATAATGATCATTATACTTGGTGTTTACATAGAGCTTTCAGATTTATAGTGTTTTGTTATACTTCATTTTATTTTATCTCACCAACTTAGGATGTAGTTACTACTATATTAAATCATGAAGAATTGAGGTGACACAATGGATAGAGCACTGGGCCCAGGATGAAGATGGCCTGAGTTCAAATCTGACCTTGAATACTTACTAGCTGTGTGATCCTGAGTAAGTCACTTCACTGATCCTCCTCAGCTATAAAATGGATCACAACAGCTCCTACCTTGCAGGTTTTGGGAGAATCAAATGAGATAATATCTGTAAAGTGCTTAGCACAGTGACTGGCATAAGAAGGCACTTAATAAATGCTATTCCCTTCCCCAGGGTCACACAGCTAATAATTATCTAAGGAGAGATGCAAACTCAAATTTCTGAATTCCAAATACACCACTTTCTCTATTACTCCAAGTTGCTTTCACCTCCTGCTTCTGATAGTCCATGAAATAGAAGTTATGAATAAAAAGTCATGCCCAGTTGTAACCAGGTAAGACTAAACTTTGCATGATTTATGATTATTTTAAAATATTTTAAAAGGATGTTGTCTGCATAAAGAACATTTATTTCTAGAGGATTAACTGAGAGAGGTCTACCATATTTACATAAATATAGTTGTAACCAAACCTGTTCTTTCTTCTTGGGCAAATTTTCTTAATAACATTTGTTTGTCTACTTTATGAAGATCATTTAACAATTTGTGTAATCTTTTTCGAATCAGGAGCTAGAATCATAAAAAAAAGTTTTCAAATTAATAATCTGGACATGCTAAATTTGGCATTCAATTAATATGCAATAGTAAATTAAAAGAACTAAAGTGATTATTAACTATCATATTGTTGCATAAAGGTGTGGAGATTTTAGCAGATAGTAAATTCAATATGAACCAATGGTATGACACAATAGGAAAAAAATTAATGCAACTGTGTTTAGAAAAGCATTGTATCCAAACCACAGGAGGTGATAGTGCGATAGTACTCTGACAGTGACAGGGTCCAAGCACACTATGATTAGTTCTGGACACTATATTTCAGGGAAGATAACAAGTTGGAAAGTGTTCAGAAAAAATGAAATTAGGATAGTGAGGAGTTTGAGATTGGGAGAATTGGTTAAAAAAATGGTAGAAGGGAGGGAAGAGAGATACAATAAATGTCTTTAGGCATTTGAAGGATTATCATGTTAAAAAGAAACCTGACTTTTGACTTGTTTTCTCTGGTTCTTGAGGGAAAAACTAGGTTCAAAATTTGGAATTTGTAGGTAGAGAATCAGATTTAGTACCCAAAATCTGAACTATCTGAAAGTGGAATGGCCTTGAGAAGTACTAGAGGTCTTCAAATAAAATCCATTTACTTGGGAGAGAAATCCTTTACAGGTACTACTTGGACATGTTTTAAGGTCCCCTTTCAATTCTGAGATTCTGATTTTGTGAATGTGCACTTTATTCTTAAAAGATTATTTTTATGTGGAGAAAAATTGAAACAGAATTGAATCCTACCTCATCCCACCCCAATTTAAGCACTTAAGTCATGTTTTATTGTGCCATGGAGGTGACTGAGTTTTTTTTAATTGTGATGTAAGAAAAATCTATTATCTAAGGTAGAAGGGTCAAACACGCATGTAAGTCATGTTAATTTGTGGTTTTCTAAGTCAATATATAGTTTAAGATTAAGATTTCAGTTTCTCAAATTTTTTTGACTTCAACTCTCACTGACTACCTACCAGATCATAAAGAGGTTGTGATCCATGTCCGTGGAAGAAAACTCTATAATGATGATATTATAGCTCACACAGTAACAAATAGAATTTTTAAGAGTTGGAAAAAAATTTGTGTCTAATAAAGACATACTTTTTTAAAAAAGTTTTTCCAAGGCAATGGGGTTAAGTGACTTGTCCAAGGTCACACAGCTAGGTAATTGTTAAGTATCTGGGACTGGATTTGAACTCAGGGACTCCTGACCCCAGAACCAGTGCTCTTTATCTACTGTTTCACCTAGCTGCCCCAAAGATATACTTTTAAATGGACTTGTGCTTATATACAGTAGCCTTAATGTACATATGGTAAATAAAAAACAAAACTCTCATTTTCAAACTGTAGGAATGCTGTTATTGGGTTAAAGGCTATGATACTGGTTTTTATTTTTTTAGGATATTTAGTCCTTACATAGTCCCAACACATTATCTTTATTGCTTACAATAAAAATACGAAGTAGGATTATTAAAAATACAAACAAAATTAGTTGAAAAATAGGCTATTAGATACTACAGTTCAGAACTGAAATTAGTTCTAGGTTTCCTGAACTCTAACATTATTATATAAACAAAAGTCTTTATTCTGGACCCATATAGAGAGTTCTCTGCCAAAAGTCCCCTATAATCTTATACTCCTCTTATTTTTTGAAACAGTGAAGACTTCTGTCAACAAAAAAAAAAATGATCTTTCCAAATCTAATGCCCTCTTCTCAAAAGCTCCTCATTTTCCTTGACTTTTTTTGTTAACTGTGGACACCTTTTCCTCCACACTTTCTCCTCTCTGGGTGTGTGACACTGCTTTTTCTTGATTCTCCTCTCACCTGAAGATCATTCCTTTTCTGGCATACCTCCTAATTATGGGTATCTCCTAAAGTTCTGACCTAGTCTCTCTTTTCTTTTTTCTTTATACTTTCTCACTTAGTGATTTCATTAGTTTTCAGGGGGTTCAGTTATGATAGATAGATAGATAGATAGATAGATAGATAGATAGATAGATAGATAGATAGATGATTACTAGACATATTCAGCTCTGCTCCCTTCTGTTCTCCAACTCCTCATTTCTAACTCTTTATTGGGCATTTCAAACAGGATGCTATAGGCATCTCAAACCCTATTCTCTTCTGGACATCCTGATTACTGTTGAATACCATTCATAATGTGGCTCAAAACATTAATTACCAAAAAATTTTAATGAGTCTCTTACAAATGAGATTTGATACAATGCATCAATGGGAGAATAATAGGATGAATCAAGTGAGACAAGTTTGGGGACAGATTGTAATAGGCCTTGAGAATACAAAGCTGAATAATTTGAATTTTATGCTGTAGGCCATAGGGAACCATCAAAGTTTTTGAGCAGAAGAGTGACATGACAAAATATATTTTTTGAGGAAATGAATGACAAAGAGCTCGAGAGGGGCAGAAATGCTGTCCATTGGAAATCTTTACAGGCAGACAAATGATCTCTCTGCTTCAATTCAGAATCAAATTATTTCAACCCAGTTGTTCAGGTTCTCTGTGTTGATAATTAAAAGATTCCTATTTCAACATGTAAGTTCCCTAAAGACCTTACCTTTCGTGCGGCTTGTTGAAATCTCTTTTGCCTCATAAATTTCTTCAGCCAAGGATTATTAACAAGAAGATCAAACTTAGGGAAAAATTCTGGTTCTTTCTGTGGGGGGGGAGAATTCTGAAAATTATTATTTCTCAAATTGCAAACCAGATCAGTATTAATTGACACATTCATTAGTCCATCTTATCCAAAGAGCACTGATTAATTGTCATTAGTATGTATAGCACTGGAAGAGGAAACTAGTCAGACTGGAGGAGGCAAAAAAAAAAAAGGAAGACATCATTCTCTGATCCTGAGCAATTTTCCTGGGGAGAACCAATACATATGTGTATATGTGTGTGTGAATATATATATATATATATATATATATATAAAATACTGAGAAATAATTATAAACACAAAAATGAAAGGAATATAGCTATAGCAGGGCAGAAAGTGAGACCACAAAAGTTGAGTTGGTCAGAGAAGGGACCCCAATCTTCCTATTAGAATTCCCAAATGTTTTCTTTACAAAATAAACTTCACAAGAAAGTTCAGAGATGTGAATGAGATTAATCAGAGAATACTTTTTTTTTGGCAGGGTAGTGGGGTTACGTGACTTGCCCAAGGTCACACAGCTAGGTAATTATTATGTGTCAGAGGTCAGGTTTTAACTCAGGTCCTCCTGACTCCAGGGCTTGTTCTCTATCCTCTGTGCCATGTAGCTGCCCCATGGAGCCGGTAAACCTTGAGTAAAAATAACATAAACAGAAAAAAAAAATGTTCTTGAAATGAGGAAAGGCAAAGATCCAATAAGGGTATCATTATTCTTTCTCTAGCTTTGGAATCTCAACTGCTCCCTCTCACTACATATATATCCACTCAAAATTTTGTCATTCTTACTTCTACATATCTTGCTACCATCTCCTTTCCTTCCCTTGGACAACCACCACCTTAGTATGTGCCCTTATCACTTTCTGCTAGTCAGTTTACTGCTATAGGCTTCTAATTGTTCTCCTTCAAGTCTCATTCTACTTCTGTCTGTCCTCTACACAGCTGCCAAAGTAATGTTTCTGAAGTATAAATCTGGCCATTATCATTTTTTGACTCAATAAACTCTAGTGGTTCTCTCTCAACACTAGAATCAAATATAAACTTATCTGGTTGGCATTTTAAAGTCATTTACAATCCAGTCCTAATATCCCTTTCCTGCCACATTAAACTTCATTCTCTTCATTGTGGTCTATTCAAGTTGGGTTTCTTACTATTCCTTATACATAACACTCTATTAATTTTTGTACTTTTGCACTATACCCCATGCCTGCAATAAACTCTCTCCTCATCTCTGTCTTTAGAATAGCTAATTTCCATCAAGGATTAGCTCAAGAATCACTTTCTAGACTAGGATTTTCCTGATTTCTTCACTGATGCTGCCTTGTATCTATTAGGTGAGTGTATGTTAATTCATACATACACATATTGTATCTTCTAATTATAACAAGCACCTGAGTATAGACCTTACTTTTTGTCACTGGTTTGGTTACATGGCAGGTACTTAGTAAATGCTTGTTAACTGATTGACCAAAAATGAAAGGATATTATTACAACATTAACTGAAGATCTCCTAGAAAGAAAAGAGTTGGTAAAAGAGTTCTATATTTACATACACATATAAATGCCCAGCAATAACAACTCAAACAAGTGAAAGAAATACCTCTTCTAATTTTCGATAGACTCGTGTATTAATAACTTGTGATGTGAGGCGTTCATACTCCTTTTCCAAAACAGGGTCTCCTCTTTCTGCCTTTAAAAAAAAATAGAATTACAGTTCCATACAGAGTAGATAAAGTGCTGATTCTGTTTGAAATCAATAAAAACAGGAAGGGGAAATCAAACTCCCTCAAGGAGTTCCTAGTGGGAATAGTAAAAGAGGATGCTTGATCCACATGGCCATTCTAATTTGAAACACTTAATAAAGGAATTTAAATTGGGGGATAATTAAATTGATAGAATCTCAGATGGTTTTTACTTTGTAACAGAGGATGCTGTCTAGGAAAAATCTTGCTGAGGTATTTGAAAGTTCTAGCAAGAATTTCAGGAAACCTGTAACACTCATTCTGGGGACTAAAAAGAATCAAAGGAAGTCAAATGGCTTCTTCATCATGAGAAAAACTGACTAGAACTAATTCAACTAAATGAAGCATCATGATGTAAACCATGGAGATGGACGTTTGTATCTCTTTGAATTCTTGTCCTTTCCTAGAAGTTGGAACTGACAATATCTCTCTGAACAAGGAAGACATCTCCCTTATTTTTCTTATTCTTGTCCTTTCTTTTCTTGCTGAATACTAGGCCTTGCCTCTACACTGAGGAACTCTTTCCCTTACTTGTCCCTATGCCAGACAAACATTTCATCTCGCATGTTCAAAATTTATCATTCACCTAATTTCCTTTCTAACTTCCCTATTTCTTCTGAGGCAACCCCCATTCCAATCACTTCCAATCACTCAGGTTTGCACCTTGTCTTGCTCCCTTGTCTTCACTCCTCATAGTTAATCGGTTGCTGTCTGGTAAATTCTATTTTGATTCTAAAATACATCACCTTCTCTTCACTCATAGAACCACCTGCCATCATTTCTCACGTAGATTACTATAACTGCTTCTGATTTGGTTCACCTGTCTCTAGCCTTTCTTCTCTCCAATCCATTCTCCTCAGACAGGTGCCAAGATAATCTTCCTTTAAGCATAACATCATTAGGGGGAGTAAAGTTTTAATTTGTCATTCAGGGACAGGATTTATCTTCTAATTGTCCTTTTCAACAACCCTAAAGAACTGGAAAGTTATATTTCCATGGCCTGTATTATAAGGCAAATTTCAGAAGAATGCATTAGGAAATTCTGTATTTGAAATAAAAAAAACTGACTTCTTAGATTAACTATTTTTTTGGAGAAATTCTTCTTTAAGTGAACTAGAATAAGAAGAAGGGGATGTTCACCTATTTTAAAAATTACTTTCCTAACATTATTAAATATTTTACAATGTATTATGAATTCAATTAATATGTACATTAGCTAGAGCTTGATGACAACAGCTTATGTGTTTTATCATTAATATAGAATAAACTCAGAGCAAGCTGTTTTTATATTATCTTCAGCTACATGCCTACTCCTAGGACTTCTTTCCCAGGGGAAAAGGACAGAGTTTAGTTGAAGAGGATCAGATATGAAGTTCTCTGGCCAAATCTGCAAGATTGTCACCACTTATATTCCTCCTGTTTTTAGGGCAATGCAGGACCTGAACACAGACCATACAGGACATCCAGAAAAACACAGACATACCATAAATTATTTTTTCATCATGATTTTGATATATCCCAGGTCTGCGTAAAAAATTAAATGGGAATATTTTGGAAGTTTTGTGTAAGCTGTAGAGGAAATGTGAAGGCCAGCAAACACAGAAAAAAAAGTTGTATGATGGAGAATGGATGGGAGAAAAGAGAGGCTAGAGGCAGGTGAACCAATCAGAAGCTATTATAGTAATCCAGGTGAGAAATGATGGCAGGTGGTTCTATGTGAATGAAGAGAAAGTGATGTATATTAGAATCAAAATAGAATTTACCAAACTCTGCAAATGATTAACTATGAGGAGTGAAGACAAAGGAATATGTATAAAATATGTGTATAGTATCATAAAATATCAACTGCAAATTTGAATAAGGTACTATGTAAACAAACCCATAGAAGAAATTAAAAAAAAATTCAGACTTCTTTGGTATGAAGAGAGATTCAAAAAAATTAACATGGATTTTCTCAATCACTGGGCTGTTGCATCATTAACCCTATGATGTGAAAGAGATAATTGTAGTCTGGAGGAGGCAGAGGGTAAATCTCATTGATTGCAACCAAGCCTTGCCTGACTTTTTGGAGTTTACTTGTCTGTCATTCTCTGAGGTTCCCATATACTTCACAATGAACATCACAGGCTGACAAAGGTACACTGTTACTTAAAAAGCACTGCAAAGTTTAGTTCAATATGTGCTCCTTCCCTATACCAGATGTGGATGAAAGACTTTATCTCATCTTCATTGTGTAGTAATAACTGGGTTCCCCTGCCTGTGAAAAGTTTGTGATTATGGGGAATGTTTGAAATTTTACTTTCCAAATAGTACTTGGAGAATGTAAAAAACTGAAACTTAGTCAACTTATATGAGAATCTTCATTTAGAGAAAGACATTAAAATTCAGGCAACTAGACCATATACTTTTATACCTTCAAATAGAAAAGGGGAGGAAAAACATCTATTGGATCGCATCATATGGATCCCCAATACAGCTGATAGTCTACATCTAAATACCAAAAAAAATTTATTTTAAATTATTTTAAAATTTAATTTTAAAAAATAAAATACACACATATGACAAAATGTACTCATTATCTTTAATGCCTATTTTTCATATAAAATTACCATAAATTCTGACCTCATAGTGCTCCCAAAATTTTTTCACTTCTTCTTGATGTTTCATCTTATATTTATAAGTGATGGGATCACTACCAAGGTGCACCTGCCTGTGATGAGGGTAAAAAGATTCCATTATCAAAAGCAAGTTCTTAAATACCATTCATTGAAACACAGTGACATTTTAAATTTAAAACTTCATATTTACCATCCCCACCTAACAGGCATATAGAAATCACACAGGAGATATTCCTCAAAAGAAAAAAAAACCTTGAGATTTCATCAGTCACAAAAGTGATTATGCTCAAAGGTAATAAACAGTCTTATCTAGAGGAGAGCCATATATTCTCTAATAACTGTCTTTTGTTGTTAGATAGATTCCTGCCTGGACACTGGAATTCTACAGTTTTACAAAGTAAAGAATAAGAGAGCAAAAGCTTAAATTGAAGCAAAGATGTTAGGTTCAGGATGAAGGGTTTTCTTGACTGTGATGGATTTTAGCTAGTGCATTTGATTAGAAAGAGGCAGAATGTCCAAGTCAGAAGGATCACCAGCCTGAGAGTCAGGAGCCCTGGGGACCAGTCCTGCCTTTGACAATAATGAACTATGGTGGATTAGCTCTAGGAAAGCAACTTCACTTTGCTGGGATTCAGTTGTCCTATCCATCTGATGGAGGGAGTTCAACTAGAACTCTACTCATAAAATGGGTTCCTATCCGACTGTTGAAAAGAAAAAACATAGATTAAGTTACCACTTGAGGCATTTATAATGTTATATTTACCTGACTAATTATAGCTTAATATAAAAATGAAATTAAAATAATGACATTTATATAGTTTTTACAATTATTATTTCATTTGGTCCTTAATGACCCTGGGAGGTAGGTGTTATTATTATCCTCATTTTACATAAGAGGAAAATTGAGATAAACAGTGGGTCAGTGACTTACCCAGGGTCACTAAATCAAGTTCTAGGTACTCACACCTCTCTGAAACTTCACAACTCAAGTAAAGTACCTGAGGCTGGATTTGAGCTCAGGTCTTCCTGATTCCAGGTTATCTACTTCCCCACCTATCTACAATATACCCAACCACTCCCATGCACAAACATGTCCTTGCATTAATCTAGTGAAAATAGATTTTTTTATACAAATTTTACCATAGGACATAAAACATAACTTGGAAGGAAACACCTAAGTCAAGTTCTAGGAACTCACACCTCTCTCTGAAACTTCACATATCTCTAAGGGGAAACTGGGCTTGAATCCTCACATCAGCATAGGCTATGGGGTGCTCTAACACAAATAGCAGGAAACTGAGATAACGGTGCGGGCCAGGGACATAATATTTTGGGGGCATATATGAATGAGTATGCACCTCAAATTGAGAGAGTCAATGCCAGCTGCTGTGGATCTGGACCCTTTTTATAGATCAGGGTAGTTGAGCTACATATTCCAACAAATCTATGCTACCATTTTGTTCACATTTCTGACAAAACACAATTTGGCCAATTTATTTATTCTGACTGAACCAGGTACTCTCTTAAGTCAAAGGGTAAAAAAATGAGGACAGATATGGGAGAGAAAAATTAGATTTGTGCTGGGGAATTAAATATACAAAAAGTCATTACATCATATTGAGAACTAGATATACATGTCATCACCCACAAACAATCCATCATATGACCAAAACATGACTGATATTTACCACTTAAGATGATTGTCTGCCTCTTCAGCAGCCTCCCATTTGACTTTCTGTAAAAACAGAGCTTCTTTCATTTGTCTCGTTTTGTATAATTCATCACCATGGTGCAAAACTGCAGATGGTATCAAACAATTATTATGCCAGTAATCAAATCAGAATTTTTGCAAAAAGAAAACACATGTTCATGGCAAAACAAAACTGCTAACAACCAAGTTTGTTTGCATGTATCATGGGTAGGGTAAACTTTCACCTCTCTCAGAGAGATGAAATTTTGTGAGATTAATTTTACCTTTTCTTAATTCTCTAATCTCCAATTTTCCTGCTTCTGACTTTAAAATGTTTGCCACAGCTAAAGAACTGGATAAATTTGTTGGAAATTTGAAGTCTTTGTATTCAGTTTCCTGCAGAACAAAGTAAATAGTAAAAATATTCAACTTATTTATATTACTCATTTTGATAATTAAAAAGAACATTTCTGAGTATTTGCTAGTTTGCCTTAATTTCCAAAACTTTGGCCTTTTCAGGTGGTTTTTTCTTTGTTATAGGAATGTATGCCTTTTCAGGAGGAGCTTGAATTTTCTTGGAGAGAGCACTTAATTTCTTAAAATCTTCTGACCTGTGATTGAGAACAATAGATATTACATTATGATAATAACAATCCAAGCATGCTTCTTCCTGGCAGCTTTCCCAACTGTGTACAATAGTTATTCCTACATCTAAAATGTAGGAATAAAAACCTAGGAAAATATTTACTAAAATCAGTACTCTTCATTCTATCCATATGCATCAAATTAGACATTTGGGTTTATTTGTTTTTATAACCTTAAAGAAAAAATAAACAAAACAATGCAATCTAGCAGGAAATAGTTTATATAATAAATGTCTAAATTCCATTTTTATCTTAAGAGTTTATATTCATTTATTTCACCAATAAATGGAAAATACTGCCTACTACATTTCTGAGAGAGAATCTTTCAAAAGATATATATATATATGTATATATATATATATATAAATGCAGAAAAATATTTTGTAATGCAAAATACCTAATGATAGTTGTGGAGAGACCACCACCTAGCATATTTGAAGAAACTTGGGGGGGGGGTTATTCTGAGATCTGAAGGAAATAAGAGACTATTTAGAAGTGTTAGTCTGTACAAAAATATACAAATATTTTTCATGGGGTCATAACTTTTCTAGTAAATCCTATGAAAAAGCTTCAATGATATATTTGGGAGGAAATATGGAATCTAAGTATATGGTAAGTACCAGTGTGTCATTGACATGCTTCACTGATGCAGGGGAAACATGGTGGGGTCATGGGATGGAAGCAGTTGGTTCTTCTTTAGAACAAGAACATCCCAGAACTTTATTTATTTTTGTATACAGAACTTCTTGAAAGGAGAAAAGAAATAAGCAATACACATAAAATTACATGTTACTAAAACTAGAAAAGACTGAAAAAGTTATCTCATCAAGTACTCTCATTTTAAGGATGAAGAAACTTAAGTTGTAGGAAGGGAAGTAACTTGTCCAAGGTCACACAGCTAGTAAGTAGCAAAAGTGAGACTTGAATCCAGGTCTTCTAATTTTAAGGCTGTCATGTTTTTCCTCTTAAATCACATAGAGGTGTATGTCTTCTTTCCCACAGACATGACTGGGCTTCCATTGAGTTTGCCAACAGAAATCCTTTTCCTCAATGGGGAACAAGATCAAGAGATTATTTTAGATTAGGTAGCTCAGAGTCAGTGGTTTTTAGTAACCAAAATAATTTCGCAAATTTGACACTATAAATTTCAGTACTTTTTTCATGTTTGTGAATTTTTACTCTTTTCATTATAATTAATTCCTTCACTTGGAGTCTCTGAAGGATCCATTCTTTCACCAAAGTAGGTATTCCTTCTATCAACTTGATCAAACTTCCTGGCTATGGACAGTCAGACATGTTTTTCCAAATATTTTCCACAGAAGATTTATACAGTAAGTTGGAGACCCTGTTCTTGATCTTTTAGAATCTTCAGGTTACCTGCATATTAGCTAGATCCTGCTATTACCATCAATCCACCTTATTTTCAGTTTATTTGTAAACGATGACTTTTTAGACTACTTCTTACAGATAAATCACTGTTGTGATCAATTTTTAAAATTTATTAATTTTTTAAAATAATTTTTATCAAACTTATTGATAAAAAAAACTGCATCTTGGGGATTTGAGTGTACTACGTAGCATATGAGTTGGACCTTGAATTAGTAAAGAGAGCCTATTCTCAGCAAGTAGAATAGAATGCACAAAAACAGAGACAAAAAAAAAGGAAGGACACATTTTCATTCAGTGAATAATCTAGTTCAGCTTGACAAATGAAGAAGTGTAACATGAAATATGTCTAGAAAGGTGGGAAAGAATCAAATTATAGAGGGCTTTACACGCCAGACTAAGGACTTACGTATTTTATTTGGAACTCAGTGAGGAAGATGTGATCAGATCTGTCTTCCAAAGATCCCGGCTATCACATCACAGATATATTTGAAAGTGGAAAGGCTAGAAATGCAGTTCAGGGTAGACGAAAACTAATGAGGAACTAAAATAGGTGGTGGCTATCTCAGCAGAAAGGAGGAAACACATGCAAATGATTATGGCTATGGGTCAACAGATAGGACTTGACAATTGACTGAATAACCTAGAGAAGGTTGAAGAGAAAAGCTATAAATAACTGGGTAATTGGAAAAAATGTTTATATAAAATTTGTTTCATCTGAGTAACTGTTATTTATACTCAAAATTAAGACTTTTCTCCTATCTAGAAGAGTGTTGGGGGGGGGGGGGTTGAAGAATACTTCTCTGTAAATTATCAGAGAGAATGAAATGATTATTTTAAAAAATAGAAGATTAAACATAAATACAAAAAAAGAAAAGTTTCTAAAAAGGTAGCAGCATATATAGTTTTGTATAATACATAAATTTTAGTTTTTTTCCCCCAAAGATAGAGTTTGACTCTCTGAGGAGGGAAAAAAGAAACCTGTCCTTCAAGGAATGTTGATATGGATTTGCAGATCATGTTAAGAAAGAAGTCATTTGTTATAGGTCAAAGAAAAGAGAAAAGAAGTATCAGTTGGTGCCTTCTTGCTGAGGAGTACATAGAAGAATTATTTGTTGTCCTAAAATAATGAGATAAATCTACAGACTTGCCTGTGTAAATATTCAAAATATTATGGTGACTCTCTCACCACTTGTCAGACCTAATGAAAACTTGTTATTTCTAGTGGGCACAAGTGATATTGGTATTTTTGCAGGCACTATGCTGAGATCTGGGAGGTACCAAAAATGACCAAAAATAGTCTTTCTGCCTCAAAGAATGAAGACTATATGCAAACAGTTACATAAAAATAAGCTTGATATAGCATAGATTAAAGGTGACTTCAGAGGGAAGACAATAGCATGAATGGGTACCAGGAAAGACTTCTTTTTTAAAATGTATTTTTATTTATTTAAGGCAATGGGGTTAAGTGACCTGCCCAAGGTCACACAGTTAGATAATTATTAAATGTCTGAGGTCAAATTTGAGCTCAGGTCCTCCTGACTCCACTCTATACACTGCATCACCTAAGCTGTCAAGACTTCTTGTGAAAGAGACATTCACTGAGACTTGAAGGAAGCCAGAAAGTGAAGATGAAGTGGGATGAGAGACAGCCAATGAAAAGACCCAAAGTGAAGAGATGGAGCATCTTGTGTGAGAATAGCAAGAGAACTAGTGTCACTGGATTGTAAAGTATATAAAGGGGGTTACATTCTAAGAAGTAAAGTATAGGAAAAGGTCAGGGTATTGAGGACCTTAAAATCCAAACAGAATTTTATATTTGATGTTAAAAATTTTTGAAAGAATTACTAAGAATTATTAAGTTTTAAAGCAGGGAACTGGAGGTTTAAAAAAGAAACTGGAGATTTAGGGTTACAGATGGTGTTTTCATGATGCTGTTAAGAAAAGGCAAGATGTCAGAAGAGAAAGACATATTTTAGAAGAGAACATCTGGTTCTGTTAACATTAATTTACAGAAAAATGAAGTCTGAAAGGGGGGATTTAAGATTTTTTAGCCATTGCTTTAAATATGGAAATGACAATCTCCTAGCCAGGGATGGAGGATACCTAACAAGAGTTGTTAGGAATATATTTGTAGAATCTTGCAGCTATAATCAAAAGGGCTTTAAACTGAAAAGGAAAGGGGAGGAACCACAGATTAACTACAAACTTCCATCAAGCTAGACAAAAAAATTTAGAAGGAAAAACATTAATAATAGAGAGGACTTAAAAAAAACATAGAAGACAAAATCCACGACATCAAATATCTATACATAAATGGCCAATTCTAATGAAAAGTGGTAAATCTGACCTCATAAATCATTAAGATTTATTGAGATGAAGATTCCAGGTTTGGAATATGAATCAGAAGTATATACCCTTTTCAAGAGCAATAGGATAGGAAAATAGAAAGCAGAGTAGAATTACATATATATATATATATATATATATATATATATATATATATATATGTATGAGGAAATCTAGTAATCAAGGTTGAAAGCATGACAGAAGACATTTGTATGAAGATCAAATACAATCAGAATCATTGAATTTTTGAGTTTGAAAGGATCTCAACAGTCATTAGGTCCATTGAACTAGAAAAAAAATTCCCGCCATTATATAAATGGTCTCTCTTTGAAAATTTTCAATGTAATAGATATATATATATAGAACTAGGCAAAAGGAGAAAATAAGATTAGGAGTTTAGGGAACAGATTACAAAACTGAGGTGGGGATATGATATTATAACAATTAGGCATGTCAACCATCCAAACATCTGCTTAAGCTCTATCTTGGTCAAAAGTGACCTGTTGATTTTTTGACTTGGCCTATAGATAAATTTATTTCTATATGGAGGAGATGGAGGAGGAAAATGCTATTCTGAAATAACAAATTGATTGCTGGGGTGGAATTGATGGGAACTTTTGACAAGCCAGTCCGTGTGTGATGAAAGGTTTGGAAAGTTATCCAGCAAAAATGTAGAAATCTATTTCAGTGGTCTGGAAACTTACTGGATTTAAATTCCTCTAAAAGTCTATGGACTGTAATTAAGGTTAGACTTAATTAAGGGAGGAGGAAATTAATTATACCTGAAAAGAAGAACCTAGATTTTTTAGAGATTTTAAAGGATTCAATTAGTTTTAAAGGAAAGTTCAATCAAAAATGAAAAATAATGCCATGAACCAATAAACTATTGCTTCAGAATAGCCTAAATAATCTTCAAAAACAAAACATAACAAAAAAACAAGCAAAGACCAGAGAAACCTGGCCATTAGAGGAGTGGTTACTGATTCCTCTACTGTGCAGCATAAGCTTTTTGAAATTAAAGCAGTAAGCAAACAATGGGAGAAAATGCTAATCATTCCTGTTTAGGCTGTCCTTCAGACTTCTGCTACTATTGAGGAGTCCCAATATGCCCTAGCTTTTCATCCTTAGGTCTTTCTAACTCCAGCCCTGGAATTAGCTCATTAGAAGTACCCTCTACCCCTGCAGCCCCTTCCTCGGATTGGATGTTCCTCCTAGAGCCTCCATTTAAAGATGGGGCCCAGGTCAACTATATCCTCTACCACGTCCAAGTATCCTGATCCTTTATTTCTTCCTTTCATATATTTTCTTCCACCATTAGAAAGTATGCTCTTGAGGCAGCTAGGTGGGGCAATGAATAGAGTACTGGCCCTGGAGTCAGGGAGACCTGAGTTCAAATCCAACCTGAGACACTTAATAATTGCCTAGCTGTATGACCTTGGGCAAGTCATTTAACCCCATTGCCTTAGGTAAAAAATAGAAAGTATGCTCTTTCCTTCTACTGTTTGTAAGTATTATCATATACATACAAACATATATATTCCTAACTGTTTAGCATATTGCTTGGCTCATAGTAAGCACTAAATAAAAGCTAATTGACATTTCTATGAAGAAAAAATCTTTTCATAGTCAAGAAAATATAAAGACTGAAAGATTGAAAAGATATTTTTTTTTTTTTTTGCTGACAAAACTCACTTTTTCATTCAAGGTTATACAAACTGTTGTCAGAAGAAATATAGGTGAGATCTTGGCATCTTCCTCAAACTGTAAGACAGAGGTGTCAAAAATACTTCCTGGGAATGGAGCTAGTAACACTCCCAAGTATGACTGGAACCAGATTAAAATTTAATTGGCAAATATTTAACAATATGAATAAAAATATAATAAAATATATATAATGTTAGTTTGTGGTTTTCTAAGTTAACACGAGGACTAGAGGGATCCTTTGGTATGGTTTATGTGATTCCTATTTCTATTTGAGTTCAAGAAGACTATAATAAGAAATCTATTTAAAAACGTTTTGGAAATTTTTACTTCTGATGTGCCTAGAAATCCAATAGTGACTGATAGAATGATGACTCTAATCATTATATTGATATACCAAAAAACAGAATTGTTCCAGCTTACATAAATTTCCAAATGAAGTCAGGCCATGTGTGATGAAAGGTTTGGAAACTTATCCAGAAAAAATGTAGAAACCTGTTTCAGTGGTCTGGAAACTTACCTGATTTAAATTCCACCAAAAGTCTATTGGCTGTAATTAAAGTTAGACTTAATTAAGGGAATGGGGAATTGATTATTATTTAACTTTATTTATTTTATATTTTATTATTATATTATATTCATTATAACTTTATATTCTATTATTTAACTAATTTAATTATTAATTAACTTAATGGAGGGGAAAATTCATTATTCATCAAAGGGATTAAAAATCTATTATGATTAAAAAATCAAGTTAAGGCAGCAAGAATTTACTAAGTTCTTACTATATTCCAGACATGAACTAAACGCTGAAGATACAAAGAAATGCAAAAAAATAGTCTCTGCTTTCAAGGGGCTCACATGCTAATGAGGGAAAAAACATGTAAATAATTAGGAGCATAAAAGGTAAACATATTGTAGATGGCCATCTGCTGCTAGTACAAGGGAACAGATGGTAAAGGACCTCTTGCCACAGATTGAGGATTGGAGCTGAGCTTTGAAGGAAACAAGGACCATGGAGAAGTGGAGCTGAGGATAGAGGGATGTGAGGGAAAGTCAATTAATGGGATGAAGACAGGAATTGGAGTGTTGTATTTAAGGAAGACCAAATAGGCCAACATAACCTGATATTAAAAAGTAAAGAAAGAAAGAAAGTATAAGAAGCCTGGAAAGGTGGGAGAGACTAGGTTATAAAGGTAACCTTCAAATATCAAACAGAGGAGTTTGATTCTATTCAAGAGATAAGGGTGATGTGGTCTGGACCTGGAGCAAGGTGGCCTCAGATACTTAATAGCTGTGTGACCCAGGGCAAGTCACTTAACCTGGCTTGCCTCAGTTTCTTCATCTGTAAAATGAGTTGGAGAAGGAAATGGCAGGTCATTCTATTATCTTTGCCAAGAGAAACCCAAATAAGGTCATGAAGATTAGAACATGAGTGAAAAAAAATGACAGAACAATAACAAGAAAGAGGTGATTAGAGGTCACTAGGATGTATTTAGTAGAGGGATGATGTTATTAGATTTATGTCTTAGAAAGTCCCTGGCAGCAAAGTGAAGGATGAGTTGGAGTGTGGAGAAGCAGGGAAAATAATTAGAAGGCTAATTCAACAGTCCAAGAGAAAGGTGATGATGGTCTGAACTAGGGTGGTGTGTGTGTGAGTGAGTGACATGGACACACAGGAGAGAAGTTATGAAGCTAAAAATGAAACAGTATGGCAATGGATTAGATATATGAGGTAACAGAGTGATTTCAAGGTTGCAAAACTATGTAACTGGGAGGATGGTGGCACTCTCAACAGAAAAAGGAAAATTCTGAAGATGGGAGAGTTTGAGAATAAAGTTAATGAATTTTGTTTTGGACAAATTGAGTTTGAGATAGCTACACAATATCTGCTTTAGAATTTCTAGTTTGAGAAGTCTGTAGGTGGTTGGTGGAAGTCTGTAGCTCATATGAGAGTCTATGGCTGAATATATATACATATATCTGCACAGGAATAATAATTGACCCATGAAATTTATATGATCGTCAAGTAAAGTAATGCAGAGTGAAGAGATGAGGGAACAGAGATTTAGGGGTAGGGTACCCATGGTTTAAAATGGGCAGAACCTGGATGAAGAATCACCAAAAAGATTGGGAAAAAAACAAAACAGAA
The DNA here is from genome assembly GCF_037893015.1 of Macrotis lagotis. Classification (NCBI taxonomy): domain Eukaryota; kingdom Metazoa; phylum Chordata; class Mammalia; order Peramelemorphia; family Peramelidae; genus Macrotis; species Macrotis lagotis. The sequence continues at coordinate 611,105,553 of NC_133658.1, forward strand.
CAACGAAAGCATAGTGACACAAAAACAGAGGGGAATATTCAAGTCAAAGAATTAAAGAATATGTGTCAAAATCTTATGAGTTTAATGTCAAATCATGTAAAAACAAAGTGCTTGCAGCAAAAAATTGCAGAAGTTGTAAAATTTATTGTATAAGCCAACAAATTTAATATTTTACTTTGTCTTGGGTAACTTGCATATGCTTGTAAAAACCTCACAAAATACTTAGAACTTTTGAGGGGGAAGTCATAGCAAAAATATAAAACCACCAGTTATGTTTTCTTTGTTTTATTTTTAATTTTGATTTATGAGTTTTTATGTTCTCTGTATGCCCTGTACATTTTAGTTCAAGAGTTGCATAGATTTGAGAGCTGGGCAGATATCCAGTTCTATATTTTAAAAGTAGAGTGATTTTTTTTCATTTTCCAAATTATTTTAAGGTACTTCCATGACTTGCATTTCCATTATCATTTGTAAAAGTCTAAAGAAATTCCAAACTGAAAAATAGGAGCACAGGCATACTCTCTATAGCTCCTATCTAATGTTATTTCATAATAAAGTCTTTATGAATGTTGCTTGTCTGAGCATTGTGAAACCCTCCAGTAGCACTGCTCAGCATAACACCCATTCCTATGGAGCTGTTATAAACCAGTAGTTAATAGTGAGTACAGGATAGCCTAAATTGGTCTGAGAAATTCCAGGTAGAAGAGATGTCACACTGGAAGGTCAATTTATAATAGGGAAATCTGTTGAGGGAGGGGAAATAGTGACTAAATGTAAGACTTCCCAATGAGGGAGATGCAGTAAATAAGAGACAAATACAGTAGAGACAAGAAGGAACAAATGGAAAAGGATGGAGAAACTCATAAACTAGATTTGTACCCATAAGGTTCTGTGTGCTATAGGAAGCTTTTTATACAGAGATATAACCTTGCCCACCTGTGCCTCTATTAATTCTCGACACCAGATGCTAGCCTGGATACAGACTGACCTCAGCCACATTGATTCATTTAGACAGTCAATGACATTAGGTAGAGTACCAGACAACATTAACCAGATACATTGCCTTGTGCAAAAGGCAGGTTTGGGGTTGCTGAAAAATGAAATCTCTGAAAAGTCCAATCAAGAAATAAGTTAATGCTGTATTTGTAAAAAGTATTTTATGACTCACATCTTTTCACATTGTTTAATGTTGGCGCTCCATTCTCTCCAGGTTATTTAAAAAAAAAAGAATTTGGAGGTTTAAAGAGTGTTCCAACAATCTTAGAAACAACAACTATAATCAACACCACAACAACCAAGTGAACTTGTACCTCAAAGCCATTTGAGGAGTTGATGTTCCAGTGAATGTACATACATAAGGCGTAGAGTTGAACTGAGAAATCCACAGCTGCAATTTTATTCGTACAGTTCCATATCTAAATGGTGCAAATGTAATAGTCAGATTCACTTTCCCATTTGATGGAATTATTCCTAGGGAAGACAACCAAACCTATATTTTAAAATGGGTTATTTTTCCTTTTTTGCCAATTTGAATAAAAAGGCTCAAATATGTAACATAGTCATAATGATCTCTGTCATCAGGCTTTTGAGAAAAAAAGTCAAATTTCTCATATTTCCATTGATCTTATTAAATCAATTATGCATGAACCATTTACTAAAATTTTTGGTGATGTCACACATATAATATGCTTTAATTTTAATGCATTTAAGAAGAAATTTCAGAACTATAATCCCTTAGCAAATTACAAGATGTCAACATCAGTGCAATAAACAACATGGAAAAATATTATATAAGACATGCACCTAAGGAAAAGGCAATTTATCTCAATATTTAAAACTGGTTTACCTTTTGTTGAACCTGATTCTATCATTTCAAGGGGTAGAATAATATTCATGTCAAAGTCATATATCAATCATCTATTTTTCTTTTTTTTAATTTTATTTTTAGTTTTTGCAAGGCAATGTGGTTAAGTGACTTGCCCAAGGTCACACAGCTAGGTATTAAGTGGCTGAGGTCAAATTTGAACTCAGATCCTCCTGATTCCAGGACAGGTGCTATTCACGGTGCCACTTAGCTGCCCCAATCATATATATTTCTTAAGAAAAATATGTGGGGCAGCTAACTGGTACAGTGAATAGAGCACTGGCTCTGGAGTCAGGAGGACCTGAGTTCAAATTCAGTCTCAGCCACTTAATAAATACCTAGCTATGTGGACTTGGGCAAGTGACTTAATCCCAATGCCTTGCCAAGAAAGAAAAAGAGAAAAATATGTGAGATGCTGTAGGAGTGAAAATTCTCTATAAGCTAATAGCTCTCAGGGAACAGAAGAGTCGTATTTTTGAATATACACACAAATACAAGTGTAGATGTATGTATATATATATATATATATATATATATATATATATACATATATTCAAGTATTTATTATTTTCTATTCTATTATGGTTAACTTCTGAAGGACTTCCATATTCTTTTCAATATATTCATATATTTACCATTCCCTTTACTGAGATCATCTTCTTTTATTCCTTTCAACTCAACTGAATTCTACTCCAAGGCCCAATTCATAGCACTTCCTCTATGAAGTCTTCTTTGATTAACACTGACCACAATGAACTCTCTCTTCCTTGTCCTATGATAGTGCTTACTGTTGGTATAACACTTTGCATTGTAAAAATTAGCATTCTAGGTCTGCATTTCTTATCTCCACTTAGGGATGGCTTCAGCTCCACAGAACAAGATACCCCTTCCAGGATAAATTCATCACTTCTAAACAAACCATCATGCTGCTAACTCAAACTTGCAAACTGCCTCCCTTGGCTTCCTTTCTTCTTGACTGGAGGACTTCAGGGCAAATTCCTCCTCAAATCCAAATTCTCTTCCTTCCTCTTACCCTCCCCATCCTTTGAGAAAGTAAATAATATAATATCAATTATACATGGATGCAACCAATTCTTAATATATAAGGCACTAGATGAGTTTTGTGGGGTATAATAAGATCTTCATGGAACTGATAAAACTTTCAGAAAGTGGAGTCAAATATGCAGGAAAATATATATATTCAAGGTTGGATTGATAAGAGCCCTAATATTAACAAGATATTATGAAAATTGAAATTAAGAAGGGGCCAGAGTCCTTTTGACCAGGCTGTTTCAATCATTATCAACAGTGTACTAGAAGACACCAATGCAACTGTGTTCAGTTCGTATCGGTTTATATCATGTTGACAGAGTGGAACTTATAAGAAATACAAAATATTTTTCTTCTTCATTTTTCATTATCTTATAAAAGCTTTAATGCCAAAAATGGGCCCAGGTTATGGCAGCAATACTTCTATATTTATAAAAATATTTCTGTGATCCAATAACTAGTTGAGTTTAAGTTAAGTTCCTTTTCAGATGCATTCCATTCAGAAAAAAAAAAAGTGAATACTGAAGTAGAATTGGGTTTACTTAATGCTAAATGTGTCAAAATTGAACACATATGCACAAAGACACATACATACATATGAAGCCTTAGCTTCTAGATTAAGTTTCTGATCTCCATAAATCTTCCATTTTGAGTAAATGCCACCAAAAGTCTTTCATACAGATACATAGGAAATATTACTCCATTGATCAGTCATTCAATCAATAGACAATTATTGTTTACTGGGTCAGGCATTGTACTAGGTACTAGAAATACAAAGGAAAAAATGAAACTCCCTGCCCTCAAGATGCTTACATTCTATTGGACAAATATATATATATATGTATATATATATATATATATATATATATATGTATGTATGTATATATATGACTTATAAAAGATTAGATCAAATGATAGGAATGATAGCTAGAGAGATAGATAATAACTAAGAGGTCATTGGAAATGTGGGAAACACTAATCATCCTTCCAGTCTCTCAGGTTCATAATCTCAACATTATCCTCAACAATTCTCTCAATACAATTATTTGCCAGATCTTGCTATTTCTATCTCCATTAATACTTATAATCATCTGAGCCTGTTGTTTTTATTTTGAGAAATTCATCTATGGTTTTTTCAGTTTTCTTTTTCTGAGAATGGTTTTAAAAATTTTTATGTTTTGATAACATGAGTATCACTTTTAGAAATATACATCCATTTCATTTATTTTTGCTGACATATAATTAGGCAAAATTATTTCTAATAATTTCATCTGCATTTGTTGTAGATTCATTTTTCATTTTTTCAATACTTGGTAATTTGATTTTCTTTTATTACCAGTTTAGCTTAATAGTTTATCGATTTTGCTAATTTTTAAAAAGCTCCTAGTTTTATTTATCATTTCATTTTTTGTTTTAAATTCTATTTGCCTTTTTTAGAATATATTTTTGCATTTAGTTTAGTTTGTTTTTTACTTGTTGCTTCTCTAGTTTTTAATTTGCATGTCCTTGATCTGATCTTTTCTTAAGAATTCTATGAACTTTTTCCCCTAAGGAAAATAATTGCTTTCTTTGTATCCCAAATGTTTGGGGATGATGTCTAGTTTTTGTCATTTTCTTTAATGAAAAAAATCTATTCTATAATTTGTTTTTTGTTCCACTAACCCCTTAAGATTATATTATTTAATTTACATTTAAGTTTGAATCTCTTCTTTAGAAGTTCCTTATTACCTAATTTTATTTCCATTATAATCATTAAAGGATGTGTTTAATATTGCTGCTGTTCTGCTCTTGCTTATGAGATTTTTATACCTTTAGCATTTGGTAAAATTTTTGTTAAAGTGCCAAAATGGAGGCTATAGTCTGATTCTAGGGGGTATGTAATCATAGACAATTGGAGAACTTGCTAAAACACTTGCTAAAGCAAACTTTACATTTCCCCCAATATTTCCCCATTGTGTTCTCTCCCTCCACTGTGCAAGACCCCAACCACCTCTTTTCTGAGCTAGACATCAACATCTCTGGGAATTAATGATCTAATCATGACCTCAATATCCAGAGCTGAAGCTATGCAGGTGCCATTTATAAAATTTGTTTCAGATATCATCTTGTAGCTCTGGAAGGAATCCCTTATAGCATTGAGTTCCAAGCTTCAGGGCACTGACTGCTAAGATCCCCATCTTCCCCCTTTCCTTTTGGTTATAGTAAAGGGAGTCTCAAAGGATGACCAGGAATCTCATTTATATTATCTTTCCTTGCAATTTATCCCTCTTTTCAAATTCTCTATTTTTCTTGAGAGCAATATCATTCTTCTAGTTCTCCAAGGTTCAATCTCCCTTTTATCTTTAGTTTCTGAATTTCCCTCACCTCACATATCCCATCAGTTGTCAAATATTTTTATTTCTATTTCCATAACATCTCTACTCACATAGTCACCACTCTATTTCAGAATCTCATTATCTCATAACTGATTATTGCCAATAATCTCCTAAGTAATCTCTCCCTCAAATCTCTCCTTTCTCTAATCCTTTCTCTTCATGTTTGCCAAAATCATTTTTTTAAGTGTAAATCTGACCATGTCACTTCCCTATTCCATAAACTCTAGTTATTACCTATTACCTCAAGGATCAAATATTATTTCATCCTAAGTCATCATTTTTAATTCCTAGTTTGTATAATTATAAAATGTATAGCATATCTACATAATTTATTTTTAAGTAATATAAACATAATGCATACAAATATGTTTATGGAAAATGGTGCCAGATAAAAAAGTTTGGAGACAGCTGACCTAGACAAAACACCTTCAATTTACAGTTTGTAGAAACTATGAAAAGACTGTAGCAAAAAGTCCTACAGATTAGATGGTCTTGGCACAAGCTATAGTGCAATGGTTTCTGGGAAAGTAAGCAGAAATAATATTATAATGTGATCTCATCAGAAAACAAATTTTAAGCAGTTAAGATAGTGACTTCAGGAAGCACTAACAACAGAGTTCAAGCAACCTTGAAAAGATCCAAAATGAGTTACAGAAACCACTCCATCTTGGAACCAGGAGAAAAAATATCCAGGTGATCAAAAAAGAATTCAGGGAATTTCATAGATAAATGATTGCCCATTGTAATACTAGGAGCAGAATCAAGTCTTTCCTAAATTATTTTAACTCCCTTAGTATTAAGATAATTCTCTGTACTTAGTAAAAGTTTGCTGAATAGCAAAAGAAGTACCTCCAAATTATGAGACTCTCATTTTCATTTTTCTTTGTGTTATAAATTTAAAACAGCAAGAAGATCATAGTGCTTAAATATTTATGCATGTATATGCACACATATACATATATAACATGTTAAACACACATATAACTCATATAAATATCAAGTGTGTGTATATAAATGCAATAAAAGAACTGTAAGTCGATGTTATAGTGATCAGACTAAGAAATCTTTATCTGTTATACATTTTTTAAATTCTCAAAATATCAGATTTTAAAGATTTTTATTTCAAAGTCTAAGAAAAAGAAACAGGGTTTTTACTGAGGGAAAGAAGATAGAACAATGAAAGGTACATAATAAAATCAAATAGAACATAATGGCAAAGATAAAATCCACTGCCTCAAACTTTTTTCTTACTTTGATTTAATTCAAGGGAAGAATATCTTAAATTTTAAAAGCCATCAGTCCTGTAACAATAGCAAGAATCCAAATACCAAAAAACTTAGGAGACAGAGCTGAAATTCTTCATATATAATGCATTTTTAACTGGATTTTTGCTATCTGTCTGATGTACACAGTCAACTCTCAAGAGAAGAACTATATCTTTTTTATGTAGAATGCACAGTTGGCATTCAACTATGATCAATACTATATTTGCTGGCACAGTCTTCAATTAATGAACTGATTGGGTTTCAGGGTTCTTTTGTAGGCCAATTATTTGGAATTTTGCTTTTTTCCCCATAAAAAGCAGTATTATAAATTGTTTTTAATTTCTAAGACTGGCTTATATAATCCTGATATAGTTTAACTAAATTAGAAATGCCCTGGATCTTGGATCTTGGGGCAAGGGAGGCAATAGAAATGGTTAAGGAAGATAATGTTTGGGACTTTGATTATGTCTCATTGATGGGTATGGCCATTCCCACTAAATATCATTTCAATTAAAACACAGACTTCTGTTTGGCTTCTAAATCCTTTTACAACCTGGCTCCAAATATCCTTTCCATGAGCAATATTTCTTCCTCATTTTCCAGTAAAACTAACCAATTTGCTGTTCTTCCCATTTCACTACTCTTTCTCAGCTGGCATGTTCTCCTTCTACACCTTTGCCTTTGAGAATTCCTACCTCAACTCCAGAATCTTCTTCGGGAAGCTCATCCTGATCTTGGCTGCTTTGTCCTCTTTCTGGCAGTTACTCTGTATGTATTTTTAATTTTATTTTATATTCACATGCAGTTCATTCAATAGAATGTAATCTTCATGAGGGAGGGATCATTTCCACTTCATTCTATATGTCCTTGATGCACAGTATATTATATATACAATTGTATATACAGAAGGTACTTAAATGAATAAACAAATGCATCTCTTTTGGTGTGGGGATTATCTTTGACCTGGATAATTACCTATTAACACTACACTGAAGATGACTGACTTCAGTAACAGTTATTGTTCAACTAGTTAATATCTTTGCATTTAGCACAAGGTGGCAAAATGGACCTAAATTTAAATTTAGATGCGTACTAGCTGTCTGACTCTGGGCAAGTACAGTGCTTCCTCAAGAGTAAAACCAACTCCCAAGGTTGTTGAGAGGCTCAAATGAGATATTTGCAAAGCACCCATAGTGGGTACTTAATTAATATTTGTTCTCTTTCCTTCCCTACAATTGAGAAGGCAATGTAAAAATGTAAGAATTCTCAGAATACCCAGAGACCCTCTCCCCCCAGAAATGATGGCTGGGAAAAGGCAGCACAAAGAAGAAATCCCCAAGGGGAAGAGGAAACCCAAAGGCAGAGAGATCCCAGAAGCCAAGGGCAATAGTGGAAGACCAAGAACTCCTGAACCAAGCTTGGGGATGAAGGCAGTTAGTTATCAAACAGTACAAGGGCTTAAATCAAGCTTCCAGGAGGGAAGGGGAGCAGTCACATGACATTGATGGTAGAAGAACGGCAGATTGAACAAAGGAAATAAGATATGGTTTGTTTGTTCATGGATTCCTTTTAGTCTTTTTTTTAAGTCAGCTTTGCTTTTTGCGCACACACACACACACACACACACACACACACATACACACGCAAACCCTATAATGTATATATTTAAATGCTTAATTAAAGCAGAGGATTCTTTTATTTATATGAATGGAGACCTTAGTATGAGCTATGTTCTGGTGCTTTTAGGGAAAATCTTTGCTGATTCACCAACTAATAGTATCTTGTATACACACACACACACACACACACACACACACACATACACACATATATATAAGTATGCATGTATGTATATAGTGTTTCACCCCCCCATAGAATGTAGGGGAGAACTTCCTAGCTAATAGGGCTGTTTATATTTAGTGTTTAGGTTTCCTTGGAAGGTATTAAGTTCCCCTTCAAAGGGATATTCAGATGCTAGAATAATAATGTAGGTAGATTTCTGTCCAAATCTATAATTTGTGGTACCATGGACAGAGTGTTGTTGGATTTGGAATCAAAGGACCTGAATCTGAATCCTGACTCTGACCTTTACCCCTTAGGTGATGTTGGCAAATCCCTTCACCTCTAGCCATTAATTTCTCTTCCATATAAAACAAGGGATTTGGACCTTATGGACATGAAGATTCCTTCTTTGTCTAACTGTATGTCTCTCTATAAAAATGTATGTATCAAATTAGGAGAATGCAAGAAACATACATCCATTTACTAGAACTGTGTGACAAATGTCTTAAGAGGCAACCTGGTGTTCAAATCTGTGGCACAAACTGGCTGTGTGATCCTTGACCACCAATTAACTTCTCAGTGTCCTTAGTCAGAGGTCACTACTCATATATGGCACTAACCTGATTAAAATGGGAATGGGAATTGCTTAGCAAAATACAGACAAATATAATAGAACATAGATAAGTAGTTTCCTAAGTCATTATGCCCTTAGCATTTGGCACCAATGCCCAGACAATTGACAGAACTATATACTGCAAAACCCTGGTTTGATCTGCATTAAGGGAGAGTTTCCTCATGGATACTATTGATGAAATAACAAGCGAGTTCTTGCTCTCCCCCACCCCAAAGAAAAATGCTTATTCCCAGATTAGTACTTTAGGAACTTCTCTTTTAGAAGTTCCTTCAATATTAGTTTATGAGTTACATAAGGAAATTAGTGTCTACTTTATTCTAGCATATAAACTTTTGATGAAGAATTCAGGGAAGCAAAGGAAAACTAGTGAACTAAAACAGAATATAGTAAGCCAGAGCAGGAAAGCAATGTAAAGAATGACAAAGATGTAAAAGGAAAGAAAAAAATTAGAACTGAATACTGTGCAATTATAACCATCAAAAGTTCAGTCATGAAAATTACTAAGTGGAGGATTTGGGGTATGGAATACTTCATATACCACCAGACTTGATAACCATTTTGGATAGCTTTGCATTTTTTCAGACTTTTCTTTTTGGGTTCTTTGTTAAAAGTGAAGATTGATGAGTAGGAGAGAGAGAGGAATATAATTCAGAAATGATATAAAATGCAAGTGAATAATAAATTTTAAGAAAGCACACAATGACTTTCTTTTAATTTTTCTTTATCTCACACAAATATATCCATATAAAAGAAGAGATGAAAACTAAAACTGGAACTGGAATGGTTAATTTATGACTTTAGCATAAATTCATAACAAATTTGCAAAGATATTGTTATTATAACTTGTCAAAATAATAATTACTTTTGGAGAAAGTGATAATGATTAGTCATTAGTGATTACTCAAATTGTGATTACCACCATCACCCTTTTTTTTTTTGAGTTTGAGTGACATTCTGAATTCTAGGCCTGATCTTGGCATTCTAGGTGATGTAGATCTTTCATTTTAAAGCCACAATTCATTCATAATTCTATATGAATAATTTACCTGAAGTTGGATGCACAATAAATGCTTCATCAGGTTGAAGCACAGTGACATGAAACTCAAAATCTATTGGGCAGCTGCACTGCAAAGGAATAACATAATCCTCACTGAAAAACAAAGGAAGAAAAAAATAAAAACAAAACTATTGTTAAACTTTTTTTTACCTTTTTTTTTTGGCAAGGCAATGGGGTTGTGACTTGTCCAAGGCTACACAGCTAAGTAATTAGTAAGTGTCTGAGGTCAGATTTGAATTCAGGTCCTCTTGATTCCAGGGCCGGGGCTGTATTCACTGCACCACCTAGCTGCCCTATTATTAAGCTTTTAACTAAAATAATTCTTTTTCCAATAAAATACTTTGCCATTTTCTTTATGATATGATTAATATGGTCATTACTACTCAAAAAAATTTAAATTTAAATTTGCCAGATGCATAGGGTTAAAATCATCCTTCTAACTCATGGGGGAAAAAAATCAAATAAGAAGCATTTGTTAAGCAACTACTATTTAGTAGGAACCTGGAGAATTAAGAGTTTGGAAGAAACTTTAGAAATTATTCAGTCCAATCTCTTTATTTTACAAATGAGGAAACTGAACCCAAGAAAGCTTAAATGACTCACTCAAAGTAAAATAGATAACAATTCAAATTTATACACAAGTTTTCTGATAGACAAATCTAAATTCCCTATTCTTTTCATTATATTATGCCTTTTATCTTTAAATATGGTTGAGTGACCCAGGAATATTTCAAAAGTGTTAACAAATCTGAAAAAAAAAATGAATGGGGTGGCTAAGGTGTCGCAGTGGATAGAGCACTGGCCCTGGAGTCAAGAGTACCTGAGTTCAAATCCAGCCTCAGACACTTAATAATTACTTAGCTGTGTGACCTTGGGCAAGCTACTTAACCCCATTTGCCTTGCCAAAAAAAAAGAAAAAAATGAAGCATCTAAAATATTACATGAAAGTGAAAAAAATTTCTATATTAAGAAACAGAGATTATATAGTAGAGGCTATATGGAATAATGCACAATCTTACTAGCATTTAAAGAATTGTAAGCTAAAATAATTTAAAGACACTATGAAGCCAACACAAAAAATTATGAGCCCCATTTTTGGAGGATATATGGGGAAATAGGTGGAAAAGCACTGTTCATAGCACTATGAATTATTATTGATTTTCTTTCTAGAAATTAAATAGACAATCTGTAAAAACAGATATAAAAAGAGTTCATACTACTGAGTCTAATACTTTTATTCTCACAATATATCCAAGGAAGTAACCCAAAAGAAAATGTACTAATATCTACAAAAATGCTTCTAGCAGGGCAGCTAGGTGGTGCAGTGGATAGAGCACCAGCCCTAGAGTTAGGAGGACCTGAGTTCAAATGGGACCTCAGACATTTAATAGTTACCTAGCTGTGTGGCCTTGGGCAAGCCACTTAATCCCATTGCCTTGCAAAAAGAAAACAAAACAAACCCAAAACATTAAGTAGTACAATACATACTACATATATCAAAATCTTGATAAATATAATTTATAAGATTAGAAGAGAATTTAGTGAGAAGTGACCTCTGGTTTAGTGTGAGGTTTTGACTGGGATTCAAACATAATTGATATCCAATGTGCATTCAACAAGGTTACATTCAAGTAAAGGAAGGTGACAGGCAGGTTGGTAGTGAGTTAACTCAGAGTGCTGGTCTTAATCATCTTCCTAACACTTACTAGTTGTGTGATCCTAGGGAAGACATTTAATCTTTGCTTGCCTGAGATTGCTCAACTGCAAAATGGAGATACCCACACTGCCATATAAGGCTATTGTGAGAATCAAATGAGATAATGCTTGTAACAAGGATAAAGATAGTAGTCAAAAAAAATCATGAAAACTTGGATTAATAGCTTGATCTACAATTGATAGAAATAAATTTTCTACTATTGGAGGGCTACTAACAAATATTATAATTGAATAAAAACCTAAAAAAAAGATATATTTGGGGGAAACTGGGTGTCAAGCTGGAAATGCAAATTAAAAATCTTCCTAGTGATAGTTCTTCCAATTTCCAAGATAGCTTGGGGATTATTAAGAGAATATTAGTGGCAAGAGTTCTTTCAACTATTTATGTGCCCCTGCTCCTATCATTCATTTAGGTTTTAATCCAGGGCAGAATCACTTAGGCAAGTAAGAGAGACTAGGAATCATAACTTTTTAGTGGCACCATTTGAACAGGCTCTGCTTACAGGCAGACAGAGTGTTTGGAGACAGCAAAAAAAATCACTTTATCTTTTATGGCAACGATATTTTTAAAGTATCTCTATTATACAAACAATTACATTTTTAAAGAAAACTGTTTAACTGAAATGTCCATGCTGACTACAACAGAATGAATGTTACACAAAAAATATCCTTGGAGAAAGGCAGTAAAAAGAGGGGTTAGGTAGATAACAAATAATCAAGAGTAGAAGGAAGGAAGGAAGGAAGGAAGGAAGGAAGGAAGGAAGGAAGGAAGGAAGGAAGGAGGGAGGGAGGGAGGGAGGGAGGGAGGGAAGGAAGGAAGGAGGGAAGGAGGGAAGGAAGAAGGGAAGGAAGGAAGGAAGGAAGGAAGGAAGAGAGCGAGAAAAGGAGGGAGAAAGGGAAAGAGGGAGACCATATGGCCATTTTTAGCACATATTCTAATGAGATAACACATTAAAAGCTATTAAAAATAAAATTCAAGTGTATTAAAAATATGCATGTAGCATAGGGGGAGTGAAGAGATTAGAGAAAATCTTATGAAGGTCTCATGAAAAAGATCATATTGGATTTGGGACTTGAAGTATGAATTGGATTTTGATATACATATGAGAAAGGCAGTTGTGGGAAGTTTATATTTTTCATAAACTGACATCTGTTTAATACTTTGAGATTTGCAAACTGTTATATCCATGATCTCCTTTGAGACTCAATATGTGACAGGTGAAGGGGGAAGCTATTCTGAGAGTAATGTTTAATACTTTGAGATTTGCAAACAGTTATATCCATGATCTCCTTTGAGACTCAATATGTGACAGGTGAAGGGGGAAGCTATTCTGAGAGTATGGGAAATCATGAAAACTTACCAGGATCTACACTTAGGAATCCACAAGTTGTTAAATGGACAGTCCCTCAAAAAAGGCAACAAGTGAGAGAAAAAGGAAGCTTTGTTAGTTGCTTTGGGGATGGGGGTGTGTGGAAACCTGAGGTTTATCAACTTACATACAATCAATCTGTTAAATACCCATCATCATTATTATTGAGATATAGGGAATTAGACTCTTCTTTATCAGATTCATACTCATCCCTTAGCCGCCCTTTAGTGTTCAGTGTGTTAACATTTATTTTTTTACCTAATTTCACCTATATTAAAAAGTCTTATATTAGGAGGATTAAATTTCATACACCCTTTGCTTCAAGTCTGCAATTTCTTGTGGATAGGTTTCATATTCACCTAGAGATCCGGTTCTAGGATGTGCCAAAATTGTGGCTTGGGTGGGAGGGTTCTGGTATATTTTATTGGTTCTGAATGTTTTAACTCTTAAATCATATAATAAATAACATGCAGAATCAATTTAAAGCAATTTTTATCAGTGGGAATTCTAGATTAGAATTAATTTTAATGAAGAATATAACTTTGCAAATGGAGTAAAAAAAAATATGTTTCTGGATTTTGCAACTCACCTTTCTCCAAGTGGAGTATCTGGTAGACTTATAAATGAAGGGAAATCCAAAGTGTTTAGAACTGGATAGGCATGGATTGGAATAAGCAAAGTTTCATCTCCCTGAAAAAAATAAAAATAAATTCAAATAATACTGAAAATAAGAATGTTTATTTTATTTAATCTTGATTTATTTGCTTTTTTCTCTTCACTTTTTATTTCATTTTTTTCCAATTACATCCAAAGGTAGTTTTCAACATTCATACATTTGCAAGCTTTTGAGTTCCACATTTTTCTATCACCCTCCTTTCCCTCCCTCCTTCCCATGGTAGCAAACAATTTGATAGAGATTGCACATGTACAATGATGTTTAATACATTTTCATATTAGTCATGTTGTGAGAGGACTTATACTAAGGGGGGAAAGAAAAAACATAAAAGAAAATTTCAAAAAGGGAACATAATATCCTTTGCTCTGCATTCAGACTCCATAGTTTTACTCTGGATGTGGAAGGCATTTTCCATAACAGGTCTCTTGATCACTGAACTACTGAGAACTGCATCCATCATGTTGGGTCATCTCACCATGTTAATATATACAGTGTTCTTCTGGTTCTGCTCACTTCATCCAGCATCAGTTCATGCAAGTCTTCTAGGCTTTTCTAAAGTCTAACTGCTGATTATTTCTTTTTTTCTTTTTTTATAAGGTAATGGGATTAAGTGACTTCCCCAAGGTCACCCAGTTAGGGAATTATTAAGTGTCTGAGACGAGATTTGAACTCAGATCTTCCTAACTTCAGCTGCCTCTGCTCATGATTTCTTACAGAAAATTTCTTACTCCATCACCTTACTTTTTCAGTCATTCCCCAATTGATGGGCATCCCCTCAATTCCCAATTCTTTGCCATTACAAAAAGAGCTGCTATAAATATTTTTGGTACATGTGGGTCTTTTCTTTATGTTTTTTTTAGGATATAGACCTAGGAGAGATCCTGGGAGACTCAAAGAGTATGTACAGTTTTATTGCTCTTTGGGCACGGTCTCCAAAATGGTCGGATCAGTTCACATCTTCATCAACAGTGCATTAGTATCCCAATTTTGCCCCATTCTCTCCAACATTGATAATTTTCCTTTTGTAAATCATTTTAATCAACCTGATAGGTGTGAGATTATGCCTTAGAGTTGTTTTAATTTGCATTTCTCTATTCAGTGATTTGGAGCATTTTTTCATATGACCATAAATAGTTTTAATTTCTTCATCTGAAAATTGACTGTTCATATACTTTCATCCTTTTATTGAAGAACAACTTGTAGTCTTATAAATTTGACTCAGTTGTCTACATATTATAGAGATGAGTCCTTTGTCAGAAACATTAGCTATGAAAATTGCTCCCCAGCTTTCTGCATTCCTTCTAATCTTGATTGCAATGTAATTGAAATCCTTTTTAATTGAATTTAGTCAAAATTATCTATTTTGTAAATTTTTTTTGTTTTTTTAGTTTTTTTGCAAGGCAAATGGGGTTAAGTGACTTGCCCAAGGCCACACATCTAGGTAATTATTAAGTGTCGGAGACCAGATTTGAACCCAGGTACTCCTGACTCCAGGTGCCTTATCCATCGCACCACCTAGCCACCCCCATTTTGTAAATTATAATGTTCTCCATCTCTTGTTTGGTTATAAACTTCTCTCTTCTCCATAGATCTGACAGATTATTTTTTGTTCTCCTTATCGGCTTATGATATCACACTTTATGTCTAAATCCTGTATCTATTTCAACCTTATTTTGGTATAGGGTGCGAGATGTGGGTCTAAGCCTAGTTTTTGTCATTTTATTTTCCAGTTTTCCCAACAATTTTTGTCAAATAGTGAGTTCTTATTCCAGAAGCTAGAGTCTTTGGGCTTATCAAATAATAGTCATTTACTATTGTTTCTTTTGTACCTAATCTATTCCATTATTTACTTCTCTATTTTTTAATTTTTATTTTTTTAGAGTTTGCAAGGCAAATGGGGTTAAGAGGTTTGCCCAAGGCCACACAGCTAGCTAATTATTAAGTGCCTGAGGTTGGATTTGAACTCAGGTACTCCTGACTCCAGGGCTGGTTCTCTATCCATTGCACCACCTAGCCACCCCTACTTCTCTTATTTCTTAGCCAGAATCAGGCAGCTTTGATGACTGCTGCTTTATAATATAGTTTTAGACCTGTTATGGTTAAATCACCTTTATTTGCATTTTTTTTCATTAATTCCCTTGATATTCTTGACCTATTGTTACTCCAGATGAATTTTATTACTATTTTTTGGAGTTTTGTAGCAGTTTTTTTCATAGTTTTTTTTCATAGTTTGATTGGAGTGGTACTGAATAAATAATTTAAGTAGAATTTTCAAATAAAAATATTTTTTAAAAAATTTGTGCATGCAATATTTTTCCTAACAGTTCCCCAAAAGACTTCCTGAAGAGGTTTGTATATTTATTGTTGAAAATGTTAAGATGTCTTAGCCTTAGAACTTTGATAAAAATTCAAGGATTCCTCAGCACCTTTCTTTAAAAACAATTTTCAACACTCAAAATATACAGGGATGTTCTTGACAAATGTATTAATTACTTTTATTTCAAAAGAGATAAAGGAAAGAAAATTCTTAGCAGGATTAAAGGAAAATTCAGAGGCTACAATTTCAAGTAGCTAGTTGAAGGACAGGTATGGGTGTTGGGAGATGGGTTTAAGCTTTGGTTTACACATTCACTTGGTGATCTAAGTAGAGAAGTCTCTAGTATATATATATATATATATATATATAATATATATATATTATATATATGTTTACTCAAAATGGCTTGTTGCATTTTTATGCTATTTTAAGGTTCATAAAATATTTTACAAGCATCTCATTTTATTCTCAAAACAAGCCTTAGTGATATGTGATATGTGCTATTATACTCATTCTATTTTTAAAAAGAGGAAACTAGGCCAATGAATTTAATATTATTGTTGGGTTCATTGAGGAATATCGCTGGTGAATTTCTTAAAATCATATAAATGTTACAAAATATCTATATACCAGGCATTCTCAAATGTGTTGGTCTCAGAAATTCTTTACTCTCTTAAAGAAATTATTGAGGACCCTAGAAAGATTGAATGAGTTATATCAATTGACAATTATCAAATTAAAAATGAAAATGTCTTAATAACATCATGAAAGTAGTTTTGACCTTGTGTTCACCACTTCTTCCCAAAGGGGCTCAGGAACTATATATTGGGAAATGTTGCTTTATACCCTAGTTTGAGTTCAGGGTTATTTTTTTTAGCTCAAAATATTTCTTTTTTCTATTTATAAAGGTTTTTGCTATCCCTTTTAAAAACTTAATTTGTTATTATGACTCACTTTTCAGTTTCTATAAAACTAGGGAATAGTTAACTCTAAGGGTTCATTTTCAACAGGAGCAAAGAGTTACTAAAAGAATGAATTGTAGAATATAATGCCAATGAATATTAGAGGGATTTTCCAGAAACTCATTTCTCTGACTAGATTTAAGAAAGGGCAAGCAACCAATACCTGAGGCAAAATCCTGCCCGGAGACAGGAGGACAAGTAGGCATATTTATTCATGCAAATGGAAGAAATTTTAAAGGATAAGTAGCATGGTGAATAGAGCCCTGGAATGAGCAGGAACTTCATTTAAATTGAGCTTCTGCTCAATAAATGTTAGCTATGTGACCTTGGGCAAAAGCCACTTAACCCCAACTGTTCCCACCCCAAAGACAAAGGATAGCATACAGAATAGAAGCAAATACTAATACAAAGCCAGATAGCCCTTGAAAGCATCCCTTTTGCACAGCACAGATGTGTAAATTTAGAGAATCCACTTCAAATGTTCACATGTCCTATTTGTGTCCAAACTGAGGTAGGACATGTTGATCACCACAGTTGAACATATTATAACTTGACTCTTACATAGTGACATAATTTTGATCCTCTTTGAGAATGAAGGACAACAACCAACCATATACATAATATACCTGATAATCCTAGTAATAACTATGAATAAAGGAAAATTAAGGAACATATAGTAAACATTTGTTTTAAGAATACATGTATATTAGTTCTATACTTATAACCTATATTAGAGGGAAGGGAGAGAGGGGGAAAATGTGATACTCAAAACTTTACAAAAAATGATTGCTAAAACTAATCTTTGATGCAGTTGGAGAATATATGTAACCAAAAAAGGACATTATTGTGTAATAAGTTTTAGAAAGAATTTTACCCCAAATAATTAATAAAAATTTTTTTAAAAAAAGTTTGATTAAGGGACAGCCAAGTAATACAGTGGATAGAGTACCAGTTCTGGAGTCAGGAGGACCTGAGTTCAAATCCAACCTCAGACACACACTTAATCCTTAGCTGTGTGGCTTTGGACAAATCACTAAACCCCACTGCATTGCAAAAATTAAAAAAAAAAAGGTTTGCTACATAAAGAGTTAGGGATGAGGGCTGGCCTTGTGATTCCATTAATGCTGGGGAAAATTTCCCTTTCTAAGGTAGGACTGCATCTTCTCTTAAAGAGATGCTGAGGGATGGCTAGGGCCTAGTGTATACAGCTCCTAGTGTATACAGCCTTAGAGTCAGGAGTACCTGAGTTAAAATCCAGGCTCAGACACTTAATAATTACCTAGCTGTGTGGCCTTAGGCAAGCCACTTAACCCCATTTGCCTTGCAAAAACCTGAAAAAAAAAATGCTGAGAGAACTCCTATCAGTTAAGTGATTTTTCCACTGTCCCATTCATTATGGGTCAGAGACTGGATGTGAACTGAAGTCTTTCTGGTTTCAAGGGCAGCCCTCTGTCCACTCTGCCTCCATGTTGGTTCTTACCTAAAAGGTTACCTATTCAAAAATATGGAAGTTTACTCTTGTTAAACAATTAATCATCTTGGTAGGACTGACAACTGGAGTGTTACACTGACTTTAAGATCCAAGAAAACCATAACTAAAGTGTAGAAAGACTGAATAATTTTGTTATTACAAGTGCAAGAGTTAAAGCACCTGTCTGCCTCACTCACAAGCTAGGGTGCTCATTTATTAAATCACTCAATCCCTTTACAATTCCCAAAGATGCTGACAGGGTCATAAAAATATTTTGTTACCAAAAGAAATCAAAACAAAACAAAAAATTCCACTGTTACCATTTATTTTCTTATTATTTGTACCTAGAACCTCAGTTCTTCAAGAAATTTTAGAAGCTTACCTGACAGTGGAGGCGGATACAATCATAATAATAACGGCACTCATCTGGAGAAAATTCAACTGTCACCTTAAGGGACAAGCCAGGAACAATTCGATGCTGTAAGATCAAGTAAGTTTTGATCAATCCATGGTTGCTTAATAAAAGCAAAGATGATTCTTAAAGAAACTGAAAATGGACATATGAGGAAACAGAAGGAAATAGATTGTAATTAACACTTACTTTTTTAGTGTACTTGATCTCAAAATATTTGGTTTGGGGAGGCAGAATATGGAGATTTATGACGTCATTAGAAACATTAATCAGAGTCTGTAGGAAAATTTATTTAAAAGCGTTAAAATACAAAGTACTCTCTTACTAATTTGTTCAGCATATGGTCTAAACCAACTGAATTAAGGGACCTTCCTACTGGCTGGGGTTATATACTATTGATCACTGGTAGGGAAACCAGGTCAAAGACTGGCTAACTCAGGACGTCATTCCTTTATAGAGTACAGTTTTCATATGTGAGGAACATCTTGGTTTCTTTGACAAAATGGGGCAAAGTTAGGTAACAGAAAAATATTTGACAATCTTAATTTTAAAATGAAAAAGATACAATTTACTTCATTCAACAATTTAAATCAACAAATTGTTATTGAAAGCCATATTCACTTAAATTGAGTCAGCCTGGATTGTGATTTATATCAAGGATAGAGAGATAAGAAATATCAGAATAAGGTGACAAGTTGGATATTTTACTAAAAAGGGGAGAGAAAGATTTTGACTTTTTCTTAAGACACTGAAAAAAAGAAAACTGAAAAATAAGAATGTTTATTCTAAAATGTGGATGACAAGAAGAAAAAGAGAGGTGATGGACTGAAATTGCAGAACAAGATATACATTTTCAGACAGTCAATATCAGAATTTGTTTTTCTTGCCTATTCAGGGACCTATTTTTCCTCCTCCTCCTTCCAAATGAAGATGAAGAGTAGGAGAGGGAGAGGGAGATGATAGGGTTAAGATAGCCCCCTACCAAAAAAAAAAGAAAGGAAAAGGAAAAGAAAGTGAACTTTTAAGCGATAAAAAAAACTGCACAGAACAGAACTGAAGGCTAGAAAGAATTATGCATTAGTGTGTTGGCTGAAAATTACATGTTTAATACATTATATGTTTATAATAATAGCCAAACTGTACATAACAAAGATTCACAATTTCATGATTAACTTCTTTTATCTGTTCTACAAAGAAATACTAATTTTACTTGATGTTTATTAAGGTTAGAATTAGTAACAAAGTCTTAAAAAAAATCCTTGCAATTACAATACCAAAGGGGGAAAGGAAGAGGGGGGAGAGACAGACAGACACAGAGAGAGAGAGAGAGAGAGACAGACACACAGAGACACAGAGACAGAAAGACAGCAAGAGAGAGACAGAGACAGAGAGAGATACAGAGCAGAGAGACAAAGACAGAGAGAGGGTGGGAGGGAAAGAGAAAAGGAGAGGGGAAAGGAGGGAGGGAGGGGGAAGGAGGGAAGGAGGAGGGGAGGGGGAAAGAGAGGGAGAGGCAAAGAGAAAGGAGCAATTTGTTACAACAAGACAATTTGAACTAATTTATTGCTTAAAAATATTGGGTTTTTTTAATATTTAAAAATGTAGTATCCCCAAAGACAAATAATCAATAAACACAAATTAGGAAAACAATCTTAAATGAATATTTGTTAAAAAAAAACAAATTAACAGGGGCAGCTAGGTGGCTCAGTGGATAGAGCACCAGACCTGGAGTCTGAGTTCAAATTCGATTTCAGACAGTCAATAATTACCTAGCTGTGTGGCCTTAGGCAAGTCACTTAAGCCCATTGCCTTGCAAAAACTAAAAAAAAAATTAACAAATGTCTGTATTTCCTCACTTTACCTTTCCAAGTCCTGCTGAAGTTCAACTTTTGTCTTTAATCTTTTTCTCACACATTTCACAAACATTACAAATAGTTACAGTTCTCTTTATGTCACTTTGTATGTCTTCATATAAATCTGAATTTCCTTGTATTCATATTAGCCATTTTATAGCAACATAATTTTCCACCCTATCAGTGTGTCAAATTTATTCAACTATTTCTTCAATCACTGAATATAGGTTGTTTATAGTTTTTTCTATTACAAGTATTGCAAATTAATATTTTTGAATTGCTATGAATATTGGTGTCCTTTTAAGACTATTTTAAGATAGTTTTGGAGAAGGAAATAGCAAACTGTTAAGGTCCGAGAAAAGTCCCCAATTACAGAACAGAGGCACTCGACACGATGGAGATGCAATAGCAAGGGTTTATTAAACTAGCTCGAGCTAGGGTTCCGTCCTAGGTCAGGGCTAGGATCCTGGAACCCTGAGTAAAGAGAGGAGAGACCTTATATATTGTTCAGTAGGGGATTTCCAAGCCTCTGCTGGTTGTCTTGAGATAGTGTGGCATGTTATCATTGAATGCAGGTCCTCGGGGAGGTTCCCCCGTTGCATGGTCCAATAGGTGACCAGGCAGAAACTTAGCAGCAGAATTTAGGCAAAAGTTCATAGGTTTCAGAACTCAGGGTCTTACAAAACCACTCTAGCATCTTTGCCAAGAAAAACCCAAATAGAATCATGAAGAGTTGGATAACACTAAAATGACTGAACAAGAAGAAGGATAGTTTTAGGATAAAAATCACTTTATAATATTTTAAAGATAAAAATACTAGATATTGGATTTTAAAAATGATTAATTGGTACTTTAGTCACCTCCATAGAATTTTGTCTTATAACTAATTAGCATAAGATAAAATATTTTCCATTTCTGAAAATCTAAACTTCAGTCAACACCTATAATCTACCATTTGTAATCCTATCACCAAGTTACCTACAGTATTCTGAAAATTGTGACCTAGTAATGGAATTTCTGGATCAAAAGGTACCAATTTTGTGACTTGTATTTTGTCATACAGCATCAAAAAATATTAAAGTTTATTTCCCTACAACTCCACAAACATTAATTTTTTTAAAATTGGATTTCATTCCTTTTGTCATCAACATACTGTCTCTTTCTTCCATAAGTTTAAGTCTTTAACTTTAATCTATCACCAGTTGTCACCACATACTGGTGGTTCTGGAGACAATTTAAATTCAACATGTTCAAAATTGAACTCACTTTCTTTTCTCCCTTAACTCCTTACACTTCCAAATTCCTATTTCTGTTAAAATTACCATCAGCCTTTACTTTCCCCATTTCCACCCCGCCCCACCTTCTCCAACTAATCCCAGGCTGCTCCAGAAGTCTTTTGGTAAGATCAGGTGGCTTTGCTGAGTGCTTAACTGCTTAAAGAATTGAAAGGAGATGAAAGCCAGCAATTCCACTTCTCCTGAGAACTATCAAGCTTTACCAGTGCTCTGTCTCTATGCTTTGTAGTACCCTGGCACTGTTAACTAATTAAGTTATCTAAGGACCTCTGGACCCATCAAACTCTAGTTACTGAACTCTCAGGACTTTGGGAGCTTTCCATTATGTGTTAATTGCCCCCAGTTAAAGTTAAGAAATCTTTGAGAGCAGGAATTAGTTATTTCTATTTGTAGCTCAAGTAGTTACCCTGGTTTCTAAGCACATGAATTAAATAAATGCTTTTTCATTCATTCACTACCACCTGTGACCTTACACATTAATCAGTAACCAAACTTTGCTGTTTCTGTTTCCAAAATATCTCTCTAATCTGACTCCTTTCTCTGTATTTAAAAAACTACCATTTTAGTTCAGATCCCCATTACCTCTTACTTAAATTATTGCAACAACCTTCTAATCGGTATCTCTCCCTTTATTTTCTTTCCATTCCAGTTCACCCTACACATTTGCTATCAAAGCAATTATCCTGTAGAGTACATCTGATTATATGACTGTCCTCAATCAATTCTTGTGACTTCCTATAGGCTCTAAGATAAAACGTAAACTTTTCTGTTTGGCCTTGAAAGCAGGGGTGGGAAAATTTTTTAACTGCCAAAACTTAAACTTTAAAATTAGCCTGCTATATTAATTCACTCCTAAAAAGCTCCTAGATGTATTGAATTTTGAGTCCTGCCTCTGGAATGCAAACTACTGGAAGGATGTAGCACACAAATATTTTAAGTAAATACAAGATAATCTAAGCAGAGAGAAATTATTAATGACTAAAGGGATCAGGAAAGTTTCCCCAAAGGCGATAGCATGCAAACTGAGTCCAGAAAAAAGACAGAGATTCTAAGAGATGATCATGATAGTACAAAAAGCATTTTAAACAGAGAGAGAGAGAGAGAGAGAGAGAGAGAGAGAGAGAGAGCATTATGAAGATAATAGAGGCAAGAGATTGCAGAGTTTAGATAATAGAAAGCAGGCTGGACCCAGATTTGAAAGGGAATAATGTAAAATAAAGTTAAAATCAGATTGTGAAGGATACCAAATAGCAAACTGAGTTTGCATTTGAATCTAAAAACAATAGTTCTTGATCAAAGGAGTGATCTGGTTAGACTTGTGCTTTATATTATTTTGGCACCTGTGTAGAAGAATAGTGGTGAAAGAAAAGACAAGAAGTCTTGAGTACAAATGGTTGTTTTCCTTTGTACTCAAAGAACCAAAATGACATCACTATGTTGGAGTCAAGGCTGATGAGATAGGCTCATAAGGCTCTACCACATGGTGCTCACAAGTAATCCACATTAACATTTAGAGTGGAGATGTTTCTCAATTTACACATCTCAAATTTCTTTTGACTTACTGAAATTCTGCCTTGCTCATAGAGCATAGTGCCTTCTTTGATGTAGGCAGACCATGCTAGGTAGTCCTGTGCCAGTGTCTTCCATGTCTTGGAGACAATTCCAAAGATCTTCAGAAAGACTGAGCATGTCCTTATATTATTTCTTCCTACCCCAGTATAAGTGCCTACTTTTTGTGAGTTTTTTAGGCAAACAGTGTGGCTAGCACAATGGAGTTGTGCTCTCTGCAGTAGGGTTTAAATGCCTGGAAGGTTGACTGGAAAAAGGACCTCAGTGTCCAGTACCAGGAGAACTTCAGAATCTTCTTAAGACAACTCAAATTGAAGTGATTCAGTTTCCTGGCAAGGCACTTGGAGACTGTACAAGTTTCACAGACATACAATGAGGCAGCACAACAGTTCTATCATGAACTTTAATTTGGTGGGCAGTCTAATAGCTCTTGTCTCCTATATTTTCCTTCGTAACCTCTCAAACACTGAAATAGCTCTGGCAATGCTGGTGTTAACCTCATTATCACTGTGTACATCCCTGGAAAGTATATCGCCAAGATACATGAACTTATCTGCAGTATTCAAAATTTCTCCATTTGCTGTAATTGATGGTTCCCATTCATCCCACGGATGAATGATATAGTGCTGTTTGATGGAGAATCTATGTATTCTTGATATTTAGTGTGAGGCTAAAATTAGCACATGCATTGAAAAATCAGTTCATGCTTCATTGCATCTCAGTTTCAGAGGCTGCATTGAGTGTATAATCATCTGTAAAAAAAAATTATAACCAACTCTCCATCCATTTTAGTCTTTACTTGTAGCCTTTTCAGGTTGGATGATGTTTGTTTTTCATTCTCAAAGATCATGACATCAAGGAGGTGACACCATGACAAGTACATGAATTGGATTCGAAGGAGGAAGTGCTAAGTCACCAACCTCACTTTCTCTTCCAGAGCCATCTGGGTCTAGTGGCCAGATATGAGATGACCCTGAATGTGAGGTACAGTTAAGTGACTTGTCCAAGGTCACACAGCTAGTACGAGGCAAGTGTCTGAAAGGCTGGATTTGAACCCCCATTCTTCTGACTCCAAAGCCAGTGCTCTATCCACTGTACTACTTAGCTGCCCTTCAGATTAATTAATTAAAATCAGTGCAGTACCTGACCTTGATATCATTTTCATCTTCTTTGAAGGTATCTAACAACATTGCTGAAAACATCATCTAAAAAGCATGGGAGCCAAGTTCACAGACTTGCTTCACTCCATTAGTAACCAGGAATGTGTGAGAGCATCATCTATTATCAGAACCTGAACAAGCACACCAAGAAATTGATGTACAATACTGAAGAACTTTTCCGGGCAACTAAATTTTGATATAATTTTCCACAAAGCCTCACGATTAATAGTAATGCCTTGGTCAGATCAACAAATATTGTATACAGACCTCTGTTTTGCTTTTTGGCATTTCTCCTGGAGTTGTTGGACATTAAATACCATATTAATCATTCCTCAGGCCTCTCTCTCTCTCTCTCTCTCTCTCTCTCTCTCTCTCTCTCTCTCTCTCTCTCTCTCTCTCTCTCATAGATACTCGTCTTCCAGGTGAAGGATTAGCCTTTTAAAGAGGACTCTAGCAAGAATCTTGCCAACAGTGACAGAGAGAGAGAGAGAGAGAGAGAGAGAGAGAGAGAGAGAGAGAGAGAGAGAGAGAGTTCACTGTGTTTAACCTTTATAGAGATGGACAATGGAGGCATCCTTGAAATCCTGGGGGATAATCTCCTCTTGCTATATAACCCAGAAAATTTCTGCCAGTGTTTATATGAGTAATGGATCCCCAATCTTGTAAATCTCAGTTGGAATAGAATCAGCACCAGGCACTTTGCCACATGAGAGGAGACTATTGGCATTCAAAACCTCTTCTTCTTCAATTGGAAATTTGAATAGTGAGGGATTGATTTCAACCTGAAATATATGGTCAATAACTCCAGTGTTGATTGATTGATGGCTTTCATAGTTGAGAACACTTTGGAAGTGTGTTTAACCATCTCTCTAGGATCATGTGGCTCCATTAACACTGAGAAGGTTAGATACATCACAGATCTTTGTTCCATAAAGAGCCATTAGAACATCATGAAAAGTGCTTTGGATTATTACTATAAATATAAAACTGAATTTCATCTTCCTTTTTAGTGAACCAAGAATCCTACATCTTTCTAAGTTTCATTCACAATTTACTTTTGATGGAATTAAATACTGCCTTTAGAGATGGATGAACTATGCTGCTGGTAAATCCTATGGAGTTCTCATTTATCATTCAGCAGCTTCATAATTTCCTCATCATTTTCATCAAAACCAGTCTTGATGTTTGTGAGTATTCTGACTCACATCAGTAAATGCAGTGCTGTACACCAAATCTCTAAAAATTGCCCACTCCTTTTCTGCTCAGGTGTTGTAGCCATGTGCTGGCTTGGTTTTACCTCCAAATTAGCAATGAACTGTGAAGCACTCATCTTTTGACATTAAGTCTTTTGGTAGTGGTCTTGTCCTGGGGTCACCATTTTTATTGAATGAAAACATTTAGCTTGGAGAGGTTGTCTACAATGAGTCCAACACTCTGTACCATACATTATTTTTTGCCACTCTCACATCCTGTCTGTCTCTTCTCCTCATAATGACATAGACCATCAAATACTAAATGCTTACTTTGAGGGTACATCCATTAAGTTTTATTGTATTTAGGTAAATGGAAGACAGTGTTGGTAATGAGATGCACAAGTCTTAAGTAGTAAGTGACCCCATTGCTATTGTTGGTTCTGACTCTATTCTTCCCAAGTTCTTCCTTCCATGTCTAGTAGTCTGTGCCTATTCTTGCATTAAAGTCATCCAAAATTATAAGCTTGTCCTCTTTCAGCACACTGGTAATGAGGATCTTGATGTTTTCAAAAAATTTTTCTCAACAGGGCTCATCATGGTGGGTACAAATGTATTGATAATGATGCAAATGACAATTACATTGTCACAAGTCTGTCATTCACTGGTTTTGGTAGGCATACAAGCTTGTTGACTACATTAGTTTTGATTGTAAAACCCATGTTAACTTCACAGAGCCCCCCTTCACTGTGGCCACTGTAGAAAAATGAGTATTCATCTCTGACTTCAGTAATCTTGCTTTCATTATTCAACCTTGTTTCATTCAGAATTCTGCTGAATTCTCTTGCAAGAAGAGCTGTTCATCTTTCCGGTCTATTGATTTCATGATTTCCATAAGTGTATACACATTCCATGTACTGATGGTGAGTAGAATCATCATTGCAAAAGTTTTGCACATTTTTTGTGTTTTGACCACAATGTGGGGTCCCTGCCTGTTGAAATAAGCAGGCCAGGGTTGTATGAAGAAACAATTTTAGGGCACCTTTTCTAGCCCTTTCTTCACACTAGGAGGTGAGTAGTGTTGGTGCTAAAAGAAGGCTGATAAGGGGGCAACTAGGTGGTGCAGTGGATAGAGCACTAGCCACAGGAGGACCTGAGTTCAGACACAATAATTACCTAGCTGTGTGGCCTTTGGCAAGTCGTAATCCCATTGCCTTGCAAAAACCTAAAAAAAAAAAAAACCCAAAATAAAAAAAGACTGATCAGCTACTAATTGCAGTCACTGAATACCTCTGCTGCTCCTAGTGAGAAGAGGACCCTATGACATGCATACAACCTGTGTGCAGGGTTGTGACTACAGCTTCCAGTATATCCACACCTGCTGCTTTTGTCACCTGCCTGTCACCACAGGATTTTGAGATAGGCAAAAATAGCAAAATGGATGGATAATATCTTCTAATTTATGCATAGATTGAATTTAAGTGATGCAGAGTTTCACAAAATTGTCAGCCTCTCTCTCTCTCTTGACAAAGTCAAGATAACCAATGATACTTTGGGATGCAGTGGAAGACTTCTGTGTCTCCAATGTCTAGCCAAGCTCTAAGCACTTCATAATGCTTGCTTAAGCCTCCTACATGGAAATCGATAAGTATTCACATGCTTGAGGTAGACAGCCCCCTAGGTCACCAAAAGGATTGAGACCCTTTGGTTACCCTGAACCTGGTTTAGCCTATCTGCCAAAAATGACTTACTGGGCTGTGGTTGTTGTGCATGTTACAGCTTCTTGGGGTCATAGGTGAGAGTAGGGTGAGACAGGTGGACATTAAAGGTAGATGACCAGTCCTCACACCAGAGGTACTAACCTTCCTGAACATACCCTATACCCCATGCAAACATTAGAAAGTTATTGTATGGGGGGGGCGGCTAGGTGGTGTAGTGGATAAAGCACTAGCCTTGGAGTCAGGAGTACCTGGGTTCAAATCCGGTCTCAGACACTTAATAATTACCTAGCTGTGTGGCCTTGGGCAAACCACTTAACCCCATTTGCCTTACAAAAACCTAAAAAAACAGTTATTGTATAATAATACTTGGAAAGCAAACTTTGAAAGACTTAGGAACTCCTGATGAATATAATGGTACCAAATCATGCATCCAGAAGATTCATGATGAAACACCATCCACTCCAGAAAATGAACTGATGTACCCATAGTGCTGGTTGAAGGGGTTTATTTTGGTTTGGTTTTGGCTTTAGTTTTGGACATGGTTAATGTGGGAATCTCTTTTTCTAGAAAATACATATTTGTAATGGATTTTGTTTTTCTTGCTTTCTTAATGGAAGGGGAAAGAAAGAGAGAAAAGTGAAATTTTTGAACTGAAAGTAAAACTGAATTTAGGGTTTTTTTGCAAGGCAGTGGGGTTAAGTGGCTTGCCCAAGGCCACACAGCTAGGTAATTATTAAGTGTCTGAGGGTGGATTTGAACTGAGGTACTATTGACTCCAGGGCATGTGCTCTATCCACTGCACCACCTAGCTGCCCCAATAAAACTGAATTTAAAAAGCCCTCAGCAAGTGGTGATGAGGGTCTTAATTAGATAGTGGCTGTATAACTAGAGAGGAGCTAGATGAGAAATGTGAACATAGAATCAGTAAGATGTGGCATTTATTTTAACTGGATGTAGGATTGGGAGAAAGATTGAGGAGAAGGAATAAACTGAAGATACTTTAAAGTTGTGAATCTAGGCAGTTGGAAGGACGATGGCACTCTCAACAGAACTAGTTTAGTGTGAGGATGTATTTAATGAAGGAAGATAATGGGTTTGTTTTGGAATATTGATTTTGAGATAAGTACAGGGCATCCAGTTGAAGATTCATTACACATATTTTTTGTGGTGGGACTGGAGTTCAGGAAGGAGATAAGGTCAAGTATGGGTTTCTAGGTTATGTATGGAGATTGTAATAGAATCCATGGAAGTTTCTGAGGGTCACTGAGAGAGTAGAATGAGAGTTGAGAAGCTCAATAGAAAGCCATCCACAGATATGGGAAAGACATGAGTGATATTTCAGCAATGAAAACTGATCAGATAGGTAGAAGGAGAACCAAGACAGGAAAATATCAGAAAAAGCCAGGGAAGGGGGCAGCTAGGTGGCACAGTGGATAGAGCACTGGCCCTGGAGTCAGGAGTACCTCAGTTCAAATCCAGCCTCAGACACTTTATAATTACCCAGCTGTGTGGCCTTGGGCAAGCCACTTAACCCCATTTGCCTTGCAAAAAAAAAAAAAAGCCAGGGAAGATAGAGGAAGGATTGGTCAATAAGAAAAGTCCAAAAGAGGCAAAAGAGAAGTAAAGAGGCATGGGGACTGAGAAAAGGCCACCAGAATTTATCAATTAAAAAATCAGTGGTAATTCCTGAAAGAATAATTTCAGTTGAATGATGATAATGGAATCCAACTTGCAAGTGGTTGATAAGTGAGTAGAAAATCAATGAAAGTGGACAGCTTTTTCTTGAAATGTGATTATTTAAGTAGATGTTAAACTTCTACTTCAAGAGTCAAGAAATTCAATCTCCTTACAGTCTTCTGAGGTGTTCATTTTATGGAAAGTTGCAATGTTTGCTTTTTTTCTGTGTTTTGTTATGTTACATTATATTACATCACCATTACGTCACATCATATCATGTTATGCTATATTATGCTTTGCTATGCAAAACCCATATTGGACCACTAGAAGACAGAAATGGCAGCCAAGGATGGGGGCCTAGTTCTAACTCCCCAATTCTATATAGCATCCATTGCATTCAGACTATAGAGG
The DNA here is from genome assembly GCF_037893015.1 of Macrotis lagotis. Classification (NCBI taxonomy): domain Eukaryota; kingdom Metazoa; phylum Chordata; class Mammalia; order Peramelemorphia; family Peramelidae; genus Macrotis; species Macrotis lagotis. The sequence continues at coordinate 611,135,380 of NC_133658.1, forward strand.
GTATAGAACAATGGACAACCTGTCCATCAAATTCATGAATGCAAGAACATCTAAAAACTGAGACTACAGATACAGTATGAGAAAAGAGATGACTCAATAAAGCAATACTCCGGGTTAAGAGAAGCCCATAAAGTAAATGCAAAAGAGAATAACTTTAAAAAAATAAGTAAAATCTCAGAGAAAAGTGTGGTTTGACCACCAGAATTCCAAAAATAGTAAAAATGAAGCAAGAGATTAAAAGTGAAATTAGAACTCTTAAGGGGAAAAAAATAAAACAAATAGCTTAGAAAAGAAGGTGAAGAGCCTTACCCAAGTAGTGAACTCTCTGAAAAATAGAATTTAGTCAGTCAGTCAACAAACTTTATTAAGCACTGACAATGTGTTAGAAATAAAAGCCAAAAAACCCAAAAATTTGCCCTCAAGAAACTTACTTTCTAATAGGGAAGACAAGCTATAAGAAATGTTTGTATCCTTCAATCTTACAATTGCATTCTGGTCCTATACAGACAGACTTTGTCCCTACACTCAGGGCTGGGCCAAAGTTGCTTATGCTGATAGTCTAACATATATTCAATAAATTCATATTGTTCCAATTGCAATTTACTCATCCTATTTTTAAAATACTTACCAGAATCTGATGGTAATGTTCTCCAATTTTATAGCTTCCAAAATGTATAATTCCAGGTTCTGCTTTTATAACTTTATTTTGCTCAAGCTTTGTATAAATCTCTATCCACACAATATCAATAAAGACAGCATGAAAAATAATAGAAAAATTAAATTAAGACCAATTATGTCAAATGGATTCCTTTAAATTTCAGGTTTGTACACAGCAGAACTCAAAGAGATGATTCAATATAACATCATGAATTTCCATTTCAGAATGTTTCTTCTTCAAAAGAAAAAACAACAATGCGACAAATACTGCACATTCTTTTCAAAGGTACCCAGCTTTTCAAATTTAGGGCATTTTAAATGTCAGTTAAATTTTTTATTGCTCTTTGAAGCATTACAAGTCATATCTTTCAACAAGATTAATCATTTGTATGATCATTTTTGACAACAAAAGCAGCAGTTAGTATTAATGTACAACATTAAGATTTATAAAATACTTGATATTATATCTCTTTTGGTCCTCACAACAACTTTGTGAGGTAGATATTATCATCTTCATTTTATAAATGAGAGGTAGATATCATTATCTCCATTTATAAATGAGAAAATTGAGGTTCACAGAGGGTTAACTCAGTAAGTATCTGAGGCAGGATTTGAACTCATGTCTTTCTGAGTCCAACGTTCAAGCTACTGGGCCATATAGCTACTTCAGTCTTTAAATGTGTAACATTTTCATTTTACTTAAATAAAATTTCATTTTGTTTAAATCTCTTTCTGGAAAATACATTATTTGCATTTTGTTGGATTATACTTATTAATTATAAGAAAAAGAAAGCAAGTTAGTGGGGAGTGTGAAAAAATGACAACAAAGAAAGAAACAATTCTCAACAAAATATTAAAAATATATATAAGAAAAAAGAAAAGAACACTGAGCAATTTTGTTATTCCTTTTTTAAATTTAATATACATATTTTAAAATGATCTATGTTTAACTGAAGTTCACAGTTCACATACAATCCTCTTTTTTGATTCCTTATGCATTTTTGTAATTATTAATTAAAAATCATAATAAAAAGAAAGTTTTTTAAATAGAAAAATCCATCATGAAATGGTGATATATGAATGTTATAGAATATTATTGTACAGCAAAGATTACAAGGAATACAAAGAAATGCAAAATGTGAAAAAAGATTCAAGAGAAAAAAGCAGAATCATAAGAACAACATATTGAACTGATTTCATTTACAAAAAGGAAGTTAAAACTCAACAAAAGTAAAACTGTATTCAGTGGATAATTTTGATGTCATACTAAAGGGAAGGCAGATGGCCTTCATTTCTTTCATCAATGCATAAATAAAATGATGATCACATGATCAGAGAACTGATGTTGGGGATGGGGGGGGGCAGGGGAAGGCCACCAAGGTTTCAAGGGCAATTGCTTATATTGCAGGTGAGGAAAATTAAAAACCATATAGGTGAAACATCTAACTTGAGATCATATAGGTATTAAGTTGCAAAGGTGAGATTTGTTTTTTAGGTCATCTAACTCCAAATCAATTAAATGTTATTTCATTAATATTGTTGCTCTTTTGCTGATTTTAATATTGGAGAAAACAAATAATTTTGAAAGAAAATTAGTCATAGCACTCTAGATTTTGTTAGAATTTAAAAGAAAATTTTTGGTTTTTGGAAATGTTTTGTATAATGTCTATGATAAAACTCTAGTTTCTGAAAGGACAAGTATTGCATGATCAGAAAATACTTAGTAAGTACCCTTACTAAACTAAGCATTTAATTTTTATTACTATAAACAAATAATAAAAGTAATCCACATTTATATGATACTTTATAGTTCACAAAATACTTTCCTCAAAATAATTCAGATGTAGGCTGTATAATTATGACTAATAGTTTAAAGATGAGGAAACTGAGGTATAGAAAGGTGAAGGGTTATATCCAACTCACAAAGTGTCAGCTCTAGGACTGGAACTCGGCTTCTGACTCCAAGACTAGCACATCTTCCACTCCACTCATGACTTTCCAGGAAACTGAATATACTTCACTTCAAAGACTTGATTTTGATTAGAATAGCATTGTCACATGCCATATGTTATACTCAGGATCTGAGGATTATGAGTTCAGATAAGAGTTCTATATAATCTTCTCAGTTACCAGAACAGAATGTGCTATTTCATCTTTGTGCCAAAGTTTTAAAAATCTGAGTTCACAAAAAAATGTGTTAAACCCTACTCTGCAATGTTGTCAGTTGAAGAGTGGATGATAGAAGCCAATATAAGGTTTTAAAGATATATAGTATTAGCACCAAAGAGATATTCTAGATTCAGGAAAATATGATTTTCTTTAGACCTGTTTTTTCCCCAAATGATGAACTTGTTCTACCTAGTATGACTCCTAAACATATTGAAACACTTACAAGAATCTTAAAAAATGAGGGGGGAAAAAATAAATGTTAGGCAGTTATAAATATATATGTATATACATATATGTATAAAATGTGATTTATATTTGTATGCATATTATGTATATATTTGTGGACATACAGTTATATATAATATATTCAAATATAAATAAATATATATGTGTGTGTGTGTGTATATATATATATATATATATATATATATATAAAACAAAGTGACTTCAGGGGTTGGATAAATAGATCACAACCAATGAGAATAATCAATATTGATCTCTTGAAGAAATTGAAATAAGTTGAGTCCAAGATGGGATCTAGGGATTCTAAGATGTGACTAGTAGAAAGGAGGGCATTCTAGACATGAAAAATTATCTATGAAAGTCATGGAGGTAGCAGATGGAATGTCAACTGTGGCTAAGAGCAAGTATGATATTTGACTAAGAGTATGTCGACAGCCTAGAAAAGTCTGATAATAACAAGACATTACATGCATATAGCATTTAGTTTTCAAGGTATTTTGACATACACGCTTTCATCACAATAATCCTTAGAATCAATTTTTCCATTTACTTCCTTTCAAAAATATATACTCTGGGGGCGGCTAGGTGGTGTAGTGGATAAAGCCCTGGCCTTGGAGTCAGGAGTACCTGGGTTCAAATCTGGTCTCAGACACTTAATAATTGCCTAGCTGTGTGGCCTTGGGTAAGCCACTTAACCCCATTTGCCTTGCAAAAACCTAAAAACAAAACAAAAATATATACTCTTTCTTCACATGTAAAAGCATAATATTGTTTTTATTTTTTTCAAACTATTTCCCTAAGATTTCTCAAGCTTTAATAACTAATTCTTCTTATATTTGAGTAAGGCATGTTTCCTAATCTAAAGATAGCTACTTGAATAAAGGCAGCTCCACTGAGATTGTCTAGTGGACCAAGGCAACAAACCCATAATGAACTCATAGTATTTCCTTCACTTATGGGCATACCAACTGATCCTCCCTTAAAAGAATTGACAAAAAGTATAAAGTTATGACAACTTTTAAACAGTTGGAAGTTTATAATTTTATTCAAAGGGTGTATATATATATATATATATATGTATATATACATATATATGTATGTATATAGATATACGTATGAGTACATATATTTATATACACACATACATATATATATATTTATCTTTTTAAATTTTTAGTGTTTTGTTTTACATTACAAACATTTACATTTAGATATCCCTCCAGTAGAAATAACAAAGTGACATAATGGCATAGTATAGGATTTGTAGTCAGGAAGATCTGAGTTCAAATCCTACTTCAGAGATTGACTATTTGTGTGACCCTGGACAAATCATTTAGGCTCTCTCAGCCTCAGTTTTCCCATCTGCAAAATGGGAAAGATAATTTTGTAATACCTTCCTCACAGGGTTATTGTGAGGATCAAATGATGTGAAACAATTTGCAAATCTTAAAGCACTATGTAAATATTAGCAACAGTCACTAAGTGAAGCTATACATGTGTTCCAATGGAATTGTCACTGCTGAAAACATTTTATGAATTTCTCTTCTGGAAGAATCTTCAGAGACTGTTAATTGACCATGCTAGAAAGTCATTCTCTTTATTCTATATTCATTCTCATTTTTTAACCTAGCTAGATCATCACTTACCTTATTATCCAACTTTGGATCTCAATAACTTTTTGGCAATTTCAAAAAATAAAATCCATTATAACTACGGAAGCTATTCCTATTTTGGGGGGGCTCTACATTTATAACCATGCTAAACATAAATTCAAATTGATTATGTTGTGAAAGAAAAATCAAATCCAAATGGAGGGAAAAAAACATTAGAGAGAAAAAATGACATAATACATAGGTAATTTTTAAAAATTGAAGGTAATAAACTTTGCTTGAGGCTATTTTTAAAGACATGTCCCTGGGTGATTTTAGAATAATTTATAAAAATTCAATTTCAAAAGACAAATCCCCAAAATGATCAAGATCTATTTAAGGAGTTTAGCCTCCCAAGATGAAACCTGGAGAGGAATTAATGGTCATGTGGATGAATAAGTTACATCATACTTAAAATTTTTAAAAGTCAGTGCTGTCATTTTACCCTAAAATGTGATCTGCAGACCCTTAGAGATACATGATACCCTTCCAGGGGATGTAAAGCTTGAAACTATTTTCACAGTAATACTAAGGCATTATTTTCTTATTGAAATACTCCTCCCTTTTCCAACTACATATCTGTGTGAGACCATATTTTCTTCATACTTCACCCAAACCAACCTATTTCAATAGAATGAATGAAGAAGCAGAGGAGAATCCAGTTGTCATTCAATAAGCCTGATCTTAAAAAGATTTTTAAAAACATGTCAAACAATGCCACTCTTTTCACTAAACTTTTTGTTTGAAAAATAATTGTATTTCATTAAAATATGTTATTTTTATTAACAAGTATTATTTTTGCTAATATTTAATGAATTAATAAATATTTTAAAAGTTATATTTTGTTTTCTAACAGAGTAAATATATATATATAGTCCTAATCTATATAAGCAAATGCTTTTTGGGGACCTCAATAATTTTAAAAAGCTTAAAGGAGGTTTGAGATAATAACAGTTTGAAAGGCACTGCTTAGAGTTTTATGTTGTTTTTCTCTGATCCTACCATGATGCAATAAAATTTTTTCACTGAATTCAAGGGACAACTTTCTTTTTTTAATTTTTTTTATTTTTTCAGCTGTTTTATTAAATAACCATTTTATAAAGAAAGACTAGTACAGTGACTTCTTGGGGAGGCAGGGGAAGGGGAATATGGAATTAGTGGCTATATCACATCAGTTCCTCTTAGTCTCATCTTGATTGCAAGGCAGTACACTAAACACAACACAAATTTGAATAGGGTTTGGTTTAAGTATAGCACCCTAGCTCCTGTCCACCCTTTTCACACCACGACTTTAAAATACATGTCCATGGGCTAGAGTCCCCATCCAAGTTTTGGATGTTTTGGGGAGAGGTCAAAAAATAATCATGATCAATAATAAAATGGGTAAGGAGGAAGTGACACAGACAGAAGAAAAATATGTGGGTTCAACTCCATAAAAATGCTTTTGGAGAGGAAGATTTCTGAGGGCCTCAGAAACTTCAAGTTCTACAAGAGATCAGAGGGATAAGCTAAGGAAGGATTTCCAGGAACACATTTCAAAAATTCTGAGCATAATAACGATAATACTGCTGTCTCCTGCTTTGGAGAAATCCCTGGGTACTAAGACTGGAATCTCATAGTAGAACCATATTGACTATGGCTATCCCCAAATAGTCAGAGGTGCTCTCTAGGGTGTTGTAGTTATCCTTAAAACTCTTCAGCTCTAGGAAGTGCTTAGCTCTTTTACTCTTCTGGCTGGAGGGTAGATAGGTGACCTGGATAGTTGTTGGGGAGGAAACTTCAGGAGACTGTGTTAGATCCCTAGCTGCTGACTGGTGCTGCCGCTGGGAACTTCCACCTCGAGCTTTGACAGCAGCCGCCAGTTCTCTCAGTGCTTCCTGATAGTGTAGGTATTCAGTCTGGCCAAAGACACCAGTTCCATATCGAGCTGTTTCATAGCCATCTAGCAAGGTATCAATGAGATCTTTGCGGACACCCTTGAAGTGGGTACTTGGGTTTCGAAGCTCCAGCAGAGAGGAGCGGAAATTCTTGCCCATCAGAGAATGAGGATGGAATGGGATCTCAGAGGCACGAATGGCATCCAATGTTTTCATTCTGTACAAGTAGTTGTAGCAACGTTGATTTCCTGGTGTCTCCAGCTGCAAAAGTCTGGCATCGTCCTCTTCAAGAAGCTGGGGTTCATACCTTTACATCCTGGACCTCGGATAGTCGGATGGCAATCTCTTCCTTCAGATCCTTGGGAGCATTGTGTCCCACAGGGACATGAGGACCTCTTCGAGACTTCATAGCAAAGCGCATGATCTGCCTCTTCACACAAATGAACAGCTGCACAAATACCAAATTCCCACAGGCCATCACCAGCACCGCGTTCACCCCGGACAGCCAGTGACCGCTGGGCACCAGGGTCTCCCTCCAGCTCCGTTATAAGCTCGGGCTCCTTAGCAGCAACGGCCCTGGGGCTCCGGGACGGGCCCTGGGGCTCCGGGACGGGCCCTGGGGCTCCGGGACCGGCCTGGGCCATTTCCATATGGGGGAAGCCAAAGCCGGGTCCTGTCGGAAAACGTGGTGGCCGGGGAGAGCGAGGGGCACTGGGTAGGGGACAACTTTCAAAGACAATAACAATGGTTATCAAATCTTTTATTAACTTCAGTTCAAAAAGTTCAGGAAGGAGAGGCAGGTTAGTATATGGCCACTTCTCCACACTGCTAAAATTTAAAGCATTTTTTCATACTAGGCAAAGGCTTCATTTTTCCAGATAATTAGAACCCTGAGCACCTAAGTTTTTAAATGGTAGTTGTCCCTGTAACTTTATCAGTTAATAGAGTGCCAATATTATTACTCTCTATAAACTACCTTTTTAATCTATTTTAATCTATCTAATCTAAATATAGAGAATTGAGTTAGTATAAAATTTTTTTTAAATAATATACTAGCAGATCTGTGGCTTTTCATCTGGAGGAAATCTTGGTGAAAAAAACACAATCTATATTCTGATCACTTACTTGTTTCCAGTAGATGATTAGGTACTTCCTTTCTTTTCTTTGGCTCTTCTACTAGGCTGGCCAGAAGAATGGGAGATATGCTGGAATGTGACATTTTGTCTTGGTTGGAATTTATATCCACTGATTTTACCACTTCCATTTTATTGTGAAAAATGCAGTCTCATATACATGGACAATAGTTTACCTAAAGAGAACACACGGGAAGCACATCTAAGACAGAGAAACTACAGGTATTTTGGCTCCCAATTATTTGAGATTTGTATCCAGTTTTCTGATTCACAATTAAAGAAGGATATTGATAAGTTAAAGAGTATTCAAAAGAAGTCTGAGAATTGTTACATGAGGATAAGCTATAGGAACTAGGGGTGTTTGTCTTGGAAAAGAGAACATTTAGGAATGACCAAATATCTGTTCCCAAGTATTTGGATGCCACATGAAAGAAGAATTAAACTGTTATGTTTGACCATAGAGGACAACAAAACCAGGAACAATAATTGGAATTTGCAAAGGGGCAAATTTTTATTTGCCAAACTTTATGATGTTGGGTGGTCAGAGATACTAAACAAATGAAAGCTACCTAAAAGTGACCTCAGGGGTGGTGAGGAACCAGTTCTTGATGTCTTTAAGCCCAAGTTAAATGATTAGTTGTCAACTATGCTATCACTTTTGGGAATGGGTTGAACAAGATGGCTGGTTAGGACTCTTTAAACTCTAAAATATGGTCATTCTTTTTCCCTGAAATAGTCTGACTTTAGAAAATTACATATATCTCCCTGATGACTCCTCTCTTTTCTATGAAATGGAGTAATAAGTTTAGGTTTTAACCTCCATTATTAATTGCCCTTTCTGCTTATTCCCTTTTTCTGAAGCACCAATTCTTAATTATACAGAAAAAGGGGGTCATAGCCAGAGTTTGATAAGTCTTTAATTAGCAACTATACAAGAATTTATTTGTTATTTGTGTCCATAATTATTCACATGAATTTGAAATTACCTTAAGTTCTGGAGACCTGAGATGGAAGAAATATGATGGAATAAATTTTCTGGTATATGGTGTTACAGCTCTACTGCCAGGGCTCCAGAAGGCAGTGGCATGGTCCTTGTTTCAGTCTCCTTTTAAACCAAATTTCTAAATTAGCAATAAGAAATTATGTGACTTATAATGATGAAAAATTCAAGATAGGAAATGTTCTTGTTTTGTGACATTATATCAGCTCTTCAGGATTCAAAGACTAATCATCATGCTAAGGACTCTGTAGGAAACTTATTTAATTTTTTTCCTTTTCTCTTTCCTGCTTTTCAATTTTCATGGGAATCTAAGTGAAAGTGAATGGAAAAGGAAAAAAAGTAAATTAAATCAAAGTTTGCTTTTGGAATAAACAAATGTCCTTCCTGAAGAGGGAAAAAACTAATGGCACAAAAAATGGATTTTGGATTACCTATGGATTTCATTCACTTAAATTATCCTTAGTCTTCTCTTCAGTGAAAATTCCAGCCTCGATAGGAAGTAAAGACATTTGGTTCTATGGCAACTTCTATGGCAAGGTGCTTAGCATTAGACAAAACTATACCTTAGTCTCAGAGAGCTAAAGATATCTTCTGTTGTTAAAGCTGTCTGAGGGGTGGCTAGGTGGTGTAGTGGATAAAGCACGAGTCAGGAGTACCTGGGTTCAAATCCGGTCTCAGACACTTAATTACCTAGCTGTGTGGCCTTGGGCAAGCCACTTAACCCCATTTGCCTTGCAAAAAAAACCTAAAAAAAAAAAGCTGTCTGGAAGTTATTTCACAACTCTCATTTCATTGTACATCTCTTCACAATTAATGTTTTTTCAAGTATCTAAATTCAACTTAGTGGGACATTTATTTGGCTTCAAGTCCCTCAGATCTCATACAGCATACCCCACACATCAATAATTCTAAGCTTGAGGGCAGTATGTATCTTTTTTTTTTTTTGTATTTGTATCCCCAATGCTTAGCACAGGTCTTGGCTTTTGTCTTCATTTTTGAAGAGGACCAGTGGCATCACAGGATGATGTCTTGACTTGCAAGGAACTGGATTCAAGTAAGGCAGAGCTGCTAAAGTAATTGGCCTCACTTTCTTCCAAAATCATTGAAGTCCAATGTCAGGACAAAAGTCAATGGCTCAGGATGCAGTGAATGATTTTAGTTTATTTGATCTTAATGAAAAGTTCTAAGCTCTCCACAGTACCTTCTTTAGCCACTTTCCTAGTCATGAGAATAAATTGTTCTCATCCACCCAATGGGCCAGAGGAAGTCTTCACATGTTCAGGTTATAGATATCTCCCTATCTCATTGACTAGTATGAGGTCTGTTGGATTATCCTTAACCTGGTTTAACCCATCTGCTAAGATAATTTTACCAGAGTGTGGGCTCTGCATATGCTACATCTTGGAGCCACAGGTGACGATAGTAGAATGATAGGTAGATGAGCAGCACTGAAAAGGACTCAGCAAGCCTTCACATCACAGGTAGTAATCCTTCTTGAATATCCCATATACCCGTGCTAAATAAACATGTCCTTACTATTTATTAAGTTTTTATTAAACTTGTTTTCTTCCTCCCTTTCATTCTTCTATTTAATTATTCAATAGACTCTTCTGTGTCTAAATTATCTAAATATATTCATATGTTCTAGATACTAATCTTGTTCTAACTCTATGGGAAAATAGAAGAAAAAAGTCTCTGCATTCAAATTTCATAGTCAAGTTAGTGAAAACACTGAACACATAAAATTATAATATAAAAAGCTAAACTGTATAGATAATCATAAAATGAAGGGGCATTGACAATACTTTAATAAGTCAGAGAAAGAACTATTGCTTTGGGCTCTAGAGTTTTAGGAAAGCTTTTAGGGGAAGGAGTACTTAAGGTGGACTTCAAAGAATGAAGAGAAATTTTATAGATTAAATACATAGAGAAAAGTATTCGAGATAAAGGAAAAACAGAACAGCAGAGTTGTGTTGGGAAAAAAATATCTATAGGAAGGAAGTCAGGAGACCTGAGTTTCAGTACCAGCTTTGTAACTAAATGAAGTGACTGGACCAAATGATCTTGGAGAGCTCTTTGAATTCTTTTAGTCTTCTGAGTTTGCAAATTCACCCAGCTGAAGTTCTTCTCTTTTTTGCTTTTTGTAGTTACTGACACTAAATTCTTGGAAATTTGAAAACCCTTATTGAAGTCTCAGGCTTAAAAATGTTAACTCGAGATCCTATTGAGAGATATTACTTATAATCTTTCTTTTCACCTTCTCCTTTGTTCCATAATCTATTTTTTTCTTTATCTTCACCTTGATCACCTCTTAGAAATTCTCTTTTCTTGACATGACACTACACTGTCTTGGTTCTCCTCTCATTTTGGAATGTTCCTTCCCCTCATTTTTCTGGCTTCTGTTCTCCTAGTTCCTAAGATCAAGCATTCCCTAAGATTCAATCATCGCAGCTTCTGTTCTTCTTTCCAACAGGATATGTCATTCAGAGAATTCATTGACTCCCACTGTGACAATTATCAAGTTTTTGCAAGTCACAATAAAATCTTGATCTCTAGTCCTGCCTTCTAATTCATTATCCTGTCTGGTTACCATCTCAATTGCCATCTCAATTCAAGGTCAAAGAGTAAATTAATAATCCTCTCCTCAAAATTAACTTCCACTTCAGACTTTACTATCTCTATTAAAGATAGAATCACTAATTATATAGACCTGAAAACTCATTTTTATTCTGCCCTTTATTTTCATTTCTATAATCAACTATCATCAAGTCTTAGAAATTCTCCCTAGGACATCTAATTTCCATTTGTCTCTTCCTATCCATTCCAACCACTACCAATCTAGTTGAGGCCTTTATTACTTCACCTGGATTATTTCAATAGCATTGAAACAGTTCTTTCTACCCTACTTTCTCTTTCAAATTGATTGTATTACTGATAAATTTTCCCATAACAATCATCATGTCACTCTACTGCTCAAAATCCTTCACAAGCTACCTATACTACCTCCTGAATAAAGTCTAAGTCCTCACATTCACAGTCAATGTGGGTCCAATCTACTTTTTCAGCCTTAACTCACATTATTCTCAACAATCCTCACTCTAACCATCCAGGTCTATACATACTGTTCTCTGAAATATGCTTTTCTCTATCCTATCTTGAGAGTTTTTATTCATGCTTTGCATGCCTCCATTTGACCCATCTATATCCTACTCATTTTTCAAAGCCTTGTTCTAATTCAATTTCTCTATGTAATCTTTCTTGAACTCTTAGGCTCTAACCTGGGACCTTTCTTCTTCTCTCACTACACTCTTAATGATCCCATGAACTCCCGTGGATTCATTTCTCTAAAGTGATGACTTTCAAATCTGCACATTATGGTTAGGATTGTTGTCAACTTGACATCTTCAAATGAGCATCCCAAGGGCATCTAAACTCAACCTGTCCAAAACAAAACTTCCCATCTCCCTCCATAAACTAATCTCATTAACTTTCCTAGGCTCTTCCACTCCAGCCAAGTTATCACCATTCTTCCAGTCACCCAGGTTTATAACATTCATTCTTAACTGTTCATTCTACATTATCCCACCCCTGTATCTGATTGATAGCCAAATCATCAATTCCACGTTCTCAACACCTCTCACGTTCATGCCCTTCTCTCTACTTGCACCACAACCCTTTAGCCCAAGCTCTCATCACTTCTTAATCTTTTAGGGGTTTTTTTGCAAGGCAATATAGGGTTGAGTGGCTTGCCCAAGGCCACACAGTTAGGTAATTATTAAGTGTCTGAGGTCATATTTGAACTCAGGTCCTCCTGACTCCAGGGCCAGTGCTCTGGCCAGTGCTCTATCCATTGTACCACCTAGCATCCCCTCTCATCACTTCTTGTTTGCACAATTATAATTGTCTACTAATTGACCTCCTTAAACCCTCCTCTACAGTTCAATCTTCATTTGGATAAAAATTGATGCTCCTATAGAGCACATCAGTCACTCTTCTACTCAAGAAGTTTCAGTGACTACCTAATGCCTTTTGATTAAAATATAAACCCTTCTATTTGGCATTACAATCTAGTTCGAGATTATCTTTTCAGGTTGATGAAATACCATTCACTATATTAACATTTTCTGCTATATAGTCAAACTGGTCTACTTTCTGCTCCACATCCATCTCTAGTCTTTGTGGTTTGGACAAGCTGCCTCCACAGTGTGCATTGTTCTCCCTCCTTACTTCTGTCTCTGAACCTTTAGCTCCTTTCAAAGATCAGTAAAAGTACCAACACCTTCAAAAAAAAGGACTTTTTGTTGCTTATTTTTTTTAATAACTCAAGAAGTATCATTCATGGTCAAAGGATATGCAAAGGCAATTTACAGATGAGATTAAAATGATCCATAGTCATATGAAAAATTGCTCTAAATCATTAATTATTAGAGAAATGCAAATTAAAGCTTCTCTGAGGTACCACCTCACACCTCTCAGACTGGTCAATATGACCAGAAAGGACAAATCATTGTTGGAAGGGTTGTGGGAAATCTGGAACACTAATACATTGTTGGTGGAGCTGTGAACTCATCCAACCTTTCTGGAGAGCAGTCTGTAACTATGCCCAAAAGACAAAAAAATGAGCATACCCTTTGATCCAGCAATACCACTAATGGGTCTATACCCTGAAGAGATGATGAAAAGGGGTAAAAACATCACTTGTACAAAAATATTCATAGCAGCCCTATTTGTGGTGGCAAGGAATTGGAAAACAAGTAAATGTCCTTCAATTGGGGAATGGCTTAGCAAACTGTGGTATATGTATGTCATGGAACACTATTGTTCTATTAGAAACCAGGAGGGATGGGAATTCAGGGAAGCCTGGAGGGATTTGCATGAACTGAGGATGATGAGTCAGATGAGCAGAACCAGAAAAACATTGTACATCCTAACAGCAACATGGGGGTGATGATCAACCTTGATGGACTTGCTCATTCCATCAGTGCAACAATCAGGAACAATATGACTATTATCTTTAATTTAGGGAAAAAAAACTGATATCTTATTGCCTGATCTTACTATCTCTCATACTTTATGTTTCTTCCTTAAGGATATGATCTTTCTCTTATCACATTCAATTTGGATCAATGTATTCCATGGAAACAATGTAAAGACTGGCAAATTGCCTTCTGTGGGGGGGAGGGAAGTAAGATTAGGGGGAAAATTGTAAAACTCAAAATAAATAAAATCTTTAAAAAAGTATCATTCATGCCCAAAACACAACTTTTATTGCTGCTCATTCCCATCATTTGGTTTTTAAATATATATATTATATGTATAATGTATGTATATATATACAAGATATATATATATATATATCTTGTAAAATTATGTTTTATTACTGTCTATTAATGTGGACTATTAATGTGGACCCCTTGAGAGTAAAAGTTGTTTTTGTAAACTTTGTATCCCAAGTAACTGGCACAAAGTGGAATATAATAAATACTTGTTTTTCCTCTGATCTATAAAACTTATACTACTCATTTTGAGGCTTGAAAAGGTACTGCCTTTTATTTATTTTATTTAGGTTTTTTTTTTTTTTTTTTTGCAAGGCAAACAGGGTTAAGTGGCTTGCTCAAGGCCTCACAGTTAGGTAATTATTAAGTGTCTGAGACCGGATTTGAACCCAGGTAGTCCTGACTCCAGGGCTGGTGCTTTATCCAATACGCCACCTAGCCGCCCCTTATTGATATCTTAATACTTAAGATCATCAACAAGCATTTATTAAGCACCTACTAGGTTCCAGACATTGTGAATATGGATCTAATATCTTCAATTAGATTGTAGAGAGCACAGAAATTCTATAGAATATGTTTTTGTATCCCTACCAGAAAGGACAAATCATTACCCACCTAGCATCCAGTATAATGATAAATATTGTAGTACTTAATAAATCTTTTTTAATTAAGTCACTTCCTTTCATCCTCTTAAATAAATCCCCTTAAATCCCCTTAAAATAATGTTTCCTCCAGTCACCAAAGTCAATCCTTCTTCATGCACTCAAAGAATATCAGATGTAAAAGGGAAAGGCATCCTGCTGGTTGGAATTGGAAAGAATAATGGAATTGTAATCAAGAATACCCAGGATCAAATCCCAGCACTTCCATTTATTGTCTAGTGTGATTTTGGTCAAGCCATTGTTTTTGGGGGGACCTATTAAATAAGGGCATTGAGCAAAATGACTTTTTGGGTTTCTTCAGTATCTGTTACACCCAGTACTAATCTTACAGGTGAGGTCACTAAGGTTGACAAGGTCTTATTTTGTCTTAACTGACCCCCCCTCTCCCAACAGCTCTCCCTTTATCTTTATTAAATCTCTTTTCCAAACCCCTTCACTCTCAAGGATTTTCCCCCAACAACAGCAGCAGCAGCAGCAAGAACATTCCCATCTCCTCCCTTCCTACTCTTCATCTCATCTCAGCTACTTTCTTGGTAAGGGAGACTTTGGGTGAGTCACAACCTCTACAAACCTGTTTCTTCATATGTAAAATAATATTAGAAACAATAATATCACTCCCCTCATAGGGTTGTTGTGAGAATCAAATGAGATGTGTGTGAAATGGTATTAAACCTTAAAGCAATTATATAAATGCTAGTTATTATTAGTGTTGTTGTAAGGATGCAATGTTGCTTGGTGGCTAAAAGGCTGAAAGACCTGGGTTCAGGTCCTGTCTTTGACATATTTGATTGTGGGTCCCTGGACAAGTCCCTTAATCCCACCATCTCACTAAGAACATAAATTTGCAGGGAAGATGCGTACTGGCATTGGTACGGTCTTCATCGGGAGTTCTCTACACTAAAGAAATCACACACACACACACACACACACACACACACACACACACACACCCCACTCCTTTATCCTCTCACTCAAAAATTCACAGAACTTTAAGGCTGTGAAAGGAGCCTTGGAGTCTACCTAGCCACTTCTCCCTTCATTCTGCAGAGGAGCAAAAGAGAATTGAGAGAGGAAATGACTTACCCTAAGTCATATGGCTGGGGGGAAAAATTCAAGGCTGGGGCTAGAAGGCAGACTGACTGATCCGAAGATGCCAGACTGCGTCCCGGACAGCCCCCTGCGTGTTCCTTCCCTCCCCCATTTCCCCGCAAGATTTCGTGCCACCCCATTTCACTCTCAAGCCCTCTTACCTCAACTCCCAGACGGGCTTGTCCCGGGGCCCGCAGGGCCGTGCCCCCCGCGCCGCCCCGGGCCGGGAGCCTAGAGAGGCCCGGCCAGCGGGTCTCGCCAACCTTAGGCCACGCCGCCTCTGCTGCTATGACAACGGGACGCTCTTCGGTGACCAAGGGCGAAAAGGCCGAACCAAGCGACTCCCAGATGTGGGGGATGGAAGAGAGGAGTTGGAAGAAAATCGTGTAGAGCTGGGGGGGGACAGCGGAGAAAAGCGGAGGTTTCATGATAAATCGGGTCTTTTGTGTCGGCTTCAGAGGGCGCACCAGGACCACATGGAGGGGGATCTTCTGTGAAAAGGCAGCAACGGGGCAATGACCCGTTAGAGGGCGAGAATCGGTTGGAACCTGCCATTGTCCAACTCCTGGGGCCCTGTGAAGAGGGAAGAGAATGTCTGGCTCTGGAAATCTCGGACTTCCCAGAAAAAGTGAGACAGGCTTGATTCTTCCTCAGAATAATTGATAATTAATAATAATAATGATAACAATAATAATAATAAACTTCCTTTATCTAGAATAGTCCCTCTACAATAGAAAGCAAGAGCTATAGAAAGACAAAGGAATGCAGCCTAAATTCTTGTTGTTTTTTTTAACAATCGCCCCACGCACTACGCACTTAACCGAAGCATACCGAAGTTTTGCAAAAAGAGTGGCTGCTTGTTCATCCTCTGAGGATTTTCAAAGTTTCGAGAGAAATTTGAATGCTTATGGAATATCACTATGCTGTAGAAAATGATGAATACAGAGAACCGTGGGAAAATCTACATGAAATGATACAGTGCGGCACGCAGAGCCAAGAAAACAATATACACAATGACTAATGACTACCACAGTGCAAACAGAAAAAAAAACAAAAATACTTGAGATCAAAAGTGAATGTTTTCAAAATTAATAAGAAAAATTAAAGCATGAGAATGAACTGAAAGTGCTCAATCCCTTTGCAAAGGATCTTGGCAGATCACACCTATTTTCAAACTTTTTCTGATGGATTGCATATATCAGAATAACATAAATCAATCAATTGTGCTGATCTTTTCCTTTTTTGTTATAAACAATACTTTATAATATGGGATGACTTGCTGGGAAGGGAAGGATGTTGGTGGCAAGGTGATTAAAAAGCAAAAGTTATCAATAAAAAAAACATGCTTATTCCAATTGTTAGAAACTTCTAGTGAGATGTATGTACTCTAGGGAGGCTAGGTGGCACAGTGGGTAGAGAGAGCACCAGCCCTGGAGTCAGGAGTACCTGAGTTCAAATCCAGCCTCAGGCACTTAGTAATTACCTAGCTGTATGGCCTTGGGCAAGCCACTGAACCCCATTGCCTTGCAAAAACTTTTAAAAAAAGATGTATGTACTCTAGAGAAGAGATATTCACTCAACTTAAGACTCAAAGTTGGAAACCTGTGGAAAATAATAAAGTGCCTTGCAACACCTGTACTGTACCCTGAAGATACAAAGAGAAAGATACAACAGGCATTGTCCTGAGGAAGATTACATTATGAGAAGTCAAAGTGTGTGGATATAAATATTTTTCCTTATTGAGAGGAAAAAACATACTACAGCTAGAGAGATCAGGAAAGGCTTCAATTAGAAGTTCTTAATTTGTGTGTGTCATAGACCCCTATGATAATCTGGTGAACTCTATGGACTCCTCAGAAAAATATTTTTAAATAGCTGAAGAAAATAAAGATGCAATTTTTTTTTATTCAAGTTTGTATATTCTTTGAAATCTATAGGTTTGTGGACAGAAGTTAACAATTCCTGGTCTAGAAGGTAACCATTCAACTGAGGTTTGAAAGAAAAGTCATTCAATTGGGCAACAAGAATTTAAGTACTCACACCTTATTGCCAGGTACTAGAATAAATCTTGGAAATACAAAGAAAGGTAAAATTCAACCTTAAAGAGCTCATATTTTAAAGAAGACAACATGACACATACAAACTATATATAAAGAAGATATATAGGTATATATATATATATAGAGAGAGAGAGAGAGAGAGACAGAGAGAGAGAGAGAGAGAGAGAGAGAGAGAGAGAGAGAGAGAGAGAGAATGGAATATTTCCTCTGAGACAGAGCAGTGCTTGGGGGAGGGTGAAGAAGGGGATGGAAAAGGCCTCCTGCAGGCTGAAGCCTTGGTTATAGGGAACAATAAATAGGCTAGTTAAAGAGTTTGTAGAGGGGAGCAACAGTCAAGATGTACAGCTAGGTAGTACAAAGGATAGAATGGATAAGGTCCATTGTTAGGAAGACCTGAATTCAAATCCAACCTCAGACTCTTCCTCTATTTGCCTCAGTTTCCTCAACTGCCTCTCAGAGTTGTCATGAAGATCAAATGAATCATATTATAAAGCACTTAGCATAGTGTCTGGCACATGGCAAGTGCTATACCAGTTAGCAGTTGCTGGTAGTTATGTAGTGCTGAGTGAAATGATTTGGTTTCTGGTGAGCTGTCTGGTCTAGTATTAGAGATTATCCTGAAAATGGAAGTAATTAGCACAACACACATGGCTAAAGAAGGATAAATCCATATACTATTCAAGGGTCCCCTTGATGCCTTCTCATGGGGTTAGAATTCTTAAAAAGATATACACAAACATATTCACATTGCAGAATTCTTCCAGGAATCCCTAAAGATGCAGCAATACTCTTTCTGCGCCGTGGAGATTCACAATGTGTTGGTAACAAGCATACTCTTTAGTCTTCATTAATTACCTTACTATATGTTTCCCTCATCCTCCTCCCTTCCTATGGTGTCAAAATGCAGCCCAATTGATTTCCATCTGTCTTTTCTGTAGCCATGGGGCTGACTGAATCCACCCTGGCCATGGTACTGTTATAATATCAACAAGGAACAAAAAAATTCTTTCTTCCCCAGAGACTAGAACTATAGAAAAGAGATTCACAGACCTGGAAATTGGGGAAATTGGCACATCATATGATATTAAGAGCATGATCTCTAATGAAATATTTTAATAACTATATTCATATGCTTTATATTTTAAATTAACCTTACATGGCAGTAAAATAGTTTCTGTACATTTAAACAACTTTTTGTATGTCTTGGAAATACCACAGATAAAGGAACATGACTATTAGTCCAGAAGCACAGACTTTGAAGGAGAAACTTTGATTCTTTAAGTAATGACAGTAGAAAATCATGCAAATAGCAGTTTCCCCAATTGTGAGAAATGATTCATTTTGACCCCTACTCTCTTCCAATCAATACTAATCAGTTTGATAATTCACATAAATTGCATAAGGATAATTAGATAAGATAGGTTCTTATAGAAGGCCTTTATGGCAGGCCTTAAACTTTAATCCCACATTCACCACTTGTTTGTCACTTTACAAGTTACTTGCACAGCCACAAGAATACTGACAAAGATAACTCCATTCTGCTTTGTTTAAATCCCATGTCCAAGCTTAGCATGGGCGAGAGACTTTGGTGTAATACGGAAGGTCTCCCAATCTGTTTTCATACCTTCAGATCACTTTCTCTTGTCCAGCATGAGCAGGTGATCATCTTATGACTTCCTAGCCACTGCAAATGACTATTGCCTTGTCCATCTTGTGACCATCCATGCTGATAGATCATTTCTACTTCAGCTAGAAGATCAAAGTCAATGCTGACCAACCAATGAGATTCTATTATTTAACCATGCCTATTTTGCATGTTTGTGTATCAAATCCTATAAAAGTAAGGCCCTGGGGAAAGAAGGCATCTCAGATCATAAGGAAGATCTAAGGTCCAATTCACTTGGGGGGGGGGGGGTCATGGACCCTTTAATAAAATGCTATTGTCTTAGAGTTCTACCTCAGTGATTGTTTTCTTACAAAGTGAATAATTTTGAACTTTATACTATGCCTGTAGTGCTTTCTGGATAATGGTTTACCCATATATTGCACTAGCTTGCTCAGTTTTTAGTGTGTGTGCAAACAAAACCTAATTAATATTTGAAGGGTATAACTAAACTTGGAAGAACTAATGAGAAATTTTCACATATATAACACACTGAGAAGCATTCTAATGGAGATCTTATTACTCCAAGATAGAACAGCTACATTTGCAATGTCTCCTTAAGTAGGACTGTTTCTCAAGAGTGTAGTCTCATCTGCCATGTGCCATGATATGAGCAAATATCTACTCCAAAATTGTAAATTATCAAAGAAAAAATTCAGTAAAGTCCTAACTATTTATGCTCACAAACCAGTTGAGGAAAAAACAAAAAACAAAAACCACACATACATGCATATACACACACAGAGAGAATTGAATTCAGTCAAATAATTATAAGTTTTGAAAACTATAGTTGTACTTTTTTTTTTTTTTTTTGCAAAGTGTTGGGGTTGGGTGGCCTGCCTGGAACCATGTGACTGGGTGGTTATTGGGTATTTGGGGCAGGACTTAGACTTGGGTCCTCCTGGCCTAAGTGTCAGTGTTCTGTACTCTGTGCCATGTGACTGCCCCATAACATATTTCTGTGGCAGAACAAAATGAAAGGAGAGAGAAATAGAATAAATAGGAGCAGAGAAGAATAGAAGGAGGGAACTACAATTAGCAATAGCAACTATGGGGGGAAAAATATGGGGACAGCTAGGTGGTACAGTAGAAGGGATAGCTAGGTGGCACAGTTCAAATCCGATCTCAGACACATAATACTTATTTAGCTGTGTGACCTTGGGCAAGTTACTTAATTCTATTGCTTTGTCACAAAAAATGATTTAAAAAAATGAAAGCAACTTCTCTGATGGACTTATGATAAAGAATACAATCCATCCCAGAGACAGCTGATGAAATCCAAACACAAACTGAAGTAAACATTCTTTTTCTTTTTCTCTCACTTTATTTTCTATTTCTGTGAGAGAAGAGAGCTTATGTTTACTCTTACAAAAAGACTATTCTAGTAATGTGTAAATAAATAAATAAATAAAAATTGAAAGAAAAAAAGAAAATTGTAGTTGAAATCAAATTACTGACTTGGTTATTAAATTGTGTTTTAAAAATATAAGAAGTTTTTGACCAAGTTAAAATGCATTTACTCTTATTAATAAATATTAGAAATAATAGGACTAGAAAAATATCCTAATGCAAAGCTTCATTGTGGTGGGGTGGTAATCTTCAGATCCTTGAAGCTATAAGACCAGAACCCATAATCTGGAAGGTTCTATGTGTATCAGTTTAGGGAAATCCCACAGTAATGTAATTACAGATTGCTGAATGAATTATTGTTAGATCTATTTCATATTAAGTACTTCCTTCTCAAAACTGAATGTAACACTTTGATGCCTTCTCTTTCTGTATGACTCTTAAGATTTAACTCTATTGAATTCCATGACTTAAACATGACTCCCATTTGACCAATAATGGACAAAGAGATGAAATATCAAAGATCTAGAATGAGAAATATATTTTCTGACATGGCCAATGGGTGAATTTCCTTTGCTTGTCTATTCATATTATAGGGTTGGATTTGGGGGTGGGGGAGAACAGGCCGAGTGACACTGATATAAAAGAAAAATTCAGACCATAAATGTAGATGAACTATTTTTTAATCCAGAGAAGATATCAGATAGAAGTTCAGATAGAAACACACACACACACACACATACACACACACACACACACACACACACACACACACACACACACACACACACACACACACAGACAAACAAATCAGGATACTTTTAGAACTAGAACTAATGTGTTAAATTCATTTATTACATACTTTTAAAAATCTATTTGATGGAGATTCATGATTCCATGTTCAATAGAGCAAAAAAAAATTAAAAATTGAAAAATTAAACCTTGAAATACTATATACTTGTGAGTTATTTTTATATTAGAAGTTCTCAAATTGTAGTTCTCCCCTTTTGTGGTAGGTATTAAAAAAAGGATCAAGGGCAGCTAGGTGGCACAGTGGATAGAGCACCAGTCCTGGAGTCAGGAGTACCTGAGTTCAAATCCAGCCTCAGACACTTAATAATTACCTATCTGTGTGGCCTTGGGCAAGCCTCTTAACCCCACTGCCTTGCAACCCCCCCCCAAAAAAAAAAGGATCAGTATTCTGCTTGGAGTCAGAAGATCAAGTTTCAAGTCTTGATTTATTTGTGTGATCTTAGGCAAATGAGATAACCTCTCTGTGGTTCACTTTTCAGTATAATAATAATAATGATGATGATGATGATGATGATGATAATGATAATAATAATAATAATAATAATACTAAGATGATGATGATGATGATGATGATGATGATGATGATAATGGGAAGTTAGGTGGCACAGTGGATAGAGTACTGGTTCTGGAGTCAGGTGGACCTGAGTCCAACCTCAGACACTTAATAATTACTTAGCTTTGTGACTTTGTAAAAACCAGAATAATAATAATAATGATTATAACACTGTTATTTCCTACTTCATAGTTAAGTAGATCAATTAGGTCATTCAGTTCAACAATGTGCAATTCAGTGTACTAGGCTCTGGGAGACTAAGTGCTGAGAGGTTGGGAAGGATCTTGGAAATCATATATAGTTACTGTCATAGGAAATAAAGTAGAAAAATGTGGAACTCAAACTCTTATAAAAATGAATTTTGAAAACTATTTTTATGTAATTAGATAAAAATAAAATAAAAAATAAAATCACCTATAGAATCCCTTTGTTTAATAGAACAGAAATTGAAATTTACAATTCATTTCTGGCACATCAAGAACCAAAACTTAGATAACTAATTCCCATTTCAGTTATCTCTCCCAAAAATATATATAAAATCTTTTGAAAACTTAGTATGATTATATTACATGAGAACACAATATAATAATACTTATATAGTTTGAAAAGTATCTTGTGTTTAAATAATGCTTTAAGTCTCACAAAATGCTTTACATACATTTTCTCATTTGATTCTTACAATAACCCTTTGAAGTAAGCATATGAAGTATTAGTATTATTATTATTATTTTATCAGTGAGGAAAAGGAGCAAAAGAGATATGAAGTTGTCCTTTGACATAGAGTCATTATAGTCAGAGCCACAATTTGAACTTAGGTGTACTTACTCCAAGTCTAATGTGTTTCCATTAATAAATGGCAGAACAGAATTAAAAACTGGGTTTTTGCTTCCACTCTAGTGCTCTTTCCATAATTCAAGTAAAACATTTTGTAAACCATGAAAATATCATGTAGTGATAATAATACAAATATAAAACATTTTAATTTTTACAAGCTGCTTTCCTCACAAGAATAACCTTATGACATAGATAGGAAATTTATTTTCTCCATTTTACTGATAAGGAAACGGAAGATCTTTCAGGTTAAATAATTTGTCCATGATCTTACATCTAGTTTAATGTTGAACTAGAACTAAACCAAGGTTTTCTGACTCCCAGAATCAATATAATACTCTTAAATACAATTCTTCTGCCCTAGAACAACTTTTTCGCTCAACTCTGCCAATCTATGATCAATCTACTCATTCAAAAAAGTTTTACTTGACCAATCCCTTGATTCTGAATTTCTTAATCCTAATGTCATTTAGCTTGGGGTACAATATTTAAATGTGTTTAAATAATTTTGTTGCTTTTTCATTTAGCTCATTCACTGGTTAAAATTTTACTCAGTCCAAACTGAAAGTTTCCAGTGGGCAAGTTCTAATACCATGACTTCTATATCTCTCCATCTCATTATCCATCTCAGATCTCTTGGTGTTTAGTACTTTCTACTTTACAGAATTGCTTTAGAGAAAGTTTTTATAAACTATGAGTTACTATAGAAATATAAATTATTACAATTTTATCATATAAACAGCCTTTGAAAAAGTAAGGCTATCCAGTGTTCCCACTAAATCATCTAGAAAGCAAAGTTTCTGTTTCTGTCTAATAAACAGTATAATCCCTGAAATGTGAAGAATGTAGCACTGATGGCCACATTAGGATCAGTAGGAAAGTTGGAACTATGCCCCCAAAATTATTAAACTGCATATAATCTTTGACCCAGAAATTCTGCTATTAGAGGGAAAGGATGCATATGTACAAAAATGTACATGACAGCTCTTTTTGTAGGAAAGAATTAGAAACTGGGGGGACACTAATCAATTAGGGAATGGCTGAACAAGTTATAATATATAAATGTAATGGAAAACTATTTTGCTGTAAAAAGTGACAAAGAGAATGAACCTTGAAAAATGTGGGAAGACTTTATGAACTGATACAAAGTGAAATGAATGGAACCCCCCAAAATTATATAATATCAGCAATATTGTAAAGAGAATTAACAGTGTAAGATTTAAGAATTAATCAACACAATGCCCATCAGACTTCCAATGACTCATGATAAAACATGCTTTCCATGTCCAGATGGAGATTATGAACTGAGAATATGAGAAAATAAAAATGTATTTTCTTCTCCTTTTCTTTTTTGGGGGGACATGGTGGCATGTCTAATAAGGTGTGGTGAACCCTATGTATAGTGAAGCTGTGTTCCCCATATGTAGCAGGAAGTGGTTCAAAGAGACCAGAATTGACATCTCTAGCCTTACCCTGCCCCCAGCACACAATTTTAATCCTTGTTAGAAGGGAAAGCAAAAAGTTAGGGCCAGAGACCAAGGTTCTGTTCTCAAAGGCAAGGATAGCTGACTAGACCTATATCTGGGTACTCCCTTAAATATTGTTAGATCTAAGGGATATAATCAGAGTCAAGCTAACTTTTTATTGCTATTTCATTATTGTGGGAAAGAAGAATTTCAAATTCTTTATCAAAGGCTTGACTCCTTTTTACCTCAAATACCATTTTTATAATGAACATACAAAGCACTTATCCAAGAAAGCTCAAAATTTATAAAATAAATATCAATACAGAAATTTTAAAAAGGTGTGTGTGTAAAATATATACTAGACAATATAAAGCAAAGAAAATCTTCCCTTGAGATTGAGGTAACTCAGTTCAAACCAGAAAGCATGTCCTGGATCTCAACCAAAGGGAAGTTCTTTGAATTCACTAGTGTAGCAAATTGAAGTTTAGGAACATGGTAGAGACTGCTGGTTTCTCTCATGTGTTCCTGGAGTCTTTCCCTTCAGCAACCTGAAGTGGGATTGGCCTCTTCCATTTTTCCTCTCAAAAATAAAAGCCAGGGGGTGGCTAGGTGGCACAGTGGATAAAGCACCAGCCCTGGAGTCAGGAGTACCTGAGTTCAAATCCGGTCTCAGACACTTAATAATTACCTAGCTGTGTGGCCTTGGGCAAGCCACTTAACCCCATTTGCCTTGTGAAAAAAAATAAATATAAAAGCCATAAATGCCCAAAAGGCTCAAGGCTTGAAGAGAACTCAAACACTATCTGAAAAAGAATTTAAGATACCCTTCTCTCATCAACTCTAACCCTCACACAGGCATGGGCATTGATCTCTGCCAATCAAAAAAGAGTCCCTTGTCAACAGGGTTACACAGATATTTACTTTACATGACTAAGTATGTTTTCAGTGGGCTTTGTTTTTCCTTGCTTCTCAATGAATGGGGAGAGGGATGGGGAATCAGATAATTCAAAACTAAAGAGGGAGAAGGAGAGGGAGATGGAGAGATACAGAAGAGAGAGACAGAGAGAGAGAGAGAGAGATACAAACACGGAGAGGACAAGTGAGTTCCTTAGAATCACATAACTTCAAGTGTCATAGATAATAAGTGTCAGAGACAGAATTTAATACAAGATCTTCCTGGTTTCAAGTAGCCCACAATTGCCTCTTTCAAACAAAACAAAAGAAATATTAACAGAAATTAACCAAAAGAAGAAACAAACAAAACAAAACAAAACAAAACAAAAACTCCAGTAATTGTGAATGAAACATTTTTGCCAATTTATAGGGATAAATAGGATTCACAGGAAAGTTTCATTCCAGTCCTAGGGAATGGTTTACAGTAAGTGAGTGCTTAATACAAACCATCAAGTAGTGCATAAAGCATTCTACACCAATCAGCCTCTGGTGAATATGCACAGATAGACAGCTTTCCAAAGTCTTCTAAATTGTGTTTGTGTGTGTGTGTGTGTGTGTGTGTGTGTGTGTGTGTGTGTGTGTGTTTACTTTCTAGTTTTTTCTTTACCTAAAAGTTCAGAAACTTCTGACAGTGATTTATAAAAATCATGTATTATTCTTCCCTTTTCCCAACTTGCTTACCCATTTCTTTTTTCTTCTTTTACATAGTCCAATAGTATTTATTCAACTGGCATATGGGGTAAATATATCTACTTCTATGAAAACCAAAGTTGGAGATAACAGTAAGCTCCAGAAGAGACTAAGTAAATATAGTTGCTCTTGGTAACACTGAATGTTTTAATTCTTTCCCCACCCACCATCTTCTTCTGTGTGTTGCTTCTATTCTTACAGAAAAGGAGGATATATCCAAAGACTTGTGTAAAGAAACATTTTCAATCATTCCTCATCTTAATCACAAGAGAAAGGAGATTTCTTTCCACTATGTTTTCTTCTTCCATTGATTCATAACCAGTGGTGATCATTACTCTTGACTCCTGAAAGCCAGCAGAGTGAAAAATTATAGTTTGATACTTCAAAAGCAATTCCCTGAGCTAGTATTTCACCAGGCCATTCAAACCATCAGATATATCCTCTAGGAACATGGAAAATAGCTGAAAACTAGAGAACTAGACAAAGAATGCTGGTTATAACTCCTTAAGTCATCACCCACTAATACTTTAGCAGATATTCTTTACAGTTCATACAAAATGTTTTTTTTAAATAGAACTGTTTAGCTGTCAGATTTCTGCTCAAAATTGTGAAATGTCTCCTTATTCTTTATGGAGGGGGCAATTAAATGGCACAGTAGATAAGGTCCTAGTTCTAGAATGAAGAAGATTCATCTTCCTAAGCTCAAATCTGACCTCAACATTTACTAGCTATCTGAGATATGTGAGAATAGGGCTAAATCACTTAATCCCATTTGCTTCAGTTTCATATATATAGATATAATGATCTGGAAAAGAAAATGGAAGACCACTGCAGTCAAGAAAACTCCAAATGGGGTCAAAAAGAGTTGGACAAGACAAAATACTTTATGGAGTAAAGTTAACATAATTTTCAAGAACCTCTTTTATCTGGTACCTTATCATTCCAACATTATGTTATGAAATATTACAGTTCTTTTCTACATATATTCTGCTACTTGGTATTCCATAAACACAGTCTTTGCTTTCCTGTTTCTATGCCTTAGTTTCATATTGCTTATTCTTCCAAAATTCAATTTCATCCAGCTGACCATTGAATTTGGGCTTATCTTTTCTTTTTTTTTATTGTTTTTTGAATTTCACAATTTCCCCCCCAATCTCACTTCTTTCTCCCTATCCCGCACAGAAAGCAGTCTGATAGTCTTTACATTGTTTCCATACTATACATTGATCAAAATTGAATGTGTTGAGAGAGAAATCATATCCTTAAGGAAAAAATAAAAGAGATAGCAAAATTACATAATAAGATACTTTAAAAAAATTAAAGGTAATGGTCTTTGGTCTTTGTTTAAAATCCACAATTCTTTCTTTGGATACACATGATATCCTCCATCGAAGATAACCTAAAATTGTCCCTGATTGTTGCACTGATGAAATGAGCAAGACAATTAAGATTGATCATAACCCCATGTTAGGGTGTACAATGTTCTGGTTCTGCTCATCTGGCTCAGCATCAATTTATGCAGATCCTTCCAGTTTTCTCTGAATTCCCATGCTTCCTGATTTCTAACAGAATAATAATGCTCTGTAAAATACATATACCACAATTTCTTGCGCCATTCCCAAATTCACTCAATTTTCAATTCTTTGCCACCACAAACAGGGCTGTTATGATATTTTTACCCTTTTTCATGATCTCTTCAGAATACAGATCTAGTAGCGGTAATGCTGGATTAAAGGATATGCAAATTTTTATTGCCCTTTGGGGGTAATTCCAAATTGCTCTCCAGTAAGAGTGGATGTGGGCTTATCTTTTTAAATTCAACTCAATGATCAGTTCTTACAAAGCTTGAATGCTCCTAGGTCTTTTTATCTCAGATCTGATACCCCTTGAGTTCTTTTCTATCTTAGAAGTACAGATTTGTATCCAAGTGTTCACATGGCCTATTTGTTCCCAACCTATGTTACAGCATTTTGAGCTTGTGTTGGTCTGATCAGTCACAATTGAACACATTATAACTGGACTTTCGCAAAAATGATGTCACTTTGATCCTCTTCAAGAATGAAGGACAGTATATAATTGGGAAACAAATGAAATGTTAATTTAAAAAAAAAAGAATGAAGGACAACAGTCAACCAAAACCAATAAACTTGAGATTCTTGGTTCCACTTTTTATGAATTAATTATTTTATATTGCAGTTGTTATATGTCATATCCCCTTACTACAATGTAAGTTACAACATGTTAAAAAGATTATATCTTTCCAAAACTTCCTATTACTTCCTTCTTCTGATGCTTAGCAGCTTTTATGGCAGCAAGATTGCCCAATGGAAAGGGTACCTAAAGTCAGAAGGACCCTCTAGTTGTGTGACCTTGGGCAAGTCACTTAACCCTGATTGTCTTGCATCCAGATCTATTTCCAGTCATTCTGATTCATATCTGATGACTAGACTCAGGTGACTAGGAAGAGAAAGTGAGGCTGGTGACTTAGCACAACCCTTCTCACTCAAATTCAATTCATGTGCTTGTCATGGCATTACCTCCCTGATCCTTTGAAAACAAAGGACAAGCAGCAGCAGCAGGCCTCTGCATTCACTTGTATTATCACATGGCATCTTCCCCTTATGATTACTTTCTCAACAAAGGATTTTATATCAGTCATTTACCCTTGTGGACATTTACCCATTTACTGTGTCTTTTCCAAGGATAATTGTCTATTATGTCTTATTAATCTCTATGGGATGAAAGGTTTTGCCCTAGTGAAAGAAATTTCAGGCACCCATATGAACAGATGGGAAGGAAATATTTGAGAAGATAGGGGAACTTCTCTAAATCTTTCATAAATATATCCATTGGACAACTCATCCTTACTAATTAAGCCAAAGCAGGTCAAATCATTTATCAGGTACTTACTATGTGCTAGTCACTATACAGAGTATTAGGGACACAAAGAAAGGCAAAAAAAAAAAGTCCCTGATCTCATAGATGGCACAGATTAATGGAGAAGCTTACATACAAACAACTATGTGCAAAAAAAATGTACAGAATAAAATAGAATTAATTTAAGGGAAAGAAAGGTACTTAAAGTATTAAGGAGGAGTCATAAAAAGTTTCTTGAAGAAGGTAGAATTTTAGCTATTTAAAAGAAATGAGGAAAGTCAGGAAGTGGAAATGGGGGAGAGAATTCCAGGCAAGAGAGGTAGTCAGTGAAAACATTGTGAGTCAGGTGATAGAATATCACATTCAAAGAAGAATGAGGAGTCCAGTGTGACTGGATCAGAGCACACTGAGAAGCAGTGAGGTATAAAAGGACTGCAAAGATAGAGGGAGCAGGTTGTGAAGGGCTTTAAAAGTTCAACAGATTTTTTAAAAATTTCAACTTGGAAATAATTAGAAGATTATATTGAATAGATGTGTGATAAAGTCAGATCTATGCTTAGAATTTGACTTTTGAGTCAGAAATGGACTAGAGTTGGGGAAGCCCTGTGGACAGACCCACCAGCAGGCTATTGTAATACTCTTGCCATGAAGCGACCAAACTCTATACCAGGCAGGACAGCAGCAACATCAAAGGAAAGAAGGGGAAACGTAGAAGGTAGAATTGACAGGAATTGGTAACTGATTGGATGTGAAGTATGTGAGAGAGAATGAGGAGTCCCCGAATGACACCTAGGTTGGGAGTCTGATTGGATCATAGTGGTACTTGGGAAAGTAGTGTAAAAACAAACAAAAAAAAAGCAAAAATAACAACAAAGTTTGTTAAAACACTTTTAGTAACATATGTTATCTCATTTGATCTCATTCATAAACTCTAAATTCCCATAGAAATGTAAGTTGCTATTGTTATATACAAACTTTTGATCAGTGGCAATATATTTGGAACTCTTTAGAAACCTGTGGAAGAAAATCTTTTTTTCCTTTTCCTGATGAGTTATAGAAAACTGCCTTCCTTAACTATACTTGAATTTAAATGCTTGTGGTTCTCTAAGAGTATGCCTCAATTTTTCACTTTGTGTGCCTGAATTATACAGAATTTACACTTGTAACTGAATAAAAATTTGAGTTTCCCACCACTCCCAAATTGTTTCCTTGAAGCACAGAATAATACTGTGTTGTTATAAAAAAAAAAATAATCATCACCATATACAATAGCAATAAGGGATAAAACAGACTAGAGAAAAATTCTACCTTCTCTTTCCTTATCTATTCACTCCTCCTCCTCCCTCTCCAACCAGGGCTAACCCTATGCATAGGACAGTCTCTATGGCTTCCTGCTTAATGTGACTGAGAAACGCAGAAATGTATTTGTCCTCAAATATCTCCCTTAATGTTCTCTACCATTTCTGAAATTCTGAATATTAGAATCACCCCTTCGGATAATACTCCAAATTCTTTATTTAAATATTCTCACTAATAGAATAATTTAAAAGATGAGTTAATAATCACGATTTCATTTCTATGAATTTTAAAGTTTACAGAAGACTTGTTTCACAAATATCCTATGAAAGTTGATAGGTTTTTTTCACTCCCATTTTCCCAACAAAACTGAGTCCTAGAGAATTTATGCCTAAGTTCATAGAACTAATGATTATTGAAACAATTAGGAAACCCAATTCAAGAAACTTTAATTGAATGTTTACTATGTTAAGACAAGACACTATTATATGGTTGGAGATCAGGTCTTGAAGTCCAGGATAAAGTCCAGTTTCTGATCCAAATTATATGACTCACACACTGGTTGTGTGACTCTGGACTGGTGACCTAACAGTATAGAGTAGAAGGAAGAAGAAGAAAAAGAAGAAGAAGAAGAAGAAGAAGAAGGAGGAGGAGGAGGAGGAGGAGGAGGAGGAGGAGGAGGAAGTGGTGGTAGAGGAGAAAAAAAGAGAGACAGAGAGAGAGAGAGAGAGCAGAAGGAATCATCATAGGCAAGTAGGACAACTTTGAAATTTACATGAAAAATTTATAATTGAGGAAACTGAGATTCAGAAATATTGTCACTTTTCACACAAATAGTAAATGGTGGACCTGTTATTGAAACTTAATTCTTTTGACATCTAATTCTGTTTTTTTCCCTTTCTCCACACTGTAGGGAGAGAGGAGAAATAGTATCCTAGCTACAGGGTTAATATTTGAGATTCCTAAAAAGTGATTACTATGAAGACAGTTAGGAATAAAGGGGCTTCTGAAGAGGAAGTAAATGTCTCTCTCTACTTGAAATGCAGATTTCTTCCTCTTCTAAGTTGTGTACCACTGACCTATTGTTGGCATTTTAAAGTCAAGCTGAAAGTCAACACACTTTTGGATAGAGGGAAAATAGTTTCAATTTAAAAAATAATAATAATATGTCTTCCCCCCTTCCTAATGTGGCTGGCAGAGTAACTTGGCAGAAGGTTTTATTTAGAAGAAAGCTTTGTCTAAACTCTCAGGGGTCAAGTTTGAGAAATCCAAGATGGAAACTTCTGGTATTCAACTTCCTTTGACTTATAAAGGGAATTTGAATAAATTCTTCTTTAACCTGAACTTTATTATCTAAAAGCAAGACTGACTTTTGGCATATATCAATCTATTTCCCTCTATCCTCATTTCTCTGAGGTGCTTCTCCTCTTTCCCCTTTAAGTTTCATTCACTCCAAGCAAATAGTCTCCTTCCTCTGGTCTCCACCTGCCCACAAAGCTCCCCTGTAGAACTATGCAACAGTTTTAAAACTTTTTGGTTATAAGTCCCATATCTCTAAAATTTGAGAGAATACCTATTCTACACAATATACAAACATGCATTAAACTCCTAATATATATTAAGCATTGTGTTAGGCTTTAAGGCTATAAATTTTAAAAAGAAATTGGTTAAGGGGCAGTTAGGTGGCATAGTGGATAAAGCACCAGCCCTGGAGTCAGGAGTACCTAGGGTCAAATCCTTAATAATTACCTAGCTGTGTGGCCTTGGGTAAACCACTTAACCCCATTTGCCTTGCAAAAACCTAAAAAAAAAAAAGAAATTGATTAATCTCTGTCCTCAAGAATTTTATATTCTATTGGGAAAAACAAAATGATTATGAATAAATAAATACAAAATACAGGCAATTTTTGTTAAAAGAAAATTTGTATCATGCAAGTTAGATTTTGTTAAGAATTCTGAAAGAAATTTGTATTAAAAATACATATGTTGGAGGCTGCTAGGTGGTGTAGTGGATAAAGCACCGACCTTGGAGTCAAGAGTACCTGGGTTCAAATCCGGTCTCAGACACGTAATAATTACCTAGCTGTGTGGCCTTGGGCAAGCCACTTAACCCCATTTGCCTTGCAAAAAAACCTAATAAAAAAAATACATATGTTAACTTAACTGTACAGTATTATGCTCTCTCTCTCTCTCTCTCTCTCTCTCTCTCTCTCTCTCTCTGCCCTGCCCCTCAGCTTAGCACCAAGTCCTTCCCCCCCCCCCAAAAAAAATACATTAAAGAAAAATCTCCAAGAAAAAGCAGAACTATGTGGATTGGAGATTTTGGCTTGAGACCTCCATTCCCTGGGAGAGGAGACTTTGACCCGCCTCTGCCCACCTGCTCTCCTGTCCAGTTCAGACCTTTCTGGGCCTATCTGTTTTCCCTCTGTAAGCCAACTAGTAGTATGTGTCTAGGGATGAAAGGCAGGGAGATCAATTAGGAGACTATTGTAATAGCTCAAACAACAAGCTGTTGTTCAGTCATGTCTGACTCTTTATGACCCCATCTGGAGTCTTCTTGACAAATATACTGAGGGATTTGCCATTTCTACTCAAACTTATTTTATAGATGAGAAAACAAAAGTGTGAGGACAGTTTTGAACTAAGGTAGAAGAGTCTTTCTCACTCCAAGTCCAAGGCTCTAACCACTGTACCACTTAGCTTCCCTAGACAAGAAAGTGGTCATGACCTAAACCAAGATAGCATCAGGGTGAATGAAGAGAAGTAGATGTGAACTTCAGTATGGTTGGTTTCCTTTGTAATTCTAACAAATTATATATTATATATTTATGAAATTATTATGAGAAGAGTTCCTTAGGTTTCACCAGATTGCCATCAGTCTATCATCTTCCCCCACCCCTTGTCCCTAAAAGGTTAAGAATCTTTTATCTTAATGGTCTATAAGCTCCCTTCCAGATCTCAAGCTTAAAAGCATAGGTTTTACATTACAAAGGTGCACAGTTAGCACAGTTGAGTTAAATGATTGTATTTAGCATTATTTTTACATAGTCATACCCTTCTGGCATCAGTCAGAAGAAAAAAAAGAGAACAATCTGGTGGAACTGAGAAAACAAAATCTTGGGGATTCATAGGATCAAGAATTGCAAGGAATTTTTGAGATTAGTCTGACTTTTTTACTTTACAGATTAGAGAACTAAAGTGAGAGTTATAGGATTTGCTTAGATCTCCTTTATCAGTAATCCTTGCCTTCCCAGGTTTTTTAACTTTTTTAGGGTTCAGAGGGCAGCTCTAGAGCTACCCATTTCTTACCTCTTGCCCCTGTTTGGGTAGATCTTGTAAGGGAGCTATTCCCAATGAGGTCATGTAAATTCCTTTTTTTTAGTAGAATAGCAATTTTTTTTTTCATTTTTTTCTTTTATGTAAATATTTTATTTGTTTTTCAACCCACATATAATGGTAGTTTTTACCAATAACGTTTTGCAAGGTTTTGCATTTTACAATTTTTCTCCCTCTCACCCTCCCCTCAACAGAAAGCAATCTGATATAGGGTTTCCATTTGTAACCATGCTAAACATAAATTGATATTGAACTGTGTTGTGAGAGAAGAATCAGATCCAAACGGAAGAAAGAAAACATTAGAGAGGAAAAAAATGACATGATACATGAGGTAATTTTTAAAAATTGAATATAGTAATCTGGTCTTTATTTAAACACCACAGTTCCTTCTCTGGATATGGTTAATATTTTCCAACACAAGTCCCCTTTGATTATTGTACTGCTGAAATGAACAAGTATTGATCATTCGAATAAACTTCTAAGGAGGTGCATACTACCTGGAAGATGTTTTGCTATTTTTCTTTCTATATTATTTCAGTAGAAACCTTTCCTTTGAGTTAATTGCTTCCTCTCTCTTTGCTATTGAAAACTAACTACATCTGGGGTGGGGTGAGAGGGGTGGATATATCAAATTACTTTCCTGATAAATGAGAAACAGCATGACTGTGAATACAGTGTGGGACTTGGCATCAGGAAGCACAAGTTTGAATCTGGCATGAGGCACTAGGTAACTGTTTGATCTTAAGTAAATTATTTAACTTCTTTTGAGTTTCCCTTTCTATGAAATGGACATATTAATAGCATCTACCTCCCAGGGTTACTATGAGGATAAAATGAGGTAATGCATTTAAAATGCTCTACAGTTAAAGGGCTATAAAAAGTCTATTGTTGTAAATGACTATTTACTACCCTTCCCCACTCCCAAATATACCAGGTATATTTATTTGTTAAACCAAATGAATCTATATGGTAGAATTTTGAGCAGAATAAGGCTGGTGTTTAGAGTAGTAAAATTACAGGTGTCCTAGATTCAAGGAAAAGGGCAATGGGCAGAAGCTAGTCGAACCCACTCTTTCTTAGTCACCTTATCTGGAACATCATCTGTAAATCTGGATGTACTCCAAGGCTCTGTCCTGGACTCTCTTCCATATACAAGGTGTCCCAAAAGTCTTAGTACCATTTTAAGCCACTATAGGCATGACCTCATGGACTCCTCCCACCCTCTCTAATCATAAGTCTCAACTCTACTTTTCTTAATGCTCATCTTTTTCCTGAGTTTTCATCCTATCCATTTGATATTTCCTAATGGATCTCCCACAGGCATCTCAAACTCAACATGTCCAAAATATTATCTTTCCCTCCAAAATGACTCCTTCCAAAAATCCCTATTTATGTCAAAAGCATCTCAGTCTTCAGGTCTCCCAAGTTGAAAACTTCAGAATCACCCTCTTCTTCTCACTTGGTTGCTAAATCTTATCTATTCTACCTCCCTATCTCTTCCATAACTGCCACAATGGCAGTCTCATTGATTGCCCAAGCTCCTCTCTCCCCTTTATAACATCCTGCACAAAGATGCCAAAGCACAAACTAGATTATGTCAGTCCTCTACTTAGTAAATTCTGATGTTTCTCATTACCTTTAGGATCAAATACAAACTCCTGTTTGGTATTTAAAACCCTCCACAACCTGGTTTCATTCCCTCTTTCCAGTCTGTTCATAATTTCTTGCTTCAGTTTATCCAGACTGGCCTTCTGGACATTTCTTACAGGTAATGTTACATCTCCTACATCTGTTCTTTTGCATAGTTTATGCCCAATGCTCAGGATGCACTCCTTTCTTCCCTCCACTCCCTAGAAGGCTTAGTTGTCTTCAAAACTCAACTCCAAAACCATCTTCTATCCAACCACTCCTGATCAAACCCATCTTCTAATGCCACTCCCAAATTACATTATATTTATTTTGTATACATGTTGCAGATACTAATTTTGTGCTTACTTATGTATTATGACAGTGTGTGTGTGTGTGTGTGTGTGTAGTTCCCCTCTATAGAAGGTCTCTGCACAATGAAAGAAGAGACTGCTTCATTGTTGAATTCATATTCACAGTGTTTGGAGAGTAGGGGAGGCTCAAGCACCTAGTAAATGCTTACTGATTGTTTAAAAGTTTTTGTTGCTGTTTAACAAATGTTTATTGATTCATTATTTAATAGACAGAATTTTGAGAGAAAATTTGTTTTTATATCTTTCTACCTCTCTGCCCCTTCTCCTCAAGAATACCACCCTCAATGAGACTTGGGAAAGACCTTAGCTTAAGAAGGCTAAGGTCTCCCACTACATTCAGTGACAACCCTGGTTATCCTTATTCCTATCTTGCAACTGGATACAGTTGACTCTGGAGGAGAGAGTAAGGCTGATGACTTTGCATAGCCCCCCTCATTTAAATCCAAGTCACTGGAAGTCATGGAATCACCTCCCTGAAGTCATGGTCCTCTTTGGGAACAAAGGATAAAAAACAGTAACAAGCAACAACCAGTCTTTCGTTCATTCACACCAACAGCCTCAGGGTCACCATCATTTCCTCACTTTTATTCATTCTGCACATCTAATCTATGTTTCTTATTGTTTCTACTTTTACAAGATCTGTTATATTTGTTTCTGCTTTTACAAGCTCTATTTTTTGTTTCTACTTTCACAAGATCTCTTACATTTGTCAACATATCTGCATTCGTATAGTCACTACCCTAGCTGAGGACCTGATGACCTCTATCCTAGATGCCTTTTAATAGAACTTATTGTCTTAAGTCTCCCCACTCCTTCATTTCAAATGCTGAAGTGATTTTTCTTTTTTTTTTTATTTTTAGAAAAGGTTTTATTTATTTTGAATTTTATAATTTCCTCCCCAATCTTGCTTCCCTCCCCCATCCCCTAAAGAAAGCAGTTTGTTAGTCTTTACATCATTCTCATAGTATACACTGATCTAAGTTGAATGTGATGAGAAAGAAATCATATCCTTAAGGAAAAAACATATAGTATGAGATATAGCAGAATTACATAATTCTTAAATTAAAGGTAAAAGTCTTTGATGTTTGTTCAGAGATGGATATGCATGACTTATTTGAGAAACAGTTATCCAATAAGATGAAACTGGATATATCCTTACCTGGGAGAAAGACTCTTAATAACTCTCAATCATTGTAATTATAGTAGAGAGAATAACCAGAAGTGATGGACACTCATGACCTTTCTGTGACTCAGAATGATTTAAAAACAATGCCTCCTTAAAAAGTAGGAGAGTAAAGAGATGGGAGGATGGAGGAGACTGAATGGGGTAAATCTCAGTTCATTAAGATGTACAAAGGACTTGTTGCAATAGAGGGGGGGGAAAGGGAGGAGGTGAGAATCACCTGAATCTTACTCTCATCAGATTGGCTTAAAGTTAACATACACACACTCAGTTAAGTTAAGAAACTTATCTTACCTTTAAAGTGTTAAAAAAAAAAAAAGGGGGGGAAGGGGGGAGGAAAGGGGGAATCAACAGAAAGAAGGGAAGGAAGAAGGGGCAAAGGGAAAGGGGGAAAAAGGGGGAGGGTGGTTGGATATAGGAGGGCAAAGACACTGAAGGTGGTGGTATTCAGAAACAAAACACTGGGGAATATGGATAAAGGGGAAAAATGCAAATAGAGGAAGATAATATGGAAGGCAAGAAAGAGTTAGTAATTATAATTTTGAATGTGAATGGGATGAACTCTCCCTTAAAACATAAGCGAATGGCAGAATAGATTAAAAACCAGAATCCTACAATATGCTGCTTACAAGAAACTCATTTGAAGCAGAGAGATACATATAGAGTAAAGGTAAATGGTTGGAGCAAAATATATTTTGCTTCAGCTGAAGTGAAAAAAAAGCAGGGATAGCAATCATTATCTAAGACAAAGCAACTGCAAAAATAGATATTATTTTAAAAGCTAAGGAAGGAAACTATGTCCTCCTATACAATAAAGTGATTTCAATACTGAATATGTATGCACCTAATGGGATAGCATCCAAATTCTTAGAGGAAAAGCTAAAAGAACTACAGGAAGACATAGATAGCAAAACTCTACTAGTTGGAGACCGCAACCTTCAGCTCTCAGGTTTAGATAAATCTAACTATAAAATAAACAAGAAGGAAGTTAAGGAGGAAAATAGATTGTTAGAAAACTTAGATATAATAGATTTATGGAGGAAATTGAATGAGGATAGAAAGGAATATATTTTTCTGCAGTTCATGGCACTTACAAAAAAAATTGACCTTGTACTAGGGCATAAAAACCTAATAATCAATTGCAGAAAGACAGAAATAGTGAATACATCTTTCTCAGTTCACAATGCAATAAGAATCATATGCAGTATTGGGCCAGGGAGATGTAGACCCAGAATTAATTGGAAACTGAATAAACTCATTTTAAAGTATGAGTGGATCAAACAACAAATTAAAGAAAAAATTAATTATTTTATCCTAGATAATGACAATAATGAAACAAAATACCAAAACCTATGGGATTCACTCAAAGCGACTGTCAGGGGATATATTATATCTTTAAATGCTTACATGAATAAATTAGAGAAAGAGGAAATCAATGAACTCAATATGCAACTTAAAAAATTAAAGAACAAATTAAAAACCCCCAATTAAATTAGAAATTCTAAAAATTAAAGGAGAAATTAATAAATTAA
Source organism: Macrotis lagotis (assembly GCF_037893015.1). Taxonomy (NCBI): domain Eukaryota; kingdom Metazoa; phylum Chordata; class Mammalia; order Peramelemorphia; family Peramelidae; genus Macrotis; species Macrotis lagotis. The sequence continues at coordinate 611,173,736 of NC_133658.1, forward strand.
TAAAAGCAAAAGCAAAAAAACTGTGAATTAATAAATAAAACCAAGAGTTGGTTTTATGAAAGAACTAATAAAATTGATAAACCTCTGGACAATTTGATAAAAAAAAGAAGAAAATCAAATTGATAGTATCATAAATGAAAAAGGTGAACTCACCACCAATGAGGAGGAAATTAAAGTAATAATTTGGAGTTATTTTGCCCAATTCTATGCCAATCAATTTGATAATCTAAATGAAATGGATGAATATTTACAAAAATATAAGTTGCCCAGGTTAAATGAAAAGGAGATTAAATACCTAAATAACCCTATCTCAGAAAAGGAAATTAAACAAGCCATTATTGAACTTCCTAAGAAAAAACCTCCAGGTCTGATGGATTCACAAGTGAATTCTACCAAACATTTAAGGAACAATTGGTTCCAATTCTATATAAACTCTTTGGAAAAAATAGGAGAAGATGGAACTCTGACTAACTCTTTCTATGACACCAATATGGTGCTGATATCTAACCCAGGAAGAGTTAAAACAGAGAAAGAAAATTATAGGCCTATCTCCCTGGTGAATATAGATGGAAAAATCTTAAATAAAATCTTTGCAAAACAATTACAAGTTATCACTAGAATAATACATTATGACCAAGTAAGATTTATCCCAGGAATTCAGGGTTGGTTCAATCTTAGGAAGACATTAGGATAATTAATTATATCAACAACAAACCTATCAAAAATTATATGATTATATCAATAGATGCTGAAAAAGCTTTTGACACATACAGCACCCATTCCTACTAAAAACACTAGAGAGTGTAGGAATAGATGGACTGTTCCTTAGAATAATAAGCAGTGTCTATCTGAAATCATCAACAAGCATTATATTCAATGAGGGGAGACTAGAGGCATTCCCAATAAGATTGGGGGTTAAACAAGGATGCCCATTATCACCACTACTATTCAATATCGTATTAGAAATGATAGCTTCAGGGGTGGCTAGGTGGCACAGTGGATAGAGCACCGGCCCTGGAGTCAAGAGTACCTGAGTTCAAATCCAGCTTCAGAAACTTAATAATTACTTAGCTGTGTGGCTTGGCAAGTCACTTAACCCCAAGGCCTTGCAAAAGCAAACAAACAAACAAACAAAAAGCTTCAGCAATAAAAGAAGAAAAAAAATTGGAAAGAATTAGAATTGGGAAGGAAGAGACAAAACTCTCACACTTTGCAGATGACATAATGGTATACCTAGAGAATCCCAAAAAATCATCTAAAAAACTACTAGAAATAATTTGTAACTTTAGCTAAGTTGCAAGATATAAAATAAACCTTCAAGGGCAGCTAGGTGGTGTAGTGGATAAAGCACCAGCCTTGGAGTCAGGAGTACCTGGGTTCAAATCCGGTCTCAGACACTTAATAATTACCTAGCTGTGTGGCCTTGGGCAAGCCACTTAACCCCATTTTCCTTGAAAAAAAAACAAAAAAATCCTAAAAACCTAAAAAAACCCTAAAATAAACTCTCACAAATCTTCAACATTTCTATATATGACTAGCAGGATACAGAAGAAAGAGCTACAAAGAGAAATCCCATTCAAAGTAACCTCAGACAATATAAAATACCTCAAAGTCTATTTGCCAAGGCAGACTCAGAAACTTTTTGAAAACAATTGCAAAACACTTCTCACACAAATAAAATCAGATTTAAATAAGTGGGCAAACATCAACTACTCATGGATAGGTTGAGCTAATATAATAAAAATGACAATCCTACCAAAACTAAATGACCTGTTCAGTGCCCTACCAATCAAAATTTCAAAAAATTACTTTAATGAGTTAGAAAAAGTTGTAAGCAAATTCATATGGAGAAATAAAAAGTCAAGAATTTCCAGGGATTCAATGAAAAAAAGTGCAAAAGAAGGTGGCTTATCCCTACCAGCTCTAAAATTATATTATAAAGCATCAGTCATCAAAATTGTCTGGTATTGGCTAAGAAATAGAGTGGTGGACCAGTGGAATAGACTAGGTGCAATAGCAGGAAATGATTATAGTAATCTACTGTTTGATAAACCCAAAGAGTCCAGCCATTTGGGATAAAAACTCTTTCTTTGATAAGAACTGTTAGGAAAATTGGAAGTTAGTATGGAAGAAACTTAGATTAGACCAACACCTCACACCATATACGAAGATAAGATCAAAATGAATATGGGACTTAGATATATAAAAAACAATATTATAAGCAAACTAGAAGATCAAGGAGTAGTTTACCTGTCAAATCTATGGAAAAGAAAGCAGTTTATGACTAAGGAAGAAATGGAGAACATCACTAAAACAAACTAGATAATTTCGATTACATTAAATTAAAAAGCTTTTGCACAGACAAAAGCACTGTAACCAAGATCAAAAGAAATGTAGTCAACTGTGAAACAATATTTACAACTAGTATTTCTGACAAAGGACTAATTTCTAAAATATACAGAGAACTGAGTCAAATTTTTTTTTTAGAAAAAGCCATTCCCCAATCGACAAATGTTCAAAGGCAATTTACAAATGAGGAAATCAAAGCAATCCATAGAAAAATTGCTCTAAATCATTACTTATTAGAGAAATGCAAGTTAAAGTATCTCTGAGGTACCACCTCACACCTCTCAGACTGACCAATATGACCAGAAAGGACAATGATCATTGTTGGAAGGGTTATGGGAAATCTGGGACACTAATACATTGCTGGTGGAGCTGTGAACTCATCTAACCTTTCTGGGGAGCAGTCTGGAATTATGCCCAAAGGGTAACAAAAATGTGTATACCCTCTGATCCAGCAATACCACTACTGGGTCTATACTCTGAAGAGATGATGAAAAAAGGGTAAAAACATCACTTGTACAAAAAATATTCATAGCAGCCCTGTTTGTGGTGGCAAAGAATTGGAAATCAAGTAAATGTCCTTCAACTGGAGAATGGCTTAACAAACTGTGGTATATGTATGTCATGGAATATTATTGTTCTATTAGAAACCATGAGGGATGGAAATTCAGGGGAGCCTGGAGGGATTTGCATGAACTGTTGCTGAACCAAATGAGCAGAACCAGAAAATCATTGTACACCCTAACAGCAACATGGGGGTGATGATAAACCTTGATGGACTTGCTCATTCCATCAGTGCAACAGAGACAATTTGGGGCTGTCTGCAATGGTGAATACCATCTGTATCCAGAGAAAGAATTGTGGAGCTTAAACAAAGACCAAGGACTGTTACCTTTAATTTAGAAAAAGAACTAATATCTTATTGTCTGATCTTGCTATCTCTTATACCTTATGTTTCTTCCTTAAGGACATGATATCTCTCTCATCACATTCAATCTGGATCAATGTATACCATGGAAACAATGTAAAGATTGGCAAATTGCCTTCTGTGGGGGGTGGGGAGGGAAGTAAGATTAGGGGGAAAAATTGTAAAACTCAAAATAAATAAAATCTTAAAAAAAAAGAAACTCATCTGAAGCAGAAAGATATAGAGAGAGTAAAGGTAAAAAGTTGGAGCAAAATATATTTTGCTTCAGCTGAAGTGAAAAAAGCAGGAATAACAATCATTATCTAAGACAAAGCAACTGCAAAAATAAATATTATTAAAAAAAGATAAGGAAGGAAACTATATCCTCCTAAAAGGTACCATGGACAATAAAGTGATTTCAATATTGAATATGTATGCACCCAATGGTATAGCATCCAAATTCTTAGAGGAATTGAAGGAGTTACAGGAATATATAGACAGCAAAACTGTACTAGTAGGAGACCTCAACCTCCTACTCTCGGATTTAGATGAATCCAACTATAAAATAAACAAGAAGGAAGTTAAGGAGGTAAATAGATTGTTAGAAAACCTAGACATAATAGACTTATGGAGGAAACTGAATGAGGATAGAAAGGAATATACTTTCTTTTCTGCAGTACATGGCACTTACATAAAAATTGACCTTGTACTAGGGCATAAAAACCTAATTGCAGAAAGGCAGAAATAGTGAATACATCTTTCTTGGATCATAAGGCAATAAAAATCACATGTAATATTGGGCCAGAGAGATATAGACCCAGAACTAACTGGAAATTGAATAACCTTATTTTAAAGAATGAGTGGATCAAAAACAAATTAAAGAAAAACTTAATTATTTTATCCTAGATAATGACAATAATGAAACAACATACCAAAACCTATGGGATACACTCAGTTTGGCTGTCAGGGGATCTATTATATCTTTAAATGATTGTATGAATAAATTAGAGAAAGAGGAAATCAATGAACTAAATATGCAACTAAAAAAGTTAGGGAAAGGACAAATTAAAAACTCCCAGTTAAATACCAAATTAGAAATTCTAAAAAATTATAGATGAAATTAATAAAATCAAAAGCAAGTAAACTATTGGACTAATAAATAAAACCAAGAGCTGGTTTTATTAAAAAACCAATAAAACTGATAAGCTCCTGGTCAATATGATTTAAAAAAGAGAAAGAAGAAAACCAAATTGCTCTAGTATCATAAATGAAAAAGGAGAACTCACCACCAATGAGGAAGAAATTAAAGTAATAATTTAAAATTATTTTGCCAAACTCTATGCCAATGAATTTGGTAATCTAAATGAAATGAATGAATATTTACAAAAATATAAGTTGCCCAAGTTAAATGAAGAGTAAATTAAATACCTAAATAGCACTATCTCAGAAAAAGAAATTCAACAAGCCATTATTGAACTCCCTAAGAAAAAATCTCCAGGGCCAGATGGATTCACAAGTGAATTCTATCAAACATTTAAGGATATGATTTCTCATATATATTCTATATAAACTATTTGGAAAAATAGGTGAAGATGGAACTCTGCCTAACTCTTTCTATGACACCAATATGGTGCTGATACCTAAACCAGGAAGAGCTAAAACAGAGAAAGTTATAGACCTATCACCCTGATGAATATAGATGCAAAAATCTTAAATAAAATCTTAGCAAAATGATTACAACAAGTTATCACTAGAATAATACATTATGACAAAGTGATTTTTCCAAAGAATAAGTCTGATCAAATCACCTCCCTACTCAATAAACATTAGGGGCTCCTTCTTGCCTCTAGGATCAAATATCGACCTTTCTGATTGGCATTTAAAGCTCATCACAGCCTATATAACCCTGCTATCTTTTCAAGCTTCTTATACTTTACTCCTCTCCATGAACAATATGATAGTTAAGCTGTCTAACTTCCACTCTATCTGTCATCTCTGTCTGCACTGGTAAAGGAGTATTGTGAGCATAACTTCTACTCTTCTTTCTCCTTTTTTTTTCTTTTTTTCTTCTTTTTTTCATTATTCTTCTTCTCCTAGCAAATTGAGAATAAGTCTCAATTTGAGAAAATTGACTTTGACATATTAATTGACTTTGACATATTTGACATATTAAAAATTTTCACACTTGTCCAGTTACCTTAACTTAGGTTTAACAAATTCCCTGCTCCCAGAACTCCTGACAAAATTTCAAAGATAACAAAATTTTTGTATCCTCCTTATCTATAGCATTCTCTTGCTTATTCCTAAAATATCCACTGTGCTTATATTGTTGTCTGACTGTTCTCAATATCCCATCTCATTTAAATTTGGTTTTTCTAAAATTTTTTTTCTCCTAGCTCTAGTCAAAATATCCATTCTCTGAAAACTTGCTCAGAGTAAATAAATTCATACTAAAATATGAGTGAAGCTTAATATTATAAGGGATGGGGCATTTACACTTTACAAAGGAATTGGGAGGGGTGGCTAGGTGTCCTAGTGGATAAAACCTTGGAGTCAGGAGCACCTGGGTTCAAATCCAGTCTCAGACATTTAATAATTACCTAGCTATGTGGCCTTGGGCAAGCCACTTAACCCCATTTGCCTTGCAAAAACCTAAAAAAAAAAAAGGAATTGGGATACCTCAGACTAATTTATAATTGGCTGAATTCATTTTAATTTAACATTGATGAAAGTCTGCTAAGGAGAAGGCATTCTGCTAGGTTCTGGGAAGGATAGGAATGCAATCTGCCTTTAGCCACATTCAAAGGTAAATGAGAGACTTAAGGGGAAAGCACTGACTTAGATTTACATTACCTAAACTCTAAAACTTGACCTTCTTCATCTTTGGAAAAATGAGTTTTTGATAGGAAAAACGAAAAGTCAAGCAAGCAGGAAGGAGAAGGCCATTTGCAAGCAAGAGAAATAAGTACAAAGCCATGGACAGCAAATGGCTTTAGTCTATAATGAGCAACTGAAATTGGTCCGATGCTGATTTGGAAGATAGATGAGTAATACTTTCTTTCCTAGCTTCCTTCTACTCTCCAGGGAAGAAGTGGAGTGGCCCTGTGGGCTATTTGCTCACTTTTACTTCTCTGGTTCCCTCTGGAAACTCTGGTCTTTATTCTAAATGCACACTTTGGTTTCTGAGCTTTTAAATAGGAAGAGAATGCTGACCACTGACATAAAACCCAGTGGCTCATGAATGTAGATGAGGTAGGGAGAAAAAGAGAGATAGAGCAACAGAGAGAGAGAGAGAGAGAGAGAGAGACAGAGACAGAGACAGACAGACAGACAGACAGACAGACAGACAGAGAGACACAGAGACACACAGAGACACACAGAGGTGGGGGGGGTCTGTATTTAAGAAAAATAAAAATTTTGCCCAGATATGGCTAGGGGGCAGAGCTATCAAGGGAGAGACCAGTATTGAATTGCTACAAACTGGAAAAGAATGCAATTATAATATTCAATGATTTTTAAAAATATGCTGATAAAAACCTAGAAGTCCGGGTAGGCATTTTCATTTCCTTTGGAGGCAGCTATTTGGTGGGCATGGCTTAAAAAAAGTCATACTCTGTGAAGGGAAGGGAAATACATGACTTTCAAAAGAAATTGCTCCTGGAGGGGAGTTGCCAGGGAAGTTACACCTACTTCAAGGGAGGTGGAGGAATAAACTCTCAGAGTAAACTCAGATAGGTCCTCTGACTTAGGAGATGATTGGCAGTTCAGCATGCCTTATTCATAGATAAAACTCCTCTGCCTAAATAAAATTTATTGGGCCTTGGTTCAAACTGTGACCAGTTGTCCTGCTTCATATCTGACTACTGGACCCAGTTGTCTCCAGAGATAATAGTGAAGCTGATGACTTTGCACATCACCCTCTCACTTAAATCCAAATCATTTGCTTTTCATGGCATCACCTCCCTGATATCATGGTCTTCTTCTAGAAAGAAGGACAAACAACAAACAGCAACAAAATTTAGAAAGAGAAAAGGTTTATGTAAATGATTGTAACAAAATAGGAGATAACTATAAAAGGATTCTGAAATATACTGAGAGTAAAGAGGAGGGAGAGATCACTTCTCAAAGGAAGGAAATCAGGTAAGACTTCATGGAGGAGGTGCTATTTAGTCTGAGAGTCTCTCAATAATTTTGACAAGTGAAGATAGGGTGATAGCATTGTAAGCATAAGGTCCAGTTTATGAGGTTAGGTACACAAGTCAGAAAGCAAAAGACATTCCTAGGGAATGAACAACATATAGTCTAGTTGGACTAGGACATAAGGTTGAGGAAGGAAATTTGCTTGACCAGGGATTAGTGTATTTTAGTAGAAAGACCTAAAATCAGATAACTTAAGGTTCTAATTTCACCTCTGATACTTAACTGCCCCTCTAACTTTAGGCATCACTTAATCTCCATGCACCTCAGTTTCCTCATCTGTAAAATGATGGAAATGACTTAGATGACCTCTGAGGTCCCTTCCCAATCTAGATTCATGATCCTTGAATGAATGCCAAACTAAGTAAGAAGTTTGGACTTTATTCAACAAACACAGAGGGTTCTTAAGTAATGGAGCAATACAATTTGAACAGGCTGTGTGCACACTGGAAAGATTAGGGACAGGGAAGTCAGTTAGGAAGCTACTAGAACAGACTAGAAAAGAGGGCATAAGATTCTAAAGTATGATGACATTGGAAATAGAAGATTATGACAGAAAGGAAAGTTATTATAGAGGTATAATCAGTAGGACTTGGTGACTGGTGGAATGTAAAACCTGAAGAAGAGGAAGTTAAAGATGAACTGGAGGGTCAGGGTTTGAGCCTAGGTGACAAAAGAACACCTTTATCAGGAACAGGATTGAGATGTCAAGAAGGAAAGATGAATTTGGTGTGGAAGTCACAATTTCAAAATATATTTCAGACTTATTTCATTCACATTACACTCTCTCAAAAGTCCTCTTTCCATTTCTTGCCTCTAAATCTTTGTGAATCCTGTGCTTGGAATGTTCTCCCTCTTTATTTAGGAAGTTTGGATTAAAAGATCAGTTTAAATTCTACCTATACAAAGTTTTTCCTTATTTCCTTATCATCACTTCTCCTTACCCCAAATTCCTACATTTGCCTCACATGAATCTATTTTCTTATTTATGTGCAAATTACTCCAGTGGAATATAAATCCTTGGAAAGTAGGTACTGTTTTCATTTTTGTCTTTATATTTCCTGAGCCTGAAACAGCGGTCCATCTGTTTCAGTTCTTTCATTTTAGTTAAAGAAACTGAACATCATGAGTTTAGTTTTGATTATAATGATGATGATGATGATGATGATGATAAGGAGGGCAATTACCCTCCAGACCTCTTGACACTCCACCTCACTTCAATATGTACATAATACAGATTATATTTAACTTGCCAGAAGTAAAATAGAATATATAGCTTTGCAGGTCTCATCTTTGCAAGAGGAACCCAGAGCTTAATCTAAGCAAAGACTCACTAGGTGGATACATGATTTAAAATAGGAAGCTTGTAGGCAGACTGTTGGGGGATCCAGTGAACCTGAAGTCTAGAAGTCCTGAGTTCAAGTTGTATTTGATCAAGTCATAGAAACTCTAAATTTTCATCATCTGTAAAATAGCAATCATCTCATAGAGTATGTAAAGAATGATATTAGTAAACACTATATAAATGCTAGCTATTGCTATTTTTAATCAAAGATTTAGAACTAGAAAGTATTTCAAAGGTCATTAGTTCAAACCCTCTCAGTTTGGGGAATTAAGACTCAGGGAAATGATGTAATCAAGATCATTCAAATTTTAAATGTCAGAGACTGGACTTGAAAAACCAATCTTCTTATTCCCGGTGGCCCAGCATTTTCTACTACATACCCTAATCAGCTCAAAAAGTATGTCAGAGAGGGACACAGAAAAGGATAATCTAATCAAAGTGAGTTAATTTCACATTTTGAGGGTCTCTCATCAATTGAGGTGAGCATACAAAGAAAGTATGTATAATCTAAGTGGATAATTCCAGAGACACAAACGTCATTCATTGCATAGCAAGCTCTATATCCCATTCCAAATCACTAACTGACCTAATAAATGAAATCAAACTACAGTATTATTGATTAATAATAATCACTTCCACCTAACAATCTTTTTGTCTTCCAAGCTCCTAAGGTATTGTCTGATCTATTCATTTGACATGTATTTTAAATCTGATATTTATGAGAAAATTTTCATGTTCTCATTGTAAACTCCTTGAAGGTAGGGACCATGTCTTCTACTTCTTTTTAAATCTACAAACTAAAATAAACAAACAAACAAAAACCCAGAGGTAATTAAATGAAAAAAGAAGTGTGGTATTAACTCTAGATGGAGGAGGCTTTAGTTTTTACTTTTTTGTACATGTCTGCAATAGGCAACAACAGATAAACTAAACTATATCTACCATATATTCAATGATTCAATACATTCTACTTCTGAAGTTTTGTAACATTCAATAGTCCATTAGAACATGGGAAGAATTTATCTTATAACATTTGTCATTCCTAAGTTATAGTCTTTCTTTCGGGTTTGTTTTTTTTTTTTTTTTGGCCTTCCACCAAAAGTTCAGTCAGCTAGCTCACCTGCCTTGCTCTAACAAAGATATTGTACAAGGACAGGCGGAATTGTGTCAACAAATGGGTAAACCAAAGTGTTTTAAAGGAACAACTGAGTGTTGCCCTGGTTTCCAGGAAAATAATAAAACTTTTATCTCTAGTCCTCAAGGGAACAGTGCCTTTCTTTGAAGCTCAACCCAACTAGCTTAACCTCCAGAGGCAGGTGAATGAAATATTTTGTAGCATGAATATTTCAGTCTATTTTTTTTTAACTCACTGCTACTTACAAGTTCCAAAATGATTCACCTTAATGACAAATCTAATCATATTACTGCCCTTATGGAGATCAACTTTAATGACCTCCATCCAAAGCCTTTCAAAACTTTCCCTGAAACTATCTTTCTACCTTCATTGTATGCATTCTGGTCCAGGAATCTGGAGGATGAAATGCCCCAAGGGGCAAAAAAAAAAAAAGTACAAAAAAGGATGGAGAAGAAAAAGAATTAGGTTTTTTAGTTTAAAGGTTGAAAGTAGTAAGAATTTGGGTAGAAAAAGTTTGTGGATTAGTTAAAACATAAATGGGGCAGAAATTGACCAGCATTGAACAAGATGATCTCTCTGGCCCTACCAATTCTGATATTTTTTTGGTTCTCTGATTGCATAAGTTTCAAATACGTATTTCTTAATTTACTCATTCAACAATAATTTGCTGTGTGTTCATGGACACACAGATGAAAGACAATTCCTTCCCTCAAGGAACTTACATTCTTTAAAAAAAAAATAACTTTTACTAATGTCTTTTTTTATTGCATCACTCATTTCTGAAAAATACTGTCCCTTCTCCAATTGAATGTTCCCTTAAAACAAAGATAAGGAGTAAAACAGAAACAGTCTATATATAGTGATTAGTCTGTCTGCTTATTGTCTTCTCCATTAAGCTGTGAATTCCTTGAAGATGGGCTGTTTTGTGACCTTCTTTTTATCCCAGCACTTATTAGCTCAGTGCCTGATACATAGTTTTGTTGTTGTTTAATTGTTTCAGTCATGTCTGGCCCTTCATGACCCCATTTGGGGTTTTCTTGGCAAAGATACCAGTGTGTTTGCCATTTCCTTCTCCAGTTCATTTTACAGTAAGGAAACTGAGGCAGATAAGTTAAGTGACTTGCCCAGGGTCACACAAGAATCTTGAGATCAGGTCTTCCCAGTCCAGTGCTCTATCCATTGTGCCACCTAGCTGCCCTAATTCAGAGAAGTGGGAAAACATTCCTATTAAGTGGAAATGTTTTGGCAGTAGGAACAAGTATATTGTCATTTAGATCAGAAACATGAGGGAAATATGGTATAAAGCATGAGTGGACTGACTTTTGCTCCAAGTAACATCGCCTTTTCTCTTAAAATCCTAGACATTTTGTTTGATCTTCTCTTTTGGGGGAATGGCAGATTTGATTTTAGGAAAATTATTTCTCATGAATACTAGTTGTTCTTTGGTATCAAAGAGGACCACACCAACCAACCAAGTGAATGATAGTGTGTCTTGAAGAATATCGAGATTCAGACAATTGTAAGAAGGAAAAGAAGAGACTAAAGGGAGAAATTGTACATCAGGGAGAAGGCTAGTCTAGATTTTTGGAGTGTGTAAATCAACTTAAAGGTCCTAAAGAACTCATTAACTTGTCATACTTTATAGCTTTATAGAATAGAAAATCACATTATTCACAGTATTTATGGTTCATCAATAAAATGTTAGCTTCATGCTAAAAAAAGCTAACAGCCTTTTGTTTGATTTATTTGACACTTAAAGATAAAGTTAATTTAATCTGTTTAGCATTTGGCTAAAAGGTTTATACTCAATTTACTCTCAGTTACAAACCCCACCCTGTACAATCCACTCTAATTCACTTCTGTTCAATTCAGCTTCAACCCACTCATTTTTTTTGTTTATTTATTTATTTATTTATTTTTGCAAATTTACTGGATTGTAATCAGTGATTCCAGGGATGGTGTCTAAATTTTGCATCTTCTTTAACACTTGGCAAAATTCTATGCACACAGTGGGTACTTAACATATCCTTGTTAAATTGAGTTAAATGAAGAAACAGATCCAAAGACACAACACTTTATAGTTAGCAGAATAATCCAGCACTGTAATTTCTGGTTTGATTATTTATCTTCACAGTACTTGTTAGTTCACTATGTATCTCAGACTTCCTAAGATTGTGAGAAGAGTGGATGAAATGAGACTATTGAAATTTTTTTTTTTTGTTTTGGTTTGCTTTGAAAAAGAAAACAGTATCAGAGAGTTGCAGCACAGAATGGATTTGGGCAATATGATCATATATCCTGAGCTTTTATTTCCTGCTTGGATAATGTATCCCCTAAAATAGCCTTCTGCTAAGGCTCCCCTTATTTTTTTTTTTTTTTGAGGCAATGAGTAATTTGTCCAGGATCACACAGTTGGTAAATGTTAAGTGTCTGTAGTCAAATTTGAACTTAGATCCTTCTGACTCCAGGGACAGTGCTCTATTCACTGGGTCAATTAGCTACCCATTCTGCTAGGTTGTGTTCCCTTCCTTCAAACCTTCCAGTTTCTCCTGTCTCCCTCTTTCACTCCTGCTTTCCCTTTTTCCTCCTCCCACTTTTCTCTTTTTCCTTCTCTTTCCAAGGTCTTTATCCCTGTCTGATATCTCTTTTCCCTTCAATTCCACCCACCCCACCCCTCCATCTCTCAAAACTTTGGATGTGAAGTCAGACTGCAGTCATTAAAATTAAAAGAGGAGTCATCCAGCCTCTGTGGGCCTCAGTTGCCTTATTTGTAAAATGCAGGGGTTGAATAAACTAATTTCTGGTCTTTTCCTATTCTGATATTCCATGTTTGGATAATTCCTGTCCCCCTCTTCCTCTCCTCTCTCTTATTTCTCTTTTTTTCCTCTCTTCTCTCTCTCTTCTTTTCTTTTTCTCCTTACTCTGTACAGTAAGAAGGAAGTACTTATCCCTGTGAGGGATACATAAGTAAACTAATGAGATGATTTGCCTAAAATAGCAAGAGTTGGAAGTGGCTGCTCAGTTTTCCATACTCCCTTTTCAGATATCAGAAGTTTTTCTGGGCCCCCATTTGGGGAAAGGAGAAAGGAGAGAGGAGAAAGGAGAGAGGAGAGAGGAGAGAGGAGAGAGGAGAGAGGAGAAAGGAGGGCTCTTCATAAGAGTCTAAATATTCTGTAATGAAAAATAGAAGTTGTGAGTTCAAAGTACAGCTTCCTACCTATTATTACCTTTGTGAAGTCACTTGGCCACTGCGGGTCTCAATTTCCTCACCTGTACATAGAAAGGTTTCCGACTAGATTGATCTCCAAGATCCTTCTACTTCTAAATCGTATTCACTTCATCTGCTTCAAGACTTGGGGAATTACGGTCTGGGACAGCCTGTGCCTCCGACTGCTCCATTCCACTGGAAGATTGAGGGTCCTACAGGAAAGACTCCATCATTTCGCCCTCCACTCTCCCTCCCTCCGAAACTCTAAGCGCTGATACTTATTGATAGGTTGAGCTCCTTGCAGTGACTGGCCACTGACGTCTCTTGGCGGCGTTCCTTATCTGGGGGCCAAGAGGCGTCACAGAACTGCGGCAGCTGGAGCCCGCGGAGCAGCAGAGTCCCAGAGTCCCAGTACTGCAGCCGAAAGCCTCCTGGGCCCGGGGCCGGGGCAGGCTCAGCTGGTGGCCCAGGCATGCCATCTAGGACAGAGTTGTCCTCTCTCAACCGAGGAACAAGGTGGGGAAAGTGAACTCATGTGAACAGCCCGGGGTTAGGTAGCAGTTGTCCATGACCTCCTCCCGGGGATGAGACTGGCTGCGTGCGAAAGTCTGTGGTCACCACCATGCAGACCTACAGCCTGTGGGTGATTCTCTTCTCTTGGGCTCCGCTAACCGTGAGTATTTTCATCTCTTTCCTCAGTCAAAGACCACCCTCCCCCCACCCCCACTCCACCCTGAGATACATTTTCGGATGGAGCCTGTGGAGACTACGCAGGTAATCCACCCAAACTTCTGATCGGCAAAAATCAGCCCCGCAGACAGACAGAAAGCTCCCGGCTGGTAAAGTTGGAAAACTGATTGGGAATCACTGGAGTAATTTTGAATGTGGTTGAAAAGAAACGCTTTTTAGAACTTAGTAGTTTGAAATTAGTGTGGCTTGACAGAAGCCACACTCCATTTCTGGGATTCTTTCTCTCCTTGTCCTTTCTCACCACCTCTTTTCTTCTTTCTCTGCCTTGCATCTTCCTTCCTATTTCTCCCCCTTCTCTTGTTATCTCTCTCCTTTTCCTGTTCTCTTTATCTCTCCCTTTCTCTTTGCTTCTCTCTTCCTCCCCCTCATTTTTATTAAATCCTTAAGTCTTGTATCCTGTTTAGCCTACAGGACAATATTCATCCTGAACAAATCTTGTCCAAGAAGCAGTAAGAAAGGCTGAGAGAGCCCAGGATAAAGTGATAAATACTTGTTTCTTCCTTCAAAGACAAGTTTGCTTGCTTCACTATGTGGAGTTTGTTAGCAATAGTGATTAATCAATTCCAGTGAGGGCTAACCAATAGTTCTCCATTCACTGGCTCCCACAGCTTGGAGACCTATTTCCCTAATTCTGGATAGCACTGAAATTCAAATCATTTCCAGAATGAAACTTGTTCAGAAAAGTTCCTAAAGAAGAAGAATCCATATCTTAGTAGTTTAGAACACTAACCCCCAGGAAAGTTTTTCTTGATATTTCACTGATAGTCCTCTTTGAGTGAATTATGACCTTGCCTCCTCTATGGATGAGTATGAGAGAACCCCCACAGGGCCAACTCAATCAATAACTTCAATGTCAGTTTCTATGCCAGGAAAGTTGGTTCTTTTTTTTTTTAAGTTGGCATATCTGTGACATTCTTGCAGAAGTCAATCATGCAAAGCTCTTCTGGTTAATGTTTTCAACTCACCTGCAACCTTAATTAAGCTCGCTGCCAAATAACTACTTTCCATCCCCACTCTTCACTGAAAATGGAGAAAGGACACCACATCTCTCCTCCTGATTCTCAAACCTGGCTATTTTGGTAAACACACACACATGTACACACACACACAGACACTCATACTGATATTCAGAGGCATAAATAAACAAGAAAACAACCACAAAACCACCTCTACCAACAAAATACAAATATGGATAATGTGGGATGATTCAAAACAGCAAAACTCAATTGGGAAGTTAAAACTGAAC
Source organism: Macrotis lagotis (assembly GCF_037893015.1). Lineage (NCBI taxonomy): Eukaryota > Metazoa > Chordata > Mammalia > Peramelemorphia > Peramelidae > Macrotis > Macrotis lagotis. The sequence continues at coordinate 611,188,870 of NC_133658.1, forward strand.
AAAGGTTTGTCCAAATCAGTACAACATTTGGTAAAGAATTATCTTTTACCTTGGTGCCTCTAAAGCTCCTTCTTGACTATTTCTAGCAGGTTTCCTCTCATTAGAGATTACCTATTTATCTCTAAGTAATCAGGTTTAGAAATTCAGGGCTAGAGGGATCTATGAATATGAAGAATTCAAAGAAATATGGGAAAACCTGTCTGAAGTGGCACATACCAAAGAAGGCTGAACCATAAAAGCCATTAATATTCCCACTAGATAAATGAAGACCACTTTAAACAGAAACAAAGTTAAAACTAAATTTAAAAACAATAATAGCACAAAAACATTAGATAACATTGACAATCATTTAGAAAGTGGTTACCTTTTTTTTAACAAATGAATTACTAAGGTGTTTTGGGTAATTACACTTTATGAGAGATGTTATCAAAAGCGCATTGGGGATTGCACTAATAAAGAGGGAAAAATCAGATCTTTTCTTTCAATACAGAGGATGTGAATAAGGTATGAGACTAAGGTGTAATTTTAGTTTTATCCCAGGATAGAAAAACAAATCTTCTGTATTATGTTAGGAATAATCTCCAAACCAAATTATAAGATGATGCCTTATCTTCTTAGAAAATCAGAGCTGGAAGAGACATTCAAATTCATCTAAATACCCACCTACCAGCATTTCATATATTTGAAAAAACTGAGACCCTACTAGAAAGCTGAAGTGCGCTCAGCCACAAATTATAATCTTGGGCAAATACCCAGGTACTATTTTATTATTTTAGTCTTCTATTTATATGATTGTAAATTGAGAGTGTTTAGACTATAGCCAAGCATCCTTCTAGCTAGGATTAGAACCCAGATTTCCTGCCCCTCAGTTTAGTGTTTATTTCACTGTGTTACATATTTTATAACAACTTATCTAATACTATTCATGTATCATTTATCATTTAATGGTTTCACATGTATTAAATCATTTATGCAACTAAATCATTATCTCCTCCAAGACTGGGATAGTGCCTTACATTTATTTTTATTTCCCACCTTGATTAGCATGAAGATCCTGATTAATAAGAATTGCTAAATTGAATGAAATTGAATGGAACATTTATTTATTGTTTAGTAATTTCAGACCCCACTAGGGTTTTCTTGGCAAAGATACTGTAGTCATTGTACATATAATAAGGAAAATTAGATAAACAAGATTAAATGACTTGCCCAGGGACAATTAATAAAGTACCATAGGTTGGATTTGAACTTAAGTCTTTTTGACTTCAGAAGCTGAGTTTTTATTCACTGAACCACCTAGCTGCCCCAGAAAATTTCTTAGCCTTCGACACTACAGTGAATTAGGGAGTTTCCATGTCCTATTACTTACTTACTTTTTTTTTTCTTTCCTCTATGGGGGAACAGGGCAGCTAGGTAGCACAATGGAAAGAACACTAGGCTTGGAATCAGGAAGGCTCATCTTCATGAGTTCAAATCTGACCTCAGGCAATTATAAGCCGATTTGGGGAAGATCATAGTTCTATTTGCCTCAGTTCCTCATGTGTAAAATGATCTGTAGAAGGAAATGACAAAGCACTACAATATTCCTGCCAAAAACAAAACAACAGGATCATAAAGAATCTGAAATGACTGAACAGCAACAATAAAAAGGGAAATCGATTTTTTAAAACCAAGGAGAATTTAAATAAGAAAATGTAAATAAGCAAAAGAATACTTTGAGAATTGGGAGGAACCATGTACAGTCACTGCCCATTCCCCTCAACCCTAACAGGGTTGAGAATCCTTTTCAACAGGGCATCAGAGGCAAAATTTCCTTGTTCAAACTAGATGTCTTTTTTCCTGAAGAGACAATTAAAGTGATTCATTTCCCAAGGAAGTGAATTTATTATTCTTCTCCATGTTTTTCCATAAGTCTGCCATAGAGGCGTCTAGGTGGCAAAGTGGATAGAACACTGGCCCTGGAGTCAGGAATACCTGAGTTCAAATCTGGCCTCAGCTGTGTGGCCTTGGGAAAGTCACTTAACCCTATTTGCCTTGCAAAAAAACCCCAAAACCCTAAAACATAAGTCTGCCATAAACAGTTTGCCCACAGTGAAAGAAACCATGTTCTCTCTAATTTTTAACATCTTGGAGATTTTAATGGCCTGTTTGTGTTGTCTTTTTCTGTGTCCCCTTTTTTGTTTCCCCTTTTCTCATTTTATATATGATGTCTTTTATGCTTCTTCTTCCATATGAGACTTGATTACCCCCATAATATTTATTTGAATTCACAATTATATAGCTTCACTATAGTCAAGAGAGGTACTGGCATTAGTAGAATGAACTTTTGTGGCAGTGAATAGTTGGGCATAATTACTATAACTGTTTCCAAATATTCTCCAGCTCATTTTTCTGATCTTGTTCAATTTTTGCCTCTCCTTAAAGTCCAACAATAACCTTCTACAGGATTTATATGTTAGTGAACTAACTTGACAGATTGACTATCCAAGTCATAGGAGAATATATTTGGAAGGGTTCTTTGAGGCCATCTAGTTCAACACTCATATTACAGTTCAAGAAATTGAGACCAAAAGAAAAGGAGGTTAACAGAAAAAAACATTGTACACACTAACAACAACATGGGGGTGGTGATCAATTTTGATGGACTTACTCATTCTATCAGTGCAACAATCAAGGACAATTTAGGGCTATTTGCAATGGAGAATACCATCTGTATCCAGAGACAGAAATGTGGAGTTTGAACAAAGACCAAAGACTATTACTTTCAATTTTTGGGGGGGGAAGTTATTTCATTATGTAATTTTGCTGTTTCTTATACTTTGTTTTTCTTCTTTAAGGATATGATTTCTCCCTCATCACATGCAACTTAGATCAAGTATACCATAGAAACAATGTAAAGACTAACAGACTACCTTCTATGGGGGGATGGGGGGAGGGAAGCAAGAATAGGGGAAAAATTGTAAAACTCAAAAACCTCAAAATAAATAAAATCTTTCTTTAAAAAAAAAAGAGGTTAAGTAACTTGTCCAAGGTTGTACAGGTAGATACACCTCACAGGCTTAATAATATGAATTTTTTATCCTCTTTTAAGACATGTTGTTTATAGTGTCATTTTGTTTGCTACTTAAATATCATTCATTGCAAGTGCTATAAAACTTAAAACTATTATGGACATTGTAGACCTGAAATGATTACTAGTTAATTGGATAAAGGATGTGTTGGAGCTATTACTTTGGGGTCAAGAAGACTTGGACCAATCTTGAAATATGTCAGGGCTGAGAATTCTTTTCAACAGGACACCAGAGGCAAAATTTCCTTGGTCAAACTAGATGTATATTTTCCATGTATATTTTTTCAATTAAAGTGATTCACTTCCCAAGGAAGAAAGGAAGGATAAAGTGGAATAAGAATGCATTCAGAATGAAAATGACTTAAAATGTCCTCCATACTTAGGTTAGATATAAAACTAGACAAATGCTAAGGTTGTATCCAATTTTAAAATTCTGTAATTTTGTGGTATCCAAGTTGCTGCTGTTCATTGGGTAAATAAATAATGAGAACTTGTTTGGTTTGGGGGTTTGGGGGGGAGGGTGGAATAGCCTGTGCTTATCAAGTTATGAAGAAATACATGGAAGTAATTAATACAGGAAAACCAGTTGTAAACACTGATATAATGGCTAACTGCTGCCAATGGGCAGTTGAGTCCAAGAAACTTGGGAATAGCAACAGCTCCCCCCTCCCCTTTCCCTAAGGTCCCTGGTTTTGCTTCTAGTATATTCCCTGCCTTCATCAACTAGGGAAAGAATCTTTTGTGACTATTGGATCTTGCAACTCTTACCAGGTGAGGTAGCCAGAAATGCCCCAGTTGCCTCAGCTACTGAAAATCTGGAAACAAAGTTCTCCCTAATCAAAATTCTTAGTACTACCAATGACTCAATGTCAGAGATCCAACATAGCTTCATTAATGGGAATGATATTTAAAAAGATGCATTACTAAATGCCTTACTGCTGCACCCTAAGGACCACAGAGCTTTTTATATGATTTGTATCTGAAACCTTCTATATGTGATCTGTCCTATTATAGAGAGAGGAAAGACTAGCTCTGCTTTTCTACTTGTATGCCAAGTGTTTTGCTTATAAGCATTAATTCTTCCCCTCTTTCCTTCCTTTCTCCCTTCCTTCCTTCTTTCTCCTTTTCTCCTTCCATGCTTCTTTCCCACTTTCCTTGCTTTCTCTCATTCTTTCTTCTTTCCTCCTTTTCTTCCTTTTTCTGTCCTCTCTATCCTTCCTTCCTTCTCTCCATCCTTCCTTCCTTCCCTCTCTTCCTTTCTTCTCCCTTCATGTTTCTTTCCTTCCTTCTTCTTTTCCTTCTTTCCTCTCTTTCTTCATCTTCTTCATTCTTTTCCCTTTCCTCCCTTCCTTCCTTTTTTCCTTCTTCTCTTCCTTCCACCCTCTCTCTGTCTTCCTTTTTTCACTTCTTTCCCCCTTCCTTCTTGCTTTCATCTCTTCCTTTCTCCCTCCCTCCTCTCTTTCCTTCATAGAGCTAGCACATCCTTAAAATAGATTTTGGTGGGCTTGTCTTGTACTCATTGATTTGATATATGGTATATCTTTGTAATAACAATCCTGTGCTATTATAGGATTCTACTGTAATATTGATAATGTGATTTTGGGAGAGCATAAAATAACTGAGGTACTTTAGTGTTTGCTGATTGAGGAACAAACAACAAAATAACTCATGATAATTCAATTGATGAAAGCTTTCTAAAGCATTTGCCTCACAACAATTCTGTGAAGTAGATATTAAAGAAGCTAGCTTAGCTTCTTTTGTTTTTAAATTGTCCTTTCCCTATTTCTTGAAGCAAGCATGTATTTCAATACTCTTGCTCTTTCCCCCCATTTTTTCACAAAATACATATTCCTGTGCCCTGGAAGATGTTGTCCAGCTGTTAAAGTCTGCCTACTTTAAGTGACCCTGATGTAACCTTTAAGTTCATGTCCTTGTCCATGTAACTGCTTGTGTTTTATAGCCAGATGACTAGATATCATGGAAAAAATATGGATCTAGTTAATATCCTGGGCGCTCTCTTCAGCTTAATACATTTTCTTCCTGTTTGCAGGAAAGTTGTTTGAAAATATCTGTTATGATTGAATGAATTAATGAATGAATGAGCAATTGTTTAGTTTTTACTATGTACAAAATGATGGTGAAAATAAAATAGATTATTAAGATAGCCTCTGTTCACAAGGAACTCACATTCTAATGGTGGTATGTTTAATTTGCCTTGTGAGATGGAAAGATCCCATGGTTTTTAGTGTTGACAACAAAGAAAATTAAAATACATCTTTCTTTTTCTCTTTTTGGTTTTCACAAGGTATTGGGGTTAAGTGAGTTGGCCCAAGGTCACATGGTTAGGTAATTATTAAGTGTCTGAGATTGGATTTGAACGCAGGTACTCCTGACTCCAGGACCAGTGCTCTATCTGCTATGCCACCTAGCTGCCCCTGATACATCTTTCTTAATGTAATTTGCTCTGGTAAAATTATATCTTTTTTTAAATTGATACAAAAAACTTAATTGATGGCAAACTTAACTGTATAAAACTAAGGATGTTATGGCAAGAACTTTCTTTTCTGGCTGTGGCCACAAAACAGTTGCCAGATTACATATTCATAGGATAAGGTTTTCTGGGATGCTAGCTACATGGACTAGACTGGAAGTAGAACAAGTGTTCTTGGGGGCTTTTACTTAGAGAAAGAGGGAGAGGCAACATGGTGTAAAAATAGCTAATATTTATATTATATGGTAAGCACTATGTTAAATGCTTTATAATTATTATCTCATTTGATAATTACAATAACTCTGGGAGGTACTATTATTATCATTATTTGACAGATGAGGAAACTGAGACAGAGAGAGATGAAATAACTTTCCCAGTATCACACAGTAAGTATCTGAGCACAGATTTGAACTCATGCTTTTCTGCCTCTAGACCTAGTGCTCTAAATTGTACCACCTTACTTCATAATAGATAGTGACCTCAAAGTCAGGAAAACATGGATTCAAATTCTGATACATTTGTCTGTGTGACTCTGGCTGGGGTAGTCGGGTGGTGCAATGGATAGAGCACTGGGCCTGAAGTCAGAAAGATCTGAGTTCAAATGTGGCTCAATCTGTGTGACCTGGGCAAGTCACTTAACCCTTATTCACCTCAGTTCCTCATCTGTAAAATGGGGACACACTGATGAAGGAAATGGCAAACCACTCAAGTATCTGCCAAGAAAACCCCCTGGTTGAATCCTTGGGGTCACAGAGTCAGATTTGACTGAATGAATGACCAAGCAACCACAAGCATAACCCTGGGCAAGTCCCTTGACCTCTCAGTGCTCTAAACTAGAGGTGTCAAACACAAATAGAAATAGGAGTCACCCTGGTGGTCACATATTGACTTATAAAAACTATAGCTTATACCAGTTACTTATAAATTACTTACTATACTGGCTAAAAGGGCAGCTGCCCTTACTCTAGTGAGTTAATAAGTAGCTGATATAAAAGAGTAATTAAAGGGGAAAAAAATGCAAGTCATATACAAATTGTCCCAAAGATCAAAAGAGCACAGTTTACAAATTGTATCATATATTTACCAAAATTCACATCTCCAGGAATATATGCTGAATCATCAGAAACCACCTAGGCCAGGCTCTCAGACCTTCTGGTTCTATTATATATAAGTCCTAGACAAATTCTCAGACTTTTCCGGAACAGATCAGCAAATCATCAAGAGGTGTTGACAATTTTGAGATGTGAACATGCTAACTTCAAAATTTTACTAAGTGTAAAATGATTTAGATATGTTAATGAACTAACCCCAAGGTGGCAAACATAAGAGTTAGTCTGTTCTATCAAAAAACCCTGCAAAAATGAGACATCAAACTCCTGCCTCTGGGCATTCTTGTATCTTCACTGGGTCCATGCTGCACTAGTCCAGGGTTCCGTAAGTAAGACTCTCTGCCTCCTCCTCTCTCTCTCCCCTCCACCTCCTTTTACCCGTGCTACTTGTGTCATCTTCCTTTGTACCCTCTTTGCCCCTTGTGTCTGTACCCTCTGTGACTTATTCAAATTTGATTACAGTTCCATTTCTCTTGTCATTGTAGGTGTTTCTAGAAAGTATCCAAAGAACTAGATATGCCTGCCCCATTTCATAATTTCATAAATTATCAATTTAAATCCCTAAAATCTTGAGATTGGCTCCCATATATGTGTGTGTTTGTCTAGCAATCAATATATCTATTTATCTTTATTCTAGCCTTTGAAAACTCTACTACCTTTCTTTTCTAAAAGAGATTTATGGGATTTAATTTTGTTACACTTTTAAAGGTTTAATAACTTGCCTTTTTAATAATCAATTGTCTGTGATAATTAATAATCATAATAAGAATAATAAAAGCTATTATTCTCTCCTCCTTATTCCCACCTAAATTTATTTTAAATATAATCCCTTTACTTCCACTAAAGACTTATTTTCAACCCTAATCATTGGTGGAACTAACCCTGACTTCTCACCAATTTTGTTATTAGAATGTAAGCTACTGCAGGTCTCATCAAGACTGTTTCTAGTGCAAAATTGAGAACATTTGTATTGTCTGTCATCCTAGGACCAATAGGGTTAAGTTTTTATATGCTCATCACCAAAAGACTGGCCACCAGATGATGCATTGATGAATACAATTTTTTGACCTCTGAAGTTTATACAGAATTAATTTGTTAAATAATGAGGGAAGGGAAAAAAGTTGGATAGGAATTTTCACCAAGATTAGTGGGGAGTGTGCCTAAACCATTTAAATCAAGGTCTTTTGTAGCAAGGAAATATTAGGTGACTTAATTAGACAAAAATTTATATATATTTATTGTAATATTACTATCTACAAAATAAATATGACAAATAATATTATTTGGGAGGGGAGAGAGGGAAAGAGGAGTAATTGTTACAAAATCAATTAAATTAAACAAAGGTATCAAAATTATCCCTATTTTAAAAATCGCTGTTCGGGGCAGCTAGGTGACGCAGTGGATAGAGCACCAGCCCTGGAGTCAGGAGTACCTGAGTTCAAATTTGACCTCAGACACTTAATAATTACCTTGGGCAAGTCACTTAACCCATTTGCCTTGCAAAAACCTAAAAAAAACCCCCACTTTTCTAGGAAGTTCTTAGTTTCTAATTACATATATTGGCATTTCCACAGTCATAGACTGTCCAAGGACAAAGTAACAAACATTTCATTCTCGACTCCAATAAGAGGGTTCATCTCTTATTAGTATCTCATAAATGACCCTGCCAAAAAAACAAAAAAGAATTCTGGATCATAGTCACTTTCTCTTCCCTCCTCCTCTCCCCATCACCTCACTTAGATGTTTTTTGATACTTTAACAATTTAAGATTACATTCCACTGACCTTCACTCAAGCTTACCTGGTAAAGCATATAACACATGGAAAAACCCATAACGATTAGATCCTATCAGTCTGATGATTACATGACAAACAAAAGCTGACTGTGATCAAGACCATAAGAACATCAAATTGCTTTTCTAGGTCATACCTATAGCTCATCTAGTCCAAGTTTCTCTTCCCAAGGCATACTAGGAGATATTTATTGTCTTCATTCCATCACTTATTGTTTCCATTATTATAAGTATCCATTACTTAATTAAATGTGAGGAGTTAATAAGGGCAAGCTTCTAACATGTCTACTTTCATTAAATTTTATCAGTGTTTGTGTATTTGGCTAAATTCTTCTAGAATCTTTTCATCTTTTTAACCACTAAAACTTCATAGAACAAGTTCCATAAATTTATTTTTATTGTACAGATGATGATTAATTTGATTTGTCATAAAATCACATGTTAAGTGGCAAGAGAAACCCCATAATTCTAGTATTTTAAGATGTGACAAATCAAATCTGGTTCATTAATTTTCATGATTTTGCAGACTTCAATCATCTCTTCTCTAATCCTTTAACTTTTCTAAATACCTAATTAATTTAAGTCTCAATTATAAAGAAAATAAAACTTCAAAAAAGAATAATAATATCACCCTGACTACATCAGTTCATTGAGAATTAGAAAAATGAATTTTTTTATGCTTTGCTTAGAATTAGAAGAGAATTAAATGTTAATCTGCCTGTGATAATTAAAACTGTGTTATCTTTGGGAAGTCACTCTATTTGACACTCATTTCCCCATATGTAAAATGAGAATAATTCCTGTGATACCTACCTTATTGAACTGCTGTAAAGTTCAAATGTGGTAAAGTATATAAAGTACTCTTATACTGAAATTGCTATATAAAAGTCAGCTGTTATTAGTGTAAATATAGAAAATCACCCTGTGGGCAGTATATAGTAAAGGCAACCTCTAAAGAAAGGCATTTGTAAAAATTACCCAATCATAGGTTTAGAGTTATGAGGTTATCTATATTTACAGTTTATCTAGTCATCTGGACAAAACCCCTAAAATATTTCTTTAACACTCATATTTTTTCAGCTCATATAGAAATTATATTTCATATTCGGTCACAGTTAAAGAACACCCATAAATGAAACCTAATCAGTTAACCAAGCTCTGTTCTGGTTGACACTAAATTGAATTCTCAAATAGGGACAGTGATAACATATTGCTCACATTCACTAAAAGACTTTACCTAGATTTTCATGAATTCAACAAGTATTGCATTCTATTATATTCTGAACACAGTACTAAATACTATGAAAGACAAAAAGAAAGACAAAGTTCTACCTTTTGTTGAGATAAAACTATGATGTATCACAATGCAAAATGATATATTATTATACAAAGATGCAGACAGTAGGTACTATGGGAGTACAAAGAAGAAAAAGATCAGTATGGTCTATATAGAAAGAGAAAGTTTAAGGGAGCAGGTGGAAAATAGTATGAGAAGGAGGAGAAGGACTCTCAAAGGTGGTAGTGCTGAGGACCATAAAAGGTCTATAAAGTTCCTTTACCAGTAAGAGAAATATTGAAATGATAATTCACTTTGAGACTTAGCTACTTTGATCAATAAAATGATGGAAGACTCATGATGAATGGACTTACAATGAAAAAATGTTATTCACCTCTAGAAAGAGGACACCAAATGCAAATTGAAGTACTTTTGATTTTTGTGGTTTTAATTATTTTTTGTTTTAATATACTTTATTTCATTAAATATTTCCCAGTTACATATTTTAAAGTTTTAACATTAATTTTTTAAAAACTTTTGTGAATTCCCTCTCTCTCTCTCTCTCTCTCTCTTCCTTGAAAAGGCAAGCAATTTGATAAATCTTGCAAAACATTTCCAAATTAGCTATGTTGCAAAAGACCCCCCCCAAAAAAAACCCAGATAAAGAAAGTAAAAAAAGTCTTCTTCAATCTTCATTTAGATTCTCTCAGTTCTTTCATCATAAGTCCTTTGGAATGGGCTTGGATCATTATATTGCTAAGAATAACTAAGTCATTCACAGATTAATATCATACAGTATTGATTGTAGTGTTCTTCTGGTTCTGCTCACTTCACTTTGTATTAATTCATGTAAGTCTTCCCAGGTTTTTCCAAAACCATACCATTCTTCACATTTTATAGCACAGTAGTATTCCATATGCAAATCATATGCAAAGCTTTTGACATTTGATAAAGGTAAAAGATCTTTCACTACCACATGGCCTACTCCCTTACAACTTCTCCCATTACTCACCATCATCCAACCAAAGTCTAGGCACAAATTCTTTCCCCTGCAATTATATATTAAAAAAAAAGTTATCAAGTCTAAAGAAGAAGAAGAAATATTAATGCTATGCTAGAGCCTACACCATTGGAGCATATGAGAAATACATTGCTAAAGAAGATTTGGATTATCATGGGAAATGGGGAATATGGAGTTAGGAAGACTATAGAACTGAGAGTAAGAAAGTCCTAGATTCAAATACACTTCTCATAATTTATAAATTGTGTGACAGAAGGCAGACTGAATAGACTTAATCCAGGTGCTCTGCCATGTAGAAAAAACAATTATAAGTACTGGAACTGGAAGGGATCTTGGAGACTACCTAATTCATCCTCCTCCTTTATAGATGAGGAAAAGAAGACCTGGAGATGGGCATGATTTTCTCAAGATCACATTGCTAGCAAGCATCAGAAAAAGAATTTGAACCTGGGTCTTCTGACTTTTAATTCCATGTTTTTCCCCCACTCTTTTTGGTTCATCTTTCCGGACTGATCAAATGTTTGAACACAATCTGGATTGTGCCTGAACTCAAACAATCCACAAATAAGGTTATATGTTTAAATATAAATAAATAAATGAATCTCTAGGGAGCATTAGAAAGCTTTTAGGGAATTCACCTCTGTCAAAATAAGAGGTCCTGGAAAACCTAAGAAAAGAAGAGCCAGGAAGTTTTCTCTTTTTTCCCTATCCTTCCTCCCCATCCCCCTTCCCTGTTCCCAGTCTCTTGCTCAATTTTCTCCTAAACCTTAATCTATGTATGGCATATCCAATTTTTTCTCTGATTATCCTGCAGCAGGGAAACTGGGTTAAATGTTTAAGTTTCTGAGAGTTCATCTGCAAGCAGAGTAAACAAAGGAAGTTGAGATGTCAACAAAACCAAAATGGAAAAGACTTAAATGCTAAAAGTTCTTATTGAGTGTCTATAGAGATGGCAACAAAACAAGTACTTAATTGGAGTAGTTGCCACTAACACACTTAAAAATGATAGGTTTTCTTACCTCTTCCTTTCCTGTGGGCACTCTACCATCCCATGATAATAGCCTCTATGGTCTTCTACAAGATTTCTAAATCCTGGATATTTTCACTGGCTTCCTTTATGTCCCAGATAAAATCCTACCTTCTGCAAATAGCCTTTCTTGATCCCCATTAATGCTAGTATTCTCTCTCTGGTCATTGTCATCAATTTATTCTTTGTCTAGGATATCTTATTTGTACAAAGTTGTTTTCATGTTGTCTTTCCCTTGAGACCATAAGCATCATGAAGGCAGAGATTTTTTCCCCCTTCTTTATATCCTCAGTGTGCTTAGCACAGTGAATGACACCTATTTGTTGTTGTTGATCAGTCATGTCTCACCTCTTCATGACCCAATTTGGGGCATTCTTGGCAAAGATACTGGAGTGTTTTGCTTTTTCCTTCTCTAGATCATTTTACATATGAGAAAACTGAGGCAAAGAAGGTGAAATAACTTGTCCAGGATCACATAGCTAGTAAGTATCTGAGATCAAATTTCAGCTCAGGCCTTCTGGACCAGATCTGGTGCTCTATCTACTACCACCTAGCTGTCCCCATACTAAGGCACATTTAAGCCCTTAACAAATCCTGTTGATTTGACTTGACAAGCCCAGTTTGGATAACAGAATCTTTCCAAAGGACATTGACTATATGGGGGGGGGGGGCAATAAACTGGTCTTGTGATATGAAGACAATAATCTATTTATTTGGCTTTGTAAATTACAGGTTGGTGATCACCCTATTGTCTGTGATGTGCTCAGAGAGTTGGCAAGGGACAGAAGTCAGTGCCTTCATGAACTGTCAAAAGAAGGAAAGAACAATTCTGAAAATGAGCAACCTACATCAGGTATGAAGCAAACCATCGTTCATTTAGCCAGGTCATTGACTCCATGGACATCTTTCTCATCAAGTAATCCATCTTGTTATCTTAGAGGATGCAATTGAATAATCTATGCCAAAGAAGCTGTTCATAAAGGCTGTGTAGGTGCAACCTCAGTTTTTCTCATAATAAAACTTCTGTAAAAATATTCCCACTAAGTTGATGATTTCAGAAGGGGGAAAAAAAAAGAGAAAGGTGATAGATCTTCCATCTCCCATATCTACTTCCCTGTAATCGTCATTTCAGCCAATGCTGTTTGTTGAAACTACAAAAAGATGGGGGCAACTAGGTGGCGCAGTGGATAGAGCACCTGCCCTGGAGTCAGGAGGACCTGAGTTCAAGTCCAGTCTCAGACACTTAATAATTACCTAGCTATGTGACTATGCGCAAGTCACTTAACCCCACTGCCTTGCAAAAACAAAAAGAAAAAAGAAAGAAAGAATAATCGGTCTTAATGCATGCCCCCATTGAAATATATGCAAACTATATTGCTAGAGCAAGAGTCAGCTTGGGTAGTCATGGGAGACTGTTGTGGTATGAAGAATTGGATAGAATTCTGGACACGTAGTCAAGATTAAAATCTCACTTTTGATGCTAGCAGTGTGGTCATGGACAAATAATTTAATTTCTCTGATCATTAATTTCTTTATCTGGAAAATGGGAAGAATAATTACCCTCAAAGTATTGTAAAACTCAAGTAGAATCTATGTAATGTACCTTACAAACTTGAAATTGCTAGCACCCCCAACCCAGTTACTTTGTATTTAATTTTTTATATAATTATATATGAATCGGTTTCTTCCCTTACAAAATGTAAGCTCTTTGGGGCAGCTAGATGGCGCAGTGGATTTTGTATTGGATCTGGAGTCAGTAGTACCTGAGTTCAAATTCGACCTCAAACACTTAATAATTACCTAGCTATGTGACCTTCAGCAAGCCCCTTAACCCCATTGCCTTGCAAAAAATATATATAAACTCTTTGAGGTCAGGGACTTTTTTATTTGTCTTATCCACCCCAGCACTTAGCACAAAGCCTCATATGTCAGCACAAATGTCAACTATTGTTGTTACTACTTCTATTATATTGTTGACTACTGATAATCCAAAAATAATTCTTTGACACTTAGTGTCTGTTCGATAATGGGTAAGTCACTTCATCACTTTGAGTGTCATTTTTTTATCTGCAAAATGAGGATAAGATTACTGTACCTACTTTAAAAAGATGTCACAAAGTTCAAATGAGTCAATGCATGTAAAGTGCTTTGGAAATTTTAAAGCATTTTGAAAGTTCTGGTTAATATTAGTTGGAAAAATCTAGCATTGTGAGTTTGGGGTGGGGCATATCAAACAGGGAGAAGGAATACAATGACAAGTATTCTAGACCTATTCTACTCACTCCCAGACTCTGTTATCATATCCTCAAGAGATTTCCAAATTTATGAAAGCTATCTGAGCCCCAAACCTTCCTAGGAAAAAAAAATAACCTGAGGGAGTGATAGCGACAGAAATAAAAATCCGGTTGTTTTTCTTGCTCTCCAGATGTAACACAGCAAAAGAAGTAAATGTCCACTGTCACCCAAAGTAGTTGGTATCGTGAAATTTTGTTCTTTAGCATAGAATAAATGACTAAACCACTCAGAACCAGACCATGTGGAGGGGATGGGGAGTTGAGAGAAAGAGGGATGCTACTGGGGAAGATTGGGGGGGGGTTAATGTTTGAATTCCAGAAAAGTCACAGGAAGTCCTGATTGTGGAGCTGTCACTGAACCTAGGCAAACTTATCACAAATAAAAAATTAACTCTTCTCCTATTCTAGGTTGTTTAGTTTTGCCCAAGGCCTTTCTCCTTTTTTTGTGAACTTTTCAGGGTCACCCTAATAATTACTTAGCTGGCTATGCTAGGCAATTTATAACAGTGCCACAGAGCAAACACAGGAAGCCTTCTCAGTCCTTTTACCCCCTCCGGTTCAGAGTGCATAATTCAATCCAATTCAAGTCAACAGACATCTTTTGTGACTTAGTAATGTACTGTCCTAGGTGCTAGGGACACACAATAGAAGAGGGTATAGTTCCTACTTTCAAGAATCTTACAGTAAAGATTATCAGACTGCCTTCTAAGGGAGGGGAGGGGGAGGGAAGGGAGGTTGAGGGAAAAATTGTAAAATTCAAAACATTACAAAAAAAGATAGGTAGAAACTACTGTTTTATATAATTGGAAAACAAATAATTTATTATATTTATATTTAAAAAAAGAATCTTACTATAGTTAACAATGACATTGTAAAAAGTAGTTAGGCAATCCAATGGATAGAAAACTGGACTTAAGTCAGGCAAACTTGCCTCAGACCCTCACTAGCTTTTTCATATTGAGCAACTCACTTAATTTTGCTCAGCTTCAATTTCCTCATCTGTAAAATGGGATAATGATAGCATCCTATCTCACAAGGCTATTGTAAGAATCAAGGGAGGTTACACATAGTTGCAAACTTTAAAGTTAAACTATAAACTCTAAAAGTTAACTATAAATAATTATTTTAATTATCATTGTTATTATTAAAGATTTCACACATTAACTCACTTGGGTCTTCCAATAACCTTATGAGGAAGGTACAATAAAGGCTATTCTTATTTTATAACTGAAGGAAATTAAGACATTTGTTCTTGGTCATGTGCTAAGTGTTGCTAAGGGATGGAGACAAAATTTGAACCAATGTCTCTCCTGATCCCAAGTCTGTCACCTTAACCCCTGCCTTTAATAGGAGAGATAGCAAGTAAACAATAACATGCAAAAACAAGTTAGAAAATAGTCAACACACTGAAGAAGTCCAGACAGAATGGTATGTAGCACCAGAGCTGAACTTTGAAAGAAGGAAAGGATTTCAGTAAGTTAGAGGTTAAAAGTTAGTTGTAAGGGGCAGCTAGGTGGCATAGTGGATAAAGCACCAGCCTTGGAGTCAGGAGTACCTGGGTTCAAATCTGGTCTCAGACACTTAATAATTACCTAGCTGTGTGGCCTTGGGCAAGCCACTTAACCCCATTTGTCTTGCAAAAACCTAAGGAAAAAAAAAGATTAGCAAGATTAAAAGCATGGAGTAAGGAGAAAACAGGGTGTGAATGGGGAATGGAAAAAATAGTACTTTTTGACAAGAAAGGAAAGTCTATAACAGGTAATGATGGTGGTGGTAATTGTCCTTCTTTCTCAAAAAGGACCTAAATGACATCACTATGTATCATAAGTTACAGTGTGTTTGAATGTGGCAGATCAAATCAATATAAGCTTAGAATGCTCCACCACAAGTTGGGCATAAATTGACCATGGGAACATTTGGAGTGGATTCTCTAAATTTGAGCCTCTCTAATTTCTTTTCAGGAAGGACAGATAAAATTGGAGCCAGACTAATGTCGGGCTAATGTTCTATTGTAGGCAATGCAGAGAATGCAGTGATTCTAGGTTAAATTTTATTTATTTTATTTTTAGTTTATGAAATAAAACAAGAATTTCCCTAATAGTTGAAAAAATGATTGCACATGAAACTATAAATATTGCTATTCCTTTTAATTAAATAACAAATGTTATTATGCAAATATCTTTTTTGTTTTTTCTTCCTCCCCCCAACCTAGAGATAGCTACTAAAATTATGTATATATATATATATATATATATATATATATATATATAGTCTGTATATATTTATTATGTAGATGTAAATGTATATGTATATGAAAAATTCATGTGAAGATATCTAGTAGCAGATGGAAAGGTTAAACTGAGGTTTGGATTGTCTGATGGGGTTAAAGATATAGATTTGGGAGTCATCAGTATTGAGGGTCATGATAACAGGTAAAATGAATAAGATTATAAGGTAGTATAAAGATGAAAGAGAACAAAAAAAGGATAAAAAAACAAAGCCTTGAGAAACTTATAAGTGGGAGGAAGAAGAGAGTCAGTTAAGAAAATTGAAACAGGTCAGTCAGATGGGTAAGAGGAGAATCTGCAAAATCCAGTGTCACAAGAATGAAAGAGGAAAGCTTCGAGAGGAAAAGACTTGTCCCAGTGTTCAATACATCAGGAAAGTCAAGGACAATGAAGACTGAAGAAAGTCTCAATGGGAGAGTGGTTGCTAATCTAACCCTATAGTACAGGGTGTGGCCTTGAGCAAAGGCAGATTATAAAAAATGAGGAATGAGCCCAAGGTGAGAAAGTTGATGCAGTGACTCTAGATTACTTTTAAAAAAAGAATTTTGACAATGAGGAGGAGAAGAATATTTAATGATACCTGAGAGAGGGTAAAAAAAAAGTCATAGGCAACTATTTTTTTTAAAATCAATGGATACCTTTATAGGTAAAGTAATAGACACTAGAATGGCAAATTAAACAGGGAGGAAGAAAAAGGAATGATGAATGAAACAAGGAGAAGACAGGAAGGATAGGATCAAAGGAATAGATGAATAAATTAGTTTTGGCAAGGAGGGACAGCTTTATCCTCTGAGTCCTTGAGAAAGAGAAGAGGCTGGGAAGAGTCATTTAGAGGGTTCAAAGTGTGGAGAAATGGAGTTAAGGGAGGTCATATCAAATGGCCTTCATCTTTTTTTAATAAGTAGGAGGATGAGAGTCTTCTGCTCAGAGTAGAGATGAAATTGGTTATAAAAGGAAGAGTGCCTATAATAGCAATATATTATATACAATATAACAATCTAAATATTCAATATAATCCATACTCCACATAGCACAGGTCTGGTCATGACCCTATCATATTCAAGGAACACCAATGGATCCCTCTTGCTTCTTAGTCAAGATTTCTTAATCTTTTTTGTGTCTCAGACCCTTTTGTTTGTATGATGAAACCTATATACTCCTCAGAAAAATATTTTTAAATTTATAAAACAAAATTCATAGTATCACAATTATGTTGAAATATACTTATAAAATAGTTTTTAAAGTTCACAGACCCCAAATTAAGGACCTTTGACTCAGATTAAAAAAATATATAAACTCCTATGCTTGACTTTTAAAAACTTTTACAAGGTGAGTTCAGCCTACTGTTTCCCTTTACAAACTATACATTTTAGCTAAACTAACCTGTTCAGTGTTCTTAAACATAATAGTTTATCTCCTCTCTCTGAGATTTGACATGGGTTATTCTTTTTCAGAGAGCTCAGCTCGCAGACCACCTATAAGCTTAACCGGAGCTTCTCAGTTGTTAGTGTGGTCTTTTCAAAAACTACTTCCACTATATTTTATTGTGTAATTTTTATGTGTATCCAGGTTTTCCCCCAAGAGAATATAAATTTCTTCAAAGCAGGAGCTCCTTAACTTTTGTCTTTTGTGTTCCCAGTGAGGAGACCAGTACATAACATGTAGGACTTCCATAGATTAACTGAATCATCCAATTAGACTGGTCACATTAAGCCAAAGGCATCCTGAAAGTTTAAGTGAAGAAAACAGGATGGTAGAGGTTACCTAGGGTTGGGGATTCATAAAACATAAATTTTAAAGGAAAAAAAAAAGAGAAAATTCCCAAGACACTAAAATAGTTGCTCATTGCTTCAAATAGAAAAGAAAACAAAAGCAGAATGGGGTGGTAGATGGACTGGCAAAATAGGGGATGATCAAGAGACTCAAGATCATAGTGAAAAGGAAGAGCAGGTTCTTGAGGAATGAGAGATTGGTAGAGGTGGGAGAAGTAAACTACTTGACTTTGAATTTCTCTTTGAAAGAAAATGTCCTTAGGTGGCACAATGAATAGCACACCAGCCCTGGAGTCAGGAGGACCTGAGTTCAAATTCAACCTCAGACACTTAATAATTACCACTTAATAATTACCTGGCTGTGTGATACTGGGCAAGTACCTTAATCCTCCATTACTTTGCAAAAAAACTAAAAGAAAGAGAATGTCTTCCATTCCCTTAATCTGGAGTTGTTTTGCTGTACTAGAGCAGAAATCATTCAGGTACAACTAAAAACTAGTACAATTGGGAATTTTTACTTTATTTTGTTTTTAAACACAGTTCTTTCAAACCTTTTCATCCCTTCTCAAGTCTCCCCTAGTTCCCTCACCCCTATCTTCTCAGCTCAAATACTTGCTTTATATTTTAGAGGGAAAAAAATAGACAATTTGGCATGAGTTCCCTCTTCTTTCTTCCTCCTCATCTCATGTCACTCAGATACTTTCTGTCACTATCTCCTCCTTCATCTCTGGCTCACACAAAGGTGCTCTTATTTCTTTCCTTTACCTGTACAAGCTATCCCATTCTATTCTGTCTCCTCTGATAGACTGCTCTTCTGTCATCTCCACTCTATCATCTCAATTTCTTCCTGTCTACCAGCTCCTCTCCTACTGCCTAAAAAGATGCTCATATCTCCCTCCATCCCCCAAAAAAACCCAAACCCAACACCCTTAACTTGATCCTTCCATCCTCAATACCCCTATATCTCTTCTGCCTTTTTGTTGCAGTACTCTTTGAGAAGGCAGACTACAATAGTTGCCATCACTCCCTCCCCTCTCACTTTATCTTCTAACATCCTAGTTCCATGGAAGTTACCAATAATTTCCTAATTTCAAAACCCAAAGTTCTTTTCTCAGCCCTCATTCTTCTTGACCTTCCTGGAAACTTTGGCACTGTTTGTTGATTGCCCTCTTCTCTTTGATGGTGGCTTCTTTCTAGTTTTGGGGACAATACTCTCTTTTTGGTTCTCCTCCTACCTATCTGATTACTCCTTAGTCTCCTTTGTTGGATCCTTATCTAAATCATGCCCTCTAACTATAGGTTTCTCATAGGGTCCATCTTAGACCCTCTTCTCTTCTCTTCTTCCTTTAGTTTACTTCACTTGATGATCTCATCAGCTCCCTTGAATTTAATTATTGCCAGTGCTGATGATTTTCCACTCTATTTATTCTGCCTTAACCTTTCTCCTGAGTTCCAGTCTTGCCTCTCCAAATGCTTTTCAGACATCCCTAACTGGATGCCTCCTAAGCATCTTAAACTCAGCATATCTTAAACAGAACTCCCCCCAAGACCCACCCCCCTTTCAACTTCCCTTTTACTGCCAAGGGGAAGAAACTGAAGTTCAATAAGATTAAATGATTTGGCCTGGGTAAGATTACTGATAGGTAACTGAGCCTATCCTTGAACCTTTGTCTTCAGCATCTTGCTAACCCTTATGGATTAGACTAATGGACCTTAAGAAGTAGGACCTGCTCCATATTATCTTTTTTTTCCCATTATTATCTTTTATCAGGAAAGGGAGGATGAGCCAAAGTAGACCCACCCAGAGAATTTATCCCTTGAGTCCAGCTTAATTTCTAGGGATATCATCTGCCAGGCAAGTAGAGTGTTTGACTGATTTGTGGCAAAGGAAGCAAGTGAACAGTGAACCAGGAACCAAAGGGAAGATCACAGGGTCATAGTTTCAGCTCTGTCAGAGACCTTATAGGCTATTTAGTTTTCATTTTACAGATAAGGAAACTAAGACCCAAGAGATTGAGTCTAGTTCAAGATTACAAAAGAACCAGAATTCAAACCTGCATCCTCTGACTCCAGATTCAGAACCCAAAGTCCCTTTGTGAGTTATGGGAGAGCCTTGCTCACTGCGACAACACCCCTACAAAAAGACTGATGACTGCTAAGCAAGATGAGGATAAAGGAGGGAAAGCCGAGAAGGCAAACTGGAACCTTTCCCCCTGGGTCTACTTGGAAAGATAAGGCAGGCACTGGGTACCCTGATGGAAACTGGGGCAGGGAGTGATTTATCATGTTGGCATAACCTCCCAGGATAGTTCATGCTTCACCCTTTCCTGCTCCACATGTCACTTAGGCTTGATATATTTCTCCACAAATATTTTAAGCCCAGTACCCAATGATCCCTGGTTTCATTTTATAAATAACAAACATGAAAAAGTTGAGTTTGGGGAAAAATTGGATAATAAGACAGTCTATGACCCTTCTCCTTCCTTTCATCATTCCTCAAGTTCAGCAAATTCAATTCAATTAAATCTAATTAGCAGTTATTAAGCACCTACCTCAGCTAGTGTTTGGGATGAAAAAAACTAGTAATAATAATAAAACAGCATTTATATATAGAGATTTAAAACTTGCAAATGATTTTTCTATGTTATCTCATTTGATTCTCACAACATAAACTAAAACATTCTCATTTCAGGGTGAAGGGTGGAGGAATAAAATATGGCATAAAATGTGCATAGATGAGTAAACATAAAGTATATACAAATTGTTGTTAGTTGTCCTTCTATGAAGACATAGTGATGTCTTGACTTACATGTGAACTGATTTAAGCAAAATAGAATGTCACAAAGTATTCAACCTCACCTTCTCCTCCAGAGTCATCAAAGTATTGTGGCAAAACATAAGTCAAGGTGACTGATGATGTCCCAGGATGCAATGGATGACTTTTCTAAATTAAAATCTTCCCCAAGATGGTGGAATAAAGACAGGGACTCATCTGAGCTGTCCCCCAAAACTTTTCTAAATGCTTTTAAATAATAACTCTAAACAAATTCTAGAATAGCAGAACCCATACAAAGAAGGACTGCAACAATTTTCCAACCCAAGGCAACCTATAAAGTCAGCAGGATGAGAGAGGATCACAGTTTAGCACAGGCAAAGCAGATCTGGTCTCAACCCCCCCCCCCCCATGCCCCCAATAAGAGACAGATCAAGATCTTACTGTCACAATGGAGGAGTGAAGTTGTTCTGGAAGTAAAAATTAACAGGACTTCACAAATGCTTGGATGGGGGCTGTAGGTGTGTGGAAAATTGTGAGTCTAAGTAGCTGAAAGGATGATGGTACCACTAACAGAATTAGGAAAGGTAGGAAGTAAGAAGGGGTAAGAGGGAAAATAATAATTCTGTTTTGGACATTGTGACATATGAAGAGTTTTAGAGACATAGCTTCTGAGTATTTAATCAATTTTATTATGACTAGAAGATAATTAATAAAATGATGATCATTTGTTTTTCTCTCATAAACCAAAGACCTCCCCCTTTAACCAATTAACACTGGTTAACAGTCATTGAGGGGATGGGCATATTTATGAGGAGGTGGGCAAAAAAGTCATCAACTCCTCCTGATAAGAAGTAACCCAGTCAAGGTCAGCTAGATGACATAGTGGATAGAGTCAAGAGGATGGGAATTCAAATCTAGCCTCAGACACTTGCCCATACTAGCTATGACCTTGGGCAAGTCACTTAACCCTGACTGCCTCACATCCAGGACTATCTCCAGTCATCCTAATTCATATCTGGACCCAACTGGCTCTGGAGGAAAAAGTGAATCTGGTGACTTAGCAAAGCACCCCGTCACTCAAATTCAATTCATGTGCTTGTCAAGGGATCACCTCCCCTGATGTCATGGTCTACTTTGAAAATGTCTGAGTTCAAGTCTGGCCTCAGACACTTAATAATTACCTAGTGGTGTGACCTTGGGCAAATTACTTAACTCCCCCCCCCCATTGCCTTGCAAAAACAAAAAAAAAATATAAAAAGAAAATGAAGGACAATTAAAAGTAAAAAAAACATCAATGCAATCATGAGACTCAGCTGCCTCCAGCAATCTGGACAAAAGAATTCATCTTTACCTAGACCCTGCTGATTGGCTTTTCTCCTTCATAAACTGGGTCAACCTAATTTTTTCTCCCTCATAAGATGGGTCACGCTAAATTCTAATGGAGACTGCAGAGTCAACAGCTTATTTCCTAAGAGCAAGATTTAGATTGGATTTTCTTTGTGAGGTTTTCTAATTAGGTGAGGTCCCACTCAAGTGCAAAAACCAGGTGCCTTGAGGATTTGGACAAACTCATCTATCATTAATTAACCTTCGGAGACTGGCTGAATAATCTCTGGAATTTATCTCTGAATGAAAAATAGAAAGGGAAACCTTAAGTGAATATGTCCTGTAGGATTGGAGTTCAGCACAGAAATAGGACTGGATATAGAGTTTAGGAATCATCAGATTAGGAATGACAGTTGAACTTACAAGAAATGCTCATCATGTATATATAGGAAAAAAAGATGGCCCATGAGATTCTGCCAAGTATTCAGTCTTCTAATAGCCAATCTGAGAGCCATGATACTGGAAATGGGTCCATGGTTATGTCTTTCCCAACTGAACAAAGGTTGACAGTGAAGCCTCTTCTTCCTCTTAGTCTCATCATCAGAATTAGGTGACCAGATCTGTGATATAACTTAAGAAGCTTAGTGAAAAGTACTGGAAAGATGGCAGAATTTAGTCAAAGTTCCTGGGTTCAAATTTTGACTCTGTCTTTGCAACTTTAGCAATCATTTCATCTCTCAAGGTCTCTGTTTCCTGACTTGTAAGAATGAAGAGAGGTTAATGATGGTGATGATCAAAAAAAAGAATATCATGGAAGCATTTATATATGCACAGAAAAGAATGAGGCTTAAAAGAGGCAAACAGGACAGCTTTGAAAAGAGCATGTTAAATATATTATGTATCTTTTAAAATGCATGTATTAGAAACATGTAATTATATAAACATCATTTTCCTGTTTTATATATACATATATGTATATATGAAAATGTTTGTCAAGGTAAAAATAATAAAAAAATTTATTTTAAAAACATATGAAGAGGATGGATTAGATTCCTTCAGGTTCTAAATCTATCATCCCAAGACTCGTCTTTCTCCTTTCCCCAACCAAAAGCAAAACATAACTCTACCAATAAATAAATACTCATTTCTTTGAGTCTTGAAAACTTTTAATTCTTCCAAAACCCTTTAAAGTGAAAAATGCCCCTGCGAGATATTTGGGTTCTCAAAAGTTAATAGAGAGTATGCTTCAGTAGATCTTACTAAGTTAAAAAGCTATGCAGTGTGGCTGTTGTAAGGACCAGTCTAGCATGTAAATTGGAAGAGGTTTTTTGACAGAAAAGGATGACCACTAAGTGGTGCATCTTTTCACCAGAGAGCTGTAGCAACTCAATAAGATGGAGAAAGGCTGCCACCTGCAGGTACAATAAGAACCTACAGGGACTAATAGAACCTACACAAAAAGATCTCAAATAGAAATATTGAAATAAAAGGGGGAAAGTGGGGTAAGTGCTATAGACTAAGACCTATGGGATTAACTTAGATACCCTGAGTTCAAATCCGGCCTCAGTCACTTAATAATTACCTAGCTGTGTGGGCTTGGGCAAGCCACTTATAACCCCATTTGCCTTGCAAAAACCTAAAAAAAATAGTCTCTCCCCTCAAGGAGCTTACATTCTAATAAATGAAAACAACACATATAGGATGGGGTGGCACACTGTGATCTTTAATGTGACAGAGATAGTGATCAGTGCTAGATTTGATTGTAGTTCTAAAACTGGAACCACTGAACTGGAAGGGAAATGACAAGATTGCTGGTGAATAAAGCAAGGTATGGGAATTGGATCTACCTGAAAATAGTGGTCTAGATGTGGTAATCATCAGTCAGGACAACTTGACCCCAAGGTACAAGTCCTGGAAAAGAAAGAGTAAATATCTCCAGGGTATGATCTCTGGGACTGGTGATAAGACAACTGACTTGGCTATCAAGATGAAGGTCAAGGAAAATATCAGAGACTAGACTTTCACCCAAGTTTTTCCCATTCTGAGACCAGTTATCCTTCCACCATGCCAGGATATTCCTTTGACTCTTTTTGCAGATAAAAAAACAAAAACAAAAAAAACAAAAACTAAGGCATGGAGAAGCCAAAGAACTTACTCAAGTTTATATGAGAAGAGAATGCTTTTGGCCTCTTCAACAATGGGATATCTTGGAGAAATATTTCTGAATGGTGCACATGAGAACAGGTGTTGCTTATGTCATTTCTCAAGTCCCAAAACATGAGTTAATTCTTGAAGGAAAGTAAACTGAGAGAGTTAGACCCGGAGCTGAGGACGCCGACTCATGAGGAGCCGGAAGCTTGCAGACGGGGTGCGCTCTTCAGCACGCCTAAAGAGCAAAAACTACCCAGCAACCAGAGCTGCCTCAGCTCAAGAAGTTGATGTTCCAAAATCTACAAAAACAGTATGTTTGGCTTCATTACACAAAGCAACTGAGAGACGGACGTCCAAGACACTCAAATATGAAAAAGATAGTTTCATCAAGTCAGAATTACAAGAACTAACAACCAAAAAGGAAAAAACTTCTTTACCAAAGGCGGTATCTGAAACCTCAAGTGAGAATAATCCTTTGGAGTATGCTGAACACAAAGCATTGCCACCAAGTAATGAAGCCAATACTTCCAATGAGAATGGTCTTTCTCATCACAGCCACTCCCTAGATGTGGCTAACAGTTGCTTAGCAAAGACTGAAAATGACTTGGCCCTCCCCAAATATAAAGAAAATCTGGTAGAGGAAGATGTGTATAAGCGTGGCATTGTGCTGCTAGGGGAATCCGGGTCAGAGACAACAGATTCCCAGAAGACACCATCCCACATAGATAGTAGCATCTTTTTAGATGAGGATAGCAATCAGCCAATGCCAGTGAATCGGTTCTTTGGAAATGTAGAGCTCATGCAAGACCTTCCACCGGTTTCTCCACCTTGTCCTTCAGTGAGCAGACGGGAATTCAGAAAAATGCACTTCAGAGACAAAGATGATGATGATGATGATGATGATGCAGAAATGTAGATATTTAATAAAACATTATAAAATTATATCTTTATTTTTTATACATTAAGGACAGTTACCAGTGTCATGCTATTACAAATGATCCTAGTTGCCACATGTCAGTATCAATATCAAATCTATCCCCATGGGAATTTTCTTGCTTGAAAAGTTAAGCTAAGGTAATTTTGCTACTCCTAGTTGATGTTTCTAAAGCCATTGTGGGAAACTCATTGGGGTAAACTTGGAGATTATGAAGTTCCAATTTTTTTTTTCCTTTGGGGGATGATTAGCAGAAAATTTTGCATTGCTTTGTTCTTTACCATGGCAGCTCCAACTACCTGAGACAACTATACCTTCTAGTAAAGTAGGTATGTTATTTTTTGTAATAAATTATGCTTTGAATAAGCTCAGGTGGGGCTAAGAAAAGTGGCACATTTATAATTATAAAAATGGCATCTAAAATGTTTTTAAATGTATAAGCAAGCTTCTGTTCTACTACCAACCCTGACTATTTGATGATTACTACAGTTTTACCTAATAAATTCATCTGCGAGCGAATTTTGTACTATTGTTGTTTCCATGTATGTTCAGATTAGAGGTTTCTCATAGATATTTTAAGTTAAGTTGGCAAAGGAAGGCTTTAACACTAGGAAGTTTTTTGTTGTTTTTTTACAGTTTTAAGCAGCTTTATTTTTGTCCTTAAGTGGACATTACTATTTGTTCCAGAAATATTTGCTCCATTAATGGAGGGAGCATTACTTGACTTAAAGAGCAAGTACTTGATTCTTTCTCCTTCGGGTTTGACTAGTGTTAAGACTCCTGTGCCCATTAAACAGCCTCAAACAAGGAGATTGGAATAAAAGTAGATCTCCACTTAAAATAGTTCTATTTACTTTTCAAAATGGAGGAGACTTTTTTTCTTTTTGTCCATTATATCTTTGTATAAGTTGTTACAAGTGAAAAAATAATAAATTATGTTGAATATACTCTATAATTACTTCCCAAACTTCATTTGTAGAGTAGTTTGATAGCAAGTTAAAATGAAGAGAAATTTTTCAACTTCATCTCATGCAGTTCAACATATTTGCCCTTGTTGACTTATTTTTTTCCTCAGCAGTCAGTTTCTTTTTAATTTGATCATTTTCCCATTAGGAGATGTGATCTTCACTTACTCCAAATAATTTTTTGATTTATTGGTCAGTGAACTACAATATATTTAATAACTTAGACATGTTGCTTATAATCCATTCATGTTATGAAAGCTTGAAAAAATAATTTACAGTTTGAGATTACTGCATGAACTTGACTATTAATCATAACACTTCTCACTGGTGGTAATTGAGTTGCCTCAGAATTTTAGAATTTTGTTTGCTCTATTAGTTTCTATGTTCTTTTTAAAAAATCAGAATGTTACCTACCAGTACTGCTCATTGTTATTGCTTGTGTTCCAATAAAAATTTATATTGGAAAAAAAAAGTAAACTGCACTTGTGTTAAACTCAGCTGGCCTGAGCCAGTGGGCCACCTCAGTTAAAAAAAAAGCTATCAGAAAATTTTTGAATGATATCTATATTTCTGAAAAAGGTACAGTGAAGCAAACTGATGAATAAATTGGAAAAGAAATCAAAGTGACTTGGGAAGTCAATACTTATAAAATGCCAAAAATTACATACTTTTTTATTTTTAAAAAAAGAGCATGGACTTTGCAAGTCCTTTTCAGGATGAAAATATCCATTATTTGATGAGTAAGTTTCCACAAAACTTGTCAATAGTTGGGAATAAAATCTAGTTCTCTTGCCTCCCCAATTCAGGGTACTTTCTACTACCCATTACTTTATATCATGGAAGGATGCAACAGTGATTTTGTTGGCAGCATGTGACTTCATGTTTTCAAGTCTGGATGATTCTGTGACTATATACAGAGCATATACATAATTATTTGTCTACAAAGTGTCCCTCTCCTACTTCTCACCCCACTGCTTCCACATATGTCATTAATCTTCCTTGGAGTTTGGCCCAGTGACAAAGGAGTCTGGGATTCTACTTGACTGCTGGAGGAAGCTGTCCCTTAGTTGAATGGCATCAGCCCCTGAACTCTAGCACCGTAACATTCATGTTCAAGATCTACGTACATTATACAAGGACTCATTTTCTCATGGGCAGGAGTATTTGTTTCTGTTTTGTTTCAAGGCCCAGAAATGTCTGAGAAACCCAGCCCAGGATCTATTCTAGGCTGAAATGTAAGCTGCATTATAAATAAAGTTTCCTGACATGCAAAACCCTAAGTTTAGGGGAAGAGGAAATGGGGGCTGGTATTATCTTTAAGTGATCTTAGATTTGGAAGCAATTCTATCTCTATACAACAGTCTCCCTATAAATGGGGAGATCTCAAGGCAAAAAACTGCCCTTGCATGCAGTCTTTGCATAACCCTTTGCTGAGGAAACTGGTTCACATCTAGGTCATCTTGCCAGGGAGAAAAATAGCTTTAAGAAAAAATAGTTCAGACCAACAAGGGAGTTTTCATTACTTTTCATTCTTTGTATACGTGTATATATAAATAATGACCACAGTCACACCCTGTGCTTCTATGGGGGGAGGGGAGGGGGAAATAAGGTTAGATGGGGGGAGTGTGTATAAAAAATAGAGGATATTATCTCTGTTAAGGAATTCATAGAAAAGGCTCATTGTATAGTAATAGGAGGAAGAGGAGAAAGAAAAAAGAGAGAGATAGAGAGGAAGGAGGGAAGGAAGAATAAGAAAGAAAAGTAAAGAAGGAACAAAGAAAGAAGGAAAAAAGAAAGAAGGAAAGAAGGGAAAAATAAGAAAGAATGAAAGAAAGAAGGAACAAAAGATTGAAAGAAAGAAAGGAAGGAAGGAGCTAG
This sequence comes from Macrotis lagotis, assembly GCF_037893015.1. Taxonomy (NCBI): domain Eukaryota; kingdom Metazoa; phylum Chordata; class Mammalia; order Peramelemorphia; family Peramelidae; genus Macrotis; species Macrotis lagotis. The sequence continues at coordinate 611,217,040 of NC_133658.1, forward strand.
TAATGAAGAGACATTGGTTTTTGTCACTACAGTCTCTGGTCACATCTGCCTTTTCAATCACATCACATTGTGCTTAAACTTTCAATATTGTTTTCAAATGAAATGTCATTATGCTAAATCCTTCCCATTCTCTGGGTTAACATTCATTTATTAACTGTCTACTGTTTGCTAAGGACCAGCACCATACTAGGTATTGGAACTATAAAGGACAAGGAGTCATCCTAGTTGATGCCTTCAACTCTCTCCTGAATTATTGCAATGGCTTCCTAATTGGTCTCCCTACTTCCCTCCCTCTTCCCTCTCCAATCTACCTTCTATTTATCTTTATTGTCCAGTCATTTTTCAGTTGTGTCAGACTTTTCATATCCCCATGGGTTTTCTTGGCAAAGATACTGGAATAGTTTGTCTTTTCTTTCTCCAGTTCATTTTACAATTGAGAAAACTGAAACAAACAGGATTGTGACTTTAATCTCCCTCCATATAATTGCCAACTTGATATTCTAAAGCATGCATCATCTCACTGCTCAGGAAGCTTCAGTGAGTCCCTCTTATCCTTGTTTGCTACTTAAAGCCTTTCACAATCTAGATCCAGCCTGGCTTCAGCTTTAATTCATATCACTCTCTCTTCTCTCTTTGCCCCAATATACTTGACATTCCAGTTAAACTGGCCACATGTCTTTCTCTTCACATGAAATTCCATCTCCCACTTACTAGCCTTTTGTGACTGATCTTTTAGAAAAAAATAAAAACTTTTTTATTATATCACTTCTTCAATCAATAAATTATGGTGGTTTCCTATCAACTCTAGGTCTGTTTGGCATTTATAATCTGATTCCCCTCTCCTAGCTTTAGTTTTCCAATCTTTTTATACTTTGCACTTCCTCACATACTCATTCTTCTAGTAACCCTCCCCAAACAAAATGCTCCATCTCCCCTGTCCCAAGAATTAATACTGTCTACCCCCATGTCTAGAATGTTTTCCCTCTTCATCTCCACTTCCTGGCATCCCTGACTTCTTCGAGTCTCAATTAAAATTCTGCCTTCTATAGGATTCCTTTCCTTAATCTCTCCTAATTTTAGTGCCTTTCCCTCTATTAAGTATTTATTATTGATCCTATATAGAGCTTATTTGTATGTAGTTGTTCACATGTTGTCTCCCCCCATTAGATTGTGAACTCCTTGAGGGTAGGTACCATCTTATAACTTTTTGTATCCTTAGAATTTAGTACAGTGCCTGAGAGAACAAGGACTTAATACTTAGTGACTGATAGACTAATCTCTATTTACCCTCTCAGAGAGCAATTCCTTATAAGGAACAATTAAAGAGAAGAAAAATCAGTTCAGGCAAACCAATAAACATGGAAAAAAGACTCATATTATATGTAGCATTCCAAATCCCTAGTCCTTGACCTATGAAAAAAAAGCAGAGGGAAATGGTTGATCATGTCTTCTCCTTGGGGCCAAGCTTGATCATTTCATATCCATCACCTTGTCTTTTAATAGATTATTCTACATGACTAGAATCCTCATCCTCTTCACATCTTCTTAGGATCCCCAGCTCCCTTCAAGGCTCAGCTCCCATGACATCTCCTCCATGATACCTTTCCTTATTGCCCCAGTTCCATCATGAAAAGACAGAAAGAAAGAAAGACAGACAAAAAGAAAGAAAGAAAGAAAGAAAGAAAGAAAGAAAGAAAGAAAGAAAGAAAGAAAGAAAGGAAGGAAGAAAGAAAGAGAAAAGGACAATGTTATTTTCCCATCCCTAGTACCTATCACAATGACTTCCACAGAGAAGACAGAGCTTTTAATTGAATTATAATTTAATAAGGAACATGAAATTTGCACACAAAAAAATAATATAGCAAATGATTAAATTTATTTTTTACATCAAAATGCATTGCATCACAATGCATTATATAATATTATATCTTCAGTTTTGTCATTTGTGCTTGAATAGTGTTTCTGCTATTTTCTTGCTATACCTTGGGAAAGAAAGTTGTTTTATTTCTCTGGTCCTGTAAAATAAAACAATTGGATTAGATGATCTCCCAAGGTCCTGCTCTCATATTCGGTGATTCTGAATCAAAAACTTCTACCCTGTCAGGGGCTAATTTGATAATGTGTGTCTATTAGCAATTCATTTAACCATTCAAAGCCTCAGTGACCTCATCAGGAAATAAGCAGGGATAATAATAACTGTACTACTTTTTCCAGTGGGTTACAAGGAAAGTACTCACCAACTCTAAATGTTAAAGAAATGTGAGCTTTTTATTCTTGACATGATAGAATGTATGCAAACCTGAAGATAAACCTGAAGATGCCTAACAATAGTTATTCATTGCTGCTGTTGCTTTTTTTTTTTTTTAAGGAGAATTGCCCAAAAGAACAAATTAATGAAGTGAACTTTGGTCCTTTTAGAAAGCTAACACTTCTCTTTCTAGTCTGCCCAACACCATAGAATGGGAACTTGGAGATTTCCCAGGATATTCACTTGACCACCCACAACCTCTTGCTTGACCATGTTGGAGGCAGAAAATGTGTATTTTTGAGATGATTAGTTAAGATCTCAGGGGATAGTTTATGGTTGTAGATCAGAGGTTTTTTTTTTTGTTTTTTTTTTTTTGTTTAGTACTAACTGACATGTACAAGAATAGAAACTGTCTCCTTGGCCTTCCTGGCACCATGCTCTGTTCAAAGAGCTAACTGGCACGGAAACAAATGACCAGGGCAAACAAAGTATCAAGACTGAAAGGAGATAGAATAGAGGAGTAAGTAAATTTGGATGGGAGGAATGAAGCATCCCCATCTGGAGGAAAGCTCCTTTGCCTTTTTCATTCATACTAGACCTGTTTTCTGTCTTTATCAAAAAGTGGCCTTCTAGGATCTTGTTCCCATACCCCCTTTTTCTTTTTTAAATTAAATTTGTATTCATGTTGCTTTTATGTCACCTCTGTTTTCCAATCTGGATCTTCAGACCCCTTTTCAGAATGACTACTCTATTGACCTCCAGTTCTGACTAAAAATTCTCCTTTTTTTTTGTTTGTTTTTGCTAGGCAATGGGGTTAAGCAGCTTGCCCAAGGTCACACAGCTAGGTAATTTTTTTTTTATTTAATATGTATTCTCATTTTGTACAAATAATTTTTTTCACATTAATAAAATATTCTTGTTTAAGAATAAACAAATAGCCCCTCCCCCCATAAATATAGACTCGCTTGAGCAATAAAGGGGAGAGAAAAAATTAAAATTAAAAAATAATAATAGTAATAATTGTAGGTATGGCCAGGTGACGCAATGAACAGAGCACCAGCCCTGGAGCCATGAGCACCCGAGCCCACATCCGGCCCATACACCCAACAATCACCCAGCCATGTGACATGCAAGCAACCCAAACCCCACTGCCCTGCAAAAACCAAAAAAAAAAAGAAAAAAAAGACCTAAAATAACATAAAATAGTAATAGGGGTGGCTGGATGGCGGACAGAGCATTGGCCCTTGAGCCAAGAGCACCCGGGTTCAAATCTGGCCTCAGACACCCAACGATCACCCTGCTATGCGGCCCCAGGCAGGCCACCCAGCCCCATTTGCCCTGCACCCCCTCCCAAATAATAACAATAAAAAATGTGCTTGAGTCTTTGTTCCAACACCAACAACTCTGTTGCGGGTGGATCACATTCTTTATGATAAGTCCATGGCAAAAGTTACTTCCATATTTTTCCACCGTTGCCAGCTAGGTAATTATTAAGTGTCTGAGGTCAGCTTTGAATTCAGGTTTTCCTGACTCCAGGGCCTGTGTTCTATCCACTGTGCCACCTAGCTGCCCCTAAAATCCTACTTCTTAATGAAAGTTTTCCTTCAAACTCTATTCCTTCTAGTGCCTTCCCTTTGTCAATTGTTTGCTATTCACTATATATATATATATATATATATAGAGAGAGAGAGAGAGAGAGAGAGCTGACTTTGTATATATAATATATATATGTAATATATATATATATATATATATATATATATATATATATATATGTATTTGCTTGACTATTATTAGATTGTAAGTTTCTTGAGGGTAGGGTCTGTCTTTTGCTCCATTTTGAATTCCCAGTTCTTAGTTCAGTGACTGGAACATATTAGGCCTGTAATAACTGCTTATTAAATTGAATCAAATGACATCCCCTATAATGAAGAATAAAAACAGGGAGGGAAAGTTCAGATAAACATCAAAATCATTTAATGGGGGGGTGGCTAGTTGGTACAGTGGATAGAGCACCGGCCTTGGGGTCGGGAGTACCTGAGTACAAATCCAGCCTCAGACACTTAATAATTACCTATCTTTGTGGCCTTAGGCAAACCACTTAACCCCATTGCCTTGCAAAAACCTAAAGGAAAAAAATCATTTAATGTTATGTGCAGTTTTTCTTATCATAGTTATTTACCTTGGCAAAGAAGGGAGGGAGGAGTCTCTTCATATCGCTCTCCAGGTCAAGTTTGGGTCTGTGGTTTTGTTACTCTTCTTTCCATTTAAATTGTTATAGTCATTATACATATAATTTTCCTGAATCTACTTACTTCACGTTGTATTAGTTTATATGCTTCCTTTTCCTTTATTCTTCATATTCATAATTTCCTACAGCACAGTAATATTCTATTTATCAATAAATAACAATTTTTCCCATTCCTCAGATGATGGACATCTAATTTATTGCCAGTTCTTTGCTACTAGTTAAGTGCTGCTATGGCAAGTAGCAATAACTAATATTTGAATAGTATTTTAAGGTTTGCAAAGCACTTTAGATCAATTCATTTGATCCTCACAACTTCATGAAGTTGGTAGTATTATTATTCCTATTTTGTAAGAGAGAAAGTTGAGACAGAGGAGATTAAATGACTTATCCAGGATCATACAGGTTAGTAAGCCTCTAAAGGCAAGACTTGAACTCCAATTGCTCCCAAACTCCTTGCTCTATCTACTCTGCCACTCTAACTACCTACTTTTGCTCATATGCAACCTTTCTTTTTATTATTGACCCACTTGAGGGCTAAGCTTAGCTCAAGAGGTATGGATTTGGTATTCATTTCCAAATTGCTTCCCAGAATGGTCAAATCAATCCATAGTCCCACCAATATTGCAATAGGGTGCCCATATTTCCATAACCAACATTGACTTTTCTAATTTTTTTCACCTTTTCTAACTGTGGGGGAGGGACTCAGAATTGTTTTGATTTGCATATTTTTTAAATTTTAGTGATTTGGAGTATTCTTCCATATTGTTGTTAATAGTTTACATCTTCTTTTGAAAATTGTTCATAATAGTTGACCATTGAGGAATGACTTTTACTCTTATATATTTCTTTTAGTTAGCTTCATATAATATCAGACCCTTATAGATATTTTATGCAGATTTTTCCTCATTCTCTCTTTTTCATGCATTCTTTAAATATTTTATTTATGATATTTTTAACCTTATTTTCTGAATATTTCCTTCCCACTTTCTCTATCTATTGAGCTACTACTTGTAACTAAGAAAAAAAAAAGAGAAAAATATTCAATCAAAACCATATGCAATTCTCTACCATTCTTCCCTATTTTTTCAAAGAAGGGAGGCAGGTGAATTTTCTTGACTCCTCCAAAGTGATGTTTAGTTACTCTAATTTGTCTTTGTTGTAGTCATTTTATAAATTACTTTCCTAGTTTTGCTTAATTCATTCTCCATCAGTTCATGTTTCATTTTCTCAATATTTTTTTTTTTGGTTTTTGCAAAGCAATGGGGTTAAGTGGCTTGCCCAAGGCCACACAGCTAGGTAATCATTAAATGTCTGAGGTTGTATTTGAACTCAGGTACTCCTGACTCCAGGGCCAGTGCTCTATCCACTCTGCCACCGAGCCACCCCTATTTTCTCAATTTTTAAATCTTTCTCTCACCACTGGCTCCATATCATTAGTTTACAAACATGCTTTGTCGTTCAGTTTTATTCAATTATATTCAACTTTTCACTACCCATTTGGGGTTTCTTAGCAAAGATACTGAGCAGTTACCATTTCCTTCTCCAACTCATTTTGCAGATGAAGAAACTGAAGCCAGTAAGGTTAAGTGATTTATCCAGGGTCATATAGCTAGTAAGTACCTGAGATCAGAGTTCTTCCTGACTCTAAGCCTAGTACTCTACCTCACTGTCCCACAAACATACTTAGTTCTCTCCATTTCTAAAAAAGACCTCTTTTATCTTTTCATCCCATCCAGCATCCATTCTACCCTCCCTTCTCTTGTTCATTCTAAATTTCTTTTAAAAAGTTGTCTTTTCCCAGTTTTTTATTTCCTTACTACCCACTTTTTTTTTTTTAGGTTTTTTTGCAAGGCAAATGGGGTTAAGTGGCTTGCCCAAGTCCACACAGCTAGGTAATTATTAAGTGTCTGAGACTGGATTTGAACCCAGGTACCCCTGACTCCAGGGCTAGTGCTCTATCCACTGTGCCACCTAGCTGCGCCATCCCTACTTCTGACTTTAATATTTCTCTCTGTGATACCCACTAGTACTTGGACTCTCCTATTTACAGTCTTGAAATTTCAAACAAATTCTTTCTTCTCCTTCACCCTGTATATAGTCAGTTACTTTAGGATTATAGCACTAAATCTGAAGGGGATCTCAGAGGCTATCTAGTCTACTTCCTTAATTTTACAAATGAGGGAACTGAGGTTCAGTGAGGCTAAATGAATTGCTTGAGGTAACATAGCTAAGTATAAGAAGTGGAATTTGAATGCAGAACTCAGAAAACTTAATGAATTCCGTATTATTTCCTGAGTAATATAAAACTAAAAATCATCAAAGGACATGTGTTTTAAAAATATTCCCTAATTCATGCTTATCCATAGATTAAATTGGTTATTAACAAATGAATGACTAGATTTGTAAAGTGCTTACTATTCTCAAAACCCTATGTTTAATCATTGGAGATACATATGTAAAATTAAGGCACTCACATTCTAATGGAGAGGATGACCTATAAAAAAAGGTTTCAGTTGCAAATCAGATGGAATGGGCTCTTGAATCTTAGGGTATAGTGGCAAAGCAGGAGGTCATACATCTTTTTAAATCTCACTTTTACTAATAAAATCATGTCGGTTTCTGTTGTCCAGATATTTGACAGTGTCAAGAACTTTGATAATAAAGTTTTCTGTTGTTTTTTTTTTTAAGTAGCTGTGGAAGAAGTTGCAAGATTACCTCTTTAATAAGGGTTGCTTCTGAGAATGATGGTTGAAGCAGAAGAGTGAGCTGGGTTGGTAGTAGGACCAGTAGCTGGGGTGGAGTGAAGAGAAGGGGAAATAGTGTTGCCATTTCTAAGTCTCTTGATCTTATCTGTCAATTAGTGGTGCTGATTTAGAGATAGGTGACTTATCCATAGTGATTGCTCCTTTCCATGATGGTTGAAGCAGAGTCAGTGACTTTGGGTACACTGTCATTCCCAACGATCTTGGATTTAAGGTACAGGGCTAGCTCTATTGGGATCTGAGGGGAAGAGGTCTGACTATTAAGGACCCATTGCCTCCTTTCTCTCCCTCAGAGCTCTTTACTATTTCAGGTAGGTTGATTTGCCTTACTAGTAAGTGATAATTGGTCAGTAGTTGGTGGGAATGACCACAGGAATTACTTCCCTGGATGTTGGCTTCAGGGACAACATCAGCTATGTTGATTCCCTTCTCAGATTACATGAATACATTTTAAATTTTCTTTTTCCCTTCTGTTTTCTAGCAGTCATTTCTGTAATTAAGAATAGTTAATAGTACAACGTGAACATACAGACTGTTATTTAATCAATGTGTATTTTTTGAGCACCTCAATTGTGCTCAGCCTTGTGCTTGTAGGGATTACAAGAGAAGGAAAATAGGGATTATACTCCATGCTTATTACAGTATCTAACACTTTCTCTCAGTTACTAGTTTAGCCACAGTAATTTGTTGCCAGTTCTCATTACCTGCCATCCTCATCGAGGTGACCAGCTCAGACCAGCCCCTTGGCTCCTTCCCATCAGCAGTAGCCAGATCCCCAAAAAGCCCATGCAGAAATGAAGTAGCCATGTATCCTAGTCTAGTACATAGAGCACTAATTCAGAGGACTCCCAGGCTCATAGATTTAGCTTAGAAAGAATCTCAGAGGTCACCTAGTACAAGCCTCTCCTTTGGCAGATGAGGGAATGATAGGACTTACAAATGGAATTCTTCAGGGTACCTGGTCTGACCTAAGCTCCTAAACATATACATAATCATGGTATTCCAAGAACTCCTCAGCAAGTCTGGAACTGGTTCAATGGCAATCATTAGCATCAGAAGGTCACTGGTGCTAGTTTACATAACATCAAGCTCACTGAATCTGGGCAAGTTCAGTGACTGAAGTGTGGGAATGGCTCCATTTGTGCCAAAAGGGGAGGTTGTTTACAATCTTGCCATGTCTACAAGCAGCCATCAGCTGTGAAGACACCAAACTATAAGAAGACTTTCAAAGGGAAAGATGAAAAGTTTTACCAATAGATTGGATATAGGGAAGGAAAGAGAGAAGTCAAAGATGACATGCATGGCTAACTAGGAAAAAGGCAGTGCCATTGATGGGAAATAAAAATATGCAAATAAACCCTACGGCTAAAAACAACCTTGGCACTTCTGAGATCCAACCTGGCCCATCATCAAGAACTCAGAGGACTGAAAATAGAAGCTGTTAGGATCTAGCCTGAATTTAGAATTAGTCAACAATTCTTTTAGTAGAATGAATGCTGGACATATTATATTCAGAGGACCTGGATTCAAATCCTTCTGAGTTGCTTGCTACCTATGCTATCTTAGATGAGTACTTAACATTCCCTATGCCTCCATATCTTCAAATATAAATCTGGGGGGGGGGGATGGACTCTAAGATCTCTTCCAAATCTGAATCTACAACCCTATGATCCTTAATGATTTTGAATCTGGAACAGTCTAGTAAGCTTTGTAACTCAAAAGAATAGTATCACAAATCTATATTGGCCAAATTTCCTCTACAACAGGACTGTCCTAGGTCTAGAAGTAAACCCAGTACCTTAAGGGACTTGGGAGACACTGGCATTGGACCATCCAGAATGGTATGCCCTCATCAGAGAGGGTGTTGTGCTCTATGAACAAAGCAAATTCGAAGTGGTTCAGAGGAAATTTGAGAAGCTCAAATTTAGAGAATCCACACCAGGTATTCACATGAACTATTTATACTTCACCTGTGGTAGAGCATTCCTAGCTAGTTTTGGTCTGATTACCACAGTTGGACACACTGTAAGATATTAACATAGTGATGATGTTTTGGTCCTCTTTGACATGAAGGGCAACAACTAAGAAACAATATATAAGGGCACATTAAAAATAATATTCTTTAAATTAAAAAGTGGACATAGGTAGTGAAATGTAAGAATTATCTTGTGGTAAATGAAGCTGGGTGTATTCCAATGAAGACTCAAAACCATGAGGGGATAGTAACACATAGGAAGGACAATATTTGATCTTGATATGGGGCCCAATTACTACATCTTGACTTCACTTCTAGATGAAAACAGATGCGTGACTGGGGGCTCATGGAATGACCAAAATATATTCTCCCACCCCTACTACTACTTCTCCATAATGGGAAATGACAATGACCTAAACCTTTAGATGTCAGATCTGAGTCAACAGAGAGTTCCTTTTTCAGTTTGAACATTGATAAACTGTATCTGACTCTTCGTGACCCCTTTTGGGAGTTTACTTGACAAAGACACTGGAGTGGTTTGTCATTTCCTTCCACAGTTCATTTGACAATTGGAGAAACTGAAGCAAATAGGATTGTGACATAAGTCACACAGTAAGCATCTGATTTGAACTCACAAAGATGAGTCTTCCTAAATTCAGGCACAATACTCTATCCATTTCTCCACCTAGTATGGTGGCCTAGTGTAATCAGGGTCAAATTGCTAAAATTCTCAAGCTATATATGTTATAGTATTGTTGAAAGCAAAATAATTTGTAAGCCTCAATGTATCATATGACACTGTTCATAGCTCACTTTCAGCTACTTTGGGGAGTAGTAGATAGAGTCCTGAACCTAGACTCCGAAAAATCTGAGTTCAAAAACAGCCTGACACTGACTAGCTGTGCGACTCTAGGCAAGTCACTTAACCTCTATCTTCCTCAGTTTCAATAATAGCAACTTTCAGGGTTGTTGTGAGGATTAAATGAGATAATATTTGTAAAGCACTTATGACAGTGTCTGACATGAAAGAGGCTTGATGATAATTTTTTCCTTTGTTATTGAAGAAGACCATGATATTAGGGAGGTGACAGGGACAGGAACTGGATTTGAATGAGGGGGTGCTGTGTTGTTACCAACCTCATCTTCTTCTCCAGAACCATCTGAGTCCAGTGATCAGATATGAATCAGGATGATTAGAGATGAGGCTGGATGTGAGGCAGTTAGGGTTAAGTGACTTGCCAAGATTACATAGCTAGTAAGTGTCAAGTGGATTCAAACTGTGGTCCTCCTGACTCCAAGGCCAGTCCTCTATCGACCATGCCATCTAGCTGCCCCTAAAGGAAGTGGTTGTGGCAGGAGGGATATTTCAGAAGACTTTGTCTCAGTTTGTCACCACTACCTATGCTACCTGAGCTCCCCAAAATGATGCCTGGAGAAGATCTTCAAGCAGTTCCCTCCAGTTTCAAACAAAATGTAGAATATGTGAAATATATTTGAGAGCATCATTTACCAAGATACCTAATAGAAATTTACAAGAACAAGAAACAACATCCTGTTTTAGATTAACCAAATTTCTTGTGCTAGATCATGTCAACATGTGTAAGCTAAACAAAATAATTAGAAGGTGCCTACAGCTGAATTCCATTTAAACTGTCTTCCTATTGATGAATGGATACAACATAATGAGTATTTCAACACCACTTCTAAGGTCTAATGAAGTATGAAGATGGATGTTTGTATATGGTATATGTTTCTCAAGCGCCATTTGGAAAGAAATCTCCAATGTAAGACCTATTACAAAGCTTCTATATAGAATTTTTTTAAAGAAGAGATATAGGGGTGGAGCCAAGATGGCGACAAGAGAGGATCATGTCTTAGGTGCTCTCTCATAAAACTTATAAACTAAGGACTCTAACTAACTTTTCCAGAGACAGGACCCAGTGAGGCACTTCTCCTACTCAAGGTAATCTGGAAAAGAGCAGAAAGGCTCTGCTCCCCGGGGTTAGAGGGGTAGCCCGCCAGAGCGAAAGAACTTCAGCCTTCCAGAGGCAGCCCCAGGGTGCTGGGAGCCGTGGCTCACAGCTGCTGGGGAGTTTCCTGACTTATACCCTGGGGAGCAGTGGGCACAACTTAGGGGATCAGAGGGGGGACTTCTGCCAGAGCGAGCATGTGAAGCTCAGCCCTCAGGACACACAGCCAGCAGCATGACCAAGGCAGTCCAGATCCAGGAAACAGAAGCAGGCAGAGCCAGTAAGCAGGAACCCCCAGGGCATGAGCCCATTGATCCTAGGGAGGGGAATGAAGAGAGAGAGAATACAGAGCTCTGTCCTCTGTCCCTGGAACAGGACGCTAGGGTTCTGATCACATTCAGATCCTGATTGCAGTCTAGGCCCCCCGCCATAGAACAGCAGGGCCCCCCCAACCTCATCCCCATGGCAGTGGGGGGTGCTTATGGTCATACACTGAGATTCTTGTGGGAGTGTCCCAAACGTTCAGGAAGCACCCCAAAACCAGGCTTAGGCTGGGAAAATGAGCAAGCAGAGAAACAAGAACACCATTGAGAAATATTTTGCCTATGAGCCCAAGAAGGATCAAAATACTCAGTCTGAAGATGAGTAAGCACAAGCTCCTGCATCTAAAAACTCCAAGAAAAACAGAAATTGGGTTCAGGCTATGACAGAGCTCAAAAAAGACTTTGAAAAATCGAATGGAGGGCGGAGCCAAGATGGCGACAAGAGAGCAGTCTCTTAGGCGCTCTCATAAAACTTGGAAACTAAGGACTCCAACTAAACTATTGAGAGACAGAACCCACAGAGGGGCCCAATGAGGCAGCTCTCCTACTCAAGGTAACCTGAAAAAGAACAGAAAAGCTCTGCTCCCCGGGTTGGAGGGGTGGCCCGCCAGAGGGGTGGCCTGCCACAGTCAAAGTACTTCAGCCTTCCAGAGGCAGCCCTAGGGCACTGGAAGCCTGGCTCACAGCAGCGGGGAATTTCCTGAGCTACACCCCGGGGAGCACCGGGTACAAAATGGGGGAACAATGGGGGACCTCTGCCAGAGTGAGCACATGAAACTCAGCCCTCAAGGTACACAGCGAGGAGCCAGGAAGCACGAGCCCATTGAACTCAGGGAGGGGAGTGAAGAGAGACTGCAGAGCTCTGTCCTCTGTCCCTGGAACAGGACTCTGGGGCTTTGAACACATTCAGATCCTGATTGCAGTCTAGGCCCCCCGATAGAACAGCAGGGGCCCCCTCCACCTCAGGCCCATGGCAGAGGGGGGGCACATATGGTCATTCACAGACCAAGAGGGAGGACAGAGCCTCACACACTGAGATCCTTGTAGGAGTGTCCCAAAAGCTCAGGAAGCACCCCCAAACCAGGCTCAGGCTGGGAAAATGAGCAAGCAAAGAAACAAGAGGAAGACCATTGAGAAATATTTTGCCTATGAGTCCAAGAAGGATCAAATACTCAGTCTGAAGATGAGGAAGCACAAGCTCCTGCATCTAAAGACTCCAAGAAAAACAGAAATTGGGCTCAGGCTATGACAGAGCTCAAAAAAGACTTTGAAAATCAAATGAGGGAGTTGGAAGATAAACTGGGAAAAGAAAGCAGAGAGATGCAGGAAAAAAATGAAAATGAAGTCAGTAGCCTAGTGAAGGAAATCCAAAAAAAGATGCTGAAGAAAATAGCATGCTAAAAACAAGCTTAGGTCAAATGGATAAAACAGTTCAAAAAGTTATTGAGGAGAAGAATGCTTTAAAAAGCAAAATTGGCCAGATGGAAAAAAGAGATAAGAAAACTCTCTGAAGAGAACAAATCCTTCAGACAAAGAATGGAACTCAGGGAGATTGATGAATTTACAAGAAACCAGGATTCATTACTTCAAAACCAAAAAAAATGAAAAATTAGAAGAAAATGTGAAACTTCTCAATGAAAAAACAACTGATATGGAAAACAGACTTAGGAAAGATAATTTAAAAATTATTGGACTACCTGAAAGTCATGATCAGGAAATGAGCCTTGACATCATTTTCAAAGAATTACTACAGGAAAATTGCCCTGATATCCTAGAAGCAGAGGGCAAAATAAAAATGGAGAGAATCCACCAACCCCCCCCCCCAAGAAAGAGATCCCAAAAAACCAACCCCTAGGAATATTATAGCCAAGTTCCAGAACTCCCAAGTCAAAGAGAAAATATTACAAGCAGCCAGAAGGACACAATTCAAATATCGTGGAGCTGCAGTCAGGATCACACAGGACTTAGCAGCAACTACAGTGGAAGCTCATAGGGCTTGGAATATAATATACCAGAAGGCAAAAGAGATTAGAATGCAACCGAGAATGAACTACCCAGCAAGGCTGAATATCCTCTTCCAGGGAAAAAGATGGACTTTCAATGAACCAGGGGAATTTCAAAGGTTCCTTTTGGAATGGCCAGAGCTGAACAGAAGGTTTGATCTTCAGATACAGGACTCAGGTGAAGCATGGAGATTGAAGGAGATTGAAGGAGAGGGGGAAAATATGAGGGACTTGATGATGAACTGCATGTATTCCAGCATAGAAAAATGACACTGATAATACTCATGAACCTTCTCAGTTAACAGAGCAGGTAGAGGGAGCTTTTATAGTTGAAGCACAGGAGAAAGCTGAATTTGAAGATAAAATATGGTGTAAAAATGGAGTCAATAGAAAAAAAGGGAAATGTGATGGGAGAAAGAAAAGGGAGAGGGGCAATAGGCCAAGATATCTCATATAATAAGTTTTTTCTTCATTACAATGAGCTATTGCAATGATATGGAAGGGGGGAAGGCAAGGGGGAATGAGGGAATCTTCGCTCTCATCAGAGGTGGCTAGGAGAGGAAACAGCATATATACTCAATGGGGCATAGACACCTGGAGTAAGGAGAGGGGGGACAGGGGGGACGGGGGTGATGTGAGTGATGGAAGAAAGGATGGACCATGGGGAGGAGAGTGGTCAGATATAACACATTTTCTTTTTTAGTTCCTGCAAGGGGCTAGGATTGGATAGCCTCTCTGGGACAATAGGGCCAGGTGGAGGCTGGGCCTAAGGGGTGGTATGGGGGCTCAGGGCCTCTTGACCCCAGAGCGGGGGATCTGTCTACTGCACCACTCAGCTACCCTACAGCAGAGTCAGAGTGAAAGGAGAGAGAAAATATAGTACATGCTAGTGGAGAAGTACAAAAGGAAGGAGTTGCGATCAGCAATGGCAATGGTGGAAAAATATGGAAGTACCTTTTGTGATGGACTTATCATAAAAAACATGATATATCCGCGACAGAGTTGGCGGTGTTGGAACACAGACTGAAGTACATTTATTTATTATTATTATTATTATTATTATTATTATTTGGGAGGGGGGCTGCAGGGCAAATGGGGCTGGGTAGCCTTCCTGGGGCCACATAGCAGGGTGATTGTTGGGTGTCTGAGGCCAGATTTGGACCTGGGTGCTCCTGGCTCAAGGGCCAGTGCTCTGTCCACCACCCAGCTGCCCCTACTATTCTTACTATTCTATTTTATTTTGGGGTTTTCCCCCCCTTTTTTTGGTTTTTGCAGGGCAGTGGGGTTGGGGTGGTTTGCATGTCACACAGCTGGGTGATTGTTGGGTGTATGGGCTGGATATGGGCTTGGATGCTCCTGGCTCCAGGGCTGGTGCTCCACCCACTGTGCCACCTGACCATACCTTACAATTATTACTATTATTTTTTTAATTTTAATTTTAATTTTTTTCTCTCCCCTTTACTTTATCACTCAAGCACGTCTATATTTTTGGGGGGAGGGGATATTTTGTTTACTCTTAAACAAGAATATTTTATTAATGTATAAAAACATTATTTGTATAAAATGAGAATAAATATTAAATTTAAAAAATAAAAATTTAAAAAAATAAAGAAGAGATGTTACCAACTGAGACTGATCAGTTCATCCAATCATAGCTCACCAAAATAGTGGGTAATTTTACCACCCTGGGGATTTTTAGTCAGTTTTCTCCTATATTACATGCAAAATTTGTTCAGTTCCCAAATTATATACAATACAGTTTTGAAAAACTCCAATTTCACCTAGATTATCTTGCTTTTTAAAGTTTTTGGTTTAAAAACATCTTGCATTCTAAGTTACCAGTTAAATGGACATTTGAATTGCTGTAGTGACTATTTTTAATAGGAATTTCAATTTCAGTGTAGCCTTTAAGCATTTAGTGAAATTACGAAGTCTTTGTCCATGGAAACTGCTAATTTTTATAGAAAGATTTCTTTTTACCTGTTTAAGTATCTTTAGTTAGGTTTTTTTTTAAGTACATTTACCATCAGTGGTTGCAGCAGAACACAGTAAATTGGGGGACATAAAATTCTAGCTTATTCTGGGATTGATGCATAGAGTACAACATTTTTTGCTATCAGTTTACTTTCTTTTTTCTTTTTTTCCTGCAAGTTTGTTTTCTATATAGTTATATAGTGAAACATTATGGATAGTTGGCACAGTGTCTGGCCTCACTAGCTATGTGGCCTTGGGCACACTCTGATTGCCTCATATCCATCTCCAATCATCCTGACTCATATCTGGCCACTGAACCCAGATGACTCTGGAGGAGAAAGTGGGACTGGTGACTTAGCACAGCAACTCTTCTCTCAAATCCAATTCATGTGCTTATGGCATCAGCTCTCTGATGTTTGATAAAGAAAATAAAAAATCATGGATTTTATAGGTAAACTGAACAGTTCTTTCAAATGCTTAGCTTCCAAAAAGTTCCTGTGAACAGAAGAATGGCATTTCTTATATTATGGATTTGCTGTCATTTAGAGACTTTCAAAACAGTGACTATTTCATTACACAGTTGCATCAGAATCAGTATCTTCTGATGCAGTGTTAGAAACCGCATCATCCTAAAACTTTGGAGCATGAAAATTCATTTTGCCTTCCCTTAGACTTTTCAGGTTATATCTGCAATCTGATTTGTTATGTTTAAAGTAAAAAAGTATTTCATTAAAATATTTTATTAAAATTTTAACAGCATACTACAGCTATCACTGTTAATCATATAAGCATCAAAAATAGTAGGTGGTATTAGCATCTTGGAGATATTTTTGGTAAGTTTGTCTTGTATTACATGCAAAAAAGATTAACCACTTTATTTTCTTGCTGTTTTGTAAAGGAAAATATAGCAAAGAGATAAAGCTGTTTTCAACAATGTTTGTCAGTTTATTCAATATCTTGAACAAAGCACTATAAATACTTCCTGCTACTTTCATGGGGTTGACAGCTTATTTTTATGAGTTGTCACAAATATCTCATTGTCATACCATTTGACTAAAGTATGAATGTAGCATATCCCCTATAATTGCCCTTATATATTTTAGTATGTATGAAATAAATATGACTGTTAGTGAAAGTTATTTGTTAAAATGGAAAAAATTACTGCATCTTGGCATTAGAGTTAATAAATATTGCAACTTGTTTGCCTATGTTTGCCTTCTACATGCATCTATCCACAGAGCTTCATGAGTGTATTTTTTACTGTTGTCAGTTCTTAATCAACCTGTCTTGTTGGGTTGTATAAGATATTCATGCTTAACTTAACAGTAATATCAATCTTGTAGTTGCCAAGTGATTAGTAAGGTTCCTATAAGACATATTACTTTTTAAAATTTAATATAGTGTACACAGGGGTGAAATATGTTTCATGATAAAAACAGCAGCAAAGAGGTTTGTGGACAACTAAGTGACCAGTGGATAAAGTGCTAGGCCTGAAGTCAGGAAGACTCATCTTCCTGAGTTCAAATGCAATCTCAGACATTTACTAACTAGGTGTCCCTGGGCAAGTCATTTAATCCAGTTTGCCTCCATTTCCTTATCTGTAAATTGAACTGGAGGAGGAAATAGCAAACCAATCCAATATCCTTGCCAGGAAAACTCCAAATGGGGTTACAAAGAGTTGAACCTGACTAAAACAGCTAAAAACTGGTGTTTAATAAAAGCTTGATTTTTTTCTTTCCTTCAGCATCATCCACAGGTCTAATCTCTAATAATTTATTAGGAGGTGCACCAATTCTGGAAGCCCTATCTCTAGAAATTCTACCTTATGCCCTGAATCCTGAGAATTCACAGAAAGGGTTCCAAACTTCAGATACTCTAATTAGTTCCCTTTGTTCAAGTGTGGGTGGGCAAAAATATAAAGTTCCCCTTTAACTTTGGTTACAAACATCCTCTTATCTCTTAAATCCATTCAAAAAGCTAAGGAGTTGGTATCTTCCCTTCTAAAGTATCATCAATGGCTATGATTGAAGAGCACACTAATGCAAGCAATCCCTGCTGGAAAAGGAAGAAAAAAATTTTGTTTCTCCCTGTTTATTTTAATTATGCCCTTTTATAGAAAGAACTTTGCTTTGTGAGTCAGGAAATCTGGGTTTGGGGGCCAGCTCTATTGTTAACTTGAAGAACTTGAGCAAGTCACTTATTTCTGATCTTCAGTTTCCTTTTATGGAAAATACAAGGGTTAGACTATACATGGGCAAATTGGTCTGCTGACCACCAGTCAGTACCAATTTTTGTACTACCTCTAAAATAAAAATGGTTTTTACATTTTTAAAATGAAATTTTATTGCAATTTAAGATGCAAAAATTATTCTTAGTTTCCAAGTTGGTACCAAAATAGGCAGGCTGGATCCTCAGGCCTTAATTTACTAACCCCAGAACTAGATTTTCTCTAAAGTCCTTTAATGGTTGCTGTTTAGTTTTTCAGTTGTGTATGACTCTTTTTGACCCCTTTGGGGTTTCTCATGGCAAACTTACTGGATGATTTGTCATTTTCTTTTCCAGATGAGGAAACTGAGAAAAACAGGGTGAAATGACTTGTCCAGGGTGGCATAGCTAGTATGTTTCTAAGTTCGAATTTGAACTCAGGTCTTCCTGATTCCAGGCCCAGCACTCTATCCACTATACCACCTAGCTGCCCCACTAAGACCCCTTCCAGATCCTGAATGAATGATCCCAAGATCTTAGCAGATGGTTTCTATTGTTATTATTACTCTCTTCCAGGTTGCCCAACACTATGGGACAACATGATTTGCTGGCCATCCTCTTCAGCTGGACAGATAGTGAAAGCTGAATGCCCAAAATTCCTCCAAATGGTCACTGGAAAAAATGGTAATTACAGAATTCATTCCTAACCGGGTGACTTTTCTGGGACTGGGAGAGTAAGTATCAAGGATACTTAGTACAGGGGAAAAGCATAGACTTTCTCCAGACCTTTCCTACTTTGAAGGTAAACTTCCCCAACCTGGATCCCAGGTCCTAATTTGGTATAAAGATTCCAGCTAAAGGTTCAATAACTTACCTTCAATCTTTTCATTTCCCATTCCTCCTTGATTCCCCCTACCCCCATTTCTTTAGCATATTTGTAGTTGACCTGGAGTCTGGTGTCTGAAAGTTATTCAGTTGTGTCCCACTCTTTGAAACCCTGTGGATCTCTGTCCAGAAGGTTTTCTTGACAAAGATAATAGAACGGCTTTGCCATTTCCTTCTCCAATGTCAAACAGAGGTTAAGTGACTTCCCCAAAGTCACACCTCTAGGAAGTTTGAGACTGGATTTGAAGTCAGGTCTTTTTTGACTTCAAGCCCAGAAACCTATCCACTGCACTACCTAGCTGCCTAAGATCATTTCTGCATCCAATATTTTATGTTACTATTGGAGTGGACAGTGTATTCTAATGAAAGATATTAGATTTGGAGTCAGAGGATCTAAGTTCAAATCTCAACTTTTCTGCTTAATTTCCATGTGATTGGTACAGTAGATAGAGCACTGGACTTGGAGTCAGGAAGATGTGAGTTCAAATATGTCCTGTGCGACCTTGAGCAAGTCATTGAACCTCTGTTTGCCTCAGTTTCCCCAACAGTACAATGAGATAGTAAAAGTACCTTTCTTCCCAGTTTGTTGTGAGAATCAAATAAGATAATAGCTTCGAAGTGCCTAGCACAATACCTGACCCATAGTAGGTATTATACAAATTCTAGCTATCTCATTATCCTTATTGATTCTTGCTCCAATTTCCCTTGATAGCAAATAATTCCAGGATTTGTGGCTACAGAGTCTTCCTCTTTCTTCCCCTCAGCTTGCTGCTCTGCTTTTTCAGTCCTTCTAGTAGCTTCAAGGTTCCCACAATCCTTGAGATATTTCTCCCAACCTTAGATGGATGAACACTTGATCTGTTCTTGCCTATTCTTCTGTATGGGTCTCTTTTACCTTTTTATTTCTATTCTCTCTACTAGGCTATCAAGGTAGGGAGAAGGAAAGGAAGAGTGGTCCAGTGGAAATAGCCTGAAGTAGAGAGAAAGCCCTCAAATTTGGGTTGGAGTTATTGCCTTTGCCACAAACTCTCCTTGTATGATCTTAGGAAGCAAGGCTTCCAATTCCATGTCTATTATTTTTTTTTTTAGATTTTTGCAAGGTAATGGGGTTAAGTGGCTTGCCCAAGGTCACACAGCTAGGTAATTATTAAGTGTCTGAGGCCAAATTTGAACTCAGGTACTCCTGACTCCAGGGCCAGGGCTCTATCCACTGAATGCCCCCATGTCTATTATTTTTTATTGTGAGGGTGAAATGATTTAACTGTATTGAAAGTCCTATACAGAGTAAAGAACTTCATTATACAGATATCAAGGGAAGTATTACAGCTCCACAAATCTGGAATCATTGAATTGGAAGAAAGTATTGCTTAAGGATGAAGTCCTGGCAAACTGACCTTTTGGGCAAAGCTATCATATATACATATATATATATATATATATATATATATATATATATATATATATGTATGTATATGTATATGTATATGTATATGTATATGTATATATAAAATTTATTTGTTTGCTTTTCCACCTACAGGAAAAAATAGTTTTCAACAATCATTTTTTTTTGGTAAGGTCTTGAGTTTATCATTTTTTCTTCACTCCCCCCTCCCCCTGACAGAAAGAAATCTAAGTTATAAATGTATAAATTATGTTAAACATATATCCATATTGATCATGATGTAAAAGAAGACAAATCGGGGGGGATCACAAGAAGAAAAAATCCATAATACAGAAAACAAATCTTAAAAATTGAAAATAGCAATCTCTGGTCTTCATTCAAACTCCATAATTCCTTCTCTAGATGGGGAAGGTATTTTCCATCACAAGTCCTTTAGAATTGTCCTTGATTGTAGTCAAAGATATTTTTTCATCTTTGATTAAGGTAAAAGTTTCATCAAGAAATTCATTGAAAATAAGGGTTTCATCAATAAAACATGACTTTGTAAAGCAAAAAAATTTTCTTAATAAACTGTGCTCTGACAGAGGGATTGAGATTTTCAGAACATAGCTTAATATAGGAAAGAAGGATTCTTGGTCAAGATTAGAGGTTGCCTTATAAAAACAAAACCCTCCTACATCAAACAAGGACTACCAAAGTTAGCCTCAAGAGTTAGCAGCTAAGAAGAGATGGTATCTATTTGTAGACCATTGTTTAAAATATAAGAATGATGACTCAAACAAGTCTAAAGTATAGCTAATGATGATTGATAAAAAATATATTATCCCAGAAAGTTGTGAATTTGATCAAAAAGAGTTTAAATTGAGCATGGAAGAGGAAGAATATTCTCAACCAAATCAGGTAACACAGATATGCAATTGTGTCATAGAAAAAAGTGAAGAGAAGGGCAGTTAGGTGGCACAGTGGATAGAGCACCAGCCCTGGAGTCAGGAGGACCTGAGTTCAAATGTGACCTTAAACAGTTAACAGTTACCTAGCTGTGTGACCTTTGGCAATTCACTCAATCCATTGCCTTACCAAAAAAACTAAAGAAAAGAAAAGAAAAAAGTGAAGAGAACCAGTAGTATTTTTTATTATTTAGAATTTTATTTTTTTTCAAATGAAAATAATTTTTAAAAAACTTTTTTAAAATTTAGAGTTCTAAATTCTCTTTCTCCCTTCCCTCCCCCCACTGAGAAGGCAAGGAATTTGAAATGGGTAATACATGTATAATCATGCAAAATTCAAGAAAAATAAAGAACATAAAAAATTATGCTTTGATCTATCAGTTCTTTTTCTGGGGATGGATAGCATTTTTCATCATGTCTTTCAGAGTTGTCTTGAATCATTATATTGCTGAGAATAGCTAAGTCATTCATGGTTGATCGTCATAAAATATTGCTGTTACTCTGTACATTGTTTTCTTGGTTCTGCTCATTTCATTTTGCCTCATTTCAAGGAAGTATTTCTAGATTTTTCTGAGAGCATCTGACCAATAATAATTTAAAGAAGATCATCTCTATGAAGAGAGCAGTAGAATGCACTGTCTAAAGAGATAGTTAAGATAGAATAATGACGAACCAACTAAAAACTTTAAAATGCAGATACAGAAGATGGAAGTAAGGACAGATAAGTAAGACTGAAGTTTAAAAGAAATGATCTGCTAAAAATAGGATTCAGAGCTTTGGAACATAGAATGAGTCATAAATATAAAAAATAAATTGCACTATTACAACTACAACTATGTTGAAGGGCAAAGGAAGATCTAAGAAGAAATAGGATCATCTCTTAGCATGGATGAGATGATGACAAGAAAGAATCTATCAGTCAACAAATATGTGCCAGTTGCTAGAAATCGGTACTAGATACAGGAAATATAAAATACAAAATACAAAAATGAGAGCAATACTGCCATCAAGTAACTAGTAATTTGATAAAATAAACAAGAAAATATAGGATATATACAAAATAAATAATGAGTGACAAAAGGAAAGGTGTCACTGACAACTAGGTGAGGAAATACTTTTTCCCAGGAAGGGATCTTTCTGCTCTGCAGTTGCACAGGTACCATGGACTGGGAGACCCTGGCCTCTAAAGAGAGAGCTCAGGCTATATTCCAGAATCATGAAGATATATACTTCAAGAAAATGTTTGTTTCATGTCTAAAACCTTCCCAATAGAGAATTTAAAGGTACTTAATAGATAAAGTAGATTAGGTATAAGATGGCTATTAATTTCTCCCACATAAAAGAAAAACTTAAAATACAAATTTTTAAATGAATCATGAAATAGTAACCCACAAATCTTATTCCATTCTTCCTAGAGGTTATTATTTAAAACATTGAAACATGGAACTATTTATTGGACTGCTGAAAAGCCATTCTACCTTCACCTCAGATCTTCTTTATCCAAATAACTCCCTAAAAGGCCATGACTTCTTGCAAGCCATGCATGATTTGGGACCATCCTCCTGTCATTGATCTCCAAGAAGAGTGTTTTTGCATTAAAAAAAAAAACTTCCATTGATGCCATTGAGCCTCAGATGTCTCCTGAACACAGGACATTATCTCAAAGGTTAGAAACATTCGTCTCAGGATTACCAGTGGATTACTTCCGATCAGAGAATGGAACCTAAGATAAAAAAAATGAAGCTGGAACCTTGAGATCCAGTTTCAGGTTCATCTAGCCTGCAAATATAGACCATGTCCTATCCTATGTGCCCAACTGCTACCAAGAATGACACTGTTCTTTTCAGTTCTGAGAAGTTCCAGAGAGACCATCTTAAAGTATTTGAAGAACTTTATGTAGAAGAGGTTCTTTGGAACACCAGTTACCCAGAACTATTAGGCAGATTTCAGCTGGATAGATTTAGGAATAAGTAGTAGTTTAAGTTTTCAGTGCCCATATGTTATCTCTTATGTTCTTCACAACACTCTGAAGAGGTGGTTCCTATTATCCCTATTTTATCAATGAGTAAACAGGCAACCAGAGATTAAGTGACTTTCCCAAACTCACACAACTAGTAAATATGTGATTTGAGCCTAGCTATTCCTGACTCCAACTGCAGTGTTACTACACCTAGCTGCATATGTATAAGGAAATATTTATGCAATGAGAGCTGCCTTCCAAGGAAATGAATTTCTTCTTTTACTTAGTTTCCTATCACTGAAGGTCTTCAGACTAAATGACCATTTGTTACCAGTGTGTGGAGGGTAGGAAAGAGGTTAGCTCTAGCTAACTAGGTCTAGCTTCAAGTAGACTTATGCTTCTTCAATCTAGTTGCCTCATTTTACAAACAAAGAAAATAGATGGATTTGCCCAGAGTTACATAGTTAGAGGCTGAACTAGCATTGAACCTACTCCTCTGTTTACCCATCTAATACTTGGCTCTCTTCACCCAAACTTTCTAAAATCTCATCCCCTGGAAATTCTTCTGCCTTACACATTGTCTCACCTTTTGGAGGGCTTGAATGTCAGCAGTATCCTGTAAATAATAGACACTTTAAAAATATTAACTTAAAACAAATTTGAAGATGGGAGAGATGCTACTTATCAAACTGGAAAAACAAGTCATTTCCTTGGGGCTCATCTTTTGGATAGCTAGAAGAAACAAGTAGAGAAGTACCTGGCAGGGAATCCCTAGGTTAAAATTACTTCCTCTGGAAACCTTACCTGAAATCTCTTCTTTGGAGATATATTCCTATGTTCCTTTGACTTCTGAAAATTTTTTGTTCTCACAGAGAGATTTAGAAAATTCAAATATTATTGAGAAGGAGGAGGGTGTCATACTCTAAATTTTTCAGTTAAATTTTAGTGGGATTAAAGGGCAGTGAGGGGGGAAGAAGTGAAGGAAGAGAAGGGGTCTATCAGGAGGAGGAGAGGGTACTGAGAAAGGTTGAGGGAAAATTGGAAAGACAAACTTTATCTTTTTTTACAATTTTGCTGAGGGTCTACTGTACCTTAAACTCACATTCTATTTCCTGAAACTGAATTATTTCATTCTAATTACTTGCTACTTAGAAGGAACTCCTCATTAGAAAGAAAAAAGCACTAGGTTTCTGGCTCAGATCACAACCTGATTGGTCTTCCTGAATCCTGACAGATTAAGGCAGGAAACTAAGTTAGATGATCTTCAGATCTAAACAATGAATCCCCTGCCTAAAACCTGGTTTGATCCACAGTTGTATTTCCTATAGCCTCCAGGTACCCAAGCAGATGATTATGTACTTGCCCTCTTTCCATCACACCCTCCTAATCTGGGCCTCTTGTTTTTTTCTTTTTTTTTCAATTTTCTATTCTATCTCCAAAAAGACTGGTGGATATGTGGGGTTCTGCCAGTCCCTATCTGACATTGCCATCAGAACTCTTTGCCCTGAAGTTTATTTTCCCTTTCATCTCAGAACTACTAGTGCCATTCACTATTCCAAATTTTGTTCTGGAGCCTAGTTAAGGATAGAATCCCTGACAGGACCAGGTTAGAGCAGAGGTGTCAAACTCAGGGCAAAACTCCTGAGAGCAATCTCAGCCAAATAAAAATATAATCAGGAAATGCTTAATACAATAAACAAAAATATAACAAAACATAAATAATGTTAATTTAGGATTTTCCAAGTTAATGCATGGCCTTCAGGGATCCATTTCTATTTGAGTTTGTTACCACTGGCCTAGAGAATCTTCCTAAACCAGGAACAGTCCCAGATCTCCTCCCCAAGAGAGAAGTGCCCAGACTTCTAGTGACAGGGAAATGCTGACACCCCCCCTAAACTAGTCAGATAGACCTGAAAGTGCAGTGCAGGTTCAACACAGTTAACAAAAATCTATTTGGCCCAAGTTCCAAGGAGCACTTTGAATCAAGGAAAGGAGCTCCTGTTCTCTGACAACAGAAGCAACAACTGATATGACAAGATATAAAAGATTATTTGGGTGGCCAATGGGAGTGAGTAAAAAGGGAAAGCCAAGTTGGCTTCTCATCCAGCTAGTTTCTTATCAGATCTTATCTGTCTCTCAAAACTTCTCTCTTTCCTGCCAAGATCCTGTAGGGGTGGAAATTCCTTTAGAGGGTTTGAGTAACTCTGATGTGACAAGATTTGTAAGCTAATTATCTTCTTTTTCCATTCTTAATTTAATTTTTTTTAATTTTTTTCATTTAAGTGACTTGCCTAAGGTCACACAGATAGGAAATTATCTCCTGGGCTGGTGCTCTATCCACTGCACCACTAGCTGCCCCTTAATTTAAAAATTTTAAGCAGCCATTTTCTAAAACACACAAAAAAATTTATATGAAAGCATGAATCTCCATTTCAAACCACATTCTCTTTCTCTCTCTCTCTCTCAGATCATATCTTTTATTATTTCTTGTGGCACATATAACATAATAATTGACTTTGTAATATCCTATTTCATTCATATGCTATAATTTATTCAGTCATTCCCCATTTCTTCACATACTTTATTTTTTCAGTTTCTATTTATTTTATTTTTAAATTATGGAATAACAAACATTTTCATAACAAGGTACAATAAAAAAGATGATTGCATGTAAAACTGCAAATCTACTATGCACAACTTGCTATTTCTTTCAAATATACAATAAAATTATCATGTAAATTTCTTTTTTTTCTTTTTTCTCTTCCCTCTTCCCTCCCACCCTAGAGATGGCTACCATTAGATACAAATAGATATATACATATATATGTAAAATTATTCTACAAACATTTTTGTTAGTTCTTTCTCTAAGACTCAGCATTTTTCTTCATATGTCCTTTATAGTTAATGTGGATATTTATAAGAAACAAAATAACTTATTCATTCAAATTCATTTTAAAACAATACTGCTATTACTATGTACAGTGTTCTTTTGGTTCTGTTCACTTCATTCTTCATTATTGCATGCAAGTCTTTCTGTGTTTTTCTAAATTCATTGAGCTCATTATTCCTTGTAACACAGCAGTATTCCTTCACAATCATATACCACAGGGTGGTACAATGAATAAAGCATCAGCCCTGGAATCAGGAGGACCTGAGTTCAAATGTGGCCTCAGACACTTAATAATTACCTAATTGTGTGATTTGGGCAAATCACTTAACCCCATTGCCTTACAAAAAGCAAAAAGAAAAAAAATCATATACAATAATTTGTTCAGCCATTCCCCAATTGATGTGCATCCCTGCCTTTTTCCATTTCTTTACCACTACAAGAAAATAGCCATAAATATTTTACAACATGTAGATTCTTTTTCTTTTTCTTTAATTGTCTTTGGAAATAGACCAAGTAGTAGTACTGCTGGGTCAAAGGATATCTAGTAATAATTTAGAATGTTTTTTCATATGATTTCTTCTTTGGAAAACTGCCTGTTCATATCTTTGCCCATTTATCATTTGAGAACTGAATCTTATTCTTATAGATTTGACAGTTTTTTATCATATATTTTAGATGAGTCCTTTTACCTGATAAATCATTCATAAAAATTTTCCCCAATTTTCTGCTGTCCTTCTGATCTTGGTTACATTTGTTTTATTTGTATAAAAACCTTCATAGACTTTAGATCTTTTGTTATCTTTTAATTCCCTCCTTCAGGATCTGTAAGTTTATTTTTCTTATGACTACTCCCTACTTAATATTATTCTTTTGGGGCAGCTAGGTGGTGCAGTGGATAGAGCACCAGCCCTGGAGTCAGGAGTACCTGAGTTCAAATCCTACCTCAGACACCTAATAATTACCTAGCTAATAATTACCTTGGGCAAGCCACTTAACCCCATTCAATTTTATTTTATTTTCAGATTTATATTCTCTTCCAAATCTCCACCTTCCTCCACCCCACTGAGAAAGCAATTAAAACAAAACCCACCACAAATGTATACTCATATAAAATGTCTTAGTATGAACTGAGTCCATCAGCTTTATCTGGAGATAGATAACATGTTTCATCCTAAATTTTCCATCATTGTGGTTGGTCATTGTGTTGATCAGAGTTCCAGAGTCTAAAAGTGTTTGTCTTTGTCATATTATTTTCATATAATTGTTTTCCTGGTTCTATTCATTTCATCAGTTAATACAAATCTTCACAAGTTTTTCTGAAATCATCCTTGAAATGTATTTTCAAGTTATTTTTGGAAATAGCTTCTTCAGAAAATAATCTTTTTCTTGTCCCACTTCTCCTTGTTCAACTCTACAGGAGAATTGATGAGAAGTCCAGGAGGAGAAGAAATTTTCCACTGACAAGTTCTCTATAGGGAAATGAGAAGGAATTTCCTTATCTGAATTTCTGTCTCTCTAAATCACTTGCTGGAAAACTCAGATAAATAATGATAAGTAGACCAATAGAATAATGGTTGAATGGTCTTCAAATAAATGAAGAAAGGAAAACAGGATGTGAGCTTAGATATTTTGAAGAACTTTCTTAAAGGATATTTAGGTACTAAAATGGTAGACAATGTTCATGAACTTCTTTGGCTAGGAGTCACAAGACCTGGGATTTTTCTTCTCTCTGTCACTATATAGATATATGACTTTAGACAAGTGACTTGCCAGCATAAATTAGAGTTTATTTACCCTAATCTTCATTTTACAGATGATGAGACTGAGATGTGTTAAATTATTTTGCAATAATGACTACTGAGAGCAAGGTTCTTTGGGAAGAGGACATGAGAGTCAGGAAAAGGGGTCATGGTGGAGGAAGTTCAGGGAAGGAGGTAGGGTTAAAGAGTCACTGTTAGAGAAGCAGAAGTGAACACTGAACTTGGTGTTCTTGGTCAGGTTCTTTCAGTATATAGTCTTCGCAGATAATTAGGATCTGGTTGTATTGTTAAAAATAAGAAACAGAGAACACAATGATTGAAACAAAGTGAGCTAGGACTCACCCTAAGATAATTATCAAGGAGACAGGAGTTGTGATTCCTAACTTCTTACCCACATGTGACATTTTGTACCTGCAGGTTCTGTATTTAGAAACTGTACTCAAGGTGGCTGGTCTGAAACCTTCGTTAGAACTGATGAGGCATGTGGATATGATGTGAATGATACCACCAATGATAAGAGGGTGAGTGAGACACTCAATATTATATAGTATAACACCAGTAATGAGAATATCAGGGCTGGAGAGAGACAGAGCAGGAAGATGGAATTAACACTGGGATCACAATCAGAATCCTTGGATCCTAGGTCCACCTCCTAAATTCCTTGAGGGTAGGAATTATTTTACTTTTGTCTTTGTATCTCACAGTGCCTGGAATTGTGAGTTACAATATATGTCTATATAATAAATACTTGTTGATTGACTGATTGATCGGGTTAATTTCTCTCTTCGGTTTCCCCACATGAAAAAGTGAGAAAAACAATATTACTTATCTCTCACCCTAGGGTTATTCTCTGAACTAGATGACATAATAAATGTAAAAGTAACTGTTAAAAACAAGAAACAATTCATACTGAGGAAAGAGATATGTGCATGTAAGAATCTTCTCAGAGAGGGCAGCTAGGTGGAGTAGTGGATAAAGCACCGGCCCTGGAGGCAGGAGTACCTGGGTTCAAATCTGGTCTCAGACACTTAATAATTACCTAGCTGTGTGGCCTTGGGCAAGCCACTTAACCCCATTTGCCTTGCAAAAACCTAAAAAAAAAAACAACAAAGAATCTTCTCAGAGGGCTACCATAATCACAGAAGGCTATATGAGTATAAGGTGGGATGTTTCTGGAATGAACCTCCTTCCTTCCTTCCTTTCCTCCTTTCTGTCTTCTTTCCTTCCTTCCTTCCTTTCTTCATTCCTTCCTTCCTTCCTTCTTTCTTTCCTTCCTTCTTCTCTTCCCTTCTTCCCACCCCTCTTTTTTCTTTTTCTCACTCTATCTTTCTCTATTTCTATCTCTGTCTTTACTACCATTTGATGGGAAGGAATTAGGCTGATGAGTATAAGCTTCTACTCTCCTCCTTGAAAGAAATCAGGGAAGTATCTTTAGACTAGAGACATTTGAGAGGCACTTAATTGAGGACTTTTCTATTTAGGAGAGGTGCCCTTGCATTGCTAAGATCCAGGGAAGATTTTCTTTTCTTACTTAAAATTCTTTCCTAGGCTGTCATTGGCAGTAGGGTTTTCCAATTTAATTTCAAGATCATCTAGTTGATTTAATTATTGATACCATTGGTATCAACTTCAAAGTTTCACTAAACGAAGTGTCAAAGTCACTAAAATTCTCTTGCTTATTGATAGATAGTATGACATTGTAAAAAATGCTATCCATATTTAAATTTTTGCCTTAGTGAATGTTAAGTGGTTAGAGAACTGGTACTCTGTGGTAAATATTGACCATATAATACTGATTGTTTCAGGGGTCCCCACCCAGGGGAGAAAATGAAAATTATATTAAACATACCTTATATGATATTCTGGGCCCTTTTGATAGTTATCAAAAGTTAATGTCTGTACAAATCTGATAAGGATGCTGATTGTATTGTGATAGTTAATAGAAACAGTGCTACATTATAGTAACTTCTCATTTGGTAGGTGTTAATGAACTAGTTATTAGAGACACTAGTTATTAAAACTACTGCTACCTAGAACCATGAGAAAGTTCAGGTAAAAAGTTTTACTAGGGATGAGATGAGAGGTTTGCTTCAAAGTAGCCCTTTATCCTCAATATTTAATGATGGAGACACCTCATTCAAAGCAGCTTAATCCTGCAAGGGAGATATCAACAAAGAACGATCTTTTTCTGTTCAGCATTTTATCAATGAATTTAATGAAAAGATGGAAGAAGTGCTTATCAAATATACAGTTGATATTCCTTAAGAAAAAATTTTGGGGGGCAGCTAGGTGGCATACTGGATAAAGCACCGGCCTTGGAGTCAGGAGTACCTGAGTTCAAATCTGGTCTCAGACACTTAATAATTGCCTTGCTGTGTGGCCTTGGGCAAGCCACTTAACCCCATTTGCCTTGCAAAAACCTAAAAAAATATTTCAGATGGGTTAAAACCAATAATGAGCTGCTAAGTGGTACAGTGAATAGAACACTTGGTTTGGATTCAGGAAGACTAATCTTTATGAGTTTAAATCTGATCTTAGGCACCACTTACTAGCTGTTAATTCAGGGCAAGTCACTTCATCTATTGACCTCAGTTTCCTTATTTGTAAAATGAGAAGGAAATGGCAAACCACTCCAGTGTCTTTGTCAAGAAAACCCCAAAATGGGGCCTGATGAAAAGTCAGACATGTCTAAAATGACCGAATAAAAGACAAAAGACTAGACTTCCTTTGGAGCCATGAACTCTCCATTACTGGAAATATTCAACCTGAGGCTGGATCCCATTTGTCAGGGATATAGTACTGAAGAGTCCTTATGTGGGTGATGAGACTCATTCTCTAAAGGCCCTTATCACAATTCTGTGATTCTGTGACTTAGACCCTGGGGAAGAAAAGGGATGATCAACTAGGACTGGTTTGAAAAGGAAGACTTCCTGGAAAAGATAGGTTTTGAAGGAGGGGAAGGAGCACGGGATGGAAAAATCGACAGGAAGGGGTTGTTTCAGGTAATAGGAATGGGGCTCACTTCTTTTTATTTCTCCTTTCAGCACTCCTACTTGTTGAAGCTGAAAGTCATGTACACTGTGGGCTACGGCACTTCCTTGGTGATGCTCTTGATTGCTTTGGGCATTCTCATAACCTTCCGGTGAGGTGATGCTGGCAACCTTTGGTAGATACTGACCTTGGACTGAATAAAAAAAATCAATAACTTTCTTGGTGCTTTTTCCCTTTCATATCAGATGAATCCCAATATCCCTCCTACTGCTGCCTCATAAAATCCTCCCTTTTCACAAAGAAAAACAAAGGCTGTTGTTGCAGTAGAACAGAGTCCTGGGTTTTAAGGCCAGAGGACATGGACTCTGCTACTTACTACTTTGGTAACCTTGGAAAAGTCACTTAATCTTCCCTGGTCTCAGTTTCCTCATTTGTTGGGCTAGAGGTTTTCCAAGGTCCTTTATTGTCCTAAAACTATGAAACAATGAAAACTAAGCAAAACATTGAGTTAATTTGACGGAAGTAATTCTCCCATCTCTCTATTGAAAGGAGGGAAGTATGTCTCATCACCAGTGCTATACAATCATTATTATTATTATTACCCTTAACATGAGTTCTGCTACCTTACTGTTGTTTTCATTTATAGTACTATAAATTCTGTTTACATTTTTTCCTTACCTCACACTGTATCCTCATGTTTCTCTGAATCCCTCATATTCATTGTTTCTTATAGCACCATAGTACTCCAATACATTCACTTTAATTTGTTCAGACATTCTCCAACAGATGGATATACCAAGTTTTTTGCTACTACGAAAAGGCCTGCTACAAATATTTTGTTGTATAGCAGACCTTTCTGTCTTGAACAAACATTAGTGATACATGTTCTCCTCAGCAAGATTGCTGAGTCAAAGTAGTTTAGTAACTTTCCTCATGTAATTCTAAATTGTTTTCCAGAATGGGGGGAGAGGGGATTCATTCTTAGCTTTACCAACAATGCACTAAAATGTCTTTCTTGTGAAGTTGATTTAAGAGGGAGAAAAGGGCAGAGAGAGAATGGGAAGGTGGAAAGAGGGAGAGAGAGAAACAGAGACAGAGAGGCTTTGTGGGATTTCTTTAACAAATGTTTAACTACAAATGAGCTTCTCCTCCCTATCATTCAAACCACTTCCAGTCACCAACTCACTTGAATATTGAAATAAGGTAACTTCCATCAGGAAAGAAAATCGGCTTTGGTCCCAAGAAGTTATTTGATGACCTGTTTAAATTATATTGTGGATGCCCTTTTCCCCCCTCCTCTTTTTATAATGGTAAACAGCAAATGGAAGAATCAGAATAAATTTGCTTTGGTTGTGAGAGATCTAGAGGGCTCAGAAGACCTTCCTTTAAGAGACATTTCTTCCCTTTAATCAGTTGGGAAATGATGCCTTTATTTATTTATCTTGCGATCCTCTTTTCTAAAGTCTGACTAGGAACAATGATTTTGGTGAGGTAGAAGGGAGATCCTGGGATTTCTAAAGGGCCTCAGTGTCCTATATAGACATATATTTATTAATTTTGATCCCTAGAACACTGTTCCCACTGAGGTTCAATTTCCCTCCTATTTCTTCCCTGTCTCCAGATTCAAAACAGGGCATGAATTCTTGTCAGAATCTTGGTCTTGGGATACAGGATCCTTGGGTTTGATCCCCTGCTCCAATACATGGCCATTGTATGACCTTGAAAGGGCATTTGTTCTCCTTGGGCTATAGTATAATTTTACCACCTATCAAGTTGGGAAAATAATCTCTGTCCCTTCCCAACTAGCCAGAAGATAAGGAATAGGAAAACCCTTTAAAAGTTTAAGGAAGAGAAATCACATATAAGTTAGGCATTGTAGTGCTATTGGAATAAACTAGGGTTTTCTAGTTAAATCTCACTAACATCATTTTTTATGGGAGCAGCATGAAGATAGAGAAAAGAATATGGTAATGGAAGTTAGGTGTCCTTGGTTCTTCCACCAAATAGCTCCTTGACCTTAGACAAGCCATTTCCTTTCTTTGGGTCTCATTTTCCTGCTCTGTAAAATATGAAGGTCAGACTTGGTAAGTCTCAAAGTTTCCTTCCAACTGTAAGAGATGATTTCTTCTATCACAGAAAACTCCACTGTACCAGGAACTACATCCACATGCACCTGTTTGTATCCTTCATCCTGAGAGCCTTGTCCATCTTCATCAAAGATTCAGTGCTGTTTTCCTCCAATGATGTTACCCACTGTGATGACCAAATGGTAAATCAATGAAATTCTGGTTCATGTCTTAAGGAAGGGCTGGGCTAGTTTCATAATGCTGGTCCCTGAAAGGGACAAAGACATACATCAATGGTGTCAAATAGAATTGGGGCCTACTAAACCATATATAAACCATATATAAGAATCCCTGCCAGCCATGCATTCACTTAAAAAAACTACATTTTGATATTATCTATATTTTGTTGTATTTTTATTTATTTTTGTTACACATATTTTCCAGTATTATTTTGATCTGGTTTGGGCTTTAAGCAGGAGTGTTGGAAACAGACAAGAATGGTATGTTTGATGCTTCTGGACTTCAAAAGAAAAATATAGAAACTAATCCTTCTTCCACAGGAAGAAGGTGGGGATGGGGTATGGGGATAGGGTATGGATGGGGTATGTTCCTCCACAACAATAAAATGTCAGCTAAGTGGTTTAATAGGTTTAATAGGTTCTTCCTGGAAGTAATTTTTTTTGAAATCTTTCTGTATCAAAATGGTCATATTGACAAATTCCCTATATTACAATTCAAAACTACTTATAGGGAATAGTCTACATCCTTCCTACTAAGTTGAGTATCTGTAGTTGGAAGTTGCCTATGAGTACATGGAATAACTGTTAATCCTCTGTCTTTCAAATCCACTAACCCAAATTCAACTCCATGCAACCCAACCCTTCTTTCTTTCTATTTTGTTGGAGACTTTCTTGGTCTTTTGCCTACTTTCCTTTATAAAATGAGTTAATATATAAATAATATGCATAATGAATTATGTATATAATGATATATAAAGAACTTTGCAAACATTTAAGTGGTATTTAAATGTAAATAATGATTACCATCATTATTATTCTCAGACTTACAAAGACAAATCTAGAGGTTCTAATCCCACCCTGGCATTCCAAAGTTTATTATTAACATAATTATCTGAGAAAAGATGAAAGAAAATACTGATTTCCTTCAAGATGTTTTGTTCATTTGTTTTTGAGAAAGGTGTCCTTGATTCAACTCTTCATTTTTCCCCCTTACAACACTGATCATTTATCCATATAGTTTATTATATAAAGCAACAACAGATACTTGAATCTTCACTGTGCTCTTCATTTTTATAACATATTGTTGTTAGTACTTTTCATGTGTGCTTGTCCTGAGGCCTCTGTAAGACTGGAAGTTCTATGGGGACAAGGATTGGCCTCTCTTTTCAACTGCAGACTCCCTCAAGGTCAGAACTGTGCTGTCCCTATCAGTTAGACAGTTCCTTGAGCAAAAGTCACTCAGAATGGTAGAGGAAAAAAGCACGGAACTGATCTGTGTTCCAAATCTAGTTCTACCCTTGTTCTACCCCTGAGATGTTGGCCCAATCACTTTCCATCCCCAGTGGGATCTTGCATTTTCCTGAATCTGCAAAGTGACCAAGATGGAGTCAATCATCTCTAACCAAATCAAAATTTCCTTTAATCTTTCTCAAATTTCCCTTCTAATGCTCTCATTCTGTGACATGTGTCTTTTTCCTCGGTAACTAATGGTTACTAACTAACTAACACATTCAGTTCTTGATCAGACAATGGGATTATTGGGTTTACTGGAGTCTGAGCATTGTTTTCAAAAGAAGTCTGCAATCCAGAGTTCTTTTCTATCCCCAGTCTTTGCACCAGTGAGAATTAGGCAGAAGATTAAATAAGGTCCAGAAGAGACCCAGTCTCTATCTAGATCCTAGATCCTAAACCTCCCATCCCTACTTTCAATTTCTGTACCAAACTCTCCTCCATGACTTCTTTGGCTCAACCTGTCTTTTTGTCTCTTCAGGTTGGCTGTAAAACCCTCATGGTCTTCTTTCAGTACTGCACTTTGACCAACTATAGCTGGCTGCTAGTAGAAGGCCTCTATCTGCATACTCTTCTAGTCATCTCCTTCTTCTCAGATAAGAAAGTTCTCCAATACTTTATCATCTTTGGATGGGGTATGTTCCTCCACAACAATAAAATGTCAACTAGGTGGTTTAATAAAAAAGCACTGAACTAGAAGTTAGGAAAGTTGAGTTCTAGTCTCTGTTCTGCTACTAATTATCTGTGTGATTGAAGGAAGTAAATTAATGTCTGTGGGCCTGTTTCCCCATTTGTTAAAGAAGGGGATTGAACTTTGTGATTCCTAAGGCCTATATTAGCTCAAAGATATTATAATTCTTTCTCCTGACATTCAAAGCCAGTTCCAACCAACTGCTTTAATCATGTTCTTCCATGTAAAATTTTCATCTAAATTCTAATTAAATTCTAAATTCACTGGATGTTTATTAACATCTCCTATGTACAAACACTTTAATAGATGCTGAAAGACATACAAGGTTTATCTAGGATATGTCCACTTCCATCATGAAATTATACTCTAGCAGGGAAATAGACACATTCACAAATAACTACAATATAAAATAATGCATGATATGCTGTGACATAGAAGGGTCAGGGAAGACTTCTTAAAAGTGATGGCATTTGATGTGAACTTTAAAGAACTGGGAGAAAATTAACATCCAAAGAGCAGAGGTATTATTTCAAGAAATTTGAAATCATACAAGCAAAGGTTTGTAGGAAGAACAATGTGAAGTATGTATGAGGTTAGAAAGAAATCTGTTTTGTAGATAGTGTAGTACCTTGAAAGTGTCGAACTCTGACATAATAGCCTTAGCTCATTAAACTGTCTCCCTGATCTACCCTAGTAGAGAAATCCCCACTGTCCAAGTGGCTCCAAACTTCTTCATCAAATATCAACCCAAATCAATTTATTAGGTTTCTATTATGTGTAGGCATTCATGAACCCTCTTGTCCTAGGACTTGTCCAAGTTCTGAAAGAACTCCTGGCCCTAGACAGACTATCATGGGAGGGCAGGTCCCTCAAATCCTTTCCCAGTTAAACTGTTTGGAAGCCCAGGAATCTATGAAATAATTTGCTTTGAGGTCATGAGAAGATGCAAAGGGGGCTGCTATGGAGATGCAAACAAATTCTTAACTGGAATACACTGAGAAATTAGTCTTTTCTTTTTTAAACTCCCAGGTTCTCCAGCAGTTTTTGTTACACCATGGGCAATCACTCGACACTTTCTGGAAGACAATGGGTAAGTTATCAACCATATTTGAGAAAAAGAGGCAAAAGGGGCTTGCCAGCCTCAACTCAATTCTTGGACATTTAGAAAGGAGGCTTTTTATGGGTGCTTCAAAGGAGATCCATAGTTTTCAAACTGGGATGGAGAGTGGACAGAAGAGAGAGGAGGATATAAGGAGATAGGTGGATTCCAATATGTCCTTGGAAACCTGAGGTGTAAGACTCCAAAGTAGTGGCACAGTTCTATGAACTAGACTATCTTCCTTCAATTTCTGGGCTCTCTTTTCATTTTCTCCCTTCTTAGTTGATCTTTAAAATAGGCTGTAATGCCAAGGGAAACCAGGACTGAAGAGCTTCAAATAGTTATTCAATGATTTTCTTTCCTTAATCTAATTTTATTTGCAATGAACAAAGATTTATTTTTTTCCTCCCTTTCAACCCACGGGAGGAAGGAAAAAGAAAAACCTCTTGCAGCAAATATTTTGCTTTACTATGGTTTTAATAAACTAAAAACTAGTTTTATCCATCTCCTATTGAATCCTCCTCTGCAGCCCTCCCTCCTCATGTAGGTTTTTAAGATTCTTGTGATGCTATGAGGGAAATTGCAGTTGGCACAATTATTTGTTAGTGGCAGTGACTGAATGACTAACTTTGAACTCTTTTGGGGATATTGGAGGGCTGGAGGGGGGAATATGAGGCAATCTGCAAGGATGGCAAAGGAAGGGGAGATGAAAGTGGAAGGGATCATAATGATTAGAAACTATGCAAACATTCACTGTGGAGAAATCATGACTCTGTCCCCATCATTGAAAAGCAGTTAGCTGTGAATGGTGTTTCTCTGGGCCCCTTCAAAGACTGTGATTGAGCCAGGTTCTTGGAGTTTTACGAAATCTTCCCCTTTTCAGGGAGTGGGGGAAAGATTCAGCCCAGACATTCCTGCACCAGTTGAGGCCAAATGGGCCAATGTCAAGACCTTTGACATATCTTTTTGTTTTGTTTTGGTATTTTTTCATTTATTTTTAAATTTATGGACTAAAACAAGAATGTCTATAACAGCATAATTTTTTTTTAAAGATGAATTGTGTATTTTTTGGATGCTCATGACAACCCCAGGAGTCAGGTATAATTATTGTCCCCATTTTACAGATAAGGAAAGAGAAGCTGAGAAAAAATTAGTTGCTCATGTCAGAGATGAGACTTGAACCTAGATCTTCCTGATCAGCATTCCATCCTCTCAGCTATTCTACCTGCCTTTCAACCCCAATTTCTATTTTCTTCAGCTGGAAAACTTCCAGTGTCCACAAGAAGGAGCAGAGTAGTTCGATGCTTGGGGTACTGGCAGCCTCCAGCTCAGACAGCATCACAAAGCCTCAGGGTAACAGAAATGATCCATATTTGACATGGAGAAACAATTTTGGAGAAACAGCATGATGTAAAAGAAAGATGGATAAACTTATAGCAAAGAAGCACAGTGGCTAGAACACTGGGTCTGGAGTCAAGAAGACCTGAGTTCAAATCCAACCTCAGATGAGTGATCCTGGACAAGTCATTTAATCTCTCTCTGCTTCAGTTTCCTCAACTGTAAAGTGGGCATGTACCAATCTCAGGTTGTTGTGAAAATCAAATGTAAAGTGCTTAGTAGAATGGCACATAGTAAGTGATTAATAAATGTCTCTTTTTTCCTTCCTTCCTTCCTTCCCAGGAACTGAATTTGAATTAGGACTAGTTTTTATGGCTAATCATTCAAATTCCCCAGTTCTCAGTTTCCTCAGCTGTACAATGAGGGAATTAGTTTAGATGCTTTCTAATCCATAAGCCAAATACCTTCCAATTCCAAATCTAATGATGAATCTCATGGCTCCAAGTCCTCTGGGCTAACCATCCCCTGGTTCCTTATGACAAACCTGTTCTTTCCTCATCTGTTTTACCTTACAATGGATACAATAATAACAATCTACACTAGTCTCAACTATATGCTTCCCTTAGGTGCTGGGACATTAATATCAACCCAGCGATCTGGTGGATCATTCGGGGGCCGACAATTGTCTCTATCTTGGTGAGTTGTCTTCCCTCCTAGAACCTAAGTATGGATATTGGGGTTCAGTGTTTAGAAAACTGCTAGGTGGAAAAGGGATTATTCTTACTAGAGATGGTTCCAGTTTAGTCAAGACATACATTGAATGTTGTGAAGTAAGGATCAGGGGGCCTAAGGGAACAAAAGCAGGGTTTGAATTGGGGACTGGGTGGAGTTATAACAGGTTTAATCTTCATAATAGTATTACAATCAAATTTTAAGAGAGTTGTTGATGACCTGAAGTCTATTCAGAGGAAGGACACTGGGAATAGTGAGGGATCTGAAAAACATGTCATAAGTCCAGAGGACTTGGAGCTATGAAATTCATCATTAAATATTGGAAGGGTTTTTAATTGAAAGAAGGAATAGATTTAATCTTTGCAGTTCCTGAAGACAGACTGCATTTGACTAAATATGCTTCCTGAATATTAAGAAAGAGAATTAATTATGGCCAGTCTGCCAGTTGCTTATAGCAAGAGGAACATCAATGACTAGATTTTTCATGTGTTTCTTTGTGAAAATGACTTCCTGGGCAAAGAAACATAGAGGAAACTTGATTCAGGAGGAAACAATTCCCTCTGAAAAGGGAGGAATGAAATCCATGAAGGGGGGCCCCTTCCATCATCAAAAGGGACCAGTGAAAAATCTTGACCAGGCTGACTCATGGGAGAATTAAGATTGAAGAGGTCAATGAATGTCTTTAGGAAGCTAAGACTAGTTCCATCTGGTTTTCTTATGGAAGAATTGGGTTATCTATTAAAAGATATCTTAAAATCTTTCCAGAAAAAGATATCTTGTAATTTTGTAACTTTTCCTTCTCTCTTCCTCTACAAATGCCAGCAAGAAATCCTCTTAGAAAAAAACACAAGAGGACTATGTGTTTATTCCATATATGGATAATTATTTATTAAGGTTTTTGCAAACCTTAAAGTGTCCTATCAATGCTAGCTATTATTAGCCTTAACATGGTAGGGCAGGTTAAGTATGGGGCAGACAGGAGAAAGACTGCTGAACTTAGAGTCAAAGGCTTGCCGGGCTGCATTCTGCTTCTTCACTTGAAGATTCTTTTGGCCCTTAAGGATTGGTGAGATGGAAAAAGCACTCGAAACTAATAATGGAAGATCCCATTTTGAACCCTAATCCTAGACAGCCTTAACATTAGCTATGGGATGAAATATTAGTTGTATGAACCTAAATGAGCTTCAATTTTGTCATTTATGAAATGGGGAAAATATTTATAATAGTTGTATGAACTTAAATGAGCTTTAATTTTCTCATCTATGAAATGGGAAAATATAATAAGTTGTAAGAATCTATATGAGCTTCAGTTTTCTCAAAACTTGAGACAATATTAATAATAATAATAATTTCTATTCATATATCATTTTAAGCCCCATGAAGCATTTTACATATCATATCTGTTCCATGTTCTTTTCACAACAATGTTGTAATGATGAATGCTTTTAGTGTCTCCATTTTACAGATGATGAAACTGAAGCTCTAAATGATTAGATAATTTGCCTATGGTTACATAAGTAATAATTGCCTGAAGGAGAAGTTGGATCTGTATATTCCTGACTCCAGACCTTGGTACTCTATCCCCTGAGTCATACTGATTCTTTTGTATCTACTTCACAATATTCTTATAACAGAGTGGTTTTTTTTTACCTTAAGTGTATAATATTGTTGTTGTCCAATCATTCCAGTGGTGTCCAACTCTTTGTGACCCTATTTGAGGTTTTTTTTGGTAAAGATACTGGAATGGTGGTTTGCCATTTCTATCTCTTGCTCATTTTAACAGAGGAGGAAACTAAGGCAATTAAGTGACTTGCCCAGGTCACACACATTTGGGAAGTATCTAAGTTCAGATTTGACCTCGGGCCTTCCTAATGCTAGTCCTGGTACTCTATTCACCACAATATCTAGTGGCCCTGTTCTATATTATCTCCCTAGTTAGAGGCAACTAAATGAAACACTGAAAAGAATATTGGACCTGGAATCATTAATATCTGAGTTCAAATTCAGCTTTAGACACCACTAAGCTGTATGACTCTGGGCAAGTCACTTAACTACTGTTTGCTTCAGCTTTCTCATATGTAAAGTAGGATAATAATAATAATAGTACCTATCTCCCAGAGTTATTGTGAAGATCAACTGAAACAGTAATTGAAAAAGTGCTTAGCACAGGACTTGGTTCCTAGTAGAATCTATATTAGCTCACTAAATAGAGATCTGGGTCTGGAATCAGAGGTCTTAGTTGAAATTCTGTCTCATACAAACTGGGTGATCTTGGGCAAGTCATTTAACCTCTATCCCCCTTCCTTTTCTCTATTGTCAAATGGGGATAATAATAGTGCCTACTACATAGGGTTCTTGTGAGGAAGGATCACATGAATGTTTGTTTCTTTCTTTCCCACATAAATGTGAATAATTAATGCTTTCAGGATGTCCCAAAAGTCTTAGTGAAGTTCTATGCTTTAATCACTTACTATAGATTTTAAAGAAGCTTAAGATTTTAAGTGTTTAAGCTGTTTTTTGAATAGCTGAAGTTTTGATAGTTTAAAGTTATACTAAGACTTTTGGGACATGCTGCATTTTATTGGTACTTGCTGATAATTTGTGATAAGGTTTGGAATCTTTGGCCTACTCTTTCTGTAGATAGACACAGCCAAAGTCCCTGATAAGTTCCCTGACTGCTATTTTCATTCTAGTGAAGGACACTCATATCACTATTATTATCACTCTTTCTTTCCCCCAAATTCCCCTAACTCAGCTGTCTCAGGAAAAGAGGGTGGAGGCTCCCAACATTTCATACTGTGGATTTAGCTCTGGTGTTAGAATTTAGAGATGAACCTATAGTACTCATCTCATCCAACCCACTCATTTTACAGATGAGGAAATTAAGGTTTAGCAAGGTCAAGGACATTGTCAAAGGTCATATAAATACTAGGTGACAAAGTCAGTATTTGAATACAGGTGTCCTTGACTCCAAATATAGCATATTTTTCTATTGTTCCACCCTTCCCTAAACTGCCGTGCTATTTCAAGAAAAAACAATTTTCTTTTATGTTTTCTTGCTAGTAATTATAGAGGAAAAGATAAAGTTTTACAAATTGTAAAAACTTATTTAGTGAGATTGAGTGAAGACGAATTTAAATCCTATTTCAGACACTTTATGCAAGGTTTTTTAAAAAATGTGTACCCCAATTTCTACATCTATAAAATGAAGAAGTTGGATTTAATGGCCTCTAAGTTTTCTTTCAACTTTAAAACTATGGACTTTTTGACTTGCCCAAGATCATTCTGCTAGTACAAAAATATTAGACAGGATTTTAACTCTGGTCTTTATAAAATTCAATCTATTATATTGCATTTTATAGAGATAAGAAGGGTAGACTAACCCATGCTAGAAGTGGTGGAGGACCAACATCTGAGTATCTTTCCTGACTTTTGCCACTTATCTTCCTTTGCTTTTATAGGTTAACTTTATCCTTTTTGTGAATATTTTAAGGATTCTAATGAAAAAGCTCAAAACCCCAGAAATGAGAGGAAATGACATGAACCATTACAAGTAAG
Organism: Macrotis lagotis; assembly: GCF_037893015.1. Taxonomy (NCBI): domain Eukaryota; kingdom Metazoa; phylum Chordata; class Mammalia; order Peramelemorphia; family Peramelidae; genus Macrotis; species Macrotis lagotis. The sequence goes on from NC_133658.1 coordinate 611,258,599, forward strand.
TGAAGCCCTTGTTGTCAAAGACTTAACTCTAATTGGTGAACAGGCACTCTCTGATTTCAGTTCTGTGCTCAGTACTGGGGTGGGGGTGGGGGTAAGAGGCGAAATAAAGGTCATGATCCCAGTCCTTAAAAAGTTTATAAATGGGGTGGCTAGGTGGCACAGTGGATAGAGCACCAGCCCTGGAGTCAGGAGTACCTGAGTTCAAATTTGACCTCAGACACTTAATTACCTAGCTGTGTGGCCTTGGACAAGCCACTTAACTCCATTGCCTTGCAAAAAAAAAAACAACTAAAAAAAGTTTATAATCTTTAAAAGAAAAACTTACAGACTATTTTTTTATCATCATCACCACAACATATTTTACAAATTCAGACTCCCACTCATTCTCACACACAAATACACACTCAAGGAAGGCCTCCTGGATTAAGTGGGATTGTTCTGGGTCTTGAAGGAGTCAGATAAATTTACATTTTGTTCTCATATCCTTCATCCACAGGCAGCTGGCCAAGTCCACCCTTCTGCTGATCCCACTCTTTGGTATACACTATATTGTCTTTGCTCTTTCCCCTGAAGATAACAGTAGTCCCACCATGGAGATAAAGTTGTCTTTTGATTTGGCCCTTGGCTCATTTCAGGTAATTTTTGAAGACTGAATCTTAAGCTGCAAGAGAAAAACATCTTTCCCCTTAGAACTGAGATTTCTCTCTCTCACTCTCTGTCTCTCTGTCTGTCTCTGCCTCTCTCTATCTCTGTCTCTCAGTCTCTCTCTCTTTCTCTCATGTGCACATGTATATGTGTATGTGTCTCCTTTGACAGTCTAGTGGACTGCCTTAAATGCACAAAATAAAATCCATGGAAATACAAAGGTAGCCAACTGCATATTGAAAAAGTTTTCAAAATACATTCTTAAAAAGAACTAGAATTCTAATTTTAGAGTCATAGGCAAGAGTCTTTGTAAGAATTCTCAGGAAGTTGCCTTGCAAAAACCTAAAAAAAAAAAAAGAAGAAGAAGATGTAGTTTTGGGCTGCTAGGTGGCATAGTGGATAAAGCACCAGCCCTGGAGTCAGTAGTACCTGGGTTCAAATCCGGTCTCAGACACTTAATAATTATCTAGCTGTGTGGACTTGGGCAAGCCACTTAACCCTATTTGCCTTGCAAAAACCTAAAAACTAAAAATTAAAAAAACCAAAGAATTCTCAGGATGTGATTTGGTTTGATGGCTAGATCTCTGAGCTATAAGCAATGAGCTGAGACTTAATCTTGGATGAACTGTATGATGTTGGGTAATTTATCTGTTTAGCTTCTCACTTTTAAAGTAATGGTAAAGAACCTTCCAACTTCAGGGGATGTTGCAAGGATCAGAAAGATAATGAATGTAAAAATTTTTCTATATATGGAGCATAATTATTTTTCATTTTTATACTTTATAATATCCTTTAACTGGGTCTATAGAGCAGGGATGTACCAGGTATTCTTCATATGTGTTGTAACAGTACCAGTGCATGGGAGAAGTAGAATAATAGGGGTTGGCGCTAATATACTTGACAGATTACCTTGAATTTTGGAGAGTCTTATTAATGTCAGAATCATAATGTTGAATTCTGGCTTTTGAAGTTTCCTAGTACCTGATGGGAAGAAACCAAGTGGAAAGACTGCTAGAATTCTAGTCAAAGGACATGAGTTCAAATTGTGACCTTGCCATTACTTCCTAGATGAATTTGAGCCTCAGTTTCTTCATCTATGAAATGAGGTGAGGACTAGAAAACCTTATGATCTCTTCTAGCTCTAGATCTAGGACTCTATGATCCTAAATATCCTTGGTATATTTGGTTTGGAAGGGCACCTTTCTCCCTGATCAGCATTCTCTTTATCATTCAAAGAGAAGTAGGCCAAAAGCAATTACCCAGAGTTCTGACTAGCCTTCCTGGCATCCAGAGCAAATAGCATAAAATATACCCTTAAATCAACTTTAATAACAATATTGAAGGTGAGGAAAAGACCATGGAACACAAATTCTCATAGGGACAAGACCCAAGTCAAGATGAGATCAGTGTTGGGAAGCTGCTTACCAGGGGTACAGCTGCCTAGGGAGCAAGGTAGGGATAAAGAGGAAGAACCATTTTTCCTATTAATTTTTTTCCCAATTTGCTGTAAAAAACAATCTTTATTTATTTATTTATTTGTTTATTTATTTATTTATTATGATCAGACCTAGATTTTCTTTTTTTACTTTAATATTTTATTTTTTCCCAAACATATGTCAAAACTTTTTAATATTCATTTTTTTAAAATTCTGAGATACAAATTCTCTCCCTCCATCCTCTTCTTCCCCCTCTGAAACAGTAAGCAATTTGATGTTATGCATGTACAATCATGCAAAACATTTCCATATTAGTCATGTTGTAAAAGACACAAACCAAAAAACAAAAAATAACCAAGAAAAATAAAGTAAAAAAAGTATACTTCATTCTGCATTTAGATTCTATCAGTTCTTTCTCTAGAGGTTGAAAGTACTTTTCATCAAAAAGGCCTCTATTTTAAACTCATCAGTCTTTTAACTAGATACTAAACTCTGTAGCTTCTAGTTGCTAGAATATAAACTCTGTCAATATCCCTCAAATTAGGGGTGGCTAGGTGGTGCAGTGAATAAAGCACTGGTCCTGGAATCAGGAGTACCTGGGTTCAAATAAGGTCTCAGACACTTAATAATTATCTAGCTGTGTGGCCTTGGGCAAGCCACTTACCCCATTGCCTTATAAAAAAGAAAAGATTCTGTTTTTTGCCTCCTCATACCCCTGTTTGCACAGACAGATAAGAGAACTTAGGTGACTGTGCTTCCATAATACCCCACTGAAGGAGTCATGGAGTTCCCTGAGACTTTTTATATCATGAAAAGAAACAATTTCCATTGCCTGATACTGTATAATGTTCCTAAATACTTCTATTCAAAGTGCTGCATCTACTGTTTCATTGGATCCTTATAATCTACCTGGGAGAAGTAGGTAGGGTGGTAGCATTAACTTCACTGGCAGCTGAGAAAGAAGAAGATAGGAGAGGTTACAGGGGTAGAGCTAGTCAGTGACAAGAAGCAAGAGGAGACCCCAGGTTTCTAAACTTCCAGCTCAAGGCTCTTTCCCACTACATTTCCTCATAGCCTAAGACTTCCTGTTTTCCTGAAGTAGTGGTTTGTGGTCAATCCTGAATGTCCAAGTGAAATCCACTCAGCTTCTTTTCATATGTGTAACTTGTCAAAGGCAAAACAAAAAGTACTTTCTGAATTTTTAAAAGACTTTTTTTATTGACAACTCACATGAAAAGAAACAAACTTTCAAATTTGCTTATATAAAGTCAGTTCTTTCTGAGGATAATGATTATACAACTAGGAAAAAATTAGTAAACAGGTTGCTTTTTCACTGGCCCTGGCTTCCCACCCTCTACTGACCAGGATGAACCACTGTTAGAAGAATAAGAGATTGAAGTAGTATAGTAGTAGTAGTAGTAGTAGTAGTAGTAGTAGTAGTAGTAGTAGTAGTAGTAAGCAGGTTTAGCCTTATACACATTTGAACTAGGAAATAACCTTCATTAAGAATGATTTAAGGGTCACTAGTAAGACTTTTTACCTCAGATATTTTCTTCATTGTTGACCTATTGCTAATGTTCAAATTTCTACTGGATATTCATTTATTTGGTCTTAGTTTCATCCCTGGTTAAAATTTAAATTCTAATGGAATTGGGTTATTTGATAAAATGATATAAATGCCTTAACGTGAATTAATTTACAAAATCTTTTTTGTCTGTAACAAATGAGAATTGGTTTTATGGAGAGAAGGCAATGGGGAGGGAGGACAGAATGTTACAAAACATAGTACTCTGCTCAGGAATAATAAATATTCATTTGGTGTCTACTAAGTGCTAGATACTGAGGAAGATACAGAGTTTCAAAAGGTAGGGTTTTCTATTTTCATGAGATTTACAGTCTAATAGGAGGATTACACCAAACCTGATAATTATGAAACATTCAATTTTATAATAAATGCATTAAACAGTTATAAAACAACATGCTATGCAAATCTCAGAAGAAAAGTTGTTACAGACACAGATGACTGAGCAAGGTTTCTGAGACAAGGTGACATTTGAATTGGTCTTTCAAGTCTGAGTAGGAATTCAACAGGCAAAGAGAAAAGAGGGCATTCTAGGTGCAGAGAACATGAGCATAAGGTATGGAGGTGGGAGAATACAGTGTTTTTCAGTTAGGAAGAGTTCAGTTTGACTGGAGCATATAATGGGTAGAATGGAATAACAAGAGATAAAGTAAGAAAGATAATCTGGTGCCAGACTGTGGGGAACCTTGAATACTAGGCAAAGAAATTTGAACTTTACTCAGGAGGTAATAGGGATCTATTCCTTTTTTTAAATAAAGCAAATATAACCTTATTTATTAGCTTTTGTTATCTGTTTAGAGAAGCCAGTGTACTCCTAGATAATTTTAGTGTTAGGGATCTCCCAAAAAAGCCTGTTGGTTGGAGGATAAATGTGTCTAAATATTGTGCCTATATTTATTCCTTTTGTTATATCTGTTTCTGAATGATATATTTTATAGTCTTCATAAAATCTGATATTTTTCAAAGATTGTTGATCATGTTGGGATGTTGCAGTTTGGTAATTTCATTCTTGCTGAGGCTGTTGATTATTATAAATTGATCTTGACACTATAGTCCTAACTGGGAAGTGTTGAGCAAATGTATCCAAGAAAGGCTGTAATGGTTAAGGAGAAAATAGACAGCTGGAGGACAAAAGGAAGGCATTGTACACCTGCTGTACAAGGGCCAGAATTACCCAACTGGAAATGGAATCTATGGAGGAAAGTTCTACCACAGACTGGTCTGAGAATCCCAGCCCACAGCCTAATCTTGCACTAGTTCTTTGGGGCATTTGGCTTCTTCTGCAGTACTCCATAGATCACTGAGGAAAGATTTTGTAAAGGGAACTAAATGCAAAGGAAAAGACTGAACAAATGTCCTTCAGTTCTTACAACCTTAGAAGATAAAAAGACTACTTCCAAGAGACTAATTAACATTTTAAAAGGAGAAATCAAAAGTATCACAAATGAGGGAGGGGTGCACTTTGTGGGGGTGGAAAATCAGTGGAAAGTTTTATAGAGAAAGCTGTTTGGAGAGAAGATTTGAAGGAAAGGGCTGGGCATGGATTAATGAAGAAGAGAGTTGGATAAACATTTTGCATTTCAAGTATTTGGAAAAGTGGATATAAAAATGAGCAGGGAGGAGCACTGGCAAATATACCTGGAGTTCTAGTAGTTTTGTAAAATTATGTTAATTTCAATTATATCTGATATATTAGCTCATTTGAACATCATAATAACCATAAAGTTCCACATATTATTTAAAAAGGAGGAAATTGAGACTCTAAAAGGTTAAGTGATTCATCCAGGTAACTTCAGCTAGTAGATATGGTAGACAGGATTTGAACTCAAATCTTTCAAGTATGGCTCTCCAGGCAGGACACCAACCATGTTGTTGTCAAAGAAATTTAATGTATGAGTTGTTTTGGTGTCAGGGCAACCTCATGTCCTGTTGATAGAAATGGAAAGTTAAAGGGTAAGATCATGGGATCTTAAATCTAGAGCTGCCATGGTCCAAAGAGGCTATCTAATCCAACCCCTCACTTTACAGATGAGGAAACTGAGGCCTGGGGAGAGTAAGTGACTTGCCTGAATCACACAGGTAGTAAGCATTAGAGCTAGGATCCAGGTCCCTTCCAGCATATTTTTAACACTGTACCATGATGCTTCCCATAGAGAAATTACCTTTCCTTCCCTGAAATATTCTTGTCAGGTAGTTCTAGATTGGGTTAGTTAGGTTGCCTTTCTACATTCTAACTGCGGCTCTTTCTCTTGGCAGGGCTTGGTGGTGGCCATCCTCTACTGTTTCCTCAATGGGGAGGTAGGTATTCATAGAATACTTTAGAAGAATCATAGATATCTAATTCAGGGGAGAAAAAAGTTTCACACAGTACTCTGAAGGGATGTCTGGAATGGGTAGGTGCCAAGGGACAGGGGATCCTGGGACAATCCAAGAAGAAAAGGAACCTGGTGCCTGTCCAGTTTCAGGCCAACTGCCAAGTCTGGTTCTGGTCTTTGAGTAACACATATTTTATAGCTGCCTTAGCTTCTTTTGGATGTCTCTGGTTATGCCCTTTGGCTCCTACCGACATTTGAGATTCTAGAAGAAAGAAATTGTGAGATTCCCTTCAATTCCCAGCTGCTTTAGAGGGTTTTTGATCATATTGGTTTACCTCTATGCTGACAGACCTATTCCAGGATATAACACTTATTTTAGAGATTCTTTTTTTTATTTTTTTAAGGTTTTTTTTTATTTGCAAGGCAATGGGTTAAGTGAGTTGCCCAAGGCCACACAGCTAGGTCATTATTATGTGTCTGAGGCCGATTTGAACTCAGTTACTCCTGACTCCAGGGCCGGTGCTCTATCCACTGGGCCACCTAGCCGCCCCTTTTTTAGAGATTCTTAAAGGTCTTCAGAGTAGGTTCTGAAACTCCTCATCTCCCCATGTACTGATTATAGAATCAGTAATCAAGGCAATTTTTCCCATCCCTTTGCTATTTCTCTGGAATGAAGAGATGATAGGAGAGTAAGAAATAAATCACTATTTATTAAGTTCTTATTGTGTTCCCCACTCTGTATTAGGTGCTACATGGAAGACAAAATAGTAGAGATAGGAAACAATATTATAAATTATGGTAAAGAAGTATTTTTTCTACTCTGGGGTTCATTTATAACATGTTACTATGAAATAGTAGGGTAACTTTATTTGGGTTTTTGCCTGTAAATCTTTATGGCCCTTGCTTTCAATGAATATAATTTTGATTGGGCAGAGGAGAAAGAATGAATAAGTCAAAATTTCTTTTTTTTTCTCTTCAAAGCAATGAGTTTTTAGAGGTATAGGCGGGGTATCCTGGAACCAGCTTGAAGGGGCTGGTGAGGGTTAATTGCTAAATTTTCAGTGTAAGCATTTGCACCTAGAAATCAGCAAACACTGCATATGAGTGCTTATAGTTTTGATGATCATTTAAACTAAAGAAAACAGAAAATGTTAGCACTTTAATGTTAAATGTTAAACTTTAAAGTGGGTCATGTGCACATTTCTTTCTCCTGAAAATCTGGTTGCTCAACATTTAGCATCATATTCTTGGGCTCAAGTCTGAATTCTTATTCCAACAGTAAATTGGTTTAAAATGGTTTGGGAACTTCTTTGAGTATGACCTTCAGAGTTCACTTATGAGCCACAAAAGATAGGATCTCATTACTTCATAGTCCTGCTTTGTTTTTTTGAAGAAAAAACTGCATTCCTTAGCTTATTAGTAAAAGATTTTTGGAAATTTCCAAATGGTCAAGTTTTCCTTATAGGGGAAAAATGTGTCATCACCATGGAGGACAGTCAAAACAATGTCTATAAGGTGATTCCAAATGAGCAACATCATTGGGGTAAGTGTACTCCAAAGGTGACTGGTTTTCTGGGAACAATACTTTCTTGAAAGTTTTCTTGAAAGAGCTTTTGGGGTGGCTAGGTGGCACAGTGGATAAAGCACCGGCCCTGGAGTCAGTAATACCTGGGTTCAAATCCAGTCTCAGACACTTAATAATGACCTAGCTGTGTGGCCTTGGGCAAACCACTTAACCCCATTTGCCTTGCAAAAAAAGCTAAAAAAAAAAGTATGAACTTTGGTGAGTTTGTTTTGAGGGGGAAAATTCATCTTTATAAGATAACATAGCATTTAGTTCTACAACAATGTGGGATTTTGTCTTAAATGATGACACTGTCTTGACATGCCAAAGGAGTACAGAATAGAGAGATCACTATGGTCTAGAATAGTCTTGAAAAGCTTCCTGGAGGAGGTAGAATTGGAGCTAACCCATGAAAGAATAGCAATCAATCAAAAAACATGTATTAAGCACTACTATTTGCTAGGTACTGAAAATACAAATACAAAAGAGACATAGATTGACCTTCAGGGATCTTACAAATGCTCAAGGTACAAAAGAAGCAATGGTGGAGAAATGAAAATGAATATGATATATATGTGTGGATCATCTTGGTTAGAAGATACTCTTCTTTTTTCTGGGGGCAGGTGCAACTGGAGATCCAGAGAAAGTGGCGGCAACGGCACTTGAATAACTGGTTCTGGATGCGCCCGTCTCTGAGTTCCTCCTTCAGCAGTGGAACCAGTGGCCTTACCCACATGACTAAAGCTGGCCCACTGGAGCAGGGCAGAGGAACTTCCTGGAAAGCCAGTGTCATCTGAGAGACCAGGGCTAGGCAGATGGGGAGATTGGGATCACTGAAAGGCACGGGACTGTTTTAGAAAGATGTTAAGGGACAGCAGGTGTCAGTAAATAGGGTTCTCTGCGAGGTCACCATACTCTAGGGAACCATTGAGACTTCAGAATACCTTCCATAGCCACAGTGACAACTTCCATAATCCCAGTCTGGTTATACTTCCTCTTGTTTTTTCCTTTCTTTAGAGTGCCAATTCCTGATCTCACTTAGTTAATTCCTCCCTGAATTCTTAGGTCTCTCTGAGATAGAAGAGGAATCCTCAAAACAAAGAAATTAGAATTGTATTGAAAGGAATATGCAGAGGAAGGTGACTGGGAGAAAAGACTTGAAGTTATGTCATAGGAAGAATGATAAAAGTACCTATGTATTTTCAGGAAAATAATTCTTTTCAAATATCTGAAGGGCTGCTTCATGGAAGATAGAATATATCTGACCTAAGTTCCATGGACAAAACTAAAACCAATTTGTGGAAATTACAAATATATAGATTTTTGGCAAAAACCAGAATGGGCTGCCTAGTGACAGCTAAATAATCACTAGTCAGAGATTATAGGAGTGGAAATTCATGCACACAGGATTACGTGGGACTGGATAACCTGTGAGACTCTTTCCCTCTGTTTCTTCCCCTGTTTTCTGTGATTTTGTCTGGAGGCAAGGGAAGAATAAGTTTAGTAGGGGTAGTTGGGACGCTATCTCTAAGCTGCTGAAAAAGCCTTTTACAATAAGCACCCTGTTTGGTATTTAACAACTGAAGGGAAAGAAAAGAAAAGGATGTATTAATAAATCTTGACAGTAGTAGTGATTTGTTCATTATTTATAAGGAAAAAAATTGGGAGTATTTGGAGGAAGGAATTGGGAATTCAGGATTCTTAGAATTGTAACATGATGGAGAGGCCTATTCACCCACACAGACCTCTTCCCATCTATACACATAGTGGGAAGGGTCAGAGAAACCTTTTGAATCATATGATTCTTCTCTCTATTCATTCTCAGCCCATGCAAAATAGTGTGAAGAGATGAATTTAGTCTCTAGCCCTTTTCTGTCTCCTCCTTGTCTTCATGTCTCATACATTTTTCAGTGTTCCATGCTACCCTTTCCAGTTACTTACTATTATCATGGTCACTACACCCCCTTCATTGTAATTTGCCTGTTTTATATTCTGTAACTCACTCTCTCTGTAATCTAATAAAAGACTGAAAAGATACTGAAATGGAAAGAGAACTTGATTTTGATTAAAAAGACAAGTTTTAAATCCTTAATCTGCTGCTTATTAGCTATATGGTCTTGGGGAGATCACTTAACTTCTCTGGAACCCAGTTTCCTCATATATAAAATGTGAACATTGAACCAGAATGATTTCTAAAATTCTTTCCAGTTCGAAATCCTAAGATCCAAATCTTATCCCACCTCTCTTTCTATGCCATGTGCTTAAGGAAAAAGGTGAGAGGAGATTTCTCTGTCTTCCCTCTACCTCCAGATTTACTTGTGTGGTTTTTATGAGGTCAAGGGAGGAGACAGTGTTTAGTAGGATAATATGGGAAATAGGTCAAATGTTATAGATGAAAAGGTCTGGAAAGAGGCCAATGAATTTGATGATTCAGAAATTATTAGTATAAAGAGTTCTATATATGTTACACATGAATATAAAAATATGTTCATTTTCATAAGGAGACATGTCTCGCTTTCTTGTTTAAACTTAGAGGAGTGACATTAATGGAGAGGGGGCATTTTAGGCTAGTTATAAGAGGAGTTCTAAGACTTGAGAGCAAGAAGGGCTTATTTTCTTAATACATACAATGTGGATATAAATGGATGTAATTCATTATCATAAGCAAAGTTCTGGGTTTGTAAGAATAAGTCTTGTGGTTTGCAGGATTTGGTTTTATAGGGTAGAGGGAAGTATGCTTCCCACAAATTATTCTTTGACTCCTGCCCCCATTCATTTAGTGCCCTCAATTCTCATAAAGGCTTTCAGACTACTAAAGTATCAATTACAGGGCAAACTTTATTTCATCTAACACAGAAATGAGGGTAAGGAAGAGGTTTGCTCCTTGATGTCATGGTTCTATCCCTTGCTCCTCCATGACTTTGGTTCAGGTATTCTTTATTCTCTCTCCAAGAATACTGATTGAGGAACTCCTTATGCTATTGATGCCTTTATCTATTGCCATCTCTGGGAGTCATTTGAGTTCTACTCTGGGAATTCCTTTGCTGCTGTTATTTGAATATGAGGTTCTCTGAGGATCTTGGGAGAACTATAAGATAAATGGGTTCCCCATCTCCCAATCTACATCTGAGTTCTCAAAATCAATTTCTATTTCCAAGGGTTTAGAACTGTCATAATTGGAAAGCCCTACAAATTACAGTATATTTCAAATACATAATTGTTGAATGCTTTCATAGGAATGATTAGTGATACTAAGATAACAAGTATTGAGAGTCCTAGGTACTCTTTAAATTCCAGCAAAGAAATAGCATTAAAGTCCAAAATCTCATGTCAGTGTATATATTTGGATGTTTGGAAGAGAGACATCTTCAATCAAGTTCTCATTTTTCATCTGATCAATCTTAACCAAAGCACTTCTGGTCTCATTGTCTTCCTAGGCACCCCATATTATTGGCCACTTTAGCCCAGGAGGTATAATCTGTTTTCCTCCCTCTCTCTGAGAACCCATATTCTGATTACCCCATAACCCATAAAAGAGAAACAAGAACTCTCAGTTAATCTTGTCTTTTCCTTACTCTGCAAATTTTTTAGAAATGGAGGGAAAAATCCATATAAGGCCCAAATGTTTAAGTAGAGCTAGAATTTGAATTCAGGGCCATTGAGTCAATCCAGTACTCTTTGTTTCAATACAAGTGAATTATTAAACAGTGTGGTCTTTTATAGGGTTTCCCAATCTAAACAAAACTGCTGACAAATAACGTTTTCTAAATTCTCTACTGATGATAATTCAATTCTCCTGGTCTCTTCATGGGATACCTCTGAAGTTCAAGATTAGGGTCTAAGGGGCAGCTAGGTGGTACAGTGGATAGAGCACCAGCCCAGGACTCAGGAGTACCTGATTTCAAATACAGCCTCAAACACTTAATAATTGTCCAGCTGTGTGACCTTGGGCAAGTCATTTAACCCCATTGCCTAAAATAAAAAAAAATTTAAAAGATTAGGGACTGAAAGGTGAAGAATAGCATAGAAGGAAATGTGTATAATTTGGGAAAGTAGAATTGTTTGGAAAGGGAACTAATTTGACCATCAAGGAAATGCCTGGATTCTAATTTTAATGAACACTAATTTGCTGTGTGACTCTGGGCAATTGCTTCAATTTCATTCGTCAAATTGAGAAAGTATTTCCTTTCTCTTCCTCCCAGAAGGGTTGTGAGGATCAGAAAGCATTTTATTTTTTTAATAAAATTAAAGTGCAAAATAAATATAAAGTAAGCTTCATTCTATTCTGGTTTGAAAAAAGCCAAATTCCCTGTTGAGACTCAGACCTTTTCTCTATCTATTGCTACCACTATGTGAGAAGGGAAAGAAGGGACTTGTTTGTTGTCCATAGCTCTAGGTCCCTTCCTCAACTCAAGGTGGTTTTCCTGTTAGACAGACACTTAGGACCTGGATGATCTGAATTACTTTTATTGAACATTACTTAGTCCTTGAAGGTTGACTTTTCATGTAAAGAATAAACACCACTCCACAAAGAAACTCATTGAGGCTTAACACTGGAAAAGGTGAATATATTTGCTTTTTATACTTAGGATACAGATAGAAAATGTCTGATTAAAAGGTCTAGTCTCTCTTGCCAGAGAGAGAGAGATTGAATAAAGAGAGGAATAAAAGTCCCTTTTGCTGATGCAGCAGGGCTTCCCACCATGTCCAGAGAAGAGCAAGCTTCAAAGTCTCTTCAAGGTCCTGGAGTTTCTTTCCAGAAAAACAAGGAGCTCCCAGGCCACTCAGTGTTGGTGCTAGGAGTAAGGCCAAGATTTGCTTAAATGACTGTGATTTTCTAGGTTTCCCTGAGACTAGTCACATCACAGGACTTTTGATTTAAAGTCTTTAGAGTTCCTGCAAATTTGAAGTGAGTTTGGTTATTCCTGTCCTATTCCTTCTTTTCCATTCCCCCCCCACCCCATCCTCAGTCACCATCCCTCAGCATTTTGGTATTTATTCCTATACTTCTCTGAATGTCCCCAGAATTTAGATTCCATTCCTGTTTTCTGCTCCCTAATGCTACCCTTTGTCATTCAGATTGTCACCAATCCCCAAATATTAGTTGATGGTTAGAAGAATTATCCCTATGTCCTTAATCCTTGTTAATCCCTACTGACTTTCTCAAAGGTACCAATCTTGCAAGAATCTAACTTTAGGGAAAAGGTATTTAACTGTGTAGTTGTAGCTAATTTCAGTTTGTCTCTCCAGTAATATAGTATATGATTATTGACAAACATTTACTATCCCTTGATCCTTGAAGCCTTTCCCTAGAAAAATTCTCTTTTTTTTAACATTCAAAAGCATGCTATACTTTAAAATACAGCAATATATTTATAAGTACCTAAAACAGACCAGAGCATGGCCACCTTTCCCAGACTGTTCCTTATTTCCCCAGAGGTCTTCCAAATTAATGTTAAAATGAAATAATTACTGTCTTGTTAGGCAAAGAACCACTTCCAAAAGATGGCCCTAATAAACAGAGTGACCCTAACAAGGAGGGTGACTAGAATGGAACATCAGCTGTATCAAACCAGGTCACTGAGTAAGGAATTACAAAGAGAAAAAAGATATTTGAGCAAAAATCTGAGGAGAGGAGAAGCTAAGATCAATCAGTACAGACCAGATGGACAGGAAAAGAGGGAAGACCTGAGGGAAAGAGTTACAGAAATGAAAAGAATGTGAAAAGTTAGAAATGGAAATAATGGATTGAGGGGAACCCTCCACCCCAGACTGTCCCAGGAGGACCTAGACAGCAGATAATGCAAAACTAAAGAATGCAGATAAATTCCAGCTGACAATGATGGTAATCTCTACTTGACCTAAGAAGGAACTCTCCTCCTCAGAAACACAAAGATGGATATTAATCATTATCCAAGTCTGACACCTAACAACTGGCAAAGTCCAGTGGGTCAAGGTATGTGTACTAATTAAGACTTCTTGCTTTTAAATAAGCTATATTCTGGGAATGGAAAACATTGAATTAATTTACTCTTCCATTTTAGTTGTTACTGGTGCTGCTTAAGCAAGCAAGCATGAACACAGCAACTCACAGACACACAGATGAATATGACCCTGATGTAAGAAGTCAGTAAGAGTCAATTCAATGAACAGAAACAACAATGAAACAAACACTGTTTAGTTTGGACCAGAAAAGGAAAATCACCTGGCCAGCAGGTAGAAAGTAATAACCCTACACCTGAGCAACCCTCTCCCAGAAGAATCCACATTACTAGAGGCCCCATAGGGCCTGACTATGCAGTGACTGAAGGACCCCACCCCCAAATTTAGGGACCCAATAAAACCAGATTACATAAGGTTTTTATTGAGCTCCTAATTCCTTCAAAGGATTCTAAAGACAACTTAAACTCCAGAAGGCTGTCAGGTGGTCAAACTTCTCTATAAGTACCCCATGGTTATTCTATTATTATTCTACTATTGGGAAAGATGAACTACAAAGATTTAAAAATTCTTCAATTAAAAAATCTAGCAAATTTGACAAGAAATCTTATTAAAATGATATTCCCTAAAGTTCTTTCTCTTTTCAACAATATGCTTAACCTTAGGAAATTTGTTCCAGTTCGAATGGAAGTGGTGATGCTTACTGAAGTACTTATCTTTTTAAAGAGTGGAATCTGATCTTATAAATTGGGTAGGTTGGAAGAGTGGGCAAGAATACTGAAAATTTAAGTCAAATACTTTTACTTCCATTTTTCTGGGTATTTCAGAGCAAAACTGGGTTTAAGATCTGAATTATGGGTATGGAAAAAAGGGAGAGGGAGAAGAAGGGAGAAGATAGAGCAGGGGAAAGAAGAAGGAACACAATCAACTGCATAAGATACTCCTGGAGAAAGCTTTTTGAAGCCAGAATGAAGCCTTGAAGGGCTAGGCCTAAGAAGGGAAGAGTTCCTCAAGAATAATCTAAGCTTAAGTTATTTTTAGCAATTTAGTGGACCCTATGTTAATTCAGAAAAAGTTAAAAATCCTGAATGGATTTTACAATATGCAAAAGATGTTGAGGATAAGCAGAGTACCTTAAAATTATTTAATAAAAAAAAATACATTTGATAATAGAATCTCTTGTCATGGGGTCCCCAACTTTTGACTCTAGATGGACTCTGACTACATTTACAACCTTTCAAAGGATTTCTTTCTATTCTAGAAACAAAACTTTGGAATACTGTCAGCTTCTTATTTGATCATTGGAATATTCTTTACTTAAAGTATTCCCATAGCCCCAGTCTATTTGACTTAAATGTCACTTCTCTGCAAAATTACTGGCATATAAACCTTAACTTCAATCTTTTTCCTTAAGATCTCTGGATGAATGAGAACAAGGTGTTTTTATTTTTTAAAAAATAAAAGAAAATAATAAAATCCACAAGGAAATGGTTCATGACTTTTTTTTTTGATTTGTTAAGGCACTGGGGTTAAGTGTCTTGCCCAAGCTCTCACAGCTAGATAATATTAAGTGTATAATTTGAACTCAGGTTCTCCTGACTCCAGGACCAGTACTCTATACTCTGTGCCACCTATTTGCTCCTCCTTCCTGACTTTTAAGAAATCAGTGACTCTTAGATGTTGATAAGAGGCTCATTCGCAGAAAGGACTTCGATCTTTCATTTTCTAAAAGTTTTTCAGTCCATTCCACTGGTGTGTGATGCTATTGATGTGAAGGCCACTGATTCCATTTAGAAAGAAGAGGAAGGAAGAGGTGAATTCACACCAGAACATCAAGGTGAAACCTGTGAAGGTGACCTGGTCCTTGAAGAGGATCACAAAACTGAAGAGCCCCATAGAAGACAAAACAAAGGAGATGAGGATAAGAATGGAGCCCATGACCCATTTCCTCCGAGAGTGGGCATCTTCACACACCTGGGAGACCATCAGGAGCTCCAGGCCAAAGATAGCTACCACCACAGCCAGAGACCCCATACTTCGGGCCAGGACCATACCCACTGCCAATCCATCCACCTGGGCAAGGTGCAAGTCTGTGAAGCAATTCAGCTCACTATTGTTGGTGAAAGCACAGAAGTGCCACAGGCCAAAAAGCTGATCCTTCACAAGGAGCCAGTGGCCATCACAGATAGAGATGGAAGAAAGGACCACAGCAATGGCAGCACACAGAATGATCAGACTTCGGATACATGATTCAAAGAAAGATTTGCTTGGTCTCTTCTGAATCGGTGGCTTCTGAGCCTGGAAGACAAGCATACCACATGAAATTAGAGATTCTACAGTCTCATTAGAGTCCATCTTGAGCTTTATCAAATGAGTTACTATAAGTAAAATGTTCTGAAAATCTCAAAGCATGATGCTAGTTAGCTATTATTGGTGTTGTTACTGTTGCTGATATTTTCACCCACAGCTTCATATATAAAGACTACTTTCTACTCAAGCTACTTTTTCTTTCAAATCTGTCCTATGTTTTTGTAACTCCCACCTCACTTCCCTAGAATGTCCTTTTTACCCCTCTAGGATATATTCATATCTAATGGAGTCTAATGGAAACAGAGCTGGACAAGAACTCAGATCCCTAGTCTATTCCCACCATAGCCACTATCATGTTAGGTCATCTTTGACACGTCATTCATAAAAATTATATAGGATTTATGATGCAGTATTGGAAAAGATTATAAAGATCACCTAGGCCAATCCCCTCATTTTACAGATGAAAAAAACTGAGGTCTAGAGAGAATAACATCCCACAGATGCTCAGAAGTAGAGGTAGGCAAGTGGACTTGAATCTTTTGACTTCATGTCGGTAAAAGGGCTACCTCTTCTGGACTCCAAGTTTCAACACTAAAATGGTTCCTCAAAAGTAACTTGAGCAGATTTTTGGAAAAACAGTATTACTGATTTCTTTATAAAGTCTGAAAAGAGAGAACTGACAGCAAGCATGACTGGTTGGAGAAAATGATATTTATTAAACCTGGTGGGATGGGGAAAGGGTAGAGATCATGCCTTTATACTTATTTACTCTCAGTTTCATTTAAATAAATGCTTTTGCTTTCAAAGCACAAGTATACCTATGATTGTACTTTAAACCCATTCTAGTTTTGTGAAGTAGGCAGGGTAGGTAACATTATAGCCAGTGTCATCTGGAGAAACTGAATCATAAAGGGACTGTCACATGTCTGAAATCCAATTTCTATGTAAGTAGCTATGAATTGATATATATCTCTCTGACTTTGGTCAGGAACAGTACTAGATAGTCATCACTACTCAGCTGTTAATTATGTCATTTATGTTACCTTGGGCAATTCACTTAAGTCATGTTGAGTTCCTTGATAGATAAAATAGGAATAATGACATGTGCTTATCTATTTCATAGGATAAATAGGTTTTGAAAAACTAAAGGGTTTTTTTTTGGCAACCCAAGAAAAAGCACCCAACATGAAGTTATTATCATCATGAGATGAAATTAAAGAGCTCTAAGATCTCTTTCAACTCTAATTCCTATGATCTTTCCATTTGATTGTAAGCTCCATGCGGGCCAGAACTATCTTTTTTTTTTTTTGCCTCTATTTGTATCCCCAGCACTTAGCACAGTGGCTATCACATAATATACTTAATAAATGTTTATGGGTTGGTTGATCCCCAAATTCTTTTCAGCCATGGATAGAGAAACCTTTCACCCTTAAAGACAGCATCATCAGCAAAACAGTTACATACTGCTCCACCTGTTCTAAGTAGAGAAAGGACTTTAGTCCTCAGGACTACTCAATATCAGAAAGAGAAACACAGAGGTGTTTTGTTTGTTTCTAAAGAATCCCTGAATTCCCAAGTTAGCAGGGAGATTAAAAGATTAATGACCTATAGTATTCCCCTTGCCTTTGAGTTCTGCAGCATTCAAATCTTTTCACCCACAAAGAAAAAGTATCCTTAAATTTCTAATTGCTATCTCTGTCTGTTGTCTCTCTTCTCTATATCTCTTTGTGCCTCTATCTTTCTCCATCTCTCCCCTCCTGAAGCTGTTTTAAATTTTTACAAGGTCTCTTATGACTCTAATATTCTATAGTCCTATTGTAGTAGCTAAAATGAGGGGGTGGGAATGACTTCTACCCATCCATGGCTTTAGTTTCTTTGAGCTCTCAACCCTAGTAATGGTAACTTGGTGGAATTGCTAAAAATTGCTGACATCTGATGTTCTTTTAAAGAATCAACAGTTACATGGGAGAGCAAGGAAGGAAGTTGGCTAGAAAAGCAAACCTATGTGTTCTCTTACTAAACATAATGGCAAAGCAATCCCATGATCTTTAAGAAAGTCATTTTTTGGAACTGCAATTGAGGCTGCAAGAGAGAAGGAAAACTGCTCACAGAGCAGGATCATTTCCCCATTGCCCCAACACTGAACTACTCAACCATTCCAAACTCTATTGCAGGCACTAGATCTTGTGTTTTCTGATGTTATCCTTTTAGACATTCCATAATCTCAAAAAGTCCTTCAGGGTTTAATTTAAAGGTTTATTAGATCAGAAAATTCTTTTAGATATCAGATAGATTATCCATAACTCCCACAGATTTGAATATTTTACAATTTTCAAAACACTTTCACTATCTTGTTTGCTCCCCAGAAATATTATAAAACAGGCAGGACAGATAACAATTGTTCCCATTATAAATAAAGAAACTAAGGTCCTAGGAGTTTGAAAATTTGAAGGGCACTCAGCTAGTTAAGTGGTAAACTAGAGCCCAGAGTTTTTGTCTCTCAAAGAAGGCAGCAACTGGCTTTGCCATTTTGGAGAGGTAGAGAGGGAAAGGTGGGGGGCTACCTGGATATTGCAACAGGGAAGGGAAGTTTACTGTCTTTGATCCCTCTGCATCCGAGCCTCGGGTACCTTTACAAATTCGTATATACAAATTCGGATAAAGGAGAAAAGGCAAATATATCTGACTGTGAGATGTGAAGTGGCAGGAGTTAAGAAAGATATGATTTAAAAAATAAAAACAAAACATAGGAGCTCCTAGCAATACTCTGAAAAGATCTGGGAAGAAAATAAGCCAACAGTAGTAGAGTTCGGTTTGATTTTCTTTTCTAAGTCAATTACAAAACCCTTTCAGGGAATCCTACCACAAATGTCGCACTGTAGGGAAGCATCAAGCCATCTTCGGAGTACATGTACGAAATTTGACGCTGGTTTTCCAACTTGATCTCTCTTTGGTTTTACTCGAACACATCCCTATTTTACACGTCCTTTTTCTGGGGGAAAACCTCACCCTGCCTAGGGCTACCCCTAGAACCTAGAGGTCCGATAGAACCTCTGAGGTTAGGGCAAGCAGAGAACAGAAGAGACAAGTGTCATCTCCCGCACCTGCAACTCTGAACTTTCTTTCTCACGTCTCCCATCCCAAATTGCACTTAAGCAGAAATTAACTCAGAAACGAAAGGAAAGGACGCAGCTATAGCAAACTGGGGCAATCCCAGGCTGTCTCCAGCTGCAGCCAATGGAGAAAGTCACCTCCAGGCTACCGTGGAGGACGAAGGTAAGTCAAAATTCATCTGCAGTTGGGTGGCTGTGGGGAAAAGGACGCCTCTCTGCCTGCCGCCTGGATCCCGGAGGGTGCAGGAGACGCACGCTGTTCCTAGGATGGGCACGGAGACCCCCGGCTCCACAGAAGGAGACACCTATGCCCCGGCCCAAAGTTTCTCACCACATCGCCCTCCTCGGGGTCCCCTCCAGTATACCTGAACCGCGATGGCCGTCATACTGCCAGTGGGAGAGTGATTTCAGCTGGGAAGACAGAGCAGCTTCGACTCCCCGGGAAAGGCCGAAGTGCCTCCAGTAACTGGCAGGCTGGTTGCGACCGCACGTCGAGGGAGAAGGAGGCGGAACCAAGACTCCCGAGGCCCGGGACAAAGGGGGAGGGGAGGGTGGTTAAAAACAGAGCAATTAACCCCAGGCTGGTGGCAGCGCCCCGCCCCAGGCTACCCTGGGCTGCTCCCCTTACGCTGAGTCAGCTAGTGCGGTCCCGAGGAGTCCCGAGAGATGTTGGGGGAGGGCGCACTAAGGGGGACGAGTTTTGGAGAACTACATCCGCAGGCTAAGAATGTGGGAGCTGGTTCTGCAAAGGGACCCAAGGGGGAGCCGGGAGAGAAGGCTCTGGGGAAGAGTCAGACCGGGCTCCGGCCGTTAATATGTTTGTCAGTAAAAAAGTGTCCCCTACTTGCTAATGTGTCACCTTGAACTGAGTCTCGGGTTTCCCTTGTGGGTTTGCTCCGGAGTGTAAATTCCTCGAGGGCAGGCAGGCGGGTAGTGGAAAGGGCTACAGAAACTCGACCAGTGACCTTGGACAAGTAACTGAACTACTTGTTTCAGTTTTCTCTTCCTTGAAAGGGGGTGTGTGGTTGGAGGTGGAAGAGAGAAAAATAACTTTTTTCTCTCTTTCACGAGTTTGTAATAGAGATACATCAACAGATTATGTGAGGGAGAGAGAGAGAGAGAGAGAGAGAGAGAGAGAGAGAGAGAAGAGTCAGAGAAATAAATCAAAGTGGGGGGGACAGGGTAGTCCAGTCAGGTTCCAAAGAAGAAAAGTAAAGAGAAGAGGTATAAAGTGACCAATCTAATTAAGATTACTTAGGCTACGTATAGAATAGGGGATAGAGATGAGAAAGTCAAACTGATTAGGAGTTTATGAGGCCAGAAGTTTGATTGATTGATATGGCAAAGACAGAAAAGACTTTATTATGTTTGAGTGAGGAAGGGGAAAGAGCTATTGAAGATTCCAAGGTGTTGGGATTCAGGGGAAAGATAGGTGAGTTTTTGCCACTTTTTACTCTAACCACACCTCAATCCTCGGTTTTCTCTTCCAATCTTCCATCCCTCTTTAATGGATTGTCTTTGAGTATCTGGACTCCTTGTAAGCCCATCTAGGATTTTCTTGGCAAAGATACTGGATTGGTTTGCCATTTCCTACTCCAATCCTTTTACAAATGAGGATATAGAATCAAGCAAGAATTAAAAGACTTAGGGCGGCTAGGTGGCACAGTGGATAGTGCACCAGCCTTGGAGTCAGGAGTACCTGGGTTCAAATCCGACCTCAGACACTTAATAATTACCTAGCTGAGTGGCCTTGGGCAAGCCACTTAACCCCGCTGCCTTGAAAAATCTAAAAAAGAAAAAGATAATAAGAATTAAAAGACTTGCCCAGTGTCACACAGCTACGAAGTGTCTGAGGTCATGATTTGAGCTCTTGTAGATGAGATTGCTGATTTCAAGCACCATGCTCTTTGGTAACACCATTAAGGGGTTATCTTCCCCCATTAGAATAAAAGTTTAGCCTATGGAGCAAAATAATAGCCCCTCAGGACCACCTACTGCTTTATGGTGTTTATTTTAAATGAAAAAGTTAGACATGATCACAATCACATACATACATACAAAAGCCTCCAGTAAGGAAAATTCCTGACATTTAGGCAGAGGCTTGACTCTCTGCCTTAATTTATGCTTATCTCCAATTTACCCCAGTATCAAAATTCAGGTTACCATTCTGGCTAGAGAAGTGAACCAATTGAATGTGTTACTTGTTGACTTCTTTGTTGATAGACAGCTATGGGGAAGGGAAATTGGGGAAAACACAGACCTTTTCTTAGAAATTCCCTTTGTCCTTGAAAAATGGGCACAAGGGCAGCTTCAGCCTGAATCTTCTACTTGGTGATGCCTGTAAGGCCAATGCCTCTTCTCCCCATTCTTTGCCTAAGCCCAGTCTTTATTTTTTTTCCTTTCTCTTTCTTCTGCTGCCCCATAGCTCCTGATTATTTATTTCCAAATCAGTTCCCTCCTATTCCTGTGTATGCCTAAACAAACAAACAAACAAAAACTCTACTCTATAGTCTTTACTTCCCTGGCTTTCTTTGGGAGGTAGAAATAAATTCCAGTCCCAGGATCTTTGGGGACTTAAGCCTCTCCAAAAAAAGATTAAATCAAACCAGAATGACTTATAATCTATCTCACCTATGTATCTTTTCTGGGTACCCTGGAGGGTGGCAACACTCACTCTGAATTGTTTTGGGAGTATTATTAGCCAAGTTTCTTGACTCCCCACACTTCTTGGCTAAGTTTAAAACATTTCTATATTGCTGCAGGAGAGGCTGCAACCATTATTAGAGAGTTAGACTAGGGACTTGTCCTGTGGGTGTCATTCACTCTGGTGGTTATGGTAGAAAAAGAAATTGAATTTGTTTTCAATTCCATTTCTGATACCAGCTGGGTCTCTAAGTCAGCTACTTCACTTAGGCCTCACCCCATCCCTAGCCACTATAAAAGGGGACAATAACTTCCTAAATGCTTATCTCTGAGGGTTCTTATAAGGAAAGTGTGCGATAAACTTTAAAGCCCTGGGGAATTTAATGTCTACATTGTATAGGGAATGGTTTGTGAATCTTAGGAAAAGTGCTAAACAGTTTGGATAGTAGGTTTCTTTAGTCACCAAGCATTTCTCAAAAACCCACTATATGGTAGACATATACTAGGCATAGGCACTGGGATTTCAAAGATGAAAAAAAAAAAGTCCAGATCCTCAGGAAGGTTTTAATTTATAGGAACAAACATTCCTTATTCTGCAGATATGTAGTAGTAGAAAAGAAACCAGGATTTCTTCAGAGCTTCCATTCTGTTGGAGGACACAATCATTTTCCTTGGGGAGCTCCCCTCCCCATGGTATTTTGAAATCAGTTCATCCTTTACAACAGAAAAGGAGAGATACCCACAATTATTTATGGGGCACCTACTATGCTAATTGTATTAGGTACATATCCCCTAAGGATTTATAATATGAAAGCATCTAGCCTGGGGTTGGTTTAGGAATTCCAGGAGCTCAGGATAAATGAAACACCAGAGACCAAGAGACTGAGTCACACCAATCCAATTGCAGTAAATTACATACTGGGGTTAAGGGAGAGATATCAAGGGAATGATGATATTCTTGATATTCTTATTGTTTGATTATCCACCTATGAAGAATCACTCTTTTGATGGGGGAATACAGGTGTAAAAGAAAGTAAAGATGTATTAAAAGAAGTTACAACACAAAAGAAAGTAATAGGAAAGTTAAGAAAAGATTAAGGAAAAGCCACCTGGATTGCAGGCCAGCTGCCAGGCTCAGCAGAAGTCTGGAAAGAGAGTGAGCCCTTCCCAAAATCTCCTTAAATTCCCCCCTCAAGGTCTATAGGAAGGGTTGGTGACCTGGGAGTGGCTCAAGTCCCACTTTGGAGATTTTACCATTTGGGGAGGGGTCTCTTATGGGTGATCTTAACAATGCAAACAAAAGATTTACAAAATTTGTCTCTAACTACACTCCCTATGCTCATGGTTCCCTGCATCAGTATTAGTTTTCACAGGTTACTGGTAAAAGCTGTTCTCAACCACCTTGGTGTCAGGCACCTAGCTGACTCACTATCTTATCTTACTTATGTGTTTTGAGTAGAAGCAGCTGTACAATAGCTATCTCCCAGAGCCAGAGACTTTCTTTTCTCCAACTGATTGCTGCCACCTTCCCTCACCCCACTTCTTTCCTGATTTCATGCCAATTTCATTTCCCATTCAGTCTTCTTTTTTCTTGCCATCCCCTCTCTACCTATATTTTTGTGCCATAAACTCTGACCTCCCTTGCTAGGGGAATTTCTGCAATTTGTTTACCTTATTTCTTCTGGACACAGTTTTCTTTCTCTTAATCCCAGACTTTTTTTTCTCATTATTTCCCTTGCCACGGGGGGGGGGGGGGGGGGGGGGGGTTAACCGGGTGACATTGATGTGAGTTGCAGAAATGACCAGAGTGAATGATCCATATTCTACTAGTCTGGGTTAACTTCTGATGAACTCGGATGAAGATGAAATCAGGCCCTGAAATCAGGAGGACCTGAATTCAAATTCCTCCTCAGATACCTGATACTAGCTATGTGACCATGCCATCCCTTAACCCTGATTGCCTCAAAAAAAAAAAAAAGAAGAAAAGATTAGGCAACTGATTGATTATGCTGGGGAAGGGAGAACAATCAAAGACTTAAAAAGGGTTTACAAACCTGGGTGACTTGTGGTGCTTTTGAAAGAAATAGAAAAGTTTGGAAGAGAATTTGTTTTTATAGGGAAGATAATGAGTTCTGTTTTGGATAGGTTGAATTTGAGATGTCTCCTAGGCCTTCCTCTCTCTATTGGTTATACTCTTCATATTGTATCTTCAGATATCTTCCCCCACCATTTCCTCTTTCACTCTGGTCTCAGTTGAAGAGGTGACCCTTCACCTTGCCAATATCATCCCCTCCCTTTCTTTCCAACAGGTGCTCCCACTCTCATCCCTATCCTTTTTCCTTTCTTCAGTCCTGGGTAAAAAGGTCATTCTTTACCTCATTTCTTTTTTACTTAGCCTGAATCACTGAATGGGTATTGCCTCAGTCAAACTGAGACCTGTTTAACTTCAGTTAAAAAGGCCTAGGTCTCCCATTGTCGCCAGGACCATCTCCAGTCATCCTGATCCATATATATATATTTTAGGTTTTTGCAAGGCAAATGGGGGTAAGTGGCTTAAGGCCACACAGCTAGGTAATTATTAAGTGTCTGAGACCAGATTTGAACCCAGGTACTCCTGACTCCAGGGCTGGTGCTTTATCCACTATGCCACCTAGACCACCTAGCCCACCTAGCCCACCTAGCCACCCCTAATCCTGATCCATATTTGATGTTTTCATCTGCTTCTGTGTATTCTAGTCACTCATTTATCTACCTTCATCCATTTATTTATTTATTTATAATTAATAATTCATTTTAAAATGTTAATCTTTTCTGAATTATATATATAAATAATTTTAGCTTTCTTATTTTTTAAAAACAATTTTGAGTTCCAAAATCTTTCCCATCCTCCCTCCCAAAACACCTCAATGAAAGGCAGTTTGATATAGTTTATATATGAGTAGTCATGAAAAACATATTCCAATATTAGTTGTGCTTTGAAAGAAAACTGGCAAAAAAAACCCAAGAAAAATAAAGTGAAAGAACAGTATATTTCAATATCCCAGAAAATTTCATCACTTCCTTCTTTGAAGGTGAATAGCATTTATAACCAAGGAGAGTTAATGAAGTGACCCAAAAATGGGGGGTGGGGAGTGCCTAGAGGAATACCCCATAAAGGGTATGTACTTAATAAATATATTGAATTGAATTGATTGGGTCCAATAGGGAAGGGTCAGCATAATACAAGAAGGGGGTAGAGTCAGGGAGAGGACACTATTCCACTCTTCTCCACCTCTCTATGCTTTAGGCATCCCTTAATTCAACCATCTGCTCATCTGTATCCACTGGGGCAGCTAGGTGGTGCAATGGATAGAGCACTGGTGTTGGAGTCAGGAGGATGGGAAGTTCTAATCCAGACTCAAGACACTTGAAAGTTTCTAACTGTGTGACCCTTAAGCAAGTCATCCAGGTCCTGATTCTTATCTAGTCCACTGGACCCAGATGGGCCCAGGTGACTTAGCACAGCATCTTCCTCACTCATATACAATTTATATACTTGTCATGGCATCACCTCCCTTGATGTTGTGGTCTTCTTCAAAAATGAAGGACAAACATTACACCCACCATTAATCACCTTATACACTTGTACTCACATAGAATAGTAATGTATACATTATGATTAATACTATAGTGATTCCATAGTGTTTGAGTAAAATTTTTTGGCTTTCCCTTCAAACCACAGAAAAAAAGTCTGAATTGTGGGGAAAAGATGTAGAGAATTAAGAATGTAGCAGAAACAAAATTTGTAATCTTAAAGTCTGTTAAATCTTGTTAAATTGGGTGGAGGTCTCCCACTCTTGAGATGTAAATAAACTACCATTGTTTCATTGATTAATGTAAAATTTATAACCTAATCTCCTCTTCAACCCTTTACCTAATTCCAGGTCCAGTAAGGGGGAAAGGGATTCACCTTTTGCCCTCAGGATAAGAAACAAGACATAAAAATCTGGGTTGGACCCCTGCTCAGAGCCAGTAAAGCTCTGGTCTTTTATCTCTGTCTTTCTTTACCTACCACTTTCTTATATGTTGTAACTTCTTTTAATAAATTTTTATTTTCTTTCCACCCTTGTTTTCCTGGGTCTCAGTAGTGATTCATCACATGGCAGAATGGAATGCAAGTGTCTATAACATGAGCTGATTGTTAAATTTTTAATGTGAGTATTTAGAAATTGGCAAACACTATTCAGGAATTGATTTGTTGTTTTGTTGCTTGTCTAGACTAAAGTGATGGGAAAAAATGTTAATATTGCAGATTAAACTTCAAATTATGACCTTTATAAATTTTCTTTTTGGAAAGTCAGTTGTTACACATATGTTGTTCAGCTGTTTCAGTTGTGTTTTATTCTTTGTGACACCATTTGAGGTTTGCTTGACTGTTATAAATGAATGAAAAGAAAAACCTGCTAGAATGAGAGAAAATTGTACATTTTATTCACAAATCTTGCAAGATACATCTTATAAGATACAGGTACCTCACTCCTAGGCATGAGGTACAAATTAGTCTTCAAAGTCAGGTAATTTAAGGTCTTCAGAAACTCCCCTCCCTCTTGGATGTTCATAGGCTCTCAGAGTTTGAATTACAATCTAAGAGGTCCACCCATTCCATGGCATGCCCCTAATTTGATCCCCCCTCACATCTTTAGCATAATTTGCTAAGAACCTCAATTGTCACAGTGGTTGTGTGGGTTAATATTCAATTACCTAATTGTGCAAACTCAGTAGCAATAGGTCAAGATCTCTAGGTCACTCTTGACCAGTTGAGAACTGGTTTGGGGTTTGGTATCTCTGGAATGGGATTAGGAAGACTCTTCCAGTCTTGTGATTGGCTGGGCCATTCCCCTTTTGTAATGGATTCCCTAAGGCTCCCCTCCACATCCTGTGAAGATCCACACCCTACATTTCTCACATTGACAAAGATACTGAAGTGATTTGCCATTTCCTTCTCCAGCTCATTTTACAGATGAGGAAACTGAGGCAAACAGAATTAAGTAACTTGCCCAGGATCACACAAAATTGGAAGTGTCTAAGGTCAGATTTGAACTCAGGAAGATATCCACTATCCACTGTGCCATCTAGTGCTGCTTCTGTTAAACACTGACCAGAATATATGTGTGTGTTTATATATATTCTGTGTTTATGCATACATACACATATGTGTGTATGCATGTATATGTATAGAAGTGTATACACACACACACACAATTATATGTTTGCATGAGAATAAATGCAGCCTCCTTCAATGGTCTCCAGAATAAGGGCTGGGGGGGGGGGGAGAGTATGTCATCAAACAATTTAAAAGGTGGGAAGACAGGTTCCATCCCACTCTCACTGTGAGAGTTAATGTGGGAGTTTTACAAACACCACCACACCTACATTCATCTCCCAATATTTCTTTCAAATGCAAGTTCTCAAGCTCTACTCTGAGCCAGGTGGAGGCAGGTGAGTCAGGTGTTGGCCCCTGAGGCTGTGGCAACCTAAACTTACAGCAGCTGCTCAAAGGCCATTGGCAAAATTCCATCTTTAATTCCTTCTTTTAGATCAGATCAGGTAGTGAGTACACTGGGTTTAGGGTACAGGTAAATGAGAGTCCTACTTCTCCTGTTTAATTTTCTGTGGAACAGAATGAACCACATAGGTTAAGGAGGTGTAGGTATGTTGTGATCTGGAACAAAGATGTCATAAAAACACCTTTCTCCCTCAACTCTCTCCTTTTCTAATCTTCTCTATTACTGGAGAGCAATCACCACTCTTCTGTTCATTCAGGTTTTTTAAATCTTGGTGCCATCTTTGATTTTTCACTTTCTCTTTTCAATCGATTGTCAAATCTTATTAGTTCTGCCTCCATATCTCTTATGGGTTTCTTTCATTCTACGAAAAAAAGTTAGCACCATAGTTCAGACCCTTATTACCTCCCATTTGGATTAAAGCATAAAGTCTCCAAATTGGTTGACCTACCTCCAGTCTCTCCCTTTCCAATTCATCTTTCACACATTTACCAAAGTGATTTCCCTACAGTGGCCGGTCTGAACATGTCACTCCCTTACTCGGACTTCAGGGACCACATATTGATTCTAGAATCAGATTTTATTTCAACTTTTATCTCATTCTTAATAAATTTCTTTTTGCGTGTGCATATAATTATTAGGGCAGTAGTACATGTAATTACATTTTTTGTTCATTTTACAAAGGGATATATTCTGTGAAGATCCAACAAGAATAGAAGTGCAGGTATTTTTCCCAAGCTCAAAGGTGCACATTCTCTTCTCCACCACCTGATCCCTGGGAAAGAAGGCTCAGGCTTAACATAGTTTCATATAGCATTCCAAGTTCACTTATGAATGTGGCATGGATGAATCTATGTTTCTGATATTCCTGGGTCAAGAGAATTGCTTGGGTCCTTTTCCTCATACTGTTAGGCTGGCAGCAGATCAAGGCTTGAACTCCAATTCTGGTGACTTCTGGTGACTCATTCCCTTTTAATCTCACAAGGTCATAACATTCTTAATTTCCTTCATCTAAAATAGGAAAAACCAAATTAAAGGAAGCAAAAGATGGGTTACTGTATTCAAGGCAACTTATTAGCCTTAAGTGGGAAACACTCAAAGTCTTTCATCCCAAAGGCTTATAGCATCTTTCTCCCCTCAAGCACCACCAAGAAGGAAGAGACTACAAGTATTTTATGTGTATTGTAACATGTATGTATATATATGTAGGTGTATATGTTGTGATTTGTATGTAATTTCAATATTCACATTCTAAGAGTGAATGCTCAAAAATTAATTAATGATAAGGGTTCATGATTTAAAACGTTTGGAGATCACCTGTATAATAGAAAGAAATTAGGAAGACATGTTCAAATACAAACTCTGTGAGGTATCACCTGTGGGACCCTGGGTAAATTACTGTACCTCTCATGTTCTGTCAGATTATAAATTGCAGAGACCCTGACAATCTGCACTGGTAGAGTGAATCTCTTAACTGAGAATTCCCCATAGCAATGAAATCATAAGTTCATACCCCTTTATTCCTTCCTTCTGAAGTGAGTGTGTATATAAAAATATAAAATAGTAAATGTTATTTATCTGTGTATGTCTACACAAATAAATTTTTACATATGTGTATTCATGTGAGTACACCAAATATGTGCAAATATGTTATACACTGTGAGTATGCCATACATAAGTGGGTATGCATGCATATGTGTCCACACACATGTACATATGCACATATGAATTTAGAAAAATCCTAGACTTATCATTTCATTGGTTTTGGGTGCTTCAGATGAGAAACTTTCTCTACCAATGTAAGTTGGAATCTTAACCTGGACCAAAGTCATACAACTGGTATGTAGCAGAAATAAAGATTTGAACACAGGTCTTCCTCCACCACTATTGCATTCCATTATATTTATTATTCTCTACTCAAACTTTACTCAGATGTCTTATTTTTAAGACTAGATCAACTCTGAAGTTCTCACAGGCTATGCTAATGGTGCACAAGGGTAGCAGGAAAAGGAATGAAATAAACATTTATTATTTATTGTATGCCAGGCTATAAAAGTGATTTATCTTATTCATTGTTTATTAACAACCATGGGAGGTCTGTGCTATTATTATTCTCATTTGACAGTTGAGAAATTTGGGGCAAGCAGGGGTGAAGTGACTTGCTCCAGGGTCACACAGGTAAGATACTGACTGGGGTTAGATTTGAACTCTGCTCTTCCTCCAGGTCCAGCTCTATATCAGCTGGGCTATCAGTGGCACCAAACTGGGCAAATTTCCTGTGTAGTCCAGTGACAAATTGAATGTCAGCCTGGAAGTAGGTCCAGTATAGCCAAATATAGACTCAAAATCAGTTTGGCTTTAGGATGTTGAATTTTTCTACCACATTATCTCATAAAGACTTTTTATTTTCAAAAAGGTTTGTAAGAGAGGCAGGATGAGCAAATGAATGAAAAGCAGCCTTGGGGGCAGAAAGACCTAGCAGTGAGTCCTGCCTCTAACACATACTGGCTATGCACCCCAGGACAAGTCACTTAACCTTTGAAATGCTCTAAAAAGCTCTATTAAGCCTAAGATTTACTGAACAATATTAGTGGGAGGGACTGTTTCTTAATCAGTATATTCCCTATTATAATTGTATTACAAGTTCAATAAATCAAAAAGCAAACAAACTGGAATTGTGATCTATATTTACAGAGGAAATACCCACCAAGGATGAAATCACTGCAGAAGCAATCAAATGATAGAATAATTGTAAAGTGCTTAAATCTGAGATTTTTTTTAATGAAGAAATTTTCTGAAGAGGAACTTGCTCTAGCAATTTAGAACAGAACCTTCTCTACAAGTTAAGAGTATTAGATATTTACCTTGGGGTACTAAGAGGTTAAGTGATGTGGCCAATGTCATAAAATCAGTATTTGGCCAGGGCAGGACCTGAACCCAAGAATTCCTAACTCTGAGGTCACCTCTTTAGCCAATATGGTGTGTGCTTATTTATTTACATATGCAAATACTAATATATGTATAATATTAATATATTTCACAGAACACCCTCACAGTAACTACCATTTATATGTGTGTATACTCACACACATTTTACTTGTATAGGTATACAGTGCACTATGTATGTACATGGATTGTAAATAAATATAGTGTATGTGGATGTGTGGCATCGGCATATGAAGCATTTAATGAATAGGACGTAGAGAACATTGTACACACTAACAATATTATAAGAATTATCAATTGTGAAAGACTTCTCTATCAATACAATGATCCAATTCAATTCAGAAAGACTCATAATGAAAAATGCTATCCACCTCCAGAGAGAAAATTGATGACCTCTGAGTCCAGACTGAAGTATGATTTTTTCACCTCCTTTATTTTTTTGCAATATGGATAATATAGAAATATGCATTACATGATTTCAAATGTGTAATTGAAGTCATATTGCTTGCCATCTCAATGCAGGGGGAAGGACTAGAGAAAGGGAGAGAATTTGGAATTTAAAATTTTAAAAAGTTTAACATTACAAATAAATGATAATTATTTTTTTTAAAAAACAGACATTCAATACAAGTTGACTACTTAATTGATCCTTCCATTGATCTGTTTTCACAAGAACTCTATCCCTCCAATTTTCCATTCTAGCTCTAACTTTGACTTAACAGAAATTTGTTAACTGTTAATTCATAGTTAACAAATTTCCCTTAGTTTTATAACTCTTTCTCTTGGATTTCTTCCTTCCACTTTCTTCTGACTCCACTAGGATGCATTCCTCTATAGTCACTCTCTAATTGGAGTGGTTAGACTTTCTCTTATGCCCTGAATGTACTTGTCAACCTGAAGTCAAGAGAAAACAGCTGATAGAGCAAAATTGAGGTCTTTAATGGGGCAAGTGAATTGCAGCTTGGAAAGTCACACTGAAAGTGCTAGCTAGGTCCTGGGGAAGAGACTGGTACTAAATAGGGTGCTAAAGCAAAGGGAAGAAACTAGCTGCAGTTGTCTCACAGTTTCATTAGGTAAATTGTTTTGCATAACAAGCAAAAGTTCCTAGAGAAAGCTTGGAAATCTCTGGAGGGGAAAATTTGGTAGATTTACAAAATAATCAGAGTCTGGGAGTAACTGGGTCTGGTCAGCTCCAGGCAATTCATTGACTCTAGAACCTAAACTGAGTCAACTTCAGTCAGGAGTGCTTTGAGGAGTCAGAATAATCCTTGCTTCCTATGGTTATATGCCTATTTCTTTTGCAATTACTCAGCAATCTCTTCTACCTTGAGATTCATCCTTTTCATATTTGTAATAGGATTTAAAGACTAATCCTTCTACATGAAATAAGTTAAGGCATGAAGAAACTTCATGTTTTGCCAAAATTCTTTGCTAATGTATATGGAGCCATCTGAAGAGTTGACTTTTATATGTTATTGATGCAGAGAAACATGGGCATAGGGGGTGATGAGATCAGTTGGAGACAAACTTTGTAAATCTTTTGTTTGCATTGTAAAGGGAATCTTCCTTCTTTTATCATACAATTTAGGCCACACCCGAGGTGTGGATTGCATTGCTTTTCTGGGCAAACAGTAAACACAAATCCTGGAAGACCACCCAAAAAAGACCTCTTCCTAAGAGGCAAAAATCTCCAATGAGGGACTTGGATCATGCCCAGGTCACCACCCCCTCCCATGGAGGTGGCTCTCTTTGACCTTCCAGTCTCCTGTGGAACCCTAGCCAGCTGGCCTGGCCAAAATTTAATCAGCAACCCATGTGGTCTTCTCTTAATCTTTCTAATTTTTCTATCCCTTTCATAATATGCTGTAACTTCCTTTAATCCCTATTTTCCAACCTTGATGCACTTGCTTATTCCATCAGTGCAACAATCAGGGACAGTTTGGGGCTGTCTGCAATGGAGAATATCATTTGTATCCAGAGAAAGAATTGTGGAGTTTGAACAAAGACCACGGACTATTACCTTTAATTTAGAAAAAAAAACCTGATATCTTATTGTCTGATCTTGCTATCTCTTATACTTTATGTTTCTTCCTGAAGGATATGATTTCTCTCTTATCATATTCAATTTGGATCAATGTATACCATGGAAACAATGTAAAGACTGGCAAATTGCCTTCTGTGGGGGGTGGGGGGAGGGAAGTAAGATTAGGGGAAAAATTGTGAAACTCAAAACAAATAAAAGTTTCAAAAAATGTATAGCTATTTTCTTTCCCAAATCTGCATTCCTGAGTCTGAGATACGATTCCTCACAGGGCAGAACTGAACCCAAGAAACAAATCAGTGCCTACATTTTGGTGACCACAAAAGGGATTCTCTCTGCCCAGACTGGGAAGGTGGATGGAGACCCACCGGCAAGCTCAGTAGGTGGGAAACAAAACCCTTTTTAAATCCTAGAATTTTAGAAAAGTAGGAAAATTATTGGATCTCTGACTCTTCCTCTGTGTATTGTTCCCTGCATGCCCTTTGGAGATAGGGTATAGGTTAAGATGTTTAAAGATTAGCATGGATTTAGCATCTCAGGTGTTAATCTTGATCTGGTTCCCTTAAAGGTGGGTGAGCCTGGTGTTGTTGAAGTCAGACAAACTACATAGAGGCAGTCAGAGTTTTGTTTATTCCACTCTGGAGAGTGGGTCATTAGGAAGGAGGTTTAGCCATAAATCCGATTGATGTGTGTTTCCTTATCTAGAAGTTAGGAGAATTAAAACATGGGGAAAACATATTCAGTACCAAAAGCATCTCCTTTGGGTCAGGTGCTATTTCATTGGAAGGAATTAGACTTGCAGGTTTTAAAAAAGAAATATCTCATTAAGTTTTGCACACAAGATTGGCCTAGATACCATCTAAAAGGAGATGAAGACTGGCCAATTCATAGCACTCTGCAATGTGAAGTTATAGAATTAGACAAATTTTGCAGGAGGACAGGGAGAATTACAGAAGCTTTTATGGCATTAGCAAGCCTCCAAGAATTTATCAAAAAAGGAAAAGTATTAGTGGCAAAGTCCCCAATAAGTGAGGGAAACAGAACAGATAGATATTCTCGATGACATAATGTTATATAGGCCCCCAAATCTTGCTCCAGCAGCTTCCCTAGCTCCAACAGAACCCCAGAACAATTCTTCTGGTTTGGAAACTTTAACTCATCCCCCAACTCCTGGGCCTTCAAGTTCAGGTCCCTTAAACACCCTAGTGTCAAAATCTAGTGTTCCTTACAATCCAGTCAGAGAAGCCTTAGCTGAACCCCTGGGAGCTCTTCCTTCTCAGAGAGGAAGAAACCAAAACTTCTCCAAAAGGAAGCTTGCCTCCAGGCATGAAGCCAAACTGAGTCACCTTGAGGGTGATTTAAAAGGTTTAAATTTTGAATTGAACCCCTCTCAAACTAGGAGAGGGACTGCAGATCTCTTACCTTCTCCCATGCTTCTGGTGACCTGTTTCCCACCAAACACAAACCCCCTTATCCTTGGTTCACCCATCTCTCACTCTCTCTCCAATACCGATTCCCCCTCCCATGATCCTCCCTACTATTCAGCCTTCCCCAGTTCCTTTGGGTCCTTCGATACCTCCCCCCATCCTTCCTTCACCTTCACCCTCACCATTCCTTAATCTACTTGAGCCTCTGGCTCCTCCTTTTGACCTCCCTTCACCAAACAACCAAACTACAACAAACCATAGAAAAATTTCTGTTCAACTGCCCTTTAAGGGAAATTCCAGATGCTCAGGGAAGGATAACTCACATCCATGTTCCCTTTTCAATGATGGATTTGAGCCAGATAAAAGGGAAATTAGGGCTTTATTAGGAGGATGCTCAAAAGTTTGCTGAGGAGTTCAGAAAGATTTCCTTTCAGTATGAACTATCTTGGGGACATGTAAATATTATCCTTTCCACTTGCTGCATAGATGAAGAGAAACAGAGGATTTGGAACCTAACTCAAAGGGAGGCAGATTCTATTGCAGAAACAAGGGCAAGAGAACCAGACAGGTTTTCCCCTGGGGCCATAGAAATTCCAGTAGCTGATCCTGGATAGAATTTTCAAACCAATAGGGACAGAGAAAAGAGAGATCATATGATATCTTGTTTGGTAGAAGGAATGAAAAAATCAGTAAATTATGACAGATTAAAGAAGAAAACTCATGGTCCTGAGGAGAACTGAGCTATTTTTCATAATAGATTTGTGGAGGCAATGAAGAAATATACTAACTCAGACCCCACTTCTTTTGAGGGGAGCCTTATCTTAGGCATGCATTTTATCAGTCAGTCTGCACCAGATTTACATAAGAAAATTAAAAAGTTAGACTTGGGTCCCCAATCACCTATGGCCAAATTGCTGGAGATGACATTTGATGTGTTCAATCACAGACATACAGCCCTAGCAGAAGAGAGGTCTTTTCGTGTCAAAGAGAAGGCAGAATTGTTGGCAGATGCCAACAAAGAACAAACTGCCCTGACACATGACTTGGGTCAAGCTGGGGATAGGTCCCCTGGAGATATGGTCTGTTTCCAATGTAATGGCATAGGTCATAGCTTGCAGGAATGTCCCTCTAGACATATCCCAAAGAAGTTTCATGGTTCCTGACAATGTTGCCATGGAAGGGGTCATCAGCCATGTGAGTCCCCCTCTAGGAACTTCCACCCTCCCCCAGGGCAGTCTCAGTGCCCTGGTCCCAACCAAAGGCTATCAACATCGAGACATGACCATCCCCAGAATGGATGGGGAGATACAGAGGCTTCAATTTAGTGCCCTGTTCATCCGCCCTCCCTGAGAGAAGATTGCCTAGAAGCCAGGTTCAGCCCAGACTCCTCCCTTTCTATCACTATGACTGAACCCAGAATCACACTAGATGTGGGAGGTAATTAACTTCCTTATTGACACTGAAACTAGCTATTCGGTTTTGCTTGATCATTCCAGTGAGACTCTGCTCTCTCCACAGGTAAAGTCATGGGCATTGAAAGGAAACTGAGGAAATGTGTACAGACAAGACCTCTTCCCTGTCAGTTTGAAGATCTATTGTTTGAATACACCTTCCTAGTAATTCCCTCCTGCCCTGCTCCCTTATTGGGAAGGGATTTAATGGTGAAGCTGGGAACTCAATTCTCTCTTGTTAAACTCCACTTGGTCCTCTATTAGAAAGGCCATATTGCCTCAGAAGTCTGGGAAAAGGTAGACCCTGAGGTCTGGAATATAAGTGTACTAGGAAGGGCAACCCATGCCATTCCTGTGACCATCTGCCTTGAGGACCCTAACTCTTTCCCTCAATATCCTCTTAAACCTGAGATAAGAGAGAGATTACAGCCTTTAATTGACAAATTTCTACAATATGGCCTTCTAGTGCCCTGTCATTCTCCTTATAATAGCCCAATATTTGGAATTAAGAAGTGACCCCAAACTCTCATTCTCATCACACAGAGAAAACAAGAAATTCTATCCCTACCTCCCCAAGTCACTAAGCAGCTGAGTACATTTTTTGGGTATCTGCGTTTTGTAGAATCTGGATGCCAAATTTTCGGGAATAGCTAAGTCTACTAGCACCATTTTCCCAAAAGTATATGCTCACATGTGTCACTTGTGTCACATGAAGGTAATTCTTGAAATAGTTCAAACATTTTCATTGTTGCTATCTCTCTTGATCTGTGATCAGTGATCTTTGATGTTATTGGAATTGTTTTGGGCTAGCACAACTTGCACCCATTTAAGATTATAAAAATAATCAATAAATGTGCTTTGATGGTCCATTGACCTACTGTTCTTTGTCTTTGTCCCTTTCCTCTAGCTTCCCTAATTCCCTGAAACACATTCCTGATATTAGGCCAGTTAATAACATTATAATGACTTTCAACTGTTCAAGTGAAAGGGAGAGTCAATTAATGCCATAACTCCAACCTTCAGCAACCACAACTCTGATCAGTCAGTAGCCATCAACATGGAGACAACTTCAAAAACAT
The DNA here is from genome assembly GCF_037893015.1 of Macrotis lagotis. NCBI lineage: Eukaryota > Metazoa > Chordata > Mammalia > Peramelemorphia > Peramelidae > Macrotis > Macrotis lagotis. The sequence continues at coordinate 611,294,634 of NC_133658.1, forward strand.
TATGATTAACTGAATGTTCAGGTGATTGTTAGCTTTTTTTAGCAATGAATTATTTAAAAAATAAAGTATATATATATATATATGATATAATACTATTGCACACCCAATAGACCACAATATAGTATAAATTTGCTTTATTATGTTACTTATTTTATGGTGGTAGTCTGAAACTGAACTTGCAATATTTCTGAGGTATGCCTATAATTTGTTAATAGCCACAGACTATGCAAAAATACAAATATTTCAACAGTGTATAAACTTTCCTTCTACTCACATCTGGCTCCACTAGGTTACATTCTTTAAGCCATCTTCTAATAGAAATGATTGAACTTCTCTCAAGTCCTGAATATGTCAGTCAGTAATCTCTAATTATCAGTTCTATCTTCAACTCCTGATCAATATACAGGCCAAAATTTCAGCTGCAAAGGAATAGCAGTCTTTTAAGAAATCTATATATGATGTTTTCTCCACAAAATAAAAAGTTATACTCAGTTCTTTCACATTGGCTCTTCAGATTTTCTCAAAGATAAACCCTCAGACTCAGACTTTCATAAGATCATAGTCAACTCTTTCAGTCTCCCTATAAATTTCTCAAGGATTACAGTTTTTTCCTCCAAAGAATGTAAATCTTAGGGTGGCTAGGTGGCGTAGTGGATAGAGCACAGGCCCTGGAGTCAGGAGTACCCCAGTTCAAATCCCGCCTCAGACAATCATTACCTAGCTGTGTGGCCTTGGGCAAGCCACTTAACCCCATTGTCTTGCAAAAACCTAAAAAATTAAATTAAAAAAAAACAAAGAATGTAAATCTTAAGTCTCAAATGAGACAAACAAAATGAGTGGTTTTCCTTAAAACACCAGTTTAACTGTCACTTCGCGATATTCTGTTCCTTAAGCTTAAATGTACAATGACAGTATTGGCATTCTCCATGAGAATGGGATTTTAAGTCAGATTTTGGCACTTTCACTCAATTCTAACCTGTGATTCCAACAAGCAGCAGCAGCAGCATGAGCAGCAGTCACACCCTAGTGAACCAGATTGAGGGTAACCAACAGACCTCAAACCTGTTAGGCTGATGTCTGCTCCAAGCACATGAAGATTTTCATCAATGGAACAGGTGGATGAGACAATTTGTTTCAACAGTCAGGAAAGTGCTGAGGCAAGTTCAGCAGAGTGCCTAGAGTTTGATCAGACATTGAAGATGCCAAGGTCATCCACTGCATCCTGGGCCAAAATCAGCCATCTTGACTTTTCACTAGTTACTGAACTTCAATTTCCTAGGAAGAGTGAGTGAGATCGACAGTTTTGGGAATTCTGCCTCACTTCAATCCAAGCAAGTCAAGCCATCACCCATTACATCTTTGCCTCTTCAAAGGACAAACAGTACTAACTGAGAAAAATAGAGACCATTCATCACAAACTCACCTTCTCTCTCTCTCTCCTTTTCCCCCATCTCTATGTATCAAAACCCCCTGAATCATCTCTTTTTTATAACATTTATTTTATTTTTTCCAATTATATGCAAAGATAATTTTTACCATTCTTTATTTTTAAGCTTTTGAGTTCCACATTTTCCTACCACTCTTCCTTCTCTCCCCCTCCCCTGGCAGCAAGCAATCTGTTATAGATTGTACATATACAATCATGTTTAACATATTTCCATATTAGCCATGTTGTGAAAGAATTAGAACTAAAGGGGGGGAAGGAAAAAATCCTAAAATTATCTCTTTTTCTTCTTTAGTCTCTAATGAAGAGACCATTCTCCTGGCCAATATCAACCCCTTTTCAATTACATTTTCTCCCATTCCCATTTTCTCCAATAGATCATTCCCCCAATCAGTTACCCAATACACTTCAATCTCTATTATACTAGTTTTTTCCTTCTGTTTCTCAGTCTACCTCTTTACCTTCTGAAAAGATTCTCACTAGAACTTATCCCTTCAAATGAATGCCCTTCCTAAATATTTCTTCCTTTTTATGACTAAACTAGTCATGAAAACTAGAAAAACTGCTTGTACACATTGTTCTCTTTTCATTCACTTTTTTTTTTTAGGTTTTTTTGCAAGGCAAACGGGGTTAAGTGGTTTACCCAAGGCCGCACAGCTAGGTAATTATTAAGTGTCTGAGGCAGGGTTTGAACCCAGGTACTGCTGACTCCAGGGCCAGTCCTCTATCCACTGCGCCACCTAGCTGCCCCTTCATTTACTTTTCAACCTTTTATGGTCTTATTTCAAATCTTATAATTCAACTGAATCTTCTCCAAATTTATCAACAATTTCTCTTGCACAATTTGATGGCTTTCTCAATTCTTTTGCCCTTATTCTCTGAATTTTTCTTATACTATTCTTGGTTCTTCTCCTAATATACCTGAATCTCTCTCAGTCACCTTGGCTGGTTCACCATCCAAATCACATTCCCTAATTGTGGCTTTCTCCTGGGCTTTCTAGCTAGTTTCATTCTATAATCTCGCGATTGGTGACCTCACCACCCCTATAAATTTAATTATTTAACTCCAAACTCTTAACTTTCTCTCTCTCTCTCTCTCTCTCTCTCTCTCTCTCTCTGTGTGTGTGTGTGTGTGTGTGTGTGTGTGTATTCATACATATGTGTATACTTATTCTCTCTCTCCTAAAGCACATATCTCTATTGAGAATTTCTTTGCCCCATAGGCATCATAAACTTACAATCTCAGAGGCATCTCAAACCTGATAGGTCCAAAATCTTCCTAGAAGCCCTCCCCCCTCCAAACTTTCCTGTTTTTTGGATACCATCAACCTTTACATTTTCCTTGACTTTTCACTAACCCCCAACATATGAAACCATTGACCAAATCTTGACATTTCTACCTCCACAACATATCTCTTGCATCTATTCCCTTCTCTCTACTCATGCAGCTGCTCCTCAAGTTTAGGCTTTTTTCACTACTCCCCTTACTTTGTGATTGGTCTCCTTGCCTCAGGTCTCTCTCTACTCAAGTCCATCCTCCACACAGTTGCCAGAGTGATTTTCCTGGAGTTCATGTCACTTCTCCATTCAAAATCAAATGTTTCTGCTGTCAAGATCAAATATGAGCTCTTCTAGATCCAACCTACCCTTCCAACCATATTGTGCAGACATTACTCCTCTTTCCACATTTTATAATTCAACCAGTGATTTTGCTGTTCTTCACATATGACACTCCACCTCTGCTTACAGTGCCTTTGAACAATCTGACCTCCATTATCTGAAATATATTCTCTCCTCATCACTGACTTTTAGAATCTTTATTTCTTTCAAGGTTCAAGCATGAAAATGAAACCATCCTGATTTCCCTAACTGACAGCGCCTAGTCCCTCTATCCCTTTCTCTCTCAAGTTGTGGATTTGGCAATGCTTAAGTTAAAGAAAATAAGGAAGTGGAATAATTGGTAAATCTATTCCTACCCCCCCCATTAGTAGGATAAGGAAATAGAATGTCTTGGGTATTATTTTAATTAATTAAAGAAATATGAATTTTTTTAAAAATTCAGACTAATAACAACCATATGAAAAAAACATTCCAAATCACTAAGATGAATGGGTTTTTTATTTTTAAATTTTCTTTAATTTATTTACACATTACTAAAATATTCTTGTTTAAGAGTAAACATAATAGGCCCTCCCCCACAAAAAAATATAAAACCTCATGAGAAATAAAGTAAAAGAAAGAGAAAAAAAATGTGTTTCAGTCTGTGTTCTGATACCATCTGCACTGTCTTGGGTGGATCACATTTTTTATAAGTCCATCATAGAAGTTACTTCCATATTTTTCCACAGTTGCTGTTGCTTATTGTAATTCCCTTCATCCATTCCCCCCCCATTACCATCTATTATATTTTCTTTCTCCTTTCACTCTGTCCTTCTTCAAAACTGTGCTGTGGGGCAGCAGAACACCACCCCTGGGGCCATGAGGCCCCAAGCCTACATCCCACTCCAGAGACCCAGCAACCACCATCCCCATAGTCCCTGACTGACCACCCAATCCCACCACCTTGCAAAAAAGTGAAAAAGAAAATGTGTTATCTTTGACTCTCCTCTCCTATGATCTATCCTCTCCTCTATCACCCACATCCCCACTCCCCTCCCCATCCCTCTTCTCTCCTTTTTCTACTAGATGTCTATACCCTAATGAATGTGTATTCTGGTCATTCCTGATGAGAATGAAGATTCCCTCATTCCCTCTCACCTTCCCCCCTTCCATACCATTGCAAAAGCTACATAAATACCTTTTACATGAAATATCTTAGCCTATTCTACCTCTCCTTTCTCTTACTCCCAATACATTTTACTTTCATTGACTCCATTTTTAAAATGTCTTCAAATTCAGCTCTCCACTGTGCCTCATCTATAAAAGCTCCTTCTACCTGCTCTATTAAATGAGGTTTATATGAATATTATCAGTATCATCATTCCATGCAGGAATACATGCAGTTCATCATCATTAAGTCCCTCATAATTTTCCTTTCTTATCCTCCCTCTTCATGCTACACCTGAGTCCTGTACTTGAAGATCAAACTTTCTGTTCAGTTCTAGTTATTTCAACAGGATCATTTGAAATTCCCTTGTTTCATTGAAAGTCCATCTTTCCTTCTGGAAGAGGATGTTCAATTTTGCTGGTAGTGTTCTTGATTGCATTCCAAGCTCTTTTGCCTTCCAGAATATTATATTTCAAGCCCTACAAGCCCTTAATATGGATGCTGCTAAATCCTGTGTGATCCTGACTGCAGCTCCACAATATTTGGATTGTGATCTTCTGACTGCATGTAATATTTTCTCTTTGACTTGGGAGTTCTGGAAGCTAACTATAATATTCCTGAGGGTTGATTTTTTTTAAAAGAGCTCTTTCCTGGGAGATCAATGGATTCTCTCAATTTCTATTTTACCCTCTGCTTCTAGTATATCAGGGTAATTTTCTTTCTTTTTTTCTTTTGTTTTTTTTTAGCAGGACAATTTTCCTGTAGAAATTCTTTAAAAATGAGGTCAAGGCTCTTTTCTTGGTCATGACTTTCAGGTAGCCCAATAATTTTAAAATTATCTTTTCTGGATCTGTTTTCCCGGATCAGTTGTTTTTTCAATGAGTTATTTCACATTTTCTTCTAGTTTTTCATTCTTTTTTTGTTTTTGTTTTTTAGGTTTTTTGCAAGACAATGGGGTTAAGTGGCTTGCCAAGGCCACACAGCTAGGTAATTATTAAGTGTCTGAGACCAGATTTGAACCCAGGTACTCTTGACTCCAGGGCCGGTACTTTATCCACTGCGCCACCTTGCCACCCCTAGTTTTTCATTCTTTTGGTGTTGAATTATTGTATCTTGATTTCTCACAAAGTCATCAACTTCCTTTAGCTCCATTCTACATCTGAAGGATTTGTTGCCTCAGAGAGCCTTCTTATCTTCTTTTCCACCTGGGTAATTCTGCTTTTTAAAAGCATTCTTCTCCTTGATAACTTTTTTTAATTGTTTCATTACTTTAACCTAAACTGGTTTTTAATATGTTATTTTCTTCTGCATTGTTTTTGGATCTCCTTGATTAAGGATCTCCTTTTCATGTTTTTCCTGCATCTCTTTCATTTCTTCTCCCAAGTTTTCTTCTATCTCCCTTACTTGATTTTCAAAATCTTTTTTGAGCTCTGTTGTAGCTTGAGCCCAACTTCTTCATTTCTTGGAGTCTTCAGTTGCAGAAGCTTGGACTTTCTCATCTTCAGATTGTGTAGTTTGACCCTTCATAGGACCAAAGTAATTGTCTATGGTCAGGTTCCTTTTTCTCTGTATACTCATTTCCCCAGTCTGTGCCTATTTTGTTTTGTTTTTTGCAAGGCAAATGGGGTTAAGTGGCTTGCCCAAGGCCACACAGCTAGGTAATTATTAAATGTCTGAGACCGGCTTTGAACCCAGGTACTCCTGACTCCAGGGCTGGTGCTTTATCCACTGTGCCACCTAGCACCCCTCTGTGCCTAGTTTTGGGGTGCTTCCTGAGATTTTGAGTATTATTGGGATACCCGCCCCCCCCCTCTCCCCACAAGGACCTCAGTATGTGATGGCCAGGGTATGAATATGGTTAAATCTCCAGAGTCCTGTTCCAGGGACAGGGGACAGACATCAGCAGTCTCCCTCCACTACCTCACCTTCTATGGGTTGAGCACTCAGAGCATAGCTGCTGGGTGACTCCTCTTGGATGGCTTCACGGGCCTGCTCCCATTTCCTGGGATCTGGGCTGCACTGAGAGCAGTGGCCAAGCTGAGGAGTACTACACTGGCCTGGGCTTTGCTCTCGCTCTGGCAGAGGTCTCCCTGCTGATATTCCAAGCTGTGCTTGGTGCTTCCTTGGGTGCAGATAAGAAAACTACTGCTGCTGGGAACCAGTGCTCCCAGGTGCCCTGGGACTGTTCCTAAGAGGCCAAAGTTCCTTTGCTCCAGTGCTGCTGCCCCTCTAACCCCGTGGAGCAGAGTCTTCCCACTATTTTCCAGGTTACCTTGGACTAGAAAGTTACCTCAGTGGATCTTTCTGTGGACTGTGTCTCTTGAAAATTTTGTTAGAGTCATAATTTTAAGGTTTTTGAAATATTTTGGAGAGAGCACCTAAGAGAGGATGTACTCCTGCCACCACCTTAGCTCTGTCCTAATGAAATGTTTTTTAAACTGAAAGTTCACTTTACACCCATTAAATTGACAAAGATTGTAAACTGTGAAAGTAAATGTTAGAGGGGCTTTGGAAAGTAAGGCACACTAATGAACACTTTAAGAATTTTATTTCTTGGGGTGGCTAGGTGGCGGCAGTGGATAAAGCACCAGCCCTGGAGTCAGGAGTACCTGGGTTCAAATCCAGTCTCAGACACTTTAATAATTACCTAGCTCTGTGGCCTTGGGTAAGCCACTTAACCCCATTTGCCTTGCAAAAACCTAAAAAAAAAAGAATTTTATTTCTTTTGTATTATATATATCATCTTTAAATCACTTTTGTTTTTATATCACCTCCAAATATCATTCCCTTCCCTCTCTCCAATGAAAGGAGGGGATGATTTTTCTCATTTATTATTTAGGCCTAAGCCTGGTTATTACAATTAGATGATGTTCATTTTTTTTTTTTAGGTTTTTTGCAAGGCAAACGGGGTTAAGTGGGTTATCCAAGGCTACACAACTAGGTAATTATTCTTAACTGTCTGAGGCCGGATTTGAACTCAGGTACTCCTGACTCCAGGGCTGGTGCTCTATCCATTGCGCCACCTAGCCAGCCCAATGATGTTCATTTTCAAATATTTTTGCTTTTTTCCACTTCCATTATTAGCTATGACATATGTGTTATTTTCCAAGTCTGTTTACTTTGTATTGTCACTTAAGTTTTCCCAAACTTCTATTTTTTTTAATATTTTTCCTTCAGGTACAGAAATATTTCATTACATTTATATGCCAATTTTTTTAGCCATTTGCTATTGAGCATTGATTTCTGCCCCCTGCACTCCACTTATATGTTATTATAAAAAGTGCTGCTATAAATATTTTGTTGAATTTGAAACCTTTCTATATTTACCTTTTGGGGATATTTTTCTAGCATTGCAATCTCTTGGTCAAGGTATACATATTTTAGTCACTTTCTAAGAATAATTCAGATTTGCTTATCAGACGGTTTGGACCATTCTTTTCACTCCAACTGTGTATCTAGTGTTCCTGTCTTTCCATAACCTTTCCAAAATAGATTATTACCATCTTTTGTCTCTTTTCAAATTTTCTGGATGGAGACCCAGAGTTGTTTTGAGTTGTATTTCTTTCATTATTATTAGTAATTCAAAGCTTTCTTCCACATGGACTAAAAAACACTTTTGGTGGAGCAGTGAATTAAACAATTAAAAAACCAATTTGCAATTATGTGAGAAAAATAACTAACCTATACTAATATTAATAATAAGTCATGGTTAAAAAAGTAATTTTCAGTTATTTAAATCTGATTTAATTTGTGTGAGAAGTGTTTTATAATTATTTTCAAAAAGATTCTGAGTCTGTCTTGGCAAATAGACTCCCAAGTATTTTATATTGTCTGAGGTTACTTTGAATGGGATTTCTCTTTCTAGCTCTTCCTACTGTATCTTGCTTAGACATATAGAAAAGTTGAGGATTTATGAGGGTTTATTTTATAACCTGCAATTTTGCTAAAATTGCTAATTGTTTCCAGTAGTTTTTTGGATGATTTCTTGGGATTTTCTAGGTAGACTATCATGTCATCTGCAAAGAGTGAGAATTTTTACTCTTCCTTCCCAATTCTAATTCCTTCAATTTCTTTTTCTTCTCTAATTGCTGATGCTAACATTTCTAATACAATATTGAATAGTAGTGGTGATAATGGGCACCAATGTTTGACCCTTGATCTTATTGGGAATGCCTCTAGCCTCTCCCCATTGAATATAATGCTTGTTGATGGTTTCAAATAGATACTGCTAATTATTTTAAGGAACAGTCCCTTTATTCCTACACTCTCTAGTGTTTTTAATAAGAATGGATGCTGTGTTTTGTCAAAAGCTTTTTCAGCATCTATTGATATGATCATATGATTTCTGATAGGTTTGTTGTTGATATAATTGAGTATACTAACAGTTTTCCTAATATTGAACCAACCCTGCACTCCTGGAATAAATCCTACTTCATCATAATGTATTATCCTAGTGATAATTTGTTGTAATCATTTTGCTAAGATTTTATTTAAGATTTTTGCATCTATATTCATCAGGGAAATAGGTCTACAATTTTCTTTCTCTGTTTTAACTCTTCCTGGTTTAGGTAACAGCACCATATTGGTTGCATAAAAAGAGTTAGTCAGAGTTCCATCTTCTCCTATTTTTTCCAAAGAGTTTATATAGAATTGGAACCAATTGTTCCTTAAATGTTTGGTAGAATTCACTTGTGAGTCCATCAGGTCCTGGAGATTTTTTTTAGGGAGTTCAATGATTGCTTGTTGAATTTCTTTTTCTGAGATAGGGTTGTTTAGGTAGTTAATCTCTTCTTCATTTAACCTGGGCAACTTATATTTTTATAAATATTCATCCATTTCACTTAGATTATTAAATTTATTGGCATAGAGTTGGGCAAAATAATTTAAAATTATTACTTTAATTTCCTCCTCATAGGTGGTGAGTTCACCTTTTTCATTTATGATACTAGCAATTTGGTTTTCTTCTTTCTCTTTTTTAATCAAATTGACCAGAGGTTTATCAATTTTATTGGTTTTTTCATAATACCAACTTTTGGTTTTATTTATTAATTCAATAGTTTTTTTGCTTTAATTTGGTATTTAATTGGGGATTTTTGATTTGTTCTTTCTCTAATTTTTTTAGTTGCATATTTAATTCATTGATTTCCTCTTTCTCCAATTTATTCATGTAAGCATTTAGAGCTATAACATATCCCCTGAGAGTTGCTTTGAATGAATCCCATAAGTTTTGGTATGTTGTTTCAGTATTATCACTTTATACCCTAACAGCAACATGGGAGTGATGATCAACCTTGAAGGACTCGCTCATCCCATCAGTGCAACAAATGGGAGCAATTTTGGGCTGTCTGCAAAGGAGAGTGCCGTCTGTATCCAGATAAGGAGCTGTGGAGTTTGAACAAAGTTCAAGGACTATTCCCTTCAATTTAGAAAAACACAGATATCTTATTGTCTGATCTTGTTACCTCAGACTTCTTGTCTCTTCTCTAAGGATATGATTTCTCTCTCATCACACTCAATTTGGATCAAGGTACAACATGGAAACAAAGTAAAGACTGACAGATTGCTTTCCGTGGAGGGGTGGGGGGAGGGAAGTAAGATTGGGGGGAACACTGTAAAACTCAAATAATATCTAATAAAAATTAATTTAAAAAAAGTAATTTTCAGGATACAAATTAGATGAAATAGTTTGTGCATAATGATATAATGGGTGATTGACATTTAAGTCATCTTTGTCTCAGAGGGTCTCTGATCCTTTATTATGTAGATCTTCTGACCTATATATTGATTCATGACCATTGTTATTTCTAACAATGGCTAATTAACACTTGACAAAGTCACTTCCTTATTTTCTGGCCTGAGAAATCAATTGTATTAAGCAAACCCTTAACCAAGTAGGCCCATTACTGGGAATATAAAGAAATATCTAATAAGTAGCCATTTTGTGGTAGCAAAAAAACTGGAAACAAAGTGTGTGCAATTAAACAAACTGGGAAAATTAAATACATAGTAGTAGCTGTATAGTGCCAAATATTATTACCTAGTAAGAAATTATGAAAATGAAGAATTCAGAAAAACATGCAAGGATCACAAGATCAAAATTTATAACTGGAAAAGAGGCCATTGCTTCTAATCTCATTTTGTAGATTAGGGAAACTGACATACTTAGTAGTAAAATAACTTGCTTAGGGATACACACACAGCTAGTAAATGTCTGAAGTAAGATTTGAATTCAATTCTTTATTACTCTAAAATGCCTTATTCACTTCACTAGACATGCATGTGGCCCAAGACTCTTCTTAGTTGGCCATAACCAGATTAAGGTAACAACATAAATAAAAATACAATAAAACAAATATCTGGGTTTAAAACCAAGTCAATATGCAACCCTCAGGGATCATTATGTATGGATTAGTGCCCCTCTCCCCCACTTAATATATGAACTATCTCACTACAAGATGCTACCTCTCCCCCAATTTATAGGAAATAAGACCAAGTGAAGAGTCATGATAACATATTCTATGACAGCAGTAATGCAAATCAAAATAGCACTATACCACTACTGACCTCAGATTAAAGGTGATTACTGATATCTATTTTAATTAGCAAATAATCATATTTTCCTTCTCTTGCTAGAAAAGTAGGAGACTAGAGAATTTAAATTAGGCAGGTAAAGACAAAAAAAATTTCTGTTCTGGCTAGTTTTCTTGAACTGTTTTTTAATATTATGAGGGCATATTATGGAGGTTGGTAGGTGGGAAGAATATATTGAGGAATAGTTATGATGTAAAGAACACGAAGACAGGTCTCTATCAGGTCTATATTCCAGAAAGGATGACAAGCAGGAAGGAAAAGGACCTATATGTATAGGATATTTATAGCATCTCTTTTCTAGTGACCAGGAATTAGAAATTGAGGGGATTCCCATTAGTTGGGGAATGACTGAAGAAAATGTGTTATGTGATTATGATGGAACCTGAGTTCAAATCCAGCATCAGTCACTTAATAATTACCTAGCTGTGTGACCTTGGCAAGTCCCTTAACCCCATGGCTTTGCAAAAAAACCAGAAAAGTAAAATAAAAAGACACGAACAGATTCAATGAGAAATTTACTATATACAAAGTAACAGGAATATTGTAGGATGATCAGCTATGAATGACTTAGTGTTTCTCAGCAATGCTCTGACCCAAGACAAATCTGAAATACATATGATAAAGAATATTATTCATCCCCAAAGACAGAACTGATGTTGTCTGAACACATATTGAAGCATACCTTTTTTTTAAATTTCATTTTTCTTGAGGTTTCTTGAGGTTTCTCCTAGGGCATGTTTTCTTTCACAATATGATTAATATGGCAAAGTTTTGCATGATTACATATTTTTGACCTATAACTTGCTTTCTCAATGAGGAAATGTAATGTGGGAAGAAGAGGGAGAATTTGGAACTCAAAGTTTTAAAAATGAATGTTAAAGCTTGTTTTTACATATAACTGAGGAAAATAAAATAAAATATATATTATCAATAAATCTTTAAAAAAGAAATAGAATATTTCTGCTAGTATTTACTCTGAAAGAATAAGGAAATGAGATAATCAGTTATCTTTCCCTTAGAGAAAGTAAGAAATAGGATAGACATAGAGGGTAGAAAGAATAGTGGTCTTTGAATGAGAGGATCTGAATTTGAATTTGACTCTCCTATATGACATTAAGCAGATCGTTTTATTTCTTTGAGTCTTAGTTTCCTCATTTGTAAGTTTTTGATAACAGTGTTCTACCTTTCTACATGGTTATGATGAGGAAAATACTTTGTCAACTTTAAAGTGCTACATAAATGTGAAATCTTGTCACAGTCCTTAGAGAAATATGGAAACAATCTAGCTTAAGGTATTATATCATTTGGAGAAATAAGGAAATAGGATAGTGTGGGAGGCATGACTTTCATACCAGTACATCTTAGTTCAAATTTGATGTTAGGGGACATGAGACACTCTTCAGTCATTGAATCTTTAACAGAAGGATGTTTACTTTTGCCCTAACACAGCAAGGATATGTAACAAAGATATAGTGACATGTAGCTCCTCTTGGACTGCCTCTTCCCTCAGCCCTTACTCAGTGGGTTTCAGAAATCCATCAATTCTGAGAAATCTAAATTTCCAGTGGCTAGAACTTTTTAATGTAGCAGGCCAATCAAGTCCCAGGGCAATTAATCCTATTTTAAGTAATGCCTTATGTTGGTTGTAAGAGGAATAAAGCTTCATCAAGAAAATGTTGATCCTGTCCTAGATGGTTCAAGAAAAGTTTCCTCCCCCCACTCCTTTGGATAGACTTTCATTTTATTTTTCATTAATACATGTGAACAAAAATTTTTATCAGTCATTTAAAAAATTATTTTGAGATCCAAATTCTCTCCTTCCTCGTCATCTTGAGAAGACAAGCAGTTTGATATAGATTACATATATGCAGTCCTGCAAAATAATTCCATACAAGCCATGATTCAAAAGAAAACACAAAAATATCAAAGAATAATAAAGTGAAAGCAAAAAAATATGCTTCAATCTACATTCAGATTCCATTTTCTCAAGAGGTAGATAGCATTTTTCATTTTGAATACCTTGGAATTGCCTTGGATCATTGTGTTTCTGAGAGTAGCTAAGTCATTTTAAATAGATTATTGTACAATATTGCTATTACTGCTCATTTCACTTTGCCTCAGTTCTTTTGAGGCTTCTCAGGCTTTTCTGAATCCTGCTCTTCATTTCTTTTCTTTTTAATATTTTATTTTTTCCAATTACATGTAAAAATTTTAACCTTCATTTTTAAAAATTTTGAGCTCCAAATTCTCTCCCTCCCTCTCTCCTCATCCCCCTCATTGAGACAGCAAGTAATTTGATGTAGGTTATATTTATATTTCCATAATAGTCATGTTGTAAAAGAAAACACAGACAAAAAAACAACTAAGAAAAATTAAGTGAAAAATAGTTTGCTTCAATCTACATTCAGACTTCATTACTTCTTTCTCTGGAAATGGATTGTTTTTCATTATGAGTCTTTTGAAATTGTCTTGGATCATTGTATTGCTGAGAATAGCTGTCATTCAAGTTTTAAAATTTTTTTTAAATTTTAGTTTTTTTGATGATATGGCAATTTATGATGATATGGCAATTTCAAAGAAAGAGCTTAGAGGAAAAGGTGGCCTGATTTTACTGTTATTGTTTGGGTTGGAGTTGATTCTGTTCAACCTTGCATGCAGCACAGCAGGAACTCCCTGAAAGTCTTGTAAAAGAACTTAGTTTAGCTTGAAAGAGATAATAAATTGCAAACCTTTGACCCCTGAGACAGAAATTTCTTCTCTGCTCTCTAGGCTTATTATGGTCTGTAGAATCCCAGCAAAGTCTATCTTATCTTATTTTTGTGGACTTCTCAGAACTGTCAAAGTCCCAACTCCACAGAGAGTATGGCTTTCTTGAAATGGTAGCAAGAGATGATGTATAGCAGAATAAGCACCAGACATTGGGAAGGGGGTGGGGAATTCAGGAGATCTGGTTGTAGTGACCTTAGGAATCATGGGTAGTCTAATTCCCTTATTTTGCAAATGAAGAAGGGGAAATTCAGAGAGATAAAGGTTGCTAGATGGCACAATGGCTAGAATCTTGACCCTGGAGTTGAGAATCCTGAGTTCAAATCCAGTCTCAGACATTTATAGCCTCAGTTTCTTCAAAATAAAATAAAATAGGGATAATCATAACATTTATCTCTCAAAGATGTTGTGAGGACCAATTGAGATATTTGTATAGTAATTGTTTAATAAGCCTTAAAATGCTATATACTATTATCATAAAGTGACATGAGGAGGGATAGTTAGGCGGTATAGGAGATAGAGCACTGACCCTGGAGTCAGGAAGACCTGAGTTCAAATTTGACCTCAGATACTTGATACATACTAGTCTTGTGATCTTGGGAAAGTCACTTAACCCCATTGCCCCACTAGAATCAATTATAAAATGACTCTTTTTTTAGTTTAGTTTTTTTTTTTGCAAGGCAATAGGGTTAAGTGGCTTGCCCAAGACCACACAGCTAGGTAATTATTAAGTATCTGAGGCTGGATTTGAACTCAAGTACTCCTGACTCCAGGGCCAGTGCTCTATCCACTGTGCCACCTAGTCTCCCCCCATAAAGTGATTTTTTAAATACACCTATTTAACATTAGGGGCAAAGCTAATTCTTGAACATTTATCACCTAGTGATAATCTCCTAGAGTCATGAAGGTACTAGTTCTTACTACCTCCTTAAATATCTAATTAATAGGATTCAAAAAAGAGAAACAGCTGTACCATCAAGATTGTTTGAGAACTCAACTGTCTAAGATTCTTCAAATCTATTTAAGGTATGGAAAATCTGCTTCAAGGCTAGGATACAATAATAGAATGGAAAGAGATTGTCCTAAAGGCAATGAAGGAAAGGGCATAGGTGTAGAACTAAAGTTTGTGACTTCATTGAGTGAGACATTAATAGTGTGAAAAGAGTAAGCAGGAATATAGTACAGAATAGTGGTGTTTTGATTTCAGTAGCATAGAGTGGGAGAGTGAGGGGATAAAAATGTCAATGAAAGTAAAGGCAAGCCTGAAATTACTGTTTATATGTGGTGTATATGTGGAATGGACTGAAGTGTTATATATACACACACACCAAACCTTAGTCTGAGAGTGAGAAAATGAGTGAGAGAGAGAGAGAATAAAAAGAGTAGGAAGGGACTAGATTTTTTTTTAGAAAGATTTATTTATTTTGTTTTACAATTTTCCCTCCCTTCTTGCTTCCCTCCCCCATCCCCTAAAGAAGGCAGTCTGTTAGTCATTTTACATTGGTTCCATGTTATACATTGATCTCAGTTGAATTTGATGACAGAGAAATCATATCCTTAAGAAAGAAAAATAAAATATGAGATAGTAAAATTATATAATAAGATAACTTTTTTTCCCCTAATTTGAAGGTAATATAGTCTTTGGTCTTTGTTCAAAGTCCATAATTCTTTCTCTGGATACAGATGGTATTCTCCATTGCAGATAGTCCAAAATTGTCCCTGGTTATTGCACTGATGGAATGAGCAAGTTCATCAAGGTTGATCATCACTGAAGGACTAGATTTTTAAGGTCCTCCTACTTTGTATAACTACCAGGCAGGTGTGAACTGTGATAAATAAGCTACCCTATCTGACTTGAGAAGTTTGATCAAGGAAGCTTAAAGAGAATAAAATAATATTTTAAATAATATAATATAATAAAAGAATATATTAAAGTTTTGAAGAGCTTGATAAACTATAGAAGTGGTCAATGCTAATATAAAGTGATATGATAAGAATTGTTATTTACCAGGGCTCTCTTCCCAGTTTCCCTGAATTAGTCTAGCTTTAGTTTGTTTTTCCATTGAAAAGTTGACATTGGGGGTGGCTAGGTGGTTCAGTGTGAAAAGAGTAAGCAGGAATATAGTACAGTGGATAGAGCACTGGCCCTGGAGTCAGGAATACCTGAGTTCGAATTCGGCCTCAGACACTTAATAATTACCTAGCTGTTTGGCCTTGGGCAAGCTCCTTAACCTCATTGCCTTGCAAAAGAAAAAAAAAGTTGACAGTATTGTCCTAGCAACTCAAGGGATGAGGTGACAGATAAATCTCCTTTGAAGAGTTACCTAGTTTCCTCTGGTCAGATTGAAATGGTCGTATTGTCACCTAAGGCATGAAAAGACATACTCACCCAGAGCCAGAGCCCTTAAGTCTTGGAGCCTTTAATTCTGAAGACTGAACTCTCAAATACTCATAACTTTGTCTTGTCGAAGAGTTGAGTTTCCATGTGAATGTAACAGTACTGTTTACCTGAGCTAATGCTATTGTATTCTCACATTGAATATTCTTACTATGTCAAAGTTATCTATTGTTGTTATCTATTGAATGGTGTTTGAGTAACTTATTTTATTTCAATATAGAACTTGTACAGATTTGAGTCAGTTCTGCCCTCAACATGAAAAAATAATGAACTTATTTCTAAACCTACACACACATATTATATTTTTACCTGCATAAGAACAATGATGAGAGGCAATTAATCAGATTTCCTCAAATATATCTTATCTAAATAGTCTGCCTTCCAAACTCCTTCTAGTTATGATTTAGATAGACCTTTGCCTGGTGGGGTTATCTGAAGCATGAGGCATGTCTGAATTTGAGTAATAGCTTCATGAAACTAGATATAATATGTTATCCCCAAATCCAGAGTCACCACAGTGGCCTGGGTAGATTCTTTGATGGAAAAGGATATCTCATTTCTAGGGTCACTAATGAACTTTTGAACTGACAGGGTAATGAAAAGGATAGAATTTGAGGCCTGGAGCCAGGAAGCCTTGACTTCAAATCTAGTCTCTGATAGGTAGTAGCTGAGTGACCCTGACCAAGTTACTTAATCTTTGTTGTCTGTTAAATGGGATAATCATAGTACCTATCTCTCATAGGACTAGGAAGGCTATATCTCCCAATACTAATCCCTTAGGCAAGGGATGCTTAAACATTTGAAAGCCATTAAGAGCTAAAAGAGTTAATACTGATTGTGATTTGAAGGTTGAGTGATAAACCCAAAGACCACATGAAGAAACAGGTTACTCTCCTTTCTCTTCAGCATCCCCACTCCAACTCCCCCAGTCTTAAAAGTCTGATAGGCAAACTTATAGTTGAACAAGATGAAACATCAGAGGAAAGGATGGGCATGTGTTCCCAAGGGGGAGGAAAGTGCCCAGGAATAAAACCCATCAGATACCTGAGAGTCACCTGACTGGCATCCTAGTGCTGCCAGTCCTGGGATATTAAAAGTCTATTCAGGAAAAAAAGATCCACTGCCTTGGCTTATGGCATATGGGAGGAACATTGAACTCGAGATTACCTAGCCAAAATATGTTGGGTGGGCCAAAATATGTTGGGTGGGAGCCTGAGAAGGGGAGTCTGTGGAGAGGCAACAGAGGAAAACTGTCATGAGGGGTCATATGGAGGATTCAAATTCTCATGGCATGATTGATCTAGCCTGGCACAATCCCAGAGTAGACCCAGAGAGTTCTGAGTCTATTCAGTCTTATCCCTCTCCTCTTGTACCCTTATCTTAGACCCACTAAATTGAAGCTAAATTACACATCCAGTAATAAACTATCTAAAATTATGAACATTACCCTTAATAGTAGGTAAAAAGTAATGGGCAAATCACCTAACTGCTATCTGTCTCAGTTTCACCAACTATAAAATGAGAATAATCATAGTTCCTATTTCCCAGATTGTTATGAGGATAAAATAAGGTATCTGTAAAGCAATGTGAATGGAAATAATTAAAAGAACAACACAAAATGGAATTCAGTGAAAATACACTGATCACCTCAAAAAAGAGGTATAATAAGGGACCTTCTTTATGGAAGTGAGGGATTTTTTTTTTTTTATGAAAGTGAGGTGCTAAGCTGATTTTCTCTCCCTCCTCTTTATTCTTCTCTGGTAGAGAAAGCAGAAAGGAAGACATAGATGAAAATAAAAAAAAGGCAGTAAAAATTTACTCTAAAAAGAGTTGGCACTGATTGAATACTTAAATGTGACACTGATTTTAAGAACTTACAGAAATAATAATAACATTTATATAACAGCTTTCAGATTTCAAAATATCTCATTTTTTATAGATATCTTATCCTCATAACAATCCTGGGAGATAGGTACTATGATTATCCTCACTTTTACAGTTGACAAAACTGATGAAACAGATAGTAGTTAGGTGATTTGCCCATGATAGCACAGCTAATAAATATCAGCAGCTGAATTTAAACTGAGGACTACTGACTCCATTACTCACTCTATCAGTGACACTACCCAGTCCCAGACATGTAACACACTAATAGCTTAGAATACCAGGATAGTGATAACTAACATTTGTATAGTGATTTAATGTTTTTGGAGTACCCTACTGACATTATCTTTTTTGAGCCTCATAACAGCCCTATCAGGTAGGTATTTACAGGTCCATTTTATAAATAAGGCAACTAAGACTGAGAATGGTTAGTTAACTTGCTCTTAGTAGAGCTCTTAGCTATAAGCCTCTGAGGCATAATTGAAATCCAGATCCTCCTGACTCTGTGTCCAATATTCCTAAGCCATGCTTGATGTACACATTTGACAAAAAATCTTAGAGTAGAAAAGTAAGGTCTATGAAATCTGAGCAACCCAGATTCTGATTCTAAAAGATGAGCTCATAGACTTAATTTTTAGAGAGAGACAAGACCTTGGAGATCACAAGATCATGGAGAGAAAGAGTGAAGTTGTTGTGAAGAGCAAGTAAGATCATAACTGTAAAATGCTTAGCATAATGTCTGGAACCAGTCCTACATAAAAGTTATTATTACCAAAAGTCTGGGAGTTGAACTCTAATTTTGGGATTTGTTCATGAGGCCAAAAGCTGAGGCCCTAAATAGTAGGAATTGTTGTGTGTGGGAGCACTGTAAATTATCTTCACCTGGTGTTCTTGAGCACCAGAGCTTTGTTTTATTAAGTGCCATGGGAGTTCGAGTGGATTAGAGACTGGGGAGGTATTTAAGCACTAGTATTTGGTTCAATAAATGGAGACCTTGGTGTATAGGGAGAAACTTGTCTTCCCTGTCTCCTGCCTCTTCAATACTCACCTGGGGAAAGATTGAGGGAGTCCAGAAAGGGACTCAACATATGGCACCTAAACAGGGACAGGAAGGCGGAGTTATCTGAGTGAAGACTGGGATAAGGACCAGCAGATATAAGCAAGGAAAAATTCCAGACCACATCCAAAAGACTTTGGAGCAGGTAAACTTTCCATGAGGCTAATGTTAAGGAAGTTGGTACAAGGAGGTGTGGAGGAAATTGCAGATAAAGAGAAAGTATATTCACATCCATAGCCTGAGGCAGAAGAAATAAAGAAATATTATCAAGAAAAGCCTAGGATCAGCCCTACAGCACCTAGGGAAGAGACTTCAGCAGTACAAAAAGTCATTGAAAAAGCTAAGATCAGGGAGATAGTTTGATGGATCTAGGAGCTGAGTTTCAGTCATATCCTGTTATTGAGGAGCTAGATCCTTTTAATCCAGGAAACCTTAGGCAAAGACATAAGCCACTAGATATAAAAGTAGTCAGAGATTTAAAGAAGGCAGTGGGGGAATACAGGCCAAGATCACCTTTTGTCCAGCTACAATTGGATACTCTTGCATACTCCATATTAATACTTAATGATTGGAAGCAGATAGAGCGTGTTTGTTGCCTGGACAACCTGTTTTTTGGATAATGGAGTTTATAGAATAATGTAGACAGATGGCTTTGAGGCATGCACAAGGTCCCAATGCCACCACATATTATGAACAATTAAGTGGCACAGGCCAATTTTTCAACAATGCAGACCAACTAAGAAAGAACCATTTGTACTTATTAGACAAAGAAATGATGAAGCTTTTGTAGATTTCTTTGCCCAATTGCAGGAGGCAGTAGGAAGAACTTTAGGAGATATAGCAGGAATAGATGTATTAATAAAACAATTAGCCTGGGCTAATGCAAATGCTGATTGTCAGAAGGCAATGATTGGCTTAAGAAAGGATGCTACTAGTGAGGAAGTGCTTCAAAGACATGACAGAGTAGAGTCTCAAGTGTATCATACAGAATTAATGTCAGATGTATTTGCTAATATGCACAAGAGAAATAAAGAGAAATGGAACTTGCTTTGCTGGTGGAAAACCTGGACATTTAAAGAAAGATTGTTGGAGTGCCCAAGGAGATAAACCCAGAAAGGTCAGGGCACATCATCCTAAAACTCCATGCCCAAAGTGTGAAAAGGCAGGACACGGCATCAGAATGTAGAAAAGGAAATTTAAATGGGGAAAGGAGCCCTTCCCCTGGGCCCCCACCCCCAAAACAATCATGGGGTATGGCAGTTTAGGACTAGAAGGGGATGGAATGGAAAAACCAGTATGTAGCTTTGGCAGCAAGCCAACCCATATCAAACTATTGATCAAAAGTGCCAGGAAATTTAGGATGCCTCCACATGCTTCTCCTGAAATACCTATTTACCCTTTACAATTAACAGCTGAGGAGTTTGTAATCATTTTGGCTCCACCTAATCAGAGTGAGTATTCACATTATACTTTTAGTAAAGCACTTGAGTGGGGAAATTTTCTTTATTGCAATAATGAATGCTAATGATGATGATAGCTACATAAATGAGAACCAATGCATAACCCAGTTACATGTTTTTTCAAGATCTGGTATAAATAGGAAGGAAAGTGAGTTGAAAAGGGGGGCCAAAACAGAGAAACCACAATGAAATTATGTTTACAACTATGATTTCTTCAGAAAAACCTGTTTGTGTTATCCAAGTAGAAGGAATTGCTTTCCTAGGCTTGTTTGATACTGGGGCAGATTGGACTGTGTTCCCCACACAGAACTGACCACAAGCTTGGCCTAAACAGACTACCTATACTAACCTAGTAGGCATTGGAGGTAGACAGGAAACAGAAATTTCTTGTCAACCCTTGAAATGGAGAAAAGAAGAAAAAGCAGAGACTATTACTCCTTACTTAGTTGAAGGACTCCCTTCAATATTATGGGGAAGAGATTTATTATTTCAATTAGGGGCTAGAATTAGCACAGATTATCTGATTGGGGCTGCTGTTGAGTTGGGAAGTGGAGTCTCCAAGGCAGCACCACAGGGGGACTGAGCTTCCTCAAGCAGCAGTCCACCATTGAGAGCCAGCGCCATGAATAGAATTTGGAGAACCTGCCTTCTGCTCTTTTTGGCTGCTGCTTCCTGCCTGAATGCACTGTGTGTGTTAAGCACTACCTTGATGCAGGCCCTAATGCCGACTCTGATGCAGACTCTGATGCTATGAATTTCTCTTCAGAACTAGTTTCACTTTCCAGCCTACAGCTGGGCCACCTCAGCCATTGTTCTGGCACCAGAGGGCTGTGAATTGAACACTAATTACACTTCCTTTGTTGAGAGCAAAAATGTGACATGCTATGGGACAGTTTGTAATGGTATTGACTAGTGTTTTGAAAATGCAAACAACTCCAAATTGTACTGTTGTCAACAACTCAAGTAATTGAAAATGCTTTCTCTCATTCTCTGTTGATCCTACCCTCTGAAGACAGAGGGGTAAGGGAGGAGGGAAATCTTCCTTTTTGGAACGTTGAAACTCAAGCTTGTGTCTCAGATAGAATTCAGGCTTTGCTTCAAGGACAAGACCCCTCTAAAAACTTATTCTAGAATGCCCTCTTCCTGGTTCAGGGAGGAAGTGGTGATGGGGGTTGGACATGACTATGTTTTTCAATAAGTTATTGATTGGGAAGCTTCATGGTTCAATTAGTTAAGAAAAGGGGAAGCAGATTTTTTTCTGGGACTGGGAAATTTAGATTTTTATCTTTTGAATGAAGCCTGTGCCAATGGCTAATATTTTGGTGTTATGGGTATATATGTGTATTTAAACATCTATAGGACATTTTATATTTCTCTACTGGCCTGGAGAGGTGGGAAAATGTTTCTATATTCTGAGATCTGGTACTGGCTAGGTTATCAATCTCAGTTTGGTAAATATGATAGAAAAGAGTTGCTTCTGTGTTTGTGTTAGTGTCTAAACTCCTATGTGATTCAGATCTGAAATAGTTAAATGTTGCCTGAGTTAACATTACTTCTTTTAGTTAGGGTTTTGAATTTGATTGCTTTGAAAGGTTTTTTGTTGGCAAAAGAAAAAACTTTGTAACCTTTGTCTGTAAATTGAGGATAAAATGTATTTCAAGGAATTTAGGAATATTGGTTTTTACCAATGACATTTGTTTATTTTTGAACTTTTGTTTACAATTTATGTGGCATTCATTGTGTAATAATTTTTTAAAAAAAAGACAAGAAGGGGGATATGTCAGGGACTGTTTTGTGTGTGGGAGCACTGTAAATTATCTTTACCTGGTGTCCTTGAGCAACAGAGCCTTATTTTACCAAGCGCCACAGGATCGGATTAGAGACTGGGGAGATATTTAAGCACTGGTATTTGGTTCAATAAACAGAGACTTTGGTGTATAGAGAGAAAAGAGGGTGAACAAATGTACATTTCATATATATATATATATATATATATATATATATATATATAAAGAGAGAGAGAGAAAATGTATATATTATATGTATACATAATTTTTTGTAAATCTAAAAGCCATTATAAAAATCAAGTGTTATTAATAATAATAAAGCTCATTGAATTGAAAATAAAATTTAAAGGATATTAGGTCAGGCATCTGGGTGGCACAGAGGATAGAGCACTGACCCTGGAGTCTGGAGGACTTGAGTTCAAATTTAGTCTCAGATACTTACTAGCTATGTGACCTCGAGCAAGTCACAACCTCAATTGCCTCCAAAAGAAAAAATAAAAAGGATGGAAATGAGAACAAAAAGAAGTAAGTGAGCATAGAAAGGGAAGGAAGGAAGGAAGGAAGGATAGAGGATATGTAATGTTGCTCTTTTGGGATTCCTGGGACCAAATGACACCCATAGGAATATCCCAGGGAAACCTATTAAAGCAAATGTTTTTTAATCAGAAGCAATCTAAGCATTAAAATTCATATAATTCCACAAATTACATCTTCCAAAATTTTTCTCAATAATATTTCATATCAAATTTTGAGAAGCCTGTGAATCTAGAAGACTTCTGATACATACATGGTCTGTCACCAGAAGAGAACTGCTATAGCTATCCTATACATATAGATTCTTCTGTCTTCTGGAATATAGACCTAGCAGTGATGTCACTAGGTCAAAGGGTAGGCAAGGTTCTATAATCCTTGGAACATAGTTCCAAGTTGCTCTTCAGAATTGCTGAATTATTTCATAACTCCTCCAAAAGTGTGTCAGTGTCTCAGTTCATTGCAGGTGCTGCTGATCTGGGTAAATAAAGGAAGTTTCCTCAATGGCATAATGAAATCATAGTCATCCTCCCCTAAACAAATCCTCCCTCTCCATTTTTTTTTTTGTTCCAGGAACTTCAAAGTCAGTAACTTGGTCATTTCAAGGTAGTAGATTGAAGGTCAGAGATTCAGTGTCCTCATCTGTACAATGAAGGAGTTTAGCCTAGATGGTACTGAGAACCCTTCCACATCTAATCTAAGATCTTATTATTAGTTAACATTATAAGCCAGCACTTAATTAGTGCTCTGAGATTTGCAAAGTTCATTGTAAACATCTCACTTTATTCTGTAAATCAGACTCAAAAAAATCCACCGATCTGAGCTTGATTGAGTTGGGGATAGTGTGCCTTGAGTAAGTGTGGAGGTTCTTTCTGAGATTATGAATTGCACAAGAGATATCAATCTAAATTGCTGGAAGGAGTGTCCTTATTAGGAGTTCAACAGTAGTTGAATCATACCAGTGAAAAACCAGACTAGACAAAACAAAAGAAAACAAGAACTATATTCTGTTTAGGAAAGAAAGTGAGAAAAACTGGGAGGTATGATCTAGGATGGAAGGAGAAACTGGCTAATTAACTTTTCTAATATGTTCAAGTCATAATTATGGAACCCTTTAAAGCTGGCTCTCTGGACTCCTTGCACAAAGAGGAAATGTTGGGGGAAGGGAACTGCTTTTCTTTTACCGGGAAGGTAAATAACTGGGTCCTCTCTTTTTTCTTTGAAAACTTCTGTGATTTACAAAGGAAAAAAAATTAGACAGGGACTTCAGCTTGGCTGGGTGGAGAAGAAGGTAGAGATATTTGTATGGTATTGTGAAAACATAGGTTTAGAGCTATGTTCTGTGGTCCCACACTCTCAATTTACATGTGAGGAAACTGCCCAAGGAGTTAGCATCAGAGATGGAATCTGAAGGCAATTACTCAGACTTCAGAAGCAAAGATCTTTCCACTGAATCTCAAAGCCCTCCCTGATGGCATTCAAAACTGTAATTTTGTAAAGGCCCAAATCTGAAGATTTCTCCAGGAAGCAGGGGATAGGCAATTAAATGAATGACAAAGACCTGCTTGCTTTCCTCTTTTTCACTTTCCTAGCACTCAGAATACAGCCCCACTTGATGCTAATTCAATACTAAACATTAGAGATCCCCCTAGCGACCAAAGTCAGGAATCACGTCAGACTTAGGTGAGACAAGGGCTTCTGCCCCAAATGTGTGTTTTACTTGTTTGTTTTTTCTTCCAGTACTGAATCACCAAATCAGAGGGGATAGCAGGTAAGGCCGAGCTGAGCCTCATCTCTGATTCCGTACTGTATGTACCAGATAGATGCACTCAACTCTTCAAAATTAGAGGTGAGGTTCAGGTCCATCTTACCTGCCCTCTTCATTCCACATCCCTGCATATACTTAACCCTCATGATATCCTTTGTCCTATTTGAGTAAGGAAGACTACCACCACCACCAACAACAACAATATGACAGTGTATGAATTTATTACAGTTATGAACTGACCAATGGCTACTAGCAGTATACTTGTGGTAATCAATTACACAATAATATTGAAAATGATTACACTTTTAATTCATATGTGCTAAGATAGTATTTCTGATAAAGGACTCATTTCTAAAATACATAGAGAACTGAGTCAAATTTATAAGAAAAAATATTCTCCATTTGATAAATGGTCAAAGGATATGAATAGGCAGTTTTCAGATGAAGCAATTAAAACTCTATAGTCATATGAAAAAATAGTACAAATCATTATTAGAGAAATATAGATTAAAATAACTCTGAGGTACCACATCATACCTATCAGACTGGCTAAAATGACAAAAAGGGAAAATGAGCGGGGCAGCTAGGTGGCGTAGTGGATAAAGCACCGGCCCTGGAGTCAGGAGTACTTGGGTTCAAATGAGGTCTCAGACACTTAATAATTACCTAGCTGTGTGGCCTTGGGCAAACCACTTAACCCCATTTGCCTTGCAAAAACCTATTAAAAAAACAAAAAGAACTGATGCTGAGTGAAATGATCAGAACCAGGAGAACATTGTACATGCTAACAGCAATATTATGAGATGATCAACTATGATGAACTCAATTCCTCTCAGCAGTTCAGTATTCAAGTATAATCCTGAGAGAGATGTTAAGGAAAATGCCATCCACATTCTGAGATTTATATTCATATACATATTCTGAATGCAGAATAAAGCATTCTATTTTCATTTTTTTAAAACTTCTTTCTATTTCCCCCCTTAATTCTAATTCATTTTTCACCACATGACTAATATAGAAATATGTTAAACATGATTGCACATGTATAATCTATATCAGATTGTTTGCTACCATGGGGGGGTTAGAAGGGAGGGTGGTAGAAAAATGTGAAATTTAAAAGTTTGTAAAAGGAAAAGTTTGCATGTAGTTGGAGAAATTTTTTTTTGGAGTCATTAAAAATAAATTTAATTCAAATGTGTTAATTAGGAATTTTTTTTTCTCCTGACAATTCATGGAATCCATAATCTTTAGGGTTAGAAGGGCACATTTGGCCTTTGGGCCCTATGTTGGACATTCTTACTCTAGGATTCTTTTATCATTGTTCATCAACTTTTGTTGAAGTATACTAGGCAAATAGTGTGACTGAACATTCTCTTCCTCTCCTATCCACTCTCATCTTTTATCTAGGTTATAGTTCTAATTGTCCTTGTACCTTTCATCCTTAATCTGCTTATTTAGCGCTGTTTCTGATGACTGAAATCCTTTCCCAAAAAAATATCTTGTCCCACACAGAAATGTATGAACCAACACTTGCCCTCATGGATATTATTGTCTGTTTAAGGAAATAAGTTATAAATATAAAAAAGAAAAAAATTGGCCTTTAAGGACTGGTCATTTTCTCTGAGGGTAACTCCTTCCAAAATCATAGATTACATCTGCCTTGGTAGATAGTTTAATAACTTGCTGTGGCCCCAAAATATGTAATGTCTACCCTTTGGTGAGCCTCTGCACTTTGCTGTGATGGTTGTATTATGACTAACTATATCTGCATCAAACTTGAAGCCTTTCTTTACTTTTTAAAATTCAATTTTATTTCATTTTCACTGTTTAATTTTCTTCCTTTCACCTCTCCTCTCTTACCTATAAGAAAACAGGTAAGAAAAACAAAACCTCTAATAAATATAGTCAAGCCAAACAGTCTTATTAGTCATGTCCAAAAAAAGGGAAGAAAGAATAGAAAATATACTCAGTGTGGCTTCTGAGTTCATCAGTTCTATCTGGAACTTGAATCCACATGGAATTGTGGTTGGTCATTATGTTGATCAGAGTTTCTATGTCTTCAAAATTACAATCTTGAAGCTTTTCCAGCTAGGTGGAACTTTTGATAAACATGAATATATTTCAAAATACCATGACAATGTAGCAGAAGAGGTCAAGAATGGTCAATATCAAGGGTCAAATGACTGAAATGATTATAATGGGGATGTGACTATAGATCAGTTTGATGGAGCAATGGTTAAATTTGGGTAAATTTGAAAAAGTAGAGTTAATTTTCCTATACCCTATTTAGTAAGAAGAGCTACATATCTGCTGGTCATAAAGTCACAATTTCTTCCATCCTCAGTATATTGACTTGGTCTAAGACTAGGGGACTTGATCACTGTTTTTGGTGCCCATCACAGTTTAGTGCCTGGTAGGGGCCTTCTTGGTTAAAGTTCTTGAATATGTCTTCTTGTTCTTTCAGCACTCCTTATTCCTTGATGTTGACTTTTTTCTCCATCTTTCATAGTTTCCCATTGCTATTATAATGTTTCTTGGCTGTCTGAAGCTCTCCATTAGACTTTACAGTGGTCAAGACAATATTCTTGCTTTTAACTTTTTTCTAGCTAAACCTGCTCTCCTGACCTGGGGAGATAGCTCTGGGGTACTCTTTTCATCATCTCAGCACCTGAATATGCTGCTTATTCATAAAGCTAGCAGTGCTCCTTAGACCTGAACTCTGCACATGGAAAATGTTCAGTGTTCTTGACTCATTTGGTTGGTTAAACAAAAAGGAAAGGGGTAGCTAGGTGGTGTAGTGGATAAAGCACTGGCCCTGGAGTCAGGAGTACCTGGGTTCAAATCCAGTCTCATACACTTAATAATTACCTAGCTGTGTGGCCTTGGGCAAGCCACTTAACCCCATTTGCCTTGCAAAAAAAAAAACAACCTAAAAAAACAAAAAAGGAAAGAACATGATAACTCTATTAGAAAAGCAGAAAGGATGGGGCTCTAAGTTTTCTGAGTGGTTTTATAATGATAGATGGCATTCTCATTGAGAAAGTAATCTACCAATGGTATTTAATCCTCAAACTTCCCCAATTTTGTCTACTTTCTCTTCTGCCCTTGAGGAAGAAGTGTCTCTTCTTTTTTCCAAGACTTAACCTGTGTTTTAGGCCATTGGTTTTCATGTATGTGCCCTACAAGTCCCCTTGCTAGAGTCTCAGTTTCCTTTTAGCTCCTCTTCTCTTATGTGAATTCTTCCTCCCTCCTTTCCCCCAACACAGGTAGTATGATGACTACTGCCTATGCTTATTTAGTATCTACTTTTCTCCTTACTTCCAGTCAAATTTATTCCTTATTAGCAATCTTGTTGGATAATTAATAATAAAATTTCTTACATTAAGAGGTTAATTAAGATTTTTGGGCAACCTCTTAAGAGATTCCTTTTTTTTTTTTTGCCAGGACAATGTATGAAATGTAAACATTGATGGTGGATTTCAGGCATTATTAGGAACAGATGATGATGTTTGTCCTTCATTCTAGAAGACCATAACAGGGAGGTGATGCCATGACAATTGGATTTGAGTCAGGGGTGCTGTGCTAAGTCACCAGCCTCACTTTCTCCTCAGAGCTATCTGGGTCCAGTGGTCAGCTATGGATCAGGACAATGAGATAACACTGGATGTGAGCAATCAGGGTTAAGTGACTTACCCAAGGTTACACAGCTTATAAGCTTCTGAGGTTGGATTTGAACTCAGGTCCTCCTGACTTCAGGCCAGCATTCTACTTGCTCCTTAGCAATAGAAAGGAAGGAAACTACAGTTGGAAACCTCATTTGGCACTCACAAAATCATTCAATGGAGATAACTGTTTTATTTAATCTGTGAATAAAACTCTGGCTTTTTAGTAAGCAAAAGACTTTTACTATCTAGAAATGGAGGTTACTGTTAAACATTGATATATATATATATATATATATATGTATATACACACACAAATATTTAGCAATCATTAATGTTCAGAGCACTGTGCTAGGAGAAAATATAAAATTTGGATAAGATATGGTCTCAGATGTAGTTTGTAGTCTGCTCTTGAGAGAAAATGGGGAATATGGATATGTTAGACTTACCTCTAACATTTACATGCTATGTGTTCATGGGCAAGTAATTTAAACAAGGAGCCTATTTCCTCATTTCTTCATAGAGACTATATATATTATATAGTTATTGAGAATGTAGCTGTTGATTTGTTTCTTGGGTTTGATTCTGCCCCACGAAGAGTCCTGACTCCGACTTAGGAATGTAGGTTTTAGAAAGAAAATAGAAATTTATTATAGGAAGTTACAGCATATTCCAATATGATAGAAAAGTTAGAGTTTAAAGAGAAAATCACAAGGGTTGCTGATTGAATTGACCAGAGCAGCTGGCCAGGATTCAGCAGGAGAGTGAAAGGTAAAAGGGATATAGCCCCTCCCTCCTTATCCTTAAATTCTCTCCCAGTCCATGGGAGGGGGTGGTGACCTGGGAATGACCCGAGTCCCTTGTAGGAGAGTTTGCCTTTTGGGGAAGGATATCTTTTGGGGCCTGTGCTTCCTGGCAGCCCTACCAAAAAACAATGCAATCCAAATCAGGTTGAAGGTCAGGCCCTCAGATGTGGAAGGACAAGGAAGATTCCCTTTACAATGCAAAAAACTGATGTCATCACTCCCATGACCAGTTTTCTCTGCATCACATCCCTACTCTAATTATTTTTTTTTTTTTAGGTTTTTGCAAGGCAAATGGGGTTAAGTAGCTTGCCCAAGGCCACACAGGTAATTATTAAGTGTCTGAGATTGGATTTGAACCCAGGTCCTCCTGACTCCAGGGCTGGTGCTTTATCCACTGCGCCACCTAGCTGCCTGTCCCCACTCTATTAAGGACCCAGATTCTTCTGGGGAATTGGGATGGTCTGTCTTCTGGAACTTCTTCAAAGCTGAGAAGGGGCATTTCAGTCTCCCTACCTAACCTAACCTATTAGGGCCCCATTTGGAGAGGGAATATTCTGCAGATAAAACTTGATTGAAGTAGCATCCAAGGGGTGTGGGCAATCAGGGTCAGAGAGAGATGGATGTTCTGCCGAGGTCATTAGCTGTAGAGGATGATGTTTGATCAAGGTCACTAGCTGTAGGTATGTTGCTTGAATCCTAGAGGAGACAAATTTGACAAGGTGTTTAAGTAGGCAAGGGCCAAAAAGAAGCAGAAGAACAATTATTATAAGTGGAACAATCAAGGGACTCAGCAAGGAGAGTAACCAGGAGCCCCAAGAAGATCCAGAGGAAGGGGAGCTCAAGGTGGAATGGAGATCTTGTGTCCAAGATGCCTCTTGTAGTATTTTCTTGGTATGGAGTTCCACCTTATAGGATTTGTTAACATACATGCAAGCAAGAGGTATTGGCTAGAGCACAAATACCAACTGAAAATTCAAGGAGATAATCAAGAGCAATATGATTATCTAGAACCATATTGGCTAAAGAGTTAAGGGACTTGAATATCAGAGAGGGCCTGGGATGTCTCATTAGCAATTTGTGAGATGGTAAGTGTAAGATTAGAAAGTATGGCCTTATGTTTTAAATGACCATACCAGGGGAGCAGATACTCAGATCCCTTGAATAGGTACCAAAGGATGTTTTCTCAAAATCCACATTTGGCATGGGGATGTGTATTTCTTGTGTTATTGTATATCAACATGAGGGAGTATATGACCAAGTGTACACTGACCCAGAGGCCACTAGGGGGAGAGACAGGGATAGCTGAGCAAACCTGCAAGGGGTGTAAGGTCTTAAATCAATCCAAACACAAAGGAAGATAGTTCCTGCAGGGGCACAAAGAGACCGTGTTGTCTGATTCATCAGAGCTCTTATCCTGACGGCTTGTGGGAGGGTTGTGTTACAGGTATCTGGGAGTGGTCCAGGCATATGCTCAATAGCATTGTAAGCCTGGAGGGTGTTTTAGTGAGTGCTGGGGAAGGATAAAAGTCTAATGCAAGTTCCATTCAGGAGATGGAGCATCTCACTTGCAGAAGAGATAGAATCACCCATTTCTTCTCCAGCCCAGGAACAAGGGTCTCAGGCTGTTAGATTTAAGAGAAGATGGGCATTAATTATACCAGGGAGATCCGGAGCTGATCTCTGATAAGTGAGCTGCCATGCAGGTTTTTCTGAGGATAAGGGGAGAGCAAAAGGAGTTACCGAGTGTGTTTGTTGTGGATGACAGTGACATACCCAGCAATCTCAAGCCCCACCCTGTACTATAGAGTTTCCAATTTTAACCAGAGCATTCCAATTATGAAGAATCTGACTTAACCCTAAGGCAGGAGAGATAGGAGCAAAAAGACCAAAGATAATTAGTAATAACATAATGTGTTTGATTTAAGGACAGTGAGTGAGGATGAGAATAAGAATATGCTCAGTTAAATGGAGTGCAAAGTATCCACAGACACTTATCTCCAAAGTTCCTCAGGATGTTTTCTTAAACAGGTACTTCAAGTCTTCCAGTGGCTCACAAGAGTATGTGGTGTCACCTGGAGAAGCTGGGGGAGGGACAGGTTTAATCCTAGAGAGGTCAGTCCAGCTAGGGAGATCTTCAATTTCACTGCTGTTGGGATAGAGAGAATAACTCAATATGGTCCCTTCCATTTCACCCACCGTGGATTTGTTCCCTGAGTTTCTAGGACTTTAAATATACCATATGCCCTGGACATGCAGGTGAGACTTCCCTAGAGCCATTATCTTCAGCTTTGGGCAGATGCTTGTTAGCATACGCAGAGAGAGCTGTTCTAACAGTACCTATTTGTGTGGCAAACTATATAACTAGGTGTTGCTCTGGGTCCACAAAATATCTGATGTCAGAAATGGTCTGCTATATAACAGCTCAAAAGAGCTAGGCTTAATGTTTTCCCATGGAGCAATATGAACTCTCAACAATCCTTTTGGAAGAAGAGTTATCCAGTCTCCCTTGGTCTCTTGGCACAGTTTAGCTAAGGTGCACTTGAGAGTGCCATTCATCTTTTTTTAGCTTTCCTGATGCTTGAGGACACCAAGCTGAATGAAGAAAGTATGTGATGTTCAAGGCTCTAGCTACTCCTTGAGTTATCAGAGAGACAAAAGCAGGGCTATTATCACTCTACAAAGATCACGGCAGGCTGAAGCATGGAATTATCTCCTTCAAAAGGACTTTGGAGACTTCCTGGGCTCTCAGTTCTACAAGGCCACGCCTTCTCCCAGGAGGTGAAGGTGTCCACCAAGACAAGGAGGAACTTAAAGGCTTGACAAGGGGGCATATGGGTGAAGTCAATTTGCCAGTCTTCCCCAGGATAGGTACCTCTCCTTTGTACAAGTTTTAAAAGTGTAGACTTAATCCCACCCTTGGGATTTACTTGAGCACAAATGGAGCAAGCTCTGCAGACTTGGCTGATAGGCTCCCTTAACTTGTGGCTGTAAAAACAGATGTTATTAGAGAATAAAGGGTATCTCTTCCCAAGTGAGTGGCCTGGTGTAATCCAAAGAGGAGTTTCCACGGACTCTCTTCTGGGATGAGAAGTTGGCCTGAGGGTGCTTGATACCACCCAGAGGGAGAGTATAACCCCTATCCTTGGCTAAAAGCTTGTTCCTGAGGGCTATAGGAAGGGGAGAAGGATTCAGGTAACTGTGGAATTAAAGAAGTCAATGTCATAGGCTGACAGGCTGCTTGCTTGGCCACTGCATCAATCAGCCTATTCCCCACAATGATCTGCGTTTACTTGTCTGATGACCTTTGCAAAATATTACTGCTACCTCTTGGGGTTTTTGAACAGCTCTTAGAAGATTTAGGATTTCCTAACTGTTCTTAATAGGGTAGGTTTTTTTGTTTTTTTTTTTTTTTGCTGTGAGATAACCCCTCTCTTTCCAAATAGCTACATGTACATGTAAGATTAGAAAGGCATACATTTAATCAGTAAAAATATTTAATCTTTTGTTTTTTCCTAATTCTAGAGCGGTAGTGAATGCAATCAACTCAGCTTTCTGAGCAGAAGACCCAGGTGAGAGAGGTTTAGCTTCTATAGTATCATGGAGGCTGACAACAGCATATACTGATTTTCTCTCACCCTTTAAAATAAAACTTGATCCATCTGTATCCCATTCCTTTTCTGGGTTAGTAAGGAGGATGTCCTTTAAATCAGGTTGACTCGAATACAGAGTCTAAGGTCTCACAGTCACGAATTAAACTACCAGTTGATAGATTTTCTAGGAGCTGAGTTGCCGGGTTAAGGCTGTGGCAGACCCTGAGAGTTACATCAGGTGTGCCTAATAGAAGGGCCTGGTACTTAGTGAGCCTATCACCTGAGAACAAATAATAGCCTTTTGCCTCCAAATACTCTGTACTCTGTGAGGTGTAAAGACCTCCAGAGGTTTGTTTAGAGTGAGGTACTGGGGCTGCAACTACTCGAAGAAAGATATGCTGGCCATCTCAGAGCTACTTGATCACTCTGCTTTGAGAAATCAGTCACAGTTCTCAAATCTGGCCTCATTGTCTGAGAACTCCTAAAGCCTGAGCTCTCTTCTCATCTACATACAAAGTGAAGGGCTTATCTAGGTTTGGCAATGCTAGTGCTGGAGAAGAGGTTAGTTTATATTTTAAGGTCTCAAAAGATTTTATTTGATCTGGACCCCAATCTAAGGGCAGATTGTCAGGGCCCTCTATTGCATTATGAAGAGGCTTAGCTATTCCACCAAAATTTGGTATCCAGATTCTACAAAACCTACAGATACCCCAAAAAGTACGTACCTCCTTCTTAGTAACTGGAGGAGGGATGGATAGAATTGCTTGTTTTCTCTCTGTGGTGAGAGAATGAGAGTTTGGGGTGAGCTCATGGCCCAGAGATTTAATGGTTTGAGAGACTATTTGAACTTTGTTCATGGAGACTCTATATCTTCTTGCTCCTATGAAATTTAGAGTTTGGGAAGCAACTTTCGAAGCAGATTCTACAAATCAAAATATCAACATATTGGATTATGGTGCTGTCATCTATCCTTAAGTCTCATAGATCTTTTCCTAATGCCTGATCAAAAAGATGGGGACTGTCCCTGAATCCTTGTGGGAGTACAGTCCACATCAGTTGCTCTGGAGGTAATCTCTCAAGAGGTGTCCACCCAAAAGCAAAAATATTTTGGGAATCTTTGTGAAGGGGGATACAAAAGAATGGATTCCAAGGTGGAAAAACCACTGAATATTCCCTGGTATTTGAGTGAAAATTGTGTAAGGATTTGGAACAATGGGGTGTATTGGGCTTACTGCTTCATTTATAACTCTCAGATCTCGTATTAAGCGAAATTCTCCATCAGACTTCTTAATTCTAAATATTGGACTATTATAAGGAGAATGACAGGGCACTAGAAAGCCATATTGCAGAAATTTGTCAGTAAAAGACTGTAATTCCCTCTCTTATTTCAGGTTTAAGAGGATATTGAGGCCTATAAGGGAAAGAATTCAGGTTCTTAAGGCAGATTGACACTCGAGTGGCATGGATTGCTCTTCCTGGTACACTTATATTCCAAATCTCAGGATCTACCTCTTCCCAGACTTCTGAGGGAATGAAGGTTTTTAGAAAGAAAATAGATTTATGGGGGTAGCTAGGTGTCGCATTGGATAAAGCACCGGCTCTGGAGTCAGGAGTACCTGGGTTCAAATCCGGTCTCAGACACTTAATTACCTAAGTTGTGTGGCCTTGGGCAAGCCACTTTTAACCCCATTTCCTAGCAAAAAACAAAAAACAAAAAAAACCCTAAAAAAAAAGGAAAAAGAAAATAGAGATTTATTAAAGGAAGTTACAGCGTATTCCAAAATGATAGAAAAATTAAAGAGAATTTAAAGAAAAGACCACGTGGATTGCTGATTGAATTGGCCAGGACAGCTGGCCAGGGTTCAGCAGAAGACTGGAAGGTAAAAAGGACCTAGCCTCTCCCTCCTTAAATTCTCTCCTAGAGTCCATGGGAGGAGATGGTGACCTGGAAATGACCCAAATCCCTCATTGGAGATTTTGCCTTTTGGGGAGGGGTCTCTTTTGGGTGGTCTTTCAGGACCTGTGCTCCCTGGCTGCCCCACCAAAAAAACAATGCAATCCAAGTCAGGTTGAAGGTCAGGCCCTCAGGTGTGGAAGGAAGAAGGAAGAAAGATTCATTCCTTTTACAATGCAAACAAAGGATTTATAAAGTTTGTCTCCAACTGATCTTATCACTCCCATGCCCAGTTTTCTCTGCATCGAGAAGAGCAAATGGGATATCTGTAAAGCACTTTGAAAGCTTTAAAGCACTATATCAATGGAAGTTATTATCTAGTATAATAAGACACACATACAAATAACTTATTTCAAAATAGCATGCGAGATTCCTTTCCCTGATTAGTCATTTCTTCTCAGAACAACCTTTTTAAGGAAGGGTCTCCAGATTAGCTTCATTCCTCTCCAACTCTTCTTTCTCCATCATGCCCTTGCATTAGCACCTCCTTTTTTTTAATCAATATTTTATTTTTCCAAATACATGTTATGAACATTTTTCAACTTTCATTTATATGCCTATGTATATTTTAAACTACAAAATTTCCTTCCCATCTCCCTTCCTCTCAGCAGTGAACAGCCAGGTTCATATTGTACATACATATTTGTGTTGAACATGTTTACAGAGTAGTCATTTTTGGTATGAGAAATTAAGATTAAGGGAAAGAAATACATGAGATTTTTAAAATGAATGTAGTATTCATCAGATTCTGAAGGAATTTTTTTTAATTTTCTTCCTCAGGATGAGGATAGCATTGTCCAAAAGGGTTGTCCTAGCTCTCTGAATTGCTGAAAGGAGCTGCTTCCATCAAGGTTGATCATCTTACAATGTTGTTGTTAATGTGTACATTGTTCTCTTGGTTAGGTTCCCTGCACTCAGCTTCTGATCCTGTAATTCATTCTATACCATTTATGGCTACTTATAGAAAAATAGTATTCTATAATGTACTCTAACTTGTTTAACCTTTCCCTAATTGATGGGTATCCCCTCAATTTCCAATTCTTTGCTGTAAGGGGTCAATAGACAGTACGTAGCCATGAGGAGTTCATCCTGAGAGTCATGAGACCGAGGACAACAGGAATGTCCATACCAGAGTGCTCTGAACTCAGGAAGGAGCTCTGGCCCTTCTCTCTGTTTATTCTCTGCGCCTTTCATCCATATCTTGTTGAAGATTCTCCAGAAGGAGCTTTGGTCTTTATCTCTCTGCCTTTCATCCTCATTCTGTTTAAGCCAGGATACACACCTTTTGTGGCATGCCCCTTACTCTTTCACCATGCTTGGAGATGAGGAATGCTGATAACAGGGGGACTAGGCTTATATATACCCTTACTCAACTATGCGAGTTAGAGATGTGGAGAGATGATGTAGAGTCCTGTTAATAAAACCTGTTACGCATCATTCCTGGTTGAACTCTCATTATTGAACACGCGGGTTGTGTCTGGCGCCATGAAGACCTTGGAAAGGTAGGATCCGGCTGCCCAAAAGGAAAAGTCAAAGGATTTTTCAAGTGGTGCCCTGAACAGGGATGGGGATGGGGGATAGGGCAGGATAGGAACTGGGACCCTGTCTAAACAGAAAGACAGGAAGTAGTGAGAGTACCCTGAGAAAAAGGTGGGGAAGATGGGAAATGTGTTACCCGTAATTAAACCAGAAGAACAGGAAGTTTGGGCTCAACAATTATATAAAACTGTAAAGAAGCAAGGAGTAACTATAAATCTTCCAGATTTAAAGAGTTTCATGGAAAGAATTCAGACTGTTTCACCAGGGCTTCAAGATATAGTATTAACCCCTGAAAAATGGAAAATAGTAGAACAGATGACTAGCTACGAACAAGAATGCCCTGATTGTCTTAAAGAACTAGATTTCTTGATAATTAGTATAGTGAAAAATGCTTTTGGGGGGACAGAGTGACCTAAAAGACATTTCTCTATAGAAAGCCAAACAGACAATAAAACTACAAGATAAAAAGGAAATAGAAAAAAGAAATAAAGTTATACAGGAGGATGAAATTTGGCCTCCCCCTCCCCCACCAGCTCCTTCTTATTAGTTTAAGAGAGAATCTTCCCTCACGGCATTCCTGATTCTTCAGGAATTTGCCATTGGTCTGTGCTTGTGGATATGTATTGAGATGGTCAGTTTGGAAAAATCTGTTGCATTTGTGTGATCTGTGCTTGTGCCTCATCTGTCTTTATGTGTTTAGATTGTCTTTTTACTTGTGTGTTCGGGTTCTTCTATTGATTTTCTAGATGGGGAGAAAAGTTCCCCTAAAATTGTCCTTGGATTGCCTCATTCAAATTGCTGCTCTTTGTTATTTTGGCATCTAATGCCCTCACTGGCTCTCCCCTTGAGCCTGCTTTCTGTGAGTAATCTGACCCCCCTCCTCTTGAGCACTTCCAAGAGGGATTTTTTTTTTGTTTATATTTTTAAAAAAGGAATGGATTTTGGTGTTAAATTGACTGAGGCTAAACTACTCATCCTGTTATTTTACTATTATGAGAAGGGCTCCTCCCCACTCCTTGTTTATGTTCCCTTCTCTTTCCCATTCTCCTTGATTCTGTGCTGCTGGGAGTGTTTCCCCCTCCCTCCCACTTTCAGGAGGGAGAGCTACTTCAGGAAGAATTAGTAAAGTAAGTGTTAAAAAGGACCTTATTTTGAAGTTAAAGAAACAGTAAATATTACCAAATATGTCAAGCAAAGAAATCATAGAAAGAAATGCTATTTTAATTTGAAAATAGAAAAAATAAATTTCAGAAAGACAAGAGTCACAGAATCACATTAATCCTAAAGTGTATAATATGGTTACCAAAATACCTGTATAGGGGAAACTAAATAATTAATCTTCTTTCCAGAATGATAGGGCATCATTAGAGCTTCAGGAGTTTATAAATATAGATTCAGATATTGTTAGTTATTATAGAAAATTATGAGACATGTAAGGGTTGAAGAATAGAAGACCACTCCCCCCCATGGTCTCTCTCTATAAAAGTTATTCAGTTTACTCTATTTGAAAAAGGGGGGGGCAGGGAATATTCTAATTAGGCTAAGGGATTTTTGAACGACTGCCTTCTCCAGGATCTTAGGAGTTGTGATCAAGAAATGTTAAATATTAAAACCTTGGAATGAAAAATGCATTGTGAAAAGTGGAATCATTAGGTGTCCTAGTGGATAAAGCACCGGCCTTGGAGTCAGGAGTACCTGGGTTCAAATCCGGTCTCAGACACTTAATAATTACCTAGTTGTGTGGCCTTGGGCAAGCCACTTAACCCCATTTGCCTTGCAAAAAAAAAAAAAAGAAAGAAAAAGTGGAATCATAGCTGTAGTTTATATAGCTGTATAAGGCATGTTACTCTAGTTTGGAATAATATGAATTAAAGTCAAGAAGAGCTAATGAAAAGGAATGGTGGAAAATGTGAGTTGTATAGTTTGAGTAAGAGATTCTGAAAGTACTGGAAAGAAAATCCAGACTTAGAGACAATTGGGGTTTCTTTTGAAACATTTGTTAAGTATGGAAAGTGGTAAAAGTATGTAGACAGAAGGTTTGAGCAGGGTTAACTTCGGAAAATGATCTACAAATCATTATAAGAAAAGAAGAAAGTATAGAACTGTAAGTCTATAGGGAGATATGTGTTTATATGAGGTTGGGGTGATTTAAAATTGCATTAACTTGGTACTTTTTTTGCAATGTTTGGCAATGAATTGATTAGAAAAATAATAAACCCCATAAAGTGAAAAGTTTGACATGAAAGCAATTGCTAGGTAAATGTTAATTTTATTATGTTATTATTGATCCTATAATGTGCTAATCTAAAGATACATGTAAATTGAATTAAGGGGTTTGTAAAGAATATGTTTGAGTCTGGATTCTGATATTTTATGGGCTCTCCAGAGTCACGGGAGTCAGGACAGACTTGTGAGTTAGCTTTAGAACTAAACAAGAGGAAGTTAATATTTTACAGTGATTGGAATGTGGATCATGTGTTTGGGAAGAATCTGGAGTGAGTAATGATAAACAGTAAAGGTAAAGAATTACTACATACACTTTGATATCTCAGATTGTGGGGAATCTCTAATTCCCAGAATATAGAATGTTCTAATATTAAGAAATGTTGGTCAGTAAAGGTAGAAAGTTCTTATAAGTGAGAGCAATGAGAAGTTAGTATTGCACTGATAAAGATAAGAAGAATTTGTAAACTTTTTAGGCTTTTGAAAAGAAAACAATTTAAAACTAATTTGAATATGACTTTTGGAATTTAAGAGAAGTATGAAGAAAATCTTGTAGTCATAAGAAGGGATTTTTGTGGGTTTTTTTTTTTAGGTTTTTGCTAGGCAATGGGGTTAAGTGGCTTGCCCAAGGCCACACAGCTAGGTAATTATTATGTGTCTGAGGCTGGATTTGAACCCAGGTACTCCTGACTCCAGGGCCAGTGCTTTATCCACTGTGCCACCTAGCTGCCCCAAGAAGGGATTTTTTAGCAACAATTGGTCTTAAGAATTTTTTGTATTTTAAAAGTTTTAGGGAATAAAGTATGTCACTGGAATTCCTTACAATCCTACAGGTCAGGCTATAGTGGAACGTGATAACAGAACTATTAAGGCGATCCTCACTAAACAAGAAAGGGGAAGAGGATGTCTATCACAAGGAATTCTAGACAAAGCAATATATACATACATTTTTTTTACAAATTTCTAAATTGGACGATTTGTCTTCAGCCATGAGGCGTTTTATGCAAATTAAGAAACAATTGGAAAGAAAATACTTTACAATAATTCTGAAAATAAATCTATGGTATTGGTAAAGGAGCTCAATGGCTCGTGGTCTGGACCTTATAGAGTATTAATATGGGGTCCAGGTTTTCTTTGTGTTTCCACAGATCATGGACACAAATGGGTTCCTGCAAAAAAGAACAAGAAATGTGGAAACTGAGGAAGAATAGACAAAAGAGAAGGCAAGAGAGGAAGAAAGAATCATGCTCATAAAAGACAATTAAAGATACTCATAAGAACATTTATGATGATGTACTTGTTAACTGTAGGAAAGGCTGATATGACTGATCATTGATGGGCTTTCATTCTATCTCCACCATGTCTGAAAGCACTATCCTGGACAGATACTATGCCAGAATTTATTTTATGTGGAAATCTTTCTTGCACATACGATGAAGGGAGTGTTAAAGAAATAACAAGTAATGAATCCATACAGAACTTTAACAAAACAATGACTTTCATGGGATTGATTAAAGGATTTCCTGTGTGCTTCCAGAAACAAATGGGAGGAATCTGGTTGAGCACTGAATGGAATTACACTAAAAGTATCATACCTGCTGATAGATGGTGTACTCAGATTGTGGATGGAAGGATGTATTTGGGGGATATTGCTGTAAAAACAAATAGGAATTCTATACAAATTGACACCAGAAAATATCACTTATATACATGGAGATTAAATAGTACTGAGATACCTTTGAATGAAACTAAACAATATCAAGGGAACAGGTTAAGGTCTTCTTGTAATTCTATTCTTTCTCATAATTTGTCACTTATGTATCATTATCCTGGTTTCATGACCTTTAAATATTGTCATACTCATCACTGCATCAAAGTACCTTTAGACTTTATGAATTATACAGAATATTTAATATCTTGTCATAATACCACAAGAGACATGCAAGATAGAGGAGCAGTAAACTATCCTCTACTGCTATATATACATGGATCTGGAATAGAGGTAAAAGGGATAGAAAAACTTGTTGCATCGGTTGGGGGACATACTGTGCAAGGAATGCCTGAATTGGTTAATATTGATATAAGGAAAAATATAACTAGTAATATCACTATTAGTGCTAGGGTATACTTGTGTGAGGAATATACATTTTTAATAGAAGGAAAATCTAATATTACATTAACTAAATATTCTGATGGGGTGTTCAATTTAACCTGTATAAATTGTTTAGTAAGGACCTGCATATGCCCTAAATTTGCTGTAGGTAGAAAAGTAACATGACCACATTATGCATTTACTATTGTAAAAACAAAAAATTGGTATAGAATACATAGTGATCATATTTTTAAGACAATTAATGAGAAAATATTACCCTTTCAACAGAGAAACAGAAGATGTATTTCTTGTGTTATTTTGGGCATTACATTACTGGTAGAAGCCATTGTGGCCTCTACAGCCCTTGTTATATCAGTATCTAATATTCAGAATCAAATAGTTGAAGCACAGGGATTACAAGAATTAATGCAAAATGTTTCAGTGGGATTTAAACACCAACTTCAGGCAGATGAGCAATTTTATAAAGCATTTTATCAATTGCAGAAAGGCACTATGTTTTTGGGAGAAGTACAATATTTGGAATTACAACAAAGGTTACAATGTGATTATAGATATAATCAATATTGTTTGACCAAAGCACGATATAATGAATCTCAAGTTGAATGGAATGTTATTAGAGCCCAGCTACATGGATTGAGTATGGAAAATGTTACACTAGAATTGTCAAAATTAGCCCAAATAGCTGATTATATTGACCAGGCAGCAGATTCTGATTTACAACCTAATCAGGTTTCAGATAAACTGATTCAGTTCTTTCATACTCAATCTAGTGGTCTGTTGCATGTATTATCTTATATATTGTTTGGTATTGGACTTTTATTATTTTGCTTCTGTGTGCCCCTTGTGATGCAAGTCCTCATCTCATGCGTAAGAAGGGTTTTGACTGATGTTTTTGTCCATCCTCCGAGACAACCCTTTTCTGGGAATCTATAGGGCGCTTCACGCTTAAACAAGAAAGGGAATTGTAAGGAGTTAATAGAGTACGTGGCCATGAAGAGTTCATCCTGAGAGTCATGAGACCGAGGACAACAGGAATGACCATATCAGAGTGCTCTGAACTCAGGAAGGAGCTCTGGCCCTTCTCTCTGTTTGTTCTCTGCCTTTCATCCCTATCTTGTTGAAGATTCTCAGGAAGGAGCTTTGGTCCTTATCTCTCTGCCTTTCATCCTCATCCTGTTTAAGCCAGGATACATACCTTTTGTGGCATGCCTGTTACTCTTTCACTGTGCCTGGAGATAAGGAATGCTGATAATGGGGGACTAGGTTTATATATACCCTTACTCAACTATGTGAGGTGGAGAGATGTGGAGAGATGATGTAGAGTCCTGTTAATAAAACCTGTTATGCATCTCTCCCGGTTGAACTCTCATTATTGAACATGCGGGTTGTGTCTGGCACCATGAAGACCTTGGAAAGGTAGGATCCGGCTGCCCAAAAGGAAAAGTCAAAGGACTTTTCACTTTGACACTATAAAAAGACTGCTATGAATATTTTGGAACATGTGGATTTTTTTCCATTTTTTATGATTTCTTCTGGATATAGGCCTAGAACTGGAATTGCTGGGTCAAAGGGTATGACCAGTTTTATTGCACTTTGGGCATAGTTCCATATTGCTCTCCAGAAT
The DNA here is from genome assembly GCF_037893015.1 of Macrotis lagotis. NCBI lineage: Eukaryota > Metazoa > Chordata > Mammalia > Peramelemorphia > Peramelidae > Macrotis > Macrotis lagotis. The sequence goes on from NC_133658.1 coordinate 611,336,598, forward strand.
TGTTGGATCAGTTCACAACTCCACCAACAATACATTAATATCCCAATCCTCCCACAACATCGCCAACATTGATCATTTTCCCTTTCTCTCATCTTACCAATCTGATAGTGTGAGGTGATTCCTCAGAATTGTTTTAATTTTCATTTCTCTAATCAACAATGATTTGGAGCATTTTTTCATATGATTATATATATATATATATATATATATATATATATATATATAGCTTAAATTTCTTCATTTGAAAATAATCTTCCTATCCTTTGGCTATTTATCAATTGGGGAATGACTTGCAACCTTTTAAATTTAATGGAGTTCTCTATTTATTTATTTTAGAAATATCAGAGTTGGTCTATTAATTTCTGTGGTGTCACCCTTTATGTCTAAATCCTGTATCTATTTTGACCTTATTTTGGTATAGGGTGTGAGATGTGGGTCTATGACTAGTTTTTACCATACTATTTTCCAGTTTTTCCAAGAATTGTTGTCAAAAGGTGAGTCCTTATCCCAGAAGCTAATGTCTTTGGGTTTGTCAAACAGTAGATTACTATTGTCATTTACCACTGTTTCTTTTGAACCTATCCTAATACACTGATCCATTATTCTATTTCTTAACCAGTACCAGACAGTTTTTGAAGACTGCTGCTTTACAGTATAGTTTTAGATCTAGTAGAGCTAGGCTACCTTCCTATACTTTTTTTATCAGTTCCCTTACTATTCTTGACCTTTTGCTGCTCCAGATGAATTTTGTTACTATTTTTTCTAGCTTGGTAAAATAATTATTTGGTAGTTTGGTTGTTATGGCACTGAACAAATAATTTTATTTATTTATTTTTTTGTTTTCTAATTTTTTAAAAATTTTTATTAAAGATATTATTTGAGTTTTAGTTTTCCCCCAATCTTGCTTCCCTCCCCCCACCCCCACCCCACAGATAGCACTCCGTCAGTCTTTACTTTGTTTCCATGTTGTACCTCGATCCAAATTGGGTGTGATGAGAGAGAAATCATATCCTTAAAGAGAACAGAATTCTCAGAGGTAACCAGATCAAACCATAAGACATCTGTTTTTTTTTTTTTTTTCCGAATTAAAGGGAATAGTCCTTGTACTTTGTTCAAACTCCACAGCTCCTTATCTGGATACAGATAGTACTCTCCTTTGCAGACAGCCAAAAATTGTTCCCAATTCCCACTGATGGAATGAGCAAGTCCTTCAAGGTTGAACATCACTCCCATGTTGCTGTTAGGGTGTACAGTGTTTTACTGGTTCTGCTCATCTCACTCAGCATCAGTTCATGCAAATCCCTCCAGGGTTTCCCTGAAATCCCGTCCCTCCTGGTTTCTAATAGAACAATAGTGTTCCATGACATACATATACCACAGTTTGCTAAACCATTCCCCAATTGAAGGACATTTACTGGATTTCCAATTCTTTGCCACCACAAACAGGGCTGCTATAAATATTTTTGTACAAGTAATGTTTTTACCCTTTTTCATCATCTCTTCAGGGTATAGACCCAGTAGTGGTATTGCTGGGTCAAAGGGTATGCACATTTTTGTTTCCCTTTGGGCATAGTTCCAAATAGCTCTCCAGAAGGGTTGGATGAGTTCACAGCTCCACCAGCAGTGTAATAGTGTCCCAGATTTCCCACAACCCTTCCAACAATGATCATTATCCTTCCTGGTCATATTGTCCAATCTGAGAGGTGTGAGGTGGTACCTCAGAGAAGCTTTAATTTGCATTTCTCTAATAACTAATGATTTAGAGCATTTTTTCATATGGCTATGGATTGCTTTGATCTCCTCATCTGTAAATTGCCTTTGCATATCCTTTGACCATTTGTCAATTGGGGAATGGCTTTTTGTTTTAAAAATATGACTCAGTTCTCTGTATATTTTAGAAATGAGTCCTTTGTCAGAATCATTAGTTGTAAAGATTGTTTCCCAATTTACTACTTTTCTTTTGATCTTGATTACATTGGTTTTATCTGTGCAAAAACTTTTTAATTTAATGTAATCGAAATCATCTAATTGGTTTTTAGTGATGTTCTCCAACTCTTCCTTAGTCATAAATTGTTCCCCTTTCCATAGATCTGACAGGTAGACTAGTCCTTGATCTTCTAATTTGCTTATAGTATTGTTTTTTATGTCTATGTCCTGTAACCATTTGGATCTTATCTTGGTAAAGGGTATGAGGTGTTGGTCTAATCTAAGTTTCTTCCATACTAACTTCCAATTATCCCAGCGGTTTTTATCAAAGAGGGAGTTTTTATCCTGGTGGCCTGACTCTTTGGGTTTATCAAATAGCAGATTACTATAATCCTCTCCTGCTTTTTACACCTAGTCTATTCCACTGGTCCACCACTCTATTTCTTAGCCAATACCAAACAGTTTTGATGACTGATGCTTTATAATATAATTTTAGATTGAGTACTGCTAAGCCACCTTCGTTTGCATTGTTTTTTCATTAAGCTCCTGGCAATTCTTGACTTTTTATTTCTCCATATGAATTTACTTACAATTGTTTCTAGCTCATTAAAGTAATTTTTTGGAATTTTGATTGGTAGGGCACTAAACAGATAGTTTAGTTTTGGTAGAATTGTTATTTTTATTATTAGCTCTACCTATCCATGAGCAGTTGATATTTACCCAGTTATTTAAATCTGATTTAATTTGTGTGAGAAGTGTTTTATAATTGTTTTCAAAAAGATTGAGTCTGTCTTCGCAAATAGACTCCCAAGTATTTTACACTGTCTGAGGTTACTTTGAATGGAATTTCTCTTTCTAGCTCTTCCTGCTGTTTCTTGCTAGTCACATATAGGAAAGTTGAGGATTTATGGGGGTTGATTTTATAACCTGCAACTTTGCTAAAATTGCTAATTGTCTCCAGTAATTTTTTAGATGATTTCTTGGGATTCTCTAGGTAGACCATCATGTCATCTGCGAATAGTGAGAGTTTTGTCTCTTCCTTCCCAATTCTAATTCCTTCAATTTCTTTTTCTTCTCTAATTGCTGATGCTAACATTTCTAATACAATATTGAATAGTAGTGGTGATAATGGGCACCCTTGTTTAACCCCTGATCTTATTGGGAATGCCTCTAGCCTCTCCCCATTGAGTATAATGCTTGTTGATGGTTTCAGATAGATACTGCTAATTATTTTAAGGAACAGTCCATTTATTCCTACACTCTCTGGTGTTTTTAATAAGAATGGATGCTGTATTTTGTCAAAAGCTTTTTCAGCATCTATTGATATGATCATATGGTTTCTGATAGGTTTGTTATTGATATAATTGAGTATACTAACAGTTTTCCTAATATTGAACCAACCCTGCATTCCTGGAATAAATCCTACTTGATCATAATGTATTATCCTAGTGATGACTTTTTGTAGTCGTTTTGCTAAGATTTTATTTAGGATTTTCACATCTATATTCAATCAGGGAAATAGGTCTATAATTTTCTTTCTCTGTTTTAACTCTTCCTGGTTTAGGTAACAGTACCATATTGGTTTCATAGAAAGAGTTAGGCAGAGTTCCATGTTTCCCTATTTTTCCAAAGAGTTTATATAGGATTGGAACCAATTGTTCCTTAAATGTTTGGTAGAATTCACTTGTGAATCCATCAGGCCCTGGAGATTTTTTTTTAGGGAGTTCACTAATGGCTTGTTGAATTTCTTTTTCTGAGATAGGGTTGTTCAGGTATTTAATGTTTTCTTCATTTAACCTGGGCAACTTATATTTTTGTAAATATTCATCCATTTCACTTAGATTATCATATTTATTGGCATAAAGTTGGGCAAAATAATTTTGAATTATTACTTTAATTTCCTCCTCATTGGTGGTGAGTTCACCTTTTTCATTTATAATACTGGCAATTTGGTTTTCTTCTTTCTTTTTTTTTAATCAAACTGACCAGAGGTTTATCAATTTTATTGGTTTTTTCATAATACCAACTTTTGGTTTTATTAATTCAATAGTTTTTTTGCTTTCAATTTTATTAATTTCTCTTTTAATTTTTAAAATTTCTAATTTGGTATTTGATTGGGGATTTTTGATATGTTCTTTCTCTAATTTTTTTAGTTGCATGTTTAGTTCATTGATTTCCTCTTTCTCCAATTTATTCATATAAGCATTTAGAGCTATAATATAACCCCTGAGAGTTGCTTTGAATGAATCCCATAGGTTTTGGTATGTTGTTTCATTATTATCATTATCTAGGATAAAATGGTTAATTCTTTCTATAATTTGTTTTTTGGTCCACTCATTTTTTAAGATGAGGTTATTCAGTTTCCAATTTGCTCTGGGTCTATATCTCCTTGGCCCAGTATTGCATATGACTTTTATTGCATTGTGATCTGAGAAAGATGTATTCACTATTTCTGCCTTTCTGCAGTTGATCATTAGGTTTTTATGTCCTAGTACATGGTCAATTTTTGTATAAGTTCCATGTACTGCAGAGAAAAAGGTATGTTCCTTCCTATCCCCATTTAGTTTCCTCCATAAGTCTACCATATCTAATTTTTCTAACAATCTATTTACCTCCCTAATTTCTTTCTTGTTTGTTTTATGATTTGATTTATCTAAATCTGATAGCCAGAGGTTGAGGTCTCCTACTAGTAGAGTTTTGCTGTCTATGTCTTCCTGTAATTCTTTCAGCTTCTCCTCTAAGAATTTGGGTGCTGTCCCACTGGGTGCATATATATTCAATATTGAAATGACTTTATTGTCTATGGTACCTTTTAGGAGGATAAAGTTTCCTTCCTTATCTCTTTTAACGCTATCTATTTTTGCTGCTGCTTTGTCTGAGATAAGGATTGCTACCCCTGCTTTTTTTACTTCAGCTGAAGCAAAATATATTTTGCTCCAACCTTTTACATTTACTCTATATGTATCTCTCTGCTTCAAATGAGTTTCTTGTAAGCAGTATATTGTAGGATTCTGGCTTTTAATACACTCTGCTATTTGCTTACGTTTTAAGGGAGAGTTCATCCCATTCACATTCAAGGTTATGATTACTAATTCTTTATTGCCCTCTGTGCTATCTTCCCTCTGTTTGTATTTTTCCCCCTTCTCCCCCCCCTTTTATCCATATTCCCCAGTATTTTGTTTTTGAATACCACCCCCTTCAGTGTGTTTGCCCTCCTATATCACACCCTCCCCTTTCTTTCCCCTTTCCCTGTTCCCTTCCCTTCCTTTTGTTATTTCCCCTTATTTCCTCCACTCCCCTTCCCTTTCTCTGTCCCTCCTCCCCTTTTCCCCTTTTACTTCTTGAAAGGTTAGATGTTTTATAAGTTAACTGAGTATGTGTAGGTTGACTTTAAGCCAAGTCTGATGAGACGAAGATTCAGGTATTTCTCCTCTACTCCCTTCTTCCCCGTATTACCATAGGTATTTTGGACCTCTTAGTGTAATGAGATTTGTCCCATTCAATCCCCTCCCTCCTGCCGTCTCTTTCCTGTCCCCCTTTTTAGGGAGGTAGTGTATTTTTTTTTAGATCATTCTATCTAAGTCATAGAAAATTCAGAGTGTCTGTCCCTTCTAGTTCAGTATATTCTGTTGAATAAAGTCCAAATTCCTGAGAGTCATTAGAGTCTTTCTCCCCAGTGCAGTTAAAGCCAGTTACATCCCATTAGATATCAGTCTCATGGATAGGTCATGGATGTCCATCATTTCTGGCTAGGTATATTCTCTCTGTTAGAGTTACATTTCTCAGGATTTATGAGAGTCTCTACCCCCTCCCCCATGCTGGGATATAGCCAGTTTCAACTTGCTGGATTGCATTTTTTTCCTTTTTCCTCCCCCCCTTTTTTTTTACCTTTTCATGTGTCTCTTGAACCGCCTGTTTGATGTCCAAATTTTCTGTTTAGCTCTGGTCTTTTCATCAGAAATTTTTGGAATTCTTCCATTTTGTTAAATGTCCATCTTTTTCCCTGGAAGAGAAGGCTCAGCTTTGCAGGAAAGTAGATTCTTGGCTGCATTCCAAGCTCCCGTGCTCTTCAAAATATCTCGTTCCAGGCCCTTCGATGCAGCCAGGTCCTGCGTGATCCTTACTGTGGCTCCTTGATATTTAAATTGTTTCTTTCTGGCTGCTTGCAGGATTTTCTCTTTTATCTGATAGTTCTGGAGTTTGGCCATAACATTCCTTGGTGTTTTCCTTTTAGGATCTTTTTCTGGTGGGGATCGATGTACTCTTTCAATAACTACTTTGCCCTCCGATTCCATGATGTCAGGGCAGTTTTCCATCACTAGATCCTGTAATATTAAGTCCAGGCTTTTTTTCTCTTCAATGTTTTTAGGAAGTCCTATAATTTTCAGGTTTCCCCTCCTCGATCTATTCTCGAGGTCAGTGGTTTTGTTGATGAGGTATTTCACATTTGCTTCTATTTTTTCTATTTTTTTGATTTTGTTTAACTGACTCTTGCTGTCTCCTGGAGTCATTAGTTTCTGTAGATTTCATTATTTTTTGGGGGGAGGAGTTTTCTTCATTATCCTTTTCCAATTGGTTGATTCTACTTTTGAAAGAGCTTTCCATTTGACCAATTGAGGTTTTGAGAGAATTAATTTCTTTTTGCATTTGCTCATTTGAGGATCTGAGAGAATTATTCTCATTTTGTAATTGTCCAGTTGATAATCTGAGAGATTTATTCTCCTTTTGTGTTTGTCCAATTGTACTTTCTAAGGTTTTGTTTTCTTGTTGCAAGGTATTGTCTCCCCCAAATTTTCCAGTTGATTTTTTCTTTTTTTTTAATTTATTTTTTTATTCTCATTTTGTACAAATGTTTTTTTTACATTAATAAAATATTCTTGTTTACAAGTAAACAAAATACCCCTCCCCCCCATGAATATAGATAGACTTGTTTGGGCGAAAAAAGTAAAGGGGAGAGGAAAAAAATTAAAATAAAAATATAATAATAGTACTAATTGTAGGTATGGCCAGGTGGCGCAATGGATGAAGGAACAGCCCTGGAGCCACGAGCACCCGAGTCCACATCCAGCCTCGTAAACCCATCAATCACCCAGCCATGTGACATGCAAGCCACCCGATCCCCACTGCCCTGCAAAAACCAAAAAAAAAAAAAAGAAAAAAGACCCAAAATAAAATAAAATAGTAATAATAGTAGGGGTGGCTGGGTGATAGACAGAGCATTGGCCCTTGGGCCAGGAGCACCTGGGTCCAAATCCGGCCCCAGATACCCAAAGGTCACCCTGCTATGTGGCCCCAGGCAGGCCATCCAGCCCTACTTGCCCTGCACCCTCCCCCAAATAATCATAACAAAAAATGTGCTTGAGTCTTTGTTCCAACACCAACAACTCTGTCATGGGTGGATCTCATTCTTTATGATAAGTCCATCACAAAAGTTATTTCCATATTTTTCCACCATTGCCATTGCTGATCGCAACTCCCTCCTTTCTTATTTCTCCACTACCATGTACTCTATTTTCTCTCTCCTTTCACTATGACTCTGCTGTAGGGTAGCTGAGTGGCGCAGCAGATAGATCCCTGGTCCTGGGGCCAAGAAGCCCTGAGCCCCCATACCACCCCTTAGGCCCAAATCCACCTGTCCCTGTGGTCCTGGGCAGGCCTTCCATTCCCAGCCCCTTGCAAGAAGAAAGAAAACGTGTTATATCTGGCCACTCTCCCTCCATGGTCCATCCTCTCCTCCTTTATTCACATCCCCACCCCTTCCCCCTGCTCCCCCCTCCTTCTTACTCCAGTTGTCTATACCCCATTGAGTATATTTGCTGTTTCCTCTCCTAGCCATCTCTGATGAGAGCAAAGGTTCCCTCATTCCCCCTTGCCTCCCCCCTTCCATATCATTGCAATAGCTCATTGTAATAAAAAAAAATCTTACGTGAAATATCTTGGACTATTCCCCCCCTCCTTTTTCTTTCTCCCATTCCATTTCCCTTTTTTTTATTGACTCCATTTTTACACCATATTTTATCTTCGAATTCAGCTTTCTCCTGTGCTTCAACTATAAAAGCTCTCTCTACCTGCTCTATTAACTGAGAAACTTCATATGAGTATTATCAGTGTCATTTTTCTTGGAGTTTTTAGATGCAAGAGCTTGTGCTTCCTCATCTTCAGACTGAGTATTTTGGTCCTTCTTGGGCTCATTTGCAAAATATTTCTCAATAGTCTTCTTTTTGTTTCTCTGCTTGCTCATTTTCCCAGCTTGGGCCTGGTTTGGGGTGTTTCTTGAGCTTTTGGGACACTCCCACAAGGGTCTCAGTGTGTGAGGTTCTGTCCTCCCTCCTGGTCTGTGAATGACCATAAGCACCCCCCTCTGCCAAGGGGCTGATGTGGGGGGGGGGGGCTGCTGTTCTATGGGGGGGCTTAGACTGTGGTCAGGATCTGAATGTGGTCAGAGCCCCAGTCCTGTTCAGGGGCAGAGGACAGAGCTCTGCAGTCTCTCTTCATTCCCCTCCCTCAGCTCAATGGGCTCATGCCCTGGGGGCTCCTGCTTACCAGCTCCGCCTGCTTCTGTTTCCTGGATCAGGGCTGGGGAAAGATGATGCTGCTTGCTGTGTGCCCTGAGGGCTGGCAGAGGTCCCCCGCTGTTCCCCCACTTTGTGCCCCATGTTCCTGGGGTGCAGCTCAGGAGACTCCCCCGCTGCTGTGAGCGCCCTGGGGCTGCCTCCGGGAGGCTGAGGTTCTTTGGCTCTTGTGGGCCACCCCTCTGGTGGGCCGCCTCTCCGACCCCGGGGAGCAGAGCCTTTCTGCTCTTTTCCAGGTTACCTTGAGTAGGAGAACTGCCTCACTGGATCCCTTTGTGGGTTCTGTCTCTCGAAAGTTTAGTTAGAGTCCTTAGTTTATGAGTTTTTATCAGAGAGCTCCTAAGACTGGATCCCTCCATCTTGGCTCCGCCCTGAACAAATAATTTAATATGGGTAGAATTGTCATTTTTATTATATTAGCTCAACTTAACCATGAGCAATTGACATTTTCCCAATTATTTAGATCTGACTTTATTTGGGTAGATACCTCCTTTCTTCCCTCTGAACTCTCCTTTCAGTTCCCTTTAATGTATCTCCTCTACCATTAGATTGTAACCCCCTCAACTACAGGGTCCATCTTGCTTTTTTTACTTTTATTTGTGTCTGTAGTCATTAGCACAGTTCCTGAACAGAGTAAGCTCTTAATAAGTACTGTTGACTTGAATTGATGTTGTGATAAATGCAAAAAAGTAAAGGAACAGACAGCATTGGAAAGGATAGTGAGGGATGGATTGATTTGTGGGGTCAAGTCAAATGCATCCTTAGGTAAAAAGAAAGGTGTTGGCAGATGCACTGTGCTTGAAAATATTCCTGTTGAAATCCTGTCCAAGGGGCAGCTAGGTAGCAGTGGATAGAGCATCAACCCTGGAATCAGGAGGACCTGAGTTCAAATTTGACCTTAGACTCTTTTTAGGTTCTTTTTGCAAGGCAAATGGGGTTAAGTGGCTTGCCCAAGGCCACACAGCTAGGTAATTATTAAGTGTCTGAGACTGGATTTGAACCCAGGTACTCCTGACTCCAGGGCTGGTGCTTTATCCACTGTGCCACCTAGCTGCCCCCACCTTAGACTCTTAATAATTACCTAGGTATGTGACCTTGGGCAAGTCCCTTAACCCCATAGCCTTGATATGTGTAGGCTTTATTTTAAGTTTCCTTGAAAAAATATAATACCCAGTATTGAAGTCAGGGAAGCTCAGAATTTTTGCTCTTTCCATGGAGCTCCTGAGTTGACAGATGAATAGAAAAACAGCATTAAATTTACATTTTAAACTAGTTTTCAGACCCCAAGTTATCTCCAGTGGAAAACTTAGAACTCTTTGCTTGATTGAGGCACAGGATGAAGACAAACTAGCTTTTTCTTAACACTTGGAAGCTGGGACAAATTCCTTTGCCATTACCTGGGCAGATCAAGGCAACAGCTTTGGTTTGTCCCTTCAAGTTATCACCTTATCTCTACCTCAGCAAAATGACATGTGAGGTGAAAGGTTCACCACCAGAAGCAAGGCTAGAGTACTGAGGCAAGACAGTAAGACAAATCAGTGTATTCTAGATAAGATGGCCTAAAATCCAAAAATCTCCTGACTTGAAGACTTCAGTGTTATAGCCCAGTCTGAGCTGACTGGTCCATACTTGTTGCTGTTGGACTTGTTACCTTCTGCTCTAGACTGAGGCAGGAAACAGCTATATGGCGCACCACTTGGAAATAAAAGCTCTCATGGCTGTTCCTTTTATACTAATTATCCAGTTTCACTGTCTTTTAGTGTCCCTCTCCAAAGGAGGCAGTAACTTGCTTGGAGCATGGCACTAAAATGAGACCAACTGCAACTAGAGGGTGTGTGTGTGTGTGGGGGGGCTCTCCCATAAGAGGGTTAGACTTGGTCAAAGGGTAAGTGAAAGGAAGCAGATGCTGTCTTTCCTCCCTTTGCCAATAGGTCACGTAGCTACTGTCCTTCACCACAGAGTTGGCTTTACTGGGTCTGACAGTGGCTATGGCATGAGGATCTCTGCCCCAGGGGGGGATTCGGTGTAGAGTTCAGTCATCAGCCACAATGGAGAGGGCTCGGAGCTCGCTCAGCTTTGCCTCATTCTCCTGCTCCCTCTGCTCATCAGTATGGGTTAAGTCTCTGAAGATCTTGTGCATCTCAGTATAGTATACAACCTGTGCCCAGATCAGAGACTCAAAACTTGGCTGGAAGTAATCAAGGTGCTGCTGTAGAAACGAGGCATCTCCTCCAGGAGTTGTCTGTTCTTGGCTTCAAAATCGTCTTTCACAGGTCGGAGCTCTTCTCGTACCTGGTGGAGTTTGGCTAGGACTGGTCCTGTTTTTTCCTTTTCCTCATACTTTTCCACCTTGGACTGCAATCGTTTGTTGTCCTGTAGGGCCTGTTCCTGTCTCTTCACTGCCATGTTGAGGCTGGGGAAGACACTACCAAACTTTTTTAAGGGTTCAATCACTGTCTTTTGGATCTGATTTACCTTTTCCTGGTTGAAGGCATCCATCCGTTTCATAGCTGTATCGAGTGCAGTCACCATGTTGAAAAACTGGTCTTGATCACAAAAGGGTTTGGAGAGGAGATCAGAAGATATCCTCACAGCTGATTTGGACATGGCTAGATCTGCATCAGTGCTCTTCTTTGGGTCCTTCTGCAGCTTCTTGGTCTGATCTTCCAGCTGTTGGAGTTTTCCATATTCTCTTTCAAAATCTCTCTCCACCAGCTCATGGTGGCGGCCCCAGCATCCGCACCGCACCTTGCGGCTCCCAGCCCAGGCCTCAGCCCGCTTTGACACAGCCACTTCCAGATTCGGGCCGTCTCCAGCCCATAGCCTTGAAAAAAACCAAAAAAAGAAAGGAAGAAAGAGAAATCCTGTCCAAGAAGTTGATCAATGGAAAGGGATTTTAGTGTATGGATCCTTTGAGATGCCTTTGGGACAATAGCTTATTAGCATCACCACACAAAATATCTCCACAGGCACATTTAAGCCCCAGGGAATCTGACCCCCCAAATCAGGACCTAATAAGGAAGAATTAAAAAGTGGTGTGATCTTGGGGTTGTTGATGATTATTGACTCTAATTTTTGGACTTGGACTCTAGGGGCTCTCTGAAACACTTTGTGGAGCAATACTAATTTTTATTTTGGTTACACATGTACAATTATGTTAAATATATTTTCATATTAGTCATGTTGTGAAAGAAGAATCAGAACAACATGGGGAAACCACAAGAAAGGAAAAACAAAAAAAGGGGGGGAATAATATGCTTCGATCTTCCTTCAGATTTCATAGTTCTTTCTCTGGATGTGGATATGAGTCTTTTGGAGTTGTTCTTATATTGTATGGTTAAGAAGAACTAAGTTGATCATATTTGATCATTGTACAATGTTACTCTTGTTGTATACAGTGTTCTCTTGGCCCTGCTCATTTTACTCAGCATCAGTCTTTCAAAGTAATTTTAAAAATTATAATAGTATTTCATTACATTTATATGGCACATTTTTTTAGTTGTTCCCCAATTGATAGGCATTCCTTCAATTTCCAATTCTTGGGGCAATGAGGAGTTTCAGTGTATAGATGATGTAATGTTTTGTCTTTCATTCTCAGAGAAGACCATGACACATCAGGGCCCTTTAGGGTATAGAGCACTAAAAAACCTGAGTTAAAATATGATCTCAGATACTCACTAGTTTTATGATTCTGGGCAAGTCACTTAAACTTGTTTACCTCAGTTTCCTCAACTGTAAAATGTGATAAAGAAGGAAATGGCAAATCACTTCAGTACCTTTGCCAAAAAAAAAATCCCAAACTGGGTTACAAAGAGTTGGCCATCACTAATGAATAATAGTAATTTTACTGAGTCAAAACCATTTGGTTTGGTATTCCATTCCTTCTCTTCATTCCTCTTATTAACTGATTTTTCTTCTCTCAGTCTTTTTTCTAGGCTGGAGTTCTAATAGTTAAAAGTCGTTTTCATTCTCATTGCATTAGCTCTTACATGATTTCTGCTAGTCTGCTAGTCTCCTCCTCCCCCCACCCCCCACATACAAAAAACCTTTTTTATAGTTGGCTGTTCCTACACTGATAATCCCTGAGTTATAGAGGAATGTCACCTTTTGACCTTGGACAAATCATTTTGCCAACCACAGGCTGGGGTTTTTTCACATACAAAATGAGGAAATTGGATTAAAGGGGCTCTGAGGCCTCTTCCCATCATGGTTTCATGTTCCAATTGTCTTTCAGATTACTTTAACACTTACTTTACTATAGTGGCACAGTGGATAGAGTCAGGAGTACAGGAGTTCAAATTCAATCTCAGACACTTGATTCTGATTAGTTGTGTGACCTTGGGCAAGTCACTTAACCCTGATTGCCTCACATTCAGGGCTATCTCCAGTCATCCTGATTCATATCTGGCCACTAGACCCAGATGACTCTGGAGGACAAAGTGAGGCTGGTGACTTAGGACAGCAACCCCCTCACTCAAATCCAATCCATGTGCTTGTCCTCTTCAAGAATGAAGGACAAACATCTTATGGTAGCTAAAAACTACTGCAAATTTTGCCCTCAACATTGATGTCCTCAACATCACTTAAAATTATAAGCTTTCTAATAAATTGGCCAGAACAGGTCTCAGCCTGATCCATTCCCATAATTTTCATAAACCTTACCTAAGCATCCCTTACACCTTCAATCATCTTTGACTCCCAATCATATTCCTCATCTCATAGCAATTAGTCTAATCCTTATCTCTTCTTGGTCTCTTCTCCCTATCTTCCCCATCCCCTTAGAAGGGTTTGCCCAAGGTCATTCATATTTATGGGGGCATAGAGATGGGAGGAGAGAGAAAGGAGCAATATTCTTAAAGTTATATTTAAAGAAATTGTTTGAGATTTGGGTTAAGTCTTGCAATTAAAGAAAAAATAAACTAGAGAAGGTTATTTTCCTAATCTGGATTATGAGGGAGATGGATTTAACCTGGAAGACCCTTTCCAAATCTGCTCTGTTATCTTGTGATCTTTAAATCTATGCCTCTAAATAAATGATTTGCTCATTGTTGTACACCTGGCATAGTCTGGACTTCTAATTTTTCAATAAAAGGATGTTTTCTTATCCTTTTTGAAGGCCTTTCCAGATTCTCTAAACTGCAGGTGACCTCCCTTTCATACTGCTTGTATTTTTTTTATTTTTAAAAATATTTTATTTTGAATATGAACAATTTTCCCCCTAATCTTGCTTCCCTTTCCCACCCCTTCCACAGAAGGCAGTCTGTTAGTTTTTACAGTTTCCATGCTATACATTTGAATGTGTTGAGAGAGAAATCATATCCTTAAGAAGAAAAAAATAAAATATAAGAGATAGCAAGATTACATAATAAGATAATATTTTTTTCATACTGCTTGTATTTAACTATTTTGTGCATATTTGTATTTTTCACTTATGCTGTGTGTTTAAGTTAAGTGTGTACATGCATACATACCCATTTTACACATATACAGGGTGTGAGGTGTGTACTGACAACCTCCATGAGTTTGGCCTTAAAAATAATAATTAAATTAAATATGTGTTAACTTTCAGAGTTCGTCTTAAGGAATAAACATAAATTTCCAGAGTTTGGTCTCAAGAAAGAGCATAATTTGTGGTAGCTAGGTGGCCCAGTGAATAGAGCACCAGCCCTGGAGTCCAGAAGACCTGAGTTTCAGTCACTTAATAATTTACCTAGCTGTGACCTTGGGTCAGAACCCTATTGCCCTGCAAAAACAATGACAACAACAACAAGAAGAAATGGAAGAACACAACAGAATTAGCTTAGCATACACATTTATTAATATTTCTCTAAGCTTATTGATTACACAGGCATGCATAGGGGACTCAGAAAATCAGACCCCAAAATTTTGCAGAAGGATTCTTATATTTTTTCACTCCTAAAAGGTGGGAATCTAAAGAGCTACTTCTGACTTGGTCCATCTAGGGAATAGCCCTCAATTTAGGATGGGCCAGAGGAGCTGAGTTCACTTATTATTCCACTGAAAGGAGTAAATTCTCAGTTATGCTAAAGACCTCCACAAAGAAAATCTTCCCCCACCCAGTAACCTATTTGAGACAATGGGATTAGAGAATATCAATTCCTAGAGGTCTCCCCATTTAAAAATATAAATTACTTGGGATTTGGGATGATCCAGTCAGTCTTTGAACTAGCGTCCTTGGCATACAGTTGGTACTAAATGAATGTTTACTGATTGCTTGTTTCATGCTATTTTATGTTTGTATGGGCTGGTCATTTTTCATAGCCCTGACAGTTTGGTATAGAAGAAAAATAACATACTTGGACTGAGTTCAGCTTTCAGTGTATAACTTCAGGCAAGTTATAATTAACATACCTAAACTTGTTTTCACATGTATAAAATGTGTAGTAATCTACCTGTTAGGATGTTGGGGAGATCAAATAAAATATGTTAAGTGCCACAAAGTGAAAACTATTTCTGTTGTTCCTGAACAATACACCTATAAGCTAAGTTGGGGGAAGGAAGGGAAAAGGTACTACTCCCCTATTACAGTGATTTGATCCAGGACTCTAGGCCACTGTGCCACTTAGTTGGACAGATTTTATTCTTTTTTTTTTTTTTTTAATTTTTTTTTGCAAGGCAAATGGGGGTTAAGTGGCTTGCCCAAGCCACACAGCTAGATAATTAAGTGTATGAGGCTGGATTTGAACTCAGGTATTCTGACTCCAGGGTTGGTGCTCTATCCTCTGTACCACCTAGCTGCCCTGACAGATTTTATTCTAATTAGATATGTGATTATGATTTTTGTCCATCTCAGCACTCACAATTCCCTCTATCTACATTGATCACAACTATAATAATCTATGAGTTATAAAACCAGACCAGGGAGTTGTATGAGAAAAATAATTTTGTTTTGATTGAAAACTCTGAGGGTCTTACTCTCCCAGATTGATTTTTTTTTTCTGGACTATGCAAAAGAGGTTCCCTGTCTTTCTTTCTCACCTGCCTAATCACTAAGATACCCTGAGGGTTTTACCCTCCTAACAATTTTCTTTTTTGGAAATGGTCATTCTTGGCCTCTTAGCCTCATCTTCTCTTACCTAACCTTAGTAACTGAATGGGTGTTGTACTAGTCAAACTGAGGCTTGTTTAAGATCTAAAGAAAAGCAAATTCTCCCACTGCATCCAGGACCATCTGTGATAATCCTGATTCATATCAGTCCACTGGACCCAGAAGACTCAGAGAAGTGAGGCTGTTGACTTTGTAAAGCCCCTCCTTACTCAAATCCAACTCTTGATATCATGGTTTTCTTCAAGAAGGATAAACAACAACAAGAGATTAAATGACATTGTCATGCCTATGGTCCCTAGGTAAGGATTTAAATCCAGGTTTTCTGAACTCCCACTCCTGTATTCTCTCAACTTCTCCATTTCCTGACTCCTTCAGGCCATTCCAAAGGTCTCTTATCTATCTATGCCACAGTATTGTCCATACAGCTTATTTGCACATACAGTCATAGGATCATAGACATGGAATTGGGAGGATATTAAATATCATCTAATTGAAACTTTTCATCTTACAGTTGAGGAAACTGAAGTTCAAAATATTAAGCGACTTTCTCCAAGTCACATATTCTCTACATTTGAACTCATGAACTTTTGACTCCAAATTTAGCTGTCTTCTATAAAACGAGGGAGATGTATTAATGTGTCTTAATTTAAAGAGGGTTATTAGAAAAAAAATCAATAATGCTAGGCTAGAATTCATTCATTTATATTACATCTACTATGACTTGGAAACTATGTTAGGCCTACCATCCAGTGGTCCTTTATGTGGTAATCTGGAAGAAGCATTGGATTTCCAGTCAAGAGATCTGGACTTGATGCCTACCATGGGCATTTATTAGCTATATGAGGATAGGCAAGACTCTTAAACTCTCAGAGGTTGTTTCTTCCTCGATGAGGTAGGAGATGATTATACTTGAATTATCCTATAGGGGTGTTAACAATTGAAAGCTCTTTGTAAAACTCAAAATTCTCCTATATAACTCTGAATAATTTTCCTTATCATGTGTCTGGCCTGCGTTTCCTCTACTCAAAATCCTTTAATGACTTAGTATTTATTTCCTGCTGACTTTTCAAATACCATTTTGTATTTAAAGCCTATCCTTGACTTAATCTTGCACTGGGCTGTCTCATCCTGGATTTAACACTCTAGCCAAACTATAATCTCTTGACAGTATAGGCTTTGTCCTTCCTATCTTTTCTTGCACTGCTCCCAATACCTGCAACACTTTTCTCCTTCTCTGTCTGTTCAATAGACATACCTACCCATTAAAGATCAACTCAACTGTTGCCTCTTGCAGGAAGCTTTCTGTAACATCAGATCCCCTTCATCCTCCTATTCCTCAGTATCCAAGATGGTGAGAGCACTTTCCCTGTGGGGAGAATATCACTTATTACTTCTGTCTGTCTGTCTATCTATCTATTTATCTATCTATCAAACAAAAATGCCACTTATTATTAGCTATTTACCTACCAGGGATATTGTCCTATTTGACTCTACTGTAACTCTCATACTAACATACTAACTCAAAAATCTGCATATAATAGGCAATGATTGTAAATTTAATTGAAATTGACTCGCAGGGACCCAAGGGGATATGTGTGTGTGTGTGTGTGTGTGTGTGTGTGTGTGGTCATCAAAGAAGATTCCCAAGATTTCAAAATGGAAGATTGGAAGTCTTAAAGAAACTTTTCAGCAGTGTGCCAAATGTGGGAGGGAACAATGATGTGGTAGAGCCTAGATGTGTGATTTTACTGGTAGAAAGAATGCTTGGTGAAGCATCTATTAATGCAAGTGAGTACCTTCTCTACTTGAAGTCTTAAAAGAGCTGCTTGGTGGGGCGGCTAGATGGCCCAGTGGATAGAACACTGGCCCTGGAGTCAGGAGTATCTTTGAGTTCAAATGTGGCCTCAGACACTTAATAATTACCTAGCTGTGTGGCCTTGGGTAAGCCACTTAACCCCATTTGCCTTGCAAAAAAAAAAAACCCTAAAAAAAAAAAAGAGCTGCTTGGGGCATTGAGAGATTAAGTGACTCACCTAGGATCAAATAGTCAGCATGTTAGTGGAGGGATTTGAACTGGGGTCTTTCTAGCTTTTGGAACTCTCCATTGTAACACACTGCTCATATAGCAAGTCTTGAGGGCCTTATAAGGCCCTCACAGCGAAGACCCTAAAAATGCAATTTTAGATTCAGAAGAGATGAACTAGCTCAAAGCTATTCATTTAAACCCACATCATGCAGTTAAACAGTGAAAAAATCAAGATCAGGACCCTAGTTTCTCAACCACTAGATGGGTGTTCTTCTGACTATACTGGGCTGCCTTCTCTATGCCTACCACAAACATCATATTCCAGAATTTTTGCCTCATTTGATTTACTCTATTTTGATTATCACCCAATCTGGATTCCAGTTGTCTGCTACCTACTAAGCTCCAGATTATTCCCTCTCTTTTTTCAAAGTGTTCAGTGCTCCCACCTCCTGTTCTTTTACTAAAAAGAATTTAAATATTCATATTGATATTGCCCCAAACATTTCAACTTCCAAATTCCTCAGTCTATTTGACTTTCACAACCTCCATCGCTGCTACCTATAGGAATGGTCACAACCGTCATCTTTCCATCACCCTGCAGGGACAGTACTTCCATAATAAAAATTACTATTGTTATCTCTTCCTATGCCTTACTCTTTCCAAACTTTTATGTTCAGCCCTGACCTACAATCTCTCTCTTTATTCTGCCAAGACGAGAACCTTGTTTCTGACTACATTCTCCTCCTTGATAAATCAGTCCAAAATCACTTTACCCTTTACTCTTAATTTCCTTGCTTCCTAGTTGTAAAACAGTAGGGTCTTACCAAATCTTAACCCTGGATCACTTCCATCATCTACCTCTTTTGCTCCTATATCTGCACTGGTGAACAGAGGGAAAGTCTAGAAATTCTGCTTGACTGGGTACACTGCAAATTTGTCACCTAAACTAGGATGAATCCTATCAGGCAGCCCTTTGATTCTTTCCAATTTGATTTTCCATCCAATTTCCCACAGAACCTCTCTAGAAACTTTTTTTCAAGACTTCAGTGGCACTCCTTCCCCAAATTGAGGACCTGGCTTCTTAATGTTATGAAAAATATATCGAGTTCATTTGCCAAGAACTCACTCTTTTCCATCAGAGATCTTTTTTACCTCACAATTTTAGCACCTGAACCTTCTTACTTTCCTCATTTTTGATGAAAAGGCAACTCTCCTCCTCATCAAGGCCAATCTCTTATATTTCCCCTTACCTAGTCCAGTAGATTTCCACTCCGCCCCAGTTGTCTTCCCTTTCTATAGATTTCAATATGTCCCTATACAATCCCTGCTGCTACAAAAACTCCAAGTCTCCTATACTTAAAATAACCTTCCCTAGTTATTTTTTACATCTCTCCCTTTCTCAGTCAAAATCCTTGGAAAAGTCAATTACTCAATGCTTTGCCTTTTCTTCGAAGCTTTTCAAAATCTGGTCTGTGAGCTTTTAACTCAGTTGCTCTTACCAAAAATCTAATGACCTATTTTTAAAACCTTGAGTTTTAAAGGGTAATAAAACTGTACATACCTTTTGATTCTAGGTCTGTATCCCAAAGAGATCATTAAAAAAAACAGAAAAGGATTCACATGTACAAAAGTATTTATCATAACTCTTTTTTTGTAGTGGCAAAGAATTTGGAAAATGAGAGAATGCCCATCAAATGGGGAATGGTTGAACTAGTTTTGGTTTTAGATGTGATGGAATACTATTTGTTCTGTAAGAAATCATGAGAGGCTGGACTTCATGCAGACTAAAGCATACTATTTTCACTTTTTAAAACTTGCTTCCCTTCCTCTTTATTTTTTCACAATATGATTAATATGGAAATGTTAAAACATGATTATGCAAGTATACCTTTTATCAGATTGCTTGCTGTCATAGAAAGGGGGAGTGAGGGAGGTAGAGAAATGTGGAACTGAAAAACTTACAAAAAGATGAATGGGGAAAACTATCTATGCATATAATTGAAAAAAAAAACTTTGCACCCCCCCCCAAAAAAAACCCAATTTCTCTTCTGAGAGAATCCATTCCCACCTCTCAATTTGATATAGGTTATAAATGTGTTGTCATACAAAACATTTCTAATGGACTCTTTTCTTAATCCTCCTTGTCTTTTTTATATCATTTGACACTAGACCACCACCTCCTAGAAAGTTTCTTCTTTGGGTTTTCCTGACATTGCTCTTTCCTTTTTCTCAAAGCACTCTTTCCCTCCTTCTAATTGCTCCTTCGTCTCCTTTGATCATTCATCATCTATGTCCCTCTCTGTGGGTGTGTACCCAAACTTGTTCTGTCTTCTTTCAATGCGTGGTCTCAGCAGGTCTCAGGGGATCAAATTACCAGCTCTATTCAGATTGACTCCTGAGCGCTAGAACATTACAAATTGTCTATTCTAGTCAAATCTTTTCTCCATGGTCCTCACACCCTACTCCCCTACTCCCCCACTCCCCCACCTCTCACATAGCCATTGGACTATTACAACAGTTATCTCAAAAGTTTTTCCATTATCTTACAGGGTTCTTCTAGTTATTTTCCTAAAGCACAGATCTTACTATTGTCCTCTTGATCAATGAACTCCAGTGGCTTCTTATGGTCTCTAGAGCCAAACTTCTCCATTTGGCTTTTAAATCTCTAACCATCCCGACTGCTTCCAGTTTTTCCAGTCTTCTCACATACTATTCTTCCCAGAGTACTATTAAAGTCATACTGGTCTGGTTACTGTTCAACAGAACATTTCATCTCTAAGACTACACCAGCATGCCTTGAATGCAGTCTCTCAACTCTTAACTTTTGCAATTTCTAACTTCCTTTAAAGTTCAAAAGCTATTTTCTACCTGAATCAATTATTCCTTCTTGCTACAAAGTTCCCCTTTCCCCTGCATTCATTTGGTATATGTCTATGCTTATGTATACATAATATCTTCTCCACTAAAACATATTACTGTGAGAGCACAGGGATTGTTTTCTTCTTTGCTTAGTGCTTAAACAGCACCTGGTACATAGGCTCAAAACTTTCCCGATTGATCTTCTCTGCTCCTTTAGTTGAACATAATCTCTCTTAAAATTGTTTGTGCCTCAGTGAATAAAGAATGATGGACTCAAATCCAGTCTCAGACATTTACTGCTGTGTAACCCTGGCTAAGTCACTTAATGTCTCTCTGCTTTAACAGCACCCACTCTGCAGGGTTGTGAAGATCATATGAAATGATATTGAAACATCATCTGCAAGTGCTACATTAAGTCATAGTTATTAGATTTTTTACATAGTCTTTTATTAATATACCTTTATCAATCCTAGTAGATGGTAAAAGGCAAGTACTGACAGAGATTCCTGCATATATTGGGAACTCAAATATTGGCTCAACAAATGAGCTTGATTTCTCCCTTAGTACCTAATAAAGTAAGATATAGGCTAAAGTGTATAGGATAGAGAAGGCAAAATTTCCTTAACTTATGGGACACTGACCAGACTTAAAGTAACAAAAGCACTTTATTGATTTACAGATTAAAGAAAACTATTAAAAACTATTGAACCAAGATTACTAATTACTTGGCTCTCCAATTCAACAGCTAGATAGCTGTGTAACCTCATGGGACTAGAGTAGCCATACCAACTCTCACTGCTGCACATTATTTACACTGGTTTGACTTTGACCACAGCATTAGGAAATCAAACATTATTTTAGTTTAGCTTCAAAAGTGCACGCTGATGTCTGAATCCAGTTTCTTTTATATTCCATATTTTGTTTTTAGTTCTTCCACTTTTGCAACATAAGCTTTCATGGCATCTTCTTTGGATTTCCCTGTAAATTACCAACAGAGGTTTTTGTCAGGCAATGAAAAAAAGAACTGAGACTACTTAGTTGCAATGTGCTCCCATATTGTTATGGCTGTTTGTTTGTATCTACAAGCAACTCTATGCTGGCATGAAATGTGTCTTTAAATTTGCTGGAAGATAAGGTCTGAGCTTCCTTCAGTCAAAAATTTATCATGAGTGAATGGCAGAGACTAATTTCCAACCCCACCTCACCCCACCCCAAGATCCCACAGCTGAGCAAGCAATCTTTCCAGGGCTTGCCCCTCCCAGAGTTACTTGGGGTTGGAGAGCCAAACTGGTAGCTTAATTCCATCACTGATGCTGGCTTTGGTCCATGTCCCTTGGGCCAGAGCTGCCAGGTCTTAGAGAGGGACAAGGCAGATCTTTGTCTCCCTGTGCCAACACCAAGAAGGCTATACCATCAAGGATTATACTTGTGAAGAAGGGGAGAGTGGGAGTACCCTGGTAGTGAGGGGAGGAGGAAAGAGAAGCAGGACTCCTGAATAACAATTAGTTAACTAATAATGGAGAAAGGTATTCTTTATTTTTCAGTTACTTGGAAATTCTAGGGGGTTTTACAATTCTTTCTTGAACCCCAGGGGCTTCTCATTTACATGAAGACAGAGACAGCATTCTGAAAAGAGCCAACAGGAACACAAAAGCCAATGCGAACTCAGTGCCAAACTGGCAGCCCCCTTGCCAGGTTTTTAGCTGTCACAAGATTAAGTAGGGGTTGGAACACTTCCTTTCAAAGCTGCTGTGTAAATCTCTAGTACCCACCACCAAAACACTGGTGGTGGTAGGGAGGGATGGTTACAAGAGAATAATGAGAGTGGATCCACACTGGGTCCAGGAGGAAGCTTACCTTCTTACCCTGAATGCCACTTCCTGGGTAAGAAATACTGGCTCTGATATTATCAACATATTTCAAGTCCTGCGCCCCCACCCCATGCCAGGAAAGCTATCACACTAAGTGAGTGACTGTTTATTTCTTGAACAGCTCAGAGTCAATTTATTTTCTTTGCACATGCTCTTATTAAGTGTTGATCTATATGGCCCTGATGAAAGCTCCTTTTCAGGACTGAACCATGAAAGATTAAAGAGCTGATGAGAACAGGATGATTACCTTTCAAAGAGCTCCAGGCATCCCACTTAGCTTTGCCTTTGAAGTCCAACATACCTGGGCGCTCTTAAACAAGAGGGGGGTAAAAAAAGCAAGTGAAATACCTGATGAAGGATTATGATTCCAAAAGACTCATACCACATAATAAATGCTTACTGAATAAAGGAAAAGCTTTTGGCAACTTGTTTTTTTCCCCCTTTTACAAGGTAGTGGGGTTAAGTGACACACCCAAGGCCACACAGCTAGGTAATTATTAAGTGACTGAGGTCACATTTGAACTCAGGTCCTCCTGACTCCAGGGTCAGTGCTCTATCCATAGTCACCTAGCTGTCCCCTCCAGCAACTTTCTTAATAGAAAAGAAACTTGCTTTAAGCCCACCTGAATCTTAATGCTTTAAAGTGACTTTCAACTAAAGGGGAAATAATAGGGACTGTCTACAAAATATTAATTCCAAGGTTTCTTTGAAGTAATTCCTGACTTTATACTAGTAGACAATACATATAAGAAATTCAAACCTCTTCTTAAAATTTCCTTTCCTCTGTCTGACGGTATCAAAGGGATCTTTGTTCAATGAACAGTGAATGCCAGGAGAAGGGGAATGCTCCCAACTCAGACCAGATTTTGGAAGGAGCCAAGATTGGGCAATTACATGCTGACAAAGAGCCATCGCCCTCAACCCCAGCAAATAAGAACAGATGCCAAAAGATGTGGAGTCTACTCTAGGACTTACAGAAAATCATTGTAGCAGTGCTTGGTTATGTCACTGAGTCAGAGCACTATCCCAGTACTCCTTAGCTATTTTTAAGGCATTTTGGTCTCCATGGAGGTGCTTCTCTTAGGGGAAATCTGGAGGGGCAAGTATACTTACTATTTCATGCACAAAACTTTTCCAGGCTAATCTGGCTCAAAACAAAATGCTTATTGTATGTACCATGCAGCATCACATTTGATTGCAGTGATACTGCTTTGTAAAAGTCACACATTTTTAGCACTAAGAGGACCTCAGAAATCATCCAATTACAATCTTCTTTGAAGGATTAATGATCCAACTGAGCAAAGCTCAAGGGATTTGACTCCAAATTTTATGTGCTTTCTATTTTAGCATGTTATCTAAAGCTAGAAGGGACTTTTTAGTTTACTTCATTTATTTATTAGTTTATTTGAGCCTTAGGTATGCAAATATCCACATCTTAAAGAATGAAGAAATCGAAACTCAGAACAATTAAGGGACCTGTCAGAGGCTAAATAGTGATGAAGATGCTGTGTTGGAACATGAATCCAGGCCTGCTGTTCTTTGCAGAACATTTTATTTGGTATCCATGTTTATAACTGGACTGTAAAGTTCTTACAAGCAGGAACTATACCTTTTTTTTTCCTGTCTTCTCTTTCTCGTGCCTTGAACAGTGCTGGGAACACCACAGACACCCAAATGAGATCTAACAGAAGTGGTTTCTCTATGAGGAAATTATCTGAGCTCAGGTGCTACTGTTCTAGAGAGGTCCTCTAAATTGTCTTGACTGCTAAACTATATTTCTAAGCTTCCTTGTTTCAGAATGTTATATTGTTGAACTATCAGGTCAAGGAAGGGCTCAGGAGCACATTCCTTGCTTAGGAGAAAAATCAAGGTTGCTCAAGACAACATATTGTTATCATTAAACAGATTAGTGTATGCTACAAGGCCAAACAAAATCCAGGGCTTTACCAGCCAAAATATAACAGACCAAAGAACTTTCAGATAATTTGGAAACTCTTCCGGGATTAGGATCTTTTAATGCTTAATTCTGCCTTCTAATCCTTTCCTGTCACACATCCTCTGCAAAAGCATGAAAGGACAAATCAGGGCTATGGCTGAAGCTGAAGGTCAACAATTACTTTGGAAGGAACAAGACTACCTTCACACTTTTAATAATTTAAAATTACCCTATAGATCAATCACCAACTCTCCATTAATGCATTCATTAACTTCTCAACTACACCCACCAGTACCTGTATTTATATCTCCGACTGTGGCTTGTTTGTAGTGACTATAGATGAACAACATCTCCTGGTCATCCGGTTTGGATTTCAGGTTTTTGACTTCTTCGGCGGCTTGTTCAAATTCAGCCTGCATTGTCAGGAAGCAAGGAAGGAAAGAATTAAATCTCTCACTTTCAGGCACTCAGAAAGGTCCCAGGCGGTAGAGGAACTTAATTTATCTGCGAGTCTGTGTTCAAATACAACACGTCTCCGGGCAATTTAAACTTAGGTACGGTTTCTCCGATGGTAAAATGGCTAGTTGGGAGACGGAAACGGGATCTTTGTAAAGGCCCTTAGAAATCTTGGTGCCCGAGAACAGCTTTTTTTTGGGGGGGGGTGTAGTGGAAAGACGGCTAGTCTTGGGGAGGCCGAATTTTAGCCCATGTGTGACCTTGGACACAACTTCCCTCTCCCTAGAGGGAGGAGGTTGTGTTGGCTGCTCTTCCTCCTCCATCGGGCAGTGCTGGGCCCTTTCCCCCGGCCCTGGCCCGGAGTGGGTTCTAGAAGGTCAGCAGGCTGGTACGGCTTGGAGGAGGCCGCGTGCGTCCGAGGGCACCCGCACCGCCACCCCGCGGGGATGAACTTTGCCCCACTGCCCCGGGGCGGCGGCACCGCGCCCGCTCCCGGAGGCCGCACCAAGCCCCCGCTACCCGCTCTGCCTCCCCGAGCCCCCCAGCATCTCCGGGCGGTCAGGCGCCTCCCTCCCTCCTCGGGGGCTCAGGATCCTCGGATGCAAAACGAGGGCCGGGACACTGGGGCAGGCGCCGGCCGTGCCCGCTCCGCGCCCTGCCTCCCGCGGCGGCCCCTCGGCCGTGCCCGGGCGCCTGGTACCTGAGCCATGCTGCCGGGGTGCGGAGGATGGCGGCGGAGCTGCTGCAGAAGGCCGCGGGCGCACGGACCCAACTCCCCGCCTCGGCCCCGCCCCCGGCCCCGCCCCCGGCTCAGGAGACCCCGCGCGGCCAATCAGAGCCCGGCCCGGGGGGCGCCCCGCCCCGCCCCTCGCCGGGTCTCCGGCTCCGGGGCTTTTGGCCTGAGGTGGGCGCGGCGCGGGGGGCGGGGGGCGCCGAGGTGGATGCCGGGAGGCGGCGGCGGAAGTGGACGGGCGCGCTCCGCTCTGTAAGGAAGCGGGTGTGGGAGGCGGGTGGCGGGGCCTCGGGCGGGCCTCGGCTCCACGGGCGCGAGGAGGGGAGCGCTGCGGCCCACACCCGAACGGGGCTGGGGTCCTCGCTACCAGGAAGCTTGCAAGTGGGGGTTCGAGCCTGGAAGGAGACGCACCCGAGGGCCCCTTCCCCTCCCCCACTTGCCCAATGAACCTTGGGTGCGCGCGGCTCGGGGGACGGCGAGAGGGGGCTCGAGTGTCTGAGGGCGGATTTGAACTCGGGCCCTGCCGACTCCAGGGCCGGGGCTCCATCCGCGGCGCCTCTAGGGCGTCCTTGTTTGGTAGGAGCTCGATGCCCCGGCTCCGGGGCTTGCTGCCCCTTGGCCCAGGGCGGTGGGTGCTCTGCCCTGGCCCCCGGTGCATCTGCTTCTGCCTCATACGTTTAGGCACTCGGGTTCAAGGATCACGTCCCAGGCGGGAGAATTGATCCGAGAGTCTGGGTTCACAATGTAAACGTTTAGATTCACCTTCTCCAATGATAAAATAGGTGGTTGTGAGACTAAAAACCGGGATATTTGTAAAGTCCCTCACAAATCTTGGTGCCCGAGAACAATAATTGTGGAACCGAGCTTTTGTAACTAAAGGTAGTCTCCAGTTTGCAGTTACTTTTGGAAGTTTGCTATTTGGAACTCAAAAACTGAAATTCATGGATAGGTTTTTAGGCCTGCCTAGGATATCGGCAAGGAAAAGGGAAATAAGTTTTACTTTTTTACTTTAGGAGCCTAGCTGTGAATTGTTTTTTGATTTTTTTTTAATTAAAGATTTTATTTTGAGTTTCTACAGTTTTCCCCTCAATCTTACTCCCCCCCCCAAGCAGTGTCAGTCTTTACTTTGTTTCCATGTTGTACATTGATCCAAATTGAGTGTGATAAGAGAGAAATCATATCCTTAAGGAAGAAACAAAGTATAAGAGATAGATCAGACAGTAAGATATCTGGTTTTTTTTCCTAAATTAAAGGGACTAGTCCTTGAACTTGGTTCAAACTCCACAGCTCTTTATCTGGATACAGATGGTATTCTCCATTGCAGAGAGCCCCAAATTGTCCCTGATTGCTACTCTGTTGGAATGAGCGAGTCCTTGAAGGTTGAACATCACCCCCACGTTGCTGTTAGGGTGTACAGTGTTTCTGGTTCTGCTCATCTCACTCAGCATCAGTTCATGCAAATCCCTCCAGGCTTCCCTTAATTCCCATCCCTCCTGGTTTCTAATAGAACAATAGTGTTCCATGACATAACATACACCACAGTTTGCTAAGCCATTCCCCAATTGAGGGACATTTACTTGATTTCCAATTCTTTGCCACCACAAACAGAGTTGCTATGAATATTTTTGTACAAGTGACGTTTTTACCCTTTTTCATCATCTCTTCAGGGTATATACCCAGTAGTGCCATTGCTGGATCAGTGGGTATGCACATTTTTGTTGCCCTTTGGGCATAGTCCCAAATTTCTCTTCAGAAAGGTTGGATGAGTTCACAGCTCCACCTACAGTGTAATTAGGGTCCCAGCTTTCCCACAACCCTTCCAACAATGATCATTATCCTTTCTGGTCATATTGGCCAATCTGAGAGGTGTGAGGTGGTACCTCTGAGAAGCTTTAATTTGCATTTCTCTAATAAGTAATTATTTAGAGTAATTTTTCATATGGCTATGGATTGCTTTGATCTCATCTGCAAATTGCCTTTGCATATCCTTTGACCATTTGTCAACTGGGGAATGGCTTTTTGTTTTAAAAATATGACTCAGTTCTCTGTATATTTTAGAAATGAGTCCTTTGTCAGAATCATTAGTTGTAAAGATTGTTTACCAATTTACTACATTTCTTTTGATCTCAGCTAGTGTTTTTCTTTCTGTTCAAAAGCTTTTTAATTTAATGTAATCTAAATCATCTAGTTTGTTTTTGGTGATGTTCTCCAACTCTTCCTTAGTCATAAACTGCAAAGGAAAAAAATTTTTAAAAGTCCATTTTTAAGATATCTTTTGAAAATGAAGAGAACAGAACTAAGCACAAAACTAGCTCTACAACTTTGAAAGTATAACATGTTAAATTTATTACAATCTTTAAAGAAAGTGGTATGGAATAAGGAGTACTGGTATCTTAAAATCCTCTTCATTTTTAAAGTTCAGAATTAAAAAAATCCTTTAAATCACTTATAATACCTTTAAAAATCAGTTAGAAAATGGTCTTTCAAAAAATAGCTTGAATCAGAGCAGATGTATTTTGAGAAGATTACTCTGGAAAAAATTGAATGTAAACTTGTCTTCCTAACACCAGCTAAACTATTGATAAGGCCATAGGAACCGGGAATTTTACAGAAATAGAAACAAAGACTATCAAGAAAACTTTGGATTTCAAAACTCCTGTTTAGCTTTGTTCTTTTCATCAGAATGCTTAAAATCTTTTATTCCCTTGAAAATAGCATCCTGGTGAATTTATGCACATTAACTTATTTGTAATTGAAAAACTACATTGGGATCTTGTATTTTCTACATTTTTAGTTAATTATAGATAACATGTTCTTTAAACTTTGTGGAACATTGTATTTATTATCTCCTTTGATAGTATTGATGTTAACAAGTATACCCTTTCTACAATTGTTAATGTTCCCTTGGTCACCTTTTTTTTTTTTTTTTGGTTTAATAAAAACTAAGAACCCTTTCTTTATCAGAAGACCTAATAGTTTGGAATGACCCCAGACTTTCCACTGAAATAAATGGTCTTTCTCTTTAATTACCAGTATTTTACTGCTGTTACATAGGACTCATGGAACAAATAACCTCAGAGGAATTAGAAATGAGTGACAGGATAATAGAAATTTATATAGTAGGTGTAAATGGATTTTAGGATAGAACAAATGAGGAACTTTGAACAATAGGAGTAATGGGTATTTTTAGGGAAGTATATAATCAAAAAATGGGCTGGTTAGAACTTTAGACTGCCTGATAGCTAACTTTCCTTCTACCTCTAAAATTATCTCAAGTGGAAACACCTAACTTTGATGTAGACTAGATTGCCTTTGTTCATTACAGCTAGGTGAGATAGGCAAGTTTTATTTCTATTTTCAGATGAGGAAATTAAAGTTCAGAGAAGTTTATAGTGGGTTTTAGTAAGTTTTACTGGATTAAAGTTTGAGGACATAGGTTCAAATACTGACTCCACTTTTACTGATTGTTTTCTCAGGTCTCGGTTTCTTCACCTGCAAAATTTACAATGGTTAGGATTAGATGGTATCTTTTTTTTTTCAGGTTTTTGCAAGGCAAATGGTGTTAAGTGGCTTGCCCAAGACCATAATTATTATTAATTAAGTAATCATTAAGTGTCCGAGGCCGGATTTGAACTCAGATTCTACTTCTTACTCCAGGGCTGGTGCTCTACCCACTGCCCCATCTAGTCACCTCAGGATTGGATGGTATTTTAAGGTAGTTTCTAGCTCAATCTGTGATGCTGATTGGTCAGTATTTACTTTTTCTGATGCTAACCATTCTTTTGCAGGATACTTAAACCTCAGAAGTCTTTTAGTCCTGCTCAAAAAGAACTGAGACTTTGAGAGGCTAAGTGATTTGCCCAAGGCCCATAATGGTATTTATATAGTGCTTTAAGATTTGCAAAGAACTTAACAAATTTGCATAATGTCCTTGGGAAGCAGGTTCTATTTTATCCCCATCTAAGGGATCAGGAAACTGAGGCAGGCATACCTTGCTAAATGTCTGACCTGCAGTTGAACTCTAGTTTTCCCCACTTTAGTTTAGCACAATCTTAACAGATTGTGCCACCTAGAGTCCAGGTAGTAAATGGAAGAGGTAGAACAATGAGGAAATATACCATAGCACTTCCCACCACAAAGGTATCTTTTGCCACTTTTTTTCTTTTTTGGTAACTATCCTTTGAATCCTTTGATGCGATACAGTTCTAAAAGTTTTTGTCTTTGGTATCACTGTTATTTCTCTTCCCTTTCTCCTCCCAATAAGTACTTTTAATTTGTGATAAACTTTTGTAATTAAGCCAAGAATCCATACATTGATTATATCTGAAAATGCATGTTTTTATCTACTTCTAGTGTGTCATTTGTGCCAAAAGGTATTTGATTTATCATCAGTTTTCTGGTTTGCTTTGATCATAGTTTTTTTTTTTTCCAAAGTTTGTTTTCCTTTATGGTGAAATGGTCATTGTAGAAATTGTCCTCCTGGTTCTACTCATTTTGTTAGATAACAGTTCATATAAGTCTTCCAGGGTTCTCTTGAATTATTTCTTGTGAATTTCCTAATTAAAAAAACAAAACATATTTTGTAGTGTTGGATTTTGAGTTAATCTTGCCAATTGTGAATAGGACAGATTTGGGGTTACTGCTTTGTCTTTTTTGGCTGTTTAGACTATACTCCAGACTAAAGCACTGATTGCCTTTTTTTTTTGAAATACCTTATTTAGAATAGGTTTGATTACAAGATAATTTACCAGAGCAAAAAAAAAAATCTCTAAATATATGTATGGGTGTGTGTATATGTCTGAAATTTCATAATGATATTTTGAGTTAACAGGCAACCTTCTGGAGTGTATTTCTGATCTGTTTTAGAAATTAGTGCTTTAATGAAGCAGTCTTTAAAGTACCAGAGGACCTGACTTCATGTTCTGCCTCTATCACCTAGTCTCTATGACCTGGGGAGGGTACCATGCCGCTCTCCAAATCTGTATATTTTAATGCTTCCAGACTGACTTGGTAGATGGAGTTTTCTTATCAGAAATTTTCTTATAAGCTGGTCAGAATAAAACAAAACAAATCAATGCTGTCAATAAATATCTTTCCCTAGTTATACATACCTAGCTAGTAGTTTTTTAATATGTGTCTATCTCACAGACCCCTTTGCCAGTCTGATGAAGCCAGTTTACCTCATCTTGCAATAACATTTTTAATTGAATACAATCAAAAACAAAGGATTTCAGAGGAAATCAGTTATATTGAAATATGCCTAATAAGATGATTGGTTGTTTCTAGGGTGTTTTGGATAATGCATCCTTCTCTTCACTTGACTTCATATACATACTAGTAGGTTAGTTGGAGATGTAATCCTAGGAATTGATGAATTTTAGAATTTTCAGGTACCTTGGGATTTACTGGTCCTATTATCATAAACATGGATATCTTGTAAAATAGTGTTGACCTTATATTTATCAAATGATTAAAATTTGTGAAGTATTTTCTTCATAGCTACCCTCTGAAACATTCAGTGAAAGTGTTATTTTCATTTTACCAATGATAAAAATACTCAGGGTTAGCTAATCTTTGAAGATAACCAGTGATAGATAACCCATTCTGGTACTGGATTGCACTAACATCCCTTAATGTGCTAGATCTGTAGGTTGCTTTTGTGACAGTGTTGACTTGCCTAAAGATCACAGTATTAAAAATTACTTGAGATTTCTACCTCCTTTTAAATAGTAACATGACTTAGCTATCCAGAATATAGTCAAGAACAAGGAAGAAATTTTAGAACACTTTAAAGTTTGCAGTTTACAACCCTGTGAGTTAATTTTACAAAGGATATTTTAATAAATAGGCAGATTAAACATTTGCTAAGTGTGGTCAATCCTCAAAAGGGGGTAACAATCCTAGAAAACCTCATGAAAGTAGAAAACTTGAATACATTGAACCTTAGGGGTTCAGGGTGAGACCATCAAATCTTTTGCTAGAGATTGCTGAAAATACTTTTCTGCAAACAATTCTTTATAACAAAACATTATTCTGATAATATGTACTTTTTAAACACAGTAGCCAAGAAATAACCCATAATATACAGAGAAGAGCAGCAGGGGCAGTGATGTCCTCTAAGAGTTAAGGTCTTTTCAGCAATATTCCAAAAGACTTATGATGAAAAATGCCATCCACATTTAGAAAAAGAACTATGGAAAATGGTTTTTAAAATTTTTTTCTCTTGTTTTGGTTCTTTCATAAATGACTAATATGGAAATATTTAAAATTGTACATTTGTAATATATCAGAATGCTGCCTTGGAGCAGAGGGAAAGGAGGGAGAAAGGTTTGGAACTCAAAATCTTAGAAAAATGAAGGTTGGAAATTTTATCTCCATGAATAGAAAAAATAAAATACTAATAACTGAAAACACATAACAAGAACTTATAACAAAAAAGAGACAGAGTGGCCGATGACTCATTTGCCCACAAACTTTGCTGCTTATCCATTTTTTCAGTTCCCTCATCATGCACTTGAGAGGTTATTTTAGCGCTTTTTGGAGCTTGAACACTTATTTCCTCCTATTTGCAAGTATAAACTTGCAGATGTGCCTCTTATTTTTTTCTCTATTGTGTATAACTGTGAATGGGTATGGATGCCAACACAGTAGTAAAAATGAGAATTTGTGAAGTGGCAAAAGTTGAACTTGAATGTTGCAGATTGGCTTCCACTTAGTATGTATCAAACACTGTGCTGAATGCTGGGGATGAATATACAAAAGCAAAAACAATCTCATGAGTCAACATTACACATGAGGGATAGCTGGAAAGAGGTGAGAGATGATACCTGCAATGTGTGTAGATAATCAGAAAATGCCATAGAGGCCTGATGTCATGGAAAGTATTTTTGAAAACCCATCTATTGGAGCCTACTGTTTTAGGGACAGAGTCCACAGTTCTAGTGAGGAGATAAATATGATAGAATACCAACCTTATGGTGTAGAGATGGCCAGGAAATGAGGAAACTAAAGTTTAGAGATTAAGTGACTTAGGCTCATGCAGTAAATATCTGATATAGGATTTGAACTCGGGTTTTACTCCTCCCATCCTTTAGAATTCAAAAAACAAATTGGCTTTTAGCCCATCGAAAATTAGTTATTAGGGGGTGGCTAGGTGATGCAGTGGATAGAACACCAGCCCTGGAGTCAGGAATACCTGAGTTCAAAAACGGCCTCAGATGCTTAATAATTGCCTAGCTGTGTGGCCTTGGGCAAGCCACTTAACCCCGTTTGCCTTGCAAAAACCTAAAAAACAAACAAACAAACGAAAAGTTAGCTATAGGAATCTAGAACTGGAAGGGATTTTAAAAGAGAGAAGTCCAATTTCCTGAAGTTGTTTGGTCAATTTCACATATATTACTAAAACTTCAACTTGAACTTAGGTTCTCTGAAGTTACACCTGGCTTTCTGGTATGCCACAGGTAAACTACTGAAAGAGTAAATGTAGCA
Source organism: Macrotis lagotis (assembly GCF_037893015.1). Lineage (NCBI taxonomy): Eukaryota > Metazoa > Chordata > Mammalia > Peramelemorphia > Peramelidae > Macrotis > Macrotis lagotis. The sequence goes on from NC_133658.1 coordinate 611,369,534, forward strand.
GCTGCTTAAGAAAAATTTAAAAAGACACAGCAATGTTGATACCTTTTTTATAGCAGCAAATAATATTGTACACACTAGACAACCATGAAGGGGGAATCATGGGATCACCTTGTGTGATAATTGATAATTTGTCAACAATTGACAGCTGTTTATCAGATGTTTTGTCCAAAATGTGCTAGGAGCTGAAAAAGATATCATTCCTGACCTTAGCCAATTTATGATCTAATAACCAATTTTTAATCTAATGATCCAGGGTTGAAGATCTTATTTGAGAAAAAACTAATCATTTTTAGTGAGGCAACCTGGTATAGGGGGGAAAAAAGTGGACTTGGAGTCAGAGGTAAAATCCAAACTGTCATGGACTCCCTATGTGATGTTAGGCCAGTTATTTAAAATCTGAGTCAGGGGTGGCTAGGTGGCGCAGTGGATAGAGCATTGGCCCTGGAGTTGAGTACCTAAGTTCAAATCCAGCCTCAGACACTAGCTGTGTCACTTAACCCCATTGCCTTGCAAAAAACCAAAAAAAAAAAAATCTTTTGAGTCTCAGTTTCCTCATGAGAATGAAAAGATTTTAGATAACCTATAAAGTCCTTTCTAGATCCAACTTTATGGTATTATGAAGGTAGATATGACCCTTTTGCAAATATGCAATTATGATACAAATGACATCTTTATGTAGATGGCTTCAAAACCTATATAGACAGCCCTAATTTGTTGCTTGAACTTCAGTCTTGCTGGAGAACTGACTGCTTGCAGGATACTTTTCATAGGCATTTTGATCTCAAAGAAGATCTAAATGCTTGTTGAGGGGTCTGGAGGCTGCAAATCTATGAGTCCTCTCAAATCAAATTTATATTTCCTCCCAAAAGGCATTCTTCAGACTTAACCCATTTTCTGATTCTGCTACTCTTTTCAGTCACTTAAGGGTACAACATTAAACTTACCTTTAATGCTTCTTTTTTCAACTCCCAATGACAAAGTCTTGAGAGTCCTATTTCTGAAACTTCTTTTCCCACTAATTTAATTTCTCATTTTGCCTGGATTATTGTAATGACTTCCTAACTGATTTCCTTACCTTCGTGCTCTTTACTTTCTAACCCATCTACTTACTATACAGCTATCATTTGATATTCCTGGAACACATCTCATCATGTCAATACACTCCTCAAAAATCTTGAATGGCTCAATTAGTTAAATTAACCTTATGTTAAAGTCCCAGCAATCAGCATCCCATTTGTTTTTCTAGTATTTTGGTATAGTTCCCTCATATGCACTAAGTTTTAGTCAGACTTTCTCACTAACTGCGCCCATACATAACATTTCATCTTCAGTACCTTGGCATAAATGGTTTTCACTTGATATTTGTAAAACATTCACACCCCCCACTTGGAAGAATTCTTAAGTTCCTCAAAACATTGTTTAGGTGCTGACTTTTTTTTAGGTGTTTTTTTTTGCAAGGCAAATGGGGTTAAGTGGCTTGCCCAAGGCCACACAGCTAGGTAATTATTAAGTGTCTGAGACCGGATTTGAACCCAGGTACTCCTGACTCCAAGGCCGGTGCTTTATCCACTATGCCACCTAGCCGCCCCTAGGTGCTGACTTTTGTATGAGTCTTTTTAACCTTTTGCAATATAGCTTTAAAAAAAATTATCAAGATTTGCCTTCTCATCTTCCTCTCACCCCATCATAAACATTATAGTTGGATCAAAATTTCCCAATTGGTTGAATTCAAAAAAATTGTTGTATTTTTTATTTTGAGTCCACCTCTCTTATCAGGAGGCAGGTAGCTTTTTTCATCAATTAGTCCACTGGAATTTTGTCTGGTCATTTTGCTGATGAGTACAATTGAATTCCATCACAATCATATACTATGACTTGTTCATCCTTTCCAGAATTTGAGTACCCCTTCAGATTCCCATCCTTTGCCCCTTCAAAAAAAATATATTTTTATATATTCTTAGAGGTTTTTTTTTTTTTAGTTTTTGCAAGGCAATGGGATTAAGTGGCTTGCCCAAGGCCACATGTCTAGGTAATCATTGAGTGTCTGAGGTCGGAATTGAACTCAGGTACTCCTGACTCCAGGGCCGGTGCTCTATCCACTGCACCATCTAGCCATCCCTAGAGTTTGTTTTTTAGGACTAATCTGCCCCATAATTTGTTCTCCCTGTTATTCTGCCTCCCTTCTTCCCAACTCTTTTTCTCCTGTTTTCTTATTGCCTGAAATGTTTTTCTGTACTCTTCTGTGTATATATGTATTTATTCTTCCTTCTTTTGATATACTCAAATGAGAATGTGGTTTAAATGTCAGCTAAATCTCTTTTCCTTTTCCTTCCCCTCTCCTTGTCAGTGTATTCTTCCCTTCTTCATTCTTTTGATCATTGAGACAGAACAGAACCTCTTCCAGGCCTTGTCAATTTGTACTCCTTTGAACCTGATAATGATAGGGTTGAAAGGGGACACATGTTATATCCCCATTTTTGAATGTAAGCAGTTTATCCTTATGTAGTTCTTTATTCAATTTAATTAACATTTATATATTCAAGGCACCATGCTAAGTGCTGGTACTACAAATAAGAGAAAGACATTCCCTGCCCTCAAGGAGCTTACAATTGGATGAAGAAAATAATGCCCATAAGAGAGCGGAAAAGTGGAAGAGGGAATGACACACCAGGGGATCCCCAGGACAGGGGCATTTTATTCCATGAAATTGAAGCCAAGCAGAGCTACAGAGAGTGGAGTAAGATAAGAGTTCAGATCTTGCCCTCTATAAAGGAGGAGTTAAGTAGGAGAGGAGGCAGAAGGAAGTGGGAAGGTGTTGGTTATCTTGTTTATGTTTACCTTTATATGTTTCTCTTCACCTTTGTATTCAGACTTCAAGTTTTTTTTTTGAAGCTCAGTCTTCCAAGAATTCTTAAAAACCCTCTGTTTCATTAAACCTTCATTTTTTTCTACTCTAACATTATATTCAGTTTTGCTGGGCATAGTATTCATTCTTGGTTGTAAGTTCATATCTTTGTCTCTTAGCAAAGAGTTTGAAATATGATATACTCCTTGATAGTAGTGGCTGCTTAATTGTGACTGATTTTAACTGGCTCCTCAGTACCACAATTCTTGCAATAATTTTGCTTTGATCTGAAATCTCTAGATTTGGTTGTGATATTCTTGTGAGTTTTAATTCTGGTTTCAGGAAGTTTTTGGTAGATTCTTCCTATCTCCACTTTGCCCTCTGGGTTCTTTGCCCATCTGGGAAATTTTAAAATTTTCTCCTTGATTTATTTTCCAGTTTAGTTATTTATACTATGAAATAACCAACATTTTCTTGAAAGTTCTCACTTTTTATTTCTTCTTGCCTCATGGAATCGTTAATTTCTATTCGGTCCATTCTAATTTTCAGGGAGTTTGTTGTTTGAGCAAAGTTTGCTTGTGCCAACCTATTAATTCCCTTCTTTTATAGCTTTCATTTCTTTCTAATTTTTTTTCCTTCTGTCACTTTTATTCCATTTATAATTAAAACAGAACCCCCAAAACCAAACAAACCCCTTTTGACTCTTGTTTCATCTTTTCCAAGTTTCCCAGTTGAATTTGAGCCCAAGCTATGTTTTCCTCTGAGGTATTAGTATAACTATTTTAGAGTCATTCTCTTCTGTGTTTGTGTCTCAGGCATCTCTACCACTAGAATAATTTCATTGTGGTGTAGTTCTTATTTGTCCATTCTTCTAGCCTACTTCTTCACTTTGGATTTGATGTTAAGACTGGACTCCATGCTACACTTTGGGATGGAAAGTCTGGACTGATGATCCTATTGCTGCTTTCTTTTGGTATTGAATGTTGTTTTATTTTGGGAAAACAAAGGACAGACTGGGGACCTGCAAGCTATCAGTGTTACTAAAATAGCCTGATTCAGGACAAAGTCTGATGCCCCCATAGTCTGAACTCTGCATTTTCCTGACCTGGGTCTGTTCATTAGTAGACTGTGCTGGACTCAGCATGGATCAGCTAAGGAGCTCTTTTGATTCAGATTAGTAGAGCTTTTGTTCTGGGATTCCTACTTTGGTTATTCCTTTATAAGCCGGGGTAAATGCTGAAAGTAGGATACCTGGGGTCTGAGTTATACCACTGCTACCACTTCTACAGCTACTACTTGCTTCTAAATTTCCTCTTTTCTCAGTTCACTGCCCAGACCTTCTCTACTTGGGAATGCTACTCTACCCTGGATCTATGATCAGGAACTAAGTATTGTGTGACAAAACTTTCAAGTTGGCACCTGTCCCCATTGCAGTGCTAAGATACGGGTCTGGGAGTGCCCCATGATCTGCACAGTTCTTGGCATGCTTTTGACCCTATCCTTACTTCATTCCCAGTGTCTGAACGACCTTCCTATCATCCTATACTACACTGGGCTAGACAGATGACTGTGGATTTCCCCATCAGAATTTGGATTGATGCATTAAATCTATTTGGAGAAATTTGTGGAGCAGAGGTCACTTTGTGCTTTTTATTTATTTTTTTTTCCCATTATTCAGGTGAAGCTTCTTCCTCCAAAGATAGCAAAATGTCTTAGTTGCCAAATCATGTCTTTTTCTCTCTGGGGAATTGCTTAATGTTCATTCTACTTTTTGACTACTTCATTGTCAAGTACTGCTTGAATATGCTGTGTTCAAAAGCTCTTTCTTGGCCTTAACTTCTCATTTCTCTTAACATTCTCTCACTTGATGACCTCATTACAACCACAAGCTTAATTATCTTTTTCTGTGCAAATGATGCCAAAATCTATATATCTAGCTACAATTTCCTGAGCTCTAGTCCTGCATCACATATTTCCTACTATGTTTCCCAGGCATCTCAAACTCAAAATAGGAAAAAAAAAATAAAATTGTCTTTAAAAAAAAACCTCTTCTAGACTTGTCTGTTTCTTTTTGGGACACCATCATCTTTTTGTTCATATAAATTTACAGCCTTGGTGATATCCTTGACTCTTCATTTACTCCATGAAATTAATCAGATTTAAATCTTTTCTATTTCTTCAACACTTAAACCATCTCTTCTCTATTCACTGATCTGACCTTCTCATTCTCCTATTTAATAGACTGCAGTGGCACCCTCAACACCTCATTCATTGTTCAGTGCTGATGACAAGTATTTGCAAAAAGACTACCATAAAAATAATTGAACTTTTAAGCCAACATCAGTTGCAGAGATTGAAGTATAGAAATTCTTGAATTAAAATACATTTAAGTGTGTTTTTGGTCCCTCAGTATCTGACTATAATCCTTGTCTGTTCCTTTTAGTTCCATGCTTTCCTACCATAACATATTCAGCATACTTACTGTTTGTAGTAGGTTTTTTCCCCACATAGGTTAACAAACTGGAAATAAAGGTAATTCTTCTTTTTTTCAGTTAGTGTGGCATCAAATTCTTCCTCTCCTTTTTTTTCCCCAAGGGTGACTTGAGGGATGATGAAAATGTTCATAAATAAATCCAGTGTAGAGACATGCTTGACATTTTCAGTCTCATTTAAATTCACACGTAGTAGTGTGTTAATTAGTCATAGCAGAATATTTAATGAAGTTATGCATTGAAGACCCCAGTGATTTAGCTGTGTGATGCTATCTTGCCTGAGTTGCATGATCTGACAGACAAATATCAGAGCCATTTAATGAATACTTATTGATTGCTGGTTGATGTAAACTTGCATAGAAAATCTTTGGGATAAGAATGATGGAAAATTATAAGCAGAGATCACCTGAGAAAAGAATAGAGAAATTGGAGGATAAAACTGGTTTAAAGAGCCCTCTGCAAGCAAAGTAACCTGATGAGCAATTGAAGGGTAAAGCCAGAAGATAATAGACAAGAAAAAAGGAAAAAAATCTGCAAAAAATTTACAAACTTGATTATGAAAGACAGTAGAGCCACCACACTTGGACTGATGCTTAATCCCTATGTGACTTTGAGAATGTCTCTTAATATCCGTGGCCTTAGTTTCCTCTCTGTTGTAAGCACAAGGGAGACTAGATGTTTTCTAAGAACCTCTACAGTTTTAGATATGCAATTCCTGTGATTTCTAGTGTCACAATTCTGAATCTACTTGTAGGAGAACTAAAAAAAAAATCACTAAAAAGAGCAGATGGAGAAAAACTTCTGGATTAGACCCAGGAGATTCCTGCTCAGTATAACAGGAGAGCATTGAAAGATTGTTTTACAGGGTTTCTGAAGAGGGAGGAAGATTTGAAAAGCATTTGGAAAAAAATTAATTTGAACCTTATTAATAACTTAATATATAGGCTTACTGTATTCTAGACACTGCACTGCATGTTTTACAATTATCTCATTTGATCCTCACAACCACCCTGGGAGGGGGGTGCTCTTAGTATTTCTGTTTTATAGATGAGGAAAACTGAGGCAAACAAAGATTAAGAAACCTGGTCAGGGTTACACAGCTAGTAATGACTAAGCTTCTATTTGAACTTGGGTCTTCCTGATGCCATACCTGACCCTGTGTGGCATTGTGCCACCTAGTCACCCATTAAACAGAGAAAGACAGTAACTGAAAGAACATTGACAACTACTCACCTTATATACCTACTTTCCCATTTACATAAAATTTTTATAAGTATTGTCACACTATCCTTAATGAGGATATTGGTTAGAAAGAGGCAGGCTTTTGCGAGCAATATTGCCCATCAATCCATACTAACACAAGTGACTGAAAGTTATAGATAATAAGTGGCAGCTAGGTGGCGCAGTGAATAGAGCATTGACTCTGGAGTCAGGAGTACCTGAGTTCAAATGCAGCCTCAGACATTTGATAATTACTTAGCTGTGTGACCTTGGGCAAGTCATTTAGCCCCATTGCCTTGAAAAAATAAAAAAAAGTTGTAGATAGAACATCCCACTATTCTTCTTTATGACTGTTTGGGTAGAAATGGACAACAATTTGGGTTAGAATTAGATGGAGAAAAGGCTGGATTGCTTTCAGGAAGTTGCAGCAGGCTCTCTTTAATGATCTCAGACTTCTCTCAGAAACAAAGGTCCTTCTTTCTACTGTCAGTCTAGTATTGCATGACTATATAAAAGAAAGACAGTCAAGAGAAAGTGAGGAAACAATACCATATGACTGAGAGTAATTTAAAGTCCCATATAATTGGTGAGGTATTTTCCCCCCCAGCATAGATGACTGTTTCTCTATGTTTGAGTAGAAAGTTTCATGATTTACTTTAGTCAAAATGTAGGTTGGTCTTGAATTGACACAGAATGCATTTAAAGACAGTATAGATTTTAAATACAGAATTTAAAGACAATATGGTGTGCTAGGTTTTGCCTAGTTTGTACCTCATAATGTTATGGCCTTTAAAAACCCAGGGTCACCTGCATGTCATCATGAAGAGTAGGACTTGTGTAGAGGAAAGTTTGAATAGAATCCTTAGTACAAATTGATTATGAATTGTATGTTATGGCTCTGAATTTAATTATATGTTATACACTGAATAGGGTTGGCTTTAAATTATCTGAGTTCTTGGTTATCTGCCATATGTATGGCTTTACTTTTTGTCTTTTAAAAATAATTTTGATTAAAACACATTTTTTTTTTTGCAAGGCAGTGGGATTAAGTGGCTTGCCCAAGGCCACGTAGCTAGGTAATTATTAAGTGTCTGAGGTTGCATTTGAACTCAGGTCCTCCTGACTCCAGGGCTGGTGCTTTATCCACTGTGTCACCTAGGCGCTGCCCCTTAAAACGCATTTTTTGTATTTTACTTTTATTTGGGAATATATCCTTTCTATAGCCCCCTGCTTCTTCAACTTGAGTAAGTTCTTGCAATAAAAAAGGAGAGAGAGAAAAAGCAGTTTAAAAAAAAATCACCAGCACATCAACCAAGTTTGCCAGTATAGATGCATTATTCCACACCTCTAACTGCAAAAAAAGGAGCAAAATGCATTTATTCAGTTCTCCATGGTCAACCTTTTTGGTGATTTCATAATATGTAATATGTTGTTGTTGTTGTTATTTGCATTTACATTGTTTTAATTATTGTATAAATTTTTCACTGTTATTCTATATCAATTCATTTAAGTATTCCCATGCTTCTCTGTAGTTTCATTATTTATCATTTCTTAGGTATAGCACCCAAATTCATAGGCCTATCCCATTGCATGTCTGTATGTTATTCTATTCTTTTGCAGTCAAGTTAGGATTCATAATGCTGTCTCTTTGCCCAAATATTTGCTTTTTTGTTGTTTTTTGAGTCATTTTAGTCTTGATTCTTCTAACATCATATTACCTTATTTGAAGTCATGTAGCATTACCATAAGAATATGGATGTTCAATGATGAGCGTTTGCTGCAGTGAACAGTTTGGAGTGTTTGCCATCATATGTGAACAAGCCAGATTTCCCAGCTCATTGTCTGTAATTTGTGTCTTTAAAATACTTACATATACACTTTAATATGCAATGGATTATCTAAATTAACTTCATCCACTTCTTTTTAAATGCAAATTTTTAGGTAGATATTTCCTGAATGATAGTGGTATTTTTTTTTTGTAGTTTTTTGATGTTTATTATAATGAAATGACTTAGTCAAAATAAAAGACCTTGGCAAAAGACTGGAGATGGGGGCAGATAGGATGATAGGATTCAAGAATGACATCTAGATTGTGAGATTGAGGGACTGAGAGGATGGTGGTGACTGATAGTAATAGAGAAAGTAGGGAGAGGTAGGGAAAGGGAATGAATTCAGTTTTGGACATGTTAATTTTAAAATGTTAACTGGACATCTAATTTGAGATGTCTGAAGGAAATTGGAGATGTGAGTTGATTGGAAGTCAGCAGTGAAGTTAAGACCGAATAGGTAGATTTGGGAAACATTAGCATAGAGACAGTAATTAAACCCACAGGTCACTGGATTTAATGAGATCACTCAGAGAAGTAATATGAGGGAAAAGAGAGGAGAGACCTAGAGAGAATCCTGAAGGACACATAAGAGGGTACATACCAGCAGAGGAGATAAGAGGAAATGCAATCAGGAGTGGAAGGGTTTACCTTGGTGTGGCAAAAATGTCACTTTTTTTAAAATCAGAGAATGGAGCAAAGAACAGAATGAAGAATAATGAAGAATGGTTTTTGAGGTGTGAAGGAGTGTTAAGTGGGGGAAGTAGTTAACACCAAATGGCTTCAATTTATTAGGTAAAGTAGGTGAACCTTTTGCTGAAGGAGAGGTGGGTGGTGGTAGTGGTATAGACTTGTACAATTTTTGTTTCCTCCAGCAGAATGTAAACTCCTTGAAGGCTGGAATGTTTTGTTTGTAAATCCGGTGCACACCCTATATGCATAATAAATGTTTAGTGAATTGAACTTGGAGGTTCAGAATAATTACTCAGAAGAGTATAGTCAAAGACAAATGAAAAGGATGAATTACCTTAAGGCACCAGAGTTTACAAAACGAAATTAGCCCATAAAAGGTAAAGTATCTTTGCTTTAAGCTGGAGAGTCTTCTAATAGGTATTCTAGACATCACCTAAAAACTAATGTAAATTTTGTCTGCTTTTTTTCCTCTCTATATCAAATGTGAATCTTCCCATTGTGTCAGTGGTTATTGGATGGTGCCTAACATCCTGGAGGGGGATGATTCACATGTGGAAGTTTTTAGCATAACTGATGAACTGCAAAGATCTTGAGTTGGAAGGGGACATGCCTTCTGGCGTAATAGGAATGTCTGTTATATAGCTCTATCCAGAATTAAGGATAGCTCCCTTGATGTACAAACTTGAAGCAGCTTTTTCATATCCCATCTTCTGATAGTGAAATTTTATATGTGTGTGTATACATACATAGATAAAAAGATCTATCTATCTATCTATCAAATTCTTTTTCAAAGCGCCATTGTAAGGATCCAGGTTTCCAACCGTCCCTGTGCCTGTGTATTTAGTGAACTTCGAGAAATTTTAATAAACATGTATATTAACAGTTATTTTTTCTTGAGACCAAACTCTGGGGCTTAATGTTTTCATTAGGACAAACTCTAGAGGTTAACACCATGTTTGTTTATTTCTTCATTAAGGCCAAACTCATGGAGGTCATCAATATATATGCCAAGAGGCCTCTAATAAAAAGAAAGTCCTCATGTATACCAGAATATTTATGGAAGCACTTTTTTATGACAACAAAGAATTAGAAACAAAATGGATACCCATCAACTGAACAATGGCTAAAAAATTGTAGCCCATGAATATAATAAAATATTACTATGTTGTAAGAAATAATTGAATATAATGATTTCGGAGACACATGGAAAGATTTGCAAGAATTCATGTGTGGGGGTGGCTAGGTGGTGCAGTGGATAGAGCACCGGCCCTGGAGTCAGGAGTACCTGGGTTCAAATCCGGCCTCAGACACTCAATAATTACCTAGTCATGTGGCCTTGGGCAAGCCACTTAACCCCATTTGCCTTGTAAAAACCTTTAAAAAAAAAGAATTCATGTGTAGTGGAGTAATCAAAGGGAAAAAAAACCCATATATACAATGACTATAATGATGTAAATTAAACAAGCATGACCTCAAAGAAATGAGGAAAAACTTCTACCCTATGACCTTTGTAAGAGAAGAAAGATCCACAAATGCAGTATACTGTATATATTTTGAAACTTTTTTAGGTACTGATAAGTTTTGCTGATTCTGTTTTCCTCTTTTTTTATTCCTTTTAAAAATATTATTTGTGGGCAGCTAGGTGGCGCAGTGGATGGAGCACCGGCCCTGGAATCAGGAGGACCTGAGTTCGAAACTAGTCTCAGACACTTAATAATTACTTAGCTTTGTGACCATGGGCAAGTCACTTATCCCCCAAAACAAAAAACAAAATAATTGTTATAAGAAGAAGAATGGGAGGAACACTAAGGGAAGTTTTGTGGATAACAAAAAATCTTTTTTTTCAAGGCAAAGTGTCTGAGGCCGGATTTGAACTCAGGTCCTCCTGACTCCAGGGCCGGTGCTCCATCCACTGCACCACCTAGCCACTCCCCCAAATCTTTTTTTTAATCATGCAAAAATCATATGGGAGAATGTAACTGAAGAAATAATTTTGTTCATTGATCTGCAACATATTAATAAAAAGGAAACCATCTTAGAGATTGCCTAGTTAAATATTCTCATTTTTACTGGAGGTAAATTGATAGGTATTAATGCCTTTTGAGGACAATAGGGGTAAAATGGCAGAGTTGGGTTTCAAAACCAGGTTCTATCCCAAGTTCAATTTGCTTTCCTATCACAGAAATTATTTTCTTTCCTTGAAAAAACTAAGTTGTAGCATTAGGATTTCCAATGCCTTTAAGCAGATTCTCAGCCCCTAATATCTGAGGAATTATCAATAAAGAATCAAATAGATCTGGTCAACTAGCCCAGATAATCAAGAACTTGTTTTCTTTTTACAGATTTTATTCTGCTGTTCAATATTGTATTTAACGGTATACTGAATTTTTTCTCTTCATTCTGTAACTCTCATTGAATACAGTATTTTAAAATGAAACAATCTGGATTTTAAAATTAATCTGTACAGATATTGTCTAATTTGGTAATCCATTATGTCAGCATTCTTAATATGTCTTTGTTCTTTCCCCAAAGCACACTTTCTTCCATACTCTTCCCTAAGGCATAATAGATCTCTGTAAACAACTACTATTGTGAAATAGTTATAAAGATTAGGGTTTTCCCTTCTCCCCCCCCCCCCCCCCTTTGTTAAACAGTTTGGTGCAGGGAAATAATAAGTTCTTATTTTGGTCAATATTAGGCAGGCATTTCAAATTGAAATAATAAATAGAAATTTTGGGCTACATGTAATAAATGAAAGCAGGCATCTTTAAGTCAGTTAAATTCAAATAGACATTAATCAGAAGCATTAAGTACAAAGTACCGTGCTAGATTTGAAGGACTTTTAAAATGACAAAGAAAAGCTTTCCTTTTTGGTCTTAATCCTTAAATGGCCCCAATTCTTAGGGTGCTTGCATTCTAATGAAGATATACAACATAAGAGATAGAATATATATAAGAAAATAGAAGACTATTTGATCTAAAAGAGGAAACCTCATAAGGGATGGAGATTTAAGTGGGTTAGTGAGGTTGGAGAAGTCATAAAATGTGGCTTATTTTTTTTTTTTTTAGGAGTTTGGTAGTGAAGAGAAATCCAGATAAGAGAATGAATTCTTGTTTGGTTTGGTAGGATCAAGTGAAAGTTTTTTAAGGAGGAGTGGACCACAGTGGTAGGCATTGTCAAATATCTTGGAAGAAAAGGACAAGGTTTGGACTAAGAAATATGAGCTCAACTGAGATCATGCCATTAACAAAGCTGAGATATGAACCCATGTCCTCTTACTCAAAAGTTAATACTCCTTCTGTTGTATCACACTGCCTCTTCAGCTTGTTCCTTTATTTAAAAAAAATGGAGTATATCATGCAAATTGTGTTTGAGATTGTTCATGCTAGTAGTAAGTGAATTCAATTGCTTTATTTAAAATATTTAGCCCTATAGCAATTTTTTTTGAGGGGATGTGGTTATAAAATTTATCCCATATGAGCAGTTAAGGCAAAAAAAAAGATTTTATATATGGTACTTAAAACCTGGTATCTTTTTTTTAGAAAGATTTTATTTATTTTGACTTTTACAATTTTACCCCTAATCTTGTTTCCCTCCCTCCACCCCCCACAGAAGTCAGTCTGTTAGTCTTTACATTGTTTCCATGGTATACATTGTTCTAAATTGAATGTGATAAGAGAGAAATCATATCCTTAAGGGAGAAACATAAAGTATAAGAGATAGCAAAATTACATAATAAGATAATGGGTTTTTTCCCTAAATTAAAGGTAATAGTCTTTGGTCTTTGTTCAAACTCCACAGTTTTTTCTCTGGATACAGATGGTATTCTCCATGGCAGATAGCCCAAAATTGTCCCTGATTGTTTCACTGATGGAATGAGTGAGTCCATCAAGGTTGATCATCACCCCAGTGTTGCTGTTAGGGTGTACAATAAACGTTTTTCTGGTTCTGCTTATCCAGCTCAGCATCAGTTCATGCAAATCCTTCTCATCCCTAAAACCTAGTATCTTTTGAAAACAGTAAGTCACATTTAATAAAATCCCTTGATGTATGAAAATTTAAATTATAGTTAACTACTTTTTGACAGTTGAAGGAAGCATTAGCATAAATAATTTAAACCATTTGAAAATTCATGTCCATGGTAATATATCATTCTTGGTCCTTATTCTCTTTTCCACTCTCATTTTTTTCCTCTTTTGCTCTTAGATTGTTTTTTTTTTTTTAAAGATTTTTCAAGGCAATGGGGCTAAGTGGCTTGCCCAGGGCCACACAGCTAGGTAATTATTAAGTGTCTGAGGTCAGATTTGAATGCAGGTACTCCTGACTCCAAGGCCGGTGCTCTATTTACTGCGCCCCTCTTAGATTGTTTCTGACTAGAATTTTCTGAGGTAGCAGATGCAGGAGTATCCTGGGTCATAGAACCGCTGACATTGTTGGGAAGGTTGGGAATTTGGCCCAGGGTTAGGAAAACTAGCCTGGTATCACACTCCAGAGAAGGAGATGGCTCTGGAACTCACTGAGATAATTAGCAAGTTAATTTTGTCTGGATAAATTGTAATTTATTTGCTTTTACATATATATTTTTTTCTGCATTTAGGTGGCCCTGGAAATTTTTTCACATGTCTTCTGAGAAAGCAACAATAACAGTTCGGCTCATTCGTTCCTTTGAGCACCGCAATTTCAGGTCCCTTGTTTACCATGGAGTTAATTTGGACCAGACTGTAAAAGAATTTATTGTATTCCTTAAAAAAGGTATAATTTTAAAAGTCTTTATTAGCATTTTAACAGTTAGCTCGATTTTTGCTGTAGTAATAGTTATGTTTCTTTTTTAATTGATATTTTAATTTTTTCTAACTGCATATTATGAAAATTTTTCAACATTCTGCATGCATATGCATATTTTTAAGTTACATAATTTCCTTCAACCCTCCCTTCCCATCCCCTTCCCCTTAATGGCACACTGTCAGGTGAATACTGAGCATACATATTTGTGTTTAACATGTTTACAGATTAGTCATTTTTGGTTTGAGGCATTAGGATTAAAGGAAAAGAAGGAAAACCATGAGGTAGGAAAGAAATACATAAGAGAAATTTTTAGAAATGAATGGTAGTGTTCATTCGGATTCTGAAGGGTATTTTTATTTTGTTTTGTTTTGTTTTTCTTCCTCTGGATGGGAGATAAAATTGTCCATAGCTGGTCTCCTAGGGTTGTCCTAGCTCTCTGTAATGCTGAGAAGAGCTGCATCCATCAAGGTTGGTCAACTCATAATGTTGTTGTTAATGTGTACAGTGTTTCTTGGTTCTGCTCCCTTCGAACATTCATGTTTCTTAGTATAGATTCCAATCCAAGCTAAATTGTGAGCTTTTTCAGTATGACTATTATTGATTTGTTCACAGAAGATCAAACTTCATGTTCTTTGGATCTGATGTGTGGTATAACTAAATATATGTAAAAAATATTCTAGCATTGATGGAAGTTTTTTGCTAGGGATATATATATATATATATATATATATATATATATATATATATATATATGTTAGAGATAGTTGCATTTAGACAACATGGTGACATTTTGTATAGTTTCTTCCCCCCCCACCCAAACACGTTGATGATTTGGTTTATATGCATTGCCCTTTAGAGGACCAAAATATTCCATATTCTTTATCCATGATCTTCATACTGCAGCACTATTTCCCTCATTTTTTATTTTTGGAATTAAAGGTAACTGAGGGAAGAAGGTATAATTGTTTTTGTGATGATTAAGACTTAGTGAGGTAGGAATTTCTATTTAGGTACCTTTAGTTCTCCAAGGCATTCCTTCATCTCTAGTTTCATTTTCAATTCTTTCATCTGTACATTTAGATAGATTTAGATAGGCAAGATAATCTCAAATGTCCCTTTTGGTTTTAATTTCTGACTCTTACCAGGGGACAGAATAGTTTTGACAATAAACTAAAAACCCATTGTGGTTGCTGGCTAAAGAGTTTAACTTATCCTGTTCAATTGAATTTAAATTTTATGGATTTAAACTTACTTTTCCTGAGAATATTCTTTTTTACTTTGGCAAATTGTGGATTAGCTGTGATGGAGTGTGGTGTCTACTGGAGAGAGCATGGGTTTTTAAGTTGTCAGACTCAAATGTGAAAGAATAAATGTTTCTGAACCCTCACAAGCCCTTCTTAATGTATATCAGGTCCCCGTTGACCACTAGGTTTAGAGTTAGAGGAAGATGTGATGAAGATGGAGGTTTTTTTTTGGTTTCATTTTTTGCAAGGTAATGGGATTAAGTGACTTGCCCAAGGTCACACAACTAAGTAATTATTTTCTGGTAAAATTTGAACTCAGGTCCTCCTGACTCTAGGGCCTGGTGCTCTATCCACTATATCATCTAACTGCTTCCAATGGAGGTGTGTTGTACTCCCTTCTTGTCCAATGCTTTAGAACACATTTTCCCTAAGAAATAGTGTTACTAATGATTATAATATTCCCAGGCTAGCCTAAAGAAGACATTTAACTCAAGTAGCATAATTCTAATATTCCAAATTATATTCATATATTTCTATGGTAAACTATATCTAGAGTTTCAAATAATTACCATACAATGGATTTTTGAAATACTATCTTTTGGCAATTTGGAAATCATTTTTGAAGATCAAAGGCTTTAGAACTAGAAGGGATTTAGACATCACTTTGTAGTTATCCTTCACTCTTCATTTTACTTCACAACTCCTTCCTTCCCCTTCCTCCATTTGATATTTCTAAAACATAGCTTGAATCTAATCATATCTCAAAAAGTTTCAGTGATTCCCCACTTCTTGAATCAAATATTTATTATGCTTCTGTGTGACATTAAATCTTTCACAGTTAGCCACAAACTTAAAACTCCCCTGAATTTCCCTCATATAGTCTAAGGCCCCATCATTCTTCTCCAGCCTCAATGATGTCATCTCTGACTTCTTCTCACTCCTCACATAACCCGTAACTCAGCATGCCAGGGCCTGTTGTTCTGTCCCTCACATCCTCCTCACTCAAGCAGCCACCGCCCTAGGTCAGGCCTCTCCTAACTTGTGACTGTTATTGACTCAGATCTGGCTCATTTTTCCTCCATTGAGGAAGTGTTGACGAGAGAGAACTGGACTTGGAGATAGGAAACCTTGAGGTCAGATGCAGTCTCAGGCTTACATGTAACCTCTGTTCCTCAGGCTCCTCAACTGTGAAATGGGATACTAATGACACAGCCTTCCCATAGTAGTTGTGAGGATCAAATGAGGTCATATGTGTAAAGCATTTATTTAGAACTGTACCTGGCACATTGTAAGCACTATATAAATGCTAGGTATTATTATTGTTGTTGTTACATATTCATTCTCTTTTCAGTAAACTCTTCTCCCTATCACCTCTCCCATAAATTCTTTGTTTGCTATTTAAAGCCCTTTGCAGTCTGACCCCCTTCTTGTCTCCTTACATATGCCTCTCCTGCATGTGATATTTTTGTAAGGCAGTGGGGTTAAGTGACTTGCCCAAGGTCACACAGGTAATTATAAAGTTTCTGAGGCCGAATTTAAACTCAGGTCCTCTTGACTCCAGGGCTGGTGCTCTGTCCACTCTGTCACCTAGCTGCCCTTCCTGCATGTAATTTAAAAGGCACCACTGTGTCCCTTCTTTTCAGATCAGGAGCACTATGGGTATGACTTTTTTTTTTTGGTTAGGTTTTTGCAAGGCAAATGGAGTTAAGTGGCTTGCCCAAGGCCACACAGCTAGGTAATTATTAAGTGTCTGAGGCCGAATTTGAACTCAGGTACTCCTGACTCCAGGGCCGGTGCTCTATCCACTGGGCCACCTAGCTGCCCCAGCACTATGGGTATGAACTACTGCATGTGGTTTATGTGTAATATCAGACATTTTAAATGTGCTGTTTAGTTTTGCTTACCTGTTTTTCTCTCCTTTTTCTTTTGCTTCTCTGAGAGGAGGAAATAGTAAAAAAGATATCTGCTACAATTTGTTTTTCAAATAAGAAGTTATCTTAGACTTTAAGAAGGTAGATCTTAAAGAAGAACAGAAAAAATTAGGACTGATATAGAGATGAGGTTCTCCACAATAAAACTAAACTTCATAAATGATTCCTATGAGAAAGGCATACTTTCTTGGTTGGATTTTTTTCTGGATTTTTTTCCTTAATTTTTTTTATTTTGAACTTAAATATTCTCAAAAAGCACATTTTCTTCATCTACTGTGGAACACAAAAGTAGAACTCTATATAAAATCTGCTATGCATTTGAAAAAGTTATGGTACTTTTTTTGCTAACTGCTTTACCCATTTAAAAAACCAAGTGAGAAGAAAAATATAAAAAAGAAGAAAAAATGAAGTTTTCAGAGAGATGTATAAAAATGGAAACAAGGGCATTCAATTAAAGAAGAATAGGATAATAATATTTAGAAGGCTAAAGTACAAATTGAGGTCTAAGAACAGCAAGTTTTTGAGCTGTATTTGGTAGGACAATCTACATAGAAAGATCATTGTTGCTCCATGTGTGATTTCTGTGTGGACATTGGAGAATTTGTAGACATTCTATACCTGGGACTGTTGTTTGATGGCTAGGTGGCAAAGAAGATCCTCTTTGTATAGCTGTTATTGAAGGTACTTATTGATCAGAAACTTGTACTTTTCTCTGGTCTACTTTTTTTTAAAATTTAATATTTATTATCATTTTTGTACCTTTTTTATACATTAATAAAATATTCTTGTTTAAGAGTAAACAAAATACCTCCTCCCCCCCAAAAATATAGACTCACTTGAGCGATAAAATAAAGGGGAGAGAAAAAATTAAAATTAAAAAAAATAATAGCAATAATTGTAGGTATGGCCAGGTGACGCAGTGGACGGAGCACCGGCCCTGGAGCCAGGAGCACCTAAGCCCATATCCGGCCCTGTACACCCAACAATCACCCAGCCGTGTGACATGGCAAGCCACCCCAACCCCACTGCCCTGCATAAACCAAAAAAAGAAAAAAATACCTAAAATAAAATAAAATAGTAGTATTAGTAGGGATGGCTGGGTGGCGGACAGAGCACTGGCCCTTGAGCCAGCTGCACCCGGGTGCTAATCCGGCCTCAAGACACCCAACCATCACCCTGCTATATGGCCCCAGGCAGGCCACCCAGCCTCATTTGCCCTGCACCCCCCAAAAAATAATAATAAAAAATATGCTTTAGTCTGTGTTCCAACAACACCAACTCTGTCACGGATGAATCACATTCTTTATGAGAAGTCCATCACAAAAAGTTACTTCCATATTTTTCCACCGTTGCCATTGCTGATCACAACTCCCTCCTTTTGGACTTCTCCACTACCATGTACTATATTTTCTCTCTCCTTTCACTGACTCTGCTGTAGGGTAGCTGAGTGGCAAAGCAGATAGATCCCTGGCCCTGGGGCCAAGAGGCCCTGAGCCCCCATACTACCCCTTAGGCCCAGCAGCCACCTGGCCCTATGGTCCTGGACAGGCCATCCAATCCCAGCCCCTTGCAAGAAGTAAAAAAAGAAAATGTGTTATATTTGAACTTTTTGAACACTTTTATCCATTTGACCTAAGCTGGTTTTTAGCATGCGATTTTCTTCAGCATTTTTTTGGATTTCTTTGACTAAGCTGCTGACTTCATTTTCATGTTTTTCCTCATCTCTATCATTTCTTTTCCCAGTTTTTCTTCTAACTCCCTCATTTGATTTTCAAAGACTTTTTTGAGCTCTGTCATAGCCTGAGCCCAATTTCTGTTTTTCTTGGAGTCTTTAGATGCAGGAGCTTGTGCTTCCTCATCTTCATATTGAGTGTTTTGATCCTTCTTGGGATCACAGGCAAAATATTTCTTGATGGTGTTCTTCTTGTTTCTCTGCTTGCTCATTTTCCCAGCCTAAGCTTGTTTTGGGGGTGCTTCCTTAGCTTTTGGGACACTCCCACAAGGATCTCAGTGTGTGAGGCTCTGTCCTCCCTCCTGGTCTGTGATTGACCATATGTGCCCCCCCCCCCCACCGCCATGGGGCTGAGGTGGGGGGCCCCTGCTGTTCTATGGGGGGCATAGACTGCATTCTGGATCTGAATGTGGTCAGAACCCCAGTGTCTTGTTTCAGGGGCAGAGGACAGAGCTCTGCAGTCTCTCTCTCTTCACTCCCCTCCCTAGTTTCAATGGGCTCCTGCCCTGGGGGCGGGGCCCCTGCTTACTGGCTCTGCCTGCTTCTCTTTCCTTGATCTGGGCTGCAGTGGCCATGCTGCTTGCTGTGTTCCCTGAGGGCTGGGCTTCACGTGCTAGCTCTGTTAGAAGTCCCCCGGGTTCCCCCAATTTGTGCCTGGTGCTCCCCGGGGCATAGCTCAGGACACTCCCCTCCTGCTGTGAGCCATGGCTCCCAGCACTCAGGGGCTGCCTCCAAGAGGCTGAAGTTCTTTCGCTCTGGTGGGCTGCCCCTCCGACCCCGGGGAGCAGAGCCTTTCTGCTCTTTTCCAGGTTACCTTGAGTAGGAGAACTGCCTCAATGGGTCCAGGTTACCTTGACTAGGAGAACTGCCTCAATGGGTCCCTCTGTGGGTTCTGTCTCTTGAAAATTTAGTTAGAGTCCTTAGTTTAGAAGATTTATGAGAGAGCGCCTAAGACAGGGTCCTCTCTTGTCGCCATCTTGGCTTGACCCTGGTCTGCTTTTTTCCCCTCCTTGGTGGAATTCATGTTCGAGAAGAAAGACCATGCTGTAAGGAAAGAGACCTTATGTGCTTCCCATCTGAGGCCAATATGTGGCACAGCTATGTAGGTCTCTGCTCTTTACCTCTTTGTATTTTTCTCATTTCTGAGTGAAGGAAATTGAAGTTTACAACTTTGTCAGTTTCAAAAGGTCAGGAGAGTGAGTCTCCACCAAGTCTGGGAGTAGAGTTTGTGCTGAAGATTCCAGTCTTGATGTATCCCTGAAGAGGGCCTGAGGGGGAATGATGACCTTTGGAACACAGCCTCTCAGTAGCTGAGGCAGGGACTTCTCCAGCAGCAATGCCGTGTTTGGACATAAGCTTCATGTGATCAGTGCCAGGTCAAAACTGCTTTAAGACTGAGCCCACTATCTTTAGGGACCAAAGTGATATAGGAGACAGTACCTCCAAAGAGTGTCTGGGGAAAAGTCTGTACTTCTGATGTTGCTGTATCTTTGAAGTAGAAATCCCTTTGTAAAATTGAATTGGTGTAAACTGTTCAAATGTAAACCATAAGGGAATAGGGGAAGCACACCTGGAATGGAGGCTAGAGTTTATGACATTTGAGGAGAAGCTTTAACTTCCTCAGGCATACCTATAGTTCCCTGAAGGGGAGACATAGCTTGTCTTGATGAGGTAGAGTGAGGCTTTAGAGTATGCTCACTACACTTGTTTTATTTGCCTTTTGTAAAGGGGGATTAATATTAATATTAATAACTAAAAGGAGTTCAGTACACATTAATTGGAAGTTAAAACCCAAAGATTGCTCTTAATAAGTTGAAATCCCTTGGCCTAGACTATGGCCTAGAAAATTGATGTCCTAGGGTGTTTAAATATAGTTATGTTTGTTGAAATACTTTAATCATTGAGAAATATGAAAAAAAAGATGTTTAAAGACTAGATTTTGACTGTTTTGTCCCATTCTTCTGAAAGGCAAAGAAGTTACTTTCTCAAACTTAAAGAGTAATAGACTTAGACTGATATTGAGCAAAAATCTAGAATGAATCATGATAGGAGAAGCATTGATTGCTTCTAGCCAGTGTGGGTTCACTTAGTGTGTCATGCCAGCATAACTTCATTCCCTGCTTTCCTCTTTTTGGCAAGTTGAGTAAGCTCTGTTATATTTTGAGTTCAGCAAAGCATTTCATAAAGTTTTAACCTTAGAAAGATGGAAAAATGTGATATGGAAAAATACTAGTGAATTTCATAGTTGGCTAAATTATTGTTCTTAAAGGGTTCATAACAATTTGGAGGAAAATCTCTTAGGTGGAATGTAGGAGGATTATTGCCCAAGTTCTGTTCTGTTTAACATTTTTAGTAATGAATTTATTACATATGAAAAGGGGAAGGCCATCAGTTTTAAATGTTGGGAGCTGGAAGGGATACCCAGTTTATCAGATGGCAAAATTCAGATGCATCTTGTACATAGAGACAACAGTCTAATCTATTTAATAGATACAAATTTAAGACCCTGTTTAAAAAATTTAGTTTAAAAAATTAACACTGTAAATTATAGGCTATGGAAAGATAACTAGACATAAATTTCTTTTTTAAATTAAAATTTTTGGTCACACTTTTTCATTGCATTTGTTTCTTTGAATTAAAATAAATTTTTTAAATTAAATTAATTAAAATTAAATCTTTGGTTACATTTTTAACTGTCTCTACCCACCCAGTACTAGAGAAATCTAACATGTGAAATGGATATGCATATATATATGCATAAAATGGAAATGCATATATATATGTGCATAAAACTATACATGTATATTTTTATTAATCAGTTCTTTGGAAGTAGATAGCATCTTCATGGGTCCTTTGTAGTTGTTTTGAATATTTATAGTGTTTCAGAATAGTATTGTTACTGTATACTATGTTCTCTCAGTTCTGCTAGTTTCACTTTTCATTATTTCATACCAGTTTTTCTATGTTTTTCTAAAATCAACCTAGTCATGTGTGCAGTAGTATTTCATCACAAACATATGCCACAACTTGTTCAACCATTCCCTGATTGATGGCATCCCCTTAATTTTCAGTTCTTTGCCATCCACCACAAAGAGAGCTACTGTAAATATTTTTTTTTTGTTTTTAGGTTTTTTTTTTTACAAGTCAATGGGGTAAATTATTAAGTGTTTGAGGTCGGATTTGAACTTAGGTACTCCTGACTCCAGGCTGGTGCTCTATCCAGTGCACCACCTAGCTGCCCCTATTATAAATATTTTAGAACATCTAGGTTCTTTTTCTTTTTCCCTGACCAGAAATTGCTCAATATCAGTCTAAGTCCATTACTCTTTAAGTTTGAGGAAGTAACTTCTTTGCCTTTAGAAGAATGGGACAAAACAGTCAAAATCTAGTCTTTAAACATCTTCAAGTGAATGAATCTTCCTTGCTTATGAATAGCCTTTTATGATCCTTTTGCTAAGCATCTGAGAAACTTGGGAGCTCTTGTGACTATTTTATTATCAGGCAACTAAAAAGTGATGACAATTGGGTCTTGAGGGGGGTTGCATTGCCATTTAAGGAAAATTAACCTAACTTGTATGAGGTTTGTTTTTCTTTTAGAGGGGGAATGTAAGGATATTGGTTATACTTCAGTTGAATTAATTTATAACTAACAACTGTTTTTTCATAATATATAATACTGGCAATTTCTATCTTTTGTCATGTTTGCCAAATTGCTATGATATGAAGTAAAACTTCAGAGTTAGTTTTGATTTGCATTTTTCTTATTATTAGTGATTTGGAGCAATCTTTAATATTATTAATAGTTTGCAATTCTTTGAGAATTGTTTATATCCTTTAACCATTGTGAAATGTCTTTTAATCTTATAATTTGTGATAATTATCCATCCATCTTGAAAATCAGAAGCTCATTATGAAGATGCAAAAATATTTTCCTTATCAAGTTTGGGTTTTTTAACAGTTCTAGCTGCATTGATTTTGTTCAAAAGTTTTTTTAATGACTGTTGATGATATATTTGTGAAGCATTTTTTCCTTTTAACTTTTTCTCTTGTAGATGTCCCTTTAAGGACAGGCCTCCCACCCCCATTCAAGCATTATAAATATGGTATGTGAATTTTCTTAATTCTTGAAAATCCATATTAATATATTTTGATCTTTTGTGTTGAATTGTATTCAAAATGTAGTATATAAATACCATGTTAATTTTTATAAACAGAACCAAGTGGCAAGTATATATCAACATATGTGTATCTTAGTTGAAATGTTAAAGAATTAATTTTGGATTCTAAATTTTGAGATGTTTCTGAATTGAATTCTTTATAAATATAGTGTATGGGAGGAAAAAGCTTCTTTATAAAGTTACTGGAAAAGGAAATTGTTTAAGAAGGGTTTGCTTTAATAGTTTTGAAATTCTAAATAAAATTGAAGTTGTTTAATATATAATATATATTGATATAATATAATTGGTGATTAAAAGCAAGGGAAAGAATTAGATTTCAGATCCATTTATAAACTAATATAAATAGGAAAGATTTCATCAAATGTGGGGTGCCACATTTCATAAAGTTTGAGTATTCACTTGAAGTTTATGATGCCTATAACAAATATTTCTCTTATTTGGTCAAGCCACTTGAGAATATTAATTTTTTATTGCTTTAAATCATTTTTGAGTGCCTTTTAACTTTGTTCCCATTTGGTGTAGAGCAACTTATGACCCCAAATATTTTGAAATTGCAGTTCTTTCCGAGCTTTATGCATTTTAATATCCAGAGACTAATTGTGAGGTCACAAGGAGTAGTCAAGCAAGAGGTGAAAGCAGTGAGTGGAAAATCCTTAGATTTATGTTCTTTAAGAATTAACATAATAAATATTAAATCAGAGAATGAAGTGAAAAGCATGATTAAGGTAAATATGAGACTTCTTAAATGTAGCTTTCAAGCTAAAATTGTCTGAGATACAATACTAAACCTGAATCAATTGCAGAGACCTTTTCAAATTATACTTGTCACATACAGATTCTCTTTCTCATATTTTTTAAAAGTTCAGAAATACCGTATACATAATTTTGATAAATTTTGGATAAAATAATTCATTGAAATGCCCAACTTGTCATATATCACTTACATATATGTATATCTTTATATATATATACACTTAATATTATTTTTCTTTATTCACATTCTTTCCTCTTGTGTTTTTACACTATTTAAAAAATTAGCTGGTTGGTACCTTTATATTTAGTTAGTGATGATGAAATGTGGCATTGTGACTGCTGAAAATGCCCAAATCAGATTAATGTACAGCTTCTATTCCTTTTTGCTCAGGAAGGAATCTCTCACTCTCAGTTTTCTGACATCAAGTATTATCCATGGTGGGGGGGGGGGAGCCAAGATAGCAACAGGAGAAGAGCCTCTCTTAGGTGCTCTCTCTATAGTATTTCGAAACTCATAGAATAATGGCTCTAAATTTTCAAGAGATAGAACCCACAGGGGGATCCAGTGAGGCAATTCTCCAGAACATGGTAACCTGGAAAATAGTGGAATGGCTCCACTCCACAGGGTTAGAGAGGCAGGGGTGGCAGCCAGAGTGAAGGAAATTCAGTCTCCCAGAGGCAGCCACAGGGCTCCTGGGAGCTGGGGCTCACAGCAGCGGGGGTGGTTTTCTGACCTACACCCCAGGGAGCTTGGCACAACTTGGTAGATCATTGGGGGGACCTCTGCCAGAGTGAGCTGTGAAGCCCAGCCTTCAGGGCACTCAGTGAGCAGTTGTGGCCACTGCAGCAGCCTAGATCCAGGAAAGGGAAGCAGGAGCCCTCCGGCAACTTGAGTGCTCAGCCTCCCAAAGGTAGGGGAGTGGAGAGAGACTTCTGAGATTTGTCCTCTGTACCTGGAGTAGGACTCTGGGGCTCTGACCATATTCAGATCCTAATCACAGTATAGGCCCCCCATAGAACAGCAGCCCCCCCACCTCAGTCCCATGGCAGAGGGGTGCGCTTGTGGTCATTCATAGTCCAGGAGGGAAGACAGAGCCTCACACACTGAGATCCTTGTGGGGGGGGGGTGACCCAATAATACTCAAAAGCTCAGGAAGCACCCCCAAAACCAGGCACAGACTGGGGAAATGAGTAAACAGAGAAAAAAGAGGAATACCATTGAAGTAATACATTGTCTATGATCCAAAGAAGGATCAAAATACTCCATCTGAAGATGAGGAAGTACAAGCTTCTGCATCTAAAGACTCCAAGGAAAACAGAAATTGGGCTCAGGCTATGACAAAGCTCAAAAATGATTTTGAAAATCAAGTAAGGGAGATAGAAGAAAAATTGGGAAAAGAAATGAGAGAGATGCAGAAAAAACATGAAAAAGAAGTCAGCAGCTTAGTCAAGGAGATCCAAAAACATGCTGAAGAAAATAACATGTTAAAAACCAGCATACGTCAAATGGATAAAACAGTTCAAAAAATTATTGATGAGAAGAACTCTTTAAAAAGCAGAATTGGCCAGATGGAAAAAGATAAGAAAGCTTGCTGAGGAAAACAAATCCTTCAGATGTAGAATGGAGCTAAAGGAAGCTGATGACTTTATGAAAAGTCAAGACATAATACTTCAACACCAAAAGAATGAAAAATTAGAAGAAAATGTGAAGCATCTCATTGAAAAAAAAAACTGATCTGGAAAACAGATTCGGGAAAGATAATTTCAAAATTATTGGGATACCTGAAAGTCATGATCAGGAAAAGAGCCTTGATCTCATTTTTAAAGAATTCCTTCAGGAAAATTTCCCAGATATCCTAGAAGCAGAGGGCAAATAGAAATTGAGAGAATCTACTGATCTCCCCTGGAAAGAGATCCAAAAAAAACCTCCAAAACAACCCCCAGCAATATTATAGCCAAGTTCCAGAACTCCCAAGTCAAAGAGAAAAATATTACAAGCAGCCAGAAGGACACAAATCAAATACTGTGGAGCTACAGTCAGGATCACACAGGACTTAGTGGCAACTACGTTAATGGCTCGTAGGGCTTGGAATACAATATTCCGAAAGGCAAAAGAGCTTGGAGTGCAACTGAGAATCAACTACCCAGCAAAACTGATCATCCTCTTCCAGGGGAAAAGATGGACTTTCAGTGAACCAGGGAAATTTCAGTTGTTCCTGTTGAAACAACCAGAGCTGAACAGAAAGTTTGATCTTCAAATACAGGACTCAGGTAAAGCATGGAGAGTGGAGGAGAAGGGTAAAATGAGTGACTTAATGATGATGAACTACACGTATTCCTGCATAGAAAAATGATACTGATAATACTCATGTGAAACTTCTCATTTAATAGAACAGGTAGAAGGAGCTTTTATAGATGAAGCACAGGAGAGAGCTGAATTTGAAGATATAATATATTGTAAAAGTGGAGTCAATGGATTAATGGGAAATATAATGGGAATAAGAGAAAGGAGAGGTGGAATAGGCCAAGATATTTCATATAATAAGATTTTTTTTTATTACATTGAGCTATTGCAATGATATGGAAGGGGGAAGGCGAGGGGGAATGAGGGAACCTTTGCTCTCATCAGAGGTGGCTCAGAGAGGAAGCAGCATATATATTCAATGGGGTATAGACATCTGGAGTAAGAAGGAGAGAAGGGGACAGGGGGAAAGGGAGGGATGTGAGTGATGGAGGAGAGGGTGAACCATGGGGGAGAGTGGTTAGATATAACACATTTTCTTTTTTACTTCTTGCAAGGGGCTGAGATTGGATGGCCTGTCTGGGACCACAGGACCTTACTGGGCCTTAGGGGTGGTATGTGGGCTCAGGGCCTCTTGGCCCCAGGGCTGGTGATCAGTCTGCTGCGCCACTCAGCTGCCCTACAGCACATTTAAGAAGAGGGACAGAGTGAAAGAAGAGAGAAAATATAGCATATGGTAGTAGGGAAGTATGAATGGAGGGTGTTGCAATTGGCAACAGCAACCGTAGAAAAATATGGAAGTAGCTTTTGTGATGGACTTATCCTAAAGCATGTGATCCACCTGTGACAGAGCTGGTGGTGTTGGAACACAGACTGAAGTATATTTTTTAAATTATTTTTTTATTTTTATTTTTTCTCTTTCCTTTACTTCTCATGAGGCTCTATATGTTTTGGCGGGGAGGGGGTATTATGTTTACTCTTAAAGAAGAATATTTTAGTAATGTATAAAAAAACATCATTTATACAAAAAATAAATATAATAAAAGTATTATCTATAGTGAAGTAGAGTATTACATCAGACTGAGAAATTTAGTAAATTTAGGAAGTAAATTTATTTTTTGCTAATTTAGGTTTTTGCTTAAGGACTTAATTTTCTAAGAACCAGAGGAAAGGAAATAATATACATAGATCCTGTGTATTTTGTTACTTAAAATATTAAGAAGACCTTTAAGGGGGCAGCTAGGTGGTGCAGTGGATAGAGCACCAGGCCTGGAGTCGGGGTACCTGAGTTCCAATGCAGCCTCAGACTCTTTAATAATTGCTTAGCTGTGTAACCCTGAGCAAGTCATTAATCCCATTGCCTTAAATAAATAAAACTAAAAAAAAATACATTGAAGAGTAAGAATAAGAGAAAGGAAGTACAGAACAACAAATTATAGAGATGGGAACTATTGTAATGATTTTGAAGCTATTTCTTTCTGTTATTAACTTTTTTCTTACTCCCTTTTCTTTCTCATACAAGAACCTATTGTTTAAAAATATCTGGTGAGATTTTGTATTCAAAGAGTTTTATTTTTAAGTCAGTAAATGGAGTTTTCCAGTACAGTGTTATAATCCATGGTTGATCAACTGATCAGTTCTTCTTGAAGAAAGCAATGACATTAAGGTGATGTGATGTCATGCTCTGAATTGGAATTGAGTGAGGGGTGCTTTGCTGTCACCAGCCTAACTTTCTCCTCTGAGTTATCTGGGTCCAGTGGTCAGATATGGATCAAGATGATTGGAGATAGCCCTGGATGCGAGCTAGTCAGGTCAAGTGACTTGTCCAAGATCACATAGTTAATAAATGTCAGATGTTTAGGTCAAATTTGGACTCATGTCCTCCTGACTCCAGGACTAGTGCTCTATCCATTGCACCACCCAGCTGCCTGTGATGTTACAAATAAAATAGGACACACTAGAAAAATGATAATTATTATTTAAAGAAACACTTGCAAAATCTACAGAACATATAGATGTTTTCACAACAAACTAGAGATTACTAAACTGGGGTTTGGATTCCAAACAGCTTTTGAACTCCCCTTATCAGAGAAAGCTTGCCAGTTTTTCCAAGATGCCACAAATAGAAGAAACAATAAACTTGTGTACCTATGGTTCAGTCTTTTTCCTTGGTGGAGGGATAGATAAATAGAAATCGCAGATAACTGTAAATATTTACCCCAATTTTGACATATTGCCACTGTAAGCCTGTGCAAATCAATTCATATCTCAGTACTCCAAGCGGCTTTATTACTATACACTGCAGAACAGTTGCTGGTCTCCCTTGGTCAGGGGAGTTTTCTATAGTAAGAAAGTCATAGACTAAAACTACAGTTTTTTATTTTAAAACACATTTTATGATGTTTTTTATCAATAGCTCTCTCCAAGGTCATTAACTGCTGTGTTGATAAATTCAAGTTTTCCCTCCATCTTTATCTGTGGGACCTTTTGGTAGCATTGGGCATTGTTGACCTCCCCTTTCTTCTTGATATCTTCTCTTGCATCTGTCACATTGTCTTCTAAGCCTTCCTCCTGCCTCTTTATACTCTTTTTTTTCCATTTCTGGCTTTACATTTTTTTTATTAAAAAAATTCTTTTTAAATTATTAAATTAATCATTAGTAAGCAGACATTTCAATATAGAAAAAAGAAAAAGAGGCTTATATAAGAAATTGAATAATTGTTCTGTAGTTTTTTTAAAAAATATATTAAATTTAACAAAGTATTAATAATGTCCTATTTGTATCTATATCTTCTGTATTTTTTGTTTTCTCTTCTTTGAAATATATATATATATATATATACACATATATATATATATATATATTATTGAGGATCCTGTGTATGTGTGTGTATCTGTCACTATTTACTTTATATGCTATCCTGACCTTTGTCCTTGAATAGAAACTCTCTCTTGTAATCAATATGTATGGTTCAGAAAAAGAAATCAACTTGTTGATTATTTCTGAGAATGTCTGTTTATGTATATACACATATACATCTATTGTACATGTATACACACACACTTCCCTTTTTTTAACTATATTTTACTTCATATGCTCTTCTTTTCCAGCCCAAATTTAACTATCCTTATTCTGTCATGTAGTTTCCAGTTGAGTGCTTCCACAGTGATCATTTTTCTCTTTTGTTCTTTATCTACTTACTGCCTTCCCTTCTAGCTACAGATCTGCCCAGGTTTCCGTCATCCTTAAAATCTTCACTTGACATCCCCACATGTTTTATATCTTCTGCCTTTCATAGTTAAACTCTAGGAAAAGTTATTTACATTTTGGATCATAGGAGCACAGATACAGAACTGGAAGGGAAACCATTTAGTTTGGTCTCCTTACAGATGAGGAACTGACTGGCCAAGGAATTTCAGGCTTTTGTTGCTTTCATTTTTTCTCTCATTCACTTCTCATCCAAACCCTTTCAGTCTGACTTCGAGCTTCTTCGCTTGAGAGAGCAAAAGTGACACAAGTTACCAATAATCTTTTAATTACTAAAATCATTGACTCTTTTTCAGTCCATGTCCTTTTCAACCTTCCTGAAGCTTTGGAGGTGGAGGGAAGGGAATAAGTTTTTATATAGGATCATCCCTGTGGGAAGTGCTTTCAGATATTATCTCATTGTATCCTTCCAACAACCGTTTGAATTAGGTGCTCTTATAATTACTGTTTTAAGATGAGGAAACTGAGGCATAGAGAGGTTAAGTGGCCCACCCAGTGTTAGACTTGTACCTAAGTCTTTCTGACTTAAGATTCAGTGATCTATATATGCACTATGCCACCTAGCTGCCCTGTTAATAATCCCTTCTTCTCAGGAAGAAGTACTCCAAGCTTCTCTAGGTTTTCCTGATAACTCATCCTACTTCTTCTACCATTTTTATTATTACTCTTTAATCTCTGTTTGTCCTCATTTATGATTTAATCTAAGACTTTGTCCTGGGCTCCCTTCTTTTGACTGTCTATGATCTATCACTCCTTTTGTTGGTTATCCCTTTCGAGCTTTGGTCTCTCCTGGGCTTTAGTTCTGCATCACTAGTTATCTCCTGAACAATTCAAACTGGATGTCCTGTATGATTCTCAAACTCAACATATCCTGAATGATATCCAACATCTTTTTCCCAGTTCACTCCTCCTCATCCCCTAACTGCTGTATTTCCTTTTAGGATACCACTATTTTTGCATTCTGTTTAACATACCACCATTCTTCCATTCATCCACATTCCAATTCTCAGAATAAAACTTCTCTCACTGCATATAGTCATTCAGTTGACAAGCTTTATTTGTTTTGCCTCAACAACTCTTCTCACCTTCCTCTCAGTCTTTCCATTCACATGGCTAGTACATTTGTTTAGGCCCTTATCACTTCTCACCAGGACAATAGCTGGTTGGTTGGTTGGTTCTTGTCCATTATCAATGAAGACTGAAATGACATAACTATGTTTGAGACTGATCAGACCAATACAAGCTTGGAATGCTTTACCACAGGTCAGGCACAAATAGTTCATGTGACCACCTGGGGTGGATACTCTAAGCTTAACGGATGTCATGTTTCCTTTGAGCTGCTTCAATTCTGCCTTCCAATTAGAGCACAGCTCCCTGACTGATGAGGCCACACCATGCTGGGTAGTCCTGTGCCAGTGTTTCCCTAGCTGTATAATCACTTCTAAAGTTATTCAATGAGACCTTTAGGGTATCTCAGTATTGCTTCTTCTGACCCTTCTGTGAGAACTTGCCTTGTGTGGGTTCTCCATAAAATAGTTTTTTTTGGCAAGAGTATATCTGGCATTCCAGCATTGTGTCCAGCCCAATTGTAGTTGCACTCTGTAGCAATCTTAGAATGCTAGGCAGTTTAGCTCAACAAAGGATCTCAGTGTCTGGTGTCTTCTCCTGCCAGGAGATCTTCAGAATCTTCCTAAGACAATTTAAATGGAAGCGATTCAGTTTCCTGACATGGCACTGGTAGACTGGCCAGGTTTCACAGGCATAGAGCAATGAGGTCAGCATAGTAGCTCTGTAGACCTTCAGTTTGTCAATCTAATACTTCTTCTCTCCCATACTTTTGGGAGCTAGCTCTGGCAATATGTGTGTGTCAACTTCATTGTCAATGTGTACCTCCCTAGAAAGGACACTGCCAGGGTATGTGGACTTGTCCACTGTACTCAAAGCTTCTCCGTTTGCTGTAATCGATGGTTCTACAGATGGATGGTGTGGTGCTTGCTGATGGAGCACCTGTGTTTTCTTGGTGTTAATTGGTAGACCAAAATGAACACAAACAACAGAGAAGAGATCCATACTTTGTTGCATCTCAGCTTCAGAAGCTACATTGAGTCCACAGTCATCTGCAAACAGAAGATCAGGAACCAACTCTCCCTCTTATAGCCTTTTCAAGTTGAATTTGTCTTCAGTGTGGTAGCTGACCTTGAGACCATGTTCATCCTCAGTGAAGGCATTTGATAGCATGGCTAAAAACACCATGCTAAAAGTATGGGAGCAAAGACATAACCTTATTTCACTTCCATGTTGACTAGAGCATCATTCACTATCCAGAACTTGGGCTTGCATGTTGTCATGGAACTGCATACAGTACTGATGAACTTCTCCAGGAAACCAAATTTTGATATGTTTCCATAAACCCTCATGACTGATGGTATCAGAGGCCTTGGTTAGATTTACAATGTATACTGATCCCTGTTCTATTCCTGGCATTTTTTCTTGGAGTTATCAGTTATTGGGCAGCAAACACCATTGACTGTTCATTGACCCTTTCTGAAGCCACACTGGCTCTCCGGAAGGTGACCAACTTCTAGGTGAAGGATCAACCTGTTGAGAAGGAATCTGTCAAGAATCTTACCAGCAATGACTAAAAGATAAATATCCCTATGATTGTTACAGGACAATCTATTCCCTTTACCTTTATAGAGATGGACAATCGAGGCATCTTTAAATTCTTGGATGACCTCTTCAAGGCATATAATCTGGAAAATTTCAGTCAGTTTTTGGATGAACAGGGAACCCCCAACCTTGTAGATCTCAGCTGGAAATACTCAGCACTTGGTGCTTTGCCACTTGAAAGGAACCTAACGGCATTCAAAATCACTTCTTCATTTGGAACTTCAGCTAGGGACTGATTGACTTCAACTTGAGGTAAATGGTCAATGACTTCTGCATTGATTGATGATGGTCTGTTAAGAACACTCTGAAAGTATTTAGCCCATCATGTTCCTATTGTTAACCAACAGCCTTAAGAGCATCATTAAAACATTTTGATTTGTTACTCTCTGCATAAGGACTATAGTAGTAACTTCCTAAATTGGCTTCTCCACATCCAGCCTGTCTTCTCCAATTCATCCTCCTTATTTGTTTTAAGTCTCTTCCTACAGAAGCCAGAAGTGATTTTTAAAATTCTTTCTACTTCTTTTCCTTAGCTCACTGTGTAACAATCAATAAACATTTATCAATCACCTCCATGCTAGGAATACAGAAAAAGGGCAAAAGAGTCCCTGCCCTCAAAGAACTCACAATCTGAAGAGGGGAGACAGTGTGTCAACAAATAAAAGCAGATATAGGATTAATAGAAAATAATAAATAGAAGTTTTGGAAAACCTTCTTGCAAGATGGGAGACCAGAGAAGCCAGGAGGAAGAGATGATGAAGAGTATTCCAGGTGTGGGGATCAGACAGAGAGAATCTTGTTTATGGAACAGCCAGGAGGCTGGTTTCACTGGATCAAAGGTTATGTGGCAGGTAGTTATATATATGAGAAGGCTGGAAAGGAATGGTTTGGGGTAGATTATGAAAGGCTCTGCATGCCAAACAGAGCACTGTCCATAATCCTGGAGGTAATTGGGAGTAACTAGAGTTTATTAAGTGGGGGCTGACATAGTTGGACCTATGCTTTAGGAAAATCACTTTGGTAGCTGAATAAGGCTGAATGAAGGATGGACTTGAGTAGAGACAGTTGAGGCAGGCACACTCACCAGCAGATATACTCTAGGTGTGAGGTGATAAGAACCTGCAGTAAAGTGATGGCAGTATCAGAGGCAAACATCAGAGATTCAAGAGATATTGCAAAGGTGAAATCAACAGGTGTTGACAACAAGTTGGATTTGGGGGGGTGAGAGATGGTGAGGAATCAAGAATACACTTAGGTTCCAACTCTGAGGGTTGGAAAGAAGATTTTACCCTTTTCAGTAATAAGACAGGGGGAGAAAGATTTAATGAGAAAACTTATGAGTTCTGTCTTGGACATGTTAATTTTAAGATGTCTACAGGATATCCAGTTCAAGATTTTGGAGTTGGAAGATTGGAGGTCAGCGGAGAGGTTTGGACCAAATTTTATTTGAGATTTGAGTATCATCAGCACATAGATAGCTAATGAGACTATTAAGTGAAATGGTATAAAGAAAGAAGAGAAGTGGGATGTCAGTGGTTAGGAAATCTTAGGAAATCTTTGAAAATCTTAGGAATTCTATTCAATGTAATGACCGGACATGATTCTAGAGGACTAATGATGAAATATGCTACTAATCTCCTAATAGAGAGATGAAAGACCCAGTATGGAGAATGAATTTTGCATATGCATAGATGAATATATATTTTTATATATGTATTTGGAAGTAGCCAATGTGGATATTTGTTTTGCTTGACTATATGTATCCTTGAAGTAACAGGAGCTTTGTTTTTCTTATTTTCCATTCCTTGGTATGGGAGCTAATTTTAAAAAATAAAATTAATATCTATTTTCTTAATTTTTTTATGTTCCCAGGCAGGAAAAGCAGTATTGCTTTGATTTAACTGTAATTGGATTGCACAAAGGAGGTATCAAGATAAGTAGGTTGGTTGGTGTGAGGTGTCAATGAAGATGTTTTGATATATCAAGAGATTAGTACTTTTTAGTGTATCTGAAGCCTTATAGAGGTTAGCAGTGGTTAGGTTAGGACTTTATTTATTTATTTATTTATAATATTTAAATTCAGCATTTAAGAAATAAAATGGTTTTAATGTATTTTTCTTTCTTTTAAAAATTAAAATTTTTTTTTCAGGTCCAAATTTTCTCCTTCCCTGTACTCCCCCACTACTGAGATAGCAAGAAATATGGTTCATATTATATTAAGCCATACAAAATATATTTCCACTTATTTATTTATATGGTTATTGATAGCTTTGATTTCTTCTTCTGAAAACTGCCTGTTCATATCCTTTGGCCATAAATTGATTGGGGGATGACTCTATCAATTTGTTTGTTTCCTATATATTTGAGAAATGAGACATTTATCAGAGTAACTTGCTGTAAATCCCACACTTTCCCCTTTCTCTCCCCCCTACCCCCAGTTTCCTACTTTTCTTCTAATTTTGGCTGAATTGGTTTTGTTTGTGTAAACATTTTAAATTTAATGTCTTCAGAATTATCCATTTTACCTTCCATGATCTTCTCTACCCTTCTCCCCCCCCTCCATTTGTTCTCCTAATTTGCTTAGGTCACCTTTTCTAAATAATGTACCCATTTTGACTATATCTTGATAGCATGAGATTTTGCTCTATCAGAGTGCTCTCTAGTTTTCTCAGCAATTTTTGTCAAACAGTGAATTCTTGTCCCAAAAGTTTGGATCTTTAGATTCATCAACCCCTAGGTTACTGTAGTCTTTTACTTCTTTATATTTGTGTACCTAATCTATTCTATTGATCAAACATTCTATTTCTTATTCAATACTCAATTGTTCCTATGATTACTACTTGGTTTTTTTGTTGTTGTTGTTTTTTTTTTTTTGCAAGGCAATGGGGTTAAGTGGCTTGCCCAAGGTCACACAGCTAGGTAATTATTAAGTGTCTGAGGTCAGATTTAAACCCAGGTACTCCTGACTCCAGGGCTGGTGCTCTATCCACTGCACCACCTAGCCATCCCTGCTACTTGTAATATATAGTTTGGCATCTGGTACTTCTAAGCTGCCTTCCTTCCTGTTTTTTCATTAATTCACTTGATATTGTTGACTTCTTATGTCTCCAGATGAATTTTGTTGTTATTTTTTTCTACTTCTACAAACTAATTATTTGGTAATTTGATTGGTATAAACTAAGTTTATATAGTACTGCATTTTTTATTATATTGGCTCAATTAATATTTCTCCAATTGTTAAGATCCCTACTCACAATTAGACCTTTTAGAAACAGGTTATACAGTATTGTTGCAAAGTTGTCATCAAAAAAATCGCCATGCTGGTGTTATTGCTGAAATACTGAGGTGCCTTGCTGATATGGAAGGGACCCACATTCTAAAGGCCAAGGCTCTATCAGTATCTAGGCCTCTACCAGAAGTTCCATTTCCTACTAGTCATCACGGGTGATGACTGGAAAAGACAGTGAAAAGGATGTCTTTGTACAACACTCCCCTCACTATAATCAATATAATGTATATGTCATACTATCATTTATTTGATATTATGATCTTCTTTGATTACAAAGGATGACAACAACAAGATCTGTCTTTATTTGTGGGAAGAGTATTTTGTGATTATATTCATATAATTCTTTTGTGTGTCTTGGCAGGTAGACTCCCAAATATTTCATATTGTCTGTAGTTTTTAAAATGGAATTTTTATTTCTTTCTCTTCCTGTTGGGTTTTGTTGGTAATGTATTGAGAAACTGGGGGCAGCTAGGTGTCGCAGTGGATAGAGCACCAACCCTGGAGTCAGGAGTTCAAATCTGGCCTCAGACACTTTTACCTAGCTGTGTGGCCTTGGGCAAGCCATTTCCATTTGCCTTGCAAAAACCTAACCCCCCCCAAAAAAAAAAAACCTGATGACTTTTGTAGGTTTATTTTATATTCTGCAACTTTGCAAAGGTTGTTAATTGTTTCAACTAGGTTTTTTAGTTCAGTCTGGTAATACTCTTTTCAGTGCACTCAGTTGAATTTTCTTATTTCTGGGGTGAACAGATGTTTTGAATCATTTGTGTTTCTTACTGTTGAAACTCTTAAAACTTATGCTGAAATTGAAGGTATTTGCTTTTCCTGTACTTCAAATGTTGAACAATAAGAGGATATGATGTTGCTCATTTATCTCATTCTAAAGGAAAATGTATAGAATTGGGTTAAAGTAGTGGTATATTTCACATAATAAAATGTGATCCAACGAAGTCGTATAAAACGCTTTTATAGATCTGGAATTCTAACAGTTGAAAAAGTTATTTTGTTTTTTACAGAATGTCAAATTTTAAAATAGATATGTCATTTTTCTGATTGCTTTTTCTCAATTTTATTTTTAAGAATAGATTTTTCAATTTTCTAACTTGCTTAAAACAAAAATCCATTGTAATAATTTATAAGATTTAATTCTTCTTTCAGATAAAATGAAGATTATTCATCAGGCACACAAATCAAAGGTAGGTTTGTTAAATATTATATACATATATATGTATATGTTATATATATATGCTTGAGATTTATTATTTGTGACAATGATTATTAGGTAACATTAATATAAGAACGATTTTTTTGTGTTCTTAACTTCTTTGGAGTTATTCTTTTGAAAAACATTAACCTTGATAATAATTTGGAACATATGCCCAAAGGGCAACCAAACTGTGCATGCAGCATTATCACTACCAAGTATGTAATTCCAAAGAGATGATAAAAAAAGGGAAATGTATCTACATACGCAAAAATATTTATGACAGCTCTTTTTGTGGTGGCTAAGAATTGGAAATTGAGAGACATGATGAATTGGCAGATTTCAGAAAAACCTGGAAAGGCTTATATGAACTAATGCAAGTAAAATAAATAGAACTAGGAAACCATTGTAAACAGTAATAGCAACATTGTGTAATGATCAGCTATGAATAACTTAGGCCTTCTCAGCAATACAGTGATCCAAGACAATCACATAGGGTTTATGATAGAAAATGCTTTTCACATCTAGATAAAGAACTAATGGACTCTGAATGCAGAAAGAATAATTTTCACCTTATTTTTGTATTTTTTCTTTTGATCTGTTTCTTTCACCTTATTAACAGTGGTTCTGATATAGCCATTTATATGTGTATATGTACAGAGATTTGTGTATATATGTATATATACACATGTATATATGCATATAGTTTAGATTTGCATACAGACACATACACGTATCATATGAACATAAAACATGCACAAAACAGTTTCTGAAAATTTGTCATTCAAGATATTTGCAAAGAAAAACCTTTCTCTCTAGCCACTAGTTAACCCTTGTGTACTTGTGATTTCTTACCAGATAAAAATAATATGCTGATAGCAACCTAGCTATTGTCCAGATTATGTGGAGGTTGAGCACAATGACTGATTGTTGGGAACAAACCTTGAACCACATAGGGAGCTCTAGACAACAGCTGTCTTCTCTAAGGACTTTTACAGAATCTCAATCTCTCTCTCTCTCTCTCTCTCTCTCTCTCTCTCTCTCTCTCTCTCTCTCTCTCTCTCTCCCCCCCCCTCCCCAAGCCCAGTATGTTAAATTTATTGGCTTATGTGGCATTTAAATAATCTAGTGTATTAATAAAGCAAAGGTTAAGAGTTATTCTCTGGTCACAGATCTTATTCCAAAACCTAACCAGACCTCTAACCAATGTATGCCAGATATTGTGAGGATGGTACACAGTGAGAATTTACATAAATCAGAATATTCTTTTAGCACTACTAGATAAACAATAGAATGGCTTTTATATCTCTGTATTTAAGTTATCTTTGTATTGAAGGGATATACACATGGACAATGGAAAAACCTTGCTTTTCTGGCGCCTACAAAGAACTGGCATTATCATGTCTTAGAAATAATCAAGAAGAAAATTTGACCCATTTAAGACTATATTCAAAAATATAGCCTGTTTTTTTTTTTCAGTTTAGCAGTAATATATTTAAAGTCCACAGGACGGAGCACTTTTCTCTGTGAAGCAAGAGAGTGGTTGAAGTGGTAATACTGAAACAGAAATAAGACAAATATTTTTAATGCTTCTAAGTCATTACCATAAATAAAATTTCTATCATTTCTATCTTTAAGGCAAAATAATATTGTAAGAAGAAATTGTTTCAGCCTTTGATTAAAAATTAGCTTCGGAGACAGACATGTTACATTAGGACATGCATGTATTCTGTGCCACTTTTAATCAAACAATCAAATGATAAAAAAAAATCAAATATTTAAAAATTAAGGCCAAAGTCAGATCCTGGGATAAGTAATACACCCAGCCCTGAGATCTCCAGCATTGTCATCATGAAATAATTATCATGATAATACTTTATTGTATCCTGCAAGTGGGACTCTGGGCTTTCAAAGTTTCTGCCTGGAGAACATTAATATTGTCAGATAATGCTAAGATGGAAAGGCTTCAAATGCAGACTTGGTGATGGACTCTTATTTTTTTCCCTGAGGATCCAATTAACTAAGTCTGGTGAGACTCTTGACCATGTTGATGGAAGATTGATAAATATTATCAGTCATAATAACTCTCGAAGACCATCAATTAAATCAAAGAGGAGGTGTGATTTAAATAGGTGGAAAAAAGAATATTGAAACTAATGAAATCACAAGTTTTTGAACTAGCAAATTATGTTGATGTATATTGTCATCAAGAAATTGGCTAAAGTTCTATAAATTGTTTTCATAGTTACAAAATGGTGTAATATGGTGGAGGAATCCTAACAATTTTTTTTTTAGGTTTTGCAAGGAAAATGGAGTTAAGTGGCTTGCCCAAGGCCACACAGCTAGGTAATTATTAAGTGTCTGAGACCAGATTTGAACCCAGGTACTCCTGACTCCAGGGCTGGTGCTTTATCCACTGTGCCACCTAGCCGCCCCCAGTCCTAACAATTTTTGATGGAAACTTTTGTTATGTATGATTTAAGCATCTAGAAGCTCTTGATATTTGTAAGGTTTTGGTCCAGAACTTTGTTTTTTATTAGTATTGGGAATTCCCAGCAAGCAACATTTTCAAATGCAGTTTTCTTAGAGGCTTGCCTGGGAGAACTGAAGAATTACATGACCTGTTCAGGTCCACAGCTAGAAACTGTCAGATGCAGTTCTTAAATTCCAGGTGGTCCTAACTCCAAGGCTGACTCTCTATTCATTATTTCATGCTGCTTTTCTTATAGGGATAACCTACTCAATCATCTAGAACCTGTTATCTTCAATTATGCTCAGAGTATTCCACAGAAAGTATGTATACAAACTGATAAATGTTTGCTAACACATTTTGGCTAATAAACTGTATTTATGCATGTAACATAAGCAATAAATGTTTACAGCTGGTAATGTGGAAAGAAAATGTAGGAAGCTTGGGTTCAAGTTCTGTCTCTCTCTTCCTTGGCAATTCATTTAATCTCTTTAGTCTTTTCATTTTGGCTCCCTAAGGCTTTTTTGATAACTGACTAAAACTTTTTATGTTAGCTGTTTTGTTAGAAATCTTTCAAAAATTTATTGCATATGTCCCTGCATTCTTGAAGTATGCAGACTCTATTTAAACTGTCTTGGGATTGTAATTGTGAACATCAATGATTATTTCTGCACATTAATACAAGGAATTCCCTTATGGTTTCATTT
Source organism: Macrotis lagotis (assembly GCF_037893015.1). NCBI lineage: Eukaryota > Metazoa > Chordata > Mammalia > Peramelemorphia > Peramelidae > Macrotis > Macrotis lagotis. The sequence goes on from NC_133658.1 coordinate 611,409,085, forward strand.
TTTTATTTTTATTTTTTATTTTAAGGCAATGGGGTTAAGTGACTTGCCCAAGGTCACACAGCTAGGCAATTATTAAGTGAGACTGGATTTAAACTCAGGTCCTCCTGACTTCAGGTGCTCAGGTGCTCTATCCACTGTGCAACCTAGCTCCCCCTCCCCCATGGTTTCTTGATGAGAATTTTGCTTTTAAAAAAGGTCAAGGTGTCTCCTACTATATCCAGAGTCATCTTCATTCATCCTGATCCTATATCTGACCATTTGACCCAGATGGCTTCAGAGGAGAATGTGAGTTTGATGATTTTATAAAACCTTCCCCCATTTAAATCCTGAAAATTGACTTGCTTTTCATGACATCAGTCTCTCCCTATTGTTCATCTAAAAGAATATTCTGATTTATGTAAACTCTCACTGCACCATCCTCACAATACCTGGCATGCATTAGGAAGGACAATTTGCTTCTTACACTATTGTTTTTAAATTATCTTTTTTTGTAACTTTTCTATCCCTTTTCTTGTTCTTCCTTGTCTCTTCTTACTGTTTTCAGAGTGCATAACCATAGTGATTTCTCTTCCTTTCTAATGACTTGGAAACCAGACAACCAGAATTATATGTAAAAATAATGATGAATTGTGAGGAGAATATGAGAGACTCTTCAGTGAATAAAATAATAGCAAGTATGAATAGACTTTGTAAAATCTATTTTAACAGATTCTTTTAGCTTACTCCTTGGATCTCAGACTTGTTCTGAATGGCTGTTATCAGAAAGCTGAGTTTTTGATAGGTGAAATTTTAACTGTATGTGCCAAACTAGGTGATATTTTTAATACTTTTAACAACTTTTAACATCTTATAGAAACCTTTTAAACTCATAATTAAACTCCTAACACTGAATTGGAGCACCAATGATATGCTAGTTTCCCATTATTTTTATGGGAAAATGAGTTTTGAGTTCCAGAAGTATTGGGTCAGCAGGGTTTCTCAGCAGCAGTAATAGTGGAAGGGAGATACAGTAATTTTCCCATGGTAAGAGTACAACTGAAAAAGGTGAGTCTGTGGTTAGGACAACTTTACACTTCTTACTTGAGACATGTTTGTAAATTGGGTATTTTTAAGAAGTGAATTTTCTTTGTAGATACACATGTTAAATAAAACCTTGATTAATTAGAACCCACTCAGACTCAGTTAAATATTTTTTTCTGCATAAAAGAAATTCATTCGTATCAGAGACTGATTTGAGCAACTTAAACTTTAGTTTGTGGGAACTATTTTATCATAAATGAATTAAGCATCTATGAAAGGTCCTGTTGTTCACAGAGTTTTGAACCAGAGTTTTGTTTTTATTGGTATTGGGGATTCCCAGCAAGCAGCATTTTCAGTACAGTAGTCTTAGAGGGTTTTCTGGGGGAACTGAAAAGTTATATGACTGACCCAGGGTCACAAGTCCTCCTGTGCTTTCAACATTGATACAAGGTGGGAGAAATGTTTCAATCAATGTAGAATAATATGCCTTAAAAATTATAAGATCATTTAATGAAGTATTAATACATTAATAAAGAGACATTGTATTGTGTTAGAGAGAGGGATCAAGGAGACCTGATTCACATGCTCCTTCTGACCTAGCAGCTGTGTGTCTTTACGAAAACTTTAGTCATTCATTGTACCAAGATAAGTCTCCTAAAATTTCAGTAAGTTGCTGATCAGGACTAGTAGAAGAAGTTTGTGTTTTTTTTTTTACCAGCACTCTGTTAGGCATGATAGCAGATAGGGAAAAAAGTAAATCAATTCGGGGTGGGCTGAAAAACATATAAAGCAATGGGAAAACAATTAAATGCTAAACCAAAGAACTGACTATAACTTCAGAAGGAACTTGGAGAAGAAATTGATCATGATGAGAAAGAGTTATGTGAAGAAGGTCTTGTCCTGGGCTTTGAAGGTTGGAAAAGTTTTAGATAAATGGGTAGGGCATTTTGAGCAAGGAGAATAGCATAGATAAAGGCATGGAAATAGGAATAAAGGTTCCATTGCTATGCAACCAACCTCAATTAGTTAAAATTTAAGATTAAAAAATAATTGAAAAAATTAAGTGTTATTACTTTCAAGTAAATATAACTGGAATTAGGTTAAAAAAGTGTTGCCTAGGAGGCAGGTAGAAAATAAATTGAATTGATATCAAAGGTCTTGGGTTCAAATCTCAACTTTGATACTACCCATTGACTTGGGGCAAATCATTTTATCAACTTGGACCTCAGTTTCCTTCTTCGTTTAATGAAAGGGTTTGGACCTTTCAGTCTTTTTTATGATCCTATAAATCTGTTTTCTGAAGAGAATGTATTTGTCTTGAGCAAATTCACTGATGGGGAAATTCATTGCTTAATAAGTAATTTGTTTGAAGGAATGAGCTAATTCTTCTATAACACCTAAGGTCTCCATTTATTTGGTCAAATAATTGAAATTTTCTCTATCTGTATGTTAATCCTTTTCTTCTATATAATAACAGTTCTGTCTTAAAAGTACATGAAATAGTTAAAACGAAACTTATTGAATTATTTCCAAATCCTTATTAGCTTAGTCAAGTTTTTAGGTACATGATAGCTGGGTCTTCTTATAATTTCCTTTATTCTAGTTATCCTGCTATAGAATATGACCCATTATGAGAGTCCTAGAATCCATTAGGGAATACAAAGTCCTAGACATTAATATGCTTTTTTTCATTTTTTCCCTTTTTTAGACTAATGAGCTTGTGTTGAGTTTAGAAGATGATGATAGACTCTTGTTAAAAGAAGACTGTACTATGAAAGCAGCTGGTGTCGGTAAGAGTGCATTTATATTGCCTTGAAGGTAGTACTTAGGTTGCTTGCCTTTATGCTGATGACTGGCTGATTATGTTTGGATAGCTTGCTGAAAAGTAAATGCTATCCCTGATGCTCTTACACTCTGATAATTATTCAGGGAAGCAAGAGAGAGAAGATAATGTACATTCAGATCATTGGAATGAGGGCAACAGGTGTCTGTTCTCCAAATGTTCAGAATGCAAATTGTTTTTCAGAAGGTATGCTCAGAATTTTGTAGGGAATAATTTTCAGTGATTGACAGGTTATTAGTACCATGTCTTCTTAGTCTAATCATTAGCATTTTAACTGATGTTTTGGATAAATTTAAGGAGTCAAGCTAGTGTGGAGTAATAAATGAAACTGTTTAATGTAAATTGTGCTTTCTGATAGTCATTCAAGTCATTCTGGGCTACTTAAATAATAGAATTTAAAACTGAGTTTAGTGTGTGTCACTTAAAAAATGACCTGATTTTTTTATTTCTCACTAGGAATGTAATGTTCAATAACTGCTGGGAAATTTGTACATGTGACATGCTTTGCCACCACTAGATGTCACTGCAATTCTATTTTTCCATGGACTTGAAAAATCATCTGATAACAAAACAATTCAAAGTCTGAAGAGACAGCTGAATACTATTAGATTTTTGCCATGTAATTATCTTTTTGACAGTGAAAAATGACTGTCATTGATGTAGAATGTTTACTTTATAATCTCTTAAATGCTTTGATAGCAGAATACTTAGACTGTCTATAGTAGGAAGTCTGAAGTGCAATAGAAGTCCCTTTGGTATTAAAATCAGAAGACCTGGGTTCAAAACCTGGTTCTGATTCTTGATGCTTAAGTTACTTGACCATGGGCCATCCCCTTGACTTCCCCTGACTTCCTCAATCTCCTCATTTTTAAAATGAATCGATTGATCTAGATGGCTTCTGAGGGCCCTTCCTGCTCTTGGTCTTTGAGCCTTTTAGAGAGGCTTATTAGCAGTTTATTTTAGTTTTGATAATATTCTATTGATATCATTTGTCTTTACACAACAATTATCTCTGGAGGGAAAATTCTCACTCTCCTCCATATTGTACTTCCTCCCCTTGTGGGAAAGAAGAACAGTTAAAACAAAAATATCCAGTATCATCACCAAATTCTTCTTTGAAAAGGGGAAAATGTACCATTCAGTCTATCAATAAGTATGTATTAAGTGCTTTGTTATGCATCAGGCTCTGGAAAAAAGCAAAAACAGTCCTAATATGAGGAAGACAATCCATACAAGATCCATACAGTGTTAATGGAAGCCTTCAATTTTAAATGCTTGTAGCTCAGCTTCCTGTTTTAAAGGTGTTCTTTTCATTTGCATTATTGTCATTACCAAGTTTCTTCTCTAGTTCTGCTTATGTTTTTTTAGGTTTTGTTTTTTTTTGCCAGGCAAACAGGGTTAAGTGGCTTGCCCAAGGCCACATGGCTAGGTAATTATTAAGTGTCTGAGGTCGGATTTGAACTCAAGTACTCCTGACGCCAGGGCCGGTGCTATATCCACTGCACCACCTAGCCCCACCTAGTTCTGTTTATTTGATTCTGGAGAATTTTGCACAAATCATCCTGAATTGTACAAATCATCTCTGAATTCTTCATTTCCACCACTTTTTATTGCTTGGTAATATTCAACTAAAGTCATATACCTGTTTTATTTTTTTCCTTTTTGGGGGAAAATTAAAAAAACATGAGTACATTGAACATTTCAGTAAGTAAAGAAGGACAGAAAAAATTTTATGTGCAACCAAACTTCTGTTATATAATTTTTTAAAGTGTAGGGTAATAACAAAACTACCCTGCTTCTTCTGTCCACTTCCTTCTTCCTTCTTTGTATTTTTAAAACGTTTCATTGTTTTTTTTTCTATCATTTATGTTCGTTGGGTTTTTGCTTTTTTTTTTTTGGTATTACTCTCATTTCTCTGTCCCCAAATAGAAGCACTTTAGTAGTGTTTGGGCAAATCTTTAACAGCTGACTTTTGAGAGGGGAAAAAAGTATGTGACACACTTTAACTTAATCTACATTATTAACATTTTTACTTCATGATGTCTAGATAATCATCAATGCAATAAATCAAGCCCTATTTGTAGCATTTGCCAATTTCCAAGATGTAAACGTTCATTTAACCACTGACTTCTATAGGAACTGATTCTATCATACTTCTGCCTAACCAATAAGGGGAATAAAACCAATCCTGTTCCTTGCACTGGCTCCTTCTATACATATAGGCTTAGTTCTGGACCAGTGGACTTCACCTCTGGACAGGCTGTGGCAAGCTTTATCCTCAGTCTTCTCCAGAGTTCTGAAAAGTCTTTTCACATGCTTTCCTTTTATAATATTGAGATCTTTCTATAATTTGTTCCTCTGGTTCTGAACTAGGCTTCTCTGAATTCATCATATTGGTAACTTTTTTGTGGTACATTCATTTGTTTTCAGTTCTTAGATACAGTTTGAAAGGTTGAGGAAACTGAGAGCTAAGGTGACTTGCCAGGACCACAGAGCTAGTAAATCTTTAAATTCATGTCTTTCTGACCCTAAGACCATTGAGTGCTATCAGTACCCTCTTTATAGTTTCCTCATCATTAAAATGGAGAGAATGATGGAATTTACCTCACAGGATTATTGTAAGGTTGAAATAGGGAACACATGGAAAGCCCTTTGTCAGTCTTCAGGTGCTATACAAATGCTAGCTTTGAGTACAAATGGGCTCTTTCTCTGTCTTTGACAATCTCCTCAGGGGTATATAAACTTTGTAGTAACATCACTGGTCAAGGAGTTTGCTCATTTCACTGACTTGTTGAGTATTATTCTCAATGCTTTTGAGATGAGTTGTTTCAGTTAACAGCTCCTTCACCAATAGGGCATTGATGTGTCTACGTTATCAATTTTCCAATCATTCTGCAACTAATGGTAACCTGATATATTTATATTTTTTTGCTACCTAAAAGAGTAGTGTTTTAATACTTAGGTGTATTCTTTGTATTTTTCTTCAATTTTGTTGTTGTATGTTCCTAATTACTGGATCTAAGGAGCATTTTTCAAAGTGATAGACAGACTGGACCAACACAGCTCTTTCAGAAGTTTACTAGGCTGCCTTCCCACAACCTCTTCAAAATTGAATGCTTTTTTTTGTCATTGTTTCTACTTTGTAGGATATAACAGGTAAAAGGTTTTATTTTGTGTTTTTCTTACTATTAATTATTTTTAATCTTTATTAGAGTGTACTTTTTCTTTCAAAAACTATTCATACCAAAAACAAAAAAACCCCTAGGTGTTTGTAACATTGGTGTTCCCAATTATATTGGATGTAAGAATTTTACCAATAATAATTAATATGGTTTTCCTCCATTCTATATTTTAGGATTACAGGATCATACAATCGTAGATTTAGAACTGGAAGGGACTCTACGGGTTATTAGCTGTCTCATTTTACAAATTGAGGCCCAGAGAGGCTGTGACTAAGAGATTAAATGACTTCCCCAAAGTCACACAAGTAAAAAGCAGAAGAGTTGAGATTTGAATCCAAGACCTTCACTCTGTCTAACAAACCCCTCTTCTCCTTTATATTCTATCTTGATTTCATTTGTGCAAAAGTTTTTTAAAATTTTGTATGATCAAAATTGTCTTTTTTTTTTTGTCTTTTAAGATCTCTGTCCTTTGTTAGGTTATGAATTCTCCCTGTAGTCTTTACTGTGAAAGATACCTCATCTTATTCTTGATTAGTTCTCACATGATCCTTCCCTCCCTACTAACTGTTTTCCTGTATATCTCTTCTCTTTGGTGGCTAAACTCCTTGAGAATGCCATCACCCATGATGCCTCCCCATTCCTCTCCTCTCAATGTCTTCTTAATTCCTGGTAGTCTGGCTTCTGACCTTCTTATTTAACTGAAGCTGTTTTTTCTAGTCAACTCCAATTGATAAAACTAATGACTTTTTCTCAGAATTCATCCTTCCTGAACTCTGCAGTTTTTGATACTGCCCTTTATTTGATATTCTCTTCTCTGCAGGTTTCTATGACTTTGTTCAGTTTTGGTTCTCATTCTTTCTGACTAGTCTTTAGTCCTTTGCAAGATCTCCAGAGTTCTGTCTTGGGCTTTCCCCCGTCTCCCTCCCCAATTGTTTTGCTTAATAATCTTATTATCTCCCATGTCGATTTTAGCATCTCTATGAAGATAATTCTTAGATCTCCTTATTTAGGCTTAACCTCTCTCCTGACCTCCATTTCCTTGTTGCCAACTGCTTATTAGACATCATATCTTCAGGAGACATTTTCATTTTCAAATAAGAACTTATTATCTTCTCCCCCCCACCTCTAACCCCTCTCTCTTTTCAACTTCTCTATTACTTTTGAGTGTGGGGAATCAAAATTGCCCCACTTAGAATAAAAGAAACTGAGGCAGAGTTTTCTAAGACAATGGCACTTTATTAAGGGATCTATGGTCCCTTCTAATGAAGTGACTCTCAGATCTTTATGATCTGAGATGCCATCTTCTTCTGGGATCTTGTTTTTTTAGGGTTTAATACTCAAATAGGCAAAAAAAAAGGAATGATGAAATACAGACTCTCATGATTGATAGACCTTGCTCTTGAGGGCCAAAATTGACACATTAGTAGGGGGATCATAGATTAGATAAAATATGGGGTACCTCTGATGACTAAGTGGTCACAAGATAGAGAGGCTAACTTCTTAGATTAGGCAGGAGGAGATGGCACAGGCTATTTATCCTGACTAGATGGTCATAAGATGGTCACTTGCTTGTCTGGAGGTTCAAAAATAATAATGAAGGACTTTCCATGTAGTTGAGTCACCACTACATGGGGCTTGGTCATCAAGACAATGAATTGCAAGGGTAGAGGACCTCTAAGCTAGCTTCCTGTGAATGTGAAAGTTTACCATGTGAATTTCTCAGCTCTGGGACCCAGTATATAGAATGTAGAATCATATTAGATTGATTGATAATAATTAGAATTTTTTTTTAATAATTAGAATTTGAGTGGGGTCCTCATTAAGTCAACTTTCTTAGAGAGTGCTACTGTCCTTCCAATTACCTTATTGGTGCCCCAATTTAATTTTCAATTTCACAACTCAATCTTAAATTCAATTAGTTGCCAAATTCTGTCAATTCTATCTTTGTAGCATCTCTTGTATATACTCTTCTCCCTTCTGGTCTGGTCACTATTAATACCTCAAGCTTGGTGTATTGCAGGAGCCTTTTGGTTGATTTCTCTCAAATCTCCCCCCCCCCCCCCATCCCATTCCAGTCCCTTCTTTTACTCAGTTACCTGAGAGATCTTATTAAAGTGTGGGTCTGACTTATGTCATCCCCTTACTCAGTGAAGTGCAGTGACTTCCTATTACCTCACAATCAAATAGATAATCTTGTATTGGACTTTTAAAGCTCTTCTATAAAAACTTTCCTTTTTTACCTTTCTGATCTTCTCCCTTACTCCTTTCCATGAACTACAGTCCACTGATGCTCTATCCTCCTTGCTCTTCGACTCTACTTTCACTGACTATTTTCCCTGCCTGGAATGGTCTCTCTCCTCATCTCAGCCTCCTCTGTTCAGCTGTAATCCCATTTCATGTAAAAAGTCCTTCTTTAGTGCCCCTTAATGGAATTCTGAATTTATTTTCAATTTCCCTTGAGGATATTTTGTTTGTAAATAATTTTTTGCTTGTTTTTCTTCCATGAGTACACGAGCTCCTTGAGAGCTTGGACTAATTTTTGCCTTTCTTTCCTGGTGCTTAGCACAGTGGTTGGCATTCAGTAAGTAATTAACAAATTCTTTTTGATTTATTATCTGATTTTTTATATTCATGTTATATTTTCATTTTGCGTTTATAATGATATATGGCTTAAGCTGTTAGCCTTGTTCTAATATCTATCTATGTGCTTCCTCGCTTTCCTAGCACTTCTTGTGATAAAAGGTGGTCCCTAAGGATTTCTGAGCTTGAGTTTATCATCATCTAGGCTATTGTTTTCAGTTCCTAGTTTGCCATTTTTTTAGTGCTATGTCCTCTACACATGTACTTTTCCCTCATTTTTCCTCTCGAGATTCCTTGGTGGGGGGGTGGTGTGTGTGTGTCTGTCTATCTGTCTATCATCTATTTATCTATGAAGAAGGAGGGGAAGGGAGAAAGTTTGAGGGAGAGGTAGATGAGGAGAAAGAGACAGAATGGGGGTGAGGAGAGAGAGAATGAGAGAGAGAGAGAGAGACAGAGACACAGAACAGTAATTTAATTTAGACAATTTGAAATTTGTATTATATTCGCATGGCCCGACCATGGACAAAGAATAACTCTTTTAGTGAGTTTTTCTCTTTATTTTTTAATGTTTTGTAATTGTATTTATATAACTCTTGAATGTACCTTGGTAAACTTATTTACAGATGTTTTACCCATTTTGTAGTTATTTTGAATGACAGTTCTCATTGCTTCTTTTGGATATTTATTAACCCTATATAGAACTGCTGATAATTTTCCTTGTTTTTATTTTGTACTCTACTGCTTTATGGTGAAGCTATTTATTGTCTCATTTCGTTTCTTTGTTGATTCTCTGATGTTTTGTGAATAGACTATTTGCAAATAGGGTTAATTTTGTCTCCTTATGCTTATAGCTTCAGTTTTGTTCTCTTGTATTATTGATATAACTCCATTTCTAGGACTATATTAAATTATAATGGAGAACATCTTTATTTGTTTTTACTATGAAAGCTTATAATGTTTTTCCATTGCAAGCAATAGTGGCTCTTGGTTTTAAATATATACTTTTATGTTTAAGTGTGGCTTTGTTTTTTAGGATTTTGAATACTATGAATACTGTATTTTGTCAAAACCTTTTAGGGGGCATCTCTTGGAATAATCATGGGTTTTGTTATTATTGTTCTTTATGTTTGATGATTCTAATTATTTCATAATGTCAAACCATTCTTGTATCCTGTAGTGCCTTTAGTTATGTATATGAGTTACTAATTTTGGAGATGACAATTTGGTAATATATGAAAAAATATCTCTAAATATTATGGTACTTGCTAATTAACTCAAATTATACAGCTTAGTACTTTTCTATGATGGGGATTTTCTATGTTGAATTTTTATTTTAAGTTACCAGTGAATAAATGTAGTATTTTCATTTTTATATAATTAGAGGGGGAAAAAAGTCCTAGGAAAAAAGAAATAAAATTATAGGTGATGATGAAGAGCAGATAATTCAGAAGATTATTTGAAGTTTACATTTTTGTGCTTCATGTGAATTCCCTAGTATTACTGTTAAAATTGGACAGGAAGGAGTTTTTGGGGGGGTTTGTTTTGTTGATGCCTTTTATTTTTTTATACCATCGACATTTCTCAGTTTCTGGTATGTCTTTCACATAAAACAAGAAACATCACAATTGCATCTGATATTGCAGGCAACATTTCATACCTGTCAGCCCCCCTCTTCTCCCTGTGGAAGATGGTGCATTTTATAATTTGTCCTCATGAACTAGGAGTAGACATTGATGAGTTCAGTTGCCTTTTTAGTATTGTTTACATTTATATTACTGTAGTCCCTTCATATATGTATAATACATTTTACACACAAACACACAACACACATACATATAGTTCCAGTTCTGCTTCCTTTACTTTGTGTCAGTTCATATAGTCTGCCTCTTGTTTCTCAGATTGCTGCACATTCATCATTTCTTGTGATACAGTAATATTCTATTACATTCATTACAGTATCATTACAATTATTACATTATTCAGCATATTAATTGAAGAATACTTACTCCAGTGTTTTCCTACCATACACACAAAAGATTTCTTATGAATACTTTGTTATATATGAGACTTTTCAGTATTTTATCACTTTGGCTAATATATTCTGTTGAGGGATCCAGGGTTCAAAGAATTATGGTGGTTTTCTTATATATTCCTAAATGTTTTCCAAGATAGTTGGATTAGTTCAGTTTTATCATACTATATTATTATGCTTGTCTTACTGTAGTCCCTTTAATACTAATCATTTTTAACTCTTCTCATCTTTGTCAATTCGCTGGATATAAAATGAAGTCTCAGAGTTGTTTTAATTTGTATTTCTCCTATAATTGATGATTTGGAACATTTCATATAGTTGTTTGTAATTCTTTATTGAAAATTATTCAGTTTCTTTGTACACTTCTGTACTGGGGAGATGTTCTTGATCAAAAATGAAGAATTGACACAAATATCTTGATTATCAGATTAAAGTATTGTTGACTCTTTTGCGTGTGTGTGTGTGTGTGTGTGTGTATGTTTATGTTTGTGTATAAAAAGCTTTTATGCAATAACACTTTTCAAAAGAAAAGGATGAAGACTTTGAACTCCAAAACATATTTTGGCCACGGGATTTAGAAGTTTGTGGATAGTGGTAGGTTTATTGCCTTACTTGTAAGCATTTCTTCCTCTACATGGTCTTTCCTTCTCTATTGCCTAGAGCATTGTTGTACTCTGGAGGTAAGAATGCTATTATACATGAGAAATAGATATTGTCCCATGAGAATAATAGAGAATACTGAGTGGGAACAGAAGTGTTAAAAAAATCATTGAAGCTCATTATTTTAATAAGTATTTAGGGGGCTTTCTTTTTCTTAAGTTAGGTGTGTAAAAATGGTTGAAAGAAAATTCTAAGTCATCAGTGCCCATCCCTTTCCCTGCTTGATCTTGGAGTAGAGCTGTCACTCTGTGTTTGACATCACAGCCAGTTGCCATGGAAATGATAGCAATGTTACAAATTTATCATTATGACTTTTCTGCAGGGTCTATGAAAGGCAAAGAAAAGCTGTGAGGGGGGAAAGAAACTTATTGAAGATTGACTTGCAGGGTAAAATTTTCTAATTTATACTCTGGCCTTTTATCTGCACTGCAGAAGCCAATTGCATATTCTGTACTTGACGTCAGTAGTATTTGCATGTGGATTGAGTATTTAAAATACACACACATTCACAGACTCAAACAGACACACAGATATACATAGACATCCACCCACCCTTTGCCCCCCCTCCCCGGCTTGTGAATGCATGAGAATATTTCATCAGGGATTGTTATTTTTGATTTAAAGATTGTCTAGAGTCTTGATTTTTTTAACACTGAAATGTAAAATCACTTAAGGAGTAAATTTATTTAATTGCATATTACTCTTATTCTGTGTTCTCAAGTGATTAGTTCTATTGATTTCTCTCTAGTTTGTTAAAGAAATTATAGCACTTTCACTTCATTTGGGAACTGATATTGTAGTAGAAATATTTTAAAACAAGATATTATAGGCTAAACTGAGAGGTTGTTAAGATTGTTTTTTGGAGGGGGAGGGAAATACATTTCTTTAATGAACTATATTTCTATAATGATTCCAAAACTCCCTTGTGGTATACTTTCATTTTGAATGTCATTTCAGTCTTCTGTTCATTAATCAGAATCTTTTTTCATGCTAAAAATGTTACCACTTTTGTATATCTAATAACATAGATACTGTTCCCATATGGTGAAAGGCATCTTTAATTTGTGTTTTATTAAAGATTATTTTTGTCTTCTCCTTCTAATATGTTTTAGGTAAGTTGTCACCTTACTATTAATATAACTTCATACTTGGTTAAATAAGAAGTTAAGGCTAGGGAATTTGTGAATATTAATAAATTCATAAGAGCAAGAGTTTGAAAGAACTGTCATCGATTGTTCTTCTGTCCATTCCGTATATGTTTAGAATAGTAAATGTTAAAACTGAGGTTTTGATCATACTTTCTTTGCATTTTATATTGCAGATCAAGGATTGAACTCTGTAGCCAGAATCTATTTTTTATAGTTTGCTAATCTACCTGGGTCAATACTCTTCTGTTAACAAACTTTTGAATTATTTGTGCATTTGAATTTTCTAAGATCAGTTATTTGTAGGATGATCAGATGTAGGATAATTTGCTTTGAGTTGTAACTCCCTCCTTTCTGTCTAAAACTACTGTTTAAAAAAAAATCCTAGTCCACTTTGTTGCCTTTACTCAAAAACGCCTTTCTCATTTATGTCCAGTGCCCCACAATCAGCACCTTATTTTTAACTGTCGTATTCTTTGATTATCCGAACTAAACAGTTTAACACTTTATCATATCTTCCTGTTCACTAGGTAGTTCACATGTTTATATCTTTTTTTCTCTTACCAGAATAAGTTCCTTGTGGACAGAAATGGTGTTTAGATTTCCTCTAGTATTTTATAAATCTTTTACTTAGAACTAGGCACAGAGTACATCTTCAATAAATTCTTGTTGTTTAGTTGGTTAATTGAAAGAAAAAATTGACTTACGTAGCCTATTTGCGTTCGTTTTTTTTTTAATGATAATTTAAAGATTATTCCAAGAATAATATGTGTGCCATTTGGAATTAGTATAGTGAATAATTTACTTTAGATCATTAGTTTGGATATCCTGCTGTGTATTCAGCTAATAAAACTTGAAAGTCATTGTTATAATGTTCTGTAAATGGATTTGGGGATTCTTACTTTCTTGGTTTTATTTGATAGTAAGACTAGGGGAAGAGCTAGCAATGTATTTATTGGATTTTAGATTGCACATTCATTTCAGATTCACGTGCCGTGGGCTTGTGCACCTGAGTGCACTGCAGCCTACAGCACATTTAATTTAAAATCGGGTGCCCTCAGGGACCATAACACTGCTAGGCTTCCTACAGTTCTTTTAGGAGTCACTTTTAAAGGTAGTAAGAAGCAAGAATTCAAGGAATTGTGGTAGGAAGGATAAGGATAGTTTGGGAGTAGGTCTTGAAAGGGAAGCTATATATATATATATATATATATATATACATATATATATAAATTTTTTCCTTATACATTTAATTTAATAAGTAAATTTCAGAAGACTTATAGGAATTCACTAGTTAATTTATTATTAAAGTTATATAGATTTTTATAAGTTTAATTCTCTTGTCACTTGAGGGATCATATTATTCTAAGTTTTAAATAATTTTTTTTTTACTTTTGAAATGTTTTTTGCTGTTTGAGAGGAAGAAAATACCTCCATTTCTTACATTAAATACTAAAAATTAATGTACAAGATTTTTCAAGGTAAAAAAATTATCATGAAGAAAAAATTGTCTTAGAGGCTCATTAAATGGTAGGATAGTGTGTTAAATAATAAGAACCTAAGAACAGAAGCATCATTTTATACCTTTCCCAAGATAATTTTGATCTGATGATTTGCAAATGACTTAAAGGCCAATATATAAACAGTAAGTTGATTTATAAAGTATTTAGATCTGAAATAGAAGCCATGTGTCAGAACATCATTTGATTTGTCAGTACTTTCCGTATATTAACCTAATCTTCACTACTTTCCATATATTAATTCAATCTTTACCTATAATTGAAGATGAAAATATTATGTATTTGCCCATGGAAGAATCAGCAGAGTAACTTTGGCCACCATAAAAGAAATGTGTAATGATAGTCAATAAATTTATTTAGTGGATTACTATGAGCTCAGCTATATTTGTTAAGTGTTACATGTAATAATAGACTATTACATTAATAAAATATTTTATGATAATTAAGAATGCAAAATCTATAGTCTTTCTTCCATTGTAAGTTTAATTAGAATTACTTGAAAATTATGTATAAACTACGCCTTTGGACATGGCTGGGGTAGGGCAAAACCCCAAGTACTTTTTATGCTTTTGGGATCAGTTTTGAAACATTTTATTTTCTTCTAATATTATTTTTCTTTAACTAGGTAAAGGCCTTTTTTGACATTTTCCTCATGCTAAGTTTGAACTCCTTGTTGGAATTATTTCATTATGAGCTATACCACTTTAGATAATGAATGTTTTCCAGGAGTTCAATCTATCTCCAAGACCCTTTCATTCATTTCTGAGTGCTACCTGTAGTCCACCCACTGACTTTGTATGACTAAATCTTTGTAAACTGATTTTTAATTACTTTGATTAAATTTCATCCCTGGGATTGTTTTAAAAAATCAAATGAAATTGCACACTAAAATTTATTAATATTTTTGGTGGTAAATTCTAAGGCACTGAAATTGTATATTTTGAGACCAAAGTAGTAACTCTTCTTAAGGATTCTGTTCAATAACTAGTTACTATATATTTTAGTGTATATTTGGTAGTTTTATTTTAGAGTAGGAGATATGTTAATAAAGTGCTCAATATTCATTACAAATAATCTTGTCTGTTTTCTAGTCAAGATTCTGAAAACCTTCTTGCCCTTTCTGTATAGTCAAGCAGACTGTATTAACTTCTACCTTAATTTAAAAAGTGATTGTGAAACTTGTTGGCTCCACACCTTAAAGAATTGCATGTTTAATAATTGTGAAGGCTTTCCATCAGATTTGTCTCAGTTCTGAATTAATAATGTTGCTGACTTATTGTTTTAGAAGAAGAAGTCCTTGACCTGTTAGGTTGAAAGAATTGTGACTGCTCTGAACCTTTGTGGGTCCTGTAGCTGTGCCATATCCCCTGTGAATAATTAGAGGTATTTGAAGGTATTGCTGTAGAAGCCAATTTGTGTCTTTCACTTTGCATATTGTTGAAACCTCATGAATTAATCATGAGCAGGGCAAAAAATTAACTTCTTCAGACACATATTTTGATGGGTCATGAGGGAGAATGTAAAGTGATCTGTAAAATATTCTACTGATCCTCTAAGTATTAAATTATTATACCTACAGGCTAATTTCAGAGGAAAAAAAAGGAAGGATTTTTTTCCCTCCTTCTCACTCAGTGGCGAACTTGATAAATCAAGGTCCATTATTTCCTAGAACTATAAGGAGAACAATGAAGGGGCACTGGTGATTTTTCTTGAAATCCATCCATATTACCTCATACTTCTTGTTTGAACTGGTTTGGATGGTTTTTTCTTTTTATTTACAATTATTTGTTTTTTTAAATGTTTATAAACTAAAAATTAAGCAAATAACTCTCTTGTGCTTTAAGATTTACAAAGTTATTTTTAGAGCAACCTTTTAAAGCAGTTTTTATTTTCCTCATTTTATAGGAAAGGAAATTGAACTTCTGAGAGGTTAAGTGGGTTGCCTAGGATGATTATATATATATATATATATATATGATTTGAATGTAGCTCCAGTGCCTTATCATAACATAATTTGTTTCTTCAACAAAAACATTTTATTGTGCTGTTGTAGTCAGCAGTGTGTGTGTGTGTGTGTGTATATATATATATATATATATATATATATATATATATATATATATATATTTGTCTTTCTCATTTAAGGGATCTAGAAGGTAAAATTCAGAATCAGTATACCTGTGTTTCTAGTTTAAGTTTAATTTTCATTTAAATTTTTCAAAAATTGATTTTTCTTTCTTTCAGCCAATGAAACTGAAATTGCATTCTTCTGTGAAGAAGATTACAAGACATACAAAGCTAATCCTGTTTCATCCTGGTGAAGACATAGGAGGCTTGTTTTTTGCATACCTGTACTAAGCTCTTTATTTGTTTTGTAAGGGTTTTTTCAAACTGATAAATAAATCCTAAAAGATTAGCTATAATTTCTTTTCACAGTCTGCCATTTGTATCCAAACTCTAGTGTGTTAAATAATAAGAACCTAAGAACAGAAACATCATTTACATCTTTCCCAAGATAATTTTAATCTGATGACTTTACATTTCTCAAAAATATTCACTTCCCCTCCCCCACTTTGTATTTTTATCATCTAGGAGCATTGTAAATTAATATAACATTTCTTTTTGTGATAGCAACCTTATTGAGATTTTCAAAAATAAAAACTAAAAATAGTAAATGGAATATACCAATGGAACATTGTTCCATTTCTTTATAGTTTTGCTCTTAACATTTTTTTCAAAATCTTAGAATTTCTTGCAACGATATATTATTTTGTAAGAATTTATAAGAGAAGGTAGTTTACTTAGTTTTTATTTGAAGTTATTATTTTATTTGTCCACTCAAAGAGATGATGACCTAGTGTGATCATTTCATCCATTTTTTTCAGTTTCTTGCTTGTATGACAATCACAAAGGAAAAAGGCATTACATATTCCAGAGAGATTTTTATGATGTCTAACTTTTTAAAACTACATAGTCAGCATAAACAGCATGGCTGAATTTCAGATGGCCTGAGAAGTAAAATACAATAGAACTAAATTCATGTCTTCAGGGAGAAAAGGTATCTCTATTGCTTAGAGAAAATTGCTCTTTGAAAACAAGTTTGTCCTTGAAGATAAAATCTTTCAGACTATAACAGCATTTTTCACTCAAAATCATCAAATCGATAAACCCCTTCTGTGTGCTGGGGAACTGTTCTAGTTGCTGGGGCAACAAAGACAAAAGAAAATGCCTCTGCCCTCTAGGTGCTTCTTTTCTTTGGGGGTAAGCACCATATATTCATAAAAGTTTATTTTACACTACATATATTAGGCTGCCTCATATATATATATGTGTGTATATATACATATATATGTATATGTATACACACACACACACATATAGTACATGGAAGAGTAGAGTGTTCACCACGGTAAAGTGACATGGCATGGCATAGGATGAGGCTGTAGTAAAGGAGACCTGAAAGCAGCCATCAGACAAGCAGAGTAAGATCTTAAGAGAAAACAGGGTCAAGGAAACTTAGAGAAGAGAATATCCAAGAGGAGAGGATGGTCAACACTGAATTGTTTCATGAAGGTTAAAAAAGGATGATGATTGAGAAAAGATCATTGGATTTCAAAATTTAAAAAATCACTGGTAACCTTAAAAAAACCAAACCCATTTCTTCAAAAGAAAATTAACAGAGTAGTAGTTAGAAAGAGACTTAGTCTAAAGTTGAAGTTCCCAGGCTCATAATTGCTCTTTGAAGCTACAGAAGCTTAAATGTTTGTTTTGTTTTTACCACAGCATCAAGGAGGGACTCCAAATCTTGCCTCCTAAGCAGGAGCAAGTCATTTAAATGCTCAGTACTTTGAGCAATACACAAACAACTACAAATGACAGAATAGTTGAAGTTTGTACCAGTGAGGATTTTTTAAAACTAAAATTCTCTGTACTAATGAAATCACCAAAAACCAATCTTTGTACCTTATGATTTTGTTGTTCTTTTGCTGAGTCATCATACAACTTCTTAAAATAATGAATTTTCAATGTATTTCAAATATATCCCAATTATAAAAATTCAATTTATATTTAGCAATAATTTTAAGTCTTAGCTATATGTATATATTGTCACTTTAAGCAAAGTAACTAAAAAATGGTTGTATCTATAATATTTTTTTAAATTATTAAACTATTGGGGCAGCTAGGTGGCACAGTGAATAGAGCACTGGCCTTGGAGTCAGGAGGACCTCATACATTTAATAATTACCTAGCTGTGTGATCTTGGGCAAGTAACTTAACCCCATTGTCTTTTTTTTGGGGGGGGGGGTTTGCAAGGCAAATGGAGTTAAGTGGCTTGCCCAAGGCCACACAACTAGTTAATTATTAAGTGTCTGAGACCGCATTTGAACCCAGGTTACTCCTGACTCCAAGGCTGGTGCTTTATCCACTACGCCACCTAGCCACCACCCCCCAATTGTCTTTCAAAAAACCCTCCAAAAATAAAAGTATTAAAATATCTACTTAAACATGTCTCCCTCCTTTCTTCGAAATGGAAAAAAAAAAGTAATAAACTTTGGAAAGAATTACTTTTTCAAGTACAAATTAGACTAGGTAGCCTTTGGCATCCTTTCCAACTTTTAGATTCTCTGTATCACTAAGGTAAGTCATAGATTTATCATTTGGTCTCCTTATGGTATAGAGAATACTCCAATTTATGTCCTGGTACTTGATTGAGTCTCCTCATACCATATCTACATCACTATGACATCATGTCGCCTTACAAATTTGTCTTGACTTCTGTAATCCTTTCCAGGTAGTCTTTAGCTTAAGTATCACTTTATATTCCCATGTTCATTCTTGCCCAAATGTTCTTCACCATTCTTCTGGATATACTTCCTTGAGTATTTCTTTTTTCATAGTGCTGCTCCATTTCTCCTTTTATCTATTTTATTTCTTTTGAATTTTTTTGTACATTCTATATCCACCCCCCCAAAGAAAATATAAGTCCCCATTGTAAGAAACCCTTTTTTCATTTTCAACATTGTATCCCTTGCATCCATCATTGTATCTTTTGCATCAACTCTGTTTCTTGCAAAGTATCTTAGTTACACATAGTAGACACTCAGTTGAATGGATTAGAATAATATGAGATGGTATGAGATACAAAAGGCAGCGGTTGTTTATTTCTTTTAAATTTTTTTTTTTTTTGGCTTTAAGTTAGTCTTCTACTAACATCTTCATTTATTCAGGCAAGCATTTATTAAGTGCCTAATATATGCCTGAAACTGTCTTGTATGCTAGTATTACTACTACAAAAACAATGCAGATAATCTCTATTGAATGTAATACATTCTTAGCAAACCTAACTAAAAAAAAAGTTTGTTTTCTGTTCATTTGCAGAATGTAAATGCAAGATTTAGCAAGATAATCATTTAGGGCAGAAGTTCATAACCTTTTTTGTGTTAGGGACCCCCTAGGGAGAATGATGAAGCCAGTGGACTCTTGGAATAATGTTTATTGTATGTGTCTTATGGGAATATATAGGTATATAAATGCCTATGTATACACAACCATATATGCTTTTGATAGGTTTGCTCCAGCAAAGACCTTTTTTTTGGTACGCTCCTATTATCTGCCTCTGAAAGAGTCAGATTTCAATTTGTGTCTCTCAAAGATACTGTTGTTTGGATATAGCCAGATGTAGTTCCCTACAAACTGCATGTCTCAAGAGGGAGCCAGAAATCTTATGATAAAGTTAGTAAGATCTGGGTTCACATCTTGCTTCTGATACTATATGTGTGATGATAGACAAATCACTGAATCTCTCCCACATTTTCCTTACCAGTAAGTGAAACAAATACCTGAAGTACTGAAGGCAAGGCTAAGGGTACCCTTTGCAAATACTCTTTATAAACCTTGAAGATATGATAAATGATGTTAAAATCATATTGATGCGTGAAGGAAGTTGGATGAAGGTATGACAGTGATGACCTAGTCTATTTTAGTAATTATAATGTTTGGGAACAATAATTTCAGAGAAAAGGATTAGATATGGAGAAGAAGAAAAGATTATTTCTTCCCTACCCCATCCTAAATAGATTGGTAATTTGTAATGGAAAATATTGATAGTGAGCATTAGTGAATTTTGTGGTCATCTAGGTGAGTAATTTTAGAAGACAGGATGTTAATTTATCTGTACACACATGTTAAACTAGTATATTAGTTTTAGAAAATAAACCTCTTTCATTGCCTGGTCAGGAAAGCATAAATATACCCAGATTCATACTCAACTTTCATAATCATCTAATACGTTAAAACCAGTTTAGTTTAAACTCCCTGGAATGCATCAAAAATTCCTTCAATTTTTGTTAAAGAACGAGTGTGTGTGTGTGTGTGTGTGTGTGTGTGTGTGTGTGTGTGTATGTTAAGTTAAGCAGCGCCTGTTAGGATACTCCCGTTTTTCTTTTGTCCTCTTTGTATTTTAAGTGCTTAACAGTGACTGCCATAGAATACATGCTCAATAAAAATTTGTTGACTCACTAATTGAAAAATGCAAGTAATTCTGGTATTGAATTGAGGCTGATTTCTAGATTTTTGATCAGGTTATTATAGTGTATTTTATAATAACGTATTGGATTCATGAGTAGCACATGGAGTATGTCAGTGGTATCTTACAATCTCAATTTTTACAGGACAGTGACCCAATTATGTGTTCTTATGGTATATGACACTTTCTGTAAAAAGGAACAGTCAGAAGTGTTATGATCAACATGGAAAAGAACTCTATTTCAAGACCCTACTAATAAAGAGCAATTATACACTGAAGCAAATAGAAACAATGAATCTCTTGAGTTATTTTATGTATTTAGGGAAGTGATTTTTTGGTTTTGGGTTATTAGGTAGCTGTCTATACCCAAGACAAATGTCTTACTGCAACTAAAGAGCTCTAACCACCTCAGTAAATGATTTCTGCAATTGCTGGGATTTAAGTTAAGATTTGGGTAGTTCCAAAAAGTTCTCTAAGTCAGGCCAGGACAAAGGCACATTGGTGGGGACCTAGACTGTTATACTTCCTTTTTTTTTCTTTCTTAATTTTTTTTTGCTTTTTTGCAAGGAAAGGAGGTTAAGTGACTTGCCCAAAGTCACACAGCTATGTACTTGTTAAGTGTCTGAGTTCGGATCTTAACTCAGGTCCTTCTGACTTCAGGGCTGGTGCTCTATCCCCTGCTCCACCTAGCTGCCCTCCGTTATACTTTCATTTCTCAATTTTTAAGCCCCACTTTAATCAAGAAAGAACAAAATCTCACTTAAGACTTTCCTTCCAATTTTAATGGGAAGACTTTTGGATGGCCCTTTTTGAGGGTTAAATCTTATGACAAACATCTCCCTAAAATGAATAGAGTGAAAAGTTTTCTGAACGAGAAACAAGTTATAGATTAGAGGCTCAGTAAGGGAGTATAGGAAAAATCTGAATGTGAGAAACCTAATCGGCAGCAACTGAATGGAAGCAGTTGGGAAAAGACTGTCATCAGTGGAAAGAGATAACTGGTTTGCAGAGTAAATTATATTGAGTACAGGTGATAGTGGATCTGCAGTCCTGAATTCTGGTGTGTTTCCAATAGAATTGAATGACTAAGATCCTTTTTTGATTTCTTGTGAAAAGTTGGTTTGTGTCTATTGGTTTTGAGTTTAGTTTCTACAGGCACCCACATTTTCATGCAGCTGACACATTTTTGTTTTGCCATTCAGTTCCTTTGTATGCCTAGAGGCAATTCTGGTGCCTCCTCAGTATTTTTTTTTCCCTAGCTGGAAGATAATGCTGTGGTAGTTATTAGCAATAAGCACAATAAGTGTCCTAGATTGTCTTTTGTTTCTGTTTGAAATGTCCCTGGAAAGCGGAGAGGGAGAGGTGGAGGGAGAAAAATGGAGATTCTACAGTTGTAGAAATGATGATTGTTCTTTCCACCTAACTGTTTTAAAACAAAGTTACTTGTTTTAAAAGTGACCTAGAAGTGAACTTTTAAAAGGCATTTAAAATTAATGAAAAACATAAGAGACATACCATTCAGTATATTCAAGCTATTTATCCTTTTCTTTGCATCATAGATAATGATCCCATAGTGCTTCTTAGCATTCTTTCAATGTTTTGTAGTTAGTGCTGCTATTATTAATTTTCATGATATCTATAATACTCATTTCCTAGAAGCTAAAAAAACTTGACATAAATGATTGACTCATTATGACATTTGCATGAAGTACAGGAAAATGATAGGAGTTTCATATTCTCATGAGGAAACTGAGGCACCACACCTGAAAAGCCTGTCCCAGGGCAGGGCTCTTGGTACCATTTGGATACTATCCATATCCTTGTCTCTCAACACTAATATCTACTACTAACATGCTCATGAGATTCTTTTTACATGTTCTTTTCTCCAGTATATTTTTTTCTCAATCCAATTTCTGCCTCACATTTGACAAAATGTTCCCTTTAATACTGACTGAATCAGGCTTTACATGTCTTCTTTGATCTTTGCAAATTATCATTAGTTAGTAATTGATAAAAAGAAAGTAACTAGATATCTCAATCAGTTGAGCACTGGGCCTGGAGTCAGGAAGATAGGAGTTCAAATTTTGCCTTAGATGCCTACTTTGTTTTTGATTCTGAGCGAATCATTTAATTTGTTTGTCTTAATCTTGAGCAAGTTGCTTAATTTCTGTTTGCCTTAATCCACTGAAGGAAGTGGCAAATGACAGTATCTTTGCCAAGAAAACCCCATGGTTAGTATTGATGTGCTGTAATTCATGAGGTCATGAAGAATCAGATTAACTCAACAATAACAACAACAGAAGCCACAGCAGGTAATGATGTAGTCTTCTAAAGATTCCTTCAGAAAATTCTGTACACAAGTTGAAGGAGGAAAATTGAAGACCTCTTCTGGTTAGTCTAAAGGTACCCAGATAAAAATATTTCTAAATGGAAATTTTGGGGGCTGTGTTTTCAAGACATAAACTTCAGCCTTATAGTTTTATGCTATGACTGGTATTAAAGAATAGAATCTCTGTAAAGAAAATTAGTTTCTTCCTATAAATTTCTTCATTAAAAGAAATATCCCAGATAAAAAAAGGAGGGAAAATGTGGTTAATGTGGAAAAGCACTAGGAAGTTTTACTTTTCTTTTGTGTTGATTACCACCAGGTGTCAGCATAGTCTGTTCCATAGGCATTTTGGGATTGAATGGGCAAGAAAATATTGAATTGCTTTAATGGTAATGATTAATAGACAGGGTGGTAATTTTAGCTTAGAAGCTTATTGTTGGGTTTTGGAGGGGGGAGATATTCTGAATTTCAAAACTTCTAGCTTGTAAATAATGTTGGTTAAAGTATTGAAATGGAAAAGTGTTCTTATTAAGACTATAACTTATATTTCATTTTGATCCAATATTGTCTGATTTACAATATTTTAGAGCATTTGATGTCTGGCTTAATTTTGTCCAGTTACATATTCCAATCAATGCTTAAATACCATTTCTGTTGTTACTACTGCTGCTACTACTACACATTATCATATACAATTTATAATATGTCACAATTAGGATTCTTTGTTTTAAAATTCTAATACTTGAATAAGACAAGCAGATTTAAGTAGATCATTTTCTGAAGGTTTGAAATACATTTTGGAATGTTTGCTTCCCTTTGTGCTTAAACAAATCCTTTCTAGAATCAAATTCACTTTTTTAATTTGTTCTGATGTGTGTAGAAGCTTGGAGGTATCCTTCTGGAAATGAAAAACCCAAACCTTAAAGTGGTGCTCTCAAAGGTTTGGAAGTAAAAAATAACTCCTGTTCTATAAAAACTAGAATTATGTTGTAAAACCACTCTAGGCGACTCATCTATCCTTCTCAAAGACAAAAGTTCTCTAAGGTCCCTTCCAGCTCTAAAATTCTGTCACTAATGCACACCTTTAGATAATTTCATAAATCATTACATTTGTATTTCTAGTTCATTTTAAAAAGAAACAAAACAACTTTTGTATGAGCTTTTTTTTTTTTTTTTTTAGATTTTTCAAGTCAGTGGGGTTAAGTGGCTTGCCCAAGGCCACACGGCTAGGTAATTATTAAGTGTCTGAGGTCAGATTTGAACCCAGGTACTCCTGACTCCAAAGCCAGTGCTCTATCTACTGCGCCACCTAGCCGCCTGAATATGAGAGCTTTTTTAAAAAGCCTGTCACATAATTATATAATAATCTTGGCCAACATTTTTTCTGGATTTCTGGTCCTTTCCCCTGAGATACAAAAGAATTCATTTTTAATAACACTTGTCAAAAAAAAATTTTTAGTACCAGGCTTAATGTTTTAATTCTTTTCTCTATTTTTATCATGTCCCCTCCTTGCTGGGAAATTTGGAATATTTTTTAATCTTAGCTTATTTTTGTTGTTCTGGGGACTGAACTGATTATGCAGTACTATGGGCTTGATTTTTTTCTTTTAACTTTCCTCTAGGGATCAAATTGTGCTTTCCAACCATCCCCTTTAATCCTCTAATCCAGGGAAAGGTAACAGGGGTGCTCACACCTATCCATCAGGACCTACTAAGACTGACATTTTACAGTCTTTTTAACTGGGCTACACAGAACAGAAAGCTCAGAGGTGAAAGCATCCATTACTCATCACCCATCCCTCCAGCCATCTATCTCAGATGACACAGGTACTTTTAAAAGGAGTGGGGAAAGGAATGTATATACACATTTAAAAGTCTAGACACTGCCTATGGAAGAGAATAGAACAAAAGTTGGCTGTTGGCTGTCACCTGGAATCACAGAACTGTGAAGTGCTGAATCACACCAAGGACACAGAGGGCTTTTCTGAGTGACAGGCCCCCCCTAGCAGCTCTCATTGTAGCTAAAAGTTCAGTTTAAAACATTCCTAAACTCTCTTCATTGCCATTCCTGCTTCAAAGCAAGTTACTCTCAACACAGCTGCTTCATGGTAAATAGAGTTATAAGGTGGATGCTATTTTTTTTCTGATTTTACATAATTTTTACTCCTTCTCATTCCCCTAAATGCAGCTTTCAGTATAGAACACAGTGGTGACTAGGACATTGAGTGTTTTATATAAGGCCCTTATACCAAACAGTATACTTGCTGTAAAGACAGACCATTATGGACTTGCCCATTTCATCAGTGTAACAATCAGGGACAATTTTAGGGTTTCTGTGATGGAGAATACCATCTGTGTCCAGAGAAATTGTGGAGTTTAAACAAAGACCAAAGACTTCAATTAAAAAAAGTTATTGTGTAATTTTGCTATCACTTATATTTTATTTTTTTCCTTAAGGATATGATTTCTCTCTCAACATATTCAATTTCAATGTATAGCATGAAAAAAATGTAGAGACTATCAGATTGCCTTCTATGGGGGATGGAATCAAGATTGGGGGAAAAATTGTAAAATTCAAAAAACAAAGACAGATTATTGTTTAGAAAATGATGGCATAGGCATATACATATGTGTGTATATATGTGTACATACATATATATATATATATATGTGTGTATAAATTTTTTTAAAAAGTTATATTTCGGGGTGGCTAGGTGGCGTAGTGGATAAAGCACCGGCCTTGGGAGTCAGGAGTACCTGGGTTCAAATCCGGTCACAGACACTTAATAATTACCTAGCTGTGTGGCCTTGGGCAAGCCACTTAACCCCATTTGTCTTGCAAAAATCTAAAAAAAAAAAGTTATACTACTTTCCCTATAGTGTCAATCTAAGAAGAATGATGTCTGGAGGGCATCATCTTCCCCATACTGTTAATGCAGTTTCATCTTGGCATGTAGGAGATGTTGGATCCTTGAAGGCTTCAGAAGTTTCCTAACAAGTTGGAAAGGCTTCATATGAACTCAGTGATAGACTTGACTATTTGCTGTTTGGTGAGTTTGAACAGACTTATCACAATAAAATTTTTTGCTACAGCAACTTAGGAGCCATGCTGTATTCCTTCCTCTTTACTCTCCATATCCAATCTGTTGACAATTTATTGATTTCAATTTGACAACATCTCTCCTATACTTACCAAAAAACCACTTTACAAGTACAAAATCAGAGAGGTAAAGATAGAAATAGCAATTTCAGCTGAAAAAAAAAAGAGGAGGGAAAGTTTTAGTGGATTCTAATTTCCACATTCAGAGGAAATACAGAGGAAATTTTATTAGTAGACAACAAGGAGGACACTGAATAGAATTTGAATGCAAGTTTTAACTATTTTATTCATTTATTAACTGTGTGATGCTGGATAAGTCATTTCACTTCCTCTGTGCTTTCGTTTCCTCATTTATAAACTGAGAAAGTTGAACCCAATGCCCTCGGGTTTCTTACAATTCTAAATCTCCTTCTACCTGGCACCCACAAAGACTTGACTCCCTCCTGTTGACATGCAATAATGACTACCCTTTCCAATATCAGTTGTACTGTTACTCACACTTATTGATAGTGTTTTTGGGGAACTTGGGATTCTTGTTCCATAGTATTCCTTTTAGACTCTTGACTCTGCTGCCATCATTCAATAACCTTGAGGTTTATTCAGTACATTTTTATCACCCAGTCAAAATAATGGTAGCTGTCATTTACCAATTCCTGGGAGACTCTCCTTCCTCTGAGATGAGTGCCTAATTCAGTTTTTCTTTCTTCCCCAACTCTTGCCCTCAAATTAGGAGTCATCTCATCTCATCTACCTCAAACATCTTCCTCCATTGTTTTCCCCTTCATTCATTCCTTTCCCATGAGGAGATGGGTTTTCTTCTCAGGGGCAAACCCTTTGTCTTCTCCAGTATATTACCCCTTTATCATCCCAACTCTTTCACTAATCTTCGAATTCTGCCTGCTTCCCTGTTGCCTAACAGAGTCTCTGCCAAGAGCAAACCCCAAGTAGGAATATCAGACATGACTGAAAAACAACAAAAATTGAGATGTGCCTGCAGATATCCTTATGTATGGTTTGATGACCCCATTTCTGTTTGGGTGGGCTAAGAGGAAAAGATAATATAATCATATCTGAGATCCAGATAACATTTTACCTAAATCCACCCATTCTGTGATAGTCACTTCTGTAACAGTCACCCATTGAAAATGAAAGGGTTGAGAGGGGAAGGGAACAAGGAACAGATAGTCACCTATCTGCCAGTACTGTGCTAAGCTTTGTAATTAATAATTATCTCACTTGATCCTCACAGCAACCATGAGGTATGTGTGCTCTTTTTACTCCCAATTTACAATTGAGATAGAGGCAGACAGAAGTTAAGTGACTAGCTTTCAGTCACACATCTAGTGTCGGAGGGCAGATTTGAATTCAGGTCTTCCCTACCCCAAGAAGAGCCCACCCTTGCACCAGCCCCTACTGAAGTCCCCAGGTGATCTAGAGACCAGAGACAGGAAGAACTGTACCAACACCACCTATGCAATTGCTAGTTTGTCTAATTGCCTTTATAATTGCCTTGAAGGACTTAGCTGAGATGGGAGAAGTTGGGAGCAAAATTAAGCATTCTTGAGGGGAAAGGAATCTGTTTTGGAGTTGAGATCCATTATCATGGCAAGAATGTGGATTGTTTTCCCACCTTTCCAATGAATCACATATCCATTGGGGTCAGACCATAGGGCACTGTCACCGTACTTAATTTAGTGACTACTGAATTAGATGACCTCTTGAGCTCTCCTCCAAGGCAAAGTCTTTAAGGTGATAATAGTAACATTCTTTCATTACTGCTTTTTTACTTTTAGTTTTGGTTTACTAATTTTGTCTAGTGCCAGTTTTGCAAGAAATAGTTTCAAGACAAAATATTTTTATATATTGTATATATATTGTATTTATGTATATATATATATATATATATAGTATATATATTTTATATATTGTATCCTATTGGGGGACCAACCTCCTGTTAATATTTAAGAATCTATAATCAGTGTCTTCTCACAAATAGGAGAAATAAGGAGCCCACATTTATCAGTATTTTTGTTTATTATCACTGATTCTTAAATGTTTTCTACAAAGTAAAAACAAAGTACATAGATTTTAAATAGCATAGATTTCAAACGTAAACCTTATATTGTGACATTTAGGATTTCAAGAGCTTGTTTAGGCACATTTTTACCTATAGGCACATAGAAAGATGAGGCTGTAACTGAGGTGATTTGCTGTCTTGGCAATGATATAATCAGCTTTCTGGTGAGGTAGGGAAAAGTTGCAATAGAGAACAAGATTAAACATACAACTAGTCTTATTCAAAATATGATTATCTAAATTGTGGATTTTCCAGGTTCTTTGCTTTTTTGTTTCCCTCCCACTGTTTACCTTTTAGGCATTTCACTGCTCATTAGCACCTATTTCAAGAGGTGATGGGGGAGGGAGAAGTATAAATCATTCTGTTACTTGTCAATAATTGCTTTTAAAAGAACATAAAACACTGTCTAATGAGGTTTTTTGGATTATTGATTTAATATCTCCATGTTTTCCCTATACTCCATTAGCATGGAAGTGATGGTTCTACCCCAAGCAAATGATAAAATTTTTCATTCAGTAATCCTCTTCATTCCCTGACATCCACCAGAGTGGAAGTCATTTGGAGGCAGATTTCTACTGCTTGATCTAGGACTAGCAGTTGTTCTCTTATTTGCGAAGTGACTGCACAGGCTTCCTATTTCTTCGTGGTCATTGGTCTAATCAGGTCACTTTGCACTTCAATTATCTTTTTCCTAAGTATTTCCTAAGCACTACATAGACACGAAACCATGAAACACTACTGTGAAGGAAGGTAGTGCCTTACTTGTTTCACAGGCTAGATAAGAAATGGTGCCATTTCTCTTACTAAACAGATTTCTTCTCCACTTTAGCCACTTCTTTCCTACATAGAGGCCATAAACTTGGACTTGCCCCAACAGACTGAGGCAGTATACTGGGACCAACTCTTTCCCATCGGTGTGTGGAATTTTTTTTTTTTTTTTGGTTTCCAATATAGACCCCCCCCCACACCCCCAATGTTGAAAGGTCATGTTTTTCTGATGGGAAATCTCCTTATCACCCACTTTTTTCCCCTTCCTTTTCTCTACAGGTAATGTGAAGGGGCTTTTTAATATCAACCCATAAGAAATGGCACATGATTATCCTACAGCCCTGGGCAATGTTCTGAACCTGTATAGCTCTTGTACTTTTTAGGCAGCAACACTTCACATTTAGAGTTCTGGCAAAAAAAAAAAAAAACACCCTATAAGTAATTAAAAAAAATAATTTTCCCATTAGGAGAATCAGCAACACTGCACAGCTGCAACACAGATCACTTAGTGGAATCTCAGACAGACACACACACACACACACACACACATATTTGTATATGTTGACATATGTATACCAACATAGTGGAGAAAAATAGCTCAAGGGCCTTAAAAAAAAGGCTTAACTCCAAAGCTGGGACCTCTTCCCCCCCCCCCCCACCTCAACCTGAGTTTCTAGGTGGGTGTTTTTATATCTTGGGAGAGAATCAAAATAATGTTCTCAGAGGTGAGAAGGCAAAGGAAAATTAAAGGAAAGAAAGGAAATTATGCTTCTACTCAGGACTGTGTTCATTTGCTGCTCTGGTAAGGAAGAGACTTCACACTTCTGCATGATAATCAATTTGCAGCTGCCAGTGGTGATTTCTGACTTTCAGGAAGAAATCTTCTCCAGCCAAGGGGAGGATTAGGTAAGCAGCTCCAGGCCCAAACCCCCCTAGAGCAAAGGATGGCATTTCTGTTCTTTCCTGTTCACCCACAGTCATCTTTTGTCAGCATCCCGTAATTAGCTGGGGACCATCTGGGGAGGAGGACATGAAGAGTCAGTAGCATTTTTTCTGATGGCTGATGCTGCATGAGACGTTCATTAACTAGTTTATAATTTTGACCCTAAATATTTGAAGCCATACCAGGGAGAACCGCTGCTAACAATATTGTTTTAACTGTGCTTTAGGCATGTTATTTTAATGACTCAATTCTGGTAAAGCCTTTGGGTGTGGAAAAGGGAATAAACCATATTAATCCAAACAAATAGGCCTATGTTTGTACTTCACTGCAGATCTGGTCAAGAGTATTGTCTTAACTAGCATCTGAAATTTTTAAAGCTAGATATCAAAATTTCAGTGGCTTTTTGTTTTGGCTAAATATGATAATTCTAATAAATTCCATATATACACATATATGCATATCTCCAATATTACTGCATAAAGGAGCTTTCCAGGAATTCAAAACTTATCAACATATATTCATATTTACCCACAATTATATCAAATTGCACAATTAAGAAAAAAAAAGCCCTAAGGTAGTCATAGTGCATTAAGTATCACAGGTATGCCCCACAGAAAACACATGATTTACAAGCGACTTGTTTTTTCAGTGTAGGGGTAGTCAGTAGGTAATACAAACTTGACTGTGGTTTCCTTCTCCCAACCTCTTCTGATTCTTGCCAGTCGATGGTGAAGACAGGGCAAGAGAAACAGCCCTCTGGCCAGGATAACCATGCATGGCACCAGCAGCGTAAGTGTGAAGGTGGGAGGTAAGTAAAACTTATAACTACTCTCTTCAAAGGCTCTTGTCCAGCCGTAGGTGAGTGTGTGAAGGGTAGCTACAACAAGGGCCAGGAAGCCAAGGGTGGACTAGTGGGAAATAAAAGAAAACAGATCATTAGTTTTCCATTTCTAGTGCTTCTGTCCTTTGCATTGATGAAATAATGAATAACTGCTCTGTTTAGTATGCTTCTAGGCCCATCTTTCTGTGTGTTATCCTCTCCTTAACCCAGAATGAGTCCATATTTATTCTACTGCAGGAAATCTTAGCTGTTCTATCAACATTGTTAGTGTTTTGCCACTCCCCTTCCTCCCCCCAACAACAATAAGAAAAAAACTCACTTTGTATTGATTCTATGTGTGTGTATGCATTTATAATCTCCATGTACATGTTTTCCCCATGGGAATGCAAGTTCCTTGAGGGAAGAGACTGTTAGACATGCCAGTGTCTAGCATAACACCTGGAAAGAAGCAAGCCTCAAATATCCTTTTTAAATAGAAAATAAGATATTTTGTTGAGACAGAATATTTTTCTCAGGTTCTTATATTTAAACATATAATCCTCTGTCAAATTTCTTTGCATCTTAGTTTCATCTGAGAGATAATAGAAATTAAGAATTATAAAATGTTTAGCTGAAAGGGAACTCCTCAGAGGCCCCTCAATTTGTGGATGAGGAAATAAACATAGCTACAGTTAAATTTAAGAGTTGTGGAAAACTAGGTGGTGTAGTGGATAGAGTGCAGAGCCTGGAGTCATAAAGACTCATCTTCCTGAGTTCAAATTCAGCTTTAAATTCATTTAATCCTGTTTGCCTCAATTTTCTCATGTTCTGGAGAAGGAAATGGCAAATTGCTCTAGTATCT
The DNA here is from genome assembly GCF_037893015.1 of Macrotis lagotis. NCBI lineage: Eukaryota > Metazoa > Chordata > Mammalia > Peramelemorphia > Peramelidae > Macrotis > Macrotis lagotis. Next base: position 611,440,492 of record NC_133658.1, read on the forward strand.
TTACTAAGAAAACCCCAAATGGGGTTATAAAGAGGACATGACTCAAACTGTAGGATTGAAATCAGGTCTGTCTGACTACAATTATCAGAAATGCCTAATATGTAAGAATTCATGAGGAAACTCCTTTGCAAATGTAAAGATGTTTTAGACATGCTTTCTTCTCTTGCTGGATATTTCATTTTGTTATGTGGCACCCTTGAATGGGCAGGGGAAATAAATGGAATTGAAACTAATATCAGTTTCTTTAGCTCTTGGTTAACACAACATTATGTAATTTTGGATTGCCCAGGGGCTTGTTCCCAGATCCTGTATCTCAAGTCAAAATTCAGTAGAGGCAGGGCATTCATCTTTTTTTTTCATCTTTTGTTCTTAAAAATAAAAGGTAAACTTTTAAACCCTGAACTTACAAAAATATCTCTCCCTGCTACAGTGCTGAAATTTTATTATTCTTCCTTTTCAATATGTACAATATAAGGCAGAACTTGGAAGCTGCAGCTGGTTTTTGCCAACAGAATCAAATCCTCTGGCTTTCTTCAGCAGCAACAGTCCAGGATATGTAATCTACTCCTGCTTAGTGGAACAACTTTTTGTTGGGGGAGGAACCTGCTGTTTATTTCAATTGTGGATAAATCATGTACCACAAGATACTGTGGTCTGAAACAGAAAATCCTGGAGTCAGGTCAGAGAGAAAAGGATTAGATAAATAAAATTATTTTTTCTCAATTTTTAAAGTGTCACAGTTCTAAGAACCTTTCTAGAGATTCTAAGCAGGAGGAGGTGAATTGTTTGTCTGCTATATAGAAGTTGAGGAGTTCTAGCAATAATTTTAAATCATTGAATTTATTTTGTTTTTGAGTTATTAACTAGGTACTGCTTATTTTGATTCTTTAGGTCTCTACCACCTAGTAGATGTCCAAATAACATTTGTTGACTAAGGTGATGATCGTATTTGTGGTGCCACTGCAGCCCTGCTATGACATAACAGATTTCATTTCTGGAAAAGTACATTTTGGATGCCATCCAAAGAAAGATAGGGTCCCTGTCAAAAGGAATCTTACAGTCTAGCTGGGGAGACAAGTGGAACAATTAAGAGTACAATATAATATTCCAAACATCAGCATTTTAATGCTGGTGTAATAAGGTGTTACATGGGTAATAGGAAGAATATTGGACAAGTAAAGGGACCTGAATTTGAATGCTATTTTCACCACTAGATAGCTGAGATCTTTCTTTTTTTTAGGCTTTTTGCAAGGCAAATGGGGTTGAGTAGCTTGCCCAAGGCCACACAGCTAGGTAATTATTAAGTGTCTGAGGCTGGATTTGAACCCAGGTACTCCTAACTCCAGGGCTGGTGCTCTATCCACTGTGGCACCTAGCTGCCCCTAGATAGCTGAGATCTTAAGTAATCAAATTTCTGTTGAACCATTTTTCTCATTTGTGAAATGGGGATAATAGTACTTTGTACTACCTGATTCATATGATTGTTGAGGAAAATTTTTTGGTAAAGTGTAAAGTAGTTTACAGGTGGAGAACAAGGAAGCATATTTGATGGATCTCATAGAAGGCTTACCTTTAATGGTGCAGGCTACAATCTATGTTGTATGATTCATGTACCTCCCTGGCATTAAATTTAGCACACATCACCTACCCAATATACTGAAGACTTTTTCAGGCTTTTAACATTTTGTGGGTACCACTGCAACATCATTTAACTTGTTATCCCTTATTTCTGGATGATAATGACAATATTTGTAAGGGGATTCAAAGCCCAGGGAGAATATTCTTACTAAAAACTATAAGCTTGGGGAAGCTAGGTGGTGCAGTGGATAGAGCCCTGGTCCTGGAATCTCAAATTTGTTTAAATTTTTTTTTTATAATTGCCATCTTACTATTTGCTTTCCTGTGCTCTGAAGAAAACAACTCCTTCATATGTAAAATAGAGCTAAGGGAAGCTGATGACTTTTAGAAATCAAGAAACAATACAACAAAACCAAAAGAATGGAAAACTAAAAGAAAATGTGAAATATCTCATTGAAAAAATAGCTGACCTAGAAAACAGATCCAGGAGAGACAATTTAAAAATTATTGGGCCACTTTAAAGCCAGGAAAAGACTCTAGACTTCATTTTTAAATCCAGGAAAATTGCCCTGATATCCTAGAAGCAGAGGGTAAAATAGAAAATGCGGAAATCCACTGATCACCTCCTAAAAAGAAATCCCCCACCCCAAAAAAAAACTCGTGAGAAATATTGTAGCCAAATTCCAGAACTCCAAAGTCAAAGAGAAAATATTAGCAGTCAAAAAGAAACAATTCAAATATTGTGATGCCTTAGTCATGATTACACAGGATTTGGCAGCATCTACATTAAGGGCTTGTAAGGCTTGGAATATGATATTCCAGAAGGCAAAAGAGTTTGGATTACAAGAGAATCAATACTCAGCAAAACTGAACATCCTTTTTCAGGGGAAAAGAGAAACATTAAATGAAATAGGGGACCTTCAAACTTTACTATTGAAACAGAGCTGAAAAGAAAGTTTCATCTCATAGTCTGGGACTCAGGTGAAGCGTATAGAGAATGGATGGCAAGGACAAATTATGATGGATTTAATGTTAAACTACATATATTCCTGCATGGGAAGATAATACTGATAACTCATATGAACCTTCTCATTTATTAGACCAGTTAGAAGGAGCATAGATAGACAAGGCACAGGAGGGAGTTGAATATAATGGTATGACTTTAAAGATAGAATCAATGGGTGGAAAAGAATCCTGGAAGAAAGGGAAAGGAAAGGTAGAATGGGCTATTTCACATAAGAGTCAAAAACTTTTGCAATGGAGTGGAAGGGGGTAAAGTGAGGGGGAATGAGTGAGCCTTCATTCTCAATGGAAGTGGCTCAGAGAGGAAATAACATACACACTCAATAGGGCATAGAACTCTATCCTACCCTAGAGGAAAAAGGAGAAGGGGATGGGGGAAGGGAGGGGGTGGTGTAGGTGATAGAAGAGAGAGAAGATCATTGGGAGAAGGTAGTCAGATACAACACACTTTTGAGGAGGGACAAAATGAAAGGAGAGAGAATAGAGTAAATGGGAGTGGGGGGGGATAGAATGGAGGGAAATACAGTTAACAATAGCAACTGTGGGAAAAAGCAACTTCTTTGACTTGGACATATGATAAAGAATCTGATTCACTCCAGAAACAAAGCTGATGGTAACTGAACACAAACTGAAATACATTTTTTTCTTTTTTTTCTCAAAAAAATAATTACTTTCTAATCCAATGTATTTTGTTTTATGCATTTAAAAATATGATTCTCAGAAGGGGTCCATAATTTTTGCCAGGTTGCTGAAGAGACCATGACACAGAAATGATAAGTTAGAGGCACTGCTTTACTAATACCTCAAAACCACCTTAGGAGGCAGATGATAATATCTCTATTTCATAGTCAAAGAATTGACCGAGAGATTAAGTAACTTGCCCAGGGGTCATATATCTAGTATCTGAGGCCAAATTTGAACTTGGGTGTTCCTGACTCCAGGCCTAGGGTTCTATCTACTATGCTGAGCAGCTACTATTTGCTAGCCCATCTTTTACAGACTAGGAAAATTGAGTCATATCACAGAAAAGGAATAGATGTGTTTGTGACAGAGACAAGAGCTTAGACTACACAGTCTCGGACTATGCTTTTTAGGAAATGAGTTTCTTTTACCTGAACAAAACTGAACTCCCTCCAGTTGAGAGAGTTTGAGATAGAAGGCAGTGAGGTGATGGCCAGCAGTGACATGAGGCCTAGGGCCAGGATTCCCAATGAGATATAAATCTCCATTCTCCAGACTTCCTCCTCATTCCATTCATTGCTCTTGTTTGCCCAAACCTATCATAGACAAAAAAAAAATCAAGAAACATAGTCATCAACAGCTGAAGGTAGATTGATGAGTGAGTAGTGAATAGTTTCTCCACTCAAGACCTAGAAAGCTTCAAAGGCTGTCAAGGTGAGGGGTGGGGTGAGAGGGAGGCATGGGTCAGAATTTAGAACAGATATAAAGAAGACTACCTAACACTAAGAGAGAATGTGAATTCTTCCTTGGATAGCTTTCCAAATGGGATTAATTAGAGTGGAGATAGAATCTGAGTTTTGCTTTTGGATTTAAGAGATTGTTAAATGTAGAAGTGATTAGATGTATGATTATATGCTGTGACCTCTGAGAAATAACTGTAGCTCTTATGATTCAAAAAAAAAATTCAGTGTTTTGAAAATGCTTTCAGTGCAAACAGTTCACATTATTCAGGTTATTTTCCTGAAAGGCCAACACAAAAGTCAACTTGAGAGGGTTGAACTAGATGGCCCTCGTTATTCCAAATAAATAATATGGACTTGGCAATAGGGGAAGGAACAAATACTTCTCTCAGTTACAGCTCTGGGATGGCCACCAGCAACAGCACCTGAGGTGGTAAGCCAAAGGATATTATATACATGCCAAAGGAATATATCATTCTTTCACACCTGCAATATAGATAATCATTCCCATCAGCTATAATTTCCTTTAAACATGTAAAGGTTTACAGATTTAGGAGGTCTAGATTCTAGTCCCAATTCTGTCACTACTAGTTATGTGACCTTGGACAAGACATTTTTCACACTGAATTTTAGTTTCCTTATTTGCTGGAATTGGGTGAATGATGCCTAATATCCTATTCAGCCCAATCTTCTAATTGTATATCTATATCATTGTTAAAAAAATCAACATTAGCCAGAAAGGTGTAGCTAATGTTACTTCTCATAAAGAAGCATACAGATTTTCTCCTTATTAACACCCAACATGTTAACATATCTACTGGACTTTAATAATGCTAATTAAATCCATTTTGAAATTTTTTGGTTCTTTCAAGATCTAAGAGGCAATCATAACTGGGTAATATTAAGATTACCCACCTGATGTTGAAAACTAGAACTTTGATTAAAGTTCTCATGTGCAATTTACCTATTTTTTTCCCCATTGATATTTTCACTTTAAAAGGAAGGTTTGGGGTGGCATAGAGGGAAGATTCATATTAGAATTCAGGCCCCAGTCAACCAGTTGCCTTTCATTAATCTGAGCTTTTAGCTGTTTCCTTCCTCCCTCCCCCAATTTTAATAAAGAACATTTTTATATACAGAAGTAAACAGTAATTAAACAGTAAAGTTAATTAGAATCTAGTATTCCAAGCATATCTCCATTTCTTCAGAAACATTTTTATGTTTAGAGCAAAATATTGTTTTGGGTGATAAATATGCATCTAGTGGGAAGAGATGATTTGCAAGGGAAAGGTTAAATGATTTCTTTTGAAATGGTTTTCTTTTCCTGGTGCTATAGTCAGATGCATAAAAAAGGTGCAATAATTCAGAAAAAAGAACTGGCATATGTACACACTCACATGTGTGTGCATTTGTGTCTAATGGTAGTGATCTCTAGAGTAGGGGATGGAGAGGGAGGAAGAAAAAAGTTACAAGGTTGGCCCTATATCCACTATTCCATGCTGCCTGTCAACAAAAAAAGTATCTGAATATCCCAAACCCTGTGGAAGGATACCCTTAATGGCTTGAGGAGCCTTTGCTCAGTTACTATATAAAGTTACCCAAATCTTGTAGGAGGGTTTTGGGGAGTGAAAAATGGCGTCAAATGCATGAGCTTACCTGTAGCTATGACTGTACAAAGCAGTGTGGGGCCACTAAAGAATTTGAGAGTACTGCTGTCTTTGATTATGTACAACAAATAGGTTAAACTTCAATGAAAAATGATATAACATTCAGTTTTGATATATCCATATCATGGAAACAAATGTAAAGACTATCAGACTACCCCGCTGTGTGTGGGGGGGGATTGGAAAATTCAAAACCTTGCAAAAAAATGATTGGTGGGGCAGCTTGGTGGTGGAGTGGATAGAGCACTGGCCCTGGAGTCAGGAGTACCTGAGTTCAAATCCAGCCTCAGACACTTAATAATTACCTAGCTGTGTGGCCTTGGGCAAGTCACTTAACCCCATTGCCTTAAATGAAATTTTAAAAAGTGATTGGTAGAAACTACAATTGTATACAATTGGAAAACAAAATATATAATAAAAAAAAAGTTATAGATTTGTGATGGAAAATACCATCCATATTCAGAGAAAGAACTATGGAGTTTAAATGCAGACCAAAGATTATTATCTTCAATTTTTAAAAGTTGTCATATATTCTTTCCCCCCTCTCATTTTTTCTTTTTAGAAAAAATTTTAAACTCTCATTTTAAATTTTTGAGTTTCTTTTTTCACAACATGATTAATATGGATATATAGTTAACATAGTTATACATGTTTAGTCAATTTAAGATTGCTTTCTGCCAGAGGAGGGTGGTGGGAAGGGAGGGAGAAAAATGTTAAATGCACAACCTCACCAAAAATGGTTGTTGAAAATTATCTTTGAATGTAGTTGGAAAAATAAATAAATAAAAAAGAAAGAAAAATGATGTTGTTGATGTCACTATTTAATGCCCAGAATGTTGAAACTGGAGACATCCTTAGAGAAAATTTAATCCAATCCCTAGATGTATTCCCCCAAGGAAACCAAGGTCCAGTAGCTATTTAGGGACAGAACTAGGATTAGAATATTGTTCTCCTGATTCCACATTAGTGTTTTGTATGTTTTTCTTTTTCTTCTTACATGACTAAAGGGGTCTGACCCAGAAATAAACATGCCAGAACTTATAAAACCAAGGAGGTTTCTGGATTTTAGGTCAAATACTTATCTGTTCTCCCCCACCCCCACCCCAGGATATCACAGTTTTCCAATGTCTTGGGACTCCAGGAGAGAATACCTGCTTGACAGCATTATTGATAAGCTGGTAGCGATGAGAACGGAGCATGGGTCGGCAGAAGCTGTAGACAGCATGCAAAGAAGCGCAGAAAAAACTGAGGAGGCCAATCTGTTTGCGGTGCTGGAGCCAGTGGTCGAGCCAGTCGGGAAATCGGCGGTATTTTGTGCCCCGATGAAGCTGCAAGAAGCTGGCCAGGACCCCAGGTAAATACACCAGGGATAACATGACATAAGCCACACAGGGCAAAGTGGTGTTGACCACGAAGATGGGGAGTTTATAGAAGTAGTTTTTGTGCTCCTGGATATATGGATATAGCACATCCCGGATGAAGTTATAAATGTAGAAGAAGATCAAGAGTCCCAGGCCCAAGATGGTTGGAATCTTCCACTCAGGGAGGAGCCGCAGAGGGATGGCCTCAATCTCCCTGGCAGCCACCAGTGACCCCATGTCGACTGAACTGAAGCCCATGGCTCGGGCTATCTCGGAGACCTTACGTTTTGCTTCAGGATGATTTCCAGAGATTAGCACCTAAAGGAAATGAATGTCATGAAACAAGCTCACGAAAGGATCATTATATCTTAGAAAGGTAGAGAGCCAGGAGGGATCTTATAGATCACTTAGTTTAATTGGGCCTAGCAGCTCAGCCCTGCTCCCTGCTTCCACCCCTTTGGTGAGGTCATTTTTTAAGGGAGAGCCTTGGTGATAACCACTTACATTTGAACAAAATTTTATACTTCTCAAAGAGCATCACCATCCATTAATACCTCAGCTATTACTACTGCCTTTCCTGTCCACCATGCTGCTTCCAGGCCTCTGGCTACACAGGGTCTTCACTTGCCAGCATACATTGGCTCCCTTTTCCCTGCATCTCTGTGGCCCCTTTCTCCCTTTTGTGAATTCCTCCCAGAACCACTATTCTGGGGGAAGAACCCAGACCAGGCATCCTTAATTCTCTAGACTTCACCAAGACCCCCAGAGGGAGTTCTTTTTCCCCATCTCGCCCTTTCAGTTACCTTTCATAGGTTATCTTCTCTTGTTTGAATATAAGTTCCTTGAAGTCAAAGACATTCCTTTATCGCTTGTATCTCTAGTACTTAACATAGTGCCAGGTTATTAATTAATTATGGAGATTCTGTGGCACAGTGGATAGAGCATAGGAGTTTGAATCCAGGCTCAGGAACGTAATGCTTACTAGCTGTGTGACCTTGGTCAAGTCACTTAACCCTGACTGCCTTGCATCTAGGGTCATCTCCAATTTTCCTGATTCATATCTGGCCACTGGATCCAGATGGTTCTGGAGGAGAAAGTTAGGCTGATGACTTAGCACAGCATCCCCTCACTCAAATCCAAATCAGGTGCTTGTCATGGTATCACCTCCCTGATGTCATGGTTTTCTTTGAGAATAAAGGATAACCGTCATCAGGGGATTCTGTCCCTAATCACTAGGAATTAAACTGAAACTAGTCATTTTCCAGTTGTGTTCTCTGTGACCTCAGTTGGGATTTTCTTGGCTACCATTTTCTTTTCCAGCTCATTTTACAGGTGAGGAAACTGAGGTAAACCAGTTGGATGACTTGCCCAAGGTTACACAACTAATAAGTGTCTGAGGCCAGATTTGAAGTCAGGACGATGAGTCTTCCTGATTCCAAGTCTGGTATTCCATCCACTAAGCCACCTAGCTAACCTATATAGCATGTTGTATAGACATTGCAATTAGGGTTAGTTTAGAATAGTGTTCCATCACTTCATTAATCATACACATAACATCTTCTCAAGTGGTTTTCCAGGGCTGAGGAGTTCATAAAAGAATTACAGTGTCTCTTAGTCCCCCACTCTTTCACTGCCCCAGATACTTGGCAAGCGTGCCTCTGGAGTCCACTAGCTATAAAAAGTGTCTCTGCAATTTTCCGTTTGGAATTTGGACTCTATACTTTCAGTTTCTCTTCTGAATGACAGATGGTGCCAGGAGGATCAATTTCATTAGCTTCGTGCTGCCCACCAAAGCACGGTCGTGCCAGTGATCCCAGCAGGGCATTCTGCCTGGGAAGCTTCACCCCCATTCCTCTCCTATGGGAACATGTCACACACACACACACACACACACACACACACACACACACACACACACAGAGCCAATGAGCACCCCAGCTTCCAGCCTCTGGTCCCATCAGCCTTGGTCCTCACACCTCATCACTGTCCTCAGACTCTCTGGAGGGCAAAGCCAAACCCCCAAGCTCTGTCCAAGAGGAGGCCTCAAGACAGACATGGCATTTCCCACCTGGCTGCACTACTGTGGGACTTCTTTAAGCCCTCCACCATACCCCCAGCATCAAGTCTCTTTTCCCCCACTCTCCTGCCTGATTTTAGCTTCCTTTTGTGTAAGCTGTCTATTAAAATGACATTTCTAGAGGACAAGAGCAGTCTTTTTTCAGATTTGTATCCATGACACAAAGTAAATGCTTTATAAATGTGTCATGATTATTGTTGACAATATTCCCCCTGCTTGGGAATGTTATCCCTCCCTCCCTTCTACTTAGCCAAATCTTACTCTACTTAGTAATCTTACTCTACCCACTTTAAATCCTATTCTACTTTTTCTTTCTTCCATGTTCCTAGCTTTTCTCAATTAGTAATTTATTATATATTGTTACATTAGTCTCTGGTCGATCTTATCTCACAGTGTAACCTGTGTCTCCTATTTCTATATCCCTTATAGGAGGGTACAGGTATCCTTTATCTTCCTCTCACAAGCTTACCTGTTTGCTCCCCTCTCTGGGGCCAGCCTGCAGGGCCCAGGCAGAGAGGACGTTGAAGGCCTTGACAACTGTGCAGGTAGGGAAGAGGGACGCAAGGTATTCAGCATTGGACTCTCGCTGCTGGAGGTGCTCCTGTTCCGTGCTGTTGCTCACATCCACTAGGATCTTGCCCACCAGCAGGTCACTCAAGCCACAAAGCGTAGAGAAGTGCTCCCGGTACATGGCCACAAAGATTATTTCAGGTGTAATCACGGCCTCTTTTTGGAAGGTTACTTGGACTGCAGCAGGGAACAACCCTGCTGTTCTTTTTGGGTTACGGCTCCCAACAATAACATCAAAACCTGAGCCCACCAGGCGTGTAGCCAAAGACCGAGCAAAGTCCCCACTGCCCAGGATGCCCACGGGCTGGGTCTGGCTGGAAATCTGTATGAGATTGGGGTTGCTGTCCAAAAACTGATGGGAAATAAGGGGTTTGTTCATGTCTCCAGACATCCTTTCAGCTGAAATGAAAAACAAGCTGTTTTAGTCAACTCTCCCTTCCTTAACACTTCATCATCTATTTCAAGCTATCATCCCAAATTCATGAAGGGATATAGAGAAATAAATTAAGAATTTATTTGGGAAATTCCAGAATTTTATACCTTCAGCTTGAAAGATTTGTTGTGGGTTTTGTTTTTGAGTGTGTGTGAGTGTTAGGGGTAGTGATGCTTAATGAAGTCTGATTCTGTTTACTAAGTAAAGTTATGGAAATACAGACCCACAAGGAATATAATGTCTCATAAAAATAACAGGGGTTAAGAAGTTTTAGAATGAATAATAGACTTGATAATAAACAAAACTGTACATTTTGAGGTCAAGGTCATACCTGAGAAAAATTAAGTTAATGAAATTTATCTATGACACCCACCCATCTTCTCTCTTAGTTGTTCATTATAAGGTGATCTTGTCTCCCTAGACATGTATAAAATCTGTCCTTAAAATGTTTGTTGAAAATAGCTCATTATATGATCCCATCTGGGCAACTGAACTAGAAAAAGGAACTCTTGATGATAAAAAATGTCCTAGCAAGTTAGGGGCAGTGCTCAGTTTAGAGCCTGATCTGAGGATTCCCAAGTCAGTCTTATCACCTATTGTATTTAATGGTCATCTCTTTTTCACACACATGTCTATATATATATTGTACCTGCTGTCCTTTCCTTTTCCCCAGGTCTGTCTCTAACATATACACAAACACACACACACACACACACACACACACACACACCCTTCAAGGTTATGGAATCTGATCTGTAATGGAACCTCGGATATCATCCAGGATGACCTCTTCATTTTACAAGACAAAAAGTCCTAGAGTAAAGCAACTTTTCCAAGTTTAGTAGTCCCCTTTCCATGATCTCAGGGCTTTCTACCTTCCTGGTGAAATATAAATCAGAGTTTGGGGTGACACCACCTAAGAATATCATTGTCCAAGCTCCTGGTCATGGCCCTAGGGCTGTGTAATTTAGCCTCTACCCTTCCATTTAGACTGCCTTGAGATGATGATCTGTATGTGTATGGTTGGGGGGGGGGGCAGCAGAAAGAGCCTTGGCTTTACAGTCAAAGGACCTGAACTGAACCCCAGCTCTGTCATTTACTCTCTTTGTCACCTAAGGCTTGACCACTTCACCCCCATGGATCTGTTTCCTTGTCTGAAAAAGGAGAGCTTTGGATTCTAGGATCTCTTCCAGCTCTAAATTTATGTTTCATTGGTTCCTTCTTTGTCTCACTTTCATGCCTCCATGCCTCAAGTAAAAGATCCTGAGGATGGGTTTTTATTAAGGGAGTGAGAAGAGAATTGTACTTGATTGGAAGTAGAAAGGAAGCAACCTAAGGAGAATTGGTGAAAAGAAAGAAAAAGTAAAGGGAAAGAAACTTGGTTGAGATGGAAAAAACACTGGACTTGCAGGCTGAAGGCTAGAGTTCAAATCCTGCCTTTGTTGCCTGTTGATAACTAGCTTATTAGACACTAATGACCTCTCTAAGTTATGGTTTCCCCATTTGTAGAAAATGAAACAATAATACCTATCTACTTATCCATCTCCATCTGGCTTTGTTCTTAGGGAAGGATTCTTTCAGTTTTCTTCTTAAAAATTTCTTTTTAAATTATGAACTTAACTAATCATCCACAAATATGAACATTTCAAAATACAGATAATTTCATATAGTTTTTTCAATGTGACAGTAATAGCATACTTGCTGTAATTATGTCTCTTGAAATTTTTTCCTGCATATTTTAATGTTTTAATTGATACATTTTCTTTCCTTTTATAATTTGCCTCTGTCATTACCCACCAATTCCCTTATTCCTCACTGTCAAATAGAAATTCTTTTTTTTCTTAACAAGTAAATACTTTCAAGAAGAACAAATCAAACATTCTATGATCCTATGAACATACTATTCTTGTCTGCAAAAAAATATTCTCTGGTTCCTTCTGGTTCAGCATTCAAGTCAAGTCAAGAATTATACAAATAGGAGGGGGGAAAAGACAGTCTCTGCCTTTAAGAAGCTTATATTCTATTTGGGGGATGGTAAAACATAAAAGGAAGCTGGAGGAGAAAATCTGAAGAATGAGAAATGAAAGAGTGAATGTGGCTGGTCTGATGACATTTCCTTAAACCAGAGAGCCCAGAGGAAACAATCAGAGGAAGGATCTTCCAGGGTGAGGAGGCTACTGAAAAATGGATGGAGAAGGAGGTCTGGAGTGAGTCCCCCAGCCCCAAGAGAGGAACGAAGGAGTGAAGATCGATCACTTCCTAGGCAAAAATGAATTCAGTCTGTGCTTCTGCCGCCAAGTAGAATGAGAGAGAAGACATCACTCAGTGAGGACTATCCTACCTCATGAGTTATTTCTCCAGAAAGTTATCCTTCCTCTACCCTAAATGATTCATCAAGAGTTTCAAAGTTCCCAAGGAGGAACTGTCTATCAGCAAAAGTTTGAGGTTATCCAAGTTTCTCCTTCTGTACTTTCTTACCTCTCTCCTTCACACTTTTTGCTTTTAATTGTGGTTTTCACTTCACCCCCTAATCCTAATACTGCCCTCATTTCTCTTAAGTATGCTGTTGTTGTTCAATCATGTACAATTCTTTGCCACCCCATTTGTAGTATTCTTGGCAGAGACACTGGAGTGATTAGCCATTTTTCTTCTTCCTATCTTACATATGAAGAAACTCTCAAGTATAGTATTTTAATTAATTTATTCACACTGTATGTAAATGGCTGTGTATGTTCCACCAGAATTTTATGGGGAAAGTTTGAAGGCAATATTTCTCCTAAGAGACTTTAGTTACTGGTGGTAGAATTTACCAGTTGCTTACTGGACCTGTGGTAGACCAGTGAAGAAATACTTGAGTTTTCCAGTTCTCTTAAAATTCACCAGTCTATAATGTATTGGATTAGCCCTGTCCAGTGTCTAGAGATACAAGGATACAGTCTGAGGGAATAGCTCAGAAGCAAATCTTGTTTTAAAAAAATGTTCATATACCCAAAGAACAACAAAATTATGCATACCCTTTGATTCAGCAATACCACTACTGGGTCTGTACCCTGAAGAGATGATGAAAAAGGGTAAAAATATCACTTGTACAAAAATATTCATAGCAGCCCTGTTTGTGGTGGCAAAGAATTGGAAATTAAGTAAATGTCCTTCAATTGGGGAATGGCATAGCAACCTGTGGTATGCGTATGTCATGGAACACTATTGTTCTATTAGAAACCAGGAGGGATGGAAATTCAGGGAAGTCTGGAGGGATTTGCATGAACTGATGCTGAGTGAGATGAGCAGAACCAAAAAAACACTGTATACCCTAACAGCGATATGGGGGTGATGATCAACCTTGATGGACTTGCTCATTCCATCAGTGCAACAATCAGGGACAATTTGGGGCTCTCTGCAATGGAGAAAACCATCTGTATCCAGAGGAAACAACTGTGGAGTTTGGACAAAGACCAGGGACTATTATCTTAAATTTAGAAAAAAAAATGATATCTTATTGTCTGATCTTGCCATCTCTTATACTTTATATTTCTTCCTTAAGGATGATTTCTCTCTCATCACACTCAATTTGGATCAATGTATACCATGGAAACAATGTAAAGACTGACAGATTGCCTTCTGTGGGGGGGGGGGGGGAAGTAAGATGAGGGGAAAAATTATAAAACTCAAAATAAATAAAATCTTTTAAAAAATGTTCAAAAAAGTTTAGGTAAATGAAGATAACCTAAGATATCCAAGGGACAAGATTTTAATCCTACGTCTTCCCACAAACTTTCCCAGAATCATCACCGAATACCAGTAGAGTGTGATACAATGCCATATGAAAGGAACAAACACAATTCTATACAGGTTCTGAGAAGGTGTAAGTTCGATTAGAAGAATTAGCAGAAAGCTTCAAGGAGGCAATATTTCAACTGGATCTTGAAAGAGCTCAGTAAAGTTGATTCTTCTGAATCAAGGAATACTTCTCAATGCCAACATATGGCTAGGCTCTCAGTAGATACTATGGTATAGTGAATGGAATTTATCCTTATTATTTATCATTATCAGCACAGTGTTTTAGTCAATCAAGATCTTTTGGGATTCTGTCATCTCAAGTGTGTATCTCACTTCCCCCCCCACCTACATTTCCAATAAGTATGTTATCCATGATTTTATTCCCTAGTCACTGATAAAAAATTACATTAATAGCACCAGGGAAGAATCCTAAGGCATTCCACTGGCAACTATCTTCCAAGCTGACATTAATGTTAACATATTGGGTCTAATCCCTGATATGGAAAAGATTTGTTCTTCCTAGCCTCATTTGGTAGAACCAGGAGCAGTAGATGAAAATTTCAGAGAGATTTAGTTTTAATATAGGCAAACTCTTATAGCATCACAAATTTAGAAATGAAAGGAAGGTTTTTAATCCATTCATTTTATAAATGAGGAAACTGATGTTCAAAAAAGTTGACTGACTTACCCAAGGTCATATAGGTAAATATCTGAAGCAAAATTTGAACTCAAGTCTAACTCTAAAGTCATCATTTTTTCCCTACAACAGATTGCTGCCTTTAGTTTCTCCCTTCTTAGAAGTCTTTTGACAAAAGCTGGAGTCACTTGTTGGGGATGTCATAAAGACTAGAAGGTCTCTGGTTCTTTCTAACTCAGGAGATTCTGTGATCCTATGAACCAAAAAAAAAAAAAAATAGTATGTGCATCCTTCAAGAAAGCAAATAAACCAGAAGTACAAAGTGTGTCTACTGATCAAAGAATGATCAAATAAATTGGAGTACATGAATATAATATAATAAGAAATGATAAACAGAAAACCCTAAAGCTTGCATGAATCAAAAAATAAGATTTTTCATCTGACAAACATAACTGTAAGAATAAAATCACAAGGCCTAATTAGCCCTGGGAGGTGTTATTCTGGGCTGTTTTTGAACACTTCTTATATGGAGAATGACTTCCTGAAAAAGACAGAGTGACCTGGTAGAAATGTAAAGTCTGGAAGTCTGAGTAGTTGTCCTTGCTCTTCTAATTAGTTGAGTATGTGACTTCAACTCTCTGGGCCATTGCTTGCTCATCTGCAAAGATGGTAATTGTAGCTGAGATAATCTCTCAAGTTACATCCATGTCACATTCTATGTTTCCAAGAAAATTAAAAGATTTTTGGCCTCATCTAGATTAATGAACAACAAAAGCCAATGTCAATGATTGGGTGTAGAACTCTCCTCTTGGTCCAGATTATATCTATTTCAAATCAGAGGCCTTCCCAGACTCTTCTAGTCCACACTTTTCTGAACCAGATTAGTATTTGGTTGTTATCTATTTTATTTTTGTATGCTGTTTTCCCAGATTCCGGAGGGCAGAGTCCAAGTCTTAAACTTCTCTTGCTATTCCTACCTCTTCTACTCCTCAATGCCAACATTGAGCTAGGCTCTCAGTAGACATATAGCATTGTGGATAGAATCTGGGAGTCATAAAGACTTGGATTTGAACATCAAACACCTGTCCCCTACCCTGTCCTACTTATTAGTGATGTGACCATGGACAAATCACTAAGCGTCAGTTTATACATAAGCATGCCACCTACCTCAGAGATGTTATGAGGCTTAAATATGAAAATATGTGTAAAGCACTTTGAAAAATTTAAAGACCTAGGTAAATATTATTGTTATTCCTTTGTGCCTAAAATTACCTATAAAAGTAAGGAATTTGATTGGATGACTTGCAAAGATCTCTAAGAATCCATTATATCAATTCCTCTGACTTGTGGATATCTACTTCTGGATTTTGAACTCCACAGGAGATAGGATGATGTCCAAACAAATTCATGTGATGAGGGCAGGGGGAGGTATCCAATTGCATATATTGCCAGAGAATATATATCCTGCATAATAGAGCTGAATGAAGAGTTCCTCCTTATTTGAGTCTGAATACAGTTAACACAAGGCAGCTGAGAGTTCTTGTGCTTGGTTATGTTGGTAACTCTAACTCCACACTCGACATGCTGCAAGCCTGTCTCTCTCTTCTGATGACTTGAAATGTCCTTTGGCTCCCACCCCTTTGTCCTGTGTCACAGTTAACAATTCACTCAACTCTCAGTCAAACTAACAGGAGTGCTGGGAATGGATGAGCCAAAGCTGTAGGTGATCTGAACAATGATTTCATAGTCTTCCATTCTGAGTTGGAAGAGATTTCAAGGATCACAGAGACTGGTTTCTATTTGGCTTGGGCTAAAATTTAAAAGAATGTGTGACCTCTGAGAGACAGCCTGCAGATTATACTGGGTCAGAGGAAGCTTGGGGGTGGGGGGGTGGGGTTAGGATAAGGCCAGTGAGTAGATGTAAAACACCACAGAAAATCTGCAGAAGAAGTGACTCCCTTTGAGCACAAGTAAAATCAAGTAGGTTTTAAGCTTCTCTGACCCTCCCTAATTTGTGGCCAATGGCTGATAAGTACAGATAGTCCCATAAGGAGGGTGTTTCTACATAAACTTTAAAAAACAATATATAGGGGCAGCTAGGTGGCTAGTGGATAAAGCACCGGCCCTGGAGTCAGAAGTACCTGGGTTCAAATCCAGTCTCAGACACTTAATAATTACCTAGCTGTGTGGCCTTGGGCAAACCATTTAACCCCATTTGCCTTGCAAAAACCTAACCCCCCCCCAAAATATATATTTCAACCAGAGATCCCATTTTGGGCATATATCCCAAATATATGGGCTGATTGAGAGTTGTTTGAAAACAAACAAAATATTTATGACAGGACCACAAATAAACCAAAGTACAAAGTGGGTGTCCACTGACCAGAGTATGATCACATAAATTGGAGTGCATGAATATGATGGAAATATATAAGAAATGATAAATAGAAAAAATTCAGAACAAATATATAAACAGATATATAGAAAAGTAAAGTGTAAACATTCTTTATGAGGAACATACTAATGTAAAGGTTAACAATAATGAAAGATTTGTAATAAAGACAGAAAGCACCAATAACATTTACAACAACAAAAAACTACATTATAAAAATCATGGGGGTGGCATGTCCTAGTGTAAAAGAGCATAAAACACCAGGCTGGGAAACCAAGAGACTTTGGTTCAATTTAGTAATCATTACTCTGTGTGTGTGTGTGTGTGTGTGTGTGTGTGTGTGTGTGTGTGTGTGTAGGGTTAGGCAACAAAAAAAGATTTCAAAAAATTATTAAAACATTTATCTTCTCAGAATTTAGAATCTTCCTCAACCATTAGGATGTAAACTTTTTGAGAAAAGGATTATTTCATTCCTTGTATCCCTAGTGCTAGTATATAGTAGGCATTTAGGAAATGCTTGTTAATTGTTCCAGTTCAATCTTATCCAGTCTGACCAGTTTATCAGGGGTCTTTGATGTACAAAACACTTGTTATAGAAATACAAAGGCAATTTCTTATTAATCTTGGGATCTCGGGCAAGTAATTTACCTTCTCTGTACCTCAGTTTCTTCATCTATAAAATGGAGATAATCATACTATTCTGCCTACCTCCTATTTGCAAGGCAGTTAAAAGGAACACAGCATTATTACCATGACTTTTCACTTAACTGGCTTCTTTGGAATTCCACCTAAGTGATTCTTCCCCCTCAAGTAACTGAAGTATATGAAAGCATTCCTTCAAGCATTCAGTCAATTTCATTTTATTCATTTTTGATAGAAATCTTTTGGAAACATGATACATTTTCTCTCATTTCCCTTTCCTTGCTCTCCTCTCTGATCCCTTCCCCTTTCTGCCCCCTCCTCTCCTCTCCTCCACACTGGGTTATCATCTACCTCTCAGACTTGATAGTACAATGATTACACAAGGGGTCAATCCTAATACTGGCTGGTCAGAAGGTTTAACCTACTGTTTTTCCTGATTTAAGACCAGTTCTCAGCCATTCCAGTAATTCTTTCTCTCTACTCTAAAAGGCTCACTCTCCAGTATGGACACCCACCTGCAGCTCACAACTTCTGAACTTTCCTGGTCTAAAATTTATTATATACTTCTAAAAGAAAGCATGCTGAATATACTGTAACCTTTTCTTGATGACAGAGTGAACAGCAGTGGTCATCCTATCTTGCAATAAGGAATCTTCTCTGGAACCACCGAGGTGTATGGATCTGGTGATTGAATATTCTTGGTACATGTAGTTCCTTCACTGTCATCTATTAGCATGCCTGCCTTGAGTAACTCCCCTTCTCCTAATTTGCTGCTGGTAATCTAATGGAAAATTAGAAATGAGATCTTCACCCTTGTTAGAATTCTGTGTAAATTCAGAGTAAACAGCTTTAGCAGAGTCTTTCATGGTTCCCCTATGAGTCAATCAAGAGCTTTCATGCAGGGACTTTTTGGCATCTATTTGGGTTGCTTAAAGCAGAGACCTTTTTTTATTTGTTTATATTTGGGTTGTTTAGCTAAGACTACCAGATAATGGAAGTATTTCGGTGCTATTATTGTTGTTTTATGGTGAGGATCCTGAGCTTGAAATTACCCCAAGAAAACCCTAAGCAGAAAACTAGGGCCAAATAACTAGGATTGGGAGCCAGAACACCCCGCCCCCACCCCCAACCTCACTCCAAAGCTAAGGTTTTTAACTTTGTGTCTTGGGCCTCCTTAGTAATGTGGTGAAGCCTATTTACATCTTCTCAGAATGGTATACAGCTATTAAATAAATTACATAGGATTATAAAGAAAATCAATTATACTGAAATAGTGATCAAAAATTTTTTAAATATTTTTTAAAACAATTAATTTTTAAGTATAAAAAAAGTTCATGAACTCAAGGTTAAAAACCCCTGCTCTGAAGTGTGGATGATAATGATGTCTCATTTTCACTGAAGAAGAGACATTTGAGAAACAAGCCCCTCAATCTGACTCTGCTGCTGAAGTGTCACCTGCCAGGTGATTTCAGTGGTCACATTCTCCTCTGTCCCTGCTGAAATAGAATCTGTGGCCATGGGACAAGCATTTTTAAAAACAGACACATCCTTAGTCACATCCTTACACTCTACCCTGTTTCTGTGTATGCCAACAGTTTATCTTCTCTTCCAAATCTTGGTCAGAATGAGGTACAAACTTAGCCTTGTATTCAAACTTTTATAGTATAGTCCCAATCTATATGTTGTGGCGTATTGGCTTGGAGATTACCTTTGTTTCATGGTACTCATTGATACCAATGCAAGCCTCAGTTTCTTTATCTATCTATAAAATAATTGAACAAAATGATTTTTTTTTTACATTTTTTTTCAAGGCAATGGGGTTAAGTGGCTTGCCCAAGGCCACACAGCTAGGTAATTATTAAGTGTCTGAGGTCGGATTTGAACCCAGGTACTCCTGACTCCAAGGAGGTGCTCTATCCACTGCCACCTAGCCATCCAACAAAATGATTTCTAAGATGCCTTCTAGCTCTAAAACTTATGGTCTTTCTAGATTTATTTACCATTACTTTTATGTTTTAAAAAGACCCATCTACTTAACTTAATGGGTGTATGTGTCTTCCTATCCCCCCCCCCCCCACATACACCCATTAACTCTTTCTGAGGTGGAATGAAGAATGGGAAGTACCACTGATTATGAATTCTAAAGACCTGAGCTCAGACATTTACTAGCTGTGTCATTTGGGGCAAATCACTGAGACAGTTTTCTCATCTGTAAAATGGGGATAGTCTGTAGATTGGGAAACTGGTCAATGAAGGTCCAATCCTGGGAACATGCATAACAGGATCTTCCAACTGGCAATATCCTGGGAAGAGGGGGAAGCCAGAAGGATCTTTGGAAAGTGCCTAATAATGTAGACTGGAGAGGCCTAGTTCTCCACTTCAGAGCACCTGCAGGAATTCTGTACCTGGAACTGGAACTGAAGTACTCAGGAAAGACAATAACCTACTAATTTGATGTCTTTTTCTCCATCTCCTAGAAATAAATCTCTCTTGCAAAAAGGAGTTTTCTCTCCCCATTCAATGGACAGCATCAGAGAGTTGTCCTTCAGGGGTTTGCCAAACATCATAGGATTATTGTGAGGAAAGCACTTTGTAAACTCTTAACCACCCTGTTGGAAGGGATCTGCTTCCCCTGAACACTTGGAGCCTTGACTGTCTGTCCCTAACACTTTGTCTTTTAGCCCTTAAGTAATCCCCAATCTACAAATGTTCTGATGACAAAGGAAAGGAGACTATGCCTGATATGTCTTTCTAGCTCTCGTAGCAGCACCTGGGGTTCACAATTTTGGGAATGATTCTGCTCTTAGAGTTAAGGTCTTTGAATCAGTACTCAGAGGGCACTGAAGGAAAGTCATTGCAGAAAAAAATTAATAATTTCCTAACTACACTGAATAGAGAAAACCAGTATGTAAGTGTATCATGAAAACCTGGGAGAAAATAAAAACAAACCAGGCCTTCCTTGGGAATGAGAGGAGACACAGAGGGTAATGATTTGCAACCATTTAAAAAATGTTCAGTTTAATCATTTTGGTGATATAGGGGAGAGTGGGTTTTGAGTTCATTTTTCATTATTTTTGCTTGAGTTATCTGTCTTTGGTTGTTATATATTCAAAGGCTACTGTCTCTGGACAGAAGTTAAAGTAAAATATATCCATAAAAATAAAGTGAAAAGTAATGGTAATTTTTTGGTATTCATTTTTTCTCATCTCAGGACAGGCCTAAGAGCCTCAAATCCCTTTGGGAGGAAGAATATAAACCTTAAATGGAATAAATAAATAAAAACACCTCAATAAAAGTGTTTTTGTAATTGACTGCATTCTTAAGCCTTAGCTGGGGATTTTTCTTTTCTCTAGATCTGCCAATTTGTAAATGGGGCTGTTTTGGTACATCAAATCTGTCAAGTTCCCAAATCCATTCCTTAAGGCTGTGTTCTTCTACTTCTATCTGCTGATGGCCCTCCCCCTTTCCCTCCATATTATTTTAATCCAGCCACCCCTTTTCATAGAAGAAGCAAAAAATGGGGAAAAAGAAAGCTTGCAAAGGAGCTGGACCTCTCCTCCAACAAGTGAGGTTGAAGAAAGAATGTGTTAGGGAAATGTGTTAGTTATTAAGAAGAACCACGAAATCCTACTGAACAGGGATAATAGTTTGGGTTAACTGCCCAATGAGTCAATAGGCATTTCTTAAGTACCTGCTATGTACCAGTCTCTGTGGTGGAAATACAAAAAAAAGGCAAGAAGATACTCCATGCTTTCAAGGAACTCACAAACTAGTAGAGAGACAACATGGAAACAACTGTACAAAAATATACATAGACAGGATAACCTGGAGAGAGTCTTTCCAGGGCAGATGTTAGCCTTAAGGTAGATCAGGAAAAGCTTCTCTTAGAAGATGTGAAACTGCAGATATACATTGACCAAGAGCAAGGAGACTTTACAGACAGTTTCATAGGATTTGGGAGTTGGAAAGCAGTTCAAAGATTCTTGGGGGCAAGGATTTTTCACCTTATGGGCAGAGGCTATTTTTTTTTTGCCTTTCTTTGTGTCCCAAGTGGTTAGTACAGTACATTATAGGCATTTAAAGAATGCCAGTTACCCAACTGACTTCTGTATTAGTAAAACCTACAGACCCTGTCTTAGAATAATATTTTTAAATGCATAAAATAAAATACATATGCAGATATGCATGTTGTAGAAGTACCTCTGAGATTAATGTCTGTTTTCTGTGAGTTATCCAGGCAGAGGTACTAGACATGGGGTAATTCATAGAAAACATTTATCTCAGGGGCACAAGGTATATATATATATATATATATATATATATATATATATATATATATATATGTATATATATATGTTCACAGACCCCAAGTTAAGAATTCCTGAACTAGGTCAAGACCCTTATTTTTTACAAATTAAAAAACTGAGACTCAATGAGGGTAAGCACTTTATCCAAGGTCACATAGATAATAAATTGTGAACTCTAACCTTGGCTCTCCCCTGACCTGGAAAAGTCAGATAACCTCTTTTAACCTCAGTATCCTTATTTGTAAAATGAGATTGCTTCCAACTATTGTTCAATTTCTTTTCTCCTCAGTTTATCACTCCATCCCTAATCCTTTCCCATTATCCTGAGATTACCATCAGCATAAACTGTCAGAAGGATGAATATTCATGCTTGCCAAATCATGCCAAAGTAATACACCAAATAATTTAGGAATTTGCAGGTCCATAGCACCTATATCTATCTGTTTTCCCCTAGTCTCCTTCCTGAGACACACACACACACACACATACACTCTCTCTCTCTCTCTCTCTCTCTCTCTCTCTCTTCCTCCCTCCCTCATTCCCTCTCTGTCTTTGTCCCTGTCTTTTCCCTCCACAGCTATCTGCTTCATTTTCCAGTATGAATCGTTTACACATTGGGAATCATAAACCTGAGTTCTGGAAAGAACCTCAGTGGTTAAATTTGAAAAATATCTTGTTCTGATGCACTTTTTTTTTTAGATTTTTCAAGGCAATGGGGTTAAGTGGCTTGCCCAAGGCCACACAACTAGGTAATTATTAAGTGTCTGAGACCGGATTTGAACCCAGGTACTCCTGACTCCAGGGCCGGTGCTTTATCCACTGCACCACCTAGCTGCCCCGGATTCAGTCACTTTTAGAAAACTCATTACCTTGGTTGTGACTGAGCAAAAAAAAAAAATCAATAAATTCAAAGCTTGGTTAAAAAATTTTGTTTGGCTTTGTTTCATGTAAATAAGTTTGGTGCCTTCTGGTTTAGTAGCTTGTTTCTTAGCATTGAGATAGTGGAGCTCTAGGGGATTTTCTCAGGATGGTTTTGCCAAGGAGGAAGGTCTTGAGGGGTGTGGGAAAATGACTTTCAGAGAACTAAAATGACATAGGGCTTAAGAGAAGAACTGGTAAGCAGAATAAGGAAAGAAAGCAAGCCCAGCATTAGAGAAAACCTAGTAAACCCTTGAAAAATGATTCACTGTGCCCTCTCTACCAACTCAACCCTCCTAATGACAACAGCTCACATTGAAACTTTATGGTTAACAAAGTGAACAGGACAGGTTCTCTTATTCTGACCCTCCCACTTAATAGAGGTGAAACTGAGTCTCAAGAAATTAAGTGAGCTGGGGCTCAGAAAGGTAAGCTTGTCTTTAACCATGCTTACAAAGCTAATAAGTAGCAGAATCTCAGTTCAAATAAAGGTCTCCTGACTTAGTTCTCTTCCCATTGTTTCACATTGCCACATTAATGAAGCTGATTTCCAGGACAAATAATCTGTTTTTTCTGTCTCTGCAAGAGGCTCAAAGAAATCTTTGCTAAGGGCATGAAAGACTGCACTTAAGTACCACGTGGGTGCTGCCGCCTTCTCTTGGGGTCACTCTTTGGTTCCACCAACCTCATCCAGTTAATTACCAATCAGCTGAGACTAACTCGATTTTTTCTTTTCTTTCTTTTCTCCCCCCCCTACTTTTCTTCTGTGAAAAGCAGAAATAAATGCAGCTAGATCAATACACTTCTCTACCAAAGGTAAAGACTGAAAATTCTAAAAGTGGGCTGTAAGATAATGGCCTGGAAGTAGTGTGTACTTCCCTCTCAGACAACGAACAAAGATGCTTTTCTGTTTGGGGACTTGAGAGTGGGAAACATGTGTTGAGGGTGACTTTTAAGAGGCACTTTTTTCAACCAGTGTCAAATTTAGGCATCACAGTGCTGAAACACTCTTCAGTTCCTGTGTAACTGGAAAAAGCATAAAGATTGGAGTTCCAGATCTACCACTACTTTTCTGTGTGACCTAAATTTTTCTACCTCTATGGGCTTTGCGTTTCCTAAATCTGTAAAATAAAGTTGGACTATGTGAACTCCAAAGTCTCAATCAGCTCTAAAAACCCAGGAATTTACTTTCCTACTAGGAATCCTAATGCTGAGGACAGGTGTTATTTCCCTTCTAAGATCTGGACACCTTCCTGCTATCTAGGGCAGAAACCATGTCCTGGAAGACTGAAAACCCTTTCAGTTCCTTGACGTCTCCCTCCTGTGCACCTCCTGCATGCTTAGGGCTGTTGAGGTCAGGATTGGTGATTACCTCAAGGGCTCCCTAGAATATTGAACCAACTATTTCACCTTATTCCCTCACTTATCTTCTTGCCAAACATCTTGCACAAGCAAGCAAGCATACACCTACACCCACAACCACCCCTTCCCAGTTTCCCCAATCTCTTCTCTCCCAGATACTTTCTTGCTTTATAGGGAAAGATCAGAAATTTTAGAGTGACCAAGTCTTAGAGTGGTTAAAGGCTGCTTCCTTGTGTTGTCCCCAGTTCATCTTCTGCAACTCTGTTGAATTTTCAAAGGCAGGTGAACCCCCACCACTAGCTTAGTCCTTTTGCTATCTGGCTCAAGCAGAAGGGCAAAGAGTAAAGGGGGGGGGGATATGAGAAACAAAGCACTCTCTATTCTGAGGACTTCTGCAGAAGATCAAATGTGACATGGAGCCCCAAGGAGCTGATTTTCTCATGTTCTCACTATTCCTGGATTTAGTATGATTAGCTTAGGGACAAGTGGGTCAAGTTCCACCTCCTCCGGTAAGGCTTCCCAGATCTCTCTTGACCATACTGACCTTTCCATTCTTTGAACCCCCAAACTCCCTGCACTTAGAATCAACAGCACTAATTTTGATTTCATCTATGGCCTCATTGTTTCATGTGTCTGTCTCTCTTACTAGAAAGTAAACTCCAAAATGGCAGGAAAAATATCTCATACTGCACCTATATTCCCAACAGCACTCAGTAAATCATCAAGAAACTTTAAAAGCTCTAAATATTTTGCCCAAAGTCATAAGGAGACTTGGAAAACTCACTCTGAGAGGTGAATGTTTCATTTCCTATGCCATGAAGACCAAAAGTTTAGAAAAAGAAAAGGCCCTTAGAGTTCATCTAGTCTGATCATCTCATTTTCCTGATTAGGAAAGTGAGTCTCTAGAGAGCAAGTGTTTTGTCCAAAGTGTCATAGGTAGAAAATGACAGAACCAGAATTCAAATCCAAATCTAAAGACACCATGAATATAATAGGTTATTCTGCATATATAGACTTGGATCCTCTCCAATCCTAATAACTATGGTGCTAATAAGAATAAACCCCTGATGCACTACTCAAAACATAGCATAGGGCCATCTTTAGAGTCATGATTCAAGTTCTGACTCTGAAATACTACCCATGTGACCCCTCAAGAGGCAGTAACTCTCAGTTCCCCCAAAGAACTTTTTAAGATAGGTTAGAGCCCAGGTGCTGACATACATCATTAAGGTGTCATTTCTTCATTATAGTTCCCAGTACTGATGAAATGACAGGTTCAGACCAAAAATTCTAAAAAAATGACAAAGACAAGTATGAAGATCAGATCTCCTGCTTGATCAAATGAATAGAGTATGATGATATATAATAGTAGATGTGTGTATATAGTTTCACAAACATCTTGTGAGGTAGGTACTATCATCACCACTTCACAGATGAGGAAACTGAGGCTCCAGGAGATTTAAGTTCTCTATCAACCGTCACACAATGTCATGGTTCACATTCAAACCTAGGTCTCTTGATCCAAGTATATAGCCTTCTTTCCACTATCCATGCTCTTTATATTAGTAAAAAATATACCAAAAAAGAAAAAAAAGATAACCAACAAGCAATCAAAAACAAAAATCCTATGTGGACAAAAAAAAAAAACAGGATTGTAATTCTGGCCAAATTACTGAAGGTCCTCATCTGAAAAAAATGGAAAGGTTAGGTTGGATTAGGTCAATGGTGCCAAACTCAAATGAAAATGGGTCCCTTTTGGATGCACACTGATTTAGAAAACCACAGATTAACATTATCTGTATTATTATTGTATTTTTATTCATTTTATTATTTTTATTCATTTTATTAGACATTTCCCAATTACATTCTGGATTAGATGATTTCTAAGGTTCCTTCATACCCTCAGAGTCTATGATTCTGTAGCTCAAACAGCAAAATCAAGTAAGACTCCTGGCTTCAAAGACTGAGGAGGCCACAGGATTCAGTAGTCTTTAGGATCAGATGTCCAGGAATAAAATCCTGATTGTCATATTGCTTGGGTGACCTTGGGCAAGTCATGTAACCTCTAGAGGCCTCAGTTCTCATGTTTGGCTTGAATGACTTTGAAAATCCTCAAGAAAGTCTTTTGAAATTCTAGTTCTAAATCTATTGCCCTAAGAATGCTCTAAAGAAGATCTTGGATATAGCCCAGCTCAACCACTTATGGGTTGTGTGACCATGCATGAAACACCTGACCTCACTGAGATTTAGGTTCTTCATCTATAAACTAAGGATTAAAGTATAAGAATGTGTGGGGGGAAAGTGATTTGTGAACTGCAAAATGCTATCCATATACACACATGATAGTACAATGCCAGTATTTTGGTACTTGATTTATTTACTCATCTAAGGGATGAGTATGAACAGGACCCTATTTTGTTTTAGTTTTCTATTCAGAAGCACTACTAGATAAGAAATTGTAAGCCTTTTAAAGACATGAAAAGTACTATTATTCTTCCGGAAGAGAGATGTTCTGAGAAATCACAGGGACAGGAGGAAGTCTGATAAGCCTATTGGCACGGGGTGGGAGGGGGAACAGCTCAGGCTTTTTGACTCTTAGCCTTCTGGAAACCAAAAGGATTGTCAAGGAAAAAAGAGAAGATAGGGAAGGGAGTTAGCACTCTCCTTCCTTCCCTCCCCCACCTCTTGGAATTCTCTGTTATAACCATGACCATTGTTTCAGTGTCATCCTTATTAAGCAGGGAGGTAAGTGGCCCCAAAACCTGTTAATCTTCCATTTGACCATTATGGTTTCATTTTTTTTTCAGTCCTAAAACCTTTTTCAAATTAAAGAGGCTCCTTTAAAAATGAAAATGCCAATATGGAACTATGCCCAAAGAGCAATAAAACTGATCATACCCTTTGACCCAGCAATACCAATACTAGGCCTATATTCAGAAGAAATGATAAAAAATGGGAAAAGTTCCACATCTTCTAAAATACTTGTAGCAGTTCTTTTTGTAGTGGCAAAGAACTGGAAATTGAGGGGATATCCATCAATTGGGAAATGGCTGGACAAGTTATGATATATGAATGATACAGATACTGTTCTATATGAAACCATGTATGGTTGAACTCTAGAGAAGCATAGAAAGAATGACAGAACTGATGCTGAGCAAAGGAAGAACCAAAAGAATATTATATACATTAACAATATTATGAGTTGATCAACCTTGATGGATACAGCTCCTCTCAGCAGTTCAGAACAACCTTGGCAGATCTGTTATGGGCAACACCATCCACATCCAATGAATAAAATAAAACAAAACAAAATAAACTATAGAATATGAATGAACACTATACTATGTTCAGCTTTTTAAATTTTCTCTTATTGTTTTCTTTCCTATCCCATGGTTTTCTTTCTTTTCCATTAGTCCTAATTCCTCTTACAGAGAATGACTAATATGTAAACATGTTAAACACAAATGGACATGTACTAGACTGCTCTCCACTGAGAAGGGAGAGTGCAAGAAAATATCCATATGGATGAATGTTGAAAAATTTTCCTAACATATAACTGGAAAAATAAAATATCAATAAAAAAATTAAAATGCCACTGGAATGGTTTTTACTTTTATAGAACAGAGTCACAGAGTAAGAAAGAACATCAGTCTAACCCATCCTTGAGTGGAATCCACTCTATAAAATCTCCAAGCAGAGATCATCTAGCCTCTACTTGAAGGGCTTGAACCAAGAACCGCATTACCTCCCAAGGCAGGCTGTTTCATGTTTTAGTTCTTATAATTATAAAATATTTCCTTATATTGAACTGGAATCTGCCTCTCTATAATTTCCATCCATTAATGGTCTCTGGGTCTGTCCTATGCAACTGACCTGAATGAGACTAATACTTCTTTCATCTAACAGTCCTTGAGTTGGAAAGGGGCACAAAGATCAACCAGACCAAGGATTCTTAAATTTTTTTGTGTGTCATAAACCCCCTTTGGCATTTCTAAGTCTGACATCGTGATTCATAAGTGAAGAAAATTCTAAGTTTTGGGGGGGTGAATTAGTTAATTAATTAAAACAGATGTAATTTTTTCCCCATTCAAGTTCATGTACCCTGACATCTCTATAAGTGGAACCCATGTTAGGATCTAGATCTCATTTTGTAAATGGGAGGCCTCAAAAGATAAATGCCTTGGTGAAACAGATAATATGTAGCAAAAGTGACTGGGATGTTCACCTTAGACTCAAATCTTCCAGAATTCATCTAGGATGGCAGGGCTATGGGAAGACCCATTACTTTCTTTTCACCCCATTCCCCAGCCTCAGGATGCCTATCCTTTCTGCTTGACTGTTCAAAAGGATAAGATGAGAGTCACCAACTTACTTTGTTGAGATGGCCACCAGGCCTTACCATCAGCTTAGCTAACCCAAGAACCACTGCATAATGCTTGATACATAGTAAGTACTTGATAAATTCATTTTCAATTAACTTTGAATTATGTGAATTAAAATGCCTAAAATGTACTTTACCCTCTGACCCAGAGATTCCATTGTTGGGCATGTCTCCAAGAGGTCAATGACAAAAAGAAAGCTTCTCTATATACCAAAATATTTATAGCAGCACTTTTTGTGGTTACAAAGAACCAAACAAAGTAGATGTCTATCAACTGGGGAATGGCTAAACAAATTGTGGTAATGAATGTAATGGATTTTTAGTGTGATATAAGAAACAGTGAAAACAGAAGCATGCAGGAGCCAAGATGGCAGAGAGAAACCAGGAAGCTGTCTGAACTTTTCCCAGCTTCCCTCCAAAACAACTTTAAATGAAGCATCTAAAGATACTCTAGGGTGACAGAACCCACAAAAAGACAGAGTGAAACATTTTCCAGCTCAAAATAGCTTGAAGAGATGTCAAGGATTTTTGTCTCACTCGGATAAAGGGGAGTGCGGCCCAGCCCAGCATTGGGAAGCCAATGGGAGGATCCTAGCCACAGTGCAGATCAGAAACTGAGGCCCCTGGGTCCTGGTTCAGCTCATCAGGCCAAGTGAACAGCAGGCCAACAGTAAGGGCATAGTGAAAGCCTTGGAATGCTGTGCAAGCCTTGGAATGCCATGGGATGCTGGAAGGCTAATGCAACAATGTGGAAGTGGGTCAGGCTAACCCAGTGCAAGCCTGCAAGTGACCAGACATCTGGTCCCCAGCACAAGAAGCTTGGGATTATGTCCCCTGTGCCCCAGGAACAGAACACAACTTTAAAAAATAAGCAAAGAGATCCCAAAATGAAGCCTCCAAGGAATATTGTACTCAGATACCAGAATTTGAATTTCAATATTGAACATTCATTTTTTAGTGCTGTTTGATCTCAGGAGAAAACACTGCAAAGAGCCAGAAAGAAACCAAGGAGCTACAATCAGGATTACATAGGACTTAGTTCCTTCAACATTAAAGGATCAGAGGACTTGGAATATGATATTCAGGAAGGCAAAGGAGCTTGGATTACAACCATGAATCAACTGTCCAGCAAAATGGAGCAAAATCTTTCAGGGGAAAAAAACCCCAGACAATCAGAGGAAATAGGGGATTTCAAATTTTCCTGATAATCAGACTAGAACTGAACAGAAAATTTGAACTTCCAATATGAAACCCAAGAGATGCACAAAGAGGTAAACAGGAAAGAAAAAGAAAACATTATTCAATAAAACTGTTTACATTTCTACACGGAAAGTTGATACTAATAACTCTTGAGAGTTATTTCTATTAGCACAGTTAAAAGAATATACTTAGAAGGTGTGGGTATAAGTTGATTTTGATGTGATATTTTAAAAAACATAATTAAGGCATGAAAAGATCATAATGGGAGAGCGGGAAGGCAGTAGAGAATAAATCACATCACATGAAGAGGCACAAAGGACCTATTTATAGTAGAGGGAAAGAAGGGAGGGTATGAGTATTGATGGAATCTTACTCTTACTTAGATTTGACTCAAAGAGGGAATAATATGCATTCTCAATTGAGTTTAGAAATTTATCTTACCCTATAGAAGTAGTGGGGTGAGGGGAAAGAAAAAGGAAGGAGGGACTGGAAGAATTCATTATCTTTTCCCCCTAAAATCTCCCCACCTCCTTCCCAAGCTTCTCTATTATGATACCACCATCCTTTCAGTCCTCTAGGTTAGAAATCTGGGTGCTATTCTTTACTCCTCACTATTTTTCATTATATCCATTCTGTTGCTGAGGCCTGTTGATTTCACCTTTGTACTATCTCTTAAATACCTCCTTCTCTCTTATAACTGCCACCATCCTGTTGTAGGTTCTCATCACTGCATACCAGGGCTATTGCAATTGTCTGCTGGTTGGTTTGTCACAAATTGCTAGCCACAAGTCTCTCCCACTCCATTCCATCCTCTATTGAGTCACCAAACTGATTTTCCTAAAGCATAGGTCTGATTATTCACTCCCATTCCAGTGGTTCCAGTGGTTTGACAATTCAAAGTCTTTCATAGCCTTTCATAGTTCCCTCAATCCCATCCTTTTCTATCTTCTTATACCTTCTACCCTTCCATATTCTCTTTGATCCAGTGACACTTACCTCCATGATGGTTCACAAATGCGAAACTCCAAATCTCAGCTCCAGGTATTTTTCTGTCTGTCCCCATGTTCTCCCTCCTCATCTCAGCCTCCTGGCTTCTTTTAGGTCTGCTAAAATTCTACCTTCTGCAGGAAGTCTTTCCCAAACCCTCATAATTCCAGTTCCAGTCCTCTTTTAATTATTCTCTATTTTGCAGGGCAGATCTTGTTGGTATATATATATATATATATATATATATATATATATATATATATATATATATATATATATATTTGTTATCTCTCATCTCTTCCCTTAGATTGTAAGACATATAATGGGTATTTAATAGCTACTTCCTGATTACTTGACTATGAGTGGAAATCAGAGGAAGGTTAATGGCTCAGTGTAATTCCCAACAATTAGAGTTGTCCAAAAAAGGCAATATTTTTAGTAGAAAGTTCATTTCCTTTCAATAGAGGTCTTCCAGGTAAAGTGGTATGACTATTTATTGGGAATGTTATAGAGAGGAATTTATACTTTAGATGAGGGTTAGGCTAGATGATGTCTGAGTTTCCTTGAACTTTGAAGATTTTCTGTTTTCACAATATCTCTAAAAGTGTGGAAGGGACTATTATTCCTATTTTACATATGAGGAAACTGAGGCCTTTAGAAGATGTGACTTGTCTAGCTAGTTAGTGACAAATCTGGGTTTCTTGCCTTCAGGTCATTCCAGGTTGAGTTACTTCAGTTATAATTCAAAGCAGGGGGATAAAAGTGGAAAGGAAAAGGGAAAGGTCTGGGTCATGATGAGTAATCATCATCATGTATGTCAGATCTGGAGCTTGACTTTCCCATCCTCAGTCTTTTCCATTGCAAGCAGAAGAATCCTGGTTACTCAAATGTTTCCTACTTCTTATTATCATCTCTGGGGGGCAGTCTCTGACAGATCAGATCCTCATCTCCAAACTAGCCATGGAAGTATCATTTCTTTGCTAACACTTTGCTCTGTTTCTATATCCCTCCAGACTCTTTCTTTATCCCTCTCCAGTAGAGGGCATAGATTTTCAAGAAAATGAGGGGCCCAATTAATGTCATATAGTTCTTTCCTCTACCTGGGAAGCTGCTGCCCTCCCTCTTTCCCCACACAATTATCCTGGCAACCCGAGACAGAATTAGAGAGAAAGCAAGAAGCTGGTCTCAAATCGGGTTTTAAAAGCTGTGTTCTTTTCACAAACACATTAACTGCAGCACTTTATTTTCTCCACATGCATTTCTACCTTTTTAAGGGGTTCTGATAAGCAGTTTCTGGGGGCCATGGCTGTTGTCAAACTGTCTGGCATTGTTATGCAGATACCATGAAAATAAAGTCATTATCTTCCCTATTTCCCCAACATCTGAAAGGTTTCTATAAAAGAAGAAAAGGCAAATCACAGAGGTATCTATTTGTCTTTGTGAAAATCCTAAATTTGGCCAGACAGGGAAAATCAAGTGGTTACACCACATTCTGCATGAGAAATGGTATACATAGTTCACAGGCTTTTGTGTAGTCAAATATAATTTTGAAAAAATGGTTTTAATATGTAATTAAGGAAAAATTAAAATATTATTTAAAAAGAAATAATAGAAGGGTAGAGATGGGAGAAGAAAATCTTCCACTATATCCCCATCACAGTGCTCCCTGATAGAGTTGGTTCTCATTGGTTCTCAGAAAACACACACACACACACACACATGCACACACACACACACACACACACACACACACACACACATCAAGAGGAGGAGGTAAACTGAGGAATATTGGATTAATGAGGGACAGACTATAAATTGACAAGGGCCAGGAATCTTAAGATCAGAGAGCAGATTTAAGAGGTGGAAAGCGCCTTAGACATAATTAGTTTGATTTTGCTGATGAGAAAAATAAGACTCAGAGAGAGATGAAGTGATTTTACTAAGTAATAGGAAGCACAGCAGGTATTTTAACCAAGGCCCTCTGATTTCAAATGGGAGTATATTTCCTGGCCCCTCTGCACACTTACCAACCATTGAGTGGTGCGTTAGCTGGTCTGTCCTGAAGAACTTTAATTCCCCTCTAATCTTTTGGCTGGCTGGGGATCCTGCCATTTCCCTTCAGGGTTCGGATTTGCCCAGTCTGATTTCTTTTAGACCCAATCTAAATTTATTCAAGCCCAGTCTAAACAATTCCAGTAGATGAGTCTGATGGAGATTGGGACTCCAGTGATGGTCCAGAGCTGAGATACTGGAGGCCGGGGGCAGGGATGGGTTCCAAGTATCTCATCAGCCTGGGCTCCGGATGTCAAACCGCACAGTGAAGGAGTGTCAGCTGGTGAGTGATGCACGGTTACAGAGTGCACTACTAGATAGTGTGCTTCTGGGCAGATATTTCCTGATTGGTGAGGAAATCTAGTTCCTGCTAATTACAAGACTCAGGCCCAGGAGATTAGGCTGGGGGTCTTCACTAGAACCTGACTTAAACACAGTCATTCAATGCATTGCCCTCCAACTTTCCTACCCAAGAAACGAGTTGTATGCTTCAAGAGCCCATGTTTGATCTTTGGGATGGATAGCCAAATATAATGACCCAGCTGAAAGTGGCAATCTGACAACTGCTAGGGTTGGGGGGGGGGTCTCTATTACTGTCCCCAACCTCCCTTATCTGGTGATTAATCTTGGAGTTTTTTGTGTCTTCAGTAGCATCTCTATTTATGAGTCCCAGTCAGTGGGGAGACAGACAGACTCCAGCTTCCACCAAGACTTTCTGGCTTTTCCATCTGGGAGCTAGTTCTACTGCACTTGGGTCAAAGAAGGCATTTTGTAAGCATCACCTGCCAAGCACTCATTTATTCCCAGTTCAATCAATTCAGAATGGTTATTTTACCATCTTGTTTGGAGGTGGGGGCCCAAGGCCCCCAATGCACTGAGTAATCAAAGAACAGTCCTGTTACATAGATTCCAATTTCAGTAATATAATGTTTCCAAACTCTCATAATGTTCCAATATGAATAATAGAATGTTTTACATTGTTGCACATGTATGACCCATATTAAATTATCTAGCTTCTCAAAGGGAGAGGGAGTAGGAAGGGAAAGAGAGGATCTGGAACTCAATTTTAAAAAAACAAATGTTAAAATTTGTTTTTACATGCAATTGGGGGAACAATAAAACAGTAAGTAAATATAAAAAAAGAAAAATTGGTGTGTTCATTCTTTGAAATTCAGGAATCCATGTTTGAAGGATACAATATAATTAAGTAAATTGATCTGTTTGACATAAGCATTCCATTCCTTATCCATTCTGAATAGGAGCTACTGTATTATTAGTGGAAGTCATGACAAAGTCCTGATCTTGAAATCAAGAATCTATAAATTTCACTAATTCTGTGCCTTCAAGTCATAATTCACAGTGAACCCCAATATAGTTGGGAGTGCAGGAAAATTTGCAAGGTTGGCAAAGGGTACACCTATGCCTTGCCTTCTTTTAGAACTTCCTCCTTGGGACAGCTAGGTGATGAAGTGGATAGAGCGCTGGCCTTGGATTTAGGAGGACAGGAGTTTGAATCAGCCCTCAGACCCTTTGACTCTTACTAGTTATGTAACTTTGGGCAAGTCCCTTAACTCTGACTGTCTCACATTCAGGGCTCTGATTCATATCTGGCCACTGGACCCAGATGGCTCTGGAGGAGAAAGTGAGGCTGGTGACTTAGCCCAGCACCCCCTCATTCAAATCTATGTGCTTGATATGGCATCACCTCCCTGATTGTCAAGGTCATCTTCCAAACATTAACTTCCTCCTAGCCCCAGGATAGGGTTAGACACATAATAAACCTCCATAAGATACCCCCTCTCCCCAACTAATTCATAATGACAGGAACAATAATAGTAATTTCACTAACTAGTTCATAAAATTATAGATATAGAACTGGAAGGATACTTAGAAGCTATCCAGTTCAACTTCTTCATTTTATAGATGGAAACTATAGTGAGAAAGCAGTTTTCCCAAGAGCACACAGCTAGTGAATTACAGCGGTGAGATATAAAGCATTTGATCCATTGGTCTATTTGTTATATCTGGAAAAACAACAATAACGACAAAATCCCAAACCCTAACACATAGTAATTCCTATCTCTTCTCTTTACTGATGCAATTTCCTCATTTGAAATGTCTTCCTCTCTTCCCTCTCTATCCAAATCATACACTTTCTCTGTCTTTCCAGGCCCAACCCAAATTTCACCATATCCATGGATCTTTTCCTACAATCTCTAACCCTAGCAACCTCTTCCTCCTCTGAACTCACCATATATCTTCCCATTTCCACTCATGTGCATATAGCATGTAGCGATTTTATACTAATTCTCCTTGTCATTTTTAAACTGTTTTATACATTTATCAATCAATTAATGAAATAACAAGAATTTAATACAGCATTAGCAGGCATACCTTGGAAATACAGATTAGGTTCCAAAACCCCATAATAAAAAGAATATTGCTATATAGAGTGTCACACAAATTTTTGGTTTCCCAGTGAATATATGTTATATTTAGATTATGCTAAACTCTATTAAGTGTGCAATAGTATTATGTTTTTTAAATGTACATTCCCTAATTAAAAATACTCTGAGTCTTCATCAAGCTGCAATCTTTTTGCTGGTAGAGGGTGTTGTCTTGATATTTATGGTTGCTCACTGATCAGGGTGGTGTTAGCTAGAACTGGGGGGCAGCTAGGTAATTTCTTAAAATAAGACATCAATGAAGCTTGTCACATCAGATGACTTCCTTTCACTAGAACACTTAGAGGCCACTTCTGGGTTTTTATTTGGCCTAATTTCAAAGTTGTCCAAAATTTTTTCTGAATCTCAATATTTATCGTTGTTTAATATGGGAATGGTTCATGGTACCCCAAAACAATTACAAAAGTTACAGCAAAAATCATTGATCACAGATCACCATAACAGATATAACAATAATGAGAAAGTTGGAAATATTGCAAGAATTACCAAAATAGGGGGTGGCTAGGTAGCACAGTAGATAAAGCACCGGCCTTGGAGTCAGGAGTACCTGGGTTCAAATCCAGTCTCAGACACTTAATAATTACCTAGCCGTGTGGCCTTGGGCAAGCCACTTAATCCCATTGCCTTGCAAAAAAAAAAAACCTAAAAAAAATAAAGAATTACCAAAATATAGCACAGACACATGTGATGTTGGAAAAATGGTGCCATTAGACTTGTTTGATGAAGGGTTGCCACAAAACTTCAATTTGTAAAAAGTGCAATGCAATAAAGTAAAGCCTAAAACTACATACTGCTGTACTAGGCAGAAGGGATACAAAGATAAAATTGTTTCTTCCCTCAAAGAGCTTTTCTCCAGCAAGTCTTTAACCCTCTTGAGGGGAGGTTTTATATTTTACGTACTATGAGAGTGCTATGAGAGTCAGCCCCAAAGAGTTCACAAGAGGCATTGTTAAATTATCAAGGTATTTACACTTCAGAAACTCCTGCCAACAGGACAAATCAGGTTTTGGTTTATTGTTTTGTTGATTGCCAAGTCTAAAAGAAAGTGTTTATATTTTCTAACAGCCTTCCCCCAGTCAATTGTTAAGCATTTACTGGCACACCCCAGTATTACTCTATAAACATAATTTGATCTTAGCAGGCACAGTGGAAGGCTCAGAGAATAACATCATCACCAGACTAGAAGCTAATAATAACTGGCATTTATATAGTACTTTAAGGTTTAAAAAGTAACTGGCTACATGGAGCAGTGGATAGAAGGCAGGATCTGGAGTCAGGAAGACTCATTCTCCTGAGTTTAAATCCAGTCTCAGACATGTCCTGTGTGACCTTGGGCAAGTCACTTAACCCCATTTGCCTCAGTTTCCTCATCTGTAATATGAGCCAGAGAAGGATATGGTAAAACACTCCAATCTTTGTGACCCTATTTGGGGTTTTGTGGCAAAAGTTGATACTCACTAAATGAATGAATGAATCCTTATAACATCTATTTGGGATTTGCAAGGGAGTGAAGAGCAACACAGTCCTTTAAACTGAGGGGCAGATGGAAAAATAAAGTGGACTCCAATCATCCAAATAGTCAACTTGGGAGAAAAATGACCAAGAAAGTTGACAAATCCCAAAGGTTTTTGAAAAGAATAAAATAGACAAACTATCCTATTCTAAGGATTTATTAATATTAAAGGCACCAGAGACAGCTCCAGCTATATTTGACAAGTTAGCAATAGGAAAGAGAGGCAAACAGATCTCCAGATTCCCATGGACAATCTACTCCAACCCAAGTCTCCTGCACAGGGGTCCACTCTGATATTACTGGCAATGTGACCATGAAGAAGTCATGCAACTTTCCCCAGTCTTAGCCTTCTCATCTGTAACACTGGGATGATATACTTTTACTGGGAAGGGTAAGATGAGATAATGTGTGTTGAGTCAGAAATTTGAAACCATTATACAGGGTTTATATATCCCAAAAGTCTTTGTGTATGCTGGTCTAAGACTTTGGGGCCACCCTGTATAAATGCTAGCTAGTGGGCTCGTCTTGCCCCCTCTTACCCTAATATCTAATATATTAGTCTCATCCCTAATATTCCTTAGTTGTTCTGGGAAAAAGTGATATTTCCCCATGCTATGAAAAGAAAGTCTTGCTTATTAATAACAGTAAAGTAGGGAATGTTTGTGCTTCACACTCTGAGATATGCTATTTGGTGTCATAAGAGCATCCCATTCCCGAAGGCCACAGGATGGCTTTTATTTCTAAGTCCATCTAGTACATAGGGGGATAGGGAGCCTAATAATAATTATTCACCTACAGAATGAAAGCATCTTCATGTTAGGGACTGTTTCATTTTTGTCTTTGTATTCTAATGGGCTAAAATGAGGGTCTGGACAAAGCAGGTACTTAAGAAATGTTTAATTTGCTCAATTGGATTACAAAACTTCTGGGCCTGTTTCATACAATAATTATGTGAGGTAAGTGGTGCTAGTATCATACTGCACAGACAAGAAAAGAGGTGTAGTGGCTTTCCCAGGACCACACAAATGCCAAGTGACAGAATTAGGATTTAAACCATGGTCTTTTGCCTTCTTTCTATTATGGCACTCTTTTTTTTTTAGGGTTTTTTTTTTTTTTTGTAAGGCAAATGGGGTTAAATGGCTTGCCCAAGGCCACACAGCTAGGTAATTATTAAGTGTCTGAGGCTGGATTTGAACCCAGGTACTCCTGACTCTAGGGCCAATGCTTTATCCACTACGCCACCTAGCCGCCCTATATTATGGCACTCTTGAACACTTTTACTAAATCAAAAAGGAGCTATCCTTGCTGACCCCAGTTTTGAAGGATAGCTAACAAAGTTATCAAAGGCTCCCCGCCCAACTTTGTATACCCTAGCACTATGCTCATGGTCTTAGGGTATTTTTCACTAGATCTGCTCTATGATACTGGCTTGAAGATGGCAGGGGTTTATTGTTGTTTTTCTATAATTTAGGGACCTACCTGCTCCTGATTAAAAAAGACCAAAAATGAGGCAACTGGAGTCAATTAGGGGAGTTTGGAAAGGTAACAGCATCTGTTGCCCTCTTTTTTTGTGGGGGTGACTGCCATATTTTCCAAACTAATTAGTAAGTGTTTGGTTATTCTTTAGATGACTTTTCATTTCTATAGAAAGTATTCTCTTTCTCTTGGAAGGTCTTTAGAAAGAATTGGTCATATTTAAGAAGAAAAAGCCCTTGTGAATCCTGCAATATTAGTTCATAAGCATACACAGATCATAGATGCAGTACTCAAAGGAACTTCAAGAGATTGTCACATCAAAGATGATGAAATTGGGGCCAAAGGAGATTAAAGTTATTTGCCCAAAATTATATTGAAATGGAAAGTGTGAGAGATCGAATTTGAATCCAGGTCTTCTGATTGCTATGTGTTATTGTTTAGTAGTTTTCAGTTGTGTCCAAATCTTAAGAAAAAATTCCTTTCAGGGTTTTCTTGGCCAAGAAACTGAAGCAAAATTGTTTGCTTAAGTGATTTGCCCAGGGATTTACAGCCTGTAAGTATCTGAGGCCAGATTTGCAGGAATATGAGGCTTCCTGACTCTAGTCATTTCATCCACTGGGCCACCTGGCTGCCCTCTGACTGATCATTCCCTGTACCACACTTGAATGAAGGCATACAGTGAATAATCTATGCTAACCAGTGGCCTAATTCATGCCATCCCTTGTGTCTTACACAGACTTATAAGATGTAGCCCCCCAAAAGCTCAGCTTCTTGAGGGCAGAGAGTTTTGATTTTTTTGATTCCTCAAGTGAAGGGTCTTGAAGCACTTCTTGGGGGAGGTGGAAATGTAGGTTGGCCCTGAAATAAAGGTAGGATAGGATTTGGATAGGAAGTGAGGAGAGAGCATTCTAGATATCTGAAAGGTGGGAATGACAAACCCTTGGAAATCTTGGAAGTGTGTTCAATGAGACAATAAGATTCGAATTAACATTAGGAGGGGTCCTGATGGCCAGCAAGTAGGGTTTAGATTTGAGCTGGTAAACGTAAAATTTCTAGTTTTATTTTTTTAGCCTTTTTTTCAAGCCTTTCTTCCTATTCTGCTGCCCCCTCCCCCCCTGTTCTATAATTCCCACAGCCCCTCAGTGTGAAGGGGGAAAAAAAAAAGAAAGAAAAGCTTTTCCTGCCTCAATACACAATGAGCCTTGACCTTAGCTTTTAATAACCACTTAGGCCTGCAGCTGTCTCACTTTAAATAAAGAATCTCATTCCTTGTTCAGATACTAGAAAGCAATTTCACTAAGTGCTTAACTTAATCAACTTGCCTCTATAGCCACTGACAAGACCAATGGGGCTCCATTCTCCTCCCACCATACTATGGGTTCTTCCCATGCTACTGCCTCAGAAGTTATTGTTTGTTTTGGAGGGAAGAAAGGGGTGGGACAGAGTGGGTGAAGCAGTCTGGGGATCAAGGTCAGAAGAGCTAGGTTCCAGTCCTCAGATAGGCCGCTGCAGTTTCCTTGTCTGAACTGAAGATAATAAAACTTGGGTCCATTAACCTCGAAGGATTCTTGCAAGAAAAGTCTTTGTTACCTTTGACAAATCTATATAAGGTAGTAATCTTATTTTTAGAAATCTTGTCCCTTGGTAGTTTCCTCTGGTCAGAAACAAGGAGACATTTTTCATGTGCCAGATGTCTCTTCCCTAGCTCCAGTACCCTGCCACTCCAACATTTATCTGTCCCTTCTCAGGACAGCATAGGGAGGGTCTCTTAGTGGAGATCAAGGAATAGTAGAGCTTTAACTACCTCTAGGAACTGAATCAGCCAAAACTTCCCTGTCTTCCATCCCTATCACCAGGACTTCTCAGATGCCTGAAAATTCATACCAGTTTTCTAAATTCTTTTGATTCACTCTTCTTTGTCAGGAAATTACACACAGTGGAGTCATACAGTACTACCAGAATAGTATACAGGAATCAGACTGAGGGGTGGCATGGGAGTTTAATCTTCATTAAAGGGAAAACTCAGGGGGGGAATCAAGAGATGGATTCTAATCCTGTCAATGATTGACTGAGGCATTAGGAAAATTGTAACCTCTTTCTAAATGAAAGAAGAGTTTGTCTGTCTCTCTGTTTCTGTCTCCCTGTCTGTCTCTCTGTCTTTCTCTCTCCCTGCATCCCTTTGACAGTTGGGTGAAATTTGTGAATGTATTCTTTCTTAGAATTTTTTAAATTTATAATTGAAGGAAAGGCTAAATTTCAATTAGAGGTTAGTGAAAATAAATTTGCATCCCTGAAGTCTACCTTCAGACTATTAGAACTTTAGTCACAGATTAAGAACTCTTGATCTAGAGATGAGGTGATTTCTAGGGTTCTACCAATTCAGATAGTCTCTTATGAATTCAGTACAAAGAATCCTATGAATTTCAAATCAAATCCCTACAAATTCCATGCTGTCAGCACTACAAGGCAATTATCATCATCACTATTTTTTATAGGTTTTAAGTTTTGCAAAAGCATCTTGCATACATTACCTCATTTGAAAGTTACAAGGACCCTCTAAAATACATTTTTGTGGGGCAGCTAGGTGGCACAATGGATAGAGCACCAGCCTTGGAGTCAGGAGTACCTGGGTTCAAATCCAGCCTCAGACACTTAATAATTACCTAGCTGTGTGGCCTTGGGCAAGCCACTTAACCCCATTTGCCTTGAAATATCTAAAATAAAATACATTTTGCAAGGGCACCACATTTTACAAGAAAAAAACAGACTCAAAGAGATGAAATGATTTGAGTTTGGGCCTCTTAGGGATTTGACAGCCTCAATTCATAAAAGAAGTGAAAGCCATACTATTCCATGGTATTTACTAAAAGATATTCACTGTATCTCACATAGTAATTGAATTCTGATCCTACTCTTTCTGACTCTACATTCACCAAGTCTGACTGCCTCCCATATACTAGGGTCAACTAGATGGTGAGTGGGCCTGGGGTCAGGAAGACCTGAGTTCAAATCCAACCTCAGACTCTTACTAGTTGTGTAACTCTTGACAATTCACTTAATTCTGTTGGTCTCAGTTTCCTCATCTGTCTTCATCTTCCATGAAGAAGGAAATGGAAAACCACTCCAGGATCTTTGCCAAGAAAGCTCCTAATGAGGTCATGGAAGAATTGGAAGAGACTGAACAACTCCCCCCTCCAAATTGCTGAAGATTAGCCCTTGGATTTCAAAAGACTTACTTTCTAATTGCTGGGAAACTTGCCTTTGATCTCACAAGTTTTAGATCAATAAAGAGGTGGACTCTCTGATAAAACAATGGAACAGGTACCCAAAAGTAGAACTAGAAAAGAAAACTTGTTTTGTTTGAACTCTCCCAGTTGGGGAAGCAGGTGGCAATGATCCTATCTATGGCATACTCTGCCCAATCTGGCCCCCTTAGAACAGAGACCCAAATTCTATGTTGAGCTGTATATCAAACCTGTTATTGGAATTCAATCAGTTAATTGTTCCCTCCCTCTTCCTCTCTTTTCCTGCTGCTGCCTGCCAGTTTAGGGGGTTTCTACCACAAGCAGCTCCCAAATTTCTGAAGGTTCAGGATATCCCTCCCCAGTACAAGTGTTGGTTCCTCTTTGAAGCTGGCGTGATTTGGCCAAATGTCAGGAAAAGTATTTCATTCTAAGGTCAACATCTGTATTAATAATCAGAATGAATTATTCTAAGCACACTTCAGTAGGAAGCCCTATTCCTCTCTAAGAGGTTTTCTGGCCAAGACAGACCCAAGTTTTGGGGTATCTCTTTAAAAAAATTAGTTTTAATTTATAGAATAAACAAGAATTTCCATAACATAGTATGATTAAAAAAAGTGATTGCACAACTTCCTTTTCTTTTAAATACAACAAAATTATGTAAGTTTCTTCCCCCCCCCATGGTCACCATTAGATACAAATAGGGGTGAATGAAAATATATATATATATATATTATGTATGTATGTATATATATATATATATACACAAACATATGTAAAATCATTCTATCTATACTTCTCTTTGTCAGTTTTTTATTTTTCTTTATGTACTTCATAGTTAATTTGGCCATTTATAATATTAAAAATAACTTATTTGTGATCTAAGAGGGGAGTTCTGCTCATTTTCTTATCCATAGTTTGAGGCCCAACCCAAAGAGTACCCCTCCTCCCCTGCTCTATAAGACTTTCTCTGGCTGTCACTGTCTATTATCACTGTCTATTATTACCTCTTACTCTTGTGAACTCTTGTCAAAATTACCTGTATCACATTGTACAAATAGAAACTAAGGCCACAAATCAATGCAAAAAAATCCTTATGGACCACATATTGACAATTTTAAACTATAATATTCTCTATGTTTTTATTGTATTTTTGTTTTTTTATAAAACATTTCTGAATTACATTTTAATTTGGAATAACACTTGGGAGTGTTGTGCATTGCACTTCTATTTGTTTTCTACCTGTTTTATCTACTTAAATTTTACTAACTTCCTTAGGTATCTTTATCTTATAAAGTCTATTTTTTTCCAATTATACTTACTATAAAGCTTCTTGAAAAAAAAGGAATATATTTGTATTCTTGATATCTTCACCTTTCTACAGGCCTTTGTTACTACTTATTTGCGCTATTGCAATGTACTCTTAATAGATCTCCCAACTTTCCCCTTTTTCCTTCCTCTAATCCATTCTTTATGCTACCAGGATAATCTT
The DNA here is from genome assembly GCF_037893015.1 of Macrotis lagotis. NCBI lineage: Eukaryota > Metazoa > Chordata > Mammalia > Peramelemorphia > Peramelidae > Macrotis > Macrotis lagotis. The sequence continues at coordinate 611,483,462 of NC_133658.1, forward strand.
TCTCATATGAAGATGAAGATCTGGTCACATCTCTTCTCTCTTCAAAATTCTTCAATGTTTTCTGCTTCTTCCTAAAATTCAAACTTTGCCTGTCATCTAAGGTTCTGCAACTATGGTGGTACTCTATCCTGCTAGCCCCAGCTCATATTGTTCTCTTCAATGCACTCTACAAATCCAGTCAAGCTGGTGACCAATACCATTTGCTTTATTCACATATGCCTGTCTTGCCCTACTACTCAGATGTCTGTGGAATTTTCATTTATTCCTTAAAGACCAAATCAGATGCCACTCTTAGTACACCTACATCATGAAAACATCTTTGATAACTTTCTCTCCTTTCCTTCAGTAATGACTATCTCTTTCTGGCTTCATCATTCTATTGTGGACATTTCTGATGTACTTATCTAATAGCACTTATTACCACTATCTGTGTTTGTATATTATTCCTTTGTGAGGTCAGGGATGATGTTTAAATTTTCAATCTCGGGGTGGCTAGGTGACACAGTGGATAGAGCACAGGCCCTGGAGTCAGGAGTACCTGAGTTCAAATCTTGCCTCAGACACTTAATAATTACCTAGCTGTGTGGCCTTGGGGAAAGCCACTTAACCCCATTGCCTTGCAAAAAAATAAATTTTCAGTCTCCTGGTCAACATGTAGTTCAATGCTATGTATACAGTAGGTGTTTAATGTTTGTTGCTACAAGTCCCTGTGGCTCCTTTGGTCAGGGCTTCTCACTTAATGTTTTATGATTAAGTGATTTTCCTAAGTTTTGGCAGCCAGGGATAGAGAAATGGAAGGTTAGGGACTGCACAGAAATTGTTTGAAGGTTGCCAACACCAACCCTTTACTGCAACATAGACTTTAAGTTCTGGGGCCCTTTCCAAAAAATTTTTGAACTGTCTTCTTTTCCTAGTCATTGGAACTTAAAACCTCTTCACTGACTTCCCAGGAAGAACCTCCCAATCTGAGGGGTATTTAGAAGTTAAAGTTCTAAAAGTTGACTCAGAGAAGGGACAGAAATGAAGTGGAAAATATTGGAAAACCAAAGGGCAAAACTACAGTTTCAAGTTGAAAACCTTTGGCCAGGCATTCAAGGTCCTTCACTAGCCTGGCCCCAACCTACTTATCCTGTATTCTCTCTTTCCATTGCTCCCCTGTTTTTACTTCTACCCTTAACACAGACACATTTGCTAATGAATTTCTAAACTACCCACAGTGCTCTACCTCCCTCCCACTACCCATTACCCTCCTACTACCTTCCCATCTCCTCCAGAAATTAAAACCTGCATCACTCATCTGGTACTTTGTTTATGTGCACTGGCATCATGTATCTTCTTATTTGTTTATTGTCTCAACAGTAAACTCCCCAAGGGCAATAGTGGCATTTTAGTTTCTTTGTACCCCTATCACTCTCACCACAGGTTCTTTGTACCCCTATCACTCTCACCACAGGTTGATACACTGTAGGTATTCAGTAAATATATAGTGACTGAAAATTGTTTCTTAGTAAGAGTTGGCATACCCAGGATCACATAAATGTTTCCTTTGGTTTTCCTAGAGACTGGTTGTAAGGGCTCCATACTTTTGTGGGGTTCTGTGTTTTTCCTTATGTCTGCCAGGAAGAGCCTGTTCCTTGTTGGCTCTCACCCCGCTGGTCCTCCAAAGCCCCAAACTCTACTGTGTAGCCAAAGACAACAACCTTCCCCTCTGGGTGCCTTCCTCCCAAACTTCAGGGAGGGCTGTGGGAAGGAAGCCCCCGTCTGCTGGGGCTGCCATGAGCTGAACCAAGCTGTGCTAGGAGCCAGCTGGGCAGCGATGCCCCCCCCCCCATCACTTCCTCAAGTCGCCTGCAGAGCCTCGGGCTCGAGGGGCACCAGGGCGGGGCAGATCCCTCCCGCTCCGCTCCCATCTCACTCCCCAGCAAGGCGCGCACACAGGGGGCTGGGGAATTAGGACAAATAGGCAGACTAGGTAGGACAGGGCTCTCGGGCCTGGGAGAGGGGCATCGAGGAGACTAGGATCGGACGCCCTTCCAGGGTCCCTAAGGTCAGATGCCAGTGTTCTGGGCAGGGAGATCCAAACCCCGCCCCCTGCCCTTCGCTTTCGGCCGGGCTCACGTGGCTTCGGCAGAGGGCTGGCAGGCTGGAGGCCGGCCCCGGCCCCGTCCCTTCGGACACCTCTCCCGCCCACCCCTGCTCCGACTCCCGGCGCTGTTCGAGGCCGGGGGTGGGATGGGGCCGGGGCCGCGTGGTGCCACTCACCTCTCCCGGGGCCCCGGGCCCTGGGCGCGGCGTGCCTGAAGCCTGCGGTGCGCCGGGCCGGGCCGCTCCTCCTCCTCCTCCTCCTCCTCCTCCTCCTCGGGCTCGGCGCGGCGCCTGGGCGGAGAGGAGGGCGGGCGGGAGAGGGCCCCCCGCTCTTATCCGAGACAGCCACCTCCAGCCCGCCGCAATCGGGGGCGCGCCAGGGCTGGGCCGGGCCGGGGGCGGCGCCCACTCCTCGGTGCCCGCAGCCCCGCCTGGGCGGGGGGCGGAGGCCGCAGGGAGGGAGGGAAGGAGCGCGCCGCCCCACCTGTTCGCTCCTCGGCTGCCCGGCCTAGCGCTGCCTGGAAGATCAAAGCCTGGGGGGGGGGGGGGCTCCTTCCTGCAGCCGGATGAGGTCACCTTTGGCGGAGCCAGAGCTCCAGAGGGGCCGTCTCCAAGCCCAAGCTCCAGGAACCCGGAGTATTGTGCACGCAAGGGGCCGGCTGCGGAGTCCCCCCTGCTCTAATGGCCAATAGCCCGGGCTCTGGAATCCTGACTCTGCCCCTACCTCATGTAGCCCTGGAAAACTCGCTTCTTTTTCTCCAGCCTCAGGTTCCTCATTTGGAAAACGAAAGGCTTGATCTGGATTCTAGGCGATCGCCCTCTAAGGTCCGATCCAGCTCTCTCAACCTCCGGGGATGCTGCTGCACTAAGGAACTGGGATGCCTAGGCTGTTGGAGGCCGGCTAACTCAACCTTTTACGGACCAAGAAGATAGTTTTGGTTCTGAGCCTGTAACACACAGCCAAGTGTCTTTCAAGGGTTGTAGGTGGAACCTCACATCGTCATTCCAGAATTTTCCTCCGGAGCAAACCACTCTGCTCTACTGGCTCCCGAAATTCTCTTGGGATATTCTTGTCTTTAAATAAAAAAAAAAAAGAGATTCCTATCTTTCTTAAAAGTCCTTAATATCAGGAGTGAAGAGAATCTAATAATCCAGATCCTTTCAAAATCTCTGTTGAATTGTCTATCTTTATTTAAAGATTTTTTTTGAACCCTCCCTTGCTATCCCCCAATTGCCCATGGGTTCCCAGACCCTCTCACCTCCTTAAATGAATTCAGGTACTCTGAAAGAGGTTTTCTCTAGAAAATCTCTGAGTTGCAGTGGCCCCCCAGGTGCATATGGCCCAGGTTTGGCTTTAGCTATCATTATTATCAGCTTTAAAAGTCTACACAGATGCCAAATCCCTATGGTTATGCCATCTCAGTGTCAGCTTTAGGAAGTTCCGCTGTATCAGGAGGGCTTTGAACTATGTGTCCTCCAAAAAACATTCCAAATAAGTCTGGAGAGGCTCAGTTATTAGATGAGTATTTTTGGCCACAGAAACTCATGAAAATGTCTGAGAAGGCGTGGAAAGGGCTGTGATCCACATAAGTGAAGAGACTACCCAACGTTCTTTTGCAATACTAGCAGGGGTACTATTCAAACCTCTGCCAAGATATGTGACCCTCAGTATCCTAGGTGACCTCTCTAAGTCAAAGCTGAAAGAATTGCCAAATAAAGATGTGGGCAGTTGATGCCACTGAGGCCCATGAGCAAACTTACATCATTATCAAACAATTATTAAATGCCTAACTACTAAAAAAAAGAAAAAGAATTCTGTGTTGGCAGAGGAAGTTTCCACACCAGAATTTCCCAACTCTTACAAAATCAGAGATCAGTACCACTCCCCTTCCCCTTATAGATTTTAAAAGCACTTTTTTTCTTGGGGGAAAAGTTCCCCATGTTACACAGTTGAATTGCATGGGCTTCTTTCTCTAAGACAAGAAAGAAAACCCAAAAAACCACTTATAGGATGGAAGGTCATCCTGTGTCAGGAAGATAAGCTAGTTGAACTAGAAAGGCTTTATCTAAACATTTCCAAAGAAGAATTGAGGTATCTGGGCAGTATCCCATAGTCACATTATGTTAAGTCCTCAACACTCCACCTAAGAAAGGACAAACAAGAAAGATTCCGATCTGGGCTTGTGTTCCATTCCACACTGGAAGAGAGTTGTCATTCAAAAGGAGGAGAAAAGAAGGTGTAGGTCCCACATAGACTCCTGAAGGGATTGCTCTAATTTCATCTCTGACCCTTCTCCCTATCCACTATTTTAGTCATCTTTTTCTCAGAATCAACCCTATTTCCTAACTTTGAACCTGATCATATCTGTTCTGTATATCAAATACTTTACTCTGTATTCTCTGCTTATTTCAATCCTATCTTTCAAGACCTTGTTCAAATTTTAACTCCTTCAAGAAGCCCTTACTGTCTCAGCCCACAGTTTTCTTTCCTAGTCTTCTGTAGCAATTACTGCCCACTTGTATGTGCTACCTAATATTATTGATCTAGACTGGAAACATTTAGAGGGCAGACAGATGTCTGATCCCTCCATAGCTTCTAGTACAGTGGTAGAATGTTCTGTAAATTCTGACCGGCTGGGACAAACTTTGTAGAGCAGGGCACTCCATTGAGTGGAGTTTGGGTTAGATCATACCCATGAGGTTTGCCAACTCAGATTCTAGGATCCACTGATTAAATGTTTGTTGATGTTGATGAAAATTCTTTGGCTTTCTCTTCATGTCTTCAACATGAGTCAGCAGGTCTGCACTATCATTAATAAGTGAAGCTTAAGAAATGGATCCTTAAATTATGTCCTCAGTGTGCTCAGCTCGTCATATCTCTTTTGAGGTCCAGTCTTTTAGGAGGAATTGGGATGGGGAGAGAAGAGAGTTCAGAGCAAAAGGATGATAAATAGTAAATGGCTAGGAAAATGAGTCCTGATAAAAAAAAATCCACTGAGGCTTGCAGACTGGAGGCAGAAGAAAAGACTGAGAAGAGCTTAATGAAAGGTATACCTGTGATGGGGGTAGGGGTCAGGGGTGTGCTGATGCCAGCTCTAAGTAGGGAAAGTTGAATTTTTAGTGTGATTTTGGAAAAGTACCAAAACTAAAATCAGAGCTTGATGCATTGTTTTATCAATTGCCTAGATTTAAGAAAGCAATGGAAAAAATTTTAATAATTAAACTATTAAACCTAAAAATGTGTTGTGTTTTTCAGATAATTGGATATTAAACATTTACCTACACTACACTGGGGGAAGTGGTCATAGAAAAAAGGATTGGAATGGAGAGCATCCATGCCCTTCAACATTCCTGAGAATCAGCAGTCTTCATCAGCACTAGTCTTTGTTTCTTCCTCAAGGACTGGTGAGAAGGGGTGACCCCTTTCATTTCTTCCAAGGTCCATCTCCAGTCTTAAAATCTTTGAAAATCCCTGATTCCTGCAGCTCACAACAACCCAGTTCTAGGAACTGGAAGGGATCCCCAATAAAAGTTTTTTTTTTTACAGATAAGGAAACTAAGCCTTCTCTAGGCTTAGAATTGGTACCACACAATCCAATCTCTAGATTATCAGAGTTAGGAGGGAGCATCAAGATCACCTGGCCCACACCTAACAAAGGAAAGAAAAATGTACAATGGCTACAACAGCCTACATGAAAAGCTCATACAGCTGGTACAAAGTGAAGTAAGCAGAACCATGGAAATGATAATTATCACAACAGTGTAAGCAAAAGAGAAACTAATTATTGGGATGTTGTTTAGTTGTGAGCCAATTTGAGGTTTTCTTGGCCAAGATACTGGAGTTTTTTGCCATTTCCCTCTCCAGCTCAATTTATAAATGAGGAAACTGAGGCAAACAGGGTTAAGTGACTTGCCTAGGATCACCCAGCTAGTTAATATCAGAGACCATATTTGAATTCAGACTCATCTTCAGACCAAGCATTCTATCAAAAGCACTATACAGCTGCCCCACCCTAGGAAGGATAAGGAAATACCCCTCCCACTCTTTGTAGAGAAATGGAGAGGGGAACTAGGACTGGGAAGCCAACTAAATCCAATCAGACTCAGTTAAGGTCTTGGTTAATTTTCCAAAATTGCTTTTTCCTTACTTCATTTAAAAAATTCTTTGTTATAAGGGAAGACTTTCCTGGATGGAGAAGAGATAAGATGGGAAGTGTGAATGATATAAATAGCAAACAGATGTCAATACAAATTAGTTTAAAGGTCATCAGAAAAGTCAATACAAATTTGTTTAAAGATCATCAGAAAAGTTGAACTCTGTGTAATGGAAAAACCAATGAAAAATCCTGGAGAAGAGAGAATGAAACATACCTCCTCCTCCCATACAGCAAAGGGAAGGAGAAGTATTAGAATTGTATGTTTTCAGACAAACTTTCTGCATCAAATTTTTTGCCTCATTGTTTTTCTATATCACAAGACAGGATTTGAGCAAGTGGGTCTGGGAAATATCTGATATAAAGGAAAAAGACCACCCTATAAAATAAAATCAATAAAACCAATTTTTTTAAAAGAACATCTATTCCAACTCTCTCACTTTATAGATGAGGAAAATGAAGTCCAAAAAGGAAAAGTGATTCATCCACAGACTGTGTTAGTTAGTGGCACTGTCTTATTTCATTATTTGTTTCATATACTTATTGTGGGTCTCCTTCAATATTTCATCCATTCATTTATTCAGCAAATATTTGTGAAAAGCAAGGTGTCTTCCCAGGTAAATTTTAGTCTCCTTGAAAAAAATGAGCCATGTTTTAGAAATATCTCTAGACTCCCACAGCACATTTCTAGGTATACACTAAATATTAGTTAGCTTTATTTATTGACTTGAAATAGAAATGCTTTTTTTCCCTATGGAATTAGATAGGAAGTATCTAAGCAGTCTGTATAGAGTTTCTAAGGATGTCAAACTATAGAGATGTCTTTTTTTCCCCATATAGAACACGGCCCCTTTGTTGAGAATACTTGAATATAAAAGATATTATCGTCATCAATTTGCCTTTAGTCAGCAAAAAAGATATAAGACTCAGTAGTAAAGTGATGTTCCTATCCAGCTATTCAGATTGACCAACTTTTATAGGTTGAGACATATAGGATCCACTTTAAGGGATGCAAAATAAATGCTTTAATTAAGAATTAAAAAGAACAAAGTAAGGAGAAGCATTATGATCTACCTTCAATGGCCAGCAGCCAAGAGACCTTGGCTTTATTTCTGCCTCTTTTACTAATTTGCTGGGTGACCTTGGAAAATCATCTTGTTTCTCTGGCCCTCTCTTTTTATCCTTTGATAGAATATACATAGTAATACTGCAAATACCTAGGGAACTGCCTATTTCTTATGAGCTTACTTTGGGGATTTGAGGGAGATGGGAAGGAGAACTTGCTATAGTTGAATTGTCAGAGAATTCAGACAAAATGAACCTTCCTTCAGAATTTTCCCTAACACACACAAAACATACACAAACACACACACACACATAGGCAGATTCTGAGAAAATTTCTGGATGCCTAGGTTGGAGGGCTGTAGCACAGAGTTTGCTAGTTTTTCTACAGACCTATAATTTAAACGTATAGTCATTGCTGATTCTGGGCTTTCTATATGGTATAGTCTGAGGACTCTTATCAGAAAGTCTATCATTTAGTTTTAGACTAAGCTTTGCCTTCTTCTCAGATCTTTTAACAAATAGGACTCAGTGCATCAGACCACTTTCCTAGTGTTCCTAGTGTTGGAAATGACTAACCCCAGGTAGCAGGAGAGTAAAAATGGTTGGGAATGAGATGAAATTCAAAATGGGGAAAAGATTTGGAAAGAAAAGGAAGCAGCTACCCTTGGCTGTCAACCAAACTAGAAGTTAAAGCCTCAGAGGTCTTTTCTTTCATTTATATTCCCATCTCTCCACCCCTTTCCCACACCATCTTATTGTGTTCATCTCAAAGGGGGAGGGCCTTTCTATGTTGGCTTCTAAAATAGAAAGAGGAGATAGGAATGATTTTAATTACATCTCTCTTGGTTTTAAGATTTTCCTCCCTATTCATTCATTCAGTGAAAAAAAATTATTGAAGACCCACTATATGCAAAGCATTTGATTACTTGCTATAGAAAACTGGAAGATAAACCAGACCCCCCAAGGAGCTTAGATAAAGTGTGATTAGGGGCACACAAATATTAGAATCCTAGTTCTGGGATATTCCTCAGAATTCATCTAGCCCCTGTTTGAAGGTTCCAGGGTCAGAGAATATAGTACTTCCAAAGGATAATTTATTTTTTATATAGCATAGAACAATAGAAAGAATTTTTTATTTAAGTTAGGTAATCTATGTTTAAATGGTAGTTCGGCCACTTGAAAAAAAATCATTTAATCTCCCTGAGCCTCAATTCCTCAATCTTTTGAAATAGAAGAGTTGTTCTGTGGGATCTCTTCCTGGTCAACTAGGTGACACAATGGATAGAATGCCCAGACTGGAGTCAGGAATCTTATCTCATATACTTTATGGATGTGTGATTCTGGTCACATCACTTAACCCAATTTGCCTCGGTATCCTCATTTGAAAAATGAGCTGGAGAAGGAAATGGCAAACCCCAAGAAACTTGCCAAGAAAACCCCAAATGGAGTCATGAAGAGTCTCACAGAATTGAAACAACTGGGCAACAAAGATCTCTTCCAGTTCTAAATCTGTCATCCCTGTGATCACTATGAATATTAGAAAATTCTTTCTTATAGCAATCTGAAATCTCTTTCCCTGTAATTTACACCTATTGCTCCTAGTTCTGTTCTCTGTGGCCAAGAAGAATACATCTAATTAATCTCTTTTCTACCTGACAGTCCTTTAAATACTGGAAGACAAATAGCATGTCCCCAACCACCCACCCCCTTCCCCATTCTTCTCTTTTCCAGATTACATTCAAGTTCCTTCAACCAAATACTGTGTGGCATTGTCTATAGTCCCTTATTATTCAGAGACACTCTCCTCTGGATAAGTTATAGTTTGATAACATACTTCTTAAAATGTGGTGCCCAGATATGAACAGGCAGTTTTCAAACAAAAATACTTTAGTTATATATAAAATTATGTGAAATGCTTCAAATAATTTTTTATTAGAGAAATGCAAATTGAAACAAATATGAGGTACCACCTCACATCTATCAGATTGGCTAAATTTACTTAAAGGGAAAATAATCAATGTTGGAGAGATTGTGGGAAAATTAAGGCATTAATGTACCATTGGTGGAACTGTGAACTAAGTTAACCATTCTGGAGAGCATATGGAATATGGAAATCTGCCAAAAGAGCAATAAAACTGATCATACCTTTTGGTCAAGTAATACCAATACTAAGCCTATATTCAGAAGAAATCATAAAAAATAGGAAAAGTCCCACAAGTTCCAAAATATTTGTAGAGCACTTTATGTAGAAGCAAAGAAATGGAAATTGAGGGGATGCCCATCAATTGAGGAATGGTTGAACAAATTATGGTATATGAATATCATGGAATACTTTTGTTCTCTTAAGAAACCATGAATTGTCTAACTTTAGAGAAACACAGAGAGCATTACACAAATTGATGCTTAGCAAAGGGAGTAGAACCAAGAGAACACTGTATACATTAACAACATTGTAAATATCAACTATGATGGATATAACTCCTCTTAGAAGTTCAGAGGACTAATACAATCCTGGGAGACCTATTATGGACAATGCCATACACATACAGATCCAAAAAAAAAAATCAACCAAAAACCCATGGAATCTGAATGTTTACTTTTAAAAAATTCTCTTATGTTTTTCCTTCCTATCCATGGTTTTCTTTCTGTTCCTTTAGTCCTAATTCCTCATATACAAAATGATTAATATGTAAACATATTAAATACAAATATACATGTACAAATTTCATTACTGTTCACTACTGAGGGGTGGGGGATGGGGAGGGGGTGGAAGAAGTGTAACTTTTAATATACAAGTGGGTGAATGGTAAAATACTTTCATTGCATGCAATTGGATAAAATAAAATATCAATTGAAGCTTAAAAAAAAGAAAATGTGGTGCCCAGAATAAGATCCCTAACTAGAACAGGTTTGTGGTTTTAAAGTATAAATGCTGAGTTGAAAATAGATACCTTAGAGTGTGGTAGAGTCTGATTTTAAAAAGATTAAAGTTCAAGGAAGATAGCCAGGGTTGAGGGAATTCTTGATTTGATAAGAGACAAAAAAGGGAGAAGCATAAGACCATCATAACAGGTAAAATATTACACCTTTTTTTTTTGGTAACTAGATCAATCCTCTCATTATGGTATAATGAAAAAGGATGACCTAACTCAGATCTCCATTTCAGATACACCCCATCTGTTGAATATAGGCAAGTTAACTAACTTCTTTGAAATATAGTTTCCTATATAAAATGGAGATATGTATAATACCTACCTCTTAAGATTGTTGTGAAGTTCAAATAAAGTAATATTATGTCAATACTTTCTCTTGGCTCCTTTTTTCGGGTTTAGTAATTTATTTATACATTGAGACAGTAAGAAAAGGAATGAAATTCAAAATTACATTTCCTTAAAAATGAAGGGAGGAATATAGCAAAGACCCCCACAGTACCCATAATGAAATGACTACAGAGTCAGAAAACCCATTTCTAAAAAATATTGGTGTCATAAATTTTATTGCATTTGAATGAAGAAAGGCAAGAATTAGGAGTAAATTCACCTAGGTCCCTGGAAGGAGGATGTGAAGGAAAAAGAATAAATTCTTCTTAAGCCCTTTCCCCACTTCCCCTACCCATTTCTTCTTCCTGGCAAATAAAAGTGGGACCAAGGGAGTAGGGGGAGAGAATAATTGTAGGACCAAATCTTACTGGATTGAACAGTTCAGTTCTGCATGAACCTATAGCCTAGTTCCTCCATTAATCATGGTAGACACTGGAGAAACCTGGAAGAGAATGATTACTTCCACCCTAGACAAGGAGGTTCTATGTCCCTCTTCAACAGTCTTGATACCTCTCACACTGCAGTGTGGGTGAAGAGACAGCTATGGCTAGGGAATTTTTGGAGATGTTAGGGAGTGATAATGCTATTTGTTAATAGAAATATATGACAGTTTGCATGTGGATAGACATGACAAAATCAAGGTAAGGAAACAAGAGGGGGAAAAAAGAGGGGGTTTTGGTTTTGATCCCACCCCCCCAAAATGGATGACTAGATCTGCCCTAAATTGGATAATCTCCCACAGCAAAGCCCATGGACAAGAATAAAATTAAATTGAATTTAAAGAGTACTCCTTAAGCTCCTGGATCTTTTACTCTAATCTCTAGGACTGGTAACCTAAATACTTGACTAGAAGGTTGTGGTCACAGAAAAGTTCTTGTTATTACTTACATATGAAGAAACTGAGTAACTTGATAATGTAAGCCAACTAGACTGAATATAAAAACCAAAGGAGTGACTTGTGTGAGAATAAGACTAATTAAGATTTTAATCAAAAAACTGAACTGATTTTAGAACTAGACAAATGTTGATATCTTTAACATAGATTGTTGCCCTGGTAACCTGTTATAGAATGTATACTAACACATATTTTCTTTTGGTCAGACCTTATCTCTTTCATGACCGGAATGGGTCTTTTACCAGTTTTGTGCAGGCTTTGGGGACAGGGTAAAAGAAGAAAAAGAGATGCAGAACAGGGGTAGGAGGTAGGAGTGGTGGAAAGAAAGCTCCATCTTAAATACTGTGTGGTAGTAGTGAGAAAAGGAAAATGATGAGAAAGGTTTGACAGCAAGTAACACTGATTAAATGGAGAGCTAGTATTTCTAGAAAACGCTAAGGTCTGCAAAGTAGTGACCCTGATTCCCATTCAGTGTCACTCTTGGCTTCCTTCCATTATCCCATCAGTACAGCAGAGAAGAGAGTAATTCCTGCTGAGATTCTGCCACCCATGTTAACCATTAGTCACCTGGTTTCTGCTGAGAAGCGCAGCCATCAGCCTGAGGAACTTCTCCCCTGCTGTCACAGCTTTCACCAGTGGGGCACGACTTTTGTCTCAGCTGGGTTCCATTTGGCATGTCAGGAGGTCTCATTGACTTCATCTTCAGGGGAAAAGGCAGTGAGTTCACTGAGCAATTGGGCTAAGGACTAACTCAAACAGTAGTGGGGGGACAATAGGAAGTTCAATTCCCAAAACAATCCTGCTGAGGCAGAGTGGTAGGTGTCCTTGGAGCCAGGGAGGGACTCAGGGTTGTGGACCCTAGTTTCTCTGGTCAGAAGGTGGCTAGATTCTGGCTAATGTCAGAATAGCAAAGGCAACAGAATAACTGGCAGCTTTATAAATTACTTGCAGTAGTGTCAATGTCCATGGGGTCAACTGCAAATCTATAGGTGGGGTAAGGAGATAAGGACTTCTGGGCAAAGCTGAGGTCAGCCAAAGAGAAGTTTGCTAGAAACTCGACTCCACCTTTATTCCTCCCCTCTCCTCTCTGCCCCTACTTTTTCTGGTTGCTTCAACTCCAGGATGATCCCTGAGATTCAAAATAGGACTTTTGTCCAAGTCCTAATTGTTCTTTAAAGTACAACCCAAATACTGCCTGATGGAGTAAAGTCTTTCCTCACTACTCTCATTTATAATGATTCTCCTCCTTTCTAATTCTTTGTCCTTATTATTGTTATCATCACCCATTCTCCATCCTCCAACCATTCATCATCCATCCATACATTCATTCTATAATAGAAAGAGCTCTAAGTTCTAAAGTCAGGGGACCTAGATTCAGATTCTTACTATACTACTCACTTGCCTGTATAACCCTGGAAAATTACTTATCCCTTTTTGGGTTTCCATTTCCACATCCATAAAATGAAACCTTCAAGGTCCCTTCCAGCTGTGATGATATGAGATATCCAACAGGCATTTTAAAATATGAAATTGGACTTCCAGAGAGAGACTAGAGGTAGATAGAAAAATGAGGAAGCTGTTTGTAAAGGGTAGAAAATTCTACCCAAATGATGATATAATATATCCCAAATGTCAAAGAAGTCATTCATTGAGTGGAACAATGAATAAAGGTTCTAGGAACTCAGGAGAAAGAGTGGAAGAGACAAAAACTGAAAGAGACAAAGATTCAGAGACATAGACAAAAAAAAAACAGGGAGAGGAGAGAAAGAGAGAGAGAGAGAGACGGAGAGACAGAGAGAGAGAGAGAGAGAGACGGAGAGACAGAGAGACAGAGAGACAGAGATGAGAGAGACACAGACAGAGACAGAGACAGAGAGAGAGCTCACTGTAACCTGGAAGGGTCTAGGAAGGTTGTTTGGAAGTAGTGAGCTTTGAATTTAGCCATGAAAAATGAGCAGAATTTAGGCAAGCAGAAAGGAGTGGGTAAAATATTGTGGGGAAGATGAACAGGGCCAATTCAATAGATGAGAATAAGAATTAGATGTGCCAAGCAGACAAATATTTACACTAGACCATCAATAGGTAGGGAAAAAAGAGCAAAAGGTCATTTGGTGAATGTTTAGCCTGGGAATTTATACTCCATTAACTGAATTTAGTTACTTTTAACTGAATCCTCCTCAGTCTTGAAATTCCAACCCTCTTTATGAAGCCTTCTTGATCATCCTAGCCCATAGCAATATTGCTATTCCAACAGCAGGGTGTAGCATTCCTTTGGCCTTTACTACCAACGAAAATAACATGTGGTGATCTCTCCAACTATAGTGCAATGTAAAGTCTCCATTGGCAAGTCCTGTGTCTTATACCTACTCCTTGCACAACAATAAGATCTCAATATATTTTGTTGAAAGTGATGAAGATGACCATATTCAAGTACAGAACTGGTTACCTGGATAAGACTAAGTAAGCTGATTTGATATACTATTTGTTCCAGGTTCCTTCATTCCAGTCAATACTGAGTCTAGTTCATCTTCAGACTATTTTTTTCTTTCAATTTTCTGAGCCACCTTTTCAATTCTCTTGAACTCTGTGCTTTAGGAATAGTATCAAAAAATGTAGATGCTGTTTGATTGATGAAAGGTCAAATAAATTATGGCAAATGATTATAATTGAATATTACTGAAGTGTAGGAAATAATGAATATGTAGAATACAGAGAAGCTTAGGAGGATTTATCTGACTTGATCCAAAGTGAAATTAAGAATCAGGGAAACAATTGTATTGGAAGGAACAACAAAGCTGCAAACCAAATACTATATAATTATAATGATTAAACTTGGCCCCAAAATGGGGAGGAAAATATGTCTATCCTCTTCTCTGGAGAGGTGAGGGACTATGGATATAGAACATTATACACACTCACAGATTCAGTTTATATATTGTTTAATTTTGTTGATTCGCTTTCTCTACCCATTTCTGGGTTGTAAAATGAATGAGAGGGAGATATTTGAAAAGGAAAGTGATATAAAGATAAAAGATATCAGTACAAAATTTTAAAAGACAGCTTAATAAAAGAATTAGGGTCAGTCTAGTGAGAAAGAACCTCTGTGACCTGGAAAACAGTGACTTTCAAGTCCTGACTTTGAGTAGAAATGAAGGTACCTCTATCTTGTCATCAGTGAAGTAACTTGAGAAGAGGAGTTAGAGGAGGCAGAGAGATAATGTGGAACTTGAGGGAATCGGATTCCTAGTTGTAGTGTCCTAGGCAGAGAGAGCATAGGTAAGATACAAGATACCCTCCTTTCTTTTCTTCCTTCTGACACTTCAGCTGTGTTCTGAGCCTTTGACATCTATAAGTGCTTTTGTCTTTAGCGAATTGTTTTGTTCTTGATTGTGTGTACTCCAGGAGGGTGAACTTAGTGTTACAAGTACCATTATGACTTAGGTACTCAATGGTACAGTGACCACTGTACTAGGAGTTAAGAGATCCGAATCTGCTAAGCAACAATTGGGAAGGCAAGGATAAGTAAGAGTTTTCTTATACAAGATAAATATCTTTGTGTGGGTGGGGAAAGTAGCAAGTGTGGTTGCTAATCTAGGAAGTCCATGTGTACTTCTCCTACTTTGACATGGGAGGGACTACAGATATTTAGCATACCCAAAGAACAATAGAACATTTCTGGCTCTTTCTTCAAAACCAGCCCCATAGCTGCCGATATTAAAGGAAATGAGAGAGAGAGAGAGAGAGAGAGAGAGAGAGAGAGAGAGAGAGAGAGAGAGAGAGAGAGAGAGAAGGGGGAGGGGGAGGGGGAGAAAAAAAACAGAAAGTGAAGAGAAAATATATTGGACAATTTTCTCCTCTCTTGATTTTTCCCAAGTTCTCTTTTATTTATTTGACTGATCCTCCTCAATTTTCTTTGGTAAACCACTACTCATCATCTGCTTCATTATCATGGATGTTTTCCAAGATGAGATACTCTTAAATATACTTCTCTATTTCTTTATTCTCTCCCTTGGAGACCTCATCAGTTTCCCTGGGCTTAATTATCACCTCTCTGACTCTGATTTCCAACTTTTGATCTGCCCTGAATTCCAGCTGCTTCTAGTTGCTTCATGATGTCCAAAACAGACCTTATCTCCCCTCAAACTATTGTCTTCAAACTTTTCTGTTTCTTTAGAGGGTATGGCCATCCTCTCAGTTACCTAGGTGAATAATCTTGGATTATCCATGATATTTTCCTCTCTCCCAATCCCCATGATACTGCTAAATCTTGCTAGCTGTACACCTGCAGTATCTCTCTCACACATTCTCTTCTTTTCACTCCAAAGATCATGAGTTCATTTGAAGTACTCATAACTTCTCTCTTGAACTACTGTAAATAGACCTTCCTGCCTTCAGTCTCATCCTTCGCCAATCTCTGTTTTATATAGCTGCCAAAATAATCTTCCTGAGGCACAGGACTGAGCATATCATTCTCTTGATAAAAAAATCTTTATTAATTTCTCATTGCCTATAGTTTGCTCTATCTATATCCACAGAATAAATATAATAACCTTTAGATAATATGCATACATATATATCTACATACTGGATCATATCTATGTGGATCTTATCTATCTACCTATCTACCTACCCACCTACTTACTTATCTTTTTATTTATATGTATGTATGCATGTGTGTATTGTTACAATTAAACTAATATGTTAACAAGAGAGTTTGTGTTGAATAAAGACAATTGAAATTAAATTAACATATTGACTTCTACTTAATAAGGAACAAATGCAATTAGGTTAACACATGTGTGGGAGGAGAAACTAGACTCCCAAGTAGGGAACTGAAGCAAAGAGTAAGGCAGGATTAGACTCTAAGAATCCCATCAAGGGAGTGACCCTCAACTCAGGATGATGGCTTGAGAGAAGGTATCAAAAATTCCTTTAGATCAGGAGGAGTATCTCCTCCTGACTCAGGACTCTTGCGCCTTTAAGTTTTGCTAAAGACCTTCATAAAGTAGAAGAATCTTCCCCCTCCAGGATGCCAGTGCTATCTGGAAGATATTTGGGAAGACAAATAGGCAAAGCTTTTATTGCTTAAAATTCCACTATACATACACATTGCATAGACATGTACATGTATGGACTATTTAATCTACAGACTCTCTCTAGAGAGAGCCAGAAACAGAGTGAAAAAAGAGTGTGTTTGTTTGTGTGTGTGTGTGTGTGTGTGTGTGTGTGAGAGAGAGAGAGAGAGAGAGAGAGAGAGAGAAAGAGAGAGAGAGACACTCACAGATTGAGAGACAGAGAGCCACCTTTCTAGTCTTATTACCCATTGACCCCCTTCTTGTATTCTGGTCCACTCAAAGTAGACTATTTTTTTTTTTACAAGGCAAACGGGGTTAAGTGGCTTGCCCAAGGCCACACAGCTAGGTAATTGTTAAGTGTCTGAGACCGGATTTGAACTCAGGTACTCCTGACTCCAGGGCTGGTGCTTTATCTACTGTGCCACCTAGCTGCCCCCCCCTTTTTTTTTTTACTATTTCTTACATTTGTAGAAAAGCACAGCAAAAATATCCAGATATGAATAGAAAATTAAAGTATGAATGCCACCCACTAAGCAGATCTATGCAAGGAAAAGGAAATGGAATTATCTTGACTACTTTCTGCTGAGTTGAAATCAGAGACAATTTATTTTAGCTTGGTCTTCTATTGTGTATTATGAACATCTACTTGCACAGAAATATGACTTTTGTTGAAAAGGTGTTATGTTTTCTGATCATTATTACCTAATAATTGATTTTTATATTGTATATATTTTTCAATAAAAAGTTTCTTTAAAAAGAAATTTACCTGCTTGCCTAGCTACATTGATCAAATTATCCAAATAACTATTTTAAAAAAAATTATAAATCTGTCCTGTTTCCCAAAATGTACAAGAGGCAAATAGATGCGTGCATAATAAATCATATCCACTAACATTGCTTTTGAAAGCAAAAAGTTTCTTTTTGTTTGGTAAATATGTGAAATAGATATTAAAGTATTCATTTAATCTTTGTCAGCCTCTTAAAAAATTTATTTTTTGTTTTATCATTTACATAATGTATTATTAGAACACTTGTATATGTAGCTAAAGTAAAATATGTATCTAATACTTGTACAAATCTATAATTTTAATGTCTAAATAAATGTACATATATTTGTGTATGCTCAAATCACTGGCATAGTGAGCAGAATTCCAGCCTCAAAATCAAGAAAGTCTTGATTTCAGTTTTAACTTTTGACATTTATTAGTTATATGAACATTAAGTAGACTACCTTAGTTTCCTTATCTGGAAAATGTAGCTAATTATAGTGCTTCTATCACAGACTTGTGAGAGTCAAAGGAGGTATTAGCTATAGAGCACGTACAACTCTTTATTATACTGTCCAACCAGTTTTCTTATCTGTAAAATGGGCATGTTTACATTCTTGAATGCCTACTAAATGGAGTAAATGAGAAGCTCATGACGATGAGATTGCCACTTCCAAGAAAATGCCAAGCCAACATCATCAGTGCCTTTTGCTCCCACCATGACTAACACAGATGAAGTTAAAGAAAAATTTTATGATTTGGAGACTCTCATCATCAATGTACCAATGTACCCAAAAAGGTTAAGCTCATAATTCTGAGTGACTTTAATGCTAGAATAGGCTCAGATACCAGACTTGGCAGGGAGACCTTGGGAGGAATGGGGCTGGAAACAGCAACAACAATGGTCACCAACTACTGAAGACTTGAGCTTCTCATCATAAACCTTGTCTTCTGTTTACCTAAACTAAAATAAAACTTCCTGGATGCACTCTCCTAGCAAATGTTGGCATCTAATAAATAATGTTATTGTAAGGAGACAAGATGTGAGAGTGACAAAGACATTGTGTGATGCAGAGTGCTGCACTGGTCACAGACTCATCCTCTTTAAACTAAATATTAACATTCAACCAAAGTGGTGTCCTCAAGGCAAAATAAATACTAGAAGAATTAATGTCAAGAGATTAGATGTCTCTCTGAGTGGGATCTGTTTGTTGCTAACTTAGAGGGAAAACTGAGCCAACATACACAATTGGCAACAGTGGAACAGAAAAATAGTGGGCAGCTTTTAGAGATCTGATGTCCAGCACTGCATTGGCTCATCTGGGTCAGAATACTCACAAACATCAAAACTGGTTTGATGAAAATGATGGGGAAATACAAAAGCTGCTAAATGAAAAAATGAGAACTCCACAGGGTTTACCAGCAGGAAAATTTATCCATTTCTAAGAAGGCAGCATAAAATTCCATCAAAAGTAAAGTACAAACGAAGCTTAGAGAGATACAGGACTCTTGGCTCACTAAGAAGGCAGGTGAAATTCAATTTTATGCAGACAGTACAAACTAAAATGCTTTTACGATACTCTGAAAGCTACTTATGGGTCAAAGACCTATGGTACATCTCAGTTACTCAGTGCAGATGGATCCACATAATCCTAGAGAGATGGGTTGAACACTTCCATATTGTTTTTAACAGAGTATCACCAATCAATGCACAAGCCATTGACTGTTTACCTCAAGTTGAGGTCAATCAGTCCCTAGCTGAAGTTCAATTGAAGAAGTTTTTGAATGCCATTAAGCTCCTTTTAAGTGGCAAAGTACCTGGTGCTGATCCTGTTCCAGTTGAGATCTACAAAGTTGGGGGTCTATTGCTTATTCAAAAGCTGACTGAAATTTTCCGTTATATGACATGAAGAGGTTATTCCCCCAAGATTAAAGGGTGATTCCATTGTCCATCTCTATAAAAGTAAAAGTAAAAGGAATAAATTGTCCTGTGACAATGACAGGGGTATTTTTCTTTTAGTCATTACTGGTAAGATTCTTGCCAGAGTCCTTCTCAATAGTCTGATACTTCTCTTGGAAGATGCTCATCTTCCTGAGAGTCAGTGTGGGTTCAGAAAGGGTCAAGGAACAGTAGATATGGTATTTTCTGCCTGACAACTCCAAGAAAAATGCCAGGAACAGAAGTCTGTATACAACATCTGTAGACCTGACTGAAATCTTTGAAACTGTTAGTCATGAGGATTTATGGGAAATTATGTTAAAATTTGGCTGCTTGGAAAAGTTCAACAATATTGTATATCAGTTCCATGATGGTATGCATGCCTGGGTTCTAGATAGTGGATGATTCTCTTGAGATTTCCTGATCACCAATGGAGTAAAACAAGGCTGTGTCCTTGCTCCCATACTTTTTTAGCATTATGTTTTCATGCATGTGATCTAACACCTTCACTGAGGATGAACATGGCCTCAAGGTCAGCTATCACACTGAGGGCAAACTCTTCAACTTGAAAAGACTACAAGCCAAGACCAAAATGGAGGGAGTGTTGGTGCCTGATCTTCTGTTTGCAGATGATTGTGCATCAATGTAGCCTCTGAAGTTGAGATGCAACAAAGTATGGATTGATTCTCTGCTGCTTGTGCTAATTTTGGTCTAACAATTAACACCAAGAAAACACAGATGCTCCATCAGCCAGCACCACTTATCTGGAACTATCAGTTCTAGCAAATGAAGAAGTTTTGAGTACTGTGGACAAGTTCACTTACCTTGGTCATGTCCTTTGCAAGGAGGCACACATTATTAATGAGGTTGACACTCTCTTTGCCAGAGCTAGCTCAGTATTTCAGAGGCTCCAAAAGAAAATGTGAAAAGAAGAGGTATTAGATATTGACTACCAAACTGAAGCCTACAGAGCCGTTATTCTGATCCCATTGCTCTATGCCTATGAAACCTTGACAATCTACTATCGCCATGCCAGTGAACTGAATTGCTTCCATTTAAATTGTCCTAGGATGATTCTGAAGATCAGCTGGCAGGAGAAGATACCAGACTCTGAGGTCCTTTCTTGAGCTAAATAACCTAACATTCCAACTTTACTACAGAGAATGCAACTATGATTGACTGGACACGTTGTTAGAATGCTAGGTGTACACTTGCTAAAAGAATATTTTATGGAGAACTCACACAGACTAGTGCTCACAAGGGGGTCAGAAGAAGCAATACCAAGATACTCTAAAGGTCTCATTAAAGAACTTGACACTTGATTGTTCAGCATGGGAGACACTGGCACAGGATCACCCCCACATGGCATGCCCTCATCAGTGAGGGAGCTGCATTCTATAAGGAAGGTAGAATTGGAGCAGCTCAAAGGAAACATGACATTCGTAAGTTTAGAGGAGCCACTCCAGGTGTTCACATAGATTATTTTTTGCCCTACCTGTTGTAGAGTATTCTGAGCTCATATTGGTCTGATCAGCTACACACTGTAATTTGTCTCAAATGTAGTGATGTCATTTTGGTCTTCTTTGATAACAAAGGACAAGAATCAGAACCAAAATAGGAGTAATTATTCCCTGCCTCCAAGGATTGTTGTGAGGTGAAAATGAGATAATATTTGTAAAAAAAAAAAAGTGCTTTACAAGCCTCAAAGCTGTCTGATTGCTCTTTCCATTCTAACATGACCCTTCTTCCAGAGTCTACTTGCCTCCTGGCTAATGTGTTAGGATAAACTGATATTCTAGGAAGCCAGAGGAGGGGTGGGTCCAAGAAGACCTAGGAGCACTGGGAAATCCTTCTTTTGCCCTTAAAGCTTTAACTCTAACCCTCCCCCATTTGAAACCCTCTGTACTTCCCCAGTATTCAAAGTAACAAATTCTAATTCTCTATCTTTCTTTTCTTTTCTCATATATATTATATATATAGCCAAATTATTAATAATCAGTTCTGCCTTTTCATTTTTATTTTGTTTTCCCTATTTTTACTGTAGTATATTAATTGAAATTTTTACCTTTTGTCAATGGTTTATGAAGCCTGATTCCATTGACTCTGGTGGAAGTGAAAGACCCTAAAACAAAAGTCTGGTCAATTCATCATTGTTATGGCATTGCTTATATTGTGTTTGTGTGTGTGTGTGTGTGTGTGTGTGTGTGTGTGTGTGTGTGTGTGTAGGTGTGTAGGTGTGTAGGTTTGTGTAGGGGAAGAGTGGTTTTGCTTTGTATTTTTTTCATCTCTATTTAGCACAAAGAAAGGTAAACAGTGGGGACGCATGCTTTAAGAAAGCAAGACCCCGAACTGGAAAAGGACCAACCAGTTTAACATTCACCCTGGGGTTCTGGTCATCTTTTGTTCAAATTCTAGTTGACAACATCTTCAGGGTTTTGAGGGTATGGCAGTCATGGTATAAGGGAATTGAGATTTGAATATAAGTCCCTATTTATCCATTTATTATTTTTTTTAGGTTTTTTTTTTGCAAGGCAAATGGGGTTAAGTGGCTTGCCCAAGGCCACACAGCTAGGTAATTATTAAGTGTCTGAGACTGGATTTGAACCCAGGTACTCCTGACTCCAGGGCCAGTGCTTTATCCACTGTACTACCTAGCTGCCCCCATTTATTATTTTTCTTAAATTTTATTTTTTTTAAGGCAATGGGGTTAAGTGACTTGCCTAAGGTCTCACAGCTAGGCAATTATTAAGTATCTGAAGTTGAATTTGAACTTAGGTTCTCCTGACTCCAGGGCCAGTGGCTGTATGCTTTTCACCACCTAGCTTCCCCCATTTATTATTTATGGAACCATGAACAACTTATTTCTCTGAGTCTTAATTTCTCCTTCTATAAGATATTTTGCCTTTATGCTACACTTCAAGATCTACACTACAGATCTACATAAGCATATATTTATATATACATATATGACTGTCTATGTGTGTATGCGTGTGTATTGCTACAAAGATAATTAAATTAACATGTATTAACACCAGAGTTTGGCTTGAATAAAGACAATTGACATTAAAAAACACTACTTTCCAGAGTTTGCCTTAATAAGGAACAAATAGAACTAGGTTAACACATGGTGGGGGGGGGGGCATTAGAAACTAGACTCCCAAGTTGGAAACTGAAACAAAGAGTAAGGCAGGATTAGACTCTAAGAATCCCAACAAGGGAGTGACCCTCAATTCAGGATGTTGAACTAGAGAAGGTATCAAAAATTCCTTTAGATCAGGAGGAGTATCTCCTCCTGACTCAGGACTCTTGTGCCTTTAAGTTATGCTAAAGACCTTCATAAAGCAGAAGAATCTTCCCTCTCCAGGATGCTACTGCTATCTGGAAGATATTTGGGAAGACAGACAAACCTTTTGTTGCTTAAAGTTCCACTACATACATATACATACATATGTATGCATGTACCATATTTCTCCCATGTATACGATGCTCCCACATTTAAGTTGTACCCCAATTTTGGGGTCTGAAATTTGGAAAAAATGTATTACATAAAGTTATTGAACCAAGTATTATTCATAATGAAATTCAAGGACCTCCTGCTCATAGCTTTCAGGAATCTTTTGGACAAGTCTGGTGCATGGACACATGCTTACTCCATTCTGTTTCATGAACCTGAAGCACTGATTGTGTCTCCTCTGAAATCAGTAACTTTTTTTTTATCAGCAATTATTCCTTCCTGCTGAACCATCTTTATGGACACAGGAATTCCCACTTCAATCCATCTTTTCCCTCTCTTCATCAGGCCATTTGGCTGACTTGCCTCTCATAGCCTTCTTCTGCCAGTGCGTTTGCTTATAGGGTTTCTTCTTCCCATAGCCAGTCTCAGATTGTTTTCTCAGTTGGAGGATGATCAAACTGATGTTCAGCAGTACGATTTCCATTCACTTTTGAAAACTGGATCACTTTGAACTTGACTTCAGCATTGTATGAAAATCTTTTCTGAGCCATTTCTGGGCAGAATGTGGCAAAATGTAACTGTTATATATGGGTAAAAAATGTGAAACAATTAATGCAAAGACAACAAGCATGGAAAAAGTGTGGAAATACAAGTAAAAAAAATCCACAACCCCTGCATGAGACACTCCCAGTTTTTAGACCCTAAATTTTTTGAAGAAGTGTAAATCTTATACATGGGGAAATACAGTATTACTACATGCATATATACACACTCTCTCTCTAGAGGGACAGAGACAGACAGAGACAGAGCCAAAAAAAGTGAGATACACACACACACACACACACACACACACACACACACAGACTGAGAGACAGAGACCTACTTTTCCAGTCTTATATGCATTGACCCCCTTCCTTTATTCTGCTCTAGCCAAACTAGACTTTTTTCACTATTTCTTACATTTGTAGAAAAGCACAACAAAAATATCCAGACATAAATAGAAAATAAAATAATGCCACCCACTAAGCAGACTTATGCAAAAAAAGGGGAATGGAATTATCCTAAAAACTTTCTGCTTAATTGAAATCAGAGACAATTTATTTTAGCTTGGTTTACTATGTATATTATAAAAATAATAAACAGAAATGTGATTCCTGCTGAAAGGTGTTATGTTTTCTGATCATTATTACCTATTAATTGTTTTTTTGTGTTATATATTTTTCAATAAAATGTTTCTTTAAAAAAAATTTATGTACTTGCCTAACTACTTTAGTCAAATTACCCAATCTATCCTATTTCCTAAAATGTACAAGAGGGTATAGATGAATGTATCATAAATCATATCCAATAACATTGCTCTTGAAAGCAAAAAGGTTTCTTTTTTTGTTTGGTAATTATGTAAAATAGAAAATTTAAGTGTTCATTTAATTTTTGTCATTCTCTTAAAAATTTTTTGTGGTGTTTTATAACTTACCAAACTAGAACACTAACATATGTAGTTAAAGTAAAATATATCTAATACTTGTATAACTATATCTATATATCTAATGTCTAAATAAATATACATATGCTTGTGTATGCTCAAATCACTTGCTTAGTGAACAGAATGTCACAACCTCAAAGTCAAGAAAGTCTTGATTTCAGTTTTAACCTTTGACATTTATTAGCTGTATGAACATTAAGTAGACTACCTCAGTTTCCTTATCTGGAAAATGTAGTTAATCATAGTGCTTCTCTCACAGGCTTGTGAGAATCAAATGAGATGTTTGTTATATATCACATATAGCCCTTTATTATATTGTCCAACCAGTTTTCTTATCCATAAAATGGGAATCATTATTCCCTACATCCAAGGATACATAAATATATTCAGCCAAATTATTAATAATGAGTTCTGCCTTTTCACCTTTGTTTTTTTCCCCATTTGAAATGAATGTTCTTCTTACTGTGATAAATTGATTCCAATTCTTGCCTTTTGTGAAGGGTTATGAATTCTGATTCTATTGCCTATCATGAATTCCTCCCTTTCCCCAGCTGTTTTATAATCTAACAACTTATTCCTTTGCCTTTATGCTACACTTTAAAGTGTATAGTTATGTGTATGCATATAAACATGCATTTATATATACATAGGTGACTATCTATTTCTGTGTGTGTGTGTATTGTTACAAACAGAATCAAACTAACATGTGTTAATAGCAGGGTTTGACTTGAATAAAGATAATTTAAATTAATCTGTTAACTTCCAGAGTTTGTCTTAATAAGGAACAAATGGAATTAGGTTAACACATGTGTGGATGGGCGGTTAGAAACTTAAATTCTCAAGTAGGGAATTGAAACAAAGAGTAAGGCAGGAACAGACTTTGACAATCCCATCAAGGGAGTGGCCCTCAACTCAGGCTGTTGGGTTGAGAGAAGGTATCAAAGTTCTTTATATCAGGAGGAATAAGTATCCCCTCCTGACTCAGGACTCTTGTGCCTTTAAGTTATGCTAAAGACCTTCATAAAGCAGAAGAATCTTCCTCCTCCAGGATGCCACTGCTATCTGGAAGATATTTGGGAAGACGAACAGGCAAACCTTTTATTGCTTAAAGTTCTACTATGCACATACATATAAACAAATAAACACATACATAGACACTCTCTTTCTAGAGAGAGAGAGAGAGACAGAGAGAGTGGGAAAGAGTGAGTGTCAGAGACACACACACACATACACACACATATATGCACACACACACACACACACACACACACACACACACACACACACACACAGAGACTGAGAGACAGAGAGCCACCTTTCTAGTCTTATTACCCACCATTAACAACCCCTTCCTGC
Organism: Macrotis lagotis; assembly: GCF_037893015.1. Lineage (NCBI taxonomy): Eukaryota > Metazoa > Chordata > Mammalia > Peramelemorphia > Peramelidae > Macrotis > Macrotis lagotis. Next base: position 611,509,055 of record NC_133658.1, read on the forward strand.
ATTCTGGTCCAGTCAAACTAGACTGGTTTTTTCACTATTTCTTACATTTGTAGAAAATCACAACAAAAATATCCAGACATGAATAGAAAATTTAAGTATGAATGCCACCCATGAAGCATATCTATACAAGGAAAGGGAAATTGAATTATCTTGACTACTTTCTGCTGAGTTGAAATTAGAGACAATTTATTTTAGCTTGGTCTACTATTGTGTATTATGAACATCTACATGCACAGAAATATAACTTCTGTTGAAAAGGTATTATGTTTTCTGATCATTATTACCTATTAACTGATTTTTGTATTGATTTTTTTCAATAAAAGTCTTTTTAAAAAGAAATTTACCTGTTTGCCTAGTTACATTGATCAAATTACCCAGACAATTGTTTAAAAAATTATAAATCTGTCCTGTTTCCCAAAATGTACAAGAGGGAAATAGATGCATGCATAATAAATCATATCCAAAAACATTGCTCTTGAAAGCAAAAAGGTTTCTTTTTTTTGGTAAATATGTAAAATAGGAATTAAAGTGTTCATTTAGTCTTCATTATCCTCTTAAAAATTTTATTTTTTGTCTGTTTTATAATTTACATAATGCATTAGAACACTTAAATCTGTAGCTAAAGTAAAATATGTATCTAATACTTGGTATAAATATATCTATATATCTAATGTCTAAATAAATATAAATATGTTTGTGTATGTGCAAATCACTAGCATAGTGAGCAGAATGCCAGCCTCAAAGCCAAGAAGATCTTGATTTCAGTTTTAACCTTTGACATTTATTAGCTGTATGAACATAAAGTAGACTACTTCAGTTTCCTTATCTGGGAAATGTAGCTCATTATAATGCTTCTATCACAGACTTGTGAGAATCAAATGAGATATTTGCTATGTACCATGTACAGCCCTTTATTATACTGTCCAGCCAGTTTTCTTATCTATAAAATGGGAATAATTATTCCCTTCCTCCAAGGATTATTGTGAGGTTAAAATGAGAGAATATTTGTTTTTAAAAAAGTGCTTTACAAGTCTCAGAGCTGTCTGAATGTTCTTGGTTATTATTATTTTCCATTCTACCATGACACCTCTCCCAGAGCTCATTTGCCTCCTGTCTAACCTGTTAGGATAATCTGATTCCAGGAAGTTGGGGGCGGGGTCGTCTAAGAGGATTTAGGAGCCCCGGGAAATCCTTCCTTTGTCCTAAGAGCTTTAGCTCTAGTCCTCCCCCTAAGAAACCCTCTATAGAAACCTTCTCCAATACCCAAAGTAACAAATTCTAATCTATCTTTATTTTCTACTGCTTCCCTTTTATATCTATCTGGGGCAGCCAGATAGTGCAGTGAATAGTGAGCACTGATCTTGGAATCAGGAGGGCAGGAGTTCAAATCCAGCTTTAGACATTTGATACTCACTAGCTATGTGACCTTGGACCCTAACTGCCTTGAATCCAGAGCCATCTCCAGTCATCCTGATTCATATCTGGCCACTGGATCTAGATGACTGTGGAGGAGAAAGAGAGGCTGGTGAATTAGCATAGCATCCCCTCACTCAAATCCACGCTTGTCATGGAAATCATCTCCCTGATGTCATGGTCCTCTTCATGAATGAAGGGCAAACATCATTATATATATCTTGTCAAATTATTAATAATCAGTTCTGACTTTTCATCTTTGTTTTGTCTTCCCTATTTTAAATGAATGCTCTTCTTACTGTAGTATATTGTTTCAAATTCTTGCCTTTTGTCAAGGGTTATGAAGCCTGATTCTCATGGCTCTCATAAATTCCTCCCTTTTCCCAACTATTCTATGATCAATCTACCCATTTCCTGAAATGATACAAATAGTCCCTTAATTAAAGGGACTATTAAACCAATCATGCAAAAAACAAAAAAAAAATTATGAAAAGTCAAATTGACTTTTTAAGACATTCAATATGGGGGAGAGATCTTGAGGCTCAAGACCCAAAGCCTGGTGAAAGTGCAAGATCCTAAGACAAAAGTCTGGTCAGCCCATCATAGATATGGCATTATTTGTGTGTGTGTATGTGTGTGTTTGTGTGTGTGTGTAGGGAAAGAGTGGCATTGCTTTGTATTTTTTTTCCTCTCTGTCTAGTACAAAGTAAGGTTAACAGTGGGGAGGCATACTTTTAGAAAATAAGACCCCGAACTGGAAAAGGACCAGATGCCAGTTTAACATTCACGCTGGGTTCTGGTCATGTTCTGTTCAAATTCTAGTTGACAACACCCTCAGGTTTTGAGGGTATGGCAGTCATGGTATAAGGGAATTGAGATTTGAGTGCAAGTCCCTATTTATCCATTTATTATTTATAGGACCATGAACAACTTATTCCTCTGACCCATTTCTCTTTCTATAAAATAGTTTGTCTTTATACTATACTTTAAGGTATACAGTTTTGTGCATACATACATATATATATATATATATATATATATATATATATACACACACACACACACATATATGGTTGTCTGTCTATCTAATCACATTTTATCCTTACAGCAATGCCATAATAGAGGTGTTACTGCTTATTACTCTTTACCTTCTTATTTATAGCTGAGGAAGTTGAGGCCAAGAGAGCTCAAGTGACTTGAGTGAAGTCATACAGTTTGTATCTGATACAAGATATGTGTAGAGTCCCAGTTCTGGACTCCCTTATCCTTTCTCCAGGTGAGCATTGGAGGGGTGGGAGACAAGGATTACAAAGGAGACAAATACTCCATCAAGATCTCCAAGTGCTCCATTTATTCATCAGAATAAAATGCTTAAATACTTTCCAGTCTCTAATTGACTCCCACTCCTGTGGTACTTAACAAAATAAGGTTCTGATGCTCAAAGGCACCAGGTGATGATAATTTACAGTATTCCCTTACACAATGGCTCCCAACAGATATGTACTCTGTTTTTTTCTAGAACCAAGTTCATTACTCTATTCACTACATTGTTTCATAAATTTGATAGAAATCTCTGTATATTCTTGAGCTTCTAGTGCATATGTTTCTTTTGCTGCTACCATCTTATGCCTAACCTGGAGTTGTACTTTCTTCTTGTCCCTTGGCTTAACCCAAAGAGAAAGGTTGAGTTTTCTTCTTTCCCCTGTCCCTTTGCCCCCCCCCCCCAAAAGAAGGTTTTATTAGGAACCAAGGGGGAAAGATTGGTAAAATAATACAAATTTACAGAGTTCAGATGCATGGAATTAAATATTGATGATTTTTAAAAATTTAAGTCACTGAAACTAACAAATTTCCATTCCTTTAATGACTTCTAATTTTTAGAAAGATTCTTCCTCAATCAAACCACAATCATTTTTAAAGTGCCTAATTTGCTAAGGGCAAAAGGGACTGTGTGAAAAAAAAAAGAGAAAGACAAAAGTGAAACAGTCCCTGTCCTCAAGGAGTTTCATTCTATCAGGGGAGACAATATATATTTCTGTACATATATTCTTTCTCATATTATTGCATAAAAATATGATTTAGAATTAGAAGTCCTGGATTTTAATTGAGCTCTTCTGTTGAATCCTTAAGTCATTTGATTCTTTGGATCTCATCAGTAAAATAAGTAGATGACCTCTGAAGTTTCTTTCACTTCTAAATCTATATTCTATTTATCTGTTTCCATATTGTAGCCCCTTCTCCCTCTTCCAGTAGAAAGTAGTATCCTTTAAGGCAGGCATTGTTTTCCCTTTGCTTTTATATCTTCAGTCCCTAGCAGTGTCTGCCATATCATAAACACCAAATAAATGGTGCTTTGGATTGGCTACCATTTGGTCTTGGCATATTGCCTCCAGAAAAAATTCTTCCCGATTTGTTCCTCTCAATCCACTCATTTGTTCCTCTCAATCATTTAAGGCTAATATCTTTGCTGTCCTTGTTTTTCTCAACCCCATCAATTTCCTCAATAATTATACCTACTGGTAGTCTACATCATCTTAATTCCTCTTAATGTTACTTACTTTCTTTTCCTCTGTTAGCTAACTCCATTTTTTTTTCTGAATGGATCTCATTTGTATATAGTGTCTGCATGTTTTCTCTCGTTAGACTGAGAGCAAGGACTATCTGTTGCCTTGCTTTGTATCCCATTGTTTAGCATAGTGTCTGAGACAAAGTAAATCCTTAATAAATATTTATATACTCTTTCTATCTTGACTGAATAATAGTTTATTACCCTAGTAAAGGAAATTTTAATAATTCAGGTTCATGCTATTTAGCATATGTGTTGTATAGCCACACATCCATAAGCAGTATTTATTTGTTTATTTGTTCTTTAACGAATTTATTTTTTTTTAAGTTAAGGCAATGGGATTAAATGACCCAAGGTCACACAGTTAGGCAGTTATTAAATGTCTGAGGTCAAATTTGAACTCAGGTCCTCCTGACCCCAGGGCCGGTGCTCTATCCATTGTGCCACCTAGCTGCCTCTGAATTAATTTTTATTGAGATTGTGAGGAGTTTCCTCTACCAAGACAGAGGAATATTTAGTCCCATCTTCCACCAAGCAAGGGAAGGGAAATTTTTTCACATGTGCCAATGGAGACAAGGGAAGGACCATTCCTCCTTCTTAATTCTTCCTATTCTCAACTTTTGATTCCTTCCCAAATTCACTCATGGCACTAATTGACTGAATATGGGATCATTCACTCACTATAAATATTAATTACATATTTATATAGCACTTTAAGGCTTATAATGCAATTTCTTCACAACATCCCAGTTAGGAAGAAATTATTCCCATTTTATGGATGAGGAGACTTGACTATAGTTACTGAGTCAGTAGAAGAGTAAGGATTAGCTCCCAGTACAAGTTTCCCATTGAAGTCCTCAATTAAAGTCTGTTGCTCTATGAACCCTGCTCCCTTCCATCAAACTTCATATTTGTTCATTTAAGATGATGTGCTGATATGTGGATGTTCTCTGGTGAGTGATTGTGAACCTTAGGAAGGTTCATGGGGCGGCTAGGTGGTACAGTGGTTAGAGCACCGGTCCTGGGGTCAGGAGTACCTGAGTTCAAATCTGTCCTCAGACACTTAATAATTACCTAGCTGTGTGGCCTTGGGCAAGCCACTTAACCCTATTTGTCTTGCAAAAAAACAACAACCCTTAAACAAAAAAGAAATGTTCATAAGTTTAGTTGTCCACTTTTATTCTTTATCTTCGAATCAGATTATAAATTCCATCTCTTATCTAAAATTTTGTTTCTCATCCAGTTTAGAGCTGTATATATACAGGAGAATGAATAAAAATAAATGAATCTTATAACAAGTAAGAACAGGAAAAAAGGCAATTTCATTGAGATTTCTGAAAAGAAGTAAATGATGCTTGAGGGAATATAGGCAGAGAAGAGAAAAACACTATAGTAAGAAGGCAGACTTGCCTCAGTGGTGGATTGAAAGAGAGGAAGGGTGATCAAAAGGGAAAGAGGACAAAGATAACTAATTTCAGATATTTTTCTGCAATATAGCAGAGCAACAGTGTATATATCTGGAACCCCAGTCAAAGTTTGGTAGACACTTTCCAAAGGGAGAGACAGAGTCAACAATGGTTATCTGGGTGTGCAAATAGCAGCAGGGCAGGGTAAGGAGGCATCCTATGGGGATGATGGATGTTGATCACACATGACCATAACACTGCCCTCAATACCGCCCCCCCTTTTCTCTCTCCTGAGTTCTGAATACTCTCAGAATAGTCATGTCCAAATTCCTGTGCCAAAAAGATACTCTTAGTTCTGAGGTTGAGTGTCCATTAGAATGCAAAGGAAGAAGCGACAGATTGAGTTTCATTTTGTAATAACAAGTGTATTATAATCCACCAAGTGTTCACCATGTACTCAGCAGAATGCAAGGCCCTTTGGAGAAGAGAGAAGTTCATGCTCTCAAAGAGATTAAACTGCAGTTAGAGATAGAGGATAAATACACATGAGGACAAATAAGGACTCACTCAGCATTAAATTAAATCTCATTTCATATATTCTTCTTTAATTATCACAAATTCCAAATTAATGAGATCTGAATTAATGCACATTAACTGTATTTTCATACTGTCATATATATATGTGTATATACATGTGTGTATCTTTGTGTCCTTAGTGCATATTAACTGTATTTTCATGCTATCATATGTATGTGTGTGTGTATGTGTTTGTCCTTAACTCCATCTCCTATAATGTCTGAAGCCCAGAAAACATTGTTCTTTGAGGTAAATCCTAGGTACTATATCTGGATTATTGAATGTTTCCATATTGATGTAAGAATTTGGATCACTGAAGAGCCTTCTGAGAACTTGAAAGTTTCAAAGGTATGGGAAATTTTTGGTAGAGACTAGAAGAAACAAACTGGAGGTGTGGTTCAAGTGGTGGGAATAAAGGCTTTTTACCACTGGACACACAAATTTAGAAATGACCCCCTTTAAACTAGGAAGGGATTGGATTACAATCCTCTCTGAGTCCTAAAAACTTGAGTGATTATGATTATATTGATTATATATGATTATATTATTTGATCATTTCCCCTTGTGATATATTTTTCTTTTTGTCTTAAAGACTTTGCTATTAGATATGTGGTAAAGACCTTGCCTATAATAAAATATAACTGAACTGTACCTATAATCTGCATAGTTATGATTACTCATAACATCTCATATTGAATCTGAGAAGGTGGGAGGTTCCAACAACAACAGCAGCAGGAACAAAAACAATGATAGCATTTATTTGGCATATACTATGTGTCAGTCACTATACTAAGCACTTTTGCAATTATCTCATTTGATACTCACAACAATCCTGGGACTCAAGTACTATTATTATTCTCATTTAAAAATGAGGAAATTGAGACAACAAAGTTTAGTTGATTTGCCCAGGACACATATCTATTAATTGTCTGAGGTCAAATTTGAACCCAGATCTTCCTGATTTCAGATCTGGTGATTTATTCACTCTGCAACCCACTTGCCCCCATGGAACACATGCTATTCATATTTTAAAATCTAAAGGCCTATAGTGAAAGAATTCACTTCATATAACTTCATTGTGCCAGGTTCTATACATATATAAAAATATTTAAAACAATCAGAAACATTTGTCACACCAAATAACTGTCTTATCTCTGCTTCTTGAGAGAAAGTTGGCTATTTGAAATGTCTTGCTTCTTGCCTGGAAAGTCAACATATAAAACATCTTTCAAAGCAGGAAAAGGAGAAAACTGCAAAGATGTGAGTCCAAACTTAAAGGATCCTATTCTTCTTCTTTTTCCTTTCTTTTCCTTTTCTTTGCATCAATCTCCAGAATGCACATTTGGGAATCAGAAAGCTTTCAGTCTGAGGGCCTGTATTGGTGGGAAATTCTCTATGGGTTGTTACTCTTGGGCCTCAATTATATCATTTGTAAGTTGGACTAGATGATTTCTACTATTTCTTTTATCTTTAAATTCTATGGTTTAACTCACTGAATCCAGTCCAAACTGGGAGACTGTCTCACCTCTTTGGAGAGAGAAGTAGACACTTAGCCCATTAGAAACAAGCTTTTCCCAGACTGGAGAGCTGAGTATGTGTTCACTTGTCTCACAGTCTTCAAAACATTTTTTAAAATAGCAAACTTTTAACCCTCAGCACTCATTCAGGTGAGGCTGGTGGAAGGTACAATGTATTATTTATACATTATTAATACAATAGCATTAATAATAAAGTAGAAACTTTTTCATCCCTCTCAAAACCCCAAAATATAAAAAGACAAAAAAGCCTTCAAAGACAATTGAAGAGAACTGGAGGTGAGACAAAGGGAGAGCAGAACAAATAAGACAGTCATAGGGAGAATCAAGGAGAATGATAAGGATCATTCAGTAGGGCACAGGATTGGGGGGTGATACAGTTACATCTTCTTCTTCCCTGTGACTGGTGGCTCGAGATTGGTATATCCCTTCATCCCTGATTCTATCCATTCTTTATCATTATCCCTCTCCCATGCTCAGTTTTAGAGTTAATGCCCCTTTTCAACAATCACAGGTATTTGCTCTCATAGCTTTTAATGCATTGAACCCACCTTCAGATTAGCATCATCAGAATCAGACTTTGTTGCTGCTAAGATTTGTTTCATCTTTTTCTTGCAAATCTATAATAGTCTTTTTCTGTGCCTTAGAGTATTAGAATCAGATTCTCTTTGCCTTCTAAGGTGACACATAGCTGATTCTTGGAAGTATGTTAATTAATGAGAGAGCACAGATATCTATCTCCAGCATTCTCATTATTAGGTAGCCAGTGGTGCAATGGATAGAGTGGTAGGCTGAAGACCTGAGTTCAAATTCAACCTCAGACTCTTATGTGAACCTCAAGACATTGAACCTCTGTTTGCCTCATTTTCCTCAGCTGTAAATTGGGGATAACAATGGCATCTACCTTCCAGGATTGTGAGGATCAAATGAGATAATGTTTGTATAGAGCTTAGCACAGTTTCTAAAACAAAGTAGGCACTTCATAAATGCCCTTTTCTTTCCTTATTTTACCTTTTAGGGACAATGACCTGTTTCTTCTGTTGTGTAATCCAAAGGAGGAATCACTAGGTGACAAGTTGTAGGCCAAGTAAAAGTAGCCAGATTCGGGGTGGAGATTGGATTGGGGGGTGGGGAGTTGGCTGGGGTTGGGGAGATTCTAAAGACAGCTGTTTTTTAAGGGAGGAAATCACAAAAGTCTGACTCAGGAGGGTAAGAAAAGGCATAAATTTTAATTCATAGGTTACTGCAAAAAGTTACAAGTTAATTCACAGGGTGCTCTAGCAAGGTATAGAAATTGAGTTTTTAAGATGATAGTAAAGTTTAGGCAAAGGAGAACTAGCTACAAACTGGACTAGTGAGAACATCAAAGACAATTAAAAAGGGGAAAGAGAAGGAGAAAGGAAATAGTAAGGAGACAGGTAGCTTGGCTGGAATCATATGGATCCATTAGAGGAGAGTGGACTGAACCTTTATAGGGAGCCTAGCTCACCTCTGGTGTAGATAGGACCTAAACAAAATATATTTTAATAGTATAATAATATTACATTTTGACTAATGAATAGTATAAAGTTGTGTTTTCTCACATACCTGGAAGAGGTAATATTGTAGATTAACCTTAAATTAAGGTTAAGAATGCATAACAACATCTTACCTGAAGGCATCAGCTTGACTGGGAGTTAGGGTCTTTGTTAACTCAAGGTAACCTTAAGGAATTTATGATGTATAACCAGGAGAACCTGGTGAGATTACATGGAGACACAAGTTTTGAAAGGACTACATGTCATACTATAATAAAGTCAATATAAAGAAACTTTAATAATTTCAAAAGATAAACTAATTTTTTTTAGGTTTTTGCAAGGCAAGTGGGGTTAAGTGGCTTGCCCAAGGCCACACAGCTAGGTAATTATTAATTGTCTGAGGCTGAATTTGAACTCAGGTACTCCTGACTCCAGGGCCAGTGCTCTATCTACTGCGCCAACTAGCCACCCCAAGATAAATTATTTTAACACTGTCTATTTGCCAGATACATTCCTTGCTTAGAGGGGTTTGCTTATAACAATACAGGAAAAAGGAAAGGATTATAACATTTGTCTTGATACAGAAAAAGAGGGAAAATTACAATATTTCCCTCTGCCCTAAATTCCCTTGCTTCAAAAGGAGAGTAGGACCCAGGTAGGCTAGTGGAAAATTTTTGAGGATAGGAGGTTTGTTCACCTTAACTTTAAACTGTATATTAGAGCTTTTTCTGCCTACATAAAAGCCTGGTGCTATCCCTATTCCTCTTGCTGTTGGGGGAAATCTGCTATTTTACATATGCTGGGAATGGAGTTATGAGAGGCAACATGAATGAAATAATTTTATCTTGTACATATTTGGATTTTAGGGTCTCTGGGAAGTGAATGCAAATTTATGCAAATGATATGCAAATGAGCTAGTCTTAGGCTAGAAGACAGCCAATGGGGACAGGGTGCTCCTCCTGCACTCCCCACCTCTTTTCTGCCCTGAGGTCTGTGAGGAATTTCCAAGGAGAAGCTCATGGATTTCCCAGTTGCTGTAGACTCTTCAGCAGGTCTTTCTTTGTCTGGCTGTAGAATGTAGGTAGGGAGTCAACAGCAGCAAAATTCAGTCTCTACTGTTTATCCTGTCCAGTTCTGCAAAATGGAAGGAATAAAAGAATAACTGGCTTCAGATCTGGAGAAACATAGTTTCATTGAAGGGAGAATGTAAACACTCACATGAGATGACCTTTAAGAGCAAGTATAGGCCATATGACAATTGGAAGATACATATATATCTAGGCAGCTATTTTTGTTTATATCTATATTGTTGATGCCTATAATATGATGGAGAGAATTGACTTTGAAGTCAGGAGGTTCTGGTTTCAAGTCCCAGTTCTACCATAGTAGCTGAAGGACTATGTTGGAGTCAGAAGAAATTGGCAAACAATACAAGTTAGGATTTGATTGTTTTGTTGGGTGTTTAGATTTAGGAACATGATGGAGAAAATATGTTATTCAATTAAGGCAAACTAAACTTAAAAGAGTATTATGCCAGCATGTTTTTTTTTGTGTTTTTTTTTGAAAGCTGGTTGTTAAAGGTTTATCCACACACTCCTGCATGTGATCCTAGGCAAGTCACTTAACCTCTAGGTGTTCACTGCAGCTCTCTAAGACTTCTTAGATATGGGGGAGGGATGTTTCTTTACCTTGAAATTCCCAAATAACACTGAAATTTGAGGTCCTATTCCCATCCCTTATATAAAAATGCAAATAATATTATATAGGACCTAGCACAGTGTATTGTCTTTTTTCTCTTTGTGTGTGTGTATATGCAGATGGATTTGGGGATTTGGACCTGTGATTTCAGGGGAACTCCTGGTGTAAGAACTCATGTAGATTGACAGTCCATTTGTAATGCAGAATCATAAAGAGTTGCTAGGGACATTAAGCTACTTACTTTGGTATTATAACCAGTTTGTATTAGAGGGAAGACTTTATTCTCTTATACTATATTGTTTCTTGAATTATACATAATTCCCTCCCCCCTATGCCTTGCTGTCTCTCAAATTCTAACAATAAACATTTTGAATCAATTGATAACAATTAGATAAATTCTTGTAAATGAATCTCATTCTAGATAGGTAAGTTTTCTGTGAAAGTGAAGGCCAACCATTTAAGTACATTTTTTGGGGGGAGGAAAGGGTCCACTTTAATTATGTTTAATGGAAATCTTTCTAAAAATTTCCACATTGACTTAAACAAAATATATTTTAATAATATAATAAGCAATAATAATAATAATAAACAACTTTTTTCACTAATTAAAGGTCACCATTATCAACATCAGTTTTCCATAATATAGTGAAATCTTCTGAGTTTACTCTGATATGTGAGCCTATTGACTTCTAATTATACTTAGTGGTCCCAGACTATTGCACTTTTTGAATTGGATATGCTTTGTTATTTTTTTCTGTCCTTCCCCATCCCTACTCCTGCCCCTCTGTCAAGGTTGTAAATTATCCTTTCTTGCTATTGTTAATAAATTTTTTCTCTACAGTCCTTCTCCTCCTTCTAAGTCATTGTATTCAATTTGTTGTGGGTTTGGAAAACAGATAATCTATCTTTCTAGAGCAGTGTGTGACCCCAGAAATCAATAGACTGTGAATGAGAACTCTTCTATGAGTAAGGCTAAAGAGCTTTGTAATGTCCATTTAAGAAATAGCATGACATCATGAAAAAAAGACTTAGAATTTGAGGTCAAAAGACTTGGATTCAAATGTTGCCCTTGTCCTTGCTGCAATCTTGCATAAGTCATTTGATTTCTTAGATGGTTATAATCACACTTCTACTATCTCCTCCATAAAGTTGTTTATACAGTGGTTGCAAAAAAGCATAAATTAAGTTGGTTGCTCAGATTAAAAAATATTATTTCCTAGCGAGATAAGAGTAGTGTGCTATTGATTATTAAGGAAGAGATTGTAAAGTTAGGAGAGATTTTATTTTTCAGGAGGTGATTTTTGGAGGCATTTTGAAGGAGGATATTACTATAGTTTGGTAAAGAAGATAGGAAATGCCTAGAGGTGCTAGAAAGATTCCTAAGAGATAAGAGAAGTTCACCGAAACAAGTAGGAAAAAGCCCAAAGCAATCTCCTCCAAACTGGGGTAAATAGCAGCTGTCCCCCCAGAGGACCTCAGAAAGAAGAGTCTCATGGCTCCCACCTTCTCTGGTTTAGATGTTTTCCAACAAGCTAGGATTATAAATGATTTTCCTTTGGGGATGTTATAGATGCTCTTTCTCCCTTCTCTCCTCCCAACCCTACCACTAAAAATCCCATGAAGTCTCTCTGCTTAGTATTTACTAGAGAATTTTATTGGAGCCAAAAGGAGAACAAGATGCCATCTCTTTGGGGACCAGAGACCCATCAAAAATTAAATAATAAAACTCAGGTGGAACAGGAATTCAAAAACCCTATGACATTGTTAGAAGAGGGAGGGGATCCCAAAAGAAGTAGGGTCTTAGGTGGGGAAAGCTAAGTCATATTTCACTTATTAGCAACCTTATTGAGAGCTTGAAATTGAGAGAGGGAGAGTTAAACTCACTTAGGCTGTGACTGGCTGGGCCAGAGTCCCATTACTATTAATGTGGTGGGAGGCTGCTGAAAAATTAACCATGGGCCTGCAGTAATGCATTTTAGAGTGGATAGAACTATCAGGTACACAAATAGCAAGCGGCAGGCCTGAAGAGACTGATGAGGGGGAAAGAGGGGGAGATGTTTATCTTTCAGAGAAAAAAAAAGAGAGAAAGACAAGATACAGGCAGAATACAAAACTGGCAGAGATACTGCCCTTTGTGCAGTGTCCCTAGAAGGAGGGGTGTGTGAGGGCTGGGCAGGGAGTCTGTAGACCCTAGGGAGATGCTGCAGTCTCTCAGGGCTTCCTAATTCAGACTCCTGACTTGGAAACTCACTCCCTCCAGGAAGCCCATCCTAACACTCTTGATTTGGTCCCTTCCATTATGGTGGTCTTTTACAATGCTAATAGATAGGAAAACTTTAAAGATGACACTTGAAGGGTCCTCCTGAAGGCAGAAGACTATTTTTGGCAAAGAATACTCATGAGCCAAGACCCCTCCCATTGTGGGAAAAGCTCTGGACTAGGAGACACAAGAAACATCATTTAATCTGACCAGTTTTGTTACAAACCATCTGGGTGACCCTTGGGGACAAAGTGACTTAACTTTTCTAGGTCTCTTTATCTTTCAGAAAAAACATTTATATTTGTGAAACTCGACCGATTTTGCCAAATATAGATGGTGACATCTGCCCTGAGATCTGAGGCTATAAAATATGAGTGATTTCTAACTGTTCTTATTTGTTTTTCAATCCTTCCAAAGCTGAAGTCCATACATTAAAAACTCTGTTAAAAAAAAGGTAGATTACTCTACTTAGGACCTAAGATAAGGCAAGCCATTGCTCTTTTCTGGCTCCTGATTTCCTCATCTGCAGTATAAGGGGTGAAATTTGATGACTTGCATTTTGTGAATTGTTGGGAAGTCCTCACAACCATCTTTCTTGCTCTTGGACTTTACTTCTTGGCCTCTGAAATCTTCTGTAATCTCCAGAGGGAGACCAGAACCACAAAACTGCAGGGACTTGATGGGGGATGGCAGCATTTATAAGAAACAGATTTTCTTTTTTTTTCCCCCCTCTTGTAATGGGAGTAAACAAATCTCACAGAATTCTGGTCTACCTTTGGGGGGCTCATGTAGGTTCTCAGTGTTGCAAGGATTGCTCTTTAAGGATGATTCAGCAATTCTTTGGTCCATTTGATAATGTCAGGAGGAGGAGGGAGATGCATCAAAAGACCATTGAGCCAGGAAAAGCTGCCCATTCAGTAGACTTTGAAGGAAGAGATAGGTTCTCTTCTTGTTCTCATCTTCCTTTCCCTCTATTTTGAATTTCCTATAAGTGTGGGGAAAGGAAAACTTAGTCCCAGTGGAACCTATGGTGGTAGGCATACACATTAGTACTATTAGATCATCCAAGGTCACAGGATCATGTTTTTAACCCAGGTATTTTGACTCCAGATTCAACACTGTTTCACAAAAGCACACATATTGATGGGTTAAGAAAGGAAATAAAGAAATAAAGCTCATTTCCCATAAAAATGACTAAATGCAAGAGCATTTTTAAACTAATAGTTGACCAATAAGCATGTGGGCTCTACCCTTGTACTATTAATACCTAACTAAGCTTAAGGACAGTTCAATTGTGATTCTAGAGAGGCAACCTGGTGTGTATTAAGAGATTATCATCTCCTGGGTCCTTCATTTGAAACTGGTTGGAGTTTCTACAATTGATTCTAGAGTAGAAGACCATGAAGGGATGATGGACCCAAGATGAACTAACTGCCTCTAACTGTCACTGGCTTGGGTTCCTTGTCCATTTGGGTTTCTTTCCTTGAGTACAATTGTGACCTTTATAGCTTTGGAGTTAACCTAGTGTATTAAAAAGTTGCAAGCTCCTAGTGAGAGTTTCTGCAACTTCTAGAGCATAAGACTGTGTTGAAGGAAGGGTGGATTCAAGCCTGGTCAGAAGGCATAGTCTTTGAGAGTTGTTTGGAATGTGAAGGTGAAATTCTTGCTCAATAGTCTGACTAAAGGTTTTGTGTTTTAATTGTTAATTATCCTTGGTCTCATGATGAAACATTACTACTTAGGGTACAGAGATTCAGGACACACACATGCACATACATGCATATACACAGGCACACACAATTCACAATGCATATAAAACATAATTTATCCACATACAAATACATTTATATGATATACACATGTATATATGGACATGTATATATGTGCATATGTATATTATATATTTGTGTATGCATGTGTATACTTGTATATGTGTTCCAATCAACCTCATGGTCAATGAAGAAATTTGTCTTGATTGCATAATTTTATTACAAGGATTTTTATCTTTTTTCTTTTACTGTGGTAGAACTGGAAGTAGAGAGAGAGAAGGTAGATTTTTGCTTATTAAAAAATTAAGGGGGCGGCTAGGTGGTGCAGTGGATAGAGCACCAGCCTTGGAGTCAGAAGTACCTGGATTCAAATCTGGTCTCAGACACTTAATAATTACCTAGTTGTGTGGCCTTGGGCAAGCCACTTAACCCCATTGCCTTGCAAAATCTAAAAAAAAAAAAAATTAAATTACGTTTTTAGAAAGTATCAATTTCATGAATAAAAGTAGTTGTAGATTACTATATTATGTTGTATCAGTCAGTATTTTCTTATGTGGCTCTTGTTTTTAAAGTATTCCTTTATATGGTGGAAATAAATAGCTATCCTATAACACTGATCATTGAGTACTTTTCTATTCCCTTTTGGGGAAACTTTAGACTTTAGCCAAATTTAAGCTTTAAATGTTTTGAACTGGGAAGAAGACACAAAGAGCCAAAGACAGTGAGAAAGAACCTGACCCCAGTCTGTCCTGTATCCCTTAAGACTGAACCACGTATAGGTTCAGATCCAGGGACCTATTTAGTGGGAGAGGATAAATGTCTCAGTTCTATTCTATTATAATTTTTTTAAGATGGTATATTGGGGAAGGAATGTGGAACAAAAATGGAGGAATTGGAGGGATCTTATAAAATAAAGGAGTCAGAAGAAGCAAAAGATAGGAGAGTTTCTACATTACTGAAGAAAACTTTCACTTCATGCTCTAGGAAATTTTTTAAGCTGATAATCAGTGAAGATGTGATCTGCAGGGAAGGAAAGATGACATGCAGAATTATTCATCTCTTGTTGCTAATTGTTTTTTCTTATACCTTTGGGAATAAGAACAATTAGAATGAAAAGAAAGGAAGGAACTTTCTCTCTCTCTCTCTCTCTCTCTCTCTCTCTCTCTCTGTCTCTGACACATCTACATACACATATTATCTACATATACAGTGATAACATGTAAAGAAAAGTCATTGTACCCTCCCAAGTATGGGTGTGCTTTAAAATAATATTACCCTATACCAAGTTATACTCATTGCAGTGACTGAGGTTTTGTCATATTTAAAGCAGGGAAGGACATTAGAGATCATCCATTTATTACATTTTTTTTTAGATCATCCAAGGATCAGGTTTTTAACCCAGGTCTCTTGACTCCAGATTCAACACTGTTTCACAAAAGCATACATATTGATGGGTTGAAAAAGGAAATAAATAAAGCCCATTTCCCATAAAAATGACTAAATGCAAGAGCATTTTTAAACTGATAGTTGACCAATAAGTATGTGGGATGTGCCCTTGTACTATTAATACCTAACTAAGCTTAAGGACAGTTCAATTGTGATTCTAGAGAGGCAACCTGATGTGTGTTAAGAGATTACCATCTCCTGGGTCCCTCATTTGAAATTGGTTGGAGTTTCTACAATTGATTCTAGAGTAGAAGACCATGAAGGGATGATGGACCCAAGATAAACTAACTGCCTCTAACTGTCACATACATACTCTGTGTCTTGTTCAAATATGGCTCACTGACCATACTATTGTGAAACCTGTCTAGAAGAAGTACATTTCTACAGGTAAATGAGGTTTTCCTTTTCTTTTCTTTTCTAACGTAACAGGATGTGTGACTTTATGAAACAGTGTTGAATCTGGAGTCAGAGGACTTGGGTTTAAATCCTGATTTTGTGGACTTGAGTGATCTATAAAATGTAGTGGATGATCTCTGAGGTCCCTCCCAACTTTAAAATTAGGATTCTATTTCATGTGTTTGTGAAGATGTTGGTGGCAAGCAATTAACTATATTATTTCTTAAGTCCCCATGGTGCTATTCTCAGTGCTGTAGGTAAATGAAGTAATAGACAAGACCTGTGCCTCCAAAGGGTTCTCCATCAAAAAAATGAAAATATGTTAAAATGGAGCAATTAAAGAAAAATAAAAGAAAAAATATTATCAATTTTTAAAAATTTCTTATAAACCTAGGTATAGAGAATAGCAATTTAGCTTCAAGAGAAAGATACCTAATTTTGTTTTTCACCCTCTAATCTTTCTAAGCAAAGTTCCAGCATAATCTACATAGCACTAATGTTAGATAACATGTTAGGAGTTGAAAATAATTTATTCATATTAATCCAAATACCAGACAGATCTGAGTAAATATTTCTATAGTTTCTACTTAAGGTACTCTAGTCATGCTGACTAGGTATGGCTGTTGGTCTGACTCGGAAGTTCTAAAATAGTCCCAAAGTTATGGGCTAGATCACCAAAGACCAATAGCACTATCCTATGGAGATTAGGTCAATTCATAACTCCTATTTAGTGGAGAATCAATGGATGGTGGGAGGACCTTAGAGGAGAACCAGCAAATGTTAGGGCTAGGTTCAGTAGAAAGCCGACAGATATTGGTGTTGTGAATAAAATTTTGAAAGACTTTGTCTCTCAGAATTTTATTCCCAACAGTAGCAAAGCAGAGAAAGAAATTTAATAGATGACGTCAGTGGATCTGCAAGGAAGCAACAAAAAAGAAGTTTTGGAGATAGAAATATATTCCTCTGGGACTTTGCCCAACTAATATAAATTATTTAGTCTATCTATGGTTCCTCTTCCAAAGCTGTTTGCCCTTCCATAGATAGTACAGAAATCTATGGGAGATGATGCCCCTGTGTACATGGAGGAAGATTTTCCTTATTGTTTACTTTGATATTCTGTTTAATTAAATGTTTTTCTTTGAGTTAATATTTCTTTGTTTAAGTGTGATAAAAGAGCATCATTAGAAAGGGGACCATGATCTGCGGTTTTGAATAAATGATGATTCAAGTATGCCTAGCACATGAACGTAACCTTCAAGATTTCATATTTGAGAGGGACTAGACTACTTATGCTTACTCTAAAATCAAAATATTAGAACTAGAAGGGACTTTAGAAATAATCTAGTTCAAGCTATGCATTTCAAGATGATAAAACAGAAGCCTAGAAAGGGGAGGCAACTTGCTTTAAGTCACAAAGAATTAGAGGCAGAGCTGGTATAATACCTAAATGTAGTATAGACTATGTGCTTTAGGATGGAAAAAACTATGTGAATTAAATTATTTAATGGAAATTTTCATGGTATGCATAGGCAAAGAGGTTGAATGAATGGACTTACTCCATTGCACTGTACACTTGTCAGTTTGCTACTTTTCTGGGCCATCATGGAGAAAACAGTTGATGAAATAGAAATTATGAGGATTGGATCTGAGTATGAGGCAGGATTGGAAGGAGAAGATCAATGTATAGTAAACATTTGTGTTATGACCAGTGTGGAAACTCCTTCCTTGAATAAAGATCACAATCAGACTGTAATTTGTAGAGATTTATATATGGGGCTCAGAGAGGTTTTGACTTACCCATGTTCATACAACTAGTATAAAGAAGGATTTGAACTTGAGAATTCTGGACTGTCTCTATAGAAGAGATGAAAACTCAGCAGAGCTTGACAAACTTCCTAGATCTGGAGTGAAAAGATTTTCAAGAACTCATAGAAATGAGATATTGTATATCATGTTCTCACATTCTCCTGGGGAAACCGTTCAAGTAGTAATAGCTCAAGAATGAAACTCAACATTCAAGCAGAAGCTCTTTCAATAAGATGGAAAAGGAAAAGCTGATTAAGGTGTGGTTTTAAATCAGGCACCTTAGATTTTTCTAAGTCACTTGTACAATCAGTCAACAAGTATTAAATGAAAGCTTATTATGAGACAGATACTGTTCTAGGAATACAAAGTCATGAGGGGAATAAGGGTAGGCAAGTGGCTTAGATTTTGTTGCTTGGGAGAACAAACTGCCAAATAGGAAACAGAAAAAAAATTATTAGTTAATTTGATAGAAGTTCAGAAAAGAGATTTAGTTTCCTCTTGTTCAGGCTCTGGAAGATTTACATCATATAGGTTTTCAAGGATCCCCACACATGAACCACACACATACATATTTATACAATTTTGCTGAAAGGACAAATTGAAAGCAAGGTAGATTGAGATGAACATAAGTAATTTTAAATATTCAAAAATATGGGCAAAGCAAAAATGCAAGGGAATTGAAGTTTGAATGGACCCAAACCAAGAATATTTTGGGTGGATCCAGGACCTTGGGGAAATTCTTTGTCCTATCTCTGGTACTCTAAGGGAGTTACTGAGGCCAAGGTGATATTCTAGGCTCAAACATTTTCTCTAGTTATATTTAAACATCATAAAAATGAATAAGTTTTCCCAAACAATATAATAATTTCCCACAAATTTGAGATATAAGAAAACTACATGTGAAATCTAAGGAAGGAGATTGATAATTTAGAGGATGAATAGACTGGTAAATGACCTTGAGATCTTTTCATATGAAAACTGAAGTTTTTGGCCTCAATGGGATATGCTATTTGAAATGCTGTGTCTTAGAAGAATTAGACTTGTCTCATTTGACCCTAGTGAGTAGAACAAGCAACAAGCTGCAGTAAAGTTGGGGTAGGTAGGATCTAAGGAAAGACTTTCAATAATGATATTCTCCCAAAGTAGAATAGACTACCTTCCAAGAGAGTGTATTCCCTCTTATTAGGAATCTGGAGGGGAAGGCTTGCAGATCCTTTTCAATGTGTTCAAGAAGAGATTCTTGCTGTATACCTCAGATCTGATGTTCTTCCATTTCTGAGGTTGTGTTAAGGATCTTTCAGTCATAACTTTTCCTGTGTCTTTCCTTTGAGCATTTGGTCTGGGTCATGAAAATTTGCACAGATTAATTTGAATATAATTTTGAAATCAACTGGGAATAAGCCATCTGCTTGTCTTAGGAAATTTCTCTGAGCAGTTATAGTTTGCTAAGAGCAGGATGCTAACCCACCTGCATCTAGCAGATAAAACCTGGAATTTGTTAATAAAGAATTAAGCATCTCTTTTCACTTTCAATCCATCAAATAGCTCTCAATTTGATGTCTACTATGGATATGTGCCTCCATTTACACACAGAGAAGTGGTTGAGATGTTGTGTGTATAATAGGATCTTCAAAAATTTAATAATGATTGATATAGTACTCTAAAGTTTACAAAGCATTATGCATCCATTACTGCATTTAAACCTCATACCAACCCTGAAATGTAGATGATCCAGGTATTATCTTCCATATTTTACAGATGAAGAAATTCAGGTTCAGAGAAGGGTAGAGTTATTTGCCTGGGCAGCTAGGTGGTGCAGTGGATAAAATGCCAGACTTGGAGTCAGGAAGATTCATCTTCATGAGTTCAAATCCAACTTCAGATGCTTTCTAGCTATGTGACCTTGGCAATTCACTTATCCCTGTTTGCCTCAGTTTCCTCATCTGTAAAATGGACTGGAGAAGGAAATGGCAAGTCACTTCAGTATCTTTGCCAAGAAAACCCCAAATGGAGTGATAAAGAGTTGGACAGGACTGCATCCAGGGCCATCTTCAATCCTAATCCATATCAGGCAATGGACCCAGATGGCTCCAGAGGAGAAAGTGATGCTGTGACTTGGCCCAGTGCCCCACCCCCTTCTCTTAAATCCAGTGGCAACACATCCCTGATGTCATGGTCCTCTTTGAGAAAGAAGGCTAAGGAGCCATAATCAGAGGCTGAATTTGAACCCAGGCAGATAGGTGGGATAGTGGATAGAGCTTTTGGCCCAGATTCAGGAAGATCTGAATTTCAATCCAGTCTCAAATACTTCCTAACTGTGTGATCCTGGGACAAGGTATTTAACTTCTGTCTGCCTCAGTTTCCTCAGAAGTAAAATGGGAATCACCATAACACCTATGCAGGTTTGTTGAGAGGATCAAATAAGAGGAAAATTGAAAAGCAGTTTTTGTTATTCAGTCATGTTCTACTGTGATCATGGGGTTTTCTTGGCACAAATAGTGGAATGGCTCACTGTTTCTTTACAGATGAGGAACTGAGTCAAAAAGGAGTTAAATGACTTGCTCAGAATCACACAGTAAGTGTTTGAGATTGGATTTGAACTCAGAACTTCCTCTTTTCACTACACCACTTAGCTCCCCATAACGTGTTTTAGCATAGTGCAGAGCACATAATAGGCACTTTATAAATGTTTATTCCTCTTTTCTTCCCTTCCATGTCCCTCCTAATTTAGCTGATATAGCTCCAGGTTACTTCTCCATGGTGCCTTCCAACTATTATATTTCTGTCAGTTCTCCTTTGCCCTTGATATTCATGATCATGGCTACAAAGGTATTTTCTTTATTCTTGATTGGTCTTGAATAAACAGGTGGCTCAACATTCTTGTTCCAGACTTTTATTCCCAGCATCTTTTTGCCTCCTTTAGTGTGCTAATAGTTTGTAAATGAATATCTAAATATAATGGAAGAAGAGGACTCTTTAAAAAGACAAAGGAGTAGGTCAGAAAACTTCTGACTCTTCAGATTTCCTCCACAAAAAAAGATAGAACATCCATCCCTTCAGAGCAGCAAAAATAAACACAGAGTATAAAACAGTTGTCCTTCTAAGTCAATTTGAGAAGACTCCAGGAAAAACCCGACCTCCAGAAGTAGAGGTTTGGCTGAATCTCCCAACTCTGCCGAATCAATAAACAACCAGCCCTCGGAACAGTTGGGTGGAGAGGCAGTCTCAGTCATAGAAACTTTCATCTTGCAAACAGTGTAGGGGTCTGAAGACTGAGTAGAAGGCTGAAGGACCTTCTACTGTCAAGGGATACCAAGCACTGCTATGCTGACTGCAAGAAGAAAACTAGCACACACCTGGTGACTGCAGTCACAATAGATACCCTGCTGACTATGGGCACTTGCTGGAGAGCACAGTCACTGGTTTCAGATCCAAAGTAAAGAGGACAGCTGTAGTTTGTAATCACCTAAGGGACTGCACGGAGCAAGATCATTTGCAGGACAATGTGACTGGGGGGGGGGTTTAGCAGTGGTTTAGGATTGGAGAGCACCAAGGTTGGATCCCAGGTAGAACTCAGAAAATAATAGTTAAGAAGGAAAATAATAGTTAAGAGGTTTGGGACATTTTCCCCCCACAGCAGGACTATAACTAGATTATATTAATAGCAACTAAAAAAATAAAACAAAACAAAAATAAAAACAGGTAAGCAAAGGATAAAGAAACCAGTCATAGATAGTTACTGTGGGGATAGAAAAGATCTGGATTCTTTCAGAGGAAGATAATGGAACTAAAAAACCCCACTCTTCTTCTTTTCTTTCTTAGTCACTCCTTTTTCAACGAGAAACATGAAATGGTCCCAAGGACAAAAAGAATTCTTGGAAGAACTTAAAAAGGATTTAAAAATCCAAATAAAAATATTGAGGAAAAATTAGGAAAAAAGAGCACTCCAAGAAAATCAAGAAATTATGAAAAGAGAGTCAACCAATTTAAAATAATGAATTGAGAATAATTCCTTGAAAACTAGAATTGGGCATGGGGAAGCTAATGACATTCTAAGACAACTAGAAATATTCAAAAAAATCAGAAGAGTGAACAAATAGAAGAGAAAGTAAAACATTTCATCAGAAAAGAAACTGATATGTAGAACAGATCGAGGTAAAATAACATAAAAATAGCTGGGCTACCTGAAAAGTATGATTTTAAAAAAGAATATTGTAATATTGTATTACAAGAAATTATCAAGGAAAATTGCTCAACAGTTCTAGAACAAGAAGGCAAAGTAGAAATAGAAAAAAAATACACTGATCACCACCTGAAGCAGATCCTAATAGGAAAAACTATTATAGCCAAGTTTCAAAGCTCCAAGGTTAAGTAAAAAATATAGAAAACAAGAAATGAAAAAAATTTAAACATCATGTAATCAATGTAATATAAAATACCCAACCATATACCTGCCAAAACAGACATAGGAACTATATGAACATAAACATAAAATATTTTTTAATATAAATAGATTCAGAAGACTAAATATTTGATCTAAATAATTGAAATAATATTTATTGTTCATGGTAAAATCAATATATTTTAAATGACAATTTTATCAAACTAATCTATTCAATGTCATCCCAAATAAGTTACTAAAAATGATTTTACTGAGTTAGA
Organism: Macrotis lagotis; assembly: GCF_037893015.1. Classification (NCBI taxonomy): domain Eukaryota; kingdom Metazoa; phylum Chordata; class Mammalia; order Peramelemorphia; family Peramelidae; genus Macrotis; species Macrotis lagotis. The sequence goes on from NC_133658.1 coordinate 611,532,105, forward strand.
AACTATAATAAAGACTATTTGGAAGAATAAAAGTTTAGGAACTTCAGAGAAACCAAGGGAAAAAAGATGTAAAGGAAGTGGATTCAGTAATATCAGACCTTAAACTATAGCATAAGGTGAGAGATTGTTGAAGTATAAAAAGGATACTTTTGATTATTTAAATTTAAACTTTTCTTGCATAAACAAACCCTATGTAATAAAGAATAGGAGAAATGCATAGATAATCTTTCATGGATAATCTCTCAGATAGATGTAGTTGAGTTGGGATTTTGCTATAGTATAGGAAATGATAGTTTGGTTTATTTAGAAAAGCATGGAAAGATTTGAATTTATGAAAGAAAATTTTATTCACCTTTAGAGAAACAGATGATAGGAGGAAATAAACATAGAATGATCTTATGTATCTGAGTATGTATCTGAGTGTATATATGTTTATATAGATATCTATGCATTTGTATACACACACACATACACACACACATATATATGTGTATATATATATATATATATATATATATATATATATATATATATATATTCATTGTACTCTTCTTTAGTGTAGGGGGGAGGGAGAGCAAAAGTTAAGTAAAAAATGCACAGCAGAGAACAAAAGAAAACCAACAAGGAAGCAAGGAAAAGCTAGGTAGTTTTAAAAAAATATGTAATAGGTTTTCTTGAAATGGATATTGTTATGACCTGATGTGTTCATGGCGATGTTTTTTCCTTCTCTCATTTTTGTATTTAAGCTTAAAATTTTTAAAAATTTACAAAAAGAAGATAAATTTATTGGAAGGGTTTCTTCTTTTTAAGAATTACATTATATCCTTCAAGTGAGGAATCATTTTACATAAATAATTCCTCTCCGCCCCTATCCTGTTCCTCAATTTTACCATTGATCAAGGCCCTTTTTCTCTTGAGTTTATGTATCTGTAACTGTCAAATTTGGATGTTGGAGCAAATGACCTCTAAGGACTCTTCAAGCTTTAAAACTCATGATGCTAAAGGTATCAAGAGTCTTATGGAAATTCAAGAAGGGGAAAGATTAGTGGAGTTGTGGGAGATTGCCTATTTCATTGCTAGCCCTTGGCAAAGCTGTGAAGTTTGCCAAGTATATTTTCCAATGACTTCCACCTCCCAACTGACTTTTCCCCCCTCCTCCTTTCTCCCTCCTTTCAGCATCCCTCCATGCTCTTAGTCCCTTCTCTCTGGTCCTCAGCAGCCTGCTCAACTCAAGTGATTGCACAGTGGAGCAAAGTATTGGTGTGACTTAGTTAACTGTGTGTTATTGTCCACTTGAGCTTTTGTGTTTTTACTCTACACAGTACATATGACTTGATGTTACAAAATAAAAATCTTGGTGACACCAAGAAGAATTTTTGGTGCTCAAAAATATGCATTTATAGGTTACATTTAAAAATACAATTTCTTATGCACATTCTTGTGAGAGTTGTATCCTGAGTGGTTACAGATATTATCTACCCCTAGTCTATCTCTAAATTGGTTAATCTTTTAGGGACACCCAGCTATGTATGTATGTATATATATATATATATATATACATATATATATATATGTATATATATATGGATATGTGTGCATATATGCATTAATTCATATCTATTTATATGTTTATATACACATACATATCTATATAAAATTTCTCTTTTATTTTTTTAGACAATAGGGGTTAAGTGACTTGCCCAGGGTCACACAGGTAGTAAATATCTCTAATCACATTTGAGCTCAAGTTCTCTTGATTCCAAGACTGATGCTCTATCCACCATATACTCCAGATGTCCCAGGAATTTCTTTTTTTAGATTTTTCAAGGCAATGGGGTTAAGTGGCTTGCCCAAGGCCACACGGCTAGGTAGTTATTAAGGGTCTGAGGTCAGATTTGAACCGAGGTACTCCTGACTCCAAGGCCAGTGCTCTATCCACTGCGCCACCTAGCTGCCCCAGGAATTTATATTTTAAAAGAAAAATGAACAGAGAAGTTCACTTGACAGATAGGGGCAGGCATATGCTGAACCAAAAAGTTTTTGAGAGGCAATTGTTAAATTTTCCATGTGAGGATTTATAACTCAGAAATTGCAAATGCTACTAGCCTTAAGAAAGTCATGGAAAGATGCTAATAATATAGATTAAACTTAGACATATGTCATGTGTACAAATTTGAAATTTTTTTAGTTCATATTTCTAAGCATTCATCAGCATACTCCTGGGTGGGGAAGCTTTATTTGGCTAAGGGTAGGCTTTATTTGTGCAATCACTATATAGGTAAGTGCTTTCTACAGCTTCTCTTTATAAGATTTTCTGTTTGGTAGTCAGCTGCAAAGTTCTTTCCCTTTAGATAGAACTCATAAGATAGGATTTTGGGTCTTGTTCATAGTTCCCCACCCATATTATAATTTTTAATTTTTTTCCTCAAAAAATGCAAAACTTTTGAGCCACTCCTTTGCTAAAATTTTTTCCTTTCTGAAGCACTATTTATTAGGACAATCATTCATTCATTCATTCATTCCTTCCTTCACTGATTCATTCATTCCTTTATACTGTATATAACTGATGGCAAATAGTCAGTGAAAGGAAAAAAAAAACAGCATAATGGGTCCCTACCACTGCACCTTTAAATTTGCAGTGCTTAGTCCCAATAACAAATGACATATTGCTCACTGGGCAGGAAGCTTTTTGAATTAAGGAGATAGAAAATCAGAGTTGTCTTAAATGTCTATTTCCTAGGGGTCTTGTCATAGGCTCTTTGCCAAAATGCAAATCTCTATGTTCAAGAAAAGTCTTGGATGAGATCTCAGGAAATAGACATTTAGGTTACCCTAATTATTGTCACCACTATACTCCAAAACTTTGACTTCTGGTTGACTATTAAATAAAATGTAGCTTCTGATCCAGGTATCCAAGGTCCCACTATAACCTGGTTTCTTTCATTCTATTTTTTCTTAACTTTTCTGTCTCTCAGTCAATTGGGAATATTTCTCACAGAAAAAGGAAGGAATAGAGTGAGAACTAGACCAGTTAGTGGATAAAGCATTGGGCCTGGAGTCAGAAAGACCTGAGTTCAAATTTGCAAACTATGTGATCCTGAGCAAGTCATTTAACCCTGTTTGCCTCAGTTTCTTCATCTGTAAAATGAGTTGGAGAAGGAAATGGCAAACTACATCATTGTCTCTGTCAAGAAAAGTCCACATGGGGCATGAATCATTGGACATAACTGAACAACAAAAGGTAGGAAGTAGATATATCTCCATCCTCAATTTTCTCATGTTTTGCCTGGATTCCTTTGCACTTATCTTACTCTCCTTTTATCATGGTTTTATTTTGTTGCTGTGGCTATTGTATGTATCCATCTTTTTCCTGGTGAAAGAGATTAGTGAGTATAACTAAACTGAACTAATCAGCAAGATGGAACTTTTATTATAAATTATGCTTACTCTATACACCCTGGACAAGACAATTACAACAGGATGCTTTAGTTGTCCGTTTTATTCATGAAGGTAGCTCCCTTGTGTCCCCAAATTTCTATTATGCTTCTTATTTATAATATTGGAATTGGGGATGACACTCAACTCCACCCTGCATGGAGTTGATAAATTTAAACAATGTGACTATTCCATGGAGAATGGTATTATGTTTCTTCACATGATTGATATAACAAGTTACTGAATGCACTCCTGAGATATGCTATATAACGTTCATATTGCATAAAACTTAGTCTGCTGATCAACTATACCCAATGCTTTGTATTGTATGTGTTACAATGAACCGCATGATATAGTAACCTTATTGTGTTTTCTAATAGAGCATGCACAAGATAGTAATCTTTTGTAAATAGAGGAATAGTGGTTGGTTACCCATGTATCATGTGACTATTTTGTAGGGTGTCATGTATATTTTCTATGAAACTGAAATAGTATTTTTGCAGTATGATGGTAATGTTGATAATGATGATGATGGTGGTGCTGGTGCTGGTGATGATGATACAAATAATAACTCCCATTTATATAGTTAGAAAAAATTCTTTATATATTTGATCTTTATAGTCTTATGAGGTTTGCTTTTAGTCATTTTCAGTCTTATCTGATTCTTTGGTGACCATATTTAAGGTTTTCTTGACAAAGATACTGAAGTGGTTGCCATTTTCTTATCCAACTCATGTTACAGATAAGGAAACTGAGGTTAATAGGGTTAAGTGTCTTGCCCAGAGTCAAACAGTAAGTGTCTGATGCCACATTTGAACTCAGGTCTTCCTGACTCCAGGTCTGGTGCCTACTCACTGTGCTACCTAGCTGCCCATGGTATATTATTATCATCATTTTACCAATACAGAATCTGAGGAGAAGAGAAGAAGAACAATTTGTCCAGAGTCACATAACCAGTTAGGATCTAGGACAGAATTTGATTTCATGTTTTCTTGACTCCAGATCCCCTTCCTGCTGAATTGTGATGCTCTGCTTTGTTAGCTAACTAGCTTTGCATGCTAATTATGTATTGCCTGCAATTATCTTTCTTCATGTGACCAAATCAACTAATTGCTGCATGCAGTCCTGATCTGCCATCCTATCATCTATTTATTGCAAGAGACTAGTTTCGGCCAACTATAACCAAGGTCTTGTATGCTATTCTGCTATTCTGTTTTTTTATGTTTCATTTTTTCATGTTTGTATCTCCCAATACATAGCACAGTTTAAGATTAATAAATTTAATTAAAAATAAGTTGAAGCAATCTTTGTTACCTGCCTGCTTCCTGTTTATCTGCATTTAAAGTCCTTCTCAACTTGGCTCCAGCTTATCCTTGCAGGCTCCTTGCATATTGCTCTCTTATTTACACTCTATACTTCAGCAAAATTGGTCTCCTTGTTATCTGTTCATTACATTTCATCTTTGACCTCCATGCTAAATAGCTTGTCACTGATGGCCAGAGTGGTCTCCCTCTTCCCCTTCACTTTTTTGCAAGTGGTTTCCATCATGGCTCAGCTCACTGCCTTTTCCCTTTGTTTATTCTTCCCCTTCCCAACTATTATGTGTTTACTTTAAAAATATATTATATTAAGGTATCTAAATATACTCTTGAGGGTAAGGATTGTTTGGTTTTTGTCCTTGTTTCCTTGGTGCCCAGAGGAATGACTAGGATCTAGTGAGTACTTACTAAATGCTGATTGAATTGAATCAGCATCCTGATGTAGCTTGATAGGTCCAAGTTATTCTTTGGCCTGGCTGGTATCAGGCATAGAACCAGAAGCTAAAGGCTAGAAACAAACAGCCACACTAGGACCTCTCTTGGTGGGCTCTGGGTAGTACTCCCTTAGGTCCTCAGAGGCTGACTTCTTTCCAGTGAAGAAGGGCTACAAAGACAGATAGCAGCAGGAGGCTAGTTGATGCACAAAAGAAACTGAGATCCTGGAGAGGATCCATCATTTTATTTACCTGAGAATTTGGAACCAAGATCATCCTGATCAGTTTATGCAAATGCCTTCTAATCCTAAAGCAAGCTGTTGTGAATGAACTCCATGGGTCTCATCCCCATTTTATTTTTCCAACTATAACACACTAAACTTCAATGTTGGTTTTAAATGGCTCCCATGCTACATTGGGAGGTTGAAGTAGGGTGTCCAGACAGAGAAGATTTGGGGCTTTGGGCTTTTGGTTCTTCATTTGACTGTTTCTTGGAGTCTGGGAACTGACACTTTGGCATTCATATGTCTATCATTTTAAAGTTGACTGTGCCTTTATATAATGATGTAATTAATTAACACCCTTATTCATCTACAACTTTGACTGATACTGAGTGACTGAAATAGCATACTGAGTTTAGAAAAAAAGGAAGATAATAGTATAAAGTTAGAAATAAGAGGGATCATAGAGGCCATCAAGCAACCTTGTTGCTTTACAGAGGAGAAAACTGAGGCATAAAGAATTTATGTGGCTTGCCTAGGATCACACAGCTGACTCCAAGTCCATTTTCCTACCCACCATGCTGTCTACAAATCTTCCACATCTCAGTTTGTGGGTGGAGTCATTTGAGGGATAATTTGTGATTGACTCCTCCATGTAGATCCAAAACAATGGCAGGAGAGATAGAATGGTGCCTCCTGCCTCCTGCCTCCTGCCTCCTGCCTCCTGCCTCCTGCCTCCTGCCTCCTGCCTCCTGCCTCCTGCCTCCTAAAAGGATTCAGAAGACAGTACTTATAAATATTTTCATCATAATAATCTCCTGTTGGTTCAGAACCTAACATCTTCCTATTGTTTACTTCATCAAGCACAAATTCTTTGACTTCACATTCAAGGCTGTCCTTTGTTGACTTTCTAAAAAAATTTTTTTATTTGTTCCCTACGCAAGTCCTTTGCTTAAGTTTGTGTGTCTTCCTTACTTAATGAATTGAATTGAGTGGAACTTTCATATTCACTAAAATCAGATTTTGTAGAAACCCCAAGTAGGTTGCATTTTCTTGGTGTGTAGGAATGGAATAGAAAGAATAAAAGAGAGAGAAAGAATGACATCTACTTACCATTTTACAAGCTATTCAGCCTCTGATAGTCATCGTCAAGCAAGTGCCAGAAACAGTAGGGAAATACTTTGTTTGACAGGAAGAAAATACCTCAGACTATTTTTTGTCAATTAAAAAGAAATTGCTTATTCCTTTTTTTCAGAGCAATAGAAAGCTTTGGCACAGGAACCTGACATATATGTGCACATATAACACGCACATGTCTGTGCATGTATATATGCATCATATGTGTATTTATACACACATGCATATTATACACACATACTTTTTAATGTTTTTTTCCCCCTTCATGGGGCACCCAACTAACCAGAAGAAAAGTGGGAAACCTAGGAATCCTGTTGATCATGGGACCTAAAACAATGATGAATTCACCAAGTAAATTATAATGACAAATTCAACTCTAGAATTCTGAGTGACCTTGTGCAAATCACAGCTTTCCTGGGCCTCATCTTCCACATCCATAAAATGAGGATCTTGAACTGGCTGATATCTAGAGCCCTTCCCAACACTAAATTCTATAACAGAGCTTTTTACTTTAAGGTTGATAACTTTTCACCAAGTCATTTAACCTTTCAGTGGTTCAGCAGATAACACTTACATACTATAAAATGCAAAAAAAAAATAAGGTTCTGATCTATATTGAAAAGGGGAATTTGCTAATGGGAAGTTCCTTAAGTCAGTGAAATCATAGGTCTGGTCTCAATCCATCCCTCCATCTTTTTAGTTTAACTGACAGGATGTCTCTGACTAATGCTTCTTCTGTCAAAGGAATAATTAAACCTCTGCCCTAAAGCCATACCAGAGCCTACATAGTATTATGATTTGGGACACAGGAGAGCACTGTGACCAACTAACAATTGGGAGAACCCATTTTGAACAGTTCATTAATATTGGGATGGGGTTGGTATCCAAGGAATTATTTTTGTTGCTCTTTACCAGACATACTAAATTTTATCTTTAACCTTTGGAATTTTGTCCTCCTGGTTAATTTGCCCATCCTTGTCCCAGAGGATCCTACTCTCACCTTGGAGGGATAGTGACTCCTTCCCATCTAACTGTATAGTGAATTTGGAGTGGAAATCTAGGGGTTTCAGTCTTTCCTCTGCTTCTCACTCACCTTTGTGATTTTGGGCAAAATGGGTAAAAATGGAATAACATTTATTAACTTTTACTATGTACTAGTTGTTCTTGTTCAGTTCTGTCTGACTCTGTTACCCCCTGTGGGATTTTCTTAGCAAAGATACTAGAGTACTTTGCCATTTACTTCTCCAATTCATTTTATAGAGGAAGAAACTGAGACTAACTGGGTTAAGTGACTTACACAGCTAATAATGGTATAAAGTTAGATTTGAACTCAGGAAGATGAGGCTTCCTGACTCCAGACTTGGAACTCTAGCCACTGTGTCACCACCATGTGCTAAGGCATGGTGCTAAGCATTTCCAATTGGGACAATGCTTCTAAATGCCCCAGTGACTTTAGATAATGATGACTTCAAAGAGTGATGATAATAAATAATAACAAAAATAATGATAGCTGGCATTTATGAAGAACTTTAAGCTTTGTGAAGCACTTTACCTTTGTTATATAACTTGATTCTCAATATAATCTTGTGAAGTAGGGGCTATTATTAACCCCCCCCCCATTTTACAGATGAAAAAACTGAGACTCCAAGAGGTTATGTGACTTAACAAGACTAATGAATATCTAAGGCAAGCTTTGAGTTTAGGTCTTCTGGATTGCTAGATTTTAGTCATCTGCTCCAACACCCAAGTAGAGTTATGACTTGCTGGGGTTGCTTAGCTTGGTAGTGGCAGAGGTAAAACCAGAGGCTAAGGTTTGCTGAGTCTTGGGCTGAAGCCCACTAATCTCCTTCACCTATTTTGTTCAAGGCTTTACCCTAGTCCTTAAGAGTCACTTAAGAAGGGGTGGCTATGTGGTGCAGTGGACAGAGCATAGGCCTTGGGGTCAGGAGTACCTGAGTTCAAATCCAACCTCAGACACTTAATAATTACCTACCTGTGTGGCCTTGGGCAAGCCACTTAACCCCATTTTCCTTGAAAAAAAAACAAACCTAAAAAAAAGAGTCACTTAAGAGTGACCCACTGGTTTTTATTAAGAGACATTCAAATGGAAGGATGTTTGAGATTTGAAGAAATTTCCTCTAAAGGGAGTGGAAGCAAAGCAGTCAGTTTCCAAGTGGGGTGGGTGAGAAAAACCTCAAGGGAGAGGGAATTTAATTGAAAAAGGAGATTAAATCAAATGAGACTTGAATACCAAGGCTTGTCTGCATAAGAAAGAGGCAGGTCGGCTTTGACTGGGAGATGGGGAAAAGAGAAATGAGAAATCTGAAAATCAAAATGGTTTTTCTTCCCAGCCCAACCTGGGTTGCCTGGGCCATTAAGACCGAATATGTGGAGAGGGAAGATGAGAGACATCAAAGTTACCATGGTGAACACAAGTCTCCTGATGAATTTTTCCTATGGTTCATCTCCTCCCAGAATTTACCCTAAACTAAAAAGCAATACTAACAGGTATGGTCACATTATGCTTAAGCAGACTCAGTGTTTGCGTCCCTTGTGTGATTCAAGGAGTTTTAGAAAGGGCATCCCTTATCCTGAATATTTCCCCCACTTTCTGTTATGGTTCCTGAAATTCCTTTGGGTTCTGAGGGTGTTTCAAGTCTTTAAAAGCTGTAATTGAATTGAAAAGAAAATAAAACAAAAATCAAAAACCACTGGTGGGTTATACTTTTAGAACTTTAGAATAGCTCAGGTTTAGTTTCATTTACTAAGTGAGCACATACGGGAGAGTAGAAGAGAAGGGATGAGACTGAAAGCAGATGTGAGACAGTACCAAAGACCAATGTCACTGAAAACTTACCTTCATACATAGCATCCCATGTTCACCACCTAAAGCCCCTTTCTAGCCTCAGTCTAAGGAAATTTATATGCTATGAATATCTTTTTCTTTCCAAACATATGAGGAAAAAGCAATCTAGACCTACTGAATATTATCTCTTCTTTTCTTATTACTCCAATCTCTAATGATATCCCCAAATTGTGGGGTTCAGAGGAAAGATTGAGAGTTAGAGGACCTGGGTTCAAATCTCATTATGTGATTTAGGTCAGGTCATTTAATGTTTCTGGGCCTGCTTCCCTATTTGCAAAAGGGCCTTTCTAGTTCTAATCCTATGATTCTGAGTCTCTAATCCTGGAAGTTCAGCCCCCAGGCAGCTATTCCCCAAGATATTTGTAGTGAGGAGCGGACTGGAGAAAGGTGAAGGGTCATTTGAAAGAGAGCTCCTAATCTCATATTATTCCTATCTTTCTCAATGCATTGTTTCCCTTTAACTACTCAAAGTATCCCTTATTTATAGGTCTTGTTAAGGAGGGTGAGACATGAAATAACAGGGATCATTAAGTTCTTGAAGGGTTATTATACAGTGGTGATTATTCAATGATTCTTAAGTCTAAAAGGGATCCAACTAGGAGAAATACATTATAACCTAAAGCATGATGAATCTGGATTAGACAGAAAGTAATTCTTTATGGGGAAGTGGTGTCGGATGTTGGAAGAGACAAATATAAGTGGTTTGGGGACCTTTGTGGGGAGGAGGCATGATGGTAGTCTATCTCCAAAGGACCTTTCAAACCCTTTTAGCATTGTGAACTAGGAGCCTCTTTATAAAGAGTTTTTAATCTGGGGTCTCTGACCATGGATGTAATTGGTTTCCTTTGTAAAACTAATCTTAAGAACCCCTGCTCTATATCTTTGCTTCCAATCTGGGCCTGGAGAAAATTGTGCCACTGGCCCTTGACTCTGGTGGATAAAGGATCAGTCATTTGGAGCAGTCCTAAGCTAAAAACTCCTATCTTTCATTCTCACAAATTTGGCATATCCTTTTTATCACCAGTAGTATACTCAACATCTGGAGAACAGCTGCTCTTCTATTCCTTTCCCAAATCACTGATACCAAATTATTTACCTAGGGGTTGGATTCACAAAAGAAACTTTTGAGAGTGTAGATCAAGTGCTTTTTGGGTTAGTATTGGTTTAAACATTTAGTCTTTGAGCCAATAAAGTGATGAATTGGTGAAATACTTTCCCCCCTAGGTCTAGATTGCTACTGAGCCCTAGAAAGAAGAAAGGAAACAAGCATTTATTAATCACCTACTATTTGTCAGATAATATACTAAGTACTTAAAAAATATTATCTCATTTAATCCTCACAACAACTGTGGGAGGTAGGTGCTATTATTATTCCCATTTACCGTTGTTGTTGCTGTTGTTTGTCTTCTATCTCAAAGAATTCCAATGACATTACAAGGATGAAGTCTTGCCTTGTGTGTAAATTGATTTTAAGTGAGGTAGATTCTCAAAGTCATCAGCCTCATTCTCCTCTACAGAGTCATCTTATTATATTTATTTGCAATTGAGGAAACTGAAGAAGGCAAGGTTTAAGTTATTTGCCCAGGATCATACAGCTAGTATCTGAGACTGGATTGGAATTCCGGTCTAGGTCTCTATTTACCATGGTAAAGCATGGATGATGAGGATCTGTTTTCACAATAGTTAAACAATGGCTTCTTTTAAAGGAAGGGGAAATCCATGAAATTACCTCCTGGGAGCTCTTCCACCTCAAGGAGTTGGGTCCTAGAGAGAGAGCTAGAAGATGCCTCTCAGAAGTCATTTTACAGAACACTGTGAGAGATCACATAAGTCCTACATAAGTAGGAGAGTGGAGATTTGAATTCAGTACCTTTGACTCTGAACTCAACACTCTATGAACACACTTAGACTGTGATAAAGGCAGCCCTCACCCTCTCCCCATTTAAAGCACCAGGATGAAGTCATTTCCCCACAGAGCATGACTGTTCCCATTTGTTGAGAAGTGTGGAATAGCAGTGGATTTGGTCATTAAGCAAATGGAATAAATAAATAATTGGCAAATGGATTCCTGCTGGGAAGATGGGGAATTGTTCTGGGTGCCATTGTTGTTTGCTCCCTTTTTTCCTGAGTAATGGGTAAGGGCTGGGGGAAATGGAAAATGAGAGAGAGAGAGAGAAAAAGACAGACTGGCTGTGATGAAAAGCTCCTGTTGAAAAGAACCTGAAATTATTGTTGAATGTAAAAAAGGCTTTGTCTTTTGAACAGAAGAAAAAAAAATATAAGCTGAATAAATATTCACAGGGCCAGGGGAAAGGGAAAAGAATAAAGAACTGAAATTTGGAGTTGGATGAAGGGACTCCCCAAACCCGAAAGCTTATTATTAGCCTAAGGCAATTTTAATAGACTTTCAGGCAGGGCCTTAGACATGTCTAGGTCATCCTCAAACCCTGATTTTATAAGTAGGGGAAAATGAGACTCAGGGTTACTTACTACTTAATAAGTAGCAGGGTTGGAATTTGAACCCAGATTCCTTGATTCCAAAGTCCATTCCAGATCTAAGGCTTTTGCCACTAGAACATACTGCTTCTCATGGATAGTCCTTCCTCCTTACCCCCATCCCCATCCAATTAATGATAAAAGAGCAATATTTTTAGGTTTCTCTTGTTGTTGTTGTTTCAGTAGTGTAACCTTTGTGACCTCATCTAGGGTTTTCTTAGCAAAGAAACTGTAATGATTTTCCATTTTCTTCTCCAGTTCATTTTACAGATGATGAAACTGAGGCAAACAGGGTTGAGTCATTTGCTCAGGGTCACATAGCTAGTAAGTGTCTGAGGCTAGATTTGAACTCATCAAGATAAGTCTTCCTGATTTCAAGCCCAGGGTTCTATCCATTGTGCTACCTTACTGCCTGAATTTCTGTATTTCATTTCTAATTTTCAAGATTTCCTGTTTTGCCCATGCATGACTGCTAGATTCTTTTCTTTTCTTTTCTCTTCTCTTCTCTTCTCTTCTTTTCTTTTCTTTTCTTTTCTTTTCTTTTCTTTTCTTTTCTTTTCTTTTCTTTTCTTTTCTTTTCTTTTCTTTTCTTTTCTCTTTTCTTTTCTTTTGTTTTTTTAGGTTTTTGTAAGGCAAATGGGGTTAAGTGGCTTGCCCAAGGCCACACAGCTAAGTAATTATTAAATGTCTGAGACTGGATTTGAACCCAGGTACTCCTGACTCCAGGGCCGGTGCTTTATCCACTACACCACCTAGCCGCCCAAAATTTTGTGTCATTCCATTTTAAGGGATTATTGATTCTTGAAAATTTTTAAAAAATACTTTGCTTTAATTAGTCAGAATATACAATGTTTCCCCTCTCTACCCCCTAATCATAAGAAAAACAAAAATCATTATAAATAGGTATAGATAATTAAAGCAACTGTCCTCATTAGTTATGCCCCCCAATTTTGTCTCATTCTGAATTCTGAGTCCTTCACTTCACTGAGTCCAATCATTCTGATTGGTCATCACCCTGATAAGAATTCATCTTAGTAGCATTCATATTTATATACCCTGATTTAGTCATCCATTTTCCAGTTCTTGGATGTCCCTTCATATGCCTATTCTTTGCCACATCAAAAGGGACTATACATATTTTGTACATCTTTAGAGTTCTTTTTGCTTAGGACTAATCCTTTCTTTAATCTACCCTCCCTCTAATTCCCCTTCCCATTCCCTCCTGTTTCCCTCTTTGAGTGAAATTTATTTCTGTACTCTGCTTCTACTTCTCTCTTTGTGTGTGTTTGTGTATGTGTGTGTGTAAATCCTTTCTTTTGACTAGTTTAGATGACAGTGAAGTTCAAGTGTCATCTAGCCTTGTTTGTATAGATTTCTACTTTTGCAGTCTATTTATGTGATCTAATTTTCACTAAAATTCCTTTCCCTTTCCCTTTTCCTTAGTGTATTCCTTTGCCCTTCTCTTTCTGTTCTTAAGAACTTAAAACATAATAGGAGCACTCCCATGTCTTGTCTAATGGGACTCCCTCTGTGACCCCTAATGATGATCAGGTTCTTCAGAGACACATGTATCATCTCCCTATATTTGATTGTAAACAGTTTTTCCTTTGTTTAATTCTTTATCATTGTTCATTCAGATTCACCATGTTCTCTTTCTTTTGACTCCTTTTGCACTGATCTTTCTAGCAGAAATGACTGGAAGTTTTTAGTTCATTAAAGATCCATTTATGGGGCTGCTAGGTGGCGCAGTGGATAAAGCACCGGCCCTGGAGTCAGGAGTACCTGAGTTCAAATCTGACCTCAGATACTTAATAATTACCTAGCTGTGTGGCTTTGGGCAAGCCACTTAACATGATTTGCCTTGCAAAAACTAAAAAAAAAATCCATTTACCACTTTTTTTTCAGTTTTGCTAAGTAAGTTATTTTTGACTGTAATCCTATATTCTTTGCCTTCTAAAATATTGTATTCTAAAATTTCTACTTCTTATAGTGGTGACAGCTAATTCACAAGTGATCTTGTCTGTGGCTTTTCAGTGGCCGAATTCTTTTCTTTCTGACTGCTGCAACTTTTTTTCTTTGACCTAGAAACTTTGGATTTTGTCTATGATGTTCTTCCTGGAAGTTTTCAAGGCAGTGGGGGTTAGGTGACTTGACCAAGGTCACACAGTCAAGCAATTATTAAATGTCTGAGGCTGGGTTTGAACTCAAGTCCTGATTCCAGGGTCAGTGCTCTATCCACTGTGCCACCTAGCTACCCCTATGCTCCACCTAGCTGTCTCTATGGATTCTTTCTATTTCAACTTTGTCTTCTGATTCTAAGAGATCTAAACAATTTTCTTTATAGATTTCTTGAAATATGATGTCTAGGCTTGTTTTGTTTTTGTTGTTGTTGGTTTTAGTCTTGGAGTTCATATAGTCCAGTGATTCTTATATTTTTTTTTCATCAATCTGTTTTCAAGATCAATTTGTTTTTGCTGAGATACCTTAGATCTTTTTCCATTTTGTCTTTTGACTTTGTTTTACTATTTCTTATTGCATCACGGAGTCAATGGTTTCTATTTGGTCTTTTATTTTCAAGAATTTTATTGCTTGGGCAAAGTTTTGTACTTCTTGGGCTAAGCTATTAATTCCTTTTCTAATTATTTCTTCCAAAGTTCTCATTTCTTTTCCATTTCCTTCCTCAAGAATTCTCATTCCATTTATAAAGACATATTAAAACTCATAAAAGAATGCAAAACCAAAACTTTTTGCTTCATCTCTTCCAGGTATTGTAGTTGTTTGTAACCCAAATTATATGTTACTTTTAAAATAAAACTTATTTAGTACTTTATTTTTCTCAAGTTCCATATAAAACAATTTTTAATATTTGTTTTTCACTTTGAGTTCCAAATTCTTTCACTCCCCTCATCACCCCTATCCCCCTTCTACTGTTCAAGCTTTTTCTTGTCTGTTTTTTATGACATAATTTACTCCCATTCTACTTCTCTTTCCCTTTATTCCAGTGCCTTTCTTTCTCACTCCTTAATTTTATTTTTTAAAATATCATCCCTTCATATTCAACTCACATCTTTGCCCTCTATCTATATATGCTCCTTCTAACTTCCCTAATAATGAGAGTTCTTATGAGTTGCAAATATCATCTTTCCCTATCAGAAAGTAAACAGTTAACTTTATTAAGTCCCTTATGATTTCCCTTTCCTGTTTACTTTTATTTATTTATTCATTCATCCATCCATCCATTCATTCATTCATTCATTTAGATTTTTCAAGGCAATGGGGTTAAGTAGCTTGCCCAAGGCCACATGGCTAGGTACTTATTAAGTGCCTGAGGTTGGATTTGAACCCAGATACTCCTGACTCCAAGGCCAGTGCTCTATTCACTGCACCACCTAGCCGCCCCTACTTTTTATTTATCAAAGGCAATGGGATTAAGTGACTCACCCAAGGTCACACAGCTAGATAATTATTAAATGACTGAGGCTGGATTTGAACTCAGGTCCTCCTGACTCCAAGGTCAGTGCTCTATCCACTGTGCTCATCTAGCTGCCCCCCCTGTTTTCCTTTGTATGGTTCTCTTCAGTCAAATTTTCCATTCAATTTTGGTCTTTTCAATAAGAATTATTGAAAGTCCTCTATTTTATTGAATATTCATTTTCACCCTTGAAGGCTTATACTCAGTTCTGCTGGACAGGTGATTCTTGGCTGTAATCCTAGCTCCTCTACCCTCTAGAATATCAAACCCCTTTGATCCTTTAATGTAGAAGCTGCTAAATCTTGTTATCCTTCTGTGAATCTTCAATCCTTGAATTATTTCTCTCTGGCTACTTGCAATATTTTCTCCTTATCTGGGAGCTCAGGAATTTGGCTACAATATTCCCTTGAGTTTTCATTTTGGTACTTCTTTATTGTATTCTAAATTTGTGATATTCTAAGGTGATTGGTAGATTATTTTAATGAATGTTTTACCCTCTATTTCTATGATGGGATGTTTTCCTTGATGATTTCTTGAAAGATGGATAAGCTCTTCTTAAAGATTGGCTCTTTTTAAAATTATGGCTTTCACGTCATCTGATTATTCTTAAATTATCTCTCCTGGATTTATTTTTCCTATCAGTTGTTTTTTCCAATGATTCCAATGTTTCTAATGTTTCACATTATCTTTTATTTTTTCATTCTCTTGGTTTTGTTTTATTGTTTCATGATTTCTCATAAAGTCATTTACTTGCATTTGCTCAATTCTATTTTTATGAAATTATTTTCTTCAGTGGGCTCTTGTGCCTCCTTTTCCATTTGACCAATTCTACTTTTTAAAGATTTTTTTTTCCTTCAGTGAATTTTTGTGCCCCTTTTCTCAATTGACCAATTCTGTCAGTTTTACTGCTGGGCATGTGTGTGTCCTCATTGGTTTTTTGTACCTCTTTTACCATTTGGCCTAGTGTATTTTTCAAAGTGATATATTTATTTATTTATTTATTTTTTGCAAGGCAAATGGGGTTAAGTGGCTTGCCCAAGGCCACACAGCTAGGTAATTATTAAATGTCTGAGACTGGATTTGAACCCAGGTACTCCTGACTCCACGGCCGGTGCTTTATCCACTGCGCCACCTAGCCGCCCCTGAAAGTGATATTTTTTTCAGTATTTTTGTGTCTCTTTTACCAAGCTATTGATTTATTTTTCATGATTTTCTTGCATCACTTTCAATTATCTTCCTAAATTTTCCTTTACTTCTGTTACTTGATTCTCATAATCCTTTTTGAATTCTTCCTTGGCCTGAGACCAATTCAAGTTTTTCCTAACTGAGACTTTTTATTTTCTTGTGAGTGTATGTTTTGAGCTTTCTTGTCACCATAGTAACTTTCTATGGTCAGATTTTTTTTTCCTGTTTAACTCATTTTTCCAGCCCATTTCCTGAATTTTAACTCTTTGTTAAAAGTAAGTAAGGCTCTGCTTCGGGGGTGGGGGTGGGCGTACTTTCTCAAACTTTAGGGGTTTTGTGCATCTGTTTTCAGAGATACTTCTAGGGACTTGTAGATTTTCATTTCTTCCAAGGTGAGATGTATTTACTACTCTCCTGCCTGGTCTATGAATGATCACAAGTACTTTTTTTCTGCCCTGGAACTCTGATAAGGATTCCAGCTCCATTGCCACCCATGATTGTGACCTGGATCTGAGTATGGACAAAGCAACAGGGATCTGCCTCAGTGCTAGCAAAGAGACCTTTGCAATCTCCTTCTGATCAGTTGTTTGTCCCCTTTACTGTTTATGGGCTGAGAGCTCTGGAAGCAGTTCCTGCCACTATTTATCCAGTGGCTCTGAAGACCTTTTTCTGGTTTACTGGCATGGCTAGGGCTGTACTGGCATGGCCAGGGCTGCACTGGCTTATGGAGAACTTGGGGGAGTTGCTATCTTAGCTCCACCTCTTCCCAAGCTATATTTTTCTCTGAGCTTTTCTTATAGATACTTTGGAGTTGTCTTCTTTTTCTGAGTCTTGAGTTTCTTTGACACCATAAGAGTTCTTAAGGTGGGATTTTAAAAATTTGCTCATTCTTTCAGCCTACTTTCTAATTTTGGACTTGATGTTGGCTCTGTGGCACTTCTGGAAGGAAGGTCTGTGTTGGTCCTATTGTTGCTTTCTCTTGGTATTGAGTGTTATGTTAGTTCAGGATCTCAGAAAAGCTCAGGATGGGGACCTGCAAGCTTTCAGTGCTCCTGAAGAGGTCTGATCCATAGCAAGGTCTGATTATTGTCTCTTCATTCTATCTGAGCTTTGACCTAGGTTTAGGTTTGAGCATGAATGGTTTCTTGTTGGACTCAAGTCTTGGTTCAGGGAGCCAAAGATACAGAATTGTAGAATCTCCTTTATTTGGGATTCTGATCATGCAGGCTAAGCTAGATGATGAAAATGAAACTTTGCTCTCTGTATTTAGGGTCTGAGACACATTGCTGCTGCTGAAGACTTCTGAAATTTTTCCTTTCTCCTTATATTATCTAAGGTCTTCCTACTTGGGGAACCATCATTCTATGCATAGGCCTCCTCCTTAGGCTGTTCTGGATCTCTGACTCAAAACTGAGTATTAAGTGACAAAGCTCCCAGTTTATAGCTATTTCTATTGCAGTGCCCCACTATGAGTCTAGAAGTATGGGTGTTCCTAGTCTGACCCAGTCCTCAGTGTTCACAGACCTTCCTGTCTAGATCCCCATGTCAAGTTGGACTGGACAGATGACTCAATAGGACTTTTTCTGGATTCCCCCAATAGGATTTGCTGTGGCACATTTTCTAGATAGGTTTGAAAGTCTGACATCATCTTGGTTCCACTTCCTACAAAGACTTATTGTCATAGCTAGAATTGGCATATTTTCATAAATTGCCTTTTAATTTGACTTTCATCAAAATCCATGATTTCACTTAGAATTCCGGATGGCTTTGATAAATATGTAAAACACTCTGCTAGATGCCAGGGATTACCTTAAGATAATGAGGATAGTTTACGGTTCCATAGATCTGCAATCTAACCAAAATACAATTCAGTCTAATCCAGTGGAACACAACACAACACATACAAATATGCATCAATCTCTTCAAAAGGCTCAGCAATCTTGACTTGTGACCTTATCATTCAATTGAAACTGATCCTTTCAAAGTTACCGATTATTTCTTAATTGCCAAATCTAATACCCTATTCTCTTTTCTTATCCTACTTGACGCCTTTGCAGTATTTGACACCATTGATCACATTTTCCTCCTAATTATTCTCTGCTTTCTGGGTTTTCTCTATTTTTTCTTGATTCTCAGCTAGGTGGAGTAGTGGATAGAGCCCTGGACCTGGAGTCAGGAAGACCTGACTTTGACCTCATATACTTACTAGCTGTGTGATCCTGTTCAAGTCACATAACCTCCATTTGTCTCAGTTTTCTCATCTGTAAAAGGGAGATAGTAACAGCACCTACTTCCCCAGGGTTGTTGTCAGGATCAAATGAGATTATATTTGTAAATCATTTAGGGAGCATCTGGAACATGTAGACTTTATTTGAATGTTGCCTCTTCTTTTTACTAATCTGATTGCTCCTTCTGTTTCTTTTGATGAATCTTAATCCATATCATAGCCACTTATTTCATTTCCCACCTGGCTGCTCTTCTGGACTTTATCATCGTCTCTCATTCCCATGAGATCACACCAACTCTCCCCAGTTGGGGAGGAATGAGATTGGAGAGTTCATGCCAACTCTTCCTTTGATACCCAGGGCAACCATTTCATCATTTCCTACCTGGCTGAAGGATTAGGATTTCATCACACCCCACAACTGATATTGTTTCCAACTTCCCCTCTTCATTTTATGAGTTGTCTTCTTCATTAGACTGTGAGCTCCTTGAGGGCAGGTATTATTTTTTATCTTTTTATGTGCCTGAGTCATAGTAGATGCTTAATAAATATTTATTAACTGATTCACTCACTTACTGAGGATATATCCCCAAGGTTTTTTCCTGTTCCCTCTTCTCTTTTTTTGCTTTATACAGTTATTCTTTCCCCATTATTACTTTCTCCATCATTGTTTTGTTATATCAAAGGTTGTCCATAAAAAGTTAAATGGGATTTTTGGAGGGACCCTAAGGGCAACAAATGACATAGAGCCTATGACCAACTACTTAACCCAAATTTTAGAATAAGGTTATGGAAACATCCCATAAAAGAAAAAAATCAGACTTCTTCTCTGGTACAAAGGGAGTATCAAAATATTTTACATGAGTTTTTCAGATTGTAGGGATGTCACATTCCTAAACCCCAATGTGGAAATAATAACTGTATTCTATCCTTTGGTGATCTCAGTATCATCTATGAATGCAATTACCATTTTCTGGAGAAAATTTTCCAAATCTTTATCACCAACCACTTATTTTGAACTTGATACCTTGTACACATCACACACATCTCACACATTCAAAATGTAACTCATTATCTTTTCCTTTTTTCTTTTCTCAACTTTGTTGTTACATTAGAGGGGCATTGTTATCCTTCCATCACTCAGATTCTCAACTAGGGTGTGCTCCTTAATTCCTCCCTCCCATCCCACATATCTAATACTTTTCATAATCTTGTTCTTATTCCATATCTCTCATGTATATTCCCTTTTTCATCTCTTACACAGTTACCACACTAGTTTAGGACTAAATTACCTCTTTCCTGTACAACCTCCCAAATGACCTCAGGCCTTAAGTGACTGCTCTGGTCAATCCATGTTCTGGCCAGAGTGATATTCTTAAAAACAGTAGGACACAATGACCATGTTTTCCCTCTACTCAACAAACTCCAGTGGTTCCTATTAATCTCTAGGACCACATATAAATTTTCATCCTTGGCATTTAAAGCTTATCACCAGTCTTTTCACATTTTACTTCCCTCCATATACTTACTGTCCAGTCATATCAGCCTTTTTGCTATTCTTCATGTACTAAATACATTGTTCCTTGGCCTGAAATGTTCTACCTCTCAACTTCAAATTAAAAAATTTCTGGGGGGTGGCTAGGTGGTGCAGTGGATAGAGCAACAGCTCTGGAGTCAGGAGTACCTGAATTCAAATCTGACCTCAGACACTTAATAATTACCTAGCTGTGTGGCCTTGGGCAAGCCACTTAACCCCATTTGCCTTGCAAAAACCTAAAAAACAAAAAAAAATTCTGGCATCCTTCAGGATTGCACTTAAATTCCCCTGTATCAATTCGCCCCAGTTTCTCTTTGAAGGTTACCTTTGCATCTTAGCTGTATGGACATATATACATATTTGTTATTTCCTCCATTAGAATGTATGTCCTTGAGAGCAGGGAATATTACTACAATACTGAAAAGAATATGATAAAAATGTAAGAGGGGAACAAAGTGCCATTTTGGGGCAAGAAAGGGAGGTCATTTATTTCTTATTGAGCAAGGGAAGTGGGATGAGATAGAGGACAGGAAGACTTCAACAAGAAGAGGATGAGAGGGAACAATGGAGGAACATTCTAGGTTTCATCCAGTTTTTGTGATCCCATTTCAGGGTTTTCTCGACAAAGATACTGAGATTTGCCATTTCTTTCTCCGGCTCATTTTGCCAATGAAGGTTAAGTGAATTGCCCAAGGTCACAAAGCTAATAAGTGGCAGGCTTAGCATTCTATCTAACTGCTCAATAGGTCTATAGAGTGGCAAAGGTAAATAGTCATTACTTGATAGGACTTCTCTTACCCTGAAGAATGGTAGAGGAAATTTTTGTTAGTCTATGTTGATCATCATCTCTTCCTCTCACCTTACTTCAGACTTCCTTTTTCTTTTGACAGAGAGGATGGGGAATCCTGCTAGTCCTCATCCTAATTCTGGAGGCAAAACCCATTTAGGTGACATTTAGAAGCTATCAAAATTAGTTAGTCCATAAACAGTTATTAAGCACTCACTGTGAAACGGCCCTACACAGTGTATTGGGGTTTGTAAAAAAGGGGCAAAAATCAGTCACTATTCTCAGGGACCTTGTATTTCAATGAATTTTTAAAAAATATTTCATTTATTTTGAGTTTTACAATTTTTCCCTTAATCCTAATCTTACTTCCTTCCCCCCACCCCCCACAGAAGGCAATTTGTCAGTCTATACATTATTTCCATGATATAAATATTTCAATGAATTTCAATGTAAATAAGTGGCTTCATACAAGATAGCTAGAGTTGTTGTTGAATCACTTTTCAGTCATGTCTGACTCTTTGTGACCCTATTTGGCATTTCCTTGGCAAAGATACTGATGTGGTTTTCATTTCCTTCTCCAGTTCATTTATAGATGAGGAACCTGAGACAAACAGGGTTAAGTGTTTGCGCAGTGTCACATAGCAAGTTAATATCTGAGGCTGGATTTGAATTTGGAAGATGAATCTTCTTGATTCCAATGACAATGCATTAGATGAAGACTATCTGAGAGGGGAAGGTACTAGTTGCTGAGGGGATTAAGAATGTTCTACAGAAAGGAATTAAACTTGAAAGAAGCCAAGGAAGCTAGGAGGTGGAGGTGAGGTAGAAGGACATTGCAAGATTTGATTAGAGAAGTTCTGGAAAACCTCCCTTGCTTCCAAGGAACTGGTCCATCATTTACTCCACTAGGAGGAATCCCTTTGTATTAAGCATTGTCTTCTTCCTGGAATCCTCTTTTTCAATATGGTAAATTACCATGGTGATGCTCACTTGTAGATCCTGTTACTGGGAAGGCTCCAGTTGCTATATCATTTGAGTTTGTGAATTATGAACTAGAGTGGGTCAGGTGTGCTCTGTCTGGATTATGGTGAACTTTGGAGGTGGGGGTGAGAGTAGTACCTGGCTGAAGAGGTTCTGACTGGCCCAGGTCAGTAATGGAGCAGATCAAAGGTTTTGTGCTTATCAGGGCTGAGGTAAGCCTGCTGTCCAACCTTATTTACAAAAATTTTTATTGAAACAGCAGACAATATATTTTTGATTTGCCATTTTAATGAGAGCTCTGTAGTAGCTCAGTTTACTAAAGCATAAAATCACCTTGAGTGTTTTGGACAGCCCTGATATAGGGGAAATCAGTGTCAATGAAATAAAATAAAATATGGGGATGCCAGAGAGGGCAAATTAACAACTTGGTGTGAATGTAACTATCATTTATGTGCTGGTGCTTGCCCAGCATTGATAGTATGCTGTGGTGCCTCACTGATATGGGAGGAGGAGAAGCCAATTCAAAGGCCAAGTGATTCCCACAGCAACCAGACCATCACCGATAGGTGCTGTTTCCTATCAGTCAGGCCATTTATTTCTTATATTCTGGGGAAGTATAAGACTTTGGTCAGAGAAGGGTAAGTACTTAAAAAGAGATAGAGGGAATGAGGATTCTGACAGGAAAGGTCCAGGATGCCTAGGACAAGTTTTCCAAATCTTCCAATTTGACTTCACTATTTCTTTCTTCTGAATAATAAATAACAAATTCATTTTTATTTATTAATTCATTAAACAATGAATTAATAAATTAATAAGGCAATCTCCTTTTTTTTTTTTTTGCTAGACCTAGGAGTGAATAGGTTAGCTTAGGTTGTGGATTGGTTAAGTGGATCATTCCACATAGAATAAGATTCAGAACTGGAAAGTACCTTAGAGTCCCCTCCTTGAACAGATGAAGATTTGCTGAGGCCTGGAGAGGTCATTTGACTTACCACAAATCATGTCAGTACTAAGGAGCTGGAATTCAAATGTAGGCTTCCGAACAACGACTCTTCCCTTGACACCATTCAGTCTCAACTTGGTGAGCAGAAGCCAAAGTAAGGCAATGTTAGTCCCCCTTATCCCCCACAACTGAAAGATGAGTTTTACAAGTACTCCTTGTAATGCATTTTTTTGTTTTTCTCCTTAATCCCCAATATAGGCTGGATGCCAAAGAGTGATTCTGGAGCAGAAACTGCATGATACATCTGATAGTCTGTTTTGTATGAATAATAGGCTGTTTTCTTGAGGAGGTACTAGTCTGTTCAGGTGGAAAAAGTGACTTTTTCTTGGGATCTCCTTGTATTCTGAAAGCAGGAAAGGCTGCTGCAAATAAAAGTATACTGAAATTTCCTCTTTAAGGCTGTTCTTCCAATCAATCTAATTGTTAGTCTTAGAACTCTTCTCTTGTCCCAAGGTAATAGACAGATTAACATCAATTAAAATTGGGTTTTGTCCTAGTAGCTGATTTTTCTTTCTCTTTGTGCCAACAGCATATAACCTTGAGTTTAATTAAGTCTGAGTTTAGGGAAACTTGCAGAGGGTAGGTGATCCACCTCTGGAATTCTTTGAAAGTCTCATTTCCAAGAGAGTTTCCCTTTAGACAAGCTTCAACCAGCAGATGGAGATATTAAGATAATGAACCCTGTTAATTTTCCCTCCTCCTTAGATTTGTAGGAGCCCAGTTAGCTGTTGCCCACATTTCCCCAATAAGGGGTTGAGAGAGCTGTCCTATAGAAGGAGGGCTATAGATGACTGAGCTTGAAACAGTTTTCCAATCATTAATACTCAATTATAACATCATTACTGGATTAGTTCCTATCACCCTTGGAGTTGAAATTAAAACAAAACAACCCTCCCCTCCACCCCCCAAAAAAATCCCCAATGAAAAACAAGCAAACAAAAAATTTTTTTTCTATTGAATAATTCAGAGCTCAGAAAAATTCATTAAAAAGTCTTGTAATTCTTCCTTTATTCTTCCCCATCTCCCTTCTAATTTCTCCCGTTCCTTTTTCTCCTGTTCCTTTCCCTCTAATTCTTCTTCCTCTAGCTCTTCCCTTCTTATTCTTCTTTTTCAGTCCCCTTGCTGTACTTCTTCTCTCTCATAAAACAAGGGAGTTGAAAGATATTTTTAAGGTTTCTTCTTATACTACTATTCTATCCAATATGATGCTGCTTGCACTGGGCTGAGAATTCCCAATTTGCTGCTTCACATCAGTATGATTGTGGGCAAGTCATTAATCTCTTTGGAACTCATTTCTAAAATGAAGGAGTTGCAACTGATGACCTCTACAGTCTTTTTCAGCTAAAAATCTGTGATTCTATTCTATTCCTGTCTCCTTTTGCTTTAATTCTGTTTTTTCCTCTATTCTGTGTATTTATGTTAGTATGGGACTGGGGTGCTGAATGAGTGAATGGGTATGAATGAGTGAATGAAAAATGTTTATTAAGTATTTGTCATGTACAATGCCCAAGCCTAAGTTTTTCGTTGTTCACTCATGTGAACTCTTTGTGACTCCTTTTTTTTAAATCCAAAGATACTGGAATGGTTTTCCATTTCCTTACTCATTTTACAGATGAGGAAACTGAGACAAACAGGGTTAAATGACTTTCCCAGGATCACACAGCTAGTGTCTGAGGCCACATTTGAACTCAGGTCTTCCTGATTTCAGGCCCTTATGTCTACCCATAGTGCCACCTAGCTGCTCACTAGTCTAAGTACTGAGCTTACAAAGAGAAAAGGTTGTTCTTACAGTTGTTTTCACAGCTTACATTGCAATGGTGGAAATCACACATAGGAAGCTGCAGCAGTAAGTTAGATGGAAAGGTCTAATAGTCTTTAGGGTATAAAGCATCTTTTTTAAATGTCTTTTTCATTGATTTTTGATGTTGGGCCATTTGACAGTGCCAAGGACCTTCTCTAATTGGTATTTAGTAGATATGATTACTGGGGAGATTGGGCTTGCAACAACTCCATAGGCAGGTGTCAGGATTCATCTCCCCCCAGGACTGCTCCTCTGTCCAGGAAGTGGGGTCAATGGTCTAGGGGCAGACTGCTATTGTTCCTGGGACTCTGAGAACTACCAAATGATCATCTGTGGATGTTGGATCCCTTGTTCATACACATTTCCTCATTCCCTCACACCTCTTCCTCTTTTCCTCTTTCATGATTCTTGTGGAGCCCTCTAGCCTGGTAGTTCCTTATACTAATAAAATTAAAGGTCTGAACTTGGGGCAAGCAAAAAAAATCATGATTTACCCAGGTTTGAAACTGCAGGCATTCTGGGGGGTATTATTCAATGTAAGATAAACCTTGTAGGCGTATGTATGTGTATGTTTGTATGTATGTGTGTGTGTGTGTGTGTGTGTGTGTGTGTGTGTGAGAGAGAGAGAGAGAGAGAGAGAGAGAGAGAGAGAGAGAATAAGAGACAGAGAGACAGAAGGAGGGGGAGAAGGAGAGGGAGAGGGAGAGGAGAAGGAAGTGGGGTGGGTAGGGAGATAGGCCCTGGCTTGAAAATGGCTCAAGGAAGGCTCCAGGCCTGTGGTAGAGAGAACCTGCCTTTTAACTTCTTTCTGTTTCTCTAAAATCTCACCAGGAGTTAGAAAATTGTTATACACTATTAAAATAACAGTTCTATTATAAAGCTCCTTCCCCTCCATCCTCCAACCTCACTATCCTATTCTTTGCAGAGATGGAGCATTGAGTTAGTTTTGTTGACATGTTCTCCCTCCCCTTTTATTCTTTGTTATATGGAATTATCTCCAATTTATCCTGATTATGACTTGTTACCCAAGTTGTTTGCATGTTATAGCAATATGAGCTCCTTGAGAGCAGGGACTTTTTCTTGCCTTTTCATCTAGCACAGTAGCATCAGGTAGTAGTCACTTAAGAAATGTTTATTGACTCAATGACAGGGAGGGGAGGAGTGAGAGTTAAATTAGAAAATAAATAGGTAAGAGAAAAACAGAGTAAATCAATAAAATACATTTAAAATAATACCTCTATTAGAATTCCATTATAATTTTATTAATAATGGCTCATAAGTATTTGAGTTATGTTTTACAAATATTTTTCCAAACCCCATGAGAAAAATATTAGGATATATATATATATATATATATATATATATACATATATATATATGTATATATATGTGTGTTTTGCTAAAGAAGAAAATACTTTTAAGTTTAATCTATATTTTAAACATTTTCTCTATGACTTTCTTAAATCTAGGGAACCAATAAAACAATGTTAAGCCCTGATTTGTGGTGATGACAGATTTCTGAGATGTGAATACTTTGAAGATCTCCAGATTAAAGCTGGCTCCAGGAACAAACCTGATTCTAGGGGAGGAGGATGATTTCCCTAGTTCTCTTGTTTTCCCTTGTATCTCCAGTAGAGGGGATGGTGGATACTAAGCTCTTGGTCTCTCCAACATCCTTCTTGTAACCAATGGTTAACAATTCACTTCAGAGACTCAGTGAGAATTGGAGGCATAGAGCTAGTATGTCTGGTGATAATTATGACAATGATAACACCTTACCCTTATGTGGCAATTTTTACTTTTCAGAGGGCTTTTTCATCTACTCAATTCAATGAACATTTGTTAAGGAACCATAAAAGTCTTTATATCTCTTCTGACAGTTAAGGAGGGCAGGATGTAATAACCCCATTTAAAAAAGATGGAAGAGAAATTAAATCTCTTAGGGTCATAGATCTAGAACTTGGTGACACCTCAGGGACAAGTTATCTGCCCCCTTCATTTTACAGATAAAAGAACGGGCCCAGGGAGCTGAAGTTACCTGCTCAAGATCAAGCATCAGAGACAGAATTAGAATCTAGCTCCTCTGCCTTCAGAGTCTGCAGTTCTTTCCATCATATTTCCATGATTCCTAAGGCACCCGGCTAGTAAATGGCAAAGTTGAGACTGGAACCCAAGCAGGAATATACTGAAATTAGTTCAAATTATTAAATTTTCAAATGTGAGCATTTAGATCTTAGAAATTGATAGACACTGCAAAACGGGACTTGTGTTTTGTTTTATTGATTGCCTGAACTTGAGAGACTTATGAGGAAATTGTTAATAATGCAGATTAAATTTAAAAGTACATCCTTTGCTCATGTCTTTCCCAGAGACCTGATTGTTAAATATTTACCAGTACTCTCCGCAATGGTTTTCAACTTTATTCTCAGAGACTATTTGCACTATTTGGCTTCTTACAAAGTGAGGCAAGTGATTAGAATTGTTTCAATGTATATCTCAGGAACCCTCAGATACATATTTTTCCTGATCCTCTAGGGATAAACCCAGTACAGGAAGATGTCTCCCCTGAGCTTCGAAACATTCATTCTTTGTATCTAAAGGCTGAATCAGTGAACCTGGTTCTGAAGACTGATGATTAGTGAAATGATTTTCCACCTCGCTGCTGCCCCGACAGATTGAGGCCTGGATGCCATTTAGATTTATTTCCTGGAATTCTGCTTAGAAGTGGCCCAGACTCCAGTTGGGTCATCTCTCTGGAGATCAGCATCTGTCCTGTGACTGTGGGGTAGGATGGGGGTCAGAGAGATAGAACTAGATTGATTGTGAGAAATAGACTGGGATATGGCATCCTACCCTCTTAGAAATTATGTTTGCCTTCCTGAGCTTTCCTGGCCAAGCCAGGGTTTTGAATCGGAAGATCCAGAGATTCCTATCCCTGTTACATCTGAAAGATTAATTGAAACTAGTAGTTTACTCATAAAGCGATGACAGACTCTTTCCTCTTCATTGTGAGATTGGAGGAGGTTGTAAACCTGGAAGGTTAAGAAATCGATGTCTGCATTCTGCAGAGCAAAGTGTTCTACTTCAGGGCTTAACTCTTCCATGTTGTGATCTTTGGAAATCTGGTTGAGAGTGGGGGTGTTGCAGTAGTTAACAGATTTCTTACCCCTGTGCCTATCAGAGAAATGTAGAGTTTAGAGCAGACATGGAGAGATCATCCCAAGGGTAATACTTCACTTGCTTATAGTAATAATGCATATAATATTGAATTATCACAAAATCCTTGTGAGCTATAGAGTAAATTATTCTCTCCCCTATTGCAGATGAAAAAAATTGGGGCCCTGAGAAGTTTTGACTTGCTAGGAAGCATGGACTTTCAGAGCTGGAAGGATCCTTAGAGATCACTAACTCTAATCCTTTCATTTTACAGATGAGGAAACTGAGACTCAAAGAGGAGAAAATGGCTTGCTTTAGGTCACGCAATTAGTGAAATTGCCCAGCCTTTGCTCATATCTAGGTATTCTGATTGCTTACTAGGCTTTTCTCTTGTGTTTTCTTTTACCTCTTGTCACATCAGAGGAAAACATCTCAGTTGTTTCTGAAAACCTTACTCAATCTCCATCTTCTCTGTCCTCTTACCTTTTTTCTATTCCTACTCCAAAGTGAAGCAAAGAGAGTCAAGGGAAAAAATTTTAAGAGAAATGATGACTGTGATATTATCCATCATGATGGGGAAGGTAGCATCCAGTATTTGGGAGATCCCACAATCCAGACTCTGTTGATTTCTGGGAGAAATCATAGGGGGATTTAGATGTGAGTGTGTGTGTGTGTGTGTGTGTGTGTGTGTGTGTGTGTGAGAGAGAGAGAGAGAGAGAGAGAGAGAGACAGACAGACAGATAGACAGACAGACAGAGAGAGAGAGATGGAGAGAGGGATAGACAGAGACAGAGATAGAGACAGAGAAGACAGTCCCCTCCCCCCACTCCACCCCAAGTTAAACCAAGAAGTATACCAGGCTCTATGTCTTGCTGGGGATACAAAGAATTGTCAAAATCGTACTCCTAAGGGAGCTCACATTCTAATAGGGAAGATAACATGCAAACTACCATGTACAAATAAGATAAATATAGAATAAATTGAAGGCAATGAGAAGGTATTAAGGTAGACTGAGAAAGATTTCTTGGAGTTGGTGGTATATTACTTAAGACTTGAAGGAAGCCAGGAGGCAGAGGTGAGAGAAAATTCCAGGTCATGGAAAGAATGGATAAAGGTGAGACAAACTTAGAGGTTTTTTTTAAAAAAGGCAATGGGGTTAACTTGCCCAAGGTCACACAACTACTAAGTGTCTGAGGTCAAATTTGAACTCAGATCCTCCTGACTAAAGGAGTAGCTCCATCCACTTGCACCACTTAGGGGCTCCTTTAGTGACTTTTAAAATTTGTCTCTTTACTTCCACCTTTTGACCTCAATCAGTACAGGCTCCAAGGACCTGACAATAAATTGCGTTTCTTTGCACGGAACTGATTTGTATTGACATCTTATTTACATCAGTATCATCAGTTAGTGCAGTCTCCAGGTACTAATCAACAGAACAAAAACAGGAATAAGAGTTTCAAGGAGGCCTCACTTTGGCTCAATTTGAGAAATATATTAGTTTGAGAAATGCCTTTGATTCAACCTAGACCAATATAATTTAATGCCACACTAAACTTTGCCCATTTCCATTCTTCATGTGATTAGCTCATGGTATTATAATGGAGTTTCTTGAAAATTCTAATGCTGTGGACCATACCGAAGTTGCTGTAAAAGCTTTGTCTCTGCAGCCTTGTAGTCTTACTTTCCCTTCCGAGGCAGAAAAGGGAGAATGGATAATGTAGCCCTGTGGGCTGGAGTGAGCAGTCAGCCAAGCAAAATGTTCTATATTGCAATGATAATCTCACACTATTTATTTATATACAAATTACTACTAGGTTAAGAACTGGGATAAACCTGGAGACAAAGAGAAAAACCAAAACCAAGTCAAAATTCTCTGCCTTCAAGAAACTTACAATGAACTGGAAGAGTCCTTTGGTTGATCCTTGAATGGGCAGTGAGCAAAAAAAGTTTCAATTTATTTCATTACCTCATCTTTCGAATCTGCCTCACTATTATCACACAGGGCAAGATCCTAGTTCATGCCTTCATCATTTCTCATCTGGACTACTGCAATAGCTTTGTGGTTGATCTTCCAAGCTAAGGTATCTTGTTTAGTTTTTTCCACCATGTCCCCAGGGACTTCATCATACTTTGATATTTCATCAGTCTTGGTACTCATACCTTATAAGTACCCTCAGTACCCTCTACCCTTTCTGAAAATCCTCTGAAAACCTTTATTGAAGGAAGGGTACTAGATTAGCCATCCTACTGGCTGTCCTTTGGAATTCTCTATCATACTCCTACTCTGGATACCTTCTCCCCCACTCCTCTTTATCTCCCTTTATTTGTTGTTTTCCTCCATTAGATTACAAACTCCTTGAGGAAATAACTAGCTTTCTTTTTTGCATTTGTAGTGCTAGAGCTTAACTCACTGACTGGCACACAGTACCAACTTAATAAATATTTATTGACTGACTGATAGTCCAAACTATCTTCACACAATGATCCAAGTGATTTTTATTAAAGTATAGGTCTGATCATGTCACCTCCCTAATTAATAAACTCTAATCATTCCCTATCATTTTTAGGCTCAAATGAAACTCTGTTCTTAGATTTCAAGCCATTCATCACCTGGCTTCTAATCTTTCCAGTCTTTTTATCCATTATTCTTCTCTACATATCCATGGTCCAGTTATACTAAAATATGTTCCATAGGCACAGACATCATTTTTTTCTCTAACCTGTTGTTTTGTAAAAACATGCCTTTAGTCCCAGGAAAGAATGAGAAAAAAATATGGCTGACTCAGTCTATCCTTACTACAAGTTGGAACCATCTTTGTAGAGGAAGATTAATGTAAGAGAAACTCACAAAGTAGATTTGCTTACCTTTAATACCCACATTGCCTCATGCCTTCCCTAGGTCTCAGCCCCCAGTCCACCTAGCTCATACTTACCCAGGCTGGCCCTTTCACAGGTTGCTTTCAACCTTTTCCTTCCTTTCTACTCCTCTTATCCTCATCAATATATACCCATTTTACATCTCTTCACTTCAGATATCTTCTAGAGGACAGGAATTATTCTACTATGTTAATTCAACCCAGAAAACATTTATTAAGAAGTTACTATATTCAAAGTACTGTCTTAGACATAGGAGATATACAGACAAACAACAAATCCAAAACTCAGAAAACTTTAAAGGGAAAAAGATTTAAGATATGAAAATTTGCAGATGCCATATTTAAAGACAATATCTAAGAACTCCCAGATAACATGTTTGCATTTTAATCCTTCAATTTAACCCAAAGAAATGGATAATAGGAATTTCTGGAACTGTGGGCCACTTAGGGAGATATTTGGTGACAATGCTTTCAGTGCTCCTTCAATCACATCTTATGGGGAAGTGCCTAGATGTAGGTTCATCTGTCAGCTGGAAGATTTCAACTTTGGGACTCAGTCAGAAGCATGTGATTCAAATTTCTCAAACTTGGAATTTTAGAGAGATGACATCAGTCTCTTCTTCCTCCTCCTCTTCCATATCACCTTCCCTCCCTCACCCTCCCTCAAGACACTGAATACACACCCTGCACAATGCTTTCAGAACACTGAAACCTTCCTTTTCTGACTAAACCAGTGCCAGGATTAAGATGGGCTGCCTGCATGATTATCCTGGAGAAATTTGTTGCCCAAGTGCCGGCCGGTATATTTGACAGATAATGCTAAGAATCCAAGCTGTCCAGATGCATTTATCTCTTCCCCTTTTACCCAATGAGCCCTGGAGACAAGACAAAGCCTTCCTGACAGAATCAGTTCAGCCCTCTCCTCCCAGCCCTGCCACTGGCGCTGAGGGGAGGTGGGTTCAGAGATGGAGGTTGAGCCGCTCTGGTTGAATCACCTGGGGGAATCCTGGTGGCCCAGAGGCGGGCAAGCAGTCTTGTGGCAAGGAACCCTGATGGGCTGAGACAGCTGCCATCAAAGCAAAGAGAAGGCACAGTACTGAGAGTTAGGGATCTCTGCTCTCTATCCTTCAGAAAGCTGCCCCCCTTCCCCCCAGAAAGGTGGAGTTAGCCATTTGGTATCCCTGCAATCTGATCCCTTGATGGGGGGCAGGATAAGGGATGTTTGTAACTAGGATGGGTTGACATTAGTTGGAAAAAGATGCCTTGAGGTTTGGTCTCAAGCCAAGGCTGCCAAACTGTTACCTCTCTTTCCTTATTCTCCCCTATTGTTCTTTGGACTTGTGCTGAGACTTTCTCCTAGATGAGAACTGAACTCAATGTTGCCTGGGATTAGGAAGAATATATGTCTAATGTGAAAAGTGGCTTGCTTAGAAACTCTAGAATTCAGACCAGACAGAAAATATTGTATTCTACTGATGAATGAATGAATGACCAGGACCAAGGGAGGGAGGGAGGAATCAGTTATACTGGGAAATATGCTCTGTTATTAACCTTATAGCTACAGTATGTCAGCATCACTCCATACAATCAGAAATCTTGTTATAGAGAGTCATAGACAGATATTTAGAAATCATAAGTTCAGTCTTCTTATTTAACACTGCCATTTTCCAGATGGAGAAACTAATGCTTAAAGGGAGAAGTGATTACTCAAGTCATGAAACCTTGGACCTTAGAAACCATCTAGAGCATTTTAGAAATAGAGAAATTTGGATTAAAATAAGCGAAATGAGTTGCCTTAAGTTTACAAGATTAATAAGTAAGAGTGGAAATTAACTCTGGTGTCCTGGTTCCCAATTTGATGTTCTTTCCATCAGTCCCACATTGCCTGGAATGGGCATAGGATGGGAGCAGAGGAGATATGTGTGAAAAGAAATGGATTGTGACACTAGTTGAAGAAGGAAGTGGGACCCTTTGCCACATGGTATAGGTAGTGCTCCTGGAGTTAGGGGAGATTTGCTTTCTAACCTGTTTGCATATGATTTAAAATGTCAAAGTCCTTTGTTCTAGCTAGTCAGTTCAAATCACTAAGCATTTACTTGACAGGTTTTGGACTAAATACAAATAAAAGCAAAACCAGACAGTCCCTACCCTCAAGGAGCTTTACATTCTAATAGCATAAAAGGGAGCTTAAAGGAAGGGAAGTTAGAGGAAGGTACCCACTTGAGGGTGGGGGAAAACTTCAGTGCATTGTTTGAATTTAGCCCTGTGTGCCTAAGAAGTCATTCCTGTTGCTTAGAGACCAGATTTGTTTGATGCTTAACTGGAGCAAGTCCTAGGTTATGATGCCCAGAAACTGGGTCAAATCTGAAGAATAATATAAGGAGTGTTCTCCCCCTATACATCTCAAGCAACCCATGTGTCTTATCTGGAAACTCCCTCCATAGTGGCTAGTCAACTACTATTTCCTTGTTCCTTTGTTTGATTCCTATAACTTACTTTATTTTTATTTATTTTTTTAGGTTTTTGCAAGGCAAATGGGGTTAAGTGGCTTGCCAAAGGCCACACAGCTAGGTAATTATTAAATGTCTGAAGTGGGATTTGAACCCAGGTACTCCTGACTCCAGGGCTGGTGCTTTATCCACTATGCCACCTAGCCGCCCCTGATTCCTATAACTTAACAATCAGGACAAGAGAGCTTCTCTATTGACTCACCCCTCTGCTAGATGACTTATTAAACTTCTTTCTAAATGATTTCAGTTTGGGTTTTTATTGTTAGCAAACAAAGGTCTGATGGTATAGTCCTGAGAGTCAAGAGGGGAGCTTGAAGAGGAGTGAAAGAATGGCTATTCTGGGTACTTCCTCAAAATGAAGGTTCTGAGATGAACTCCCCAGAGTAACTTTGGGCAAGTCATTTTGCTACTCTTGGTATCAGCTTTCTCATAAAATGAGTACTGGACTAGATGGCCTCTGAGAACTCGTTCAGATCTAAATCTTAATATTCTACTTGTGAGAACTTGGGCAAGGAACTTTTTTTTCTGACATTTAGTTTTCTCTACTCTAAGGGAATTAATTTAGACTAGAAGGTCTTAAATGGGGGTCTGTTGGATGGAAAAATGAATTGCATCTTTATTTTCATTAACCTTTAGTTTCTTTATAATCACATGTATTTTTATTTCCTATCTTATTTTTTAGAAAAGTCTGGTCAAAGGTTTCACCGACATGACAAAGAGGTCTATGACAAAATAAGGGTTAAGTAGCCCTCAATTACAGGATCTTCAAAGTCTCTTCTATTACTAAAACTATGATTTCATGTAAAATAAAAGGGTTGGACTAAGTGTTGTCTAAAATGTCTTTCAACTTTAAATCCTATGATCCTATGCATTTTGCTGTTTTTGGAGTTATTTCAATTATATCTGATTCTCCATGACCCTATTAGAGATTTTCTTGGCAAAGATACTGGAGTACTTTGCCATTTTCTTCCCTAGCTTATTTTACAGTTGAGGAAAGTGAGGCCAACAAAGTTAAGTGACTTGCCCAGGGTCACCCAGTTAGTGACTGTCTGGCTTTGAACCCATGAAGAGTTTTTTCTGGTTCCAAGTCCAGTATTCTATCTGAGACTCCTTTTTGGGGGGAGGGGGCTGCTCTGAAAGGAGAAGTTCTGAGAAAGACTCATGTACAGAAAGGCAGGAATGTGATTTTTCTTCCCCTTTATCTCAGTAGATGTAGTCACAAGATGCCATATATGATGAAAGTGGGTTCAAATGGTAGTAGGGCATAAATATTTTAGGAATGAGTTAGTTCATTAAATGAATCAAAAAGGTGACAAAACAAAATAAATTAGTCCCACCTCTGGGAGTTTTAAATAACTAAACTCTGAGAAGCTCAAAGGAATCAAAGCTTAGAGCTTCATGTGGAGGAATCTCTTTGTATAAATACTCTATAAAGAAATAAAAGACTTCTAGGTTCTGTAGTTTCTGTTTTTGTGAATTGTCATTGCTGCATGTATATCCTACACCTGCCCCTTGGATTTTAAGTCTGAGTCTACTTTTCCCAAGAAAACTGTGTAGTTGTGGGAGTAGCTAGGTGGCGAAGTGGATGGAGCACCAGCCCTGGAGTCAGGAGGACCTGAGTTCAAATCTGGACTCAGACAATTAATAATTGCCTAGCTGTGTGACCTTGGGCAAGTCACTTAACCCCATTGCCTTAAATAAAATTTAAAAATAAAGGAGCTAATTATATCTACAGGCTGACTATTAAATTCCTTCTCTCTTTTTTTAAAGGTTTTTTGCAAGGCAAATGGGGTTAAGTGGCTTACCCAAGGCCACACAGCTAGGTAATTATTATTATTAAGTGTCTGAGGTTGGATTTGAACCCAGGTACTCCTGACTCCAAGGCCGGTGCTCTATCCACTGCACCACCTAGCTGCCCCAAGACTATTAGAAAGAAGTACTTTAGTCAGGGCTCATGAACTAAAGTGTTAGGGGGAATAGGGTTATTCAAACTTCAAATTCAAATGCTAAATCAGGAAAT
The DNA here is from genome assembly GCF_037893015.1 of Macrotis lagotis. Taxonomy (NCBI): domain Eukaryota; kingdom Metazoa; phylum Chordata; class Mammalia; order Peramelemorphia; family Peramelidae; genus Macrotis; species Macrotis lagotis. The sequence goes on from NC_133658.1 coordinate 611,567,565, forward strand.
ACCCCAGAAGGGGTTTAATGTTCAGATATAACCAGACTTTGTCAATGTTGGAACACAGTCAGTGATTCAGAAAGAGGGACAGACTGCCAGCATCTGAGAGCTATGAAAACCCATTCATATGCTCTTGTGAGGATGGGGAGTGGGAGGTTTGGAGACTGATATCCAAAAGTCATCAGTTTCTAGGTATATAGTGCTTTTTGTTTATTTTCCAGAATATTTTCACCTTACGGATTTTATAGAGTAGGATTTCTTATAGAGTATAAATTTTATAGAGTAGGAGAACAGGGTACATATTGATTAAGTGACTTTTTCAAGGCCATGCAGGAATAATCAAGAATGTTTATAGTTCTTATACACTCAGAGTAACCTTGGGAATATGTTTAGAACCTCTTTTTTTTTTTTTTTGCATAGAATTGCCTCTGGACAGTTATATGTCACAGGGGACAGAATATTGGACTTAAGAGTCATGAAGATCTCAAGTGATTCCTTTCTAAACCTTGGATAACTATGGGACTCTGGATAAATCACTTATCCTCTTTTAGTCTCAGTTTCCTTATCAGTTTAATTGGGATAGCAACCCTTACTTCACAAGGTTATTGTGAAAATTAAATGAGATAACATGTAAAATGCTTTGTAAAATCTAAAAGCATTATATAGATGCTTGTTATTATTATTATTATATTTAAAAAACAACATAATACATGTAAGGTACAGAGGCAGATACAAAAAAATTAAAATATGCCTTCTGCCGTTATTTATCCATGTTGACACATGAGCACAAATTATAGTAGTATTAATCTAAGGATGGACAGGATATTTCCAGTTTGGGAATGGGAAAGAGATTAAGAAAGGCTGCAGGGGCCACTAGGTGGTATAGTGGATAGAGTACTTGCCCTGGAGCAGGAGGACCTGAGTCTGACTCCAGACACTTGATGCTTAATAGTTGTGACCTTGGGCAAGTCACTTAATCCCATTGCCTTACCAAAAAAAAAAAGGCAATAAAAAGAAAAAGAAAGAACAAAGATTTCATAGAAGAGATGAATATATTTCTATTGAGTCTTAAAAGGATGGGCAGAATTTACAGGCATAGTCCATGGTATGATCAAAAAATGTTTAGAGGCAATAGTGAATAATCTAGTTTGGTCAGATGGTAAAGAACGAGAAAAGGGGGTACTGTGAGATGGGACTAGTGGGTGAGAACTAGTTTATGGATGATCTAGATTGACAGGATGATTAGTTTCAGTTTTGCTCAGTTGACGATGGATTTTTAGACTGATAATGGTTGATAAGACTGGTAGGAAAGAAGTTAGGGAGAGAATTGCAATAGTCTAATTGAGAGGTAATGAAGGACTGCACTCTGGTGGTGGCACTAGGAATAGGAGGGATTTAAGAGATCATTTAGTTTAAGCTTCCACCTGCTACAATTCACAAATGAAGAAACTGAGGTCCAGAGAGGTTATGTTGCTGGATGTTGGAGAAGACTCAATAATGGATTTGGGATTTGCACCCCAACCCTTTAACTGTAAACTGTAAAAGTTACACAAAGCTAACTGACTTGGCAACTGATTAAATCTAGGTGGGGGTGAGGGAGGAGACAAAGATGATTGTGAGATGTGTTGATGCCATCACTTTTTGAGCAGGTGAAAGAGTCTTGAAAGACTTCATGGCAGCCATCACCCAAGCAGCTCTTTCAAAGTGTGGAGGTCCCAGGGACTAAAGAGGACATGAGGGATCCGTCAGGAAATCAAAGCATTCAGCCTCATGACTCCTACTCTCAACTTCTGCTAATTCAATAAGGGATGTTTATCATTTCTAAAAATAAAAATAATTTTATTATAAACTTGAGCCTCAACAAACAGAATTTTCAATTACACATCAAAAATAAGCTGAACAAAAAAACTAAAAAAGATTTTAGATGAAATTAAAAATTTTTATTTTTAGGAGCACAGGATCACAGATTTAGAACTGGAAGGTAAGCTATCTCAGAGTCAACTAGTTCAAATTAAAAATTTTGCAGAAGAAGAAACTGAGCCCAAGGTGGGTGGTGGTGGTGGTTAAGAGATTTGCCTAGTGTCACACAGATGAGCCAAGTCCTCTGAATCTAAACCCAACACTTTGGGCTACTCCCTAAGAGTCTTGTCAACAAAAATATGCAAACAATTTTAGTATATGATATTAAAAATGCTTTGCTTAGTTACATGTCCCCTGTGCCTTCCATTTCTTGTTTCTTGTTTCTTTTTATATTTACATAGTCCTAATCAGTAGCTTATAGGGGCAGCTTGTTGGTTTCAATGGAGAGGATCAGACCTAAAGTCAGGAAAACTCATCTTCCTGAGTTCAAATCCGGCTTCAGACACTCACTAGCTGTGTGACCTTGGGCAAATCACTAAATCTTAGTTTCCTCAATTGTAAAATGAGCTAAAGAAGTAAATGGCAAACCATTCTAGTCACAGAGTTGGACATGACTAAAGGACTGAGTAACAACAAGGAATCAGTGTGTATATATATATATATATATATATATGTATATATATATATATATATATATATGTATTGATCTTTTGAATCTATTTTCTTTATTCTGCATCATTTCCTGGGTTTCTGTATTTCCTTACATTCTTTGTTATTTCTTAAGAATCAATTACATCACACTCATCTACTATAATTTGTTCAGACATTCTTTAGTCTTTATGTTTTAGGATTGTTTCCTAGAATTGTTTTCAATTCTTTGCTGTTATGAACAAAATCACTAAGTTTATAGAACTTAGATTTGGGGATTTTAATCCTTATCCATATCAATTCTAATAGATTTTAGATATCTAAGTTTTATCAGAAATATTGATTACATAGATTTTTTTTCTCAATCTTCTCTGTCTTGGAAGCATTGATTTTTGTCATATAAAAGCTCTATATTTGTTTATAATTAAAATTTATCTACATTAGTTTCCTATAGATTTTTTTTTCTTCTAAGAAATAAAAGAGATGTTCATTCTTTAAGACAAGGAAAACAGAATCAGTCCAGAATGTCAGGAGAGTTCATTCCCTTACAAGTATAAGGGAATTGATTTTTGGCCTCAAATGAGTGAGTTTAAAAGATGAAACGTCCTTTATCAAGGAGAACTCAAAATAACAAAGGTGGATTGGATTATAAAATGAACCCCACCTGTTTTAGGAATAGAGCTAGCCCACCTCTGGATCAGGTGACATTGAGTCTAAAGGCTTCAGCCAGGTATGTCCAGGGGTCTGACATCCTACATATTTGCTTCTATGTCCTGAATCATCACAACAATCTATTTGGATTTCTACCTCATCTTCCATCTTTTCAGTTTTATTCTAAGCATTAAATTTTTCCTCCACTTTCCTCTTTTGGCAAAGGGAAATCAATAAGATGATGTTAAGGCCAAGAGGGCCACTCATATTGCTTGACAATCCTATAATTTCTTCTCTTTGTTGAATAGATAAAAATTGCTCATCTCTTCAAAATTGTGCCAGACGACATTTCTACTTTTTATGATTTTTAAATATATCAACAACCCACTTGGATTTTATTTTAGTGTATGGTGTGAGATGTGGATATAATCTGATTTTTCTTTTTTGGTCAAAATTCTATAACTCCTATGACAAGTGAAGTTACTGGATAGATCCTCTCTGCTTGGCAAAAAGACTGAATTTAATATTGGAATCTTCCTTAAAATTTCAATTCTTAATGATACATGTTTGAACCCATCTGAAAGTCTGAGAATATCCAAATTTGGCACTCCTTTAGGGATACAAAATCATTCCCTATAAGCAACAAGTTCCTAATAAATAATGAAACATAGAATAAATGTATTGCAGAGTATGTACAGGAGACAATGAGACCTTGTAACTGAACTTAAGGAAATTGGATCTTTTCTTTCTATCTTTAGTTTGTCCCTAAAGCAACAACAAACCAAAACTCATAGCAGCAAAAAGGAGTCTTAGTAATATGTGTGGACTTGAGTCTACTTATACTCAGTGATAGCAAAGTCTACCTCTCATCTCATGGACTGCTTTCCTGGGGTAGTAAGTCCTTTTCTCTTGGTAGATGTCTATTATATTATGATATAATTTTCTTAATAATTTTTATTAAAGGGGCAGCCAGATGGTGCAGTGGTTAGAGCACTAGCCCTGGGATCAGGAGGACCTGAGTTCAAATATGACCTCAAACATTTAATAATTGCCTAGTTGTGTGACCTTGGGCAAGTCACTTAACTCCATTGCCTTGCAAAAACAAAAAAATAATAATTTTTATTAGATAATAATTTCATAGGACATAGATGGTAAAGTCATAAATTTAGAATTTGAAGATGCTTGAGAGACTATCAAGCCTAACTTCCTTCATTTTATAGAAGGGGAAATTGAGGCACAGAGAGATTAAGTGATTATATAGATAGTAAAAATCTGAGATGGAAATTTAACACTGGACTTCCTGAATCTAGATCCAATGCTCCATTTATTATACCTTGTAATTTTTTCCTCATTGTTTTGAATTTTTAAGTTTATTAAATGCTAGACTATTATATAACTTTTGTTCTATTATGGATTATTTAATCTATTTTACAGATCAGTTTTTCTATTTTTAAAATTTAGTACCAGAGAGTTTTTAATAATTATTATTTTTTTAACATGCTGTAAGATTCTTTACCCTTCTTTCTTTTTAATAATTTCTAACAAGGGCTATATAAGGTTTTTTTGAGAGACTATATTTGCATATGACATACACTTCAACTGAACCCTCTGAACTGCCACGCAGCGCCACTTGCTAGAGATCAAAATCATCTTTGTCTCTCTCCTCTTCTTCCCTTCCCATATCCAGTTGGTGCCAAGTCCTGTTGATTCTACATCTGTTCCCTTAGAAGTTTAGGTATGGGGGGGTGTGTTTGTGTGTAAATGGAAATGGAAATTTGCTTCTTGTGTGACCCTGGATAAATGACTTAATCTCTTTAGACTTTTGCTTTCCCTTAGGTTAAAGAGAACTTTGTCTTATAGCTCTAAATCCTATCCTTCTACAGTATAAATAGGAAATAGTGCTATGCTTCTCTTATCTTCTGTCTCTCAACCTTGGGTAGACTTCTTCCCAAGTAGCTCCTGAACCACAAGGACCCAAATGCCTATTTATATTATACTTCCAGTAAGGGACTTCATTCTTCATTTTTCGTGTATCCCTCTGCAGCATCTTGCATAAGGCTAGGTCATGGCATAAACATTTATTGGCTTTCAAGCTCAGAAAAATTTAAACTAATGCTATCACTCAAAGAATTATTCATTCCCTTTTGTAAACTTATTTTTATTAGCTGGAACTTTCCTTAGGAGGTCTGAGAATTTGAATGTGTGAGACACTAATCTCACTGAGAATCCCATCCAACAGAGCATTCAAAGGAGAGATTTGTGGTTTCTAATGACTCAAGGGAAAACCACTTCTCTAAAGGATATCACCTGGATTAGGGCCAGAGAACAATGACCTGGAAGGAGGGAGACAGCATAGAATAGAGGAGAGGATGCTGGCCTTGGAGTCAGGAAAATCTAGATTCAGATCCTTCCTTGAGTATTTACTAGCTGTGGGAAATCATTTAACCTCTCTGAGCTTTGATTTCCTTGTCTATAAACATTATAAAATCTATCTATAAATTAAAGGTCTTGGACTAAGTTTCCTTCAACTCTACATCTATGAACTTATAATTTCTCTTTACATCCCTCTGCCAAGGTTTGCTGATCTAAATTTAAATGAATATGATTTCTAACGACCTACTGATTTTCTAAGCTGTTCCTCAGGAGAAACTCAATACTTGTGACCTTCTCCAAAGGAATTATCCTTATAAACATACACAGAGCCAGCTTTCTGTGTAAATAGAGTAGGCAGCTGTCTACAGTGTGATTACAATGGTACTAGGAAAATCTATTCTTTTTTTCATCTCTCCCCAAATATCTCTGTTACTGATATACCTAAATGCTAATAGCTACTCCTGAACTATTAGTTAGTTGTTCCTTTTGATTAAGAATTGCCTACTTCATTTGGTCTCATTCTGAAATGCAAGGGATTTTTGCATTTGGGATGGGAAGTATATTTAAGCACTATTATGTTAGAGGTAATAGAGAACCAGTCTCCAAGATAGGAAAACCTAGGGTCAAGTAACAACTTTGACACATACTGCCTATATGAATTGGGGCAAATCATTTAACCTGAATGCTTGGACACCTGCATTCTTAGAAGGAATTTCCTTGGGCAGGATCAAATGAGACAATGGTTGTAAACCTTAAAGCCCCACAGAAATGCTAGTTAGGAGTATTATTCTCAGCCTATAGTAACAAGACCTTCATTCCCCTAGTCTTCTACTGCATGCATTTCTATAGAGCTCAAGGAATGATGGTACTATATATAATCTAGTGTATGCAAATTCCCTACTCATCACTTATATATCCAGCCTAGTTGTTCAGACCCTCATCAAGGGTATACTGATAAATATTTAATAACCAGTGGAGAAGAGAATGTATGAACTCACTTTTGAGTTATCCTGCATTATTAACATTTTCTTGAGTTTAGATAATCAATAAAACTATAAGTCCCTGATTTATAGAGATTACTGATTTCTGAATTGTAAATGTTCACAGTAAAAGTTTAACAATGCTCTCTCAAGCCCATTAGAGAAGAATTTCTTTATATGAGAGTTTCATATGGCAACGAATTCACATGTCCCATTCCCAGTCCCTACATTAAAACACTTCTCCAAAAATCTCTCCAAACTCCAAACTCTCAAACTCATCTAGCAGACTATATATAAACTCTGGTAGTTTTTTGCCAATCTGAAAAGACTTCGAATATGCTCTTGGCAACATCACACCTGTAGCTAAATGTGGGTAACTCATTGCAAGAAAGATGACTGCTTGATGAGGAGTTTTTTGATCAAGGTAAGGTATGAATCTAGCAATCAAGATACTTGATTATTATTATTATACTTATTATATTCCAGATGCTTAAGTAATAAAAGACAAAAATAAAACTGACCTTGACATCAAGAAGCTTACAGTCTATAGAGTAAGACAATATATACACAGACAAAAATAACACAACACACACAAAATGAATACAAGATTTTTTTAAATTTATTTATTTTAGGTTTTTGCAAGACAAATGGGGTTAAGTGGCTTGCCCAAGGCCACACAGCTATGTTATTATTAAGTGTCTGAGACTGGATTTGAATTCAGGTACTCCTGACTCCAAGGCTGGTGCTTTATCCACTATGCCACCTAGCCACCCCCTGAATATAAGATATTTTTGAGGAGAATAAGCAGTTGTTTGATAAAGTACCAGACTTGGAGTCATGAAGACTTGAGTACATGGTCAGTACATGGCTTAACATGATATCTGGATGAAGGGATCGAGTCTTAGGAGCTCTCTGATAAAAACTCATAAACTAAGGACTCTAACTAAACTTTCGAGAGACAGAACCCACAAAGGGATCCAGTGAGGCAGTTCTCCTACTCAAGGTAACCTGGAAAAGAGCAGAAAGGCTCTGCTCCCCGGGGCTGGAGGGGTGGCCTGCCAGAGGGGTGGCCTGACAGAGGGGTGGCCCACCAGAACCAAAGAACTTAAGCCTCCTGGAGGCAGCTCCAGGGCGCTGGGAGTCTCAGCTCACAGCAGCGGGGGAGTCTCCTGAGCTGCACCCCGGGGAGCACTGGCACAAAGTGGGGGAACAGCGGGGGACCTCTGCCAGAGCAAGCACGTGGAGCCCAGCCCTCAGGACACACAACCAGCAGCCTGGTCTTTTGGCAGCCTAGACCCAGAAACAGAAGCAGGTGGAGCCGGTAAGCAGGAGCCCCCAGGGCATGAGCCCATTGAGCTGAGGGAGGGGAGTGAAGAGAGAGAGAGAGACTGCAGAGCTCTGTCCTCTGCCCCTGGAACAGGATTCTGGAGCTCTGACCACATTCAGATCCTGATCGCAGTCTAGGCCCCCCCATAGAACAGCAGGGGCCCCCCTCACCTCAGCCCCATGGCAGAGGGGGGCACTTATGGTCATTCACAGACCGGGTGGGAGGACAGAACCTCACACACTGAGACCCTTGTGGGAGTGTCCCAAAAGCTCAGGAAGCACCCCCAAAAAACAGGCTTAGGCTGGGAAAATGAACAAACAAACAAGAGGAAGACCATTGAGAAATCTTTTGTAAATGAGCCCAAGAAGGATCAAAATACTCAGCCTGAAGATGAGGAAGCACAAGCTCCTGCATCTAAAGACTCCAAGAAAAACAGAAATTGGGCTCAGGCTATGATAGAGCTCAAGAAAATACTTTGAAAATCAAATGAGGGAGTTAGAAGGAAAAACTGGGAAAAGAAAAGAGAGAGATGCAGGAAAAACATAAAAATGAAGTCAGCAGCTTAGTCAAGGAAATCCAAAAAATGCTGAAGAAAATAGCATGCTAAAAAACAGCTTAGGTCAAATGGATAAAACAGTTCAAAAAGTTATTGAGGAGAAGAATGCTTTAAAAAGCAAAATTGGCCAGATGGAAAAAGAGATAAGAAAACTTTCTGAGGAGAATAAATCCTTCAGACAAAGAATAGAATTCAGGGAGATTGATGAATTTACCAGAAATCAGGAATCAATACTTCAAAACCAAAAAAATGAAAAATTAGAAGAAAATGTGAAATATCTCATTGAAAAAAACAACTGATAGGGAAACAGACTTAGGAAAGATAATTTGAAAATTATTGGAATACCTGAAAGTCATGATCAGAAAAAGAGCCTTGACATCATTTTCAAAGAATTACTACAGGAAAATTGCCCTGATATTCTAGGAGTAGAGGGCAAAATAGAAATGGAGAGAATCCACCGATCCCCCCGAGAAAGAGATCCCAAAAAACCAACCCCCAGGAATATTATAGCCAAGTTCCAGAACTCCCAAGTCAAAGAGAAAATATTACAAGCAGCCAGAAGGACACAGTTCAAATATCGTGGAGCTGCAGTCAGGATCACACAGGACTTAGCAGCAGCTACATTGGAAGCTTGTAGGGCTTGGAATACAATATACCGGAAGGCAAGAGAGCTTAGAATGCAGCCAAGAATGAACTACCCAGCAAGGCTGAATGTCCTCTTCCAGGGAAAAAGATGGACTTTCAATGAACCAGGGGAATTGCAAAGGTTCCTTTTGGAATGGCCAGAGCTGAACAGAAGGTTTGATCATCAGATACAGGACTCAGGTGAAGCATGGAGATTGGAGGAGAGGGGGGAAATATGAGGGACTTAATGAGGATGAACTGCATGTATAGAAAAATGATACTGATAATATTCATATGAACCATCTCAGTTAATAGAGCAGGTAGAGGGAGCTTTTATAGTTGAAGCACAGGAGGAAGCTGAATTCGAAGATAAAATATGGTGTAAAAATGGAGTCAATAAGGAAAAAAGGGAAATGTAATGGGAGAAAGAAAAAGGAGAGGGGGAATAGGCCAAGATATTTCATATAATAAGATTTTTTTTATTACAATGAGCTATTGCAATGATATGGAAGGGGGAGGCAAGGGGGAATGAGGGAACCTTTGCTCTCATCAGAGATGGCTAGGAGAGGAAACAGCAAATATACTCAATGGGGTATAGACAACTGGAGTAAGAAGGAGGGGGGAGCAGGGGGAAGGGGTGGGGATGTGAATAAAGGAGGAGAGGATGGACCATGGTGGGAGAGTGGTCAGATATAACACATTTTCTTTTTTTACTTCTTGCAAGGGGCTGGGATTGTATGGCCTGGCCAGGACCATAGGGCCAGGTGGATTCTGGGCCTAAGGGGTGGTATGGGGGCTCAGGGCTTCTTGGCCCCAGGGCCAGGGATTTGTCTGCTGCGCCACTCAGCAACCCTACAGCAGAGTCAGAGTGAAAGGAGAGAGAAAATATAGTACACGGTAGTGGAGAAATAAGAAAGGAGGGAGTTGCGATCAGCAATGGCAACGTTGGAAAAATATGGAAGTAACTTTTGTAATGGACTTATCATAAAGAATGTGATCCACTCACGACAGAGTTGATGGTGTTGGAACAAAGACTGAAACACATTTTTTTGTTATTATTACTTGGGGGAGGGTGCAGGGCAAGTGGGGCTGGGTGGCTTGCCTGGGGCCACATAGCAGGGTGATCATTGGATGTCTGGGGCCAGATTCGGTCCCAGGTGCTCCTGGCTCAAGGGCCAATGCTCTGTCTGCCACCCAGCCACCCCTACTATTATTACTATTTTATTTCATTTTGGGTCTTTTTTTTTCTTCTTTTTGGTTTTTGCAGGGCAGTGGGGATAGGGTGGCTTGCATGTCACATGGCTGGGTGATTATTGGGTTTACGAGGCTGGATATGAACTCGGGTGCTCGTGCCTCCAGGGCTGGTGCATCGTCCATTGCACCACCTGGCCATACCTACAATTATTACTATTATTTTTTTAATTTTAATTTTTTTTCTCCCCCTTTACTTTTTTGCCCAAGCAAGTCTATCTATATTCATGGGGGGGAAGGGGTATTTTGTTTACTTGTAAACAAGTATATTTTATTAATGTAAAGAAAAACATTTGTACAAAATGAGAATAAAAAATAAAAAAAACCCCAAAAAACCCATGATATCTAGTACACAGCAGGCACTTAATTAGTGCTCATGTCCTTTCTTCCTAATCTACTAGTACTTTTCCCTCCAAAGTTCCCTTGTAATTGTTTGGTGAGTGTTGTGCATACTATATATATATATATATATATATATATATATATATATACATAAAAAAGGTATAGATCTGTCTCTATATACATGCTCTCTCCCTATTAGAACATAAATTCTTTCAGAGTAGGGACTATTTCACTTTGGTTTTTACATCCTCTATGGCAATCATGCTACCTGTTGCATAGTAGGGATTTAAAATAATTATAAATATAATTTTTACATCATCTATAAACATAGTACTCACTTATTATGAGTCTGTGGATTTCTGGGAATAGGTTCTTATTAGCTGTGTAATCCTGGAAAAGTTATTTAATCTTGTTTGCTTCAGTCTCCTCATTAGTAAAAAGGGCTGGAGAAGAAAATGACAAACCACCCTAGGTGGGAGGGGGTGGGATCAGGAAAAGAAAGTATTATTTAAGTCATGTTTTCAATATAGTAAAGATACTAAGAAGTAGAGATGAGTAAGCGAAGTATATTCTAGGCACAGTGGTGAGGGAGATTGCAAAAAAGCTTGGAGATATGAATTGGAATACCCTGAGTGAGGAATAGTAAAGAAACTAATTTGAACAGATTGTAGATTCAGCAAAGGGAAGTAACAGTTCACAAGACTGGGAAGGTAGTTTGGAACCAGGTTGTGAAGGTCTTGCAAAGTGATCCTTGTTTTTGTGGGGCTCCTCCATTTCTGCAGTGGTGGTGGGTGAGTGACAGAAAAGGGGGCAGAAGAGGCTAAGAATCACCTGATCTAGAGCCTGTCTTCTCTGTTTTCTTTCCCTTGATATGACCTCATCAGATCCCAAGGGTTCAATTATCCTCTTTATGCAGATGACTCCCAGATTTACATATCCATCTCTAGTCTCTTTTGAGCTCTCTCTCTCTCTCTCTCTCTCTCTCTCTCTCTCTATATATATATATATATATATATATATATATATATGTATGTATGCAATTTTTGTCCTTTTTATGTCCAGGTATACACAATCCCCTTCTTACTTACTGAAGCAGCCCAGTAGTATAGATCCTTACCATGTTTCTCCTAGACTATTTCTATAGTACTAATTAGTCTCATTGCCTCAAATTCCTATCCACTCTAATCATCCTCTATATCGTTGCCAAAATAATTTTCCTAAAATACAGATCAGATCTTGCTACCCTTCCTCCACCAAATAGCAGCTCCTTTGTTTGACATTTAATACTCTTTACAGCTTAGTCTTTTCCTACCCCTCCTCTTTAGTTTTTGCAAGACAATGGGGTTAAGTGACTTGCCCAAAGTCACAAGCTAGGCAATCATAAAATGTTTGAGACCAGATTTGAACTCAGGTCCTCCTGACTCCAGGGTAGGTGTTCTATCCATTGTGCCACCTAGCTGTCCCTTTCCATTTCTCTTCATTATATTATTCTCCTCCATGAACTCAAATGTGTTGCCATACTGGCACAAATCTCCATTTCCAGCCTCCATGTCCAGTCCAGAATGCTTTTATTCTTCACCTCTGCCTCTTCAAATTCTGCCTCAATCTTCTCATCCCCAACCAGAGGCAACTAGGTGGTCCTATGGGTAGAGCACCAGTCCTGGAGTCAGAAAGATTTCAAATATTAGTCTCAGATATTTATTAGCTGTGTGACATTGGGCAAATCACTTAGTTTCTGTCTGCTTCAGTTTCTTTAACTGTAAAATAATGAAAACACTTCAATCTCAGGATTGTGAGAATTAATGAATATTAGTAAAATGTTTAACATGGTATCTGGTACACAGTAGGCACTTAATTAATGCTATGTCCTTCCTCATCTACTAGTACTTTTCCCTCCAAAGTTCCCTTGTAAGTGATTGGTGTGTGTTACATACACACACACACACACACACACACACACACACACACATAATATATGGAAAGTATATAGAAAGATCTATATATGTGTATAGATCTTTCTATATACATGCTATCTCCCTATTAGAACATAAGCTTTTCTAGGGTAGGGACTATTTCACTTTGGTTTTTACATCCTCTATGGGAATCACACTACCTGTTGCCCATCAGGGATTTAAAAATACTTAATAGATATAATTTTTAGACCATCTATAAATATAGTACTCACTTATTATGAGTCTATGCAATTCTGGCAATGATGCAATGGTGTGAATGATGAGAACTGCTGTGGTTGAGCCACCCAGAAAGATTGTGGGAGCCTTGAATTGTGAGAAATATCTTTGTTGTTTAGTCATTTGCAGACTTGTTTGACTCTTTGTGATGCCTTTTGGTATTTTCCTTGGCAAAGATATTAGAATGGTTTACCATTTTCTTGTCCAGCTTATTTTACAGATAAGGAAAGTGTGGCCAACAAGGTTAAGAGACTTGTCTAGGGTCTCACAACTAGTAAATGTCTGATGTCAAATTTGAACTCAGGAAGATGAGTCTTTCAAAGATGATTTGGCATTCTGTCCACTGTGCCACCTAGCAGCCCTGGGTTCTGTTTCCTTGGTTCAAAGAATTAACCCTTGCAAGAGTTAAATGGGTAGCCTAAAGACACTCTGGGGGAGGGAAGGAAAGAAAGGAATAGAGTGATTTTAGTCCTTAGTGGGAAGAAGATGAAAAAATAAGGACTCCAATCAACAAGCTAGAGTAGCCCTTAGGCCTTTTTCTATTTTTCTAACTCCTTTTCTCTTGCCAGATTCAAGGATCTTGTAATATAAACATTTATAAGAGCAATGAAGTAAAACAAAGTAAAACAAAACAACTCTTCCCTCCCCCCTAATAAAAGCAGAAAACAAATTTTTTTTCATTCCTAATAATTTCTCTATATCCTTTCAAGTCTTCTTGAGAAATTTATAAAATTGTAAGTAGGTGATGGTTGTGATGAAGGACTGATTTCAACCTTCTCTCTCACTTCTCACCAGCAGCTGAAGTCACTGTGCTCATAGAAACAGATAGATGTTAGCAGTTATTTAGTCTAATCCCCCACCCCCTTTTTTTAACAAATGAAGCCAAGAACCACAATAGTTCAATGACTGGCCCAAAGGAGCTAGTAGCAGCAGTCAGGAAATTCTTTTCTTTTTATTCCAGGAGAAAATGAATGGATGAATGGTGTGTATCTCTCTCTCTCTCTCTCTCTCTCTCTCTCTCTCTCTCTCTCTCTCTCTGTGTGTGTGCTCTAGGCTCCTTTTGCACTCTAATGAAGTCTGTGGACCTTTCTCCCCTAAGTCCTCTGATCTCCAATGATGTTTTTTTAGATAACTGAAGAAAATACTCAATTTCATTAGATGTTAGTAAAAAAACAGTCATTTTTTCCTTCCAAATGCATGAATTCCCTGAAATTTGTTCCAAGTTAAGAATTCTTGCTTTATTTCAAATTCAATAATCTTTTCACTTTAACACTGAATTCCTAAAGGAGTTATGACCCCAATCTTATATGAATACAAACTTCATATAAGAAAAATTTTCTGAGGACTGATCTTGCCTCTGCTATAGAGTTGAAGAATGACATTTAATGTAGAGCAGTGGTTCCTATTTAGTGGTTTTGAGACCCCTTTGGGGATTCATATTGATAATTCAAGGAGTTTTAGCAGAAAATTCTGTATTGGCACTTAAAACAGTAAAAAAAAATTGCACAATATCATGAATGATATATTAAATTACTCTGGGGATTTACAACACTTTTTTTTGGGGGGGAAGGGTTTTGAGGCATAAAAGACAGGAATTAGTATATAGGGAATAATTGTTTTACTTGCTAAAATTTTAGAGACTGTATCTATCTTCAAAGGGGCTGGGTATGTAGAAAATGTCCAATAATAGTTTAGGGACTCAGGAACAATCTAATAATCACTAAAAAAATATATATTTTTGTTCCAGCCACTGTGCTTTGCACTGGGCACACAAAAAAGAGACAAAATATAATCCCTGCATTCAAAGAGCTTACAATCTAATAGGAAGGACAAGCAAATCAATGAGAACTCATTATTAGATGATAAAGGAAGTGTTTTTTTTAACACTTTGAAGCCTACTGGCTGTTTCCTAAGTGGCAACCACAGTGTTGATCACATGTTAGCCACAAAGAAGATAAAATGAGTAAACCATGTTTTCTGACCTTGATGTTGATTATGTTCCTAGAGAAAGTATCTTCTTTCAAATGTCATTCCCATAACTCTTCTCAGTTTATATATCCACTCTTCTTTCAGATGTGTGATTAGAAAGATGAGGGCATTAAATGTCTAGCTCACTTATAAGAAACTAGAAAGAACTAGAGATGTTTCATCTGGAGAAGAGAAGACATGGTGGTGGGAGAGGGTCTTCACATGGAGGAAGGGCTGTAATTTATTCTAAGTAGCTTCATAGAGCAGAATTAGGACCAATATATGGAAACAGCTGGGTAGTGCAGTGGATAGAGCATTGACCTGAAGTCAGAAAGACTTATTTTAATGGGTTCAAATATAGCCTCAGACTCCACCACCTCTCTGAGGAAATCTCTTAATTCCCATTCAATGACTATGCCTCTTTCCCCAGTCCCAATCTCAAAGTTATATGAGTAGTCAATTCCTTGTTACTCTCTCCAATGCCCAGTTTCTTTGATCACTTGCTAAAGTAGCAATAGTTTGGGGAAAGACCTATGTTGTATATCAGAGGTTCTCCACATCACAAGAAGCAAATCTGGATTTATAACAAGTGGCTATCAGGGAATGGCCTCAGGGGACAGGAAAGAGTTTTCCATCCAAGGGACCTCCAAATAGGAAGAATCAGGAGAGGGAGGGAGAGAGAGAGAGAGAGAGAGAGAGAGAGAGAGAGAGAGAGAGAGAGAGAGAGAGAGAAGAGAAGAGAAGAGAAGAGAAGAGAAGAGAAGAGAAGAGAAGAGAAGAGGAGTAGAGATAAAAATAGGCCTGACTTAAGGGAGAATGAAGGCAAGTTACAGAAAATTAGGGACAGCAATATCACATGGAGGGAATGATCCAAAGGGCCCTGACCCCAGAATCAGAAGCTATTCCAAAGAGTAGTCGTCCAAGCATCTCTCTTAGTATTTAAGAGGTCTTTGGGGGGAGATAAAGAGGATGGAGACTGGAGGGCAAATATTGGGAGCTACAACTCCATGAGGAGCATTAGCCTGGGAATTTGACAGGAGTCAGCCTGATGTAATGGAAAAACTTTAAATTTTGAATCAGAAGACCTGAGTTTCAAATGTTGTTGATACTTATGACCCATGTGACTATGGGCAAATGGATAAATTCTTCGGATTGTAATTTACTCAGTTCTTAAGTAAGGAGTTTAGATAGTCTCTAAATAGAATCGAAATAGAATATCCTTTATTTCTCTGAACCTTAGTTTTTCCTCACTTGTCAAATCAATTCACCTTTAAGGATAGACTATCAAGAGTTGGAAACCATTATGGAGGTCATCTTAGGATATTTCTTCACCATTTTTTGTGTTATGGATCCCTCTGGCATTCTAATCTCACTGTTCTCAGAATGCTTTTAAAATCATAATTGAAGGAGATGCTAAGCTTTCACTAAAGATTAATGTATATAAAAATGTCATTTTTTCCCAATCCAAGTTCATAAAACCTTTTTATGATCTTTATCTCTTGAGTGTCTCAATTAAGAACCCTTGTTCTATATAAAAACACAAACTTCCCAGATTAATAGAAGAGGAAATAAAATACTTAACCCCATTTCAGAAAAAGAAATTGAAGAAACTATCAATAAACTCCCTAAGAAAAAATCTCCAGGTCCAGATGGAAGTAAATTCTACCAAACATTTAAGGAACAATCAATTAATTCCTATTCTACATAAACTATTTGGAAAAATAGGAAAAGAAGGAGTTCTGCCAAATTCCTTTTATGACACCAATATGGTGCAGATATATATATATATATATATATATATATATACATACACACACACACATATATATATATATATATATATATATGTATATACCAGGAAAAACAAAAACAGACTAAGAAAATTATAGACCAATCTCCCTAATGAACATTGATGAAAAAAATAAAATTTTAGCAAAGAGATTATAACAAATTTTTACTAGGATTTATACCAGGAAGGCAGAGATAGCTCAATATTAGGAAAACACTCAACATAATTGAACATATCAATAACAAAACCAACAGAAATCATATGATTATCTTAATAAATGCTAAAAAAGCCTTTGACAAAATACAAATCCATTCCTATTTAAAACACTAAAAAGTAAAGGAATAAATGCAGTTTTCTTTAAAATAATAAGCTGTATCTATCTAAAACTGTCAACAAATGTATGTAATGGGAATAAACTAGGAGTATTTCCAATTAGATATGGGTTAAACAAGGATGCCCATTATCACTGTTCAATATAGTATTAGAAATGTTAACTTTAGCAATAAGAGAAGAAAAAGAAAGTGAAGGAATCAGAATTGGCAATGAGGAAGCAAAACTTTCACTCTTTGCAGATGATATGATGGAATATTTAGAGAATCAAAGAAAATCATCTAAAAAACTACTTGAAACAATTAACAAATTTAGCAAAGTAGCAGAATATAAAATAAACCCACATAAATCATTAGAATTTCTATAAACAACAAAACCCAAGAGCAAGGGATAAAAAAGAGAAATTTCATTTAAAGTAATTGCAGACAACATTAATTACTTGAGAATCTACCTCCCAAGACAAATCCAGTAACTGTATGAACACAATCATAAAGCACTTCTCACAAAGTCAGATCTAAACAATTGGAAAAATGTCAATTATTCATGCTTAAGTCAAGTTAATATGATAAAAATTACAATTCTACCCAAATTAAATTACTTGTTCAATGCCATACCAAACTACCAAATAACTATCAAGCTAGGAAAAATAGTAACAAAATTCATCTAGAGCAACAAAAGCCCAAGAATATTGAAAGAACTGATGAAAAAAATGTAAAGGAAAGTGGCCTAGCTCTCTAAAAATTATACTATAAAGCAACAGACACCAAAACTTCCTGGTACTGATTAGAAATAGAGTAATAGATCAGAGGATTAGGATAGGTTCAAAAGAAGCAGTTGTAAATGACTACAGTAATCTACTGGATGACAAGCCCAAAGATATTAGCTTCTGGGATAAGAACTCACTATTTGACAAAAGTTGTTGGGAAAACTGGAAAATAGTATGGCAAAAACTAGGTATAGACCTATATCTCATACCCTATACTAAAATAAGATTAAAATAAATGTAGAACTTAGACATAAAGTGTGACACCATGGACCAATTAACAGACCAAGAAATACTCTTATCTGGCAAATCTATGGAAAAGGGAGAAATTTATTAAATTAAAAAATTTGGGGGAGAATAGCTAGGTGGCGCAATGGAGTCAGGAGGACCCGAGTTCAAATCCAGTCTCAGACACTTGATAATTACCTAGCTGTGTGACCTTGGGCAAGTCACTTAACCCCATTGCCTTATCAAAAAAAGCAAAAAAAAATTTTTTTTTGCACTAATAAAACCAATGCTGCTAAAATTAGAAGGAAAACAGAAAGCTGGGAAACAATTTTCACTGCTAGGGGGGTCTGATAAAGGTCTCAATTCTAAAATTTATAGACAACTGCATCAAATTTAAAAGTTTACAAGCCATTCCCCAATTGAGAAATGGTCAAATGATATGAAAGACAGTTTTCAAATGAGGAAACTAAACTATATAAATCATATGAAAAAATGCTCCAAATCATTACTGATTAGAGAAATGCAAATTAAAAGAACTATGAGGTTCCATCTCACACCTGTCAGATTGGCAGGGAAAATGATCAATGTTGGAGAGGCTGTAGGAGGATTGGGACATTAATGCATTGCTTGAATTGATCCAATCATTCTGGAGAGCAATATAAAACTATGTCCAAAGAACAATAAAAATGATCATACCCTTTGACCCAGCAATGCCATTACTAGGCTTATATCCAGAAAGAAATCATAAAAAATGGGAAAAGTCCCACATATTCCAAAATATTTGTAGTAGCTCATTTTGTAGTGGCAAAGAATTGGAAATTGAGGGGATGCCTATCACAAATTATGGTATATGATTATTATGAAATATTATTTTTCTATAAGAACAATGATTGGACTCTAGAGAAGCATGGAAAGAATTATGGGAACTGATACTGAACAAAAGGAGCAGAACCAAGAGAACAATATATATACATTAACAACAGAACCAAGACAACAATGTACACATTAACAACAACTCAGCAGTTCAGAGAGCTAGGAGAACCCTAGGAGACATACTATGAACAGTGCTATCCTCATCCAGAGGAAGAAAAACAAAACAAAACAACAACAAAAATCCCTACAGAATCTGAATAAGCACTATATTTGCTTTTTAAAAATTTTCTCTTATGTATTTCTTTCCTATATATCATGGTTTTCTTTCCTTTCCCTTAATCCTAATTCCTTATATCAAAACTGATTTATCTGTAAACTTGTTAAACACAAAAGTATATGTACAATATTTACCTGATTATTTGCTGCTAGGGGGAGGTGGGAAAGGAGGGTGGAAGGAAATTATATAACTTAAAAATACGCATATCTGTGTGAATAAATGTTGAAAAACATTCATAAGATGTAATTGGAAAAATAAAATAAATATCAATTGAAAAAAGAATCCTTGTTCTAGACTATATTAAAAATGAGCTGCAAAGACAAAATTCAATAGTTAATAGTTAAAGTACTTTGAAAAAATACAAAAATTCAGGCTAGTATTCTTTGTAATGGTTTTGCCTGTGGATCTGAAATACAACCCCGTATACCTTTAGGAACCTTGATTAGTAGCATACAAACCACGAGACTACCAGTGAGAGCATACTACCTCTCACTAATTTGTTACCAATTGGGTTCATCTCCCTATTAGCTAGGTGAGCTGGGGGATAAGTGTTGGGTCAGGATTTAGAAAAACCTGTGTCCAAATCTGGTCTGGATGATCCTGAACAGGTCACAAACTCTGTCTGCCTGTTTCCTCAATAGTAAATTCGGGATAATAACAGAATCTAATTTCCAAAATTGTTATGAATATCAAAAGAGATAATATTTGTAAAGTGCTTACCATAGAAGTTTGTTTCCTCCTTACTCTCAATATCATTACACCAGTAACTCCACTCCTTGAACCTGATGAATAAGGACTGTATGTTTCTCTGGACTGAAAGTTTACCAAGTCCACCAGGCAGAGATTTCTGAGCATGAAATCTTCCAATCCTCCTCCAGCGAATCTTCTCCGTATTTCCTTGTTAATGAGGGAAAGGATTCAATTCATCCTGTATGTGACAAAAACTCAAAGACTTCTTGATCTGCATCATTGTGGCTGTTTCATTTCTTCCTTTTGACTGAGTAAGCAAGGTCCTTCACAATCTGACCAATCTGCCCTGAATGGTTTGACCTAGAAAATCTTTCCCCCACTGTTTCTGTGCCTCCCTCTCAGATCTCCCATTCTTCGTACCAGCCAGGTCTGTCCCTTCATGTCTCCCCTACATGCCAATACATTTCACTTCCTTTTCTACTTCCACACCTTTTCATGTCTTCTGCCCTCCTCTCTGCCAATTGAAGTCATGCCAACCTTCATGACCCAGGACACATCTTCTTCATTTATTTACACTTAGTTCAACTTAATTCAGTAAACATTTATGTATTCCCCAAGGATACCCTCCAAGGAGATGGTTAAACCAGGCTTAGATTATTTTTGGTGCACATCCTTTAAAACCATAGCTCATGAGCCTCCCCCCCCACAATTGTGCTTTTACCTTTAATAGTCAGAGGATGTAATTAATTAAAAGCAAACATGTTTAAAGAAATGATGGAGTAAAACATTATAATGAATATTTCCCTCACAAATCTGAGGATTGCTCTCCTACAGATATACATGCCATATAGGGAACATAGCCTGCATAGAGGAGAAACAGGACACTAGTAATAACATCATCATGCCCCTAGACCTTGTTGGTCAGACTCCACAGGACACTGTGCCAGGCCAGGCAGTTATCCAATGCTGCTTCACAGGACTCAGTTTCTGCCAGACATTGCTTTGTGAGACTGTCTGTTGCCTCCAGCTTCTGGCTCAACTGAAATCCTTGGTTCTCCCCTCCTCACAGAAAGAGCAGGGCCTTCCAGGCTCTATCTATTTGTTATCCCAGGAGGTTTTCTTAGAAAGGGCAGAAAACACTTGCCTGGGAACCAACAGGCAACTCTCTTGTCTTGTTTCCTCAGAATCTTTGTTGCTATGGACCTTCATCTCCTTGGCAGAAGTCTGGGGTTCATTCTTTAAAGCAGGGAGCAGGGTCCTTCCAGGTAGCTGAGGTTCTCAGACTGAGTCTTTTTCTTTGGATTCTTTTCCCTGGTTCAGGAACATATATTTCCTTTCTTTCCTTGCCCTCACTACCCTCCACTCAGACACCTCTTTCTAGCTTCTGGCGAATCAAATGAATCCAAATTTTTGGTCTTTAAAGGAAAACTATAAATCAGGTATTAACTATTAATAATTACCTAACAGTTCTGGGGTTCAGAGATCCCCAGTTTTAAGACTAAAGTCTTTCCTCTTTTCCTAAATTGCTTAGTGGGTAGAAAAAAGGACAGAATCTGGCAAGCCTAGGGCCAAGGTAATAGTTTTATGCTCTCCTCTTAAGTGGACTTTTCACATGTGGATGAATCCAGACCAAAGATTAGAGGGGACATGGAGGAACAGTCTTACAGTCATTAAGTAAGAGCCTACTATGTACATTAGGCCAAGGACTGGGGATACCAAGAGTGAACAGTCCCCTCCCAGAATCAGGTGATCTAACAAGAGCGAAGTTCCACGACAAGTATTAGACAGCAGAGTGTGAAAAGTACAAAGATCTCTAAGTCTGAGAAGGTAAAGGGAGAAATTTATGGAAAGCTTCACACCTGAGCTGGACTTTGAAGGAAGAGAAGGATATTAAAGGAGGAGAAATCAAGAAAATCAAATGTTTTTAGGTATGAAGAAAGGGAAGGGAGTCAATATTTACACATTGCCTGCTAAGAGTCTCACAAATCTCATCACATTTAATCCTTACAATAATCTTGGGAGGTAAGCTGCCCTTATTATAGTCATTTTACAGTTGAGGAAACTGAGGCAGATATAGGTTAAGAGATTTCCCAGGTTCACACAGCCAATAAATGTCTTGAGATTAGATTTGAACTCGGGTCTTTCTGATTCTAAACTGAGTGGTCTGTCTGAAAGGTATGTGGTCAAGATCACAGGTGTTAAGTCATGTAAGCAGTAAAGGGCAGATGATTATCATATCAAATAGAGATAATATCAAAAGTGACCTTTATTTATGCTATGATTCAAAGTTTACAAAGCACTTGCCATATCTTATTTGAGCTCTATGAAGCCTTCCTAACTATTACCACTTACATTGGCTCACTCCATGCTCTTACCTCAGAAATCATTTGTACTATTTACTCATTAGGACATTTGATTACATTCTGTCTCATACAGTTCTCTGTTTGTTCCATGAGTATTACTCTGTAAACATCTTGAGAGCAGCAAACTGAGCCTTCTTAAACACTCAAGGGCTTCATCTAGAAGAGGGAGAGGATTAAACCTCACTTAACTAATGGACAGGGAATGAACCAAGGGAACAAGAAGATCTCTTTAGGATTTCTTCCAACTATGAGGGCTATGACTCTTTGAACAGATGAATACATTGACTGGAAATGGGGAAAAGTCTGGATGGAGACCTTGAATGCCAGACTAATTCAATTCTGCCAGGGACAGGAGAGTTGAGAATAAGAAAAGCACTTGGCAAAATCCTTTGTAGGAACCTCTGTCTCTTAAGTCCTTCAGATCTCAGGTCCTTGATTTCCAAGTCTTCCTATCTAAAGAGTGCCCCACTGAGTTTGTCACTCATTTTCTAAGTTGTTTACATTTCTATACCCTGTCACATTTGAAGAGATTTTGGGCACTAAAATCAATGAATTATGTGTTTTTCCGAAGTCTCGGGTTCTGATCAACTCTTATTTCATCAGTGTCTGGGAAAAAAGGCAGAGAGATCAGATTTGTGCAGTAGATCTTTTTGTTATATATTGTTTCTATAATCTGGCACCCACTTGGACAGGTAAGTACTGCCTAGCACTATTTGCTATCTGTGTAGACAGAGACTTGTAACTCCGAATGGGCAGAGAAAATGTGTAGTGTGTTACTGCTTGCTTGTGTAAGTGAATTACTAAGTTTTTTTCATGTGTCTTGTTCCAGATACTTACAGAACTATGGGGATATGGGGCGGGGGAGAGAAAGACTTCAGCAATGTGCCCACCACAAGGCAGAACATGCTTGAGATTTGAGAGATTGCTGGGACTTGAATCTTCCGTGGTTCTTTTCCCTTTCTTGTTTGAAATGAGATTTTAGCTCATTCACTGGTTTATTCTTAAGGATCATTCATTGGTATGTTCTTTGGATTATTCTAACTTGTAGAATTTCTCTAATTTTTGTTTGCTCACTATTTGTTATTCATGATGACCTTTTGAAAATTTAATTAATTTATTTATTTTGAATTTTACAATTTTCCCCTTATCTCACTTCCCTATCCCCAACCCCCACAAGAAGGCAGTCTGTTAGTCTTTACATTGTTTCCATGGTATACACTGATCTAAGTTGAATGTAATGAGAGAGAAATCATATCCTTAAGGAAGAAAAATAAAGTATAAGAGATAGCAAATTACATAATAAGATAGCATTTTTTAAAAATTAAAGATTATAGTCTTTGGTCTTTGTTCAAACTCCACAATTCTTTCTCTAGATACAGATGGTATTCCCTACTGAAGAAACCCCAGAACTGTGCTTGATTGTTGCACTGATGGAATGAACAAGTCCATTAAGGTTGACTATCACCCCCATGTTGCTGTTAGGGTATACAATGTTCTTTCAGTTCTTCTCATCTAGCTCAACATCAGTTCATGCAAATCCTTCCAGGCTTCCCTGAATTCCCATCCCTCCTGGTTTCTAATAGAAAATAGTGTTCCATAGCATACATATACCATAATTTGTTCAGCCATTCCCCAATTGATGGACATTCATTCAGTTTCCAATTCTTTGTCAGCACAAATAGGGCTGCTATGAATATTTTTGTACAAGTGATGAATTTGCATTTCTCTAATAAATAATGATTTAAAACAATTTTTATTTAACTATAGATTGCTTTAATTGCTTCCTTTGAGAATTGCCTTTCCATATCCTTTAATCATTTATCCATTGGGGAATGACTTGCATTCTTATAAATTTGACTTTGTTCTCTATATATTTTAGAAATGAGTCCTTTATCAGAAATACTACTTGTAAAAATTGTTTCCCCCCTCACTGCATTCCTTTTAATCTTGGTTGCATTGGTTTTGTTTGTGCAAAACTTTTCAATTTAATGTAATTGAATCATCCATTTTGCCTTTTATAATATTCTCTCTTTTTTTTTTATCATAATCTGCTCCCCTTTCCATAGATCTGATAAAAAATGTTCCTTGTTCTCCTAATTGGCTTATCATCTTTTAGCTTAGATCCTACCCATTTGGACTTTATCTTGGTGTAGAGTATGAGATGTTGGTCTATGCCTAGCTTCTGCTATACTATTTTCCAGTTTTCCCAACAGTTTTCATCAACAAGTGAATTTTCATCCCAGAAGCTGGAATCTTTGGGTTTATCAAGCAGGTTACAATAGTCATTTACAACTGTTTCTTTTGTACCTAATCTATTCAAGATTCTAGTTTATTTTCATATCTTTTCAAGTTAGTTTCCCTCTGAAACTTCTCATGACTAACCAGAAATTATCCACCTATTACAATGTAACAGTAATTATAATAGTAACTTGGTAATTTCTTATATATGATTTAAATAGCAATTTACTTTTGAGAAATTTAATAGACAATCTATTTATAATAGAAAACAAAGTAAATAATAAAAACTAAAATTTCTGACTCATATTGTCTTATCACTCATTTTCCACACTACAATTCATAGAAGGAGAAGTTAGTCCCAGGGTCTCCACTTCCTTGAGCTATTCATTGATTCCAAATTCCAAGCAAAGGACCAGAAGTGGTGTAACCACTTCCCTGGTGGACAAATGCTAACATTTGAGCATCTGGGACAGTTAGTTGGTACTGGTGAAGCCTCAGGGCCCTATAAAGAAAGGGGTGAAGTCTGAAAATCTGCACAGTCATCACATCAATGTCTGAACAATTCACCCCTATCCTACTGGGGGTAAAATTTGTGCTCATCGCTATTGGAGTCCAGCCAGTTGAAGTTTAGTACTGACATGGGTAGGGAGAGTTCTTATTAAAAGTAGTAGGAATGGGAAAATGTCTTACATTGCTTCTATGACCATTCCCCCCCCTCCCCCTCATTTCTCCCTTTCTTTAATTTTTCTGCTTCATGTTCCTCTCTTGAAAGATGACATTCTGAGTCTACTCAGCCTAACTGATGTTGTCTGGTTTTGCTAGGCATACCAGGATCTCTGGACAAAATGCAAACTGCTGGAATCATCCATTAATGGTAAGGCCAATTTATACTATGGTCATTATTACTCTGTATGAATTGAAATACAAAAATACTGTTTCCTCAGACAATACCTCTTTGCTACACTCTCCTGCCTCTGGTTTTCCTATACAACTACTTAGGTATGCTTCTGCTGGTTTTCTTTTTGGTGAGTTGGGAAAAGTCTCTTCTGCTCATGTCTGCCAGTTACTTTGCTAAAGGGGATCCTGGGACAACCTCACCATTCAAGCCCCTGGAAATCACTTAAGTAACTGTCTTTTATTAAATGTTATTTAAGAAGCTTACAGAGGGAAGCATTTTGTTTTTTTAGGTTTTTGCAAGGCAAACGGGGTTAAGTGGCTTGCCCAAGGCCACACAGCTAGGTAATTATTAAGTGTCTGAGACTGGATTTGAACCCAGGTACTCCTGACTCCAAGGCCAGTGCTTTATCCACTACGCCACCTAGCTGCCCCTGGGAAGCATTTTTTAAATAGCAAACTTTACCTTTTGTACACATATCTTTGTGCATGCATACTTACTGCCTATGTGTTATAAGAAGGGAAAAGAATTAGGTGAATAAGGTTCACTGTACCTTCAAGGACAAGGAATGCATGTCCTCCTATGGTGTTTTCTCCTGCAACTCCTCCCTTCTCTGTGTGGGGCAACAAAGTCAGTGGTGGAATGGTGGGGTGGTGGATTATTTTCTCTAGATGATAATGTTTCTCCTTTGCTCTCAAAGAAGACCATGACATTAGGGGAAGTGATACCATGACAAGTACATGAATTGAATTTCAGAAAGAGGGTGCTGTGCTAAGTCACCACCCTCACTTTCTCCTCCAGAGCCATCTGGGTCCAGTGGTCAGATATGAATCAGAATGACTGGAGATGGCCCTGGATGTGAGGCAATCAGGGTTAAGTAACTTCCTCAAGCTCAAACAGCTAGGAAGTGTCAAATGTCTGAGGCTAGATTCAAACTTCCATCCACCTGACTCCAAGGCTAGTATTCTATCCACTATACCACCTAGCTAGGGGCAGTTGGATGGCACAGGGAGGATACAGCATTGACCCTGCAGTCAAGAGGATATGAGTTCAAATCTGATCTTAGACACTTTGCATTTATTAGCTGTGTGACTCTGAGCAAGTCATTTCTCCTAGAAGGTCCTGGTTAAAATATTCAAATCCTATTTTATAAATCTCTCCCCTTGAAATGAATTAATTTACCAAGTTAGCTGATTGGATAAAATGAATTGATTAGCTAAAAAAGATAAATAAATACTCTTTCACAATCTCTCTTACTTCTCCCAATCAACATACAGGCAAACATAATCCAGCCCCCCTCTACATACATACATAACTACCCTTAGCATTCTCACTCTGAACTGTCAGTATTTTCATACTCTACCTTCCTGAACCACAGAATGATAAAGGTGAAGAAAGAGACCCAGAGACCCCAAGATAGTTTCTACCCAAGTGAAAACCAAGTGGAAAGAATGAAGTAGAGATTCACAATTTTATATACAATACTCCTTTTTTTGTATTTTGCTGGTTTTTGTATAGAAATGCTAATTTTTGAAGGTGTGTTTAAGTTCTGAATTAAGAAATAAAATGAAAAAAAAGATATGCCCAATGCTCAATACATTAACTAGTCCATCATCCATGTTAGGGTTAATGACCTGGTGACAGCCCCTTCTCCCTCAGGAAATGGGTATGGAAAGTACCTGAGATTAACAGAACCAGTTCCCCAGCCCCCAGTGCCAAGTCCTCCTGGTCTCTTTCTTATTCTCTGCATATCATTAGGACAAAGGCCCTGCCATTCTTTTTTCTCTGGGACAGAGGCCTTGGCCTTCTGCATGTTCCTGGAAGGCCCTCTCCATGTTTATGTCAACCCAGGCTGTGTCTCTCAGCCCTCGAGAGTTACAGTTAATGTATGCAGAGGAGGGGGGGAGCTGACTAACAACCAAAGGAGACATGGCAGTTAAAGTCACTGAGAGCAACATGGAAGGCTGGGGACAAGAAGGGGAGAGAGCTGTGGGAGGATAGTGGGAAGAGGCACAATCTTCATTCTTTTCCACTAGGTTTCACTGTCTTAAACCTGGGGAGGTACCAGTCTGCATAAACATAAAAGAGTCTGAAATACCTGGTACAGTGGAAAGATCATGGAATCTCTGAAATCGGAGATCCTGGGTTCAGATTCATCCTCTGATTCTTTAGGGGACCTTGCTAAGTCCTTTAACATTCCTTGATCTATGTTTCTTCATCTGTAAAACAAGACAATTGAATAAGATAACCTTTGAATTTCCTTCCACCTAGAAGCCTATGACTTAAAATGAAAGCAATCCAAGTTATACCTGAAGATAGTTCTGAGAAAATTTAGGTAGACCATGGCTTGTCTTGGATACTTTGTCTCTGCCCTTTCTTCCTCTCTTCCCATTCTCCCCTCAATAGCCCTATTTTTCTTTGCATTTTGAGAACTAAACCTATTATTCCTCAGTGGGTTTTTTAGTGAATTATTTACTGAGAAGGAAGTTTCATAGAATAGGTAATGCTTAACCCAAAAGGATGAACCTGTGAAGATGGAATGTCTAGGGTAGGTGGTCCCTCCACATCTCCAAGGGCAGGAGGAAGATGATTTGGGGATAGACTCTTGCTTTTCAATCATAAACCACATAAAAGTGGCCCTTGGCTCATTAAACTCCAGGACCCAATGCATAAATGTGCAAATTCAATCAAACCAATTATGTTACCCATAACTATTTACTATAATGGTGGGAAAAAATCAAAATAAAAAAAATTTGAATCTGAAGTCAGGAAGCCTTGATTCTCATTTTGCTGGCACTTTTGAGATAAGTTATTGTTTTGTTTCTGGATTTTCCTTACTTCACAAAGGTCACTTTATGACCTTGGACTTTATAAGCATTGGACTAGATGATCTTTGAGGGTTCCTTCTAGCTTCTGTGGCCAAGTATTTAATTTACTTCAAACTCCTTTGCTCTTCCCATTCTTCCTCATCTTCCTCCAGATTTCACCAAATGAATCAATCCTAATTCTTGACTCAAAGAAAGGACAGATTCACGAGGCTTT
The DNA here is from genome assembly GCF_037893015.1 of Macrotis lagotis. NCBI lineage: Eukaryota > Metazoa > Chordata > Mammalia > Peramelemorphia > Peramelidae > Macrotis > Macrotis lagotis. Next base: position 611,595,813 of record NC_133658.1, read on the forward strand.
TTTTTTTTACGTTTTTGCAACGCAAATGGGGTTAAGTGGCTTGCCCAAGGCCACAAAGCTAGGTAATTATTAAGTGTCTGAGGTTGGATTTGAACTCAGCTACTCCTGACTCCAGGGTTGGTGCTCTATCCACTGTGCTACCTAGCCGCCCTTCATGAGGCTTTTAAGATACTGGGTCTAGAATGAATTCTTATAGGACATAATTTTATAATTATAATTTATATTTTATAATATAAATAATATATTTTTTAAAATAAAAATATAATTTATAATTAATTTATAATGTTATAAATTCTTATATTTAGAGCTTGAAGGAATCTTAGACAGCATTGAGTTCAACCCTCTCACTTTACAGATGAGGAAACTGAAGTCCAGAGTTAAGTCCATGACTTAATCAGAGTCAGTTTCTAATAAGTTTTATTGTTTCCTGACTCCAAATGCAACTTATACCATGCTCTTTCCATTCTGGTACCAGGGTATGCTAAATCTCTAAACTTAAGCATATTATGACCTCTGAGTAAGTAGATGAAGCTAACCCAAAGCAGATGAACTTTGACATGCTATCATATACACAAAACTAATTTAGACTATTACAACATATTTTTTGTTAATCAATTTGTTTAAGATTTAGAATATTCACTGATGTAAATAGCCTAAGGATATTGATAAACCATTAGACAGAGAGGCCTAATTTGTTCAATATCACTGAGTAAGCTTTTCCATTCAAGTGTGCTTCCCAGTGTTTCATCATAAACATTCTGTGATGTCTTACTGAGGCTACCATTGGACAACAGGAAGAGAGTATGATCTAGCCCTGTCCTCTTTCTAGAGATGGAAGCTTTTTCAACCTGGTTTTTATTATCAAATATGGAGGCATCCCCTGTTGTCTTCTGTTCTTCTTTACCAAACCATATGAGAAAATATCAGTACTCAATAATCCATATCACCAGGAACTTTGCTGTCAAAACTATTTTGAAGACTAGGGTCTTAATTACTAAACCAAGTCAGGAACAAGAACATACAACAAATAAGAGTATCTTATGGATGTGTATTGTTTTTCTCCTCTCCTCTTTCCCTGACAATTTTTCAATGAGACAAAGGATTGAGTGTCAACTGTGAATTCAGACAGGTCAATAAGAATCTGATCATTTGGTACTGACCCGGATATTCAGTTCAATATTCTTGCTGACTTCATTTCTGGAGATTAGAAAGAAATGAATAGGACCTTGGAAGGAAGGAGCCAAAGTCAATCCATATTTCCCCTATCCTGTGGCTAGCTAATTCCAACTTCCTCCCCAATTGTTGTGCAGCCTGCCCAGGTCTAAACCTCTATCTATATATAGGCAGATAGATGGCATAGTGGGAGAATGCCAAACCTGAAGTCAGGAGGACCAAAATTCAAATCTGCCCTCAGACACTTAACTTGCTGTGTGACCTTAGGCAAATTACTTTACCCTGATTGCCTTGCATTCAGGGCCATTTCCAGTCATTCTGATTCATATATGGCCACTGTACCCACATGGCTTCCAAGGAGAAAAATGAAGGTGGTGACTAAGTAAAACACCTCCCCCTAACTCAAGTCTAGTTCTCATGTATGTTATGGCATCACTTCCCTGATGTCATAGTCTTATTTGAGAATGGAAGACAAACATCATCAAACCTCTAGCTCTCCTTATGATTCCCATTTAACTCAGACCTACCTTGCCTAGGTGGTTTAGCAACCCTAATTTTGCTACATATTCTCTGGAATCCATTCTACTGTATGGTTAGGAAATTCCCTTTCATTCATCCACTTTCCATCTACTTAAACTCATGATATTTTGTCCTTCCTCCACTGGTCCAGAAGGAGATATAGGCACATACTGTCCAACAAATTGCCACTTCTAATTCCTTTCTCTGCTGTCACCCCTCCTTTGAGCTTTATTACATTTCTTTATGGCATCCTGTCCAATTTCCTATGTGGCCCTCAACTAGCTTCTATGTACTCTCTTTATCAAAGATACTTAACTTGACAATTTTCCTCTGGAATTCAATCCCTATTCTCATATTTGAGAATTTTAATATGTAATAAGGGCATCCCACAGAACAGGAACAGAAATATCCTTCCTGATTTTGACTTCTTGTACTGGCTCAAACCCTTATTGTTGGCTTAAGTCAGAGGAACCAATGATTCAGTGAACCTTTAAAGAGAAGAGACATCTGTAGCTCAGTTTCTTGCTTCAACTTTCTTGTTGTGTTAAGAAGTGCTCAGAATCCATCCCTAAAATACCCTGGCCTGGTTGATGTGACTATATTCTTAATTCTTTTCACTTTACCTTAGCCACCCAAAATGATGGTCTTATTTGAGTTATCATTATCATTCAAAACTGTGCTATCTCTATGATCATGAACTCTTCAATTCTTTGATCATAACCTCTTATTTCATCTCACTGTGCTTCACTTCTCTTAAACATTGCCTTCAGTCCTTCTACATCTCCCTATTTTCCCATTCTAAAACTCCTGCTTCAATTTTCTTCCTTCACAGTCTCTATTCCAGAGTTGAATTGATTAAAAAATCCTTGAATTCCTTGCTCTTTGTCCTAGTTTCTTCTGCTTTCCCGGACCCTTCACCCCCACTTGCTAGCTATGTGACCCTGGGCAAGTCACTTAACACTGATTGCCTAAAAAATCATGCTATTATTTCAATCTGAATTTCTCATCAGCCTTTCAAAAATTGTCATGTTCAAAACTCATCATTTCCTCCAAAGGTCTCTGTTTCCATACAGGGCAGTATCATTCTTCTAGTCTCTCAGATTTAAAACTTTAGAATCATCTTTACCTATACCCTCCCTCTACCATCCCTGCCTTCAGCTATGTCAGATCTTGCTGATTCATTCTTGGCAACATCTCTGGAGTTTTTCCCCCTTATTTTTCACTTATATAGTTCATCCTTGCTCAGTTCCTAATTGCTTCTCACCTTTTGCCTGGACTATGGCAGTGGCCTCCTAATTGGTCTCCCTGCTTGAGTTTCTCTCCAATCTCTAATTCTTTTCTACAAAGCTGCAGAAATAATCTTTCTGAGGCACAGGTCTGATCATGTTATACCTCTGTCTAAAAACCCTTAATAGTTCCCAATGGCTTTTAGTATAAAACTCAGAAATCTTAATTTGGCATTTAAATTATTCCCCATCACATACAATTTCCAGCCAAACATCTACTAGCCATTGTGTGAATAAAACACATCCCCTTTACAGAGGCTCTCTTCCATTCCTGGAATGTGTATTCCCTCCTCATCTTTGGATTTCCTCTCAGGTAAGGCTTAGAAGACACTTTTTATGTTATCTCAACTTGCCCTCAACGTTCTCAGGTTACCTTTTACTTATATGGATCCTCTCAAAAGAATATAAGCTCTTGGGGGAAGCTAGGTGGGTCAGTGAATAGAGCACTGACCCAAGAGTCATCAGGACCTGAGTTCAAATTTGACCTCAGACACTTTTTTCTATATAAATATTGCTATTCTAATAATAATGAGGTACATTACTTGTTTGTCCTGTTCTTATGCATATTTCCTGAGAATCCCAAGAGAATTCTCATTCTGTCTCCTTTACCACTGAAGGAAATAAGATTCTTTGTGACCTTGAGAATTATTCTTTTGTTCTTGAGGCAAGAGATAAGGTAGGTATGTATGCAGCATGCATGTATGTATGTGTGTATGTATGAATATGTATATGTATGTATGCAAAGGGAAGGTGAGGAAGGTTAAATGAGGCAGTAAATGAAAAAGACCCTCTTGCCCTAGGCAGTTTCACATAATCCCTTGCACTTGAAATACTCTGTCTACCAATTAATTCATGTTCTCTCTTCTAAAATCCAGCTCCAAACTCAACTCATTCATGAAGCCTTTCCCAATTTACTTCAATTTCAGTTTGATTATTCCTTTGTTCATATCCTATTTTGTACTTGCCCCTTATCATCTAGGTGCAACAGGGAGATATTTCCAGATTTCTGAGAAGGGTGTTATAGATCGACCAGCAGCTTAAGATAATGAGTGGACTGATTTTATTTTGGGGCATGGTGGAGTAGTCAACGTACAGTCTCTCTACTGCTCTTATCTTGATGTCTCATTCATGTTTGCCTAATGCTCCAAAAGTATTTTTTTCCCTTCACCTTTCCTTTTTTGCTGAAAGTTCCAAATAAACAGTTAATCTCAACTAGTTGTCAAGAGGAAGGCAAACTCATCTGACTTTATATAACTGAATAAGGATGAGCTATATAATTCATTCTAGAGTATGAATGACTGATAATTTTAACTTTTCCATGAAGATTTTTCATTTGAAAAGAAAAGCTTGTTAATCCAAAGCAATCTCTAATTGCTAACATTCCAGGAAGGGTAGCAAAATCAGTAATAGTTAATAAAAATAGCTAATATTCACATGGTACTTAAAGGATAGCAAAGCACTTCATCTATGTTCCTCCGATCCTCATAACAAACTGTGAGGCAGGTGCTATTATTATTATCTTCATTTTATAGATGAGGAAACTAAGTCTGAGACAGATTAAATGACTCTCCCATGACAAGGATTTAAACTCAGGTTTTCCTGATTCCATGTCCAGCTCTTGTGACCATTGTACCACTTTGCTACCTTCAGTAATTTCAGTTGAGATGTGGAACATATTTATGGACCAGAGATTTTTCTGGTCATCTTGTAAATTTTACTACATGAACATCTACAATATCCAGGATTAAGGCTAATTCTGCCCAGTCTATTATGAGAATTTGCAATACCTCAGACTTTGAAAAGGAATTTAATTAAAAACTTAATATGTCCTATTTTTTTATATAATTCTGCACTTTGGACTAGTCTCCACAACTCCCCAATATGCACTGGAGAAGTGTGGAGAATCCCTTAGTCTCTTCTAGCTTTGAACTGGGGGGAAGAAGAAGGAAGTTGTGAGAATTTATTGCCCAGCAGTCCTTTAGGGCTCTTGCTTCAAGATATATGCTCCTTGTCAATGGCTACTTCCAAGTGAATAGGTCATAAATGACTATGTGGCCTGTGCCAGTCTCTAATATATTTGTCCTGTGAAACCACTGGTGCCAAAAATTCTGTAAAAGGGTTTCTGAAATCAGGAAGGATAAGGACAAAATTCCTTTTAAATTTTCAAATGTGCAACTGCCTATTTATTCAGGAACTATATGGGAAAAAGAACTGGGATTTTTTTCTCACTCTGGACTCAGGGGGATGTGATGGTGGTGAGAGAAAGTAAGGATGAAAGGGAAAAGACATTTGCAAAGAGGCATGTGTGTGGAGGAAGAAAAGTAATGGCACTGGAAGGGGGATTCACACTTGAATAGAACCATGGGATTTTGAGTTCTCATCTACTAGATCATTATCTCGTCCATCTTTCTCATTTTATGGATGAGGAAACCAAAGTCCAGTAAGGGAAAATAAACTACCTAAGGCCATACAGGCAGTAAGAAGCAGAATTATATTAAACACAGATCCTCAGAGTGCACATCTAGCTCTTTCTACTGTGCCAATCAGCTGCATGCACTCAGTTAGAAATAAAGGCAAGTGATTAAAGTCAGCAAAGATCCACCTGCTTTCTTTTTTTGTTTTAAAATTATTTAAATAAAATTAAAAAATTATTTTGTTGAATATTTCCCAATTACATATATTTTTTAGTACTCATTTAAAAATATTTTGATTTCTAAATTCTCTCCCCTCCTCCTTCCCATCTCATCTTCCCTCTTTGAAAGAGGAAGCACTTTGATTTAAATTATATGTGAAAGGTCATGTCAAATATGTTTCCATATTAGTCATATTGCAAAAGATAAACAAAACAACAAAAACAAAGAAAAAAACTTTTTAAAAGTATGCTTGCATTTTTCAGCATGGAAATTTGGAAATTTCTTGGATCACTGTCTTGATAAGGGTAGCTAAGTTTTTCACAGTTGATCATCTTTATAATATCGCTGTTGGGGTTGTGGAGTCAAGATGGCAGAATAAAGGCAGGAACTTCTGGGAACTCTTTCCCCAGACCATCCTAAATATCTTTTAATATTGACTCTATCCAAACTCTAGAGTAGTGGAATCTACAGAAAGACTGAGTGAAACAATTTCAGAACCCAAGACAACTTGGAAGATTCAAGGGAAGGGTCTGTCACCCTAGGTTAGAAAGGGCCACAATGCAGCCTGGACTAATAGGCTCCAGTCATTCAGTGGTGCTTGAGTCACAGGGGGCACCTGGATCCATGGCTTCAATGGTGATTTCCAGATCTCTCAGCCCAGGGATTGCCAATGACAACTTGGAAGGTCATTGGGTAAACTCTGCAGCACCAGAGTCAGAATGGAGCCCAGTCCATCACGAGTTTCAGTGGATAACTAGTCCCAGGGGACCTTGAGCAGGCCTGGAAAACCACCTGGCAGCTGCTTCCAGAGCTCTCAACCCACAGACCATAAGGAGGTCAGGGGATATTGCAGAGGTCTCTCCACTATCAGATTGTAGTCTGGAGCCCCATACTGCTATAGCAGAATAAGGCCTCTCCTCACAATTCCAGGGCAGAAGAGAGTTCTTGTGTTCATCCACAGACCAAAGCACAGACTTGGAGATCAGTCAGAGCCTCTCATAAGACCTTGGAGGGAATTGAAGTACCTTGGGGATGTACCTGATAACAACTGGAAAAAACTCTTAAAAGTTTGAGACAGTGCATCCTCCACCCTGGAAGCAGAATTCCACACTAACAAAGAGTTAAAATCAAGTCATAGGCTAGGGAAGTGATCAAACAATAGAAGAAAAAAATCTGACCTTAGACAATTAATTTGGTCCTTTGAAGTATCAAAATATACACTCAGAAGATAACAAGGTCAAAGCTTCTGTATTCAAAGCCTCCAAGAAAATATGAATTGGTCTCACTCTGAAAGAGCTCAAGAAAGAGCTCAAAAAAAAAATCAAAGGAAGATAAAGGAAAAATTGGAAAGAGAAATGAGAGCAATGTGGGGAAATCATGAAAACCAAGTCAGCAGCTTGGTGAAGGAGATATAAAAGTTGCTGAAGAAAATAGCATCTTAAAAACCAGTTTAGGTCAAATGGAAAAAAAGCAGTCCAAAAGGCCAATGAAGAGAAGATTGCCTTAAAAAGCAGAATTGGTCAGGTGGAAAAGGAGATGCAAAGGCTCTCTGAAGAAAAAAATTCTTTCAAATGTAGAATGATGCTAAGGGAAGCTGATGACTTTGTGAGAAATCAAGAAACAATAAAACAAAATCAAAAGAATCAAAAACTAGAAGAAAATATGAAATACCTCACTGGGAAAAAAAACTTACTTGGAAAACAGATCCAGCAGAGATAATTTAAAAATTACTGGACTACCTAAAAGTCATGACCAGGAAAAGAGCCTGGACTTCATTTTTCAAGAAATAATACAGGAAAATTGCCCTGATTTTCTAGGAGTAGTGGATAAAATAGAAAGAAATCCCAAAACAAGAGCTGCCAGGAATATTACAGCTGAATTCTAGAACTCCCAACTCAAGGAGAAAATATTAAAAGCAGTTGGAAAGAAACAATTCAAATATTGTGGAATTACAGTCAGGATAACACAGGATTTAGGAGCATCTACATTAAGTCTTGTAGGGCTTGGAATATGATATTCCAGAAGGCAAAAGAATTTGGATTACAACCAAGAATCAACTACCCAGCAAAACTGAACATATTCTTTCAGGGGAGAAGATGGACATTCAATGAAATAGGGGACTTTCAAACTTTCCTGATGAAATGACCAGAGCTGAATAGAAAGTTTGCTCTTAAAGTACAGGATTCAGGTGAAGCATAGAGAGGGTGACAGGGAGAGTGAATTATTAAGGATTTAATGAAGTTGGACTGCTTGTATTCCTGCATGGGAAGATGATACCGATAACTCATATGAACCTTCTCAGTTATTAGGGTAGTTAGAAGGAGACCAGGCATAGGAGAGAGTTGAATTTGGTGTTAAAACTCCATTAAAAAGATGGAGTTAAGGAATAATGTACTGGGAGAAAGGGAAAGGGAGAATGGGTTGTTATTTCACATAAAAGAGGCAAGAAAAAGTTTTTGCAATGGAGTAGAAGAGGAGGGAAGGTGAGGGGGGGATCAGTGAGCCTTTACTCTCATTGAAAGTGGTTCAGAGAGGAAATAATATACACATTCAATTGGGTATAGAAATCTAGAAAAAGAAATAGAAGAAAATAGGAGAGGAAAGGGATGGTAGAGAGGGTAGAGGGGGAGGAGTGGGTAGGTGTAGGTGATAATAGAGAAGGAAGATTGTGGGTGAGAGAAGTCAGATAGAACACACTTCTGAGGAGGGACAGGCTAAAAGGAGAGAGAGAATTGATGGGGTTGGGGGAGAATAGAATGGAGGTAAATATAGCTAGTAATAGCAACTTGGGAAAAATACTGAAGCAATTTCTCTGATGACAGAGCTGATGGTGTCTGAATATAGACTGAAGTACACTTTTTTTCTTGAATATAAACTGAAACACACTTTTTTTCCTCTCTTTTTCTTGAAATTTCTCTTTTGTGTGTGGGGGGTTATGTTTACTTTTACAATATGGCTATTGTAAAATGTTTCATGGCTACACATTTTTTTTTTTGTTTTTGGGTTTTGTTTTTAGGTTTTTGCAAGGCAGTGGGGTTAAGTGGCTTGCCCAAGGCCACACAACTAGGTAATTATTAAGTGTCTGAGGCCGGATTTGAACTCAGGGACTCCTGACTCCAGGGCTGGTGCTCTATCCACTGTGCCACCTAGCCACCCCATGGCTATACATTTTTAATCTATACCAAGCATCTTGCTTTCTCAATGGGAGAGTGGTAGGAAGAGAATTTGGAACTCAAGGTTTTGGAAGTAAATGTTGAAACTTGCTTTTGCATATAACTAAGGTAAAAAAATGAAAATAAAATAAAAATAAATGAGCAAAATTAAAAAAAAACAACAAAAACCAATATTACTGTTGCTATAGGCAATGATTTCCTGATTCTGTTTACTTCAAATTGTATTAATTCATGCAAACCTTATCAGGTTTTCCTGAAAGTATCCTTCATGTCATTTCTTATAGCATAATAGTATGCCATCACAATCACACACCATAACTTATTCAGTCATTCCCTAATTGATAGACACCTTCTCAATTTTCAATCCTTTGTCACCAAAAAAGTCACTATATATATATATATGTATATATATATGTACATACACACACACACAAATAGGTCCTCTTCCTTTTTTAAAAAATCTCTTTGGGATACATATCTAGGAGTGGCATTGCAGGGTCAAAGTATGTGCCCAGTTTTATAGCCCTTTGGACATTGTTCTCAAGAATAGTTGGATTAACTCACAATTCTACCAATAGTGCATTAATGGTTCACTTATTCTACATCACCTCTAGTATTTATCATTTTCTTTTACTGTTATGTTAGCCAATCTGAAGGATGTGACATGATATCTCAGTTGTTTCAATTTGTATTCTTCTAATGAGTAATGATTTCTAAATTTTTCATGTAACTATTGATAGCATTGATTCCTTCTTCTGAAAACTGCCTGTTCTATCCTTTGACCATTTATCAACTACGGAATGGCACTTATTTTTATAAAATTATCTCAGTTTCCTATATATTTGAGAAATGAGGCCTATATCAGAGAAACTAATTGCAAAACTTTTCCTCCAGTTTTCTTCTTTCCTTCTAATTTTTGTTGCATTAATTTTGTTTATGCAGACTAATTCAATGTAAGCAAAATTACTCATATTACATCCCATAATGCTCTCTGTCTTTTGTGTAGTCATTAATACTTTCCTTATCCATACATTTGACATGTTCCCCTATGTCTACATCATGAATCCATTTTGACCTTTTCCTGGTACATAGTTTGAGATGTTGTTTTACATATCTAGGTTCTGCCCAAATTGTTTTCCAGTTTTCCTAGGAGTTTTTGTCAAATAGTGAGTTTTTATCCTAAAAGTTTGAATCTTTGTTTTTTGGTCAACACTAGATTATTCTGGTTATTTACTATAGTGTATTGTTTAGCCAACATATTCTATGTATCCACCACTAATTTCTTAGCCAGTACCAGATAGTTTTGATGATTTCTGTTTTATAATACAATTTGAGAACTGGTTCAACTTAGTCACTTTCCTTCACATTTTTTTTATTGATTACCTTGATATTTTTTACCTTTTGGTCTTCTTATCATCCTATTTTTTGGTTTGAAATTTCATGGTTTTTATTGATATTTTATTTTTCCAGTTGTATGTTATAAAAATTTTTCAACATTCATCTATTTGCATACGTTATACATTTTTCTACCATCCTTCCTTCCCAACCACCTCCCCTCAGTGGTAAATAGTCAAGTAAAAGTTGTACATGCTCATTTATGTTTAGCATATTTACATATTAGTCATTTTATGTATGAGGAGTTAAAACTAAGGGAAAGAAAGAAAAGCATGGGATAGGAAGGAAAAAACATAGGAGAAGTTTTAAACTAGTGAACATAGTATCCATTCAGATTCTATGGGTTTTTTTTTGTTGTTTTGCTTTGTTTTCCTCTGGTTGTGGATGGTGTCGTCTATAACAGGGTTGTCCTAGATCTTTAAACTGCTGAGAGAGGAGCTGCCTCCATAGTAGCTGATTAGTTCATGATTTTGTTGTTAATGTGTACAGTATTCTCTTAGTTCTGCTCCTTTCACTCAGCATCAGTTCATGTAATTCTTTCCATTCTTTTCAAAAATCTTAACATTCATTGTTTCCTATAGAATAATAGTGCTCCATAACCTTCATATATCATAATTTGTTCAGCCATTTCCCAATTGATGGGCATCACCTCAGTTTTCAATTCTTTGCCATGAAATTTTATGTTAATGTTGGACTCTGTTCTTGATATAGGATGGGGAGGAGCTCTGTCTCAAACGTAAGGTTTTTCATATTGCTGCTTTTAGAGCTATCTCTTGGATTGTGGAAGTTTTTTTTTTTGCTGCCAATGTGGGGTGATCTGGGGAGTGGTCACTGCTTTCTTGGTCTGCTCTCTGATTCTTACCCAAGCAAAACCCCTGATTCCTTGGAATTGTAATTGATAGTGTTCCTCAGGATCCCTAATTTCTTGAGGCTAGAAATGCTGCTGTCCTTCAGGTCTACCACTTTCTTTTGACAGAAAGTACTCCTTTCTGTCCTGGAACTAGGGAGATAGGCAATGGAATTGAGAAACAGCATCTGGTCCTGTATTCAGTGCTAGCAGAGGATTCTCTGTAATCTCTTTCTGATCTTACCAAATCTGACCACAGCTGCTGATACTTCTGATAAAACTGGTGTTTCATCCTCCTGGGCTCTGGTTAACCTCCTCTTCCATGTCACAGATGCTCATACTTTCTATGTTGTCTTGAACTTGAAGAATACCTCACTCTGAACTTTCATTGGTTCTTACATACCAGAATCAATCTCAGAAATTATTTTAAAGTTGTTTGGAGGGAAATGATAGGAGAGCCCAGTTGAATGCTTCTCTACCCCAACCCAGGAGCTCTATCTCTTTCCCACCTCCTCCCAATATTTGTCATGTCCAAAAAACATCTTTTGAAAATAAAATTTCTTTTTGTGGTTACTTGAATATGTGAAGGGCTGTTGGGGGATGAGGTAGGAGAAGGTGAATCTCTTTTTCTTAAATTAATGTCCAATAGTGCTATTTCAAGTTGGTGACAAACTAAAGTGAAGCATTTGCAAAGTGATTGTCTATTGATTGGAGAATAGTTGAATAAATTATGGCTCTTAGTCCAGTGCCTGACCCTTAATAAATACATAGTGACAGGAATGCAATAGAATATTATTACTTTGTAACATAACAGTAACTTATGCAGAATTCAGAGAAACACTGGAAGACTTAGCTGCATTTATGCACAGTAATCAGAACCATGACAAAAACACACACAATGACTGCAATAATGTCAATGAACACTAAATGAAGATAAGTACTATGTAATAATAATGGCCAAATTTGGCCACAGAGAAGATTTAAAGAAATAAATTTCTCTTATATCCCTGGAAATGTGGGGGCAGATGTTGTATATACTGTTAGATGGGTTGAGTACCAGCTATTTCTAGGCACCAGGGAAGAAGGAAGTAAAGGAAGAATGAAAAGGAAGAAAGAAGAAAAAGAAAAGGACAAACAAATCTATTTGAATGCTAGTCTTGCTAATGAATCTATATAGATAAAATATCTTCACTAAGTAGAAAGAGACTTTAGAGGTTAGTCCAGATCTTTCAGTTTACAAATGAAGAAACTGATGCTGAAAGCAATGAATAACTTGCCCAGATTCAGAACCTAGTAACTGATTAGGGTGGAACTTGAGTTTAAATGTTCCTTATTACAAATCCAACATTCCTTGCATATGTGGAGAGATGATAACTTAACCCAAGGGACTGACTATAGTACTGAGATTTTTGAGTTATTTTGGGGAAAAACTTCCTGATGCCCTCAAATCACACCTCATAGATGCCTACCCATTTAGCCTGGTTAGATCCATTCACTTCATGGCCTCCATCTACATCTTAATCATTTGACTGACTCAAGGAATTAAATTGGGGAGGGAAATGTCCCACCCTCAACTTTTCTGTGACTGTATTTTCACATTTCCACTGCTTATTTTTTTTTCTTTCTGGCTGTGACAATAATTGATCCCTGTTAGAGGACACCTAGATAGCTCTGTGGAAAAGACTGTTGAACTTGACTTGCCTGTTTAGACACAATCATCTGTATCTTCCTCATTATAACAATGTCATGCTGTGGAGACAGGAGCAGGGGAGAGAGAATAGGGGATTGGATCTAGAGAATAGCAGAAAAGAGATTCAAGTCAACAAGCATTTTTTTAATCACTTGTTATGTGCAAGCTATGGTAGCAGGAGAAACAGCCAAAAAACAAAATCACCCTTGTTTTATGCTGGCAAGGTATTAGACTATATAGAGAAAAAGGAAGTTTTTCTAATCCTCTCCAAATACCATCTGCTACCTGGTACACCTGCCCTGGGAAAGGGAAGAGGGGAGGAGGAGGAAGTACCAAATCCTTAATCTAGTCCACTGGATTCCCTTTACCCAAGACTCACACCACAGTATGATCAACTAAACTAAATCTTGGCTCAAAGACATTGAACCCCTTCTTACTAAGGGGATTTTACACAATCAAGAAACATTGACATCAACACCCTAGAGAAGTCCTTGTTGAGGGTCTGGCTGTGTTTTATGGCAGGGGGTTGTGTTGGGTGTTTCCTGTACAAGATGTATGAAAAGAAGAAGGGATCCAGAAGTAAAAAAGAAGGTAACTGAGGAAGAGACTGGCACAGCCTGTCAGGAACAATGTTATCTAGCTGATCTGGGTTACCAGGTCCCAGAAATGGAGAGATGTTGTGGTCCCCATATAATGTATAATGTTCTCCCTCAAGGATGTTCTCAGATTCCTCTTCAGAGACTTCTGGATAGCATATCACTGAGCATGATTTTGTGAAGAGGTTTCTGAAATTAGCAATGGTCTCATTGATTCTATTTTCTCCAGGAAACACAATTTCTTCCATGTCTTGGTATGTGAAATCTATATTACAAGCATTGATTGCTGTCTGCTCTTGCTGATTCCTCCCAGTATGTGACAGCCTTCTCCAGAACCTCTCTACCAGGTGCCTTTTCAGTCTCAAAAAACCAATAAGCCTCTCTGGTGAATCTTTAAAGTATTAAGTACTAATATGATAAACTAATATTCTTCTTTGAACTGCCTGGCTCATAAGATCATAGATTTAGAGATGAAAAGAACCCTAGATACAAAGTGTCAATTCTTAAAACAATTTGGTACAAGTTAAAAAAAAGAAATCAGTGAAACAGATTAGGTACACAATACATAGAAGCAAATGTATCTAGTATTCTACTCTCTGATAACCACAAAGACCACAGCTGTTGGGATAAGGATTCATTATTTGACAAAAACTACTAGGAAAATTTTTCAGCAGCATGAAGAAATTAGATTTAGACCAATACTTTACACCATAAACTCCATAGGAAAGATGACCTAGGTATTAAGATCACACTATATAAGTGATAATAATATAGATTATTAAGATCACATTATAAATAAGTTACAGGTAGAGACAAGATGATAGATTAGGGGGCAACCACCCAAGTGAACTCTCCCAACATTCCCCTTCAAACAACTTTAAAATAGTGCCTCAAATCAAATTTTAGAGGGCAGAGCCAACAAAAAATTGGGTTGAGATATTTTTGGGCCTAAAAATACTCAAGATATAGATGGAAGTAGTCAGTAACACTAGGGTGGAGATCTGGCGAAGGTCTTTAGCAACAGCTAAAGAACCAATAGTAGCAACAGGAGACAGGAGTTTGGGGAATTTTAAACCCAGAGGTGGTAAGGGAGTTGAAGACCTGGTTAGAAAGAGATTACAGAGAACCCTTTGCTGGCAATGAGTGCACCTGGTGCTGATGGGCAAGTCTAATGGTCATATGCAGTTTTGGGTTGCCCTTCCAGAGCAGAAAGGAGTGTTGGTAGAAAGTAACAAGGGACCAGGTTTTGTTCCAAGGCAAAGAGGAAGACTATTGTGTACAGCTGCAGAAAATCAGGGGCTCTTTCTAAGTAAAGACTAGAGTGAAGACACTATATTAGTAAAGATACACTTCTTAGGATCACACCACCTTAAGAGCTCCAAAACTTTCAGGACTTCAGAACTAACTCTGAAAATAGCAACATTGAAAAGTCTGAAGCTTGGGTAAGCAGAGCTCAATTTTAACATAAAGTTCAATATCAAGATATAGGCTAGAAAAAGAGCACACAACAACAAAACAAGAACTAGACCATAAAAAAACAGCCAAGACAATAAGACAACAATGTGAACAAACTACCAAAAATGTCTCAAAACTGTTGATTGGATCTAAGTTCAATAAGAATTCCTGGAAGAACTAGAGAAAGCAATAAGAGTGGTAAAGGAAAATCTGGGAAAAAATGAGTGGTATAAGAAAATATGAAAAGAGAATGAATGGGAAAAGAGATAACAAAAATACTGAAGAAAGCATCACCTTAAAAAACAAATTGGTCTAATGGTAAAAAGTGCAAAAATTCACCAAAGAAACTCCTTTAAAAACAGAATATGTCAGATGGAAGAGGAGGTTAAAAAAAATCAATGAAGACTAAACAGAATTGGCCACAGAGAAAAAAATGGTGCAAAAGCTCAATGAAGAAAATAATTCCTTAAAAATTAGAACTGGAAGTAGAAATTAATGAATCCATGAAACATAAAAAAACAATAAAACAAAGTCAAGAAATTGAAAAAATAGGAGAGAATGTGTAATATCTTATTGGAAAAACAACTAACTAGAAAATAGATTGAGAGGAGATAAATTAAGAATTATTGAAATAATTGAAAAGTATGATTAAAATGAGCCTAAATATCATATTTCAAGAAATTATCAAGGAAAATTTTCCCCAATATCTTAGACCAGAGAATAGAAATGCAAAGAATCTAGTATTTACCTCCTGAAAGAGATCCCATTATGAAAACTCCCAGGAATATTGTAGCCAAATTCCAGAGCTCCCAGGTCAAGGAGAAAATATTGCAAGTAGCCAAAAAGAAATAACTCAAATATCATATATTCATAGTATTATACAAGATTTAGCATATTCTATGTTAAAGAAGAAGAGGGTGTGGGAAACAGAGTTCCAGAAGGCAAAGGAACTAGGATTATAACTAAGAATCATCTACCAGCAAAAAGAAGTACAATTCCTTAAGGAGAAAAATGAATATTTAATGAAATAGAGGACTCTTAAGCATTCCTGATCAAAGTATCAGAGTTAAGTAGAAAAGCTGACATTCTTACAGAAAATTCAAGAGAAACTTGTTGTTTTGGTCATTTCTGACTCTTTCTGACCCCATTTGGGATTTTCCTGGCAGACATATTAGAGTGGTTTGCCATTCCCTTCTCCAACTCATTTAACAGATGAGGAAACTAAGGTAAACAGGGTTGAATAATAATTGCCCAGAGTCACCCAGTTAGCAAAATATCTGAGTCCTGATTTGAACTCAGGAAGATGAGCCTTCCTGACTCCAGTGCTCTATTCACTAAGCCATCTAGGTGCCCTTTAAGACAAGCATAAATAGATAAACATGAAAGAATAATCATAAGGAACTCAATGCCATTAAATTACATGTTTACATAAAACTAAGTGTTTACATTCCTATATGTAAAGATGATAAATGGAACTCCTAAGCACGTTATCATTAATAGGGAGTTAAAAGGAATTTACATAGACAGAGAGCATATATATGGGTTAATCATGTGATGTAATGTGTCTCCAAATGTAACGAGCTCCAAAAAAATAAGTGGAAAAGAGGGATGCACTGGGAGAAGGTGGAAGGGAGAGATAGAATGGGGAAGATTTTTTCACATAAAAGATGGAGGGATGCAAAAAAGAGTTTTTATAATGGAGGGGGAAATTGGGGGAGGTGGTGGTGACTGATAATGCTTGAATCCCAATCTCATTGGAATTGGTTCAAAGGGTGACTATCACACACACACACACACACATATGTACACACAGAGACAAAGTTGTGTATAGAATTGTTAACTTACTCAATAGGGAGATAGAACAGGGAAAGGACAAACAAAAAGTGGGGAGTGAAGATTAAAGGAGGCAAAATAGAATTTTGAGGAGGGACAGGACAGGATGGGGAGGGAGGGGGGAAGGGAGAAACACAAAAATGGGATGAAGGGAAAAACACAGTAATCATAATTGTGCATATGAATGGTATGAGCTCAACCATGAAATGGAAGCAAATTGCAGAATGAATCCAACAATATGTTGTTCACAAGAGAAAAACTTGAAAAAGAAAGATATACTTTGAGTTAAAATAAAGGACTGAAGCAGAATCTAATAAGTTTAAGCTGAAATAAAAAAGGCAGAGGTTGTGATCATGATCTTAGATAAAGTAAAAGTTAAATTGAATGAGATAATCAGGGAAATTATATTTTGCTAAAATGTTCCATAAATAATGGAGTAATATAAAAAATTTTCCAGCAAGTTTACTTATATGTATTGAGCATGCAACTGAATCAAAGTTATAAAAATTAGAAAATTATAAATTATATATTATTTAAAATTACCATTATAAATTATAAGAAATTAGAAAAATAAGACAATTCCTCAATTGATAAATTATGAAAAGATATAACAGTTTTGGAAAGAAATAAAAACTATTGTTATATAAAAATACCCCAAATCACTATTAATACAAATTAAAACAACTTTGAGGCATCATCTCACACTTATTAGAAATAACAAATGCTGGAGGGGATGAGAGAAAAATAGTTATCCTAATGAACCACTAGTAAATCAGTCCAATCATTCTGGAAAACAATTTGGAACTATGCCTAAAGAGCTATAAAACTGTGCATACCATTTGACATAGCAATACTACAAATATATTTATAGTAACTCTTTTTTATGGTGGCAAAGAATTGGAAATCAAAGGGATATTTATAAGTTGGGTTGAACAAGTTGTGGCATATGGTTGTGATGGAGTACTATGGTACTATAAGAAATGATAAGGAGGGTGGCTTCAGACAAACATGGCAAGAACAATATGAACTATGAAAAGTGAAGTGAGAAGAGCTAGGAGATCATTGTGCACAGTAACAGCAATGCCATTGTGATAATTAACTGTGGAAGACTTGACTTCTTCAACCAATTCAGTGATCCAAAACAATTCCAAAAGACTCATGAAGGAAAAAATGCTATCTCCAGAGAGAGAGAACTGAAGAACTCAGTGAAAATTGAAATATAATATTCTCACCTTATTTTCCTTTTTGAAAAATATGGATAATATTGGGGGACCCTGGAGTCAGGAGGATCTGAATTCAAATACAGTCTCAGATACTTAATACTTACTTAGCTGTGTGACTTTGGACAAGTCAGTTAACTCCATTGCCTTGCAAAAACCAAAGAATATGGATAACATGGAAACATGTTTTGCTTGATTTGAGATGTATTATTGTTTCCTATTGCTTGCCTTCTCAGGGAGTAGTGATAGAGAAGGATTTAATTTTAAAGGAAAAGAATGCTAAAAATGAATAAAAAAATAAAAAAAGAAACCCAAATTAAAGTCACAAATAGGACTTATGTGAAAGTCAGTTAGTTATTGATTTTGTGTACATATATGTTCATATAGATAAATACATATCTATGTGTGTATATATTAAATATATTCACACAATTAAATGTGTATATCTAGAAAGTATATGACAAGTAAATTTGACACTGATAAGATATATGTGCATACCTATACACACATATGAATACACACACGTGCTATATGAATACATGTACACTCATACACACACATATATATATTTGTACTTACATGTGTATACATATATATTTTATTATCAAGATTTTTTCTGGATAGATTTTAGGATTTTAAGTAATTTAAAATTTTAAATAATTAAATAAATTTTAAATAATTTCACTAAAAATAATTTAGAGAAACATGGAAAAAATTTCTTTTTAAATATATATGGATAGAAGAAAAATTCATGGGGTGCATAGGAAAAAAGCAAGCGAAATAGAAGATCATAGGAGATAGAATAGATAATAATGATTATATAGCATTAAAAAGTTTTTGCATAAACAAATCTAATAAAGTTAAGATTAAAATGGAAACAATTAACTGAGGAAAGGCTCTGAAGCAAAATTTTCATGGATAAATGACTCTTTTCCAAGATATGTAAGAACTGATTCAAACTAATAAGACTAAGAATAATTCACTAATTGATAAGTGGTAAGAGGATATGAACTGTTCTCAAGGAAGAAATTCAATTTATCTGAAGTCATATGAAAAAAATGCTACAATAATAAGAAATAAAAATTAAAACAAATCTAGGGTACCACCTCATCCCCACCAGATTGGTAAAGTTGACAAGAAAAGAAAAGGAAAATGCTGAAGGAGCTATGGGAACATGGGTATAATGATGTACTGTTGTCAGACCGCAAATAGATATAACCATTCTGGAAAGCAATTTGGATTATGCACCAAAGTAGATGTCCTTTGATTCAGCTATATCACCATTAGGTCAATACTCCTCAAAGACAGAAAAAAATAGTTATAATAACTTTTTTGTGGTGACAAAAATTGTGGAAACTAATGGGATGCCC
Organism: Macrotis lagotis; assembly: GCF_037893015.1. Taxonomy (NCBI): domain Eukaryota; kingdom Metazoa; phylum Chordata; class Mammalia; order Peramelemorphia; family Peramelidae; genus Macrotis; species Macrotis lagotis. The sequence goes on from NC_133658.1 coordinate 611,615,003, forward strand.
ATCAATTGAAGAATGGATGAATAAGTTGTGGTATTTGAAAGTAATAGAACACTATTTTTCTGTAAGAAATGAGGAAATAGATGATTTCAAAGAGACATGAAATGACTTATATAAACTGACATAGTAAAGTAAACAGGGCAATTTATACTATAGCATTAATATTATAAAGATGAACAATTTTTGAAGTTTTTTTTATAAACTGATAAACAATGAAATGAACCAAACCAAGAGAACAATTTATACATTAACAACAACCTATACAAACAAACAACTTAGAGAGCTGTAAGAACCATGATTCCAGAGGATGGCTAATGAAGCCTGCTATCTCTCAGCTTTCTGAGAGAGTATGACAATTAGATCTTGAGTGATGTCCTTGACACAGTCAGGTCTTCATTATATAATTCTGGGATTAAGCACTGGGAAGTTTCTATGTGAATTTTTAATCCCAAGAGCAGTACTTTGTGATTGCAGTTAGTGTATGTTTGGGAAAACATGAACTCATTTTATTATCAGTTTGAGCCAAAGATCATTAGGAAGAGAAAATTTCTGTGGAAAGATCTATTTCTATCATGACAGAGATGATGAAGCAAGAAATAATGTAGGAAAAAGAATTATTGTTTGTTTTTCATTGTTTTTAGGTTTTTGCAAGGTAAATGGGGTTAAGTGGCTTGCCCAAGGCCACACAGCTAGGTAATTATTAAGTGTCTGAGGCCAGATTTGAACTCAGGTACTCCTGACTCCAGGGCTGGTGTTCTATCCATAGTGCCACCTAGACACCCTGTTTTTTCATTTTTCAAGCACCACCAATGATATTATATATGATGTCTTGACTTCTGGGTGAATTGGATTTAAGTGAAGCAGAGTTGCACAAAGTCATTAGCCTCATTTTCTCCTCTAGAGTCATCAAAGTCCATTGACAAGACAAAAGTCAGTATGATGGATTGGGATGCAGTGGATGACCTTGACAACAGAACTCTAAGGCCTTCACAAATCCTGCTTAAGCCTCCTTCATGGCCCTTGGAACAAATTGTTCTCATCTGCTCACTCTGCTGGGGGAAGTCTTCATATGCTTTGAGTAGACATCCCTTTCCCTCACTGAAGAGTTTGAAGACCCTTAGTTACCCTCAGGGGGTAAGAATGGGGATTATAGGTTCATACATTTAGAGATAGGATCTTTAGATCCCTATGTAGTCCAATCTCTTCATTCTACGAACTGAAGAAACTGAAGCCAAAGATTAAGTGAATTGTCCCTCCTCTCAGGGAGTTCATAATTCATAGGGGAGACAATAATAATAACATTTACATAACATAATATTTACCAGGCACTGTACTAAGAGTTTTACAATTTTTATAATATCATTTCATTCTTACAGAAACTCTGGGAAATAAATGTTATTATTATCCCAATTTTACAGTTGAAGAAACCAAGGAAAACAAGTTAAATGACTTGTCTCATATCACATAGTCTGGAATTGTCTGAGTCTGCATTTGAGCACAGGTCTTTCTGACTTCAGGACTAAACATCTATCCACTGTTCCAAATGGAATACAAACAGTTCCATACAAGCAAGATACATATAGGACAAATTGGGAATATTCCACAGAGGGAAGATACTAGGGTTAAATAGGATGGAAATGTCTACTTAACAAAAGATGGGACTTAAGGTAAGTCAGGGGAAGCAGAAGAGGAGAAAGGGAGAGAGAGAGAGAGAGAGAGAGAGAGAGAGAGAGAGAGAGAGAGAGAGAGAGAGAGAGAGAGATTCTGATGTGACAGACACTGAAAATTCCTGGGGTGAGGTGATGAAGAACTATGCTTAGTGAGTAGAATAGTGGGGGCTAGTATCACTACAGCACAGATATATATGAGCAGGTCTTTGCTTTGAGAGGTTTATAGTATTACTGAGGAAAATGACATGAGACTATAATCAAGTGCTGAAACTTAAGAGATAACATATAATTTACATTATTGTATAAGGAGGTTAATCATTGCTGACTGGAGTTATCAGGGAAGACTTCCTGGAAGTGGACTTTGTATTAGGTCTTGAATTGATAAAGAGGAGGGCAGTTGTATATTTGAGAGGGGGAGAGAAAAGGACAATGCCACACGTATGAACAAAAATACAGAAATTAATGAGAAGACCTGGGTGGATGATAGGCATGATGGTGATGACAGCTAGGAGATGGCCCTCTTCTGAAGCACCAGGATTAGATTTGGAAATGGTAGGCGAAAGTGTTCAAGGGAGAGTCCAGTAGACTTCAGAAGACTGAGTGATTGCAAAGGGGTTGGAGGGGCAGGAGAGAGTGGGGGAGATTTTGTCCCTGGAGAATACAACTGTAGCTACAGAAACTACTTTTGTAGAATCTTAGGTTGCTTCTCAGAGGTAAAATATTACTGTCTCTGAATGCTAACTTGGAGAAGAGTGGGGGGGAGGGGGAGAAGGGAGGAGGGAAGAGAGCCCTGAAGGGGCTCTGTGACCTCGTTCCTTCTTAGAATGTGTTACTGCTTGTTCTTAGTTAATGGGCCTGCTGCCTTGTCATTGGTGACCGAGCCCGCCAATTTGAATATGCACACAATTTGGCCTTTAATGCTGTAGTTCTAAACTTTTATTTCCCTGAAGAGTGGAGGTGGCTCAGGTGCACCAGGAAACTGAGCCGGGCCCCTTAGGTCACGGTGTCCCTGCCAACATGGATAAGAATCTGTTTCTCTATCGCTCTCACTCCCACGCCTCACTCCAGCCAGATCTTGGGCAAGGCCTGGATCTTTGCTAAAAGGATGCTCTTGGAAAGGAAGAAAAGCTTTTTCTCATCATATAAGGTCCTTGAAGAGATTTGGAAGAAGGAGATGGGAGGACACAAGGAATTCAGCAGTATTCTAAATCCTATCACTTTTTCTCCTTTTTACTTTTATCTAAAAGGAGGAGAGTTCTTGTTGGAGGGTGGAGGTAAGAGTTAGGCAAGGAGTTTTTCAGTCTGAGACAATTCAATTAAGTTTCCTAAGCATTTGAGTTATATAATGTATTAACCTATGTGTATAGAGAATTCAGAGAAGTGGCTTCCCAGCCAGGAAGCTTTGGGTTGAATGCCTGCCTCAAACAAATACTGACTGTGGGACACTGGGTAATTTGTAATTTATGAAGATGACAAATTGCTGCATAGTGGCAGATCTCCATTGATAGAAGAGTTCTTTCCTTTGAAATTATATATCTAGACAGTCTTATGCCAGGAATGGTGCTATTTTTGGGTAGCAAGGTGACATAGAAGGGTAACTATGTGACACAGTGGATAGAGCACTGGGATTGGAGTTAGGAAGACCTGAGTTCAAATCCATCCTCAGATTCTTACCAACTGTGTATAACCCTGGGCAAATTTCTTCATCTGTCAAATGAGCTGGAGAAGGAAATGGTTAACCACTCCAATATCTTTGCCAAGAAAATTCCAAAATGGGGTCATGGAGAATTGGACATAATTGAAATGACTAAATAATATCAAACAAAGGTAGTTTCATTGATACAGCAATGGACCTGGAGTCAGGAAGACCTGAATTCAAATCTGACCTCAAAGGCTTACTTGGGAAAGACCCAACCATTGTTTGCCTCAATTTCTCTTTCTCTAAAGTGGAAATAATCATAGCATTTATCACCCAGGGTTATTGTAGGGATAAAAATTAGATAATATTTGTAAATCTTAAAGATGCTAACAATGTTGATAATAATGATGAAGATATAGATAACTGAGATGATGGAAATGAAGAAAACTTTATACTGAGAATTCAAGACATAAATGAAATAATCCCTGTCCTCTAGGAGCTTAAATTTTACTAGATGTTCCTAAGAACTTAGAGAGTTAGCCAGGAGATTGGGTAAGATAAGATAAAATTGAATTGGTTCTTAGTTGAAATCATGAAGGAGGTGAAGTTTGTCTGATGCTCAGGCCTTGGATTGGCTATTGGGTTCAGCTCCCCAGATCAATAATGACCTCATTTTTATCCTCTAGCAAGGTCTTCTTTCCAAGGGACTGAAAAATTAAATCTACACTGAAATGTTATTACTGGTATAGCTTAATTGATACTCCTTTATTAGGAAGTTTGCATTCTAACTTGACAAATCTTAAGCTAAAGGAATAAAAGGTGTTATAGTGTAATTTCAGGCATAAACTGTTGCAGGTGGGGAAATTATCCTTTAGAAACAAGGGATGGGGGGAGGTTAGGTGGCACAGTGGATAGAGCACTGGCCTTGGAGTCAGGAGTACCTGGGTTCAAATCCGACTTCAGACACTTAATAATTACCTAGCTGTGTGGCCTTGGGCAAGCCACTTAACCCCATTGCCTTGAAAAATCTAAAAAAAAAAAAAAAAAAGAAACAAGGGATGGTGCAGGTTCTTTAGAAACAATGATTACTTTGTAACAGACCCACTCCTGAATGAAGTAAATGGTACCAGACAATGAAATATTAGGAGATCCTGATAATGAAACTCCAAACTCTCTATTACTTTGTATCTCAATTTATTACTTTCTATCTCTCTCTCTCTTCCTCCCTCTCTCTCTCTCTCTCTCTCCCCCCCTTCCTTCCTTCCTTCCTTCCTTCCTTTCTCCTAGTTCTTAACATATTTCCTTGCATATGTTTGTTGTTGTTCAGTAATTTCAGTCATGTCTGACTCTTCATTACCCCATTTTGGGGGTTTTCTTAGCAAAGATACTGAGTGCCTTGCCATTTCCTTTTCCAATTTGACAGATGAGGAATCTGAGGCCAGTAGATCATACATATTAAGGAGGAAGAAACTTTAAAGACAAATAAGTCCAGTGTTCTCATTTTACAGATGAAGAAACTGAGGTACAGAAAGGTTAAAGTGCTCATGGTCAGAAATAGTCACTGACTAGTAAGTATCTGAGGGCAGCTAGAGGGCACAGTGGATAGAATACTGGACTTGAGTTTAAGAAGATTCATTTTCCTGAGTTCAAATCTGGTCTCAGATATTTACTATCTATGTGACCCTGGACCAGTCACTTGACCTTGTTTACCTCAATTTCCTCATCTGTCACAAGAGTTGGGGAAGAAGATGGCAAACTACTCTAGTTTCTTTGCTAAGAAAATCCCATATGGGATCACAAAGTGCTGTATATGGGGGCAGCTAGGTGGTGCAGTGTATAGGGCACTGGCCCTGGAGTCAGGAGGACCTCAGTTCAAATTTGGCCTCAGACACTTACCTGGCTGTGTGACCTTGGGCAAGTCACTTAACCCTATTGCCTTACTCAAATTAAAAAACCCCCCAAAAGAGTTGTATGCGATTGAAAAAACAACTGAACAACAACTGAATAACAGTAAGTAAGTGTGTGAGACAGGATTTGAACTCAGGGTTCTGACTCCTAATTCAGGGCTCTCTCCATTTCACAAAACTACTTGTCACTGGAAAATTTATTCTTGTCCCATAGAAGAAAAGGAAATGGACTTCTTTTACACAAGAGGGATTCAGGTAATACCTAAGAAATAACATCCCTTTCAAGGTGATAGATGTGGGAATATACCTTGCTCTGTCTCTTTCTTGACATACTATCCAAAGTCTGTGGTCATAGGCATACACAGAGATCAGATCAAGTCTTTCAGCACCCTGGACAGAGCATGCTCTCTGGCCTTTCCCCTTCCCTGTCCCCATATTTGCTACTTCCAACCATGCTTTGGTTCCATGTAGGACTCTGACTTCTTAATCTTCAGACATAGAACACTGATGTCCCAGAGTAATGAACGTTTGTAGGAGATTTTGACCCTGTTGTCAGTGCCCTCTGATGAACTGTGGGAACAGGAGAATTGCCAGTAGAAGAAAGAGAGAGAGAAATTCTGTCCCAATTTGCAAAAAATAGGAAGAAAATGGGCTCTTAAAACTATCAACTGATGAGCTTAACATTGATTACTGGAAGAATTCTAAAAGGGATCATTAAAGGGAGGGGGAACACTTAGAAAGGGAAATGACCACAGTAAGCCTATATGAGTTCACTAAAAATAAGTCATTCTGGGCGGCTAGGTGGCGTAGTGGATAAAGCACCGGTCTTGGAGTCAGGAGCACCTGGGTTCAAATCCAGTCTCAGACACTTAATTATTACCTAGCTGTGTGGCCTTGGGCAAGCCACTTAACCCCATTTGCCTTGCAAAAAAAAAATCTAAAAAAAAATGAGTCATTCCAAATGTTTCTTCTTCCATTAGTTACTAGTAGAGATAGGGACTGGACCTGTGATTTAATTAATAGATAGAATCCCCAGGTGAGGAAACTCCCTTTTCTGATGCAGATAGGTACTTTCTTTTAAACTTACAGTCATAAAGAGAAACTTAGAACCCTGAGAGGGACTTGCCCAGAGACAAACTAGTTGATTTCAGAGAGAGTATCTGAACACTGCTCCTAGCCAGAGCAGGAAGGCCTCTTGAGGGAGAGACAGGAGGCAACCTATGCTGGGGATGAGAAACCACTCCCACCACTTTTCCTCTGATTCTGAAGATAGCCTCAGACCCTGTAGGCAATAGCCTTGGGAATAGCAGTATCCTCTACTCTAGACCACCTGTCTTGTTTTTTCTGTCCAACTCTCAATAGACATCATCATAAGGAAACAAATCCATGGAAACATGACCTGGTGGCTATGCTGCTGTAACCACAGCTAATGAAGACTCAGAATAGAAAATATTTGCCACCAAAGTCCTAGGAATTGTCAAATGGTTAAATGTCAATAGGATTCTGTCAGTGGAAATATTAACATCATGCATTACTGCATGCTTTGCTGCTATACCCTAAAGACTATAAGATGTTTCTTAATGATCAAAAGCTTTGTCTCCTTTTTTAGATTATGAGCTCCTTGAAAACAGGGACTGTCTTTTCTATTAGCATCTTCAGTGCTTAGCACAATGCACACATTAAGCACTTATACTTTTTCATTCATTCATTTCTGACTTTGCAACTGAAACTGTATTCACTATATCATGTGACCTCTTGGTGTGATATGGTGTGAATATGGTATAATTATATCTAATTAGGGTCCCTGATAATATTTTTCATGGTATACTTGTGGACAAGATAGAGAAATATGGTCATATTATAGTTAGATTATCTTGTTGAATAACTGCATGCAGAGTGCTGATTAATGGATCAGTGTCTATTAGTGACATGCCATTCAGTTCAACAAACGTTTATTTAATCCCTATTTCCTTGCATATTTTTGTTGTTGTTCAGTAATTTCCGTCATGTCTGACTCTTCATTACCCCATTTTGGGGGTTTACTTAGCAAAGATACTGGAGTGCCTTGCCATTTCCTTTTCCAATTTGACAGATGAGGAATCTTAGGCCAATAGGGTTAAGTGGCTTGCCCAAGGCCACACAGCTAGGTAATTATTAAGTGTCTGAGACCGGATTTGAACCCAGGTACTCCTGACTCCAGGGCCAGTGCTCTATCCACTGCACCACCTAGCCGCCCCAAACTTCTTGAGATCAAGGATTGTCTTTTGCCTTTTTTTTTAACAGCCTCAGTGTCTAGGGTCCTGGCACATGGTAGGTACTTAGTTAATGTTTATTGACTGATTGGATTGAATTGCATTACTCTTGTCCAAGACTTTAATGATTTGGATGTAAATATAATAAACAAGCTTAACAAACTTGCAGAGAATATTAACAGTAGAATGGTCAGTAAAAGCCAGATTCAAGTCTGACCTCAAACACATTGGCTACTCTGTGCCCCCAGGCAAATCTCCAAGTCTCCCAGTGCCCTAGGATAAGTCTTGAAGACTCCAAGTTTCAGAGAAGGCACTGATTCCATTAGGAGGGGAAATTTTCTTGATGAGGAATTCCTTATAGTGATTAAATTACAAATGTGAATTAAAAAGGAAAACTGGCATATGTGAAGGTGGTTCAAAACTCTTTGTATTGTTTTAAACTATTAGGATTATATTTCTAATAAATATATATATATATATAAATGTTAGATTATTTGCTTTTTCAAGAAGAAGGAAGAGAAGAGAATGTGGATTCAAAATTTAAAAATAATATTAATTTTGGTTTACATGTAATTAAGAAAAATTAATTAAAAATTTAAATTAAAAAGATTTATAAAGGATGATATTTCCAAAGAGGTCTAAGGTTTGAAAAGTTCTTTTCTGGCAACAAATCTTTGAAATGCTGCAATTATTTTTATCCCTGTTTCACAAAGAAGGGAACTAAGACTCAGAGAAGTTAAGGCACTTGCTTCTAGCTGCACAGTAAATGGCAGAGCCCAGAGTCAAACCCAGGGCTTCTAATTTTTTTACAACATGCTGTCTATCAGATGACACAAAATTGAGAGGGATTCCTCATTTAATTTCTTCATTTATCCATTCAAATTTTATTAAGTATCACCCATACAAAATCAGTCTAATACAATTCAATAAGCATTTATCAAGTAATTACTATATGCAAGTCACTGTGAATACAAACAAGACAGTACCTGTCCTCATGGAAGTTTACACTCTACTTTGGAGATGTTTTTGATTCTTTGAAGAGGACCAATGACATCTATAGGTGATGTTTCATCTTGTGAGTGAATTGAATTACAAGTGAGACAGAATTACACAAAGTCATGGACTTCATTCTCTTTTTTTCAGAGTCCTACAAATTCAGTGGAAAGACAAAATTTAGGATAACTGTTGGTAACCTGGAATGCAGGGGATGTCCTTGGTGTCTTTGATGCCTAAATAAACTCTAAGTGCTTCATGGCCTGTGTTTCAGCTGCCTTTCTGACCACTGGAACAAATTGTCATTTGCTTATATTCCAGGTGAAGTCTTCACATGCTTGGGGTAGACATTCCCCAACTCACCAACAAATTTGAGGCCTGTTGGTCCCCCTCCATTTGGTTTAGCCTATCTGCCAACATGTTTTTGCTGGGGTGTGGCCACTGTACATGCTACAGTTTCTTGAAGCTACAGATGGAAGAGTTGGAAGGCAGGTGACTTGATTCTAGGTGTCCCAATTCCATTTCACTCTAGTTCTATTCCTCCCTGAGCGCCTCATACACCCTATATATGATATATCTCCTAAATTATTTCCTTTCCTTCTTTCCTTTGGACCAGCTCAGGCAAAATTTCCTCTAAGAATTCTTCTCTGATCATCCCAACCATAAGTGATTTTTAACTAGTTAAATAATATCACTTTTCTTGTGCCTTTTTATGCCATTATGATATTCTAACTTGCATTTTAGTTGTTTGGGCATTTATCTTCTCTTCCCCTGCAGCTGGAAAAAGTGGAACAAGGTGGGGTGGGGAGTGGGAAAGGAATCAGAAGAGGAAGAAAAGAGTTCTAAGGAATGTTAATGAAAGACAGTGGGACAAATTGGGAAGCATAGAAGGATAATATCTTATTTTGAAAATATGAGTAATATTCTAGTTTGACTGGTTCATGGCTTACATAAGTGAGCAATTAAGTCTGGAGAAGGAGATTAGAGGAAAATTTTGAAGGACCTTGAACATCAGGCTAGAGTCTGAACTTTATTCAGCATGTAATGGGGAATCATCAGAGGCTTTTGAGTCTTAGAACTATTTGATCAAAACTATTCATTAGAAATACTAATTTGGCAATTATTAATATAGGGGCGACTAGGTGGCATAATAGATAAAGCACCAGCCTTGGAGTCAGGAGTACCTGGGTTCAAATCTGGTCTCAGACACTTAATAGTTACCTAGCTGTGTGGCCTTGGGCAAGCCACTTAACCCCGTTTACCTTGCAAAAACCTAAAAATAAATTAATGTAGAAGATAGATAAGATGAATATTTTACAGTTATATAATGTTTTAGCTATGTTATCTCATTTGTTCTTCACCATTCTCACATTCTTGTGAGGTAGGTATATGATTACTATATCCTTCTTTAACAGATATGGAGAAACTGATGATCTTGAAGAAAAGGATAAGAGAGTGGAGGGCCACAAGATTAGTAAGAGGCAGAGTTGGTGACTTGATTCCAAATCTCCCAATTCCATTTCACTCTTTTGTCCAGTTCTGCCTCTGAATCTAGACCTCTGATTCAATCTATCATACTATCTCATTTCACTCTTCCTGTTAGAGGGAAAAGAAGTATGTAGAATGAGGGATGGGAAGAGTGTGAAGACAGGAGTTTAGTTAGATAGTTATAACTATAATGAAGACCTGAATTATGATGTCCCTTCTGAATGGAGAGGGCAGAAAATGAGGAAAGATATGCTGATTCTAGAATTAACCAGAATTTCACAACTGATTGGAAGTGGAGAGTAAGCTTAATTTTAGACATTTTGAACTGATCCTTGAAAAATATACAGCACAGGGGCAGATTGGTAAGGCAGTGGCTAGAGCTCTGACCCTGAAGTCAGAAGGACCTGATTTCAAATCTGGTCTTAGACATTTACTAGCTATGTGACCCTGAGAAAGTCATGACTTGTTAATATTTATATTATATATAGTATATATAAAGTATATATATATATGTATAATGTCTGAGGCTATATGTATGTGTGGATAGTATCATGTGGTGTGGTATAATTATTGTAATTTGTATTGATGAGAAACAATATTACAATATCCACTTTGAAGGAAGGGAATTTTCATTGTGGATAACAGCAGAAGGTGAAGGTTCCACTGGTGATGGGGATATGTGTCAAGCATTCCATGCTGGCAGAACAGGGTGGGGGAGGCAGGGGGAATAAACATTAAGGCTCAGGGAATGAACTCTATGTATTACTCTCCTCCTCTTTGACTTAACTGCATAATGAGTGGGCTATGGTGCAGAAATGGCTGCTCATTTGGTTTTCCAATGGAGGAGGTTGAAACAACTTTTCAGGAGGTGCTTCAAAAGTCCTCTCAGTCAGAAATGCTTCTAGTCTTGCTTTCTTAGAGGTGGAGTTGAAAAGAAAATCAACAGCCTAGTTTGGAAAAGTTCTCACATTGACCTCAAAACCAGTGCTCTCATAGGATCACAGAATTAGCATTGGTAGGAATTTTCAAAATCATATAGTCCAACTGAGACTCAGAGGGATAAATGAGTTGTACAAAGTTGCACAGAAAGTAAATGGAATCAGTGCAATAATCGGGAACAATTTGGGGCTGTCTGCTAAGGAGAGTGCCATCTGTATCCAGATAAGGAGATGTGGAGTTTGAACAAAGTTCAAGGACTATTCCCTTTAATTTAGAAAAAAAAAGCCAGTTATCTTATTGTCTGATCTTGCTATCTCTTGTCTCTGCTTTAAGGATATGATTTCTCTCTCATCACACCCAATTTGGATCAAGGTACAACATGGAAACAAAGTCAAGACTGACAGAGTGCTCTCCGTGGGGTGGGGGTGGGGGGAGGGAGGTAAGATTGGGGGGAAAACTGTAAAACTCAAATAATATCTTTAATAAAAATAAATAAAAAAAAGTAAATGGAAGAGTCAAGATTTGAATCCAGGTCATCTGTTTTTGTTTTCAGTTTTTTTGCAAGGCAATGGGCTTAAGGGGCTTGCCCAAGGCCACACAAGCTAGGTAATTATTAAGTGTCTGAGACCAGATTTGAACCCAGGTACTACCTGACTACAGGGCGGTGCTTTATCCACTGCACCACCTAGCCACCCCCTTCTTCATCTTTCAACTGAGGGAGTTGAACTAGATAAACTGTAATCCTAGTTTAAAATGAACAGCAAGGACAGTCTTAAAGAGGAAAAAAATCCACTTTCTTAGATTTAATGATGTATTTATGTTTTGGGGAAAGGGATAGCAGGGGAGAGACTGACAAAAGTTTATAGCCTGATTTTAAGTATGAGCCTTATGTCTTTTTTCCTTTTTTTTGGACCAGCTGGTGGAGCCAGGAGACCACTTTCATCCTCCCTGAGTTAAAAACATAACACCATGGAGATAGGAGTCATTGGAGTGAATTATAAGCACAGTGAATTAGGTTTTAGGTAGTTGTTGCTACTACCACTACTAATAACCCATTTGACTTAACAATTGTTCAGTGATGTCTGCCTCTTTGTGATCTCATTTGGGGTTTTCTTGGTAAAGATACTGGAGTTTGTCATTTCCTTTTTCCAAGTATGGAGGAGAGATTTGAACTCAATAAGATGAGCCTTCCTAAATTCAGGTCTAGCACTCTCTCCATGGTGCCATCTAGCTGTATTAACACAATCGTAATAAATGTTTTCTCTATTAGTGGCAGTACAACTACTACTATTCTTAATTTACAGATGGAGAAACCGAGTTCTGATCTTCTTAATGAAGTGACTTGCTCAGGGTCACAACCTGGTCATTAGTTGAGTCAAAATTATTAATTCAGGTCTGTTGGCTGCCAATTCATCTCTTTCTACTTCATCATTTTATGTTCTGTTTGTCTATGGGTATGTATGTATGTATATGGAATGAGCATGAATGAGTAGAATTTTTCTGTGCACCATTTGTTATATCTATGCATTCAGAGAGCACACTCACTTGTGGAATCTCTACACAGCTTGGCAAGGTAGCCCGAGTCAGAGATAGAACTCCTTACCCCGTGAATAGTTAGATAGATGATGGTGGTTGTGATGATGAGACACCCATTTCCCTTGTGCTGCTGCTGCCTTGGAGCTCCTGTAGCCTGCCTACCTCCAGACTCCTTACGTCAAGCTGGTTGGGTTCCTCCACCCCCAGAGAGAGAGAGAGAGAGAGAGAGAGAGAGAGAGAGAGAGAGAGAGAGGAGAGGAGAAACACACACACACGAGTAACGGAGAGAGTGCACGGGGAAGAGACGCACACTCACACACCAGGAGCTGGAGTCAGGAACAGAGGCAGAGGCAAAGGCAGGGGCAGGGGCAGAGGCTGAAGCAGAGCCCCAACCAGACGCCAGTACAAGCCATTGAAGCCTGAACCGCGATCACTGTGGGCTCGGGGTTCGCCTCCAGCTTGCGGCCACCTACAGTGATGCTCTTATCATGCCCGCCGGGCTCCGAGGCTCTCTGAAGCAGCCTTTAGAGAGTCCATCAGGGTGCTGGGGTTCGGAGCGCTCCCGCTGAACTTCAGCGGGGCGGCTCGGTGCTGGAGGGGGAGCGTGGGAACCCGCACGTCGGGGAGGCGGCCCCGACTCAGATCAGCCAGCCCCTCTTTGCGGGAAGCGGGGAGACCCGCGCCGCCTCACCATTACTTCTCCGGGAAAAGAGGACCTGGTCGCTGTCGCCTCCCGGCTTTGGCAGAGGCGGAGGCGCGCCTGCCTGGCCGCCGTCGGCGTCCTGCTGGCCATGGCCCTGGTGCTGCTTATCGCCGTGCCCCTGCTCCTGCTGCAGGCTGCACCTCCCAGTTCAGCGCACTACGAGATGATGGGAACTTGCCGCATGATATGTGACCCCTATAGCGGGGGACCCGGGGGAGGGCCTGGGAGTCCAGGAGGCAAAGCGGCCCCGGGTCCCAGCACAGCTGCCCTGGAAGTCATGCAAGACCTGAGCGCCAATCCCCCTCCTCCGTTCATCCAGGGACCCAAAGGAGAGCCTGGCCGGCCGGGGAAACCCGGCCCTCGAGGTCCTCAGGGAGAGCCAGGACCCCCTGGACCGAGAGGGCCCCCGGGAGAGAAAGGAGACTCGGGAAAACCTGGGATGCCCGGGCTGCAGTTGGCGGCGGGCGGGGCAGGCGGAGGCAGCGTCGGGGCCCTTGGTGGTGGAGGAGTAGGAGGCGGCGGGGACGTCGGTGAGGTGACTGGGGCACTGAGTGCCGCGTTCAGTGGCCCCAAGATAGCTTTCTACGTGGGGCTGAAGAGCCCCCACGAGGGTTATGAAGTACTTAAGTTCGACGATGTGGTCACCAATCTGGGCAACCACTACGACCCAACTACGGGCAAGTTCAGCTGCCAAGTGCGAGGAATCTACTTCTTCACCTATCATATCCTCATGCGAGGCGGGGATGGTACCAGTATGTGGGCAGACCTCTGCAAGAACGGGCAGGTCAGTCTCTCTCCCTTGTCACCCACTTTCTTCTCCTTTCCCCTTCTCCTCTCCCTGGGTCTTTGTCCCTTCCCCCGTTCCTCGGACTGCGAAGCCCGTCTCCTCCAAGGCAGTGGTGCGCTCAGAACGCGTCTCCGCCCAGGCCCTTGGCCACACTGGGGCCTCTTGGCATCCCTATTTTGCCAGAGCGCTTTGGCTTGGGTCTTCAGCAAGTCTAAGATTTGCGGGTGTCTGAAGCCTTTGCATGCCCCTGGTCTCCCCTATACGTAACGACTTTGCGGACCGAGCGCCTCTTGCCCTTCTGCTGCCCCAACTCCATACCCTGCGGTCCGGGAAACCCTTCCATCTTGAGATCAGTGAACTGGGCTAAATAGTCAACTAATCCTCCCGTCCCGAGATTCTTCTCCGCGGGCTCTCTTTTTCCTCTAGTGCTGGGAGCTCGGTTTTCCGTCCACACGAGCCCCTTCCTCTTCCCATCCCCTAAACGCCCAACTAAACAGCTCCAGAAAAGAGGAGGGGGCCCAGAAAGTTGGCAAAGTTTGGGGGCAAAACACACTAAGGGCTGGGGAGTGAGCGGTGGGAGGGGGAGCCGAGGGCGCCAAAGTAGTGAGGGAGATGGGCTATGGGAGGGGGCAGAGAGGCGGGGGGAGGGGCAGAGGGGCGCCTCACTCCAAGCAGCCCCCGCCCGCTCCGTCTCCCCAGGTCCGAGCCAGCGCCATCGCTCAGGACGCGGATCAGAACTACGACTACGCTAGCAACAGCGTGGTGCTGCACCTGGATTCCGGGGACGAGGTCTACGTGAAGCTGGACGGGGGGAAAGCGCACGGAGGCAACAACAATAAGTACAGCACTTTCTCGGGCTTTCTTTTATACCCCGATTAGGGAGTGGGGGCGGGGCCCGGCGCACTCCAGCCCTTTCCCCCTCCTCGGCCGGAGCTCGGGGTGCGGCTCTTTTTCTGCAGGACCGTCTCACTTCGCGGCAACTCGTCATTTTTCAGTTGGGACAGAAACTAAACCACATTCCTTCTGCACCTAGTCAGTCCCCTCTCTTCTAGCCTGCCATCCGTGTATCTGTAATCTCACCCCGCTCGCTCCGCTGGGCCCCAGAGTTCTGGCTCCGGATTCGTCCATCGTCGCAGGAGGAGGAGGAGGAGGGAGAGGGAGAGGAAGGGGACCGAGGATGGGCTGTAGCACCCAAAGGTACCCACCTACAGAATTTACAGAAACTGGGGCGGGGGCGGGAACCACAAGCAAACGGATAAGACTGGACAGGTCTGGACAAAGGGAAGTACTTTGCCCCTTCTTTACTCGGTTCTGAAATCCTCCTGAAATGGAATCTCCTGGGACTTCTTGCCTGGGACATGGGCCTAAATCGACACCTATTTGTAAGGAGCTCTGCAAGGCATCATTCTCTGTGAAATGAAATTCTTGTGCGAATGTCCGTGTTTGTCCGCAAAACCAAACCAAACACCAACAGAAACTCGGCCAACAAACAAACCGCGCCTCACTCAAACTGTGAAACATTAAATTGTGTTTTTAGACATTAGCCTCCTTTGTGTCTCTTGTCAGCATTACTTAGTCAGCCCCCTTCGTCCCCTACTCTGAGGTCCGTTTTTCATTCATGGTTCCAGAACAATCCCCATCTTGTCCACAGTAGCCCACCTCCCAACTGTTTGTCCTCTTTTTTTTAAGGGGAGGTGGAGTGAGCTACAGGCAGAGGTAGAGGCAAATTATAGATTGGAGAACAGGATGGCTTTCACTCGACCTTTCTGGGATGTTTACCTCAATAGTTGTCTGTTAAAGGATTTCTCCAAATAGGTGATTTGAAATTCCTCTTAGAAGGGAGTGGGTCAACATGGTTTTAAGGTCCCTTCCAGCTTTAAATCTGTAAGCCTATGAAATGTAGTAGGGACTTTTGCATCATAAATTATACTATTAAACTACTGAGGCCTGCTGCGTGTGAATAACAGATTTGGAGAAAAAAGGCCAGGGAAGAGTAACCAGTCTGCATTGTTTCCAGTTCAGCAGGCTGCCTCCCCACCTGCCTTTGTTAACTTGACCCTGCCCATCTTGCCAGGGATTACCTGCCTATTACATGGGAAAGAGTGAAAGAGAGGAAAATGGGAAACTTTGTGACTGATGATCAGGAAAGGAATAAAGGAACAATGCTTTCAGCAAAACCGAGGCAATACTAGAGCATTTGTTGATAGGTTTAATTTTTTTTAGTTGTGTGGGTGGTCTATCACAAACCTAAAACTACACACAAACACATATACATTCTTACAGTAGTTTTGTCTGAGCAAAACTACTGTCTGAACCAAAGTAATTATCTGGATTCCAGAGAACCAAAACATTTTATCTCAAAGATAAAGTAAATTAGACATTTTCTTACAGTTCAACTTTCATCCTCCACATTTTGTAAGAAATTTTGTGGACACAAGTCCATACTCTCACAGATTGTATCTATTCCAGATTGTGAAATGTAGGGGTAAGCTCAGAAGCCATTTACCTGTTAGGGTTATGTTGGTGCAAAGGAATTTGAAGGCAACCTCTCATTACATCATACCAATAGTTTTATTTTTTTTCTTGTAATGGTAGAATTCAGTAAAGTACCATGTTATTTGTAAAATAACCTTTCTGCAACTTGCCCATACTTAACTGAATTCATTCAGTTTTCAAAATAATCTGTTTGAATTCTCAATTTACCAAAAAATGTGTACAGATTAGAGGTTTTGTTGTAGACATTTTGAACCACTCTTTGTGGGTCCTAGAAATAGTTCTTTGTCACTTGAATGTATAAGAAAGGGGGAAAGTTGGAGATGGGGAGAAGGGAGGAAGGGAGGAAGGGACCAGGACTCCTTAAAGAGAGGAGCATCTGTAGATATCCCAGAATGAATGTGGTCCTGGTGTAGAAAATGCAAAAGTGTTTGTATATGCTGTAGATAGACAAGAATGCACACCAAAGGTATGCATATATGGAGAAACTCTAAAGTGATAGAGTTGATTTCTTGAGTGCCTTAAGGAAATCAGTCATTATGGCCACAACCTTGTCCATATATATATATATATATATATATATACATATATATATATATATATATATACACACACACACACACAGGTGCATACATATATTTTCAAGGCAGCTTCTATGCCTGATGTTCCTATTTTAGCATATATTAATTGCAGGAGGATGCTAAGAGCTGTGATTCCCATTTAAAAGACAATTATGCCCCCTGCCTAGTTTCCTGTTGACATTCTTTTTTATGCTCCTGTTTTATTTCAATGTTTTTATTGTCATTCACTTGAATATGAGTGATGATTGCATCCTTTTTGAGTCCTGAGCTGGAAACCTTACTGAGAGCTAAAGAAAAGGAAACAAAAAGAAGAACCACCCAAGCCAAACCCTCAAACTCAGCCTAGCCTGCTAATGAGGATATGAGAAGGAGGTGGGGTATGGGTGCAGGGAGGGGAGTCCATCAACTAGTACATGTGTTATACACTTATCAATCTCCGATGCTTTGTTGATTGTATCATTCAGAAATGAGATTAAAACCAAATGTCTGAGACCCAAATGAAGTCTAATTGCTATGGATCTGCAATCCCCATTGGGTTCTTAATCCTTTTTGACTTATTCCTCCCCTTCCTCCTATGAGATGGAGCTTAGACAGAAAGCCCTCAGTTTAAATTTCAAAAATTAAAATTGACATGCAGTGGTGTTCCTGGGAGCAGGGAGGAATTTCTAAGGAGGTGCCCAGGCTTGGTTTTATCCCTTGCATTAAGAAGCAATTTGTACTTCTAACAAAGACCCAGCCATTCCCCTTTGGCAAAAGGGCAATGAAGATGCCTTGCGAGGGAATCACTGTTCTCAATACTTAAACAAATTTGAATCGGAGATTCTTGAATCTGTATTCCCCAATGCAGCTGAAGCTCCTTGCAATTCTAATGTCGGAGCTGGCGGAGAGGAGCCGCCAAAGGTGTCAGCTGCTAAGAGGATGATAGATTGATGAGGCGATGGGGAGGCACAGTCCTGGGATGGCACTCTGCCCTGCCAGTGATCTCCGCATCTGCACATTATCAATGTCACGGGGAGGCCTGAACCACCCTCACCAGCCGTCTTATTTTCCACTTATCTCCCATGTACTAATTATTGGGCTGGATGATTCCCTGGGAAGGAAGAAGGAGAAAAAGAAAATTCATTTTGCTACTGCAGAGACAACTTATCCACAATGATGCCTATCCACAATGATGCCTTGAACAATTGCCCCCTTTTCCCTCCCTCTCTCAGAAGGAGTCCTCGGTGGAGATTTCTCTTTCCAGTTTCGCACCTTTGGAGGAAGGGGAGGGGTTATAGGTTTCTCACATTTGGATTATGGAAATCTGAGATGAGTAGGTGGTGGGTGGGTTATGGGGAAAGACTAGGATTGTGTGGATGAAGGACCAAAGGAGACCCTTTATCAGAGGACTTATCTTTTCCCTTAATTAAAGGGCTCTCACATCAATATTAATATCTAGCATTTATATGCCCCTTTATGTTCTTCTAAAGACATTTCATATCTAAGGTCTCATTGAAGACAAGCTTTGTGAGTAATGCAGGCATTGTTATCTCCATTTTGCAGGTGGGCATCTAAAAACCCATTAAATTTGGAGTTAGAAGACCTTTGTTGAGATCATACAGCTTTGTTCCTTATTACCTAATTTGGTCATGAGGACCTCTGGACCTCAGTTTTCTCATCTGAAAAATGAAAGTGTTGGATTTGGTAATCTCTAAGATTCTTCAGTTCTAGGAAACCATGACTTACCCAAAGTCACACATCAAGTAAGTGTTAGAACAGGAACTCAAAATCATATGCTCTGATTCTGAGTCCAATATTCTCTTTCCCAAACCAATCTTCTCTACTAGCTTTTTGGCAGTTCTTGAGTAAGGAGATCAGAAGAGATTTAAGCTGACCTTTGAAGCCACTATCCATCACATATCTTTTCCTCAAGACATAGTTTAGAAATCATAGCAATGCTTAATGGATAGGGTGGGGATATCAAGAAGAGCGATAGGTTCCCTCTCCTGAGAGGTTTTCAAGCAGAGACTAGCCAACCACTTATAGGGTTTGTCATGGTGAAGATTCCTTTTATGCTTAAGTTTGACTAATCAATGATGTCCCTTCAAATTCTCAAATTCTTTGATGGTGTGAGTATTGAAAATAGGGTAATAAAAAAGCTGTCTTCAAATTCTGTTTCTTGCTGGCTCTGTGACCACAGATAAGTTACTGAACCTTTCTGAACATCTGTTTCCTCATCTGTAAAATGAGGATATGTATACTTGTGTTCAGAGGGCTATTAGGCTCAGAGGGGGATATATATATGTATGTATATATACATATATATATATATATATATATATGTTTTGGACATTTTAAAGCCCTCTCTAATTAGTAGTACTATCATTATTTCTCCTTAATTCAAAAGACTGCATTTACTAGATTATAATCTTATTTTCTTGGCCTCAAAAAAGAAAATGACTTAAAAAATTAGTGAGTTAAGGTCATGTCTATGTGATGTGAAGAGATACATAATTTTTTGAATTATTTGGTTCATTTAATCTATGTATCTAGTTACAAAAGTCTAAATATTCCTATTTAGTCTGTCTACAAAGATGAAAAGAACATTGTAAATGCAAAATTCAACTTTTCTTTGAGCTATAAATGTGCTTCTATTCTAAAGGAAGCTCTTACTTTCTTCTTTCAATTCAAATCAACATAGATTTGTTAAATGCTTTTACCTTCTATTCTAGTCACTATAGTATGTACTTTGGATACAAAAGTAAATATAAAACTAGTACCTCTCTTCAAGGAATTTACATTCTATTAGGGGGAAATCAACATGCATACAGATGAGTAAATATATGACATATATATATATATAATAGAGTATATATGCAAATACACACATACACAAAATAATTTGGGAGGAGAATTAAGAATTGGAGGAATCAAAAAGTTTCTTGCAGAAGAAGGCATTTGAATAGAGGCTTGAAAGAAACTACAGATTCCAAGAGGCTGAGGTATGGAGAGGGCATTTCAGGTATAGGTCTTGTGCAGAAGTAAAAGTCTAGAAATAGAAATGTTGGGTATAGGGATCACCAAATAAAGAATTCTGGCTGGAGCATAGGGTGTATGATGGCGAATAACGTAAAATCAATCTGTAAAGATAGACTGCAGCTAGATTTGTAAAGGACTTTAAAAGCCAAACAAACAAGTTGGTATTTTTCCCCCTAGAAGCAATAGGAAGTTGTTAAAGCTTCTTGGGAAAAGGAATGGCATAGTAATACATCTACTCTTAAATATTAATTTAGAATATCTATGGAGGAAGATAAATTGGAGAGGAAAGTGTGTAGAGGTGAGGGGACTAATAAAAAAGATATTGCAATCATCTTTGATGAGAAGAAAGTCTCAACTAGAGTAGCAACCATGTGGGTGGAGAGAAGGGCAAAGGTGCAAAAGATATCTTGGGAATGGAATTGACAAAACTTAACCATTAATTAGACATAGAGGGGTAGCAAAGAAGAGGGAAGAGTTGAAGACATTTGGTGATAGTCTAGATGGAAATAGGGAAATTAGAAAAAGGGAGGAATTTTTTGGAAAAGATAATGAGTTCTGTTTTGCACATGTTAAGTCTGAGATAACCAAGAAGAAGAGCAACAATAACAAAGGAGAAGTAGAAGAAGAAGAAGACATAGGGAACAGCATAAAGATGAAGTTGCAAAGGAGGCTGAGAAGAAATGGAGGATAGATTGGAGGAAAAATAGAGAAAGAGTCAATAACACTATCCAGTAGGATAGTGGGGGGGGGGTCAACAGTGTCAAATGTTTTAGAGAGATCAAGAATGATGAGAAGTGAGAAAAGACCATTGAATCAAGTCATTAAGAGGTCACTGGCAACCTTGGAGAAAGCAATTTCAATTGAGTGGTGGAACTAGAAGATAAATTAAAAGAGACTGGAAAGTGAGAAATGGAAAATGGAAAAATGGAGGAAACTAATGTTGATGGTTTTTTCTAGGGCTTTGTCTGTAAGAATGAAACGATACAGAGAGTGATAATTTGAGGGAGTGATCACCTTCAAATGAGAAACTTCTGTAAGAGTTAGAGGGCATAACTGAAGTGGGACATAGAAACAAACATTCCCTTTTCATTTTTCTGAGAAATTCAGTTTCAGGACTGATGGTTGAACAAAATGAGATAAACATCAGAAGATGAATCTGGCATTGTGCTAGCCCTGCTTGGTAAGGTTTGCAACAGATGGCTACTTTGGAAAGCCGAGACAAAACATCTGCACATACTTTTGTGCTGCTCCTACTGTGCCAGTGACTTTCTAGGTTATGTAGTTTGAGAGCCAAATAAGTCATCTAAGGATAGACAAGGATTTTCATAGAATTTCTTTGATTAGAATGTAGGAAGAGTATCTGAGAAAGAGTTGGGCTGTCATTGAAGAGTGTTTTCAGTTCCTATTATAAGAAAATTCTGTTTTAAAGAAAATTCTTTTTTTCCTTGAAGAAGTGTAGCTGAATAATGTATGGTTCCACTTATACCTCATTTTAGTATGGAGATGTTCTTGGATTATCAAAGACTTTAGCTTACCAAAATGCATCACCAGTAGCAAGTTGGCCACCAACTATTGACAATGGCAATTCATAAAATGAGTATGAATAGTGAACTGTAGTGGTAGAAATGAGCATTTGTGTGGCACAGTGCATAGAGTGCTGGGTCTAGAGTCAGAAAGACCTGAGTTCAAATTTGATTTGACTTCAGACTCTTAGTAGCTATGTGACCCTGGGCAAGTCACTTAACCCTGTTTACCTCAGTTTCCTCATCTGTAAAATAAGCTGGAGAAGGAAAGGATAAATTACTTCAGTATCTTTACCAAGATCTGGGCAAAATTTGGGGTGGGATAGCTCAATTTCAGCTGGGTATATAAGTGAAGACTTCTTGGAGGCAGTAGAACCTGATATGGACTTTGTAGGGAAAATATTTCAACAGAGAGAAATAAGGAGAGAATATATCCCAGACACAGGGATGGCTTGTGCAAGTATATAGGTTTCAAGCAGTGGAAAGAAATGGTTAATACATCATTAGGAAGATGAACTTGACACATGAAGAATGGATTGGATAGGGTAGCACTGAAGATAAAAATGCCACTTAGGAGGCTATTGTAACTATCCAAATGAGAGGAGAGAAATATAAATAAAAGAAGACTCATGGGGGTAGAATCAATAGGACTTGGCAGTTAAATGAGACTTGGGGACAAGAAAGAGGATTGAGTCAAATATTATTGCATGATTCCAATATTGGCACCTTGGAGGGTGGTGGTGATTTCACTAAAATAGGGAAATTGCTGGGAGGGGAAGGTTTAGATAGAAAAATGACTAATTCAGATTTGGATATATTGAGATTGAAGAACTAGTGGCTAGCAGATGAAGAATGAATGAATGAATGAATGAATGAATAAAATGAAATCATCGAAAAAAAGAGAAAACATATAAAGAAGAGAAGAAAGTAGAGGTCAGAGCCTTAGGAGATACCTTCCCTTGGGTTTAGAGAGATTAATTAGTGGACATTTGGAAGAAGGATCAGATTTCAGGGGTGGCTAGGCGGCTCAGTGGATAGATGACTGGCCCTGGAGTCAGGAGTACCTGAGTTCAAATCTGGTCTCAGACACTTAATCATTACCTAGCTGTGTGGCCTTGGGCAAGCCACTCAACCCCATTTACCTTGCAAAAAAAAGAAGGGTAAGATTAAAGAGAGAACTTTATCATAGAAGCCAAGAGACAAGAGAATATACCAGTGAGAGAATATCAATGGCATCAAATGTTATTGACAAGAGTTATAACTACTATATTAAGAAATTTCCTGGAATCTATCTTCTTATTGGGGCAAAGTGATAAAATGATTCTCCTAAATTGACTCCTAAGATTTGATCCAGTCTGTGTGAACTTGGAGGAGGATGCCATGGTTTTGGTGTTGTGTTCTCAAGAGAAACATGTTATTGAATTGTGATTGAATCTTCGTTACTCCATTTGAGTTTTCATGCAGAAGATACCGGAGTGGTTTGACATTTCCTTTTCCAGATTTTATGATGAGGAAATTGAAGTAAATAAGGTTAAGTGACCTGCTCAGGGTTACAAGAAATTAAGTGTCAGGTCAGATTTGAACTTAGGTCTTCCTGACTCCAGACCCAGCACTCTATTCATTGCATCATTTAGCTGCCATAATTACACCTAAATGCTTGTAAAAGGTAATTGTAAACAAGCAAATTAAAGGATTCATCCTTTAAAGTTTTTTTCTGTCATTAAATGTCATAAAACATAGAAAGTATTAACATCTGACACTAAATTTGAGTTTGTTTATGCATTGATGATTTCCTTGATGCAGTGTGAACTAATGGAATGGACCCATTAGTCCATAGAACCAGAAATAGATGAGGTCTCATAAAACATTTCTGACTCCTTGGGGTGAAGCTTCTATGACCTAAGAAAGCTGGTCACATAGCTTCAGAGATGGTAGCATTGGAGTAGCAGGGAGTTCTTGGGTCAAGTAAGGAGCTTTAGGCACATAACCTGGTAAGATAAAGGGAAAGGACCTGCAGTTCTTGGTGGGAGAATTCCTAAATCAAGCCTCCTTTACTTGAGGAAGAATTCTTGGTTAATATGTTGGATGAAATTCCTGGATCATATAGTAGACAGAGTAAAATAATAACAAGTAATGGAGTTATGATGTAGAGAAACAAATCCAATGTAGTCTTTCATTGGTTCCTTGTTTAGAATTTCCTGGACAGGTCTGGATGGAGTAGTGTTGACTTTCAATTATTAGTTCTTTACTCTTTGGAGGAAGCAACTGATGAGGATGATAATAATGGTCCTTCATTCATGAAGAAGACCATGACATCAAGCAGGTGATGCCATGACAAACAAGTGAATTGGATCTGTGAGAAGGGGTGCTGTATCACCAGCCTCACTTTCTTTTCCAGAATCACCTGGTTCTGTGGTAAGATATGAATTAAGATGATTGGAGATGACCATGGATGCCAGCCAATCAGGGTTAAATGACTTGCCCAGGTCACACAGCTGGTAAGTGTCAAGTGTCCAAGGCTGGATTCAAACTCCTGTCCTCCTGATTCTAAGACCAGTGCTTTATCCACTGTGCCACCTAGCAGCTATAAGTCTGATAATTGTATAAATCACTGTGTAGGAGCTCAACAGAGACAGAGAGGAAGTCAATATCTAATGATCACAAGTGCTTGCATTCCTTTTTTGGGAATAGAGTTTATATTTTTA
Organism: Macrotis lagotis; assembly: GCF_037893015.1. NCBI lineage: Eukaryota > Metazoa > Chordata > Mammalia > Peramelemorphia > Peramelidae > Macrotis > Macrotis lagotis. Next base: position 611,639,234 of record NC_133658.1, read on the forward strand.
GTTTGGAAGAATCACAAAGAATTTTGGAAAGGAAGGATTTACTGAAAAGATAGTGGTCAATATTTGAAGGATAAATGCTTTCTCCTTGAAGTGGGGCCTAAATCTTAAGCCAATTTAGAGAATTGTATATATATCTTGGAAGGGTGCAGACTCACTTAGGGGGAAGGAAGATTATTTTGCTTTCACTTTGAGAGTGAGTCCTTTTTGTTTAACATTTTTTTGTCTTATTAAATAAAGCCTGTCCTACATTTGATGTATTATTAATCTAAATGCTTGTTCAGGAGTTGAGGACTCTTTTTTGCCTTTTTCTGTAGAGCCCTTGAAACAAATTATATTCTCATGCTCCTGGGAGAAAACATGGGTAGAAGCAAAATGAACCAATTTTTATGTTCTCAATGGGAAACTGAGGGAATGAACCAAAGTCAGTGATTTGTGTAAAATCTTGCAGCCAAGATTAAACCAAGTTCATGTAAACACAGAGCCCCTGATTCCAAGTCTTAAATTACATATTCATTTTTTGAAACAAATCATTTGTAAATTATATACAATATGTTGCTCATAATAAATAGCCAATAAACTTTTGTTTAGTAATTAATTACTTTACTCAATCTTTTATTCATTTCTTCATTTGTTCTTTGCTTTTCCACTTGCTCATTGGTCAGTCATTTGTGTCATACATTTACTGTGAGCCATGTCCATTGCTCAGTACTGTGGGTAAATATAAAAAGAGTAGAAAAATACTAATATCATTTAATGTCTTCATCATTCACTCTGGCAATTAATCACCCACTGTTATGTGTTCTTTCTTGTTTAATGTGTGCTTCCCCCATCACACCATCTAGACTATATATAAATATCTTGAAGAAAGGCATCTTTTTAAAACTATTTCTTTTATAATTCAATCAGGACTTAGTGCAATACTGGAAATAGTCAGGTGCTCAATAAATACTTGAATTGAGTGAAGTTGAGAAGTTTTTACTTTGGAGAGATAGAACATACACATAAAACAGTTCAAGTGAATCCACCTGCTCATAGCTCATCCAGCCTCTCTAAGGCTACATTGGACAAATAATAAGGAAAATATTATTGTTTGTCTTTCGTTCTCTTTTCAATGGTATTCAGATGTGAGATGGGTTGTTATCTTGACCCCCCCCCTTTTTTTTTGTCCAGTGCTTGATGAATTATTGCACAGGAAGATTAAAATGATACATTTTTATGACAAGTGTTGAGATGAAGGCTTATCTTCTGTAGACTCACTAAAAGCATCCTTAGGACAACTCCAGTAACAGACATTGGAAAAGCTTTGTACTTCTTCCTATTCTCAAAGTTTAGATTTCTTTTACTAGGTATCATCACCACTAATTATTTATAATTGATCCTGCTACATTGTTAATAATATGCTTGGGGATTTAATTAAAATTCTTTATGATCTCTCAATTTAGTGCATACTATAAGTATTATATACTACTGTTTGAAGTATGGCATGAATGAAGCAAAGGGTGATGTGTGAGAGATATAAAGGTAAAACTCAGCTGGACAGATATGGAGTTTAGGGTAGGATTGAGGGGAGAGGAAAGAGCCAAAGACTATTTGAAGGCATGAACCTTCAAGGGATAGTGAAGTTTTCATTAGATATAGAGAAATTTTGAGGAGAGGAAAATTTTCGGGGAATGGTAAGGAATTTTATTTAGACATATTGAGTTTGAAGTGTTAATGGACATCCAGGTAAAAAATTCCAATGGGCAGTTGGGGAGTTATGGGTATGGGTACAGAATCTCAGGAGTTTAGGAGAGATTAGGGTTACATAGATTTACAGTAGACTGAAACTTCTTGAGGGCAAGGATGGTTTTTTTTTCTGTTTTTGTTTCTCCAGTACTGAGTACATAGTAGGGTCTTTATAAATGCTTATTGAATTAATCAATTAAGGGATAGCTAGGTGTGAAGTGGATAGAACACCAGCCCTGGAGTCAGGAGGACCTGAGTTCAAATCAGACATTTAATAATTGTCTGTGTGACCTTGGGCAAGTCACTTAACCCTATTGCCTTAAATAAATAAAAATTTTAAAAAGAATTAAACAATACACATTTTTAAAGCTCCACAATATGCTAAGTCACAGGAGATACAAATTCAAAAAAGAAACAATCTTGGTCATCAAGGAGCTCTTATGCCATAGAGAGACATAATGTGTATACATATAAATATATACCAAATATACATAGGTGTAAATATGCCTGTATATACATATATGTGTGTATGTATATATATATATATATATATATATATATATATAATATGATCTATCTATCTATACATATGTTATTCAGTTGTTTTTTCAGTCATGTCTGATACTTTGTGATCCCATTTGGAATTTTTTTTGGCAGTGATACTGGAGTGATTTATCATTTCTTTTTCTAGCTCATTTTACAGATGAGGAAACTAAGAGCAATAGGATTAAGTGACTTGTTCAGGGTCACACAGCAAGTGTCTGAGGCCAGATTTGAAGTCAGGAAGAAGAGTTTCTTGACTTCAGGCCTGACAATCTATTCTTCTGTGTCACCAATACACACACACACATACACACACACACACACACACGCATGCACGTGGGCGTGTGTGTGTGTGTGTGTGTGTGTGTGTGTGTGTGTGTGTGTACAGATAGATAGATTACAAGCTAATTTCCAGGTGGAGGCATAGGCAACTGGGGTGATGACAGTGTTAGAAGCTGTAAAGAGTTCCAGGAAAATAAGACTGAAGAATGGAAACATTTTTTGGAACATTAGGTGGAACTGTCTTGATTATGAGGGATATGAGATATTGAGTGATGCATAGATGCTATTGAAACTCAAATGGCATAAGAAAAAAGATAGATTTAATTAATTTCAATAAACAGTTATGAATTTCCTATGGTCATTCAATTAAATACTGTGCTAGGCACTAGAGATGGAACACCATTTATCTAAAACCTAAATCCTACCCTCAAAGAACTTGCAGTCTAATGGATGGTAAGAAGCAAACAGATACCTCATTTTCTTAAAAATTCAATTTTATGTTTTTATGAAAACTACATTATCTCCTTTCCACTCTCCATGAGAAAACAAGAAAAAAACAAATCCCTGTTACAAATCTATATAGTTATTAAGCAAAGCAAATTCCTACATTGGCCAAGTGCCTCCCTTTCCTGAACAAATATATTTCATTCTTCATTCTCAGTCCACCATCTCTCCACCTAGAAGAGGGCAGCATGTTTCATCTAGAGTCCTCTAGAACTGTAGTTGATCTATGTCTTGATCCAATTGCTAAGTCTTCCAAAAGTGTTTTTTTTACCATGCTCTTTTTTTTCCCAAAAAATAAATTGTGCCCCAGCTTCTACTCATTTCATCTTATCACAAACAGATAACTCTTGCAGCTTACTCTTGGTCAGGTTTTCCTTTTCCTTTGCATTTTTTCTGTCATCCCTAGACAGCAGAAAATGTTCAGGCAACTTGCCTGGGGCATTTAACATAAAAGTAGTTGATGAACATCTTCCTGATGTTGCCCTATGAAAGGGACTTTTGAAGAGTATTTTGGCTTTTACAGAAAAGTTGCTAGGGACAAAAATTAGCATAAATAATAACTAGCATTTACATAACACCATTATGATTTCCAAATAACATTTTCTCTTATTTGGTCTTCACAACAATCCAAGCAATAGGTACTATTGTTATTCTCATTTTAGAAGTGAGGAAATTGAGGTTCAGAAAAACTGAGTGACTTGACCAGGGTCACACAACTAAGTGCCTTAGGCTGGATTCAAATTCTGATCTTCTTGACTTCTGGCCCAGCACTCTCTCCACAATACCTCCAAACTTCCTCCACTAGGCAGTTTCTTCTGGGATAGCTTGAAAGCAGCCTTATCTAGAGGCAGGGGAATGAACTAAGTGAGCCTTGACAACTGCTTTCTGACTTGAGACTCTATGGTTGCATATTTCAATAGGGTGGCATACCTCTGCTAAGGAAGAGAAACTCTCTATATCCTCTCCACTTGGTTTTATCCAATGAGGCTGCTGTTTTAATTCCTTAGGGATATGAAGTTTTAAGAACTCTTCTCACACCTATCCTCCTCACATAAATGCTTGAACAATTGACAACATCTGAGTTCACTTAAAATCTAGTTTAATCAAAAAGACGTAGTTTATTTTAGAAGCAATCTAATGGTAATTAACTTTTTATCTCACTGGTTTTCAAAGAGCCTAGTGTTCTGTCTTTCTATTCCTCTCAAAACTCAAAGTGTCAAAATTGGAACTGATTGAAATGATGCAACATGGTATAGTAGAAAGAAGACTGAATTTGGTATTGGAAGACCTTAGTTAAAATCCTGTCTCTGCTACTATTATTCATGGAACATTGGAGAAGTTCTTTCATCTCTCTGGGCTCTTCAATTTTCTGAGAGTGGATAATATCTAAGATCTTTTCTATCTTTAAATCTTAGCGTCCTATGATTCAGGACAATGAATGAGAGGGGCTGGGGGAAAAGAAAAAGTGATGTTATTAAGCATTTCCACCACCACTTTGTTACTGGTGAAGTGATTTACAGTCATCTTTCTAGATGCCAATGATGCTCACTTGTCAAACCTGAGTGAAGAATAAGTCCCAGTATAATTGGTACTGGTGCCTTAACTAAGTCAGTAGGATTCAGCTTTTGGGTTTGGGTGGCATTAATATGCAAAATTCCATTGACTTGCCCAATGCTACAATGCATAGAGACCCTCGCCCTGATTACAAATTGACAGCACACACCACAGTTGCTCTGGGGATTCTTGCCATGCATAGTAAGAACATGGCACTAATCCCTGTTAAACCTTCTTAGGTTCGATGCATCTCAGCCCACCCCATTTGATAGGGTGTATCGATGGCACATCCTCGAGCTCACTGTCACTGTTGAATCTGCCTGCCATACAAAAATGTACTCCTTAAAAATCAATGGGGATTTTGCATTTCATTGTTGTGGCTTTTCCTCCCTTTTGTTTTTACCATTCCCCTAATACAATCTAGGACATTGAGTACCTTAGTCAAGGGCATGGTATCTCAGGGGAGAGATTGGTGGCTGCTTAATTTTGAAAAACAGCTCCTGAGATATGTGTAATTCATTAAAAATATATTGAGTGCTTTTTGTCTGCATTATACTTTTCTAAGTTTTATGGTAAGGGTTGGGGAGAAAAGAAAGTAGGGTGAAACATGGTCCCTGACTTCAAGAAACATAATCTAATTAAAGACAAAAGAGGAACCAATAGGAAAGTATCATCAAACACCATGACAAAGTATAATTAAGTGCTAAATTGTATAGTATGTTTTATAGATGACATAGGTTGAGTAGGCAGTTTTCCTAGTGGAAAACTCTGACGTTGGCATATTGAAAGAAGTGACTCCTCATTAGCAAGGAGCTCCAACATTATGTGACTACTCATTTGGAAAAGAAACTTCTATAAGTGGTTGAAGGACTTGAGACAATAAAGAGAGGCAAGTGTTGGACATCAAGAGATATATTGGAGTGATTTCTCCCCCCCCCCCCATATTGTTGTGGCTTTGAGGGCTTCCAGTAGCCAATTAAAGGTTCACAATTGCCTTTCCCAACCACATCTCTTATTTTCTTTTCCACTCACATGGGTGATTGGTCTCTCAGTCAATTAGAAATCTCTCTGTGGTCTCTGATGACTCTAGAGGAGAGAGTAAGGTTGATGACTTTGCACTACTCTGGCTCACTTAAATCCAATTAACTTTCAAGTCAAGATGTTACCTTCCTGATGTCATTGGTCCTCTTTGAGAATGAAGGACAAAACAACCACAATCAGGAATCCCTCTGTGTAGGCAGCACACTAAGTCTCAAGGTTGTATCTCAGGAAAACCACTTGACCTATGTAGGTGGAGTTGTTAAGATGAAATATTTAGAAGAGGAGGAGGTTCATGAGAATTGGAGTAGTCAGTAAAATCCTCTTTGAAGAGGTGAGACTTGATTTGGCTCTGATAAATAAAAGAGACATCTCAGGGAGTCTGCTATCTGACTAGAAGGACTCATACACATCCACTGATTAGTCAATTATAGAAGACAACTAGCAGATATGGCAACAAAGCTTCATAACCCTGCCCTCAGGGGGACTTCTTTTCCTCAAAACTTGTAGCATGGCATGGGTTCTTTTCTTTTTTCTACTCTTATGGTTCCTGACACACCTGATCAGCCCAGAGCAACCTAGGAAAAGGAGCATATTTTTTACAAAGCTACAAGCTTTGGGGAAAAGAAGCCCTACTGAGGGCAGGATTATGAAGCTTTGTAGCATTGGAAAAAGCTGCAAGGATGCAGAACCTATACTTTCCATGGGCCAAGTAATTATACTGAGGCAGTTGGTATTTCCATTCCACTTGTAATTCCCTGTGGAAATTGTAATTGTGTACCTTGCTACTGGATTTGTGTCTGAGTCTCATTTATGACCTTATCAGTTTTTATAATAAACATATTTCTGTTCCATAGCTGTGTAGGTTGCCTTGGTTGCTAACAGGTGAACTGACTTGAATTCTCTAGAAGCAAGTCAAATTTGGTTTGTCCCAAGGGAAGCCCTGGTTCTGGGCATGAGCCTTATATTCAGAGTCATTATGCCTGAAAAGACTGCAGTAATAAGAGGCTCTGTATGGCTTGAATCAACACGTGGGACACACCAATATATGATTAAGTACTAAACTGGATACAATCTATCCGAAAAGGTTTTGGTAAGGCAATGAATAGGATGAGAAATGAAATTAAGCTGGCATCAGGGCAGAAGAGTTATAAGAGGTTTCATAGTTGAAGTGTAACTTAAGAAGAAAGGTGAGATTTACAGAAAGGGAAGGGACAAAAATAGCCATTTATGATGTGATTTCCAAACATTATCTCATTTGACCCTCACAACAACTCTAAGAAGGTTGGTGTTATTATTTCCCCTATTTTGCAGTTGAGGAAACAGGGGCAGACAGAGGATAGGTTACTTGCCCAGGGTCAGACAACTAGGAAGTGTCTGAAGCTGTATTTGAATTCAGGTCTTCTGACTCTAGTTCTAGCATTCCAGTCACCTGGCTGCTTCTGGGAGAAGGTGAGAAAAATGGAGGAAGGGGGAAATGTATGACTTTAGAAAGCAAAATGCCTGGTATATCATGTGATGGGACTGTTAAGGAGTCTAACCTACTTGGGGCAAATGATTTGATCAATCTGTCAATCAGCAATTTATTAAGTGCCCATTAGGTAGGAGAGTCTCCCTTAGAGGCTAGGGAAACAAAGAGGAAAAGAAATTGTTCTTATTTTTAAGAGGCTTTCAACCTAGGTAGTGACAAATGACCTTGTGATTTTCCATATCAATTAGCTACTAAGATGAATGAGAGGCACACATCCCTCATGTTTCTCTACCCTGTTATAAGAAATTCTCTATGTGAAATACAAAGCCATTTTGTTATTAGCGTAAACAAATAAGAACTAGGAAGATAAATCCACTGCAGAAAAGTCAAACCAAGCCAGTAAAAAAATATCTCTCCAAACTGGACTTTGTTGCTGTTGTTCAGTCATATCTGAATGTGACCTCATTTTTGAGTTTTCTTGGCAAAGATAGTGGAGTGATTTGCCATTTCCTTCTCCAGTTCATTTAACAGATGAGGAAACTGAGGCAAACAGGGTTAAGTGACTTGCCCAGGGTCATACTGAGGTCAGATTTAAACTCAGGGAGATGAGTTTTCCTGATGTCAAGGTCAGCCTTCTATATCCATTGCACCACCTAGCTGCCCCAAACTGAACAGTACATATTGAATCTTAATGTTTTTGGAATATCCACTCTTTTGGATTATTTCTACCCCAGTTGACCTCTATGACTCTGGGTCAATGAGAGATAGATGTTTGTATTTTGATTCCTTGAGGAAGTTGAGGAGAATCTTAGAATAACAACAGCAACAATAACCACTTCAGAAATACAAGATGGGGAAAGTTTGGCTAGATGGAAGTTTTTCAGAAAGAAATTTGAGAATTTAGTAGAATACAAGTTCAGTGGAACTGAACCATGCAAGTGCCAGGAAATCTAATGGTATTAAGAGCCACTTTTATTCCTCTCAAGGTCCAAGGACAGGAAGTCCTACTATACTGTGGGAAGACCATCACTGGAAAACTGTGCTTAAATGCTGGGACCTGCATTTTAGGAAAGATTGACAAATTGGAGAGTGTCTAGAGGGAATGACTGAAACAATGAGTCAAGGAGAGATCATATCAGAGGCAGATCTGGTGAAGAAGAGGATCCTGAATAGGCATTCCATGGCTGTGTTCAAACTTTTGAAGGGTTGTCATAAAGAATAAGGCTGACAAATCCCCAAAATCCCAAATCAAAGAGAAAATTCTAAAAGCTGCCAGAAACAAACAGTTCAACTACCGAGTCTCCATAGTCAGGATTACACAGGATCTGGGCAACATCTACATCAAGGGCTTGGAGGGATTGGAATATGATATTCTGGAAGGCAAAAGATCTTGGTTTACAACTGAGAATCAACTACCCAGCAAAACTGAACATCCTCTTTTAGGGGAAAAGATGGACTTTCAATGAAACAGGGGACTTTCAAACTTTACTATTGAAACAACCAGAGCTGAACAGAAAGTTTGATCTCCAAGTACAGGACTCTGCTGAATCATAGAGGGGGTGAATGAGAAGCAGTAACTATGAGGGACTCTTTGTATTCCTGCATGGGAAGGAGGTATTGATAACTCATAGGAACTTTCTCATTTATAAGAGCTGTTAGAAGGAGCATGTATAGACAGGACACAGGAAGGAGCAGAATATAATGGTATGATATAGTAAAAAGATGGAGTCAATGGGTGATAAAGGAAAGTACTGGGAGAAAGGGAAAGGAGATGAATAGCAAATTAAGAAATTTCATATAAGTGTCAAGAAAAAGCTTTTTCAATGGAGTAGAAATGGAAAAGGCAAGGGGGAATGAGTGAGCCTTCATTTTCATCAGAAATGGCTCAGAGAGGAAATAACATACACTTAATAGGGTGAAGAAATCTATCTTACCCTAGAGAAAAATGAGAAGAAAGGGAAGGGATAAGGGGGAATGGGGAGAGGGAAGTGGGGGGAATAGGAGATAGGAGAGGGAAGATTGAGGGACAGGGTACTCAGAATTAAACCTAGACCCTCTTAAAGATACACACGAATACTTTGCAAATGGGATGAGAGTGTAGAGTCAATTGACCAGGAATTCCCAGAAACTCGTCTCCCCCAAAAGTTCCAAAAGCCACAAAAATATGACTAGACAAAATTTAGAGGAGCAGAACCCATAGAAAAGCTGAATGATACAATTTCCAAATCCAAAACAGTGACTGGGGGTTGGAAAGAGCTGCAGCACAACCAGGCCAAAGTTGCACTGCACAGGAGCAAACCAGCTCCAGTCTTCCAGGAGCAGCCAGGGTGCCTAGGTCCCTGGGACACCTAGGTCTGGGGTAGTTTCCAGATCTCTTGACCTAGGGATCTCTGGGGATGGCTTGAAGAGGTGGTGAGAAAACTCAGTTACCAGAGGGAGTGAGGAACCTCGACTACAGCACTCAACAAGGGGGTGGAGAGAGACTACAAATGTCTTTCTGCTATCCCTGGAGCAGGACTCTGCTGCTTTTCCCATACTCAGATCCAGGTTTCAGTCTAGGCCCCCATACTACCAAAGAGGAGCAGGGACCTTCCTCACAGTTCCAGGGCAGAGGGGAGGGTCTGTGGTCATCCACAGACTAAAGCACAGGCCAGGAGAGCAGTTAGAGTCTCTCATAAAACCTTGAAGGAACTGGGGTCGGGGGGGGGGGTAGTCCAAAAACCTCCCCAAAGCTTTGAAAGTGCAGTAAATCAATCATAGGCTGAAGAAATAAGCAAACAACAGAAAAAGAAGAATCTGATCATAGAAAACTATTTTGATACCATGGAGGATCAAAATATACAACTGGAAGATGACAAAGTTGAAGCTGCTATAACCAAAGCCTCCAAGAAAAAATACAAAATGGCCTAGGCTGTGCAAGAGCTCAAAAAGATTTTGAAAAGCAAGTAAGGGAGGCAGAGAAAATGAAAATGGGAAGAGAAATGAGAGCAGTGCAGGAAAAATACGAAAACCAATTCAGCAGTTTGGTCAAGGAGATACAAAAATGCTGAAAAAATAACATATTAAAAACCAGTTTAGATCAAAGGGAGAAAAAAGCAACACAAAAGGAAAATGAGGAGAAGAATGCTTTAAAAAGCAGAACTTGTCAGTTGGAAAAGGACATTAAAAAAGTTCTCTGAAGAAAATAACTCCTTTAAATGAAGAATGGAGCTAAAGAAAGCTGATGACTGCAAAAAATCAAGAAACAATAAAACCCCAAAGAACAAAAAAGTAGAAGAAAATGTGAAATATCTTATTGGAAAAACAACTGACCTGGAAAATAGATGCAGAAGAGATAATTAAAAAATTTTTGGCCTACCTGAAGTCATGACCAGGAAAAGAGCCTGGACTTCATTTTTCAATAAATAGTGCAGTAAAATTACCCTGAGATCCTAGAAGCAGAGGGTAAAACAGAAATTGAGGGAATTCACCGACCTCCTGAAAGTGACTCCCCCTCGAAAAAACTCCCAGGAACATTATAGCCGAATTCCAAAATCTCAAGTCAATGAGAAAGTAAGTTGCCAGAAACAAACTATTCAACTATTGTAGTGCTTCAGTAAGGATTACACAGGATTTGGCAATGTCTATATTAAAGGCTTGTAGGGCTTAGGATATGATATTCCAGAAGGTAAAAGAGTTTGGATTACAACTGAGAATCAACTACCCAGCAAAAATGAACATCCTCTTTCGGGGAAAAGATGGATTTTTCAACCAAACAGGGGACTTTCACACTTTCCTGTTGAAACAACCAGAACTGAAAAGTCCTATCTCTAAGGATAGGACTCACGTGAAGCATAGAGAGCGTGGTCAGGAAGGATTAATTATGTGAAATTTAGTGATGTTGAACTGCTTGTATTCCTGCATGGGAATACTGATAACTCAAAAGAACCTTCTTATTTATAAGAGCAATTAGAAGGAGCATATATAGACAAGGAAGGAGTTGAATATAATGGCATAATATGGTATAAAAATAATAAAGGTATAAAATGGGTGGTAAAGGAAAGTACTAGGAGAAAGGGAAAAGAGAGGTAGAATGGACTAAGATATTTCATATTAAAGAAGCAAGAAAAAGCTTTGCAGTGGAGTGGAAGTGGGGAAGATGAGGGGGAGTTAGTGAGCCTTCATTCTCATCAGAAATGACTCAGTGAAGAAATAGCATATACACTTAATAGTGTGTATCTTACCCTAGTGAAAAATGAGAGGAAAGGGATGTAATAAGGGGGACAAGGGAGAGGGAGAGTAGATATACAAAGAGCAAAGATTGTGGGGGAGGGTAGTCAGGTATAACACACTTTTGAGGAGGGCAGGGTGAAAGGAGAGAGAGAGAGAGAATAGAATAAATGGGAGTGGAGAGGAATAGAATGGAGGGAAATACAGCTAGTAATAGCAACTATGGGAAAAGATATTGAAGCAGCTTCTCTGATGGACTTCTGATAAAGAAAACAACTCATCCCAGAGACAGAGCCGATGGAATCTGAACACAGACTGAAGTACACTTTTTTTCTTTTACTTCATTTCTCTTGAGGTTCTTGTATCTTTTTTTGGGGGGGGGAGTAGGGCTTATGTTTACTTTCACAACAAGATTACTGTAATAATATGAAAATAAATTTTATCCATAAAAATTAAAAAAAGAATTAAAGAAAAAATGATGGGGGGGGGGGGAAGAAAATAGGATGAGAGAATAAAACATCTCCCTGAGACAGAGATAGGAACTGAACCTGTGTTTTTTTATTGGTACATAGAACTCCTCAGTGAAGAAGTTCCCTCTTCCAATGTAGGTTGATACATTCTTTGCAACTTCACAACTTAGAAATCTGTCTAGAGCTCTGATTGTTCAGTGAATATATATCTCAGGGACAGGACTTGAACCCAGGTCTTCCTGATTTTAAAGTGAATTCTCTAGCTACTACACTCTGCTGTCTCATCCTTATTCATAAGAAAACATTTCAGCATATATTCTCTTGATATTGGTGGTGATGTTTGTCTATGAAACATAGTACACAAGGACCATTTTGTTCTAGATAGAAGATCATCTACCTTGTTGTCATTGTTGTTTTAAATCTTATTTGTGGAGAGCTTAGTAAATTGATTCTGCTAGTTATCCACAGGGTGAATTAACTCCTTGGAGACATTTAAAAAGATGAAATCAACACAACACATTCAGACATGGGAGAGGGAGGTTGGGAATGAAGGGGAAAGTTTCATTTTCCATTTTAAGTCCCGTGATCCAACAGACCTCATGATAGCTTGTCTATACTAATTTGTATTTTAAGTTACTGTGCTAACTAGCTACCCACTAAGCTCGTGGGAGCTGTCTTTTTTCTATTACTTGACAAATAGGACTGCCAAGTTTGGGTTCCTATGTTCTGGGCCCAGAAACACCAGATAATTGTTGCAATTGTGTGAGAAGCTGAGAGGTGAGTTCATGTTTGCCAGCAATTGTTTCAGACACAATGAACCCAGCCAGTTTTCTTAATCAGTTTTCAATGACTGGAATTTCTATGTGGAGGAAGGGGAAAGATGAACAAATGAGGGTGAGCTACAAATCATAGGCTCACAGAATTTTTGAGTCAATGGGGTCCTTTGAAGTCATTTAGTATAAACTTTTACTCAATGCTGTGATCCTTTTGGTAATATTTCTGTCAGTACAACTTATTCCTAAACTGGGGGCTTTATACCTCCTAAGACAATTTCTTTCACTGCTGGACAACTATAACTAACTGAAATTTTTTCTTATATTGGGTCACTGTCTCCTAAGTGGTTCAAATAGTTTATTGGCCTATAGACCAATCAATTAATAATCATTTAATAAGTACTTATTATGTTCCAAGAACTATGCTAGGTGTTTAAGGATACAAAAATATTAAAAAAAAAGATGTCTCTATTGTTAAGAAGACAAGTTTTAGCCGAGAGGCTAAAGACACCATTTGACTAAGGTCACAGTGCCTGGCAACGTATATCATTCCTTATCCTTTACCCAGATATAAACATTTACCTGGGTTCAGTTCTGGGGAAATATGACTTCTAATTTGGAAAAGGAAGCTCCTCCAGTCTCACCTTCACTGATTCATGAAACCCCAACCTTGGCATCATGGAAACAATAATCACTTTTGGTTCATGTCTGTGTCTCCCCAAAAGATAAAAGAGGTATTTAATTAATTGAAATTTGAATTGAACAAAATTCAGGTGATATAAGTATATCTAATCATAAAAATTAAATACTTATCATAAAGAAATCATTGTGCTTTAACAGAAAGGTTTGAACAGAATTCCCCACTGACATAACTACAGACAGTCTTCCGGGAAGTTGGTAGTTTATCCTACCTGTGAAATTAAACAATATCAGCAAGGTTTAGTCATTTTATACTTTTTTCCCCATGCTTATAGTAATCTAACCAAACAGTCAAATTTAATCTTTCCAGTAGCCTCCTTTTGTTGATGTCAAGATGATCCTGGCTTGTTATTATTGCTACCACCTTCCTGTTAGGTTCTGACTCTGGTGCAGATCTTCATACCTTTAAAACACACAAAGCCATCTTTTAAAGGAAAAGAAACATCTACTCTCCCCCCCCCCCCAACAGACAAAGGAAATCAGGGGTCTTTGGGATAAAACTGACTAGTTGAGGTCATACTTCACATGAGGAATGGTGATACCACCAAAATATTAAGATAATCATCCTTCTATACTCTTCTTGTTACTTGGTAGGATGCAGTTAAGGGAGTATCAGTCAGAAAATATCTCTTCTTTTAACAGTCCCTTGAGCTATCAGTTCATTCAGTTCAGTGGCCAATTAGAGGAAACTCAGCATTGAGTCATAGATGTTCAGAAGTTGACCTTCTAGAGATTGCACCTCTTCCATTGGAAGCACACAGTTATTATCTACATTGTGAGTGAAAGACAAAAGGGACTGTTTATAAGTATTTATGGAATAAATATAAAATAAATAGAAGCTTGATAGGGAGGAAGGGGGATAGCAAACATATGGGTGGAGATAGAAAGGAGACAAAGAAGGAATTCATGTAGAACGTGGCACTTGAGCTTTGTCTTGAAGGAAGTGAAGAAATTCATTCTAAGCATGGGGATGAGCATGGTGAGTACAAAGAAGCAAACAGGAAATGTAATGCATTATTTGAGGATCAGAGAGAAATTCAGTTTGACTGGATTGTATAATACAATAAGAGGGATGATGTTCAGGAAGAGTTAAGAAAAGTTAATTTAGAATCAGATAGGAAACAGCTTTAAAATTTAAACAAAGATATTTACATTTGATTTTTAGAAGTAATATAGAGTCACTGGAGTTAGTGAGTAGGGGAATGATATGGCACTTATGGAAAACTATGTAGAGGGTGGTGGCTATGGTAGGAGCTCTGTGGAGGACAATTTGAATTGAGGACAAATTTTATAATGGGAACAATCAGTAGGCCATTGCAATAGTCCAAGCAAGAGGTAAGGGAGGCTTTAATTGAACTGGAGGTTATTTGAGTAAAGAGGCATCCAATGGAGATTTTATGGAAATAGGTACGATTTGTCAGGTGTATATATAAGGTGAAGGAAAGTAAAGAAATTTCAGTGATGGGCCTAGAATTGTGATGTCCTACAAAAAAATAGGGATGCTCAATACAAGGATGGGGAAAAGATAATGAGTTTGTTGTGTGTTTTTTTTTTTTTGACTTACTGAGTGCAAGTTATCTATGGAGTTTCTTGTTTGAAAAGTTTGATAGGCAGTTAATAATACAAGAATAGAGTTCAGGAAAGGGACTTGGGTTGGATATGCTTATGATTATTAAACTCATGGGAGCTGATAAGGTCACTAAGACAGAATACAGAAGGAAAAGAAGAGGTTCAAGGTCAGTACCTTGTGAGTATACCCATGATTAGAGGGTATGTGGGGAATAATTTTGGGAGGGATATATTCTAACACTACTTTTATTTTTACTATTATTTTGCTAAATGCTTTTGCTTTGAATACATGATATCTTTTGGCTGAGTAAGTAGGAGTAAATACCATATGCCTTAGTGGAGACTCATGAGGTATGACTATGAGTAGCTGTGCCCTTTAACTTAGAGAATTTCAGATGGAAGCCTCTGTGTGAAAGAGGATGACATAAGCATAATTAGTCATTCTAGTATTCTTTGCTTGCCACAACCATCATTATCTTTAGCTTTAATTTAATTATTCAACCATTCATAGCATTCCAACTAGTTGTGATACAAGGCAAGATTATATAATTTTACATGGTTGGAAAGGACCTTAGAACCTATAAGAAAAATTGAGCTGGTATTTATTATATATTTAGAAATCACTTGGAAAACTTAATTCTGAATGGAGAAAAAAATAACCAATTTAGTTAACTCTTATCTTTTCACTAGAAGTGTCGAGTCTCAGTTGTATCCTTCTTCAAAGAGCAGATAAATTGTTGAAGTCATATTTTGGACTGAAGGAAATGTAGAATCTCTAGAAGGTCAACTTCTGACCATCTATGACTCAGTGCTGGGACTCTCCTAATTAAGCACTGAGCTGAATGAATTGATAACTCAAGGGACTGTTAAAAGAAGAGATATTTTCTGATTGATACTCCCTTGGATGCATGCAAAATTCCTCAATTTACAAATGTGAAACTTAGGTTAGGAAACATTAAGTGATTTGCTCAGGGCCACATGGCTAATTAGTGACAAAGTTGGAAATTGAACCCAGGTCTTGGATTCAGTTCAGTGTTTACCACACTATCACACTGCATTTGAGCCAGTTGCTTGTCTGTTCAGGTATAATGTTAGAGATTTTTGTTCCCATCACCTGCCATATGAGCTCCCTTTGAATTTGTAGGAGCCCCTCTTTACCTGTGAGGCCATCTCTCAGTCCAATTCTCTATCATCTATATCTATCACATTAAACAGATACAGACACATAGAGACACAGAGAAAACACACATACACACACACACACACACACACACACACACACACACACACACACACACACTGACCCATACCCACACATACTCACACATAGACATATTCTGCTCCTTTGTACAGAAGAAATGACAAGCATACTCTAAACCCAGTAAATGCTCATACTTGATAATCAGGCTCCCATGAACTACTTCTAAGAATTGGAGGTTGTGATTATTGAACCATAGATGCTGGTCATAGTTCTTTAGTATGATAGAAGGGTAAATGTTGTCCTGATTTTCAAAAAAGAGAAGAGATGGGGTGGCTAGGTGTCACAGTGGATAGAGCACCGGCCCTGGAGTCAGGAGTACCTGAGTTCAAATCCGGCCTCAGACACTGCATAATTACCTGGCTGTGTGGCCTTGGGCAAGCCACTTAACCCCATTGCCTTGCAAAAACCTTAAAAAAAGAGAAGAAAATTGAATCTAAAAATTATAGACCAATGACCTTGGCTTTAATTCCTAAGAAAATTCTAGGAAAAAAACCACATGTTTAAAGTGATGGAGAACATTTAGAAAAAGAGTGATCACAAACAGCTAGAATGGCTTCATGAAGAACAGATCATGCCAGACTAACTTAATTTCTTTTTTGACAAGGATATTGAAATATCTTATAGTTTACCAATATTTTAGCAAAGCATTTGACAGCCTCATATGCTATTCTTGTGGTCAGAATGGAGTGATTTAGGCTAGATAGTAGGACAATTAGGAGAACTTAGAATTCACTTAATGACAGGACCCAAAGAATATTCAATAGCATACAATGTCAATATGGAAGAAAGATGCTAGGAGAGTGCTCTAGAAATCTGTACTTGGGTCTTTGCTTCTTTGGTTTTTGTAAGGCAATGGGGTTATGTGACTTGATCAGGGTCACACAACTAAGTACCTATTAAGTTTCTAAGGTCATATTTGAACTTAGGTCCTCCTGACTCCAAGACTGGTACTATACACTGTACCACCTAGCTGCCTCATTGTTTTCTGCTTTTAACTTTTTTTTTAAAAGAAGACATGGATACATGGTTTATCAGATTGGCAGATGATATAAATTGGGAAGGATAGATAACACATTGAATGGCAATAGGGATCACCAAAGGCAAGAACATTGGGATTGGTTTAACAAAATGAAATTTAATAGGATAAAATGTAGTCTCAGATTTAAGTGTTATATACTTGGGGAAGAGTGCAGGAATAGAAACAGAGGGACAGATTTATGTTTGAAACAACCCAAAATTCCTTCTCAGACCTATATAAGAGGAAAGTGGGTTACCTTGAGAAGTAGTGGGTTTTATCATACTAGAAGTTTTCAAACAAAGATTGGATGATCACTGGTCAGGTAGGGGGCAAAGGATTTTATTTAAGAAAGATTTGTACTAAAAAAACATTCCATTGTTCCTTGGGATTATCTCTAGAGTTTGAACCCTCCTTTGAGGGGCTTTTTTTTGGTTTTTGCAGGGCAATGGGGTTAAGTGACTTGTACAAGGTCACACAACTAGGCAATTATTAAGTGTCTGAGGCTGGATTTGAACTCAGGTCCTCCTGATTCCAGGGCCGGTGCTCTATCCATTGTGCCACCTAGCTGCCCCCGAGGATTCTTTCAATCTCAGATTCTGTAATTTTATTCATAAATTTGGATGAGAGGAACATGATGTGAGGTTGGGTTTTAGGGATTTTGGATCACATTGTTTTGGAGATGGCTTGTGTTACTCCTCTTTCTCTCAGTATTGACCCAGGATCTCACATATGTCTATGTATAGTGTTGGATTGTCCTCTTCCATCTAAAATAGACTGGATCTAACCTACTCCCATCTCTTCTTAGCCATCATTAGGGAGTGACTTGTACCCAAACCTTCCTTGATGATGGGCCTGCAAAGTCAAGATTAAGACAAATCAAGGGCATCTTCTGCATGCATCCAAGTATAGAGTTTGGCAAACGGTGCAGATTCAATCTGCCAAGTCACCTAAGCTTAGAAATTCAGTAACTGCTTAGGCTCCTACCTCCCTTTCCCCCTCCTATTCTGACAGTCGCTCACCAACCCTTTAAAGTGGACACTTCCGATGGCTCATCTCTCTCCTTTTGAAGTTACCTCGTTCTCATGGAAACCTGCCAGGGGAACAATGAAGGCATTCGTATTTCGTTATTTATTTATTTTTCAATAAAGAAACTTTGTGAATAGATGGATATTTATTCACCTAATTCACTTTTGCAAATACAGTGTCCTTCAAAAGATGATTTGTTTGCTGAGCGTGCTTAGGCAGGAGGTTAAAAATAACTCTAGGCAGTGCCGTATTTCTCAGTAAATCAGTGTTGATAATTTAATAATAAAATTAGTCTTACATCAGACACCAAATAACATTCTACTGACATGCAACTCTAATTCAACATCATACCAAATTTAGACCAAATGAATGGATGCAAATTCACCATATTCTGTTTTTATACATAATTTAGAGCTTTCTATTTGGGTCACTAAGAACTATTTTGAAATGCCCATCATGTTAATGTGATCATTTAGATTCTTTGTTAGAACCCCAAAAGTAGCCTTTTTGGTATTATAATATCACTCTGATATAGTCTAAACATGATAGGAATTAAAAGACATTAGAAGACATTCCATGCTCATTTACCAGATCTGTTGAAGTCTCAAGGGTTCAAAATTGGTGTGTGATTCAGAATTCAGTTGGTACTTTAGTGTACAGACACCAAACACTATTGGGTTGGCTTTACTCCTAAATCTATGAAATATTTAAGATACACTAGTGTAGCAAGATTCTGAGCTCAGTCTCCTAGAAAGCTATATCTCCCTTCAAGCTCTAGGGATAATGTCAAGGGACAGTGGAATGGTTTTTTTTCCAAGGTTATTAGTTGGATCCTCCATTCTATTTTAACCCCAGCAGTAATTAGTGCTCCAGTTTCATCCAACTGATTAACATCAATTATCTTTTGCAAAGGGATATTTACTATGAAGATAAGAACACAAGTTACAAACATTCTCTTTCCCCAACTCCTGGGAGTATATTCCACCTAAAAAGCTTTTGTCCCTGGGTGTAGTAGGCTCACATTTATCTGCAATTTCACCTGGTATTTGCCTCTCCAAGTTTATTTCCAAATATGACATAGCTGATAGATAAATGAGCTTTTACTGCTGGGTTGGGTCAAGCAGGCTGCTTAGAACTTCACTCCAGGGACTTGAATGAACCCTTGTTTTCTGGCCTCCTGGACTGGCTTACTACCCATTATTCCAGGCTGCCTTTTGTCCATGCATTTATCATATTCTAATTTGCCTTAGTTATATGTGTCTCTGTCTTCCTTCCTGCATTAAATGGTAAGCACCTTGAGGGAAAGATTTATGAATTATTTATGTTTTTAGCTAGAATTTAGCAATATTTTTAAGTAGAATTTTAAAGCTAGAAGGGGCCTCAGTGTCATCTAGTACAATTCATAATTGAAAAGAAACCTCCATGACAAACATACCAGCTTTTGCTTGGAGTCCTCCAGTGAGAGGGAACTTACTTTCTCCTCAAGTAGCCCATTCCATTTTGGATAGGCATAATTCTTAGAAAGTTTTCTCTCTTATCAATCCAAAATTTGTTTCTTTGTAACTCCTACTTCTTGCTCAGTGTTCTGACCTCTGAGGAAAAAAAGAACATGTCAAATGAGAGCTCTTCAAATACTTGAACATAGCCATACCCCAGTTTAAATATTCCCAGTTTTTTTTCCCCTGATCCTCAGTTGGGATAGATTCAATACCATTTACCTATTCCTGTCTTCTAATCTATTTCCTTTCTAAACTCCTGAATCCAGAACTGCATCCATTCTGATGTGGTCTGATCACTGGGTCAGATTACAGCAGGATAGTTCCCTCCTCAGTCCGCTCAGCAGGTGTGTGTTGGTGTATATACATAAGCATGAATGATGTAAATCCTTACACAAACTGACTTGGAGCTCGAGCAAGACAAGTAAATGTAGAGCTCCAGGCAGACTCAGCTTTCAGAGAAGTTGCTGATCTGCATTGATTTAGGCAGCCCTTGACCAGGGATTCCTTATACAGATGATACTAACAGGTCTTGTCAAAAAATTAAATAAATGAACAAATGATGTAATGGAGAAACTGTGGGCCTGGACTACAATAATTTCCTTTCTATGTTCTGCTATAGAAACTTTAGCTGAAAGGGAAGAATTGTAGGTGTAAGTAAAAGAAAATGGAGGAGGAAGAAGAGAGGAAAGAGAGAGGATAAGCCAAAAACTTAAGTGAAGAATGAAAAAGCGAAAAGGCATCCATATCTATACCTATGTGTCTATATATATATATATACACATACATGTATATGTATATACTTATATTTACACACATATTGTGCACACACACACAAACACACACACACACATATATATATACACACACACATATAATAAAGGCAAGGTCATAAATGCACTCAGAATACTCTCTTTGAGCCACTACTTTATTTTAAAACATATCTGTATACAAATATATGTGTGTGTCTGTGTGTGTGTGTGTGTGTGTGTGTGTGTGTGTGTGTGTGTATATATATATATATATATATATATATATATATATATATATGGAGAGAGAGAGAAATACATCCATACACATCCAGTCACATATACATTGTACACACATACACACCCAATCTCACATACACTCTCTTGCTGTTGTTGTTTAGATGTATCCAATTCTTTGTGACCTTGTGCATCAGGCCCTTCTGTCCTCTACAAACCATTACTAGTGCACAGATCTCTTCCCTTATTGGATTATAAATTTCCTGGGTTTAGAGACTGTGACATTTTTAATTTTTTCCTCTTCAGTACCTAACACAATGGGCAGATAGACATAGAACAAAGACTGCCAGACTTGGAGTCAGAGGATCCGGGTTCAGATTTTCTGCTTATTATCTGAGTAATTTGGGGGAAACTAATAGGTTCCTCTGGTTCTTCATTTCTTCATTTAAAAAATGAAAGGATTGTACTAGATGGAGTCCCATATCCTTTCTAGCTCCAAATCTCTGATCCTATTGTACAGAATGCTTTATAAGTGTTTTTCAAATGCTTGAATAAAGAAACAAATAGATTTAGTATTATTATATCAGTAGACTTCCCATTTTTCTTGTTTTATTACCTGAAAATTTACTCTGAAAGATTCTTTTGGGGGGGGTGGAGGAGGAGGTCATAAAGATTTCTTGGCCTTCAAGGATTATCCTACTATTATGTAATTATCTGTAGGAGGATTTATGGACAAGAGCTACCAATCATAAAAAGGTTAGGCTGTGATCCAGTGTTGAAGGGAGAACCCATATGGATGAGATAACAGATGAACCAAAGAAGAAGCATCATTGAGGAAAGGACAGACTTCCCATTGACTATCAGCTATAAAGACATTACTGGACAGAAAAACAGATGGCTACATTACTATTTAGGGGGACCAAGGAGAGGGGTAATAAGTGCGAAAGAACAGAGACAATCAATCTGGGAATTTAAGGAAATATTGGTAATCCTTTGACTTCCAGGTCACTCCCTGGTAGTGGCAATTACAGAGTCACCAGATTGCAAAAAAAATGGCCAAATAGACTGCATCCCAGAAGTCTTCATTTGGATGATTAAAAAAATGTAATACAACTTGACATTGAGACTTCAGGGAGGAGGAGGAGGAAAAACGGATCCCTTTTCTTCTACCTTATTGGAAGTTTTAGGGAAAACTTAGAGGGTTGTGACATACTCAATGGACAGAAAGAGAGAACTGAAGTTGTTTCGCCTTTTAGAACTATTTCTTCTTAATGGTGAACCCTCTGGCAGGATGCTCCTTGTCTCTTCATCCTAATATCAAACATTTGTATAGCACATTAAGGTTTACAGAGAACTTTACAAGTTTTAACTTCAAGACAACTCTGAAAAGTAGGTACTATTATTATACCCATTTTGACAGATGAGGAACACTGAGACAGACAGGTTAAGTGGCTTGCCCAGGGTCCCACAGTTATTAAATGACTAAGGTGAAATTTGAACTCATTTCATCTAGATTTTGATCCTCACAAAAATCCCTCAAGGAAAATGCTATTATTATTTTCATTTTATAAGAACTAAGGAGCTGAAGATCAGAGAAGTCAGATGACTTGCCCAAGGGTCACACTCAGCATCTGAAGCAGGATCCAAATATTGGTCCAGCTTTAGGTTTCTTTCTCTCCTCAAATGATTCTGCATTTACTAATATGTATTAAAGTTGTAACTCTCCAGGAATAAGTATGGTCTTTGAGGGTATGTTTGTTTTTGTTTTGTCTAAGGTACACATAGTAGGCTTTTTGATAAAAAAACAGTTTGATTGAACTGGATTGAATGACTCAGTGTAAATCTATCGCCACTGCTGTAGAAATAATCCAAAAATGACAGTGGGCTGGAGGCTGCATCTTTATATATCCTCCTTGAGCTCATTTTATCTGACAAGCATCTTTGTAGTCCTAGGTCCCTATTGAGCCATCATCAGCTTTCTTAAGCACCTGACAGGTCTAGGTACTATAAAGAGTGAGTGATGGAGACACAGTCCCTGCCCTCTGGGAGCCCAGTTTCAGCAGACACTCTAACAAAGATATTCAGGATCTATTGACAATTGGACCATCATTGAACAAGTGTGGAAGTTAAGTATGTTAACACTTAGGTATTAGATAAGTCTTTGTATAATTTCAGAGTAATGTTATATTTTTAGCATATTTAAATTTTTTTCTTGTCTTTAGTTGAAGGGGAAGAGAGAAAGCCAGTGTTTATGTGAGAATATAGGCAGAATGCCTAATATCTCCTTTCTCTCCTGGCCAATGCAATCAGAAGGCTTTCTGACAGACTGAGAATGAATTTGAGATCATTTGATGGACAAATCAACTCCAAATCAGCATTTATAAGGTAGATTGGAGGCGGAAGCATAAAATCATTGGATTTTGAGATGAAAGGGCCCTTGGGATCTTTGGAACTTATCTAGTGCAACCCCTTGAATTTACAAATGGGGAAACTGAGATACCATTCCTCTTCCCGCTGTGCTGTTCTATATTTGGTACCCATCTAATACCCATTCTCTGCTCCTGATTGGTAAGAGTTCACTATATCTAGTTACCTTTATCTCCATCACAACACACTCAGGTCATCTTCATGCCATAGTCAGATGTATGCAACCTTTCTCCACTATTTCCCTCCATCCTCCTTTCCACCTCTTGTTTTCAGAATAGAAATCACTATCATTCCTGAAATAAATGTGTCAATCATTTGCCTTATGACTCCACTTACCTTTCTGTATCTTCTCAGACCAAAATGCCTCTGCCTCCTTCTTAATTTTTGTTGTCTTCCCCTATTTAATCTCTTTGATGGCAGACACTTTCTTGATTTTTATATTTGTATCATTTTTTTCAGTTACTAATGTTTAATAAATGCTTTTTTTATGTGTGTAATTCAATTTAATATAACAATTATTTTTAATGCATGTACCATAGCCACAGTGCTCGACATTGAAGATGCAAAGATAAAGAAAGCAGTTCTTGCTCTTAAGAAACTAATATTATAGAAGTAATAGAGAAGAAGTATAGAGAAGAAGTAATATGTATACAAATATTCCAAGACAGAAGGAATTCTTTGTTTTAAGGGCTTACTAGGTGGCCAAATGTCATGAAGTCAGATCCAAATTCAGGGGGGCCAAGCTAGGCCAAAAGAATATTAGTTAAAGGGGAGACTAGACAATTTAAATGCTTATTTCTAATTATTTACTAAGATATATATGTATGCATATATGTATACACATAGATATAGATATGAATATATGGTGATATGTTTCCCTAAATATATCATTTCTTATGAAAAAGACCATTTTTTCGTGTTATAGCATGTATAACAATGAGTTAGATGGGATGAGAGAGAATTCAACCTGAACTGAGTATGGTGGTAGTGGTAGAAGAAGTAAGAAAGTGAAATAGGGATTTAGGAATTAACAAAGTCAAGGGTCTAAAAAGATAGGTGGCCTTAGAAAAGACTAAGAAATCAGAGAAAATTAGAAGTTAATAGAATAGAAAACCCTGGCAGGACTATATTCCTTGGTTCTGGGAAGAAGCAGGTGTCCTAGGAGAATGATTAAGTTCATCAATCAATCAATTAACAAACATTATTATTGTGTGAGGCACTCGATTTAAGATTGAGATTGGATCTTTCATACTGGCCCACTTAACTTTACTGTGAACAAAGATGAATTTAGGGTTAATGGTTTCATTCCCAGTCAGACTAGAGACCCTTGATATATATTTGATCCTAATCAACCATGTCACTATTTGTGCAGTTTGTCTGTAAGGGACACCAGGGGAAAGAGTATAAAAGGCTCTTTGCAATAGCCTCACTATTGGACACATAACTCAGAGTCCATTCTTTCTAAATGATGGGTAAGTAATACCATCTTTGAGCAAAACAACTTTTTTGTTTTTATGTCTATATTAAAATACTTAGATAGAACTGGGATTTCATTGGTATGAGATGACAGATGTCTTGTAATACTGTGTGATTTTTGTCTGTGTGTTTCCATGGAGGATATACTCAAATTACTGGAGGACTTTTTTCTAGTTCATTTAATAGGTCAATGGAACCAATAGATCACTCAGGCTGTTTATTTTTGTCTCTGTCAGTCTACCTTGTTTTCCCTCCACTCAAATCTTTGATGACTTTTTTTTATATTGCTTCTCTAATATATCATCATTAGTGACATGATGAAACCTATTTGCTTCTACCACTGACTTTTGCAATACTTATTTCAGGATCACTGTTTTTCATAATTTGTAGTCATAAAGCTTGGTGGGAGGGATGATAGAGGTAAAGTTATAAATGTTGAGTATTTGGGGATGGTTGAAGGCACTGTTTCCCAAATTGAATTCATCTCAGTCCTTGACTCTTACTCAATTCTAGGCCCAGTTCATTATTCTTTTGTAGTGTCTGTCCAAGACAGATATATTGAAGGCTCCCTATTCAATTATGTATCCAATGTTAGAGTTTGAACAACATGTGTTTTTGGCCACTTTGATTTTCCAGGGCTCATGGTTGGGCCAGTTTTTCTTTTCCTCCTCTTTGCTGTGAATTTCGTTGAGAAGACTTGAAGTGTTCTGGACCCAATACAATGGAGGCAACATTAACATATACTCAAATTGGTTTGTAAGTGGTGCTTCTAACAATGAAGCTGGAAACCCATTTATGCCTGCCCATCCTAGGTGACTCTTGCCCGATTCTCCCATAAGTGTGCCAGAGCAGGTCCATTTAGTATGTTGGGCATTTTCCTTGAGTTCTGCAGCATCTCAATCACACCAGTGCTACTTAGAAGTCTATTCCTTGATGTGACCATCTTCTTTTTTCTAATTACAGATAATTCCTCATCCACTTCTTTTTTTAATGTTGGGTAATTTGATCAAGCATTTTTTAATCTCCATCCCAGTGATGAACTCTTTTAGTGAGAACATCTCCTTTTTTAGTGAATGGCACAACATTAAGAGTCATCTAAAAGATTCTTTCCAAGAATCTTGTATAATTTTGACAAATGCATAGTAGAGACCTCATTGAGGGAAGGCCTTCTAGGCAACATTTTGTGCCACAGAATCAAAAGCTTTTTTAAAGAAAAGTCAACAAACACTAAGCTTAGAGGGGGGTTTTCAGTTAGTGATGTAATAACAAAGATGTGATCTACTTGATCTACTGTGAAATATCATTTGGGAAAACCTTCCTGTCTTCTTCTAATAGTCTGATCAAGAATGTACCTTATGTAGGTATAGTTTATTTTCAGAAAAATGTCATATTGATGGTAAAGTAATTACATTTATCAGTAGCTATTAATGGTTCATGAAAGTCAACCAATAGTCAACAGAATCAAAATATATGTGTGTAACTATAAACACATACAGACATATGTGTCAGTGCATGTATTTATGTACATATATATCTTCCCATAGAAACCTATTCTAGTGCCTTAGTGTAACATGGAGGTAGTCCTCAAATTCCTGAGGATGATACCCATGGAACATAAGTTCTGATAGGCCCTAGGAAGTTGAAAAAGCTTTGTTTATGAACCCAGATAGCATTCTACAACTACAAACTTTCTAATTCTATAAAAAAACTCTATAGTTTGAGGACTAGCCTAGATGGTGCAAGTGTAATGTGAGTCATTGGAAGGAGCAGATTCGCAAAGGAACATATACAAGGAAAGAGAGATGTGCAAATTATAAGTTGGTAAGAATGAGAGTTTTAGAAATCAAATTTGCAATTGAGGGGTGAGCAAGGGCAGTTTTTATCTCTCAGTGCATCTGGGAAGATTATTTGGAGAGAGTGGGATCTCAGAAGCCACTCCTTCCAGGCCTGTACTGATCTACACAAGAAAAATTAGGGATAGAGAAGCATGATCTGTGACCATGGCTTTGTTTGATTTCATAAGGAGGTGTTAGGGAAGGGTCCTTGTGAATACAGGGTGCTGCCCAAAGGCAGCAGATAATGTGAATAGATATGTTGACAACTGACTTCTTTCAGTCAGCAATTAAGAAGCACCTACTGTATTCCTGACAAGGTGCTTTATACTGAGAACTCAAATGCAAAAAAAGATCTTCTAGGACCTTACATTTTTTCTTTGGGAAGGGGGAAAGATGAAGATAATATAACACATATAAGTATATATTAGGTAAATATCAGCTAATTTTGGGGAAGATTATTTGGACACTTTCAGTTTGAGGTTCAATAAAGTTTCTTGGAGGAGGTAGCACATAAGCTTTAAAGAAATTTGTGGATGCTTATAGATGGAGGTAAGGTCTGTTCAAAGGCTCAGAGACCAAGCTACCTGAAGCCAAGGAAGCTGGAGAAGTTAGAAAGGGGACATTTTATTGGAGGGGGGAGAGAAGGGAGGAAAAGGGGATATAGAATATAATTTTGATAAAGAGATGTGGTCCACTTAAATGTGTGCATCCTACCCCTAAGGGGGCATCTTTGTCTTTCTGTAAGAGTTTCTGGGTCAGACGGTCTCCCCAGGGCTGTATTTTCAACTTTCAATCTTTTCTCATCAGCTCACTGCAGTGACTGCTCTGACAGAACTGAGCTCGTTAGAGTCATCATTTAGGGCTGCCTAGCCAATAGAGGGCAAGTGGGTAACCCTCATCAATAACCTCCCTTGCACTGCTGCTGGAGGGGTAGGGGGTAGGGCTGGGGCTGGCTGCTCTTTGTAGGCTATAAATAAGGTGGACTGATGTGAGCCTCTATGAGGTTTAAGAAAGCACAGTCTCTCTCCCCATTCATGAAATTGCCCACATCTCCTTCCCCCCACCCAAGCACACACATTTCAGGCTTACTTTTTCCCATTTTGATAAAAAAAAAGACAGACACCCCAAGGTTCCTGGAACCAAGGTCAAGTTGAAAGTAATACATACATAATATTGTAGTGAAGATCTTGGAGGGTAAGGAATGCTTCATCCTTTATATCTAACACAAATATATACACATAATAGGTGTTTAGTAAATGATTGTTGATTGATTGGTTGATCAATATGTTCAGTGTTCAAGATGTTAGAATTTCAGAATCCCAAGTTTGAAAAGAACCTCAGAGAGCATTTATCTAGTCTAAACCAGGAATCAATTCAAGTCAATAACCATAAATTATTCAATAATCAAATCAAGTCAATTCAAAAACCATACATAAAATGTCCACTACGTTCCAGACTCTGTTTTGGCAGTATGAAGACTAAGACTAAATTACCCCTGACTTTGAAGTGATGATATTATAGTAAAAAAAAAAAACAAAGAAAAAGAAGGGAAAATGGTTATAGTTAAGATCCTTAAGGGAAGAGAGTCTTTCTTATAACTTGGGCATGGAACTTTGTACTCCTTTGCTTAATCTTTTTGTACTCCTTTGCTTTATCTTCCTCCATTCCTTCTCATTCTTTTAATAGCTAGACGGGGAAGCCCCTTGGAGTATCTTCACACACTTTTCTTGCTAGTCGATTTGAAAATCCATTCATAAGCACAACTGTACACCCATTTTTACAAAGGAGTCTTATAACATATCCTTAACTTTGGAGTTAGGAGCAGAAGTAAGAGAAAATTATAAAAATTTATCTCTGATGCTCATTCTACTCTTCAATTCCCTTTAGACTCCCCTTGAATTACACACTCTTATAATGATACATCCTCATTATAGATTCCCTTTCTGGGATGCTAAGTTTATATATTCATCTCTTCTTCATTTATCCTATTGATTCTGATCCAGGAGACAATGAATAGTAATAGCAGTAGTAGTAATAGTCCTTTTTGCTAAAGGGCCACCCCTTTCATTTTGTAGAATGTATAAACTCATTTAAAATGTCATCTCCTGTTTAGGAATTTCAGACATTGAACATAGCCTGCTCAGGGAGATCTTTTGAGAACTCTCAATTCACATTCTGAGGGCAGCCTCTTACACTGCCAATGCCTGCAGTTATCCAGTATATATATCCAGTATATTTCCTGTTGAATTTAACAGTCATGAGGTATGAATTAAAATCTTGATTATACCACTGTTGTGTTACTTGGGACACAATCTCTCTGTTTTGGGTTTTCTCATCTATAGGATTAAGTAACTCCCAAAGTCACACATGTAGTAATGACTTCTGAAGTCCCTATATCTGGTATCTTACCATCCTTGGGGAGAAAGGCTCAAAAACCATGAAAAAGGGCAACTGGAGGGACCCTTACCCCAAAAGTCAAAATGCCCATTTTTGGGAAGGGAAGGGGAAGGAGAAATGGGAGTCCTTATCAGTTACTGTTTCACCACACTGAGATAGGCATGTTTCTGAACACAAAGGACAAGACACAGTTTAACCTCCAGATTCTAATCCTATAAGACCAGGGAGTGAAGTTTTAATTGCTAAGCATTTGGAGGTTTATTTTTCAATTAAAGTTACAAAGTAAACAATTAAAAAATTAGAGGATCCTCCTTAGCTACAAAAGCTGATTCCCAGGAAGATACATGATTGGCAGGGAGTGAGGATGATTGTGAAATCTAAATATGGTTTGAGCAGGACTTAACCTGAGACCTAACTATCTGTAATAACTAATAATACTGGATTGTACTTTGTGAACAAATGACAGCAAATAGAGTGCCAGCCCTTGAATCAAAAGGACCTAAACTCAAATATGGCTTCCAAATTTACTAGCTATGTGACCCTTAACCCTCTTTGCCTCAATTTCTTCATCTGTAAAATGTACTGAAGAAGGAAATGGTAAACCACTCCAGTATCTTTGCAAAGAAAAGAACCTGATGAATCAGCTAAACAAGTACTTTGTAAGGAAAGATAAAACCTTAGTTACATATGAGATTTATTTGTGTTCCCAATGAGTCTGTGTTGGAAAGGGCTTCCACCGAGCCATTCCCATTCTTATCCTGCTGTAGAGGCACCCAGAGTGATAAGCAGTTTATAATCAGTTTCCAGATTAGAATATATTCCCATCTTCATTTATTCATCCTTTCCTCTCTTCTAGTCATACTCATGCACTACCTCCCCTGTGAAATCTTCTTATAGGATAATTAGATTTTAGGATTAGAACTGGAAAGGATTTTAGAGATAATGAATTCCCCTTCCTATCTTTCTCCCTTTACCCTACCCCATCCTTCCTACAAACATGATCTTTTCCTTCTATGAATTTCTCAGCTCTGTACAGGGACAGAATTCTACTGGCCTTTAGTCATGAAAGATTTGACTCATTATCCTATATATATCCAAGTTTTTACTTCTTTTAATCTGCTCATATAATTACTTATATAAATTGTTCAAAAATTCCCTTTAGAAATCATATGACAATTTCTGTAAACATTCCAAAATACTGTGCAATTTAAGACAGTTTTATTGTATCTGGCAGAATTGTGCTAGAACCAATTGAGAACTGATTTGTTAAATTTTCAGAGTAAGCATTTACAATAGAAAATTGGCAAATCTTAGGGATCAGTTTATTGCTCTTCCCTCAACCAGCATATCAACTTAGATTTCTAGACTTAAGAAAGTGATGGGGAAAATATTGAGTGGTTTCCAGAAAACTGACTGTTAAACATTTACCAGCTCCCCACTGGAATGAAACCACAGTCCCTTTTGGGAAATTCCCAAAACACTGTTTTTAAGGCATTTGTTTGATTGACAATCTCACTGATTTATTTCTAATAGGATCTCTTCTTTTATAGGATAGGAAGTTTTTTAAAGTCCAGCAAACTTAGTTTATATATCAAAAGACCATTCCACAAACAAAAGCTATTACCAATTTAAAGGTTGAAGGATTCTAAAGAAAAGAGTTAGAAATGGGGAACAGAAAAACACTTTGAGAACCCAACAATTAAAACCCCAGAAAACCTAAAATGGAAATCAAGAAAAGGGGGTCTGAGATAGTTTCCTAGAAGGAGATATAAAATAACAGAAATGGATGACTAGATCCCCATTGCCTTTGTTGATTGTTGTGCTGTCAAAAATACATGGGTCCTGTATTTGTGCCTGTTGGTGAATAGAACTGCACTGGAGGGAAAGGAAGAGGAGAAGATTTAGGCAAGACAGCCAGCTATCACATTTATTAAATCATGTCTGCCTGTGGTCAGTGCTGATCAAAAAATAGGAGCAAGGACATGTGAAGGTATGATGTTCTATTGGGTTAGGAGGAACAGAGGTAGGATTTCACTACTGAGCAGCTTTTAAAGGTGGGTGGGAATGATCACCCAGATCACTTGGCAGAGCTTGGCATGATACTTGTTTGTTACACAGATGCAATGCTATACACCAGATTCTGATCACTCGAAACAAATATTTTTTTCCTTGAACTTTTAAACTCTTGAACAACTTGAAGTTGGGAAAATTTGAGTTCAAATTCAACTTCAGATACTTACTAACTGTCTGGGCAAGTCACTAAGCTTCTTTACCTGTAAAATGAGGATCATAATAGAAGCTACCTTGAAGGATTGCTATGAGGATCAAAAGAAATATTTTTAAAAGTATAGTAGCCATGATATACTTCCCCCCTTCCCTCCTGCCTTCCTTTTCCTTCTTTATTCTTCCTTTCCTTCCTGATCACAGGAGCAAGAAAGGACCTTATAAATAAATTAATCAAATTCCCTTATTTTGCAGGTGAGGAAACTGAGACCCAAAGAGGTTTCAAAGGCCATAGAAGTAGAAAATAAGAAAATCAAGTATTAATCATACCTGATACTTTTGATTCATTCATCTGGCGACTGTACATGACCATTGATTGCTATAGGTTCAAAAGCACCTAAGAATCTTAACATCTTCCTTTTAGAGTTGCTGGTTGTCTCTGGAAGGAGATATGGAGTTTTTTGAGGTTCCAGTAATATGTACCATGGGACAATTATTCTGTATTTTATTTATGGCCTCCTGGCAAATGATAGTACAAGAAAGAACCAGGGTCTCCTTGATCCTTTCCAGCTGTAATTTATGACCTTCTGAAACCAAGATTTGTCTTACTCAGCTTTCCTAGATTTCACTTTTGTCCTATCAGGTCCACCCATAAGAGAAATTCTTTTTCTACATGATGACTTCTCAATACTTCAAAGCAATGATCACCTCTCCCCTCTGCTCACCTCTCCTTCCATCTGCCCAAGTCATCTCTTCTTTAAGTCATTTCTCCTTCTATTCATTGTTGCTTTGTGATTATTAAGATCTGAATGTCCTTGGGCAAATTGTTTTGTACCTTTCTGATCCTTGATGTTTTCTCTTTTCAAAGATGATATCTGCCCATTCCCCTTACAAGATTATTGTAGGCATTGGATTGGATAATTATTATAACTATTGCATGGCACTTTTGCCTTTTTTCACAAAAGGAAGTGTATACTTATGTGTGTACAAGTAAAGGAACAGCCAGATGGTGCAGTGGATAGAGCACAAGACCTCAGGACAGGAGGATCTGAGTTCAAATTATCTTCAAACAGTTAATAGCTGTGTGTCTCTGGGCAAGCTTACCTCAGTTTCCTCATCTATAAAATGAGCTGGAGAATGAAATGGCAAACCATTCCAGTATCTTTACCAAGAAAATCCCAAATAGAGTCACAGAGTCATATAGGACCAAAATGACTGAATAACAACATGTATGTGTATGTGTGTGTATACAGTTGAAATTTTTTCTGCTTCTGCTTCTCTCAACCATCATATTAGCTATTATTCCCATCTCCATGCTATCAACAAAGCCATGTTATGATCTCCTTATTGTATAGATGGAGGAGCCAGAGACTCAGAAATAGTGTGGTCCCTAACTAAGGTCACATTGTTAGTTAAATAGAAGCTGGCCAAGGACTGGGGGCTCCAAACCCAGTGTTTTTTCCATTCCATGGATGCTGGGAGAAAGGAAAGAGAAAGCCAGGAAGCCAAGGTTTTTATGTTTTAAGTGAAGCCTTTGAGACACACATTGACCTGTACTCACCAGACCGTCTCAGTGTGGCAATGTCTCCATGCCACTCACACTTCCTTCCCCAATTTAGGGATGATAATATTGAGATGGCCCAGGCAATTTGCTGGGTACTGAGTTATGATGGAACCTGTGCTGTTGGGGAGAGGTGTTTGGTGGAAGGCAAGGAGAACAGATTCCCAAACTGTTGTTTTCTGGTTCATGCCCTAGGTATAAATAGTACAACTACTGGATCATTTTAGCTAAAATGATTCTTTGAAAAAGTTTACATTAATTCAACATGTCATGTTTTCCGGCAGATGTCTTTGAGATCAGAAGCCCCAGCTGGGCAGCTGATCTGTGCTCCTATGTTGATTAAGTGAAATGTCATGATGGAAAATGAGGCTGTTGGTGAACAAGGACTACAGAGGATCATTAATCAAGGGAAGGTCCTGTGCAAGAAAGAGATGGATGGCTGGGTCCAAGTAACTGACCCTAGCGGGGTGTGGTGGGGAGAGCCTGGGACTGAGTTCAGGGGCCCTGGATTCTAATCTGAGATCTGCTGCCATTTAGCTGTGTGACCTTGGGTAAGTATGTCAACCTAACTGAACCTTTGTTTTTTCATCTGAAAAATGGAGGTGTGGAGAGAGTTCTAAGGTTATATATAAATCCTTTTTTCCTTCACAGCTATATATTTCTCTGATCTTTGATTTATTTGCACAGTATGGAATCACAGACTTTTGAGATTTAGGAAGGATCACAAAGGATAGCCAGGTGACACAGTGGATAGGACACCAGTCCTAGAATCGGGAGGACTTGAGTTCAAATCAGAACTTTGGTCACTTACTAGCTGTGTGACCTTGGGCAAGTCACTTATCCTTGATTGCCTTGCATTTAGGGCCATCTCTAGTTGTCCTGGATCTATATCTGACCACTGGATCCAGATGGCTCTAGAGGAGAAAGTGAGACTAGTGACAGCACAGTCCCCTCATTCAAATCCAATTCACTTGCTAAAACAGAATGGCTTTCATAACATCTTTGAACGTGGTTAGCTAACCTTTGTCTGAAGACTTTTGATAAGAAGGAACTTACTACTAGACTGATGTAGCCCATTTCAGTTTGGAGTAAATAATTGCTCATTTGGACTTAAGTATTACAGTGAAGTGCTAGTGTTTTGACAAATATTTTCCTTAGGTAGAACTGAGAATAGACTACTAGATCTGAAGTCAGTAAGTACCTGAGTTCATATTCTGCCTCAGATACTTACCACCTTTATGACCTTGGGCAAGTCATTCAACTGCTGCCTGCCTCAGTTTCTTCAATTATAAAATGGGAATAATAACAATTCTTGCCTTCCAGGATTGCTGTGAGGATCATGGCTGGGTACCAGTAGATGCTGAGGTTGATTGCGATGCTAAACTGGATCAAGTTGCCTATACTACCCTACTTATAGTTGGTTACCAATTCCAGAGAGAAGATTACTACTGAGATAATGTCTTCCAGGTTATGCCTAAAAATTGGCTATGTTTCATAGCCTATTCAACCATTGACTTGGAAACATCTTGAGATTTTCCCTGGAGCTATTCTGCATCTCTTCCCTCCCCTCAGCATACCACCACCACCACACCCTTACTGAACTAGCCAGACATCTCAAAAATTTGCCCTCAGTTTTGAGGGTAAAGCATTGGTTTTAGAATTTCTGCCAATGGATACAGTTATCTTAATTGCTTAATGCACACAAACTCAACTAGCCTACTCTATGCCTAGGTCTGGGCCCCTGTTCAAACCATACTTCATTTCATAATTGTCATCATCATCATCATCAATAGCATTTATATATCAATTTAAGGGTTATAAAGTGCTATGCATATACAATTTTGTTTTCTTATAATAATATTGGGAGGTAGGTGCATCACACAAGTAGATGCTTGGATCCAGATTCCAACTCAGGTTTTCTGATTTCAAGTCCACTTCTTTATCTACTTTGCCACTTAGTCTGTCCAATTCTACTTTCCATAAGGACATCTTGCCATCTGGATTGTTGCTCTAATTTGTCTTTCATACAAGAAAGAGAAAAGGAAGGAAGGGAAGAGAAAGAAGGGGAAGGAGGAAAGAAGGAAGGGAGGAAAAAAAGAAAGGAAGGAAAATAAAGGAAGAGATGAAAGGAAGGAAGGAGAGGAAGGAAAAGAAGGAAGCAAGATTACTACTGGGCAGTATGGTCTCTGGAGTTACAAAGGTAAATTAGGCCCCATCAGGGATAGTAGAAAGCTACAGTATTAGGAATAGTATGGACTTATAACTGGTACTGGGGTATGAGAAAAATAATTACAATACACCAAACATCTCTACCAGGAAGGAAAAATGAGACTCTGGATCTATAAGGCAGATAGAAAATTTTCTAAGAAGCCAGTCTATGTATAGAAATTCTAGGAAGGAATGGGTCAATCCAAAACAAAACCAAGTAGAGTGAACAATGTTAGGAATCATGTCAAAATTTAAAGTCTTTGGGAAGCCAGGAAAGCACCATGATTGAAGGTTATCATCAGCTGAGTGGCCTGGTGAATAGAATGCTAGACCTTGAAAACTCAGGAAGACCTGTGTTCAAATCCTTACTAGTCTTACGATGCTGCACAAGTTATTAATCTCTTTGTGCTTTGGTTTCTTAATTTCTAAAACGAGGGAACTGGAATTGATGGCCTCCAAGGTCCTATTGAGGTCCAAATCTTCAATCCTATGAGCTAAGGTGAATTGCCTTCTGATATTTTTGTGTATTCCCCTCCCCCTTTTTGAGTTGTCCTAATGGTTTGATTGTCAACTCAACACCCATTTTTATTCTTAGTTTATGCTTTAATGAAGCATTGATCAAAGACCTGATAATGGTTCACCAAAACTCCAGGTCCAGGTCAAGTCTTAGCTCCTTCCTGAAGTTTTCACTTACTGTTGCGACCCACAAATGCTTAAGTGTGTTAGAAGTTTCTATAGATAGAGTGAATGTTAAAGTTTTTGCTCCTAAGCTATAACATCCACTCTATCTATAGACACTTCCATGTCTATTGGCTGCTAGGTGGCACAGTGGATAGAACATTGGTCCTGAAGTAAGGAGGACCTTATTAGTTGTGTGACCCTGGGCAAGTCACTTAACCCTGATTGCCTCAAATCCAGGGCCATCTCCAGTTGTCCTGATTCATATCTGGCCACTGGACCCAGAAGACTTCAGAGGAAAAAGTGAGGTGGGTGACTTAGCTCAGCATCCCCCTACTCAAATCCAATTCATGTAATTGTCATGGCATCACCTCCCTGATGTCATAGTTTTCTTCCAAAATGAAGGACAATCCATCTTTCACACTTAGAATTTGTCATCTTATTGTTAATCATCTTCTTGTGTGTGTGAGATTTCTTTCCTGAAATATAATCTCCTGGAATTCATGGACTTCATCTTATGTCCTCTTCTCACTGTACTCTTTCTCTTGTGACCTTATTAACATGGATCCAATGATCCTCTCTCAGATCATCAACCTTTCTTCCAACTTCCCATCTTAGATTGTTGTGGTGGTTGTTCATTCACATCTAATTCTTTGTGACTCCATTTGAGTTTCTTGGCAAAATTTCAGGAATATCATTTTACAAATGAGGAAACTGAGACCAGTGGGGTCAAGTGACTTGTCCAGGGTCACGTGGTTAGTAAATGTCTGAAGCTGGATTTGAACTCATGAAGATGAGTCTTCCTGACTCTAGCCCCAGCACACTATCTACTGTACCACCTAGTCACTCTTTCAGTTCAAGATTACTAATTGTCCTAAAAGAAAAGGGGTGGCTAGGTGGCATAGTGGATAAAGCACCAGCCCTGAAGTCAGGAGTACCTGGGTTCAAATCCGGTCTCAGACACTTAATAATTACCTAGCTGTGTGGCCTTGGGCAAGCCACTTAACCCCATTTGCCTTGCAAAAACCTCAAAAAAAAAGATTACCAATTGTCCATTAGATATTTTATGCTGGTTGCCCTCGAGGCACTTTCAAATGCCATAATTCCAAAACAGACCTCATATCACTCTTTTAAAACTCACTTCTCTTCCAAACTAGGAGCGGATAGATTGGGAATTCCTTGATTCATCTCCCACCTCAGATATATATGTATATGTATATGTATATGTATATGTATATGTATATGTATATGTATATGTATATGTATATGTATATGTATATGTATATGTATATGTATATGTATATGTATATGTATATGTATATGTATACGTATACGTATACGTATACGTATACGTATATGTATATAGACTAGCTGTATGATCCTGAGCAAATTACTTAACCTTTCTATGACTCAGTTTCCTCATCTAGAAAAATGAGGGAGTTGTATTTGATGGCATCTAAGTCTCCTCCTGTACTAAATTTTTTATTACTGATTTTATAGGGTGACTGCAGGATGGTGCAGTGGTAGGAGAGCTAGTCCTGGAATCAGGAAGTCTCTCATCTTTTTGAGTTCAAATCCCACCTCAGATACTTATTAGCTGTGTGACTCTAGGCAAGTCTCTTAACCTTGTTTCATCAGTTTTCTCACCTGTAAAATGAGTTGGAGAGGAAAATAGTAAATGAACCACTTCAATAATTTTGCCAAGAAAATCCAAATGTCAGAGAGCCCAACTTGACTGAAAAATGAATGAACAATAACAATGACAAATTGATTCCATTTCAATATCTCTCAAGTCCCTTCCTTCCTCTCACCCAATCACCACTTTTTCAGGCCCTCATCGCTTCTTACTTGAACTGTTAACAATAGCCTGTTCATTGGTCTCTCTACATCCAGTATCTGATCTCTCCCATCTAGCTTTCACACAGCTTTCAAAATGATAATCCCAAAGCCCAGTTTTGACTATGTCACCAGTAAAGTGGACAGAGTTTTGAATCTGGAGTTTTAGAAAAGGACCTGGGTTCAAATTTTAATTCTGCCACTTATTATGTGCTTGACCTTGGACAAGTTATGTAATTGCTCTGGACCTTGGTTTTCTCAATTGTAAAATGAGATGGTTGGACAATGATCCAAAAAGTCCATTCCAATTCCAAATCTAGACTCTGAAGATCCTCCGCTTAATGAACTCCTGGAGCTCTTTTTTACCTCTAAGATCAAATGCAGACTCATCTGTTTGACATTTAAAGATCTTTAAATCTTTCTAGCGTTATTATTAATTATTTCCCTTCATGAACTTTTGCTGTTCATCATGCACATCATACCATCTCTTATCCTTGGCTCAGACGCTTGTCCCTTTCTGCCTGGAATACATGTCTTTCCTGACCTCTACTTTTCTGAATTCTTGGTTTACTTCAGAAGCCAGTTCAAAGATCACTTCCTATATGAAGCTTTTCTTCATCCTTCCAGCTTCTAGGAACCTTCCTCCTGCAGAAATTTTCTCATTTATTTTATAATAGTATATAGAATATAGTATAAGCTGGTAAATTTACACATATGCACAAAATATATACTAGTATATATATTGTGTGTGCATAATTGTATATGCTTATGATGTATATCTATGAACTACAGATGTTTACTCTATACAGTAATCTATGTATATAGCATGTACATATGTCTAGACTTCCAGTATATAAAAGCATATACATACATACATATGATAGTATATAATGTAACATATTCTTTATAATAAGTATTGTGGCAGTTAGGAGCAGTAGTGGATAGAGAGTTAGACCTGGAATCAGGAAGATCTGAATTTGAATTTGACACTTACTGGACCTGGGATCCTGAACAAGTCACCTAATCTCTCTTTGTTTCAGTTTCTTCATCTGTAAAATAAGCATAATAATAGCACCTACTTCCCAGGTTTGTTGAGAGAGTCAAATGAGATAATAATAATTGTAAAGAACTTAGCAATAGTAAGTGCTACATAAACATTATATTATAATTATATATTTATTTTGCATTTACTAATATGTCAGCTCTTCAGTTTGTAAACTTCTTCAGGACAGGGACTATTTCATTCTATCCCTGCCATCTCCATAGAATGGTCGGCATATAGTAGGCACTTACTAAATGACTGCTGATTGATTGATACTTTTCTGTATCCCCTCTCATTATCTAATATCATGTCTTCTACAAGCATATAAAATTACACAAATTTTCTTTGTTTTGCAACAGGGAGCAACACGAATAGATTCAGGAATTAATTAGGATTCTTTTACACTTCTATTGCCAAGGAAAATTATTTATTAGTTTTAAGTAAGATGTTCTGGCTGCCTTAGAGCCATTTAGTGTTCATGAGTAAATTAAATTTTGTTTTTGCAAGTGTGTTTAGATTTCATAAATCTTGAATTTCACATCAGAAACAAAGGTTCACTCAACGAAATCATGA
This sequence comes from Macrotis lagotis, assembly GCF_037893015.1. Taxonomy (NCBI): domain Eukaryota; kingdom Metazoa; phylum Chordata; class Mammalia; order Peramelemorphia; family Peramelidae; genus Macrotis; species Macrotis lagotis. Next base: position 611,678,114 of record NC_133658.1, read on the forward strand.
GTTCATGGGAACAGCTAAAAGGTGTTACTTTTAAAGTAACTGTTATGTGAAAAAGTGTTGAAATTAGAGACAGAAGGCCTAGTCACACAAGTCACTTTGCATCCTGGGACCCTTGGACCAGTCACTTGAAAATCTGTTTCCTCAAACAAAAAATAAAGAATTTAGACCAGAGAGTTCCTAGGTCCCTTCCTGCTCTAAATCTGTCTTCTATGATCCTATGAATCTTGATTCTGCAATCTGTTTAATTTCTGTTTGTTTGGAAGTTTGTGTAATGTGGATTGAGGAGGTGGATAACCTCCACTGCTGCCACTGCCATATCCTGAGGGATAAATGATGTTATTATGGTCATTTTATAGATGAAAAAGCCAAGCCAAGAAAAGTTAAGTGATTTGCTCAGGGTCCCAAAGCTGTTAAGTGTCTGAGGCTGCATTTGATCTTAGGTTTTCCTAACTCCAAGCCTGGTACTCTATCCATTGAGCCACCTAGATGTACAGATAATATTATTGACATTTAAGGGAAGACTTCTTTTCTGTACTCTTCCTCATTGTAGGATCTGATGATCTGGGAGCAGTTCGATACAGTCGCATTTACATCAAGACATGTCTGTCTTAGCAGAACATGAGCTCTGGCAGATTCAATCAGATTATAAAGGTTTTGAGAATGCTCCTGATGATTAATTCTATGCCTCTAGAAGAGCACTTTCCTATTTAAGTACAGAAAATCTCATCATCACCAGGTTGGCTACAGGGCAATTATTGCTACTATTATTGCTATTTTTATTGTTACCTGAGCAACTTATAAAATCATCTATTAAGATAATTGTAACATATGTATGAATAAAATGTCCACAGGCCAGTGAAATTGTAAATCTTTGAAGTATTGAGCCATGCTGATTGATGACTCAGAAGATAGAGTACCTAGCCTAGAGTCAGGGTGATGTGAGATCAAATCCTGCCTCAGACATTTACTAGATGTGTGACCTTGGGCTAGTCATTCAATCCTATTTGCCTCAGTTTCCTTATCTGTAAGATGAGCTAAAGAAAGAAATAAACCCCAATTGGGATCACAAAGAATTGGACATGACTGAAATGATTGAACAATAATAATAGGTTTGTTGGTGGACCAACTGTTATTTGATGGTGTTGACCAGAAGAAATGGGAGTGTTATTTTGTGAAGAGACAATGTTTGGCCAGAGTTGGGGGGGGGGAGAAGGTTAGGTAAGAGACAGACAGAGTTTGGGAGGCAGAGAGCAGCTGCAGTTCTGTGGCCACAATGTTTGTCTTATGCCATTTTTATTGTGGTGTATATGTGTAGGGGTGTGGTGGGAGTCTATTGTGGGCATTTGGTACTGACTTGGGTTGTGTTTCATGTTGCTAGTGAGCCCACACACAGCCTGTACCAGTGTGGGGGGCCAAGTAATGGAGGAGTTGTGAAATCATACCCAGTCTTGTCCTGCCTAGCAAAAACTATACCAGCTGTGCTTGGTTCTGGTTCCTGACATTGGATTATCTACCTTTCTAGCTTATTTCTTTAAAATTTTAGATGCAAATATGCAGCAATGTCACAAAAAACCTACATTTTTTGTTGCTTGGATGACAATGTTCAAATGTCCAAATGTTTGATGATATGCCTCAAATACCACTCATAGCATTTGACCCTGGGTAAGTCAGCTAATCCTGTTTGCCTCAGCTTCCTCATCTGTATAATGAGCTAGAGACACTCCAGTATCTCTGCCAAGAAATTCCCAAAAGGGTCTCAAGAGTTTGATGATGATGTTTTTGTCCCTCGTTCTCGAAGAAGACCATGACATCAGGTAGATGATATCATTACAAATAAGTGAATTGGATTTGACTGGAGTCCAGTGACCAGATATGAATCAGTATGACTAGAGATGGACCTGGTTGTGAGGCCATCAGTGTTAAGTGATTTGCCCAAGTGACATACCCAATAGATGTCAAATATTTGAAGCTAGATTTGAACTCAGGTCCTCCTGACTCTCAGGCTGGTGCTCTGCTGCTTCCCCTTGTTGGTCCTAATCATGACTGGAAAACCCAAACAACAACAATGTCCAAGAAACAAACAGTTCATTTAATTTTTACAAGGTTTTCATTGATCTAGTTCCCCTTGAAAGCACTGGGATTTTCATTATTTAAATATAAGGTATTATTGTCAAATCACAGAATTATATTTGGTCATCATAGATCTTATAGTTGGAAGGAACTTTGAGTTAATTTAGGCCAATATCCCATCAGCAATAACCTTGATTTATCTTTTGCTTGAATACTTCCAGTGACAGTGAATTCAATATTTTGTGAAACAGCACATCTCATTGTGCTCTAATTATTAGAGAACTATTTCTTATACCAAAGCCAATAATTTTTGGTGTTGTTCAGTTTTGTCTGATTCTCTGTGCCTTCATTTGGGGTTTTCATGGCCGGAGACACTTGCCAACTCTTTCTCTAGTTTAGATTTTACATATAGGAAAACTGAGGCAAAAAAGGATTAAGTGGCTTGTCCAACTAGGCAGATAGGAACTTATTCACTGTGCCACCTAGCTGCTCCTACATTTTTGTAACTTCCTACTGGTCTTCATTCTGTTTTCTGCGACCCCATAGAATACATCTCGTTCCTTTTTTAGTACCATGATCCTGAATCTGTGGATATTTAAAGATAACCAACATGTTCTCTTCTTCTATCTCCAGGAGTTTTATTTTCCCCAGTTAAGCATGTATATTTTGTTTATTCTTTACACATTTCTCCCTCATTATCCTGATTGTTCCCTTCTAAAAATATATTTGCCAATGTTCATTATCATCATCATCTTCATCATCAATATCATTATTAACAACTATATAGTGCTTTAAGTTTGCAAAGTGCTTTACAAAGATGATCTCATTTTATCCTCATAAACAACTCTGAGAGACAGATACTAACCTCATTTTAGAGATGAGGAAATGGAGATTAAGTGAACTTGTTCAAGGCCACAGCTAATAAATATCTAAGTCTGGATTTGAATTCAGGTCTTCCCGACTACAAATCTATCTAATTGTACCAGACTGCAATTTTTCATCCTTTCCACTATTATAAAAAGACTGCCATAATTACTCTAAGAATAGTTTTCTCTGTAATTTCCACAATTACTCAAGTTTCTTGAGTACTGTGATTCATCTGGGCCTAGAGCTTTGAACTCCTTTAAAGCAGAAATAGATGCTCTCTTAAAATTTTCTGTCTAGGACTGCAAATCCATTTTCACAAGGTTGTTGTAACTGTCTACAATTTGGAGATCCCTCTCTATGGAGAAGACTAAGCTAATAGGAGTTGAATAGTTCAGCTTTCTTTTTGTTGTCTATTAACAATACACCACCATTATCACCAAGACTTTATTCATCTTCTGTTTCTGGGAAAGCTAAAAATCACCATTTCCTTATTCTTAGCATCTTTTTCCCTTTCAGGTGTCAGTTCACTAAGTTAGAGTCTGCAGCTGCATGGCTTTCACCTGAAAGAGTGAGGGGTGTAAAGGACATTGCCTCAGGCTTATTCTTTATAAGAGACAAATCATCAATCAATGATGCCCCGGGCTTCTTCCTCCAGGGTATTTTCCTGACCTTGCTTTGAATGGGAGAGAGCCTCCCTTGCCCCTGGGCATTCCACCTGTTGCTTGCAGACTCAGAAGATGTAGTCCTATGTCAGTGTAAAAAGGGGAGCAGTTTGTAGGTAATAGAGTAGACAGCACAGACCTGTGTACAGAAGCTTCCCCTAGGATGTTTCCAACAGCTGAAACAAGCAACAGATGATTGTGGTAGAAATTGTGCTGGGATAATTAAGGGACATAGCTAAAGGCAAAGGGGCTGGTATATGTTGAATCAAACCAGCCCATTTTGGACCATATATAGTCTAATATAAATTACTCCACCATACGTTTATTAAGCACCTAATTAGTGTTGAGAGTTGTGTTAAGGACTGGGATATAATTAATAATAAGAAAGATAATCCCTGCCCTCAAGGAGCTTCTCATTTAAAAGGTGAGGCAACACAGAACAGGAGGCAGGAAGGTGATGAGGGGAGCAGCAGCTGATTGTGAGGTGGGGATACCAGGGGCTATCTTGTGCCATGGAATTGAAACCAGATAGGGCAGTAGATACAAAGTGGAATGAGTTGAATTCAGTTTCTGCCCTCTCTAAAAGAGAGCATTGGGAGGAGTGTGGTACTTCTCCCCAAGCCTCCAGTCCAGGGCAGAGGAGGCTGAGGGAAGTGGTGTTGAACAAGGCTTGAACTAACCACATGGGGGTGAGTTTAGAAGTGATTATTTTGGGAAGGGCATCTTGTTCAGAGAAGTTAAAACCAGATGGGACAGTGGATGCAAAGTGTTCCCAAGAAAGAGTATGGCAGAGAGAAGTAGGGCAAGGAGTGAGGTATTTCTTGCTAAATGTCTTTTTGGGGGATTGTGGGGGGAACTGAATTTAGTCTCCCCCCCCCACCACAGTGATACCTATAGATAGTCAGAAATGTGGATTGTTTGAACATTGTTCAGCTAGTTTCTTCTCTCTAATATCAATCTGCTTTGTTTCTTAGAGAAGGGAACTCCAATCTGATCTAATTCAATAAGCATTATATATTTACATACATGTATTTACATATATATGTATATATGTGTATATATATATATACATATATACACATATATATGATGGAGATAAGAGGAAATGCATGAGTCCAGAGAATCAGGACTTACTCCATGAAATAGTAGTCTGATAGGACCCAGGGACTTGTTAATCAGAGGATAGGGTTGCAAGGACTGAACCATTTCTAGAATGAGAAGACTGTTGGCATGAAGGTAGAAAATCACATAAATAGAAATGAGAGGAGGAGGAGGGGGAGGGGGAGGGGGAGGGGGAGGAGGAGGAGGAGGAGGAAGGAGGAGAAGGAGGAGGAGGAGGAGGAGGAGGAGGAGGAGGAGGAGGAGGAGGAGGAGGACACTGATGGAAAGGCCTCCAAAGGAGATCAGACATTAAATGAGTTTTGAAGGAAGAGGAAGAGGTAAAGAAAAAGTATATCCCAGTCTGGGATTCTTGTAAATCTGTGGAAGTGAGAATATGGAGTCTCAGAGGGGAATAATTAGTAGTTCAATTTGACAAAAACATAGAATATATAGGGAATAGCATGAATTAGGCTGGAAAGGCAAGTGGGAACTTGTATGTGGAGAACCTTAGTTTCTGCATAAGGAGTTTACATTTTATCCTTTAGGAACGAGAATCCACTGAAGGTTATTAAAGATGGAAATAGGATGCTCAAAACTTTGTCAGTTTTGTGGAGGATGGGGAGGGGAGCAACTAGAAGTAGGAACATGACAGGCAGCTTCATATAGTATAGTAGTTCAATGAAGTACCCCCATACCAAGGGAGGGGTTGATAATAAGGGGTTCTAGTGAACCGTGTTGAATGAAGCAGTGAGAGAAGTCAAAAAGGATAAAGATTTAAAAAAAATAAAACTCAGTGATTGGAATCTCATTGGTAATGTTAGAGGAGGCAGTTTGAGTTGGAAAATGAGGGTAAAGTGGTTTCAAGTGGTTGAGGAGTGAATAGATAATTTTACAAAATGGAGACATAATATAAACTACTTTTTCCAGGGGTCTGATAGTGAAACAAAGAAAGTTGTAGAAGAATCTAGGGATATATACATATGTACATACATATATATACATATATAGGGGGAGGGAAAGAGAGAGACAGAAAGACAGAGTCAGAGAGCTAGAGATAGAAAGAAATAAAAAATAGAGGTAGAGTGGGGAGAGGGGGACACACACACACACACACACACACACACACACACACACACACAGACACACACACACAGATTTCCAAAAGCAGTGAATTTTATAGGATTCCAAGGATGAACTTGAATTGGCAGGAAAAGAAGGGAAGAGAAGACATGTCAAAAAGGAGGAATGAAATTTGTAACAACACAGCGTGGGAGGTTGAGCAAGGTATGTGGGAGGGGGCAGGGAGGAAGGGAGAAATAAAAGAAAAAAGTAGTTGAGTTGGCAGGACTGGAAAGGAAACAGGGATGTAGGCAGAGTAAACATCTGCCTGTGAGAGGTGATTCTATTCCTCCACTACATAAATATTTCCAGATTAGAGATTATTCCTTTGAATTAAGATTTTCTTTCTGCTAAAATATAAAATTGAAGATTTATTTGGGAAGTTTACCAATTGTTAGCCAAGACCAATTTAGAGTATGTTAGTTTAGCCTGTAACCGATTGGCATCTTAGAAAGTGTCTTTGAAATCCTTCAAATCCTTGTTCAAGTGAAATAAAATCTTTCCTGAACTCTCTAGTTGAAAATGACCTTACCTTCATATTTCTGGCAGCACTTTGTTGAAGCATCACCTTTGCCTCTTATCATCACTATCTAATTTAGATCATACTGATTTGTATACAAATCTCATGCCCCCAGTTAAATAAGGTCTTCAAGAGCAAAGGCTGTGTTGTCACTCAGCCTTTAGTCCCTAGAGCCTTAGTGCAGTGCCTTATAAAACAATGGACAATTAAGAATTATTTGTAGAATTGAACTAAACAGAAATCAAGGCCATGAGGAAATAGAACTTAAAAAAATGTTTTGGGGTGGGAAAGGAAAAGCCAAAAGGTTTGGACCATGATGAGTGATGAAGTGTCATGGCAGACATTCTTGGGGGCAGCTTGGAGTAATGGCTACTTAAAGGTGGGGATGAGAAGGACACACTTTGCCTTTTTCAAATTTTTTCTAGGGTTTTGGAAACAAGGTGAGATTGATGGCAAAGGAGTTGAAGGAAACTGAATTAAGTGATAAATAAGTCAATGGGGCATGAACCATTTGGACTCTTTAGTCCAAAGAATAACTCCGTTCTTTTTCTGTGTGTGGTATGAAAGAAAGTGTATGTACTTTGTTGGATGTTTAGCTAGCCAGATCATACCTATAACCCATTGTTTCCACAAAGGCTTTGTCATGGACCCTCTTCTCTTCTCTCTCTTTACTATTTCACTTAATGATTTCATCATTTTCCATAGAGTCAACTATCACAACTAGCAGTTGTTTCTCAGATTTATTTGTCCAGCCTTACGCTCTGGTCTAGCACTTTTTACTGTCCATTGAACAATTTAAACTATTTATTCCATGGATAACTTAAACTCAGCATGTCCCAAGCTAAACTCATTATCTTTTACTCCAAACATTCTCTTCTTCCCAACTTCTTGGTTATTGAGGGTGACACTCTATTCTCCATTATCCCAGCTAACAACCCAGGTGTCATCCTTGAGGGCTCATTTTCTTATCTCCAAAATCAGTTTCTACCTTTGTAACATTTCTTGTATACATCCCCTTTTCTCCTATAATACTGCTACTTCTCTGGATGGGCCCTCAAAAGGGCAGCTAGGTGGTGCAATGTATAGAGCACTGGTCTTCGAGCCAAGAGGATGGGAGTTTATATCCAATCTTACTTGACATTTACTAGCTGAGTGACCTTGGGCAAGTCACTTAATCCTGATTGCCTCAAATCCAGAACCATCTCCAGTCATCCTGATGCATATCTGGCCACTTGTCCCAGATGACTCTGGAGAAGAAAGGGAGACTGGTGACTTAGCACATCACCCCTTCACTCAAATCCAATTTATGTGCTTGTCATGGCATCACCTCCCCTGATGTCATGATTTTTGAGAATGAAGGATAAAAACGTCATTAGGAGCCCTCATCAACACATGACTACAATAGTCTCCTGGTTGGTCTCCTTGCCTCAAGTCTCCCCACTCAAGTTCATTGGCCACTTACTTCAAATTGGAAGTTAGGAAGCACAATGGATAGAGATCTGGATTAGAGTCAAGAAGAAATGAATTTAAATTCAACCAGAGACATTTAACTACTTGTGTCACTCTTGAAAAGTCATTTAACTTCTGTTTGCTTAGTTTCTTCATCTGTAAAACAGGGATAATCATGGCATATACCTCTGAGAGTTATTGTGAGGAACAAATGAGATATTTGTGAAATGCTTAGCAAAGTGACTGATTCATAGTAGTTAGTTTTTTTTAATTTTTCTAAAGCACAGGTCTAACCTTGTCAAACACAGAATCCTCTAATCCAAAGACTTCCTATTGCCTATAGAATCAAATATAAAAATTCTCTATTTTGATTTTAAAGACATTCATAACCTTCCCCATTCCTATCTTTCTGGGCTTTATATTCTCAAGCCTGACATATTCTCTCTCTTCACCTCTGCTTCCTGAAAAACCTAGCTTCCTTCAAAGAATAACAGCTATCATCTACCACAGATCTTTAGGTCCCAGCTCCTACATTGTTAATGGTCTCCTTTCTTACTCCCCAAATTACTTTGCATTTACCATGAATGTATTTTTTTATACTTTTTTTGGTATCTATTATTGCCCTAAGTACAATGGTTGATCCTAGATGGATCTTTTCTAATCCTTAAGTAGATTTCATGAAACTCCTTAGATACGAATAGTCATGACTTTAGCATGATAGGCATTTCAGGGTACTCCAGTTTAGAGAACCCTTAGTTTGATCCTTGAAGCAGCTAGGGCAAAGTACCTGGTCTGGAGTCTGGAAGACTCATTTTCCTCAGTTCAAATCTGACCTTAGATGCTTACCAGTTGTATGACCCTAAGCAAGTCACTTCACCCTCTTTGCCTCTATTTCCTCATCTTTAAAATGAGCTGGAGAAGAAATAGCAGATCACTCTATTATTTTGGCCAAGAAAATCCCAAATGGGGTCATGAAGAGATGAACATAACTTCAAATGACTGAACAACAAAAGCTGAATTCATGAATGAAAGAGATGAAGGAGAACTGAGGTGGGGAAAGCTTCCATTCATCTGAGAATGAAGTGATGAAATCCAAGAGGAGTTTGGACAGGGAGATTAATGGAGTCTTTTTGTAGATGGAATGGAGTAAATATGTCTTTTCTTTATTTCCCTCATTTCTTGCCTCTGGCCCTTCTTCTTCCTTTGGGATTTCTCCCAGTTCATAGAGGGAGTATCAAGCAGTCTGACTGGGGTCAACTTTCCAATAAAAACTGATCATGTTATTTAAACAGGAGGAACAGTAAAAGCTTCAGAATGAGTCCTCTAACTCAAGGGACCCAAGCCCATTAGACTGACAATTCCTTCTGGCAAAGGGACCTCTTAAATATTGAATTTTTCTGGATGGAGATTGTCACTTCCCCTCGATTAGCTCAAGGGCTAGGTGCTCAGTTTGCTTAATAACCTTCTGACATTAAACAAACAACCTTGAAAAAGGAGTAATTTGCAAAACAGAAAGAAAACAAATAGTCCACAAGGACAACCTGGGGTGGGGGGTGGGGGTGGAGGGAGGGGAGGGAAACTGATTACATTAAAAGGGACATATCATTCCCAACATTAACCAAAAGCATATAGATCTTGGCTCCTCTCCACTCCGGGAAGATTTCAAAAACATGAGAAAGGGAAACTTTTCATTAGGAATACAGTGATCGTATGTAATTAGAATTCCTGGGGCATATTAAATGGCGTTTAGTTTCTAACTCAATGCATCATTTTCTGCTAAATAATTGATCATGGTGCAGAGATTGTGTTTGTGGAGTTTAAAAAAAAAGTGATTAGATCAGGGAACATTTGGGGGAGGAAAGTGGCATCAATAACACAGGCCTGGTTTGGCCTGCATGGCTCCGGGGGCCAAGCTGGGGCTGGGGATTGAGGATTCTTAGCATGTGTCTGAACTCTGGTTCATTGGAGGGGCTGCCGGCAGTGTGAGGATGGAATGGGCATGGGGAAGGGAGGGAGGGAGGGAGGGAAGGAGGGACAGATAGAGGTGTCTGGCTGATGTGTAGCAGCTGCTTTGAAGGTAATGAGAAGGAGGGTTTGGTAGATGATGTGGACTTAGTATTGAGGACTTGAGCTAGGATTAGGTTGGCAGGTGGCCAGAAGAGCTGAACTGTGGGAAGGCACTGCAGGAGAGATGGGGCCCTTTCCCTCCCATGCTTTCATGCCCACAGGTCATGCCCCTGTGCCCATGTAAATGGTGCAGATTCAGAGCCAAACAACATCCCCAGTCTCCTCTCTCTGCCCCACTCTCTCATCCTGCTCTTAGCGTTCTCTTCTACAATCTCCTCTCCCAACATATTCCTCAGAAAAGAGGTGGAAATGGAAGATACTGTTGCCTGGTGCTTAGAACAGTGACTGCCTTGTTGTTAAGTAACTAATAAATGATTGAATGACTGTTCCTCTCCTAAGGGGAGAGAGAAGTTGCAACCCAAGTCTGATCTCTCACTGTAGCTTTATCCTTTCATAAAAGGATACCAGGGAACTATCTTAGAAGGAATTTTTTTAGGGAGAGGAGGGGAAAGAAGAATATTATTTCCAGTCCCCCTGAATTCATAATATACAGGTAATTGCCTACTTTATCAACATGCAAGGTCAGTTCTTCCTAAGCCCCAGATATAAAAGAAACTAAATATATTTACAACAAAGACAGCCATCCTTGCCCATTGTCATAGACTTCTCTTACATTGACCTCTGTGGTCCTGTACCAAACATCTGGGCTAAAGTGAAAATTTCTATCCACTGCTGAGATTTTTCCAAACAGTGCTAACCGAACATGCTGATGGTTTGTTGCTAAGTCTGGATTCTTTGGATGGGTAGGTTAACATGACTCTTCTATTCAACCAACCAACTCCATTGGTTTCTGGTTACTTCTGGAAGAACAATATAGTTCTGCTGTTTAGCTTTTAAAATACTGCACAACTTGGACTCAAACTGTCTTTCCAGCCTCATTGAAGATCATTCCTTCTCCCCTATACTATATTTCAAAAGAACTGACCTTTCTCTGCTCCTCACTTTCAACTTTTCAATCTCTGACTCTGGGTCCTTTTTGCATTGACCACTCCTCCCATGCCTGGAATGCCCTCCCTCATTTACTTCCAACTTACAGTTTCTCTACTACTTCAAGGTGTAGCTTAGGCACCATCTTTTGCATGAAGCCTTCCTTTCTGAAACCCTAGCAAATGCTAATGTCCTTCCTCTTAGAGTACCTTGTATTTACCTACACTATGTGTCTGTGTGTATGTGTATGTGTGTGTGTGTGTGTACACACACACACACATATATATAGTATGCATCTTTATCATTATTTTTCATTATGTAAATATTTTATTTATTTTTCCAACTAGATACAAAGGTAGTTTCTACCAATCACTTTTTTTTGCACAGTTTTGAATTTTACAATTCCCTCCCCCAAGAAAGCAATCTGATAAAGGCTTTACAGTTGTAACCATGCTAAACATAGATTGAAATGGAATATGTTGTAAAAGAAGAATCAGATTCAAAAGGAAGAAAGAAAACCTTAAAGATAACAAAATTACATAAAACACAAGACAACTTTTAAAAACTGAAGTTAATAATTTTTGGTCTTCATTTAAACTCCATTATTTCCTTCTCTGGATACAGATAGCTTTCTCAATTATAAGTCCCCTAAAATTGTCTCTGATTATATGCATATTTATTATTAACATTATTTTTCCCAAATAAATTTCTGTTTGTAACTGTAAACTCACTGCTCGTAGGCACAATTTCATTCTTTATACTTATGTTCATGTAGTAGGAGCTTAATACTTCCTTGTTTGGCAGTTTCTTTTCCTGAATTAATCTAAGGCTGCAAAGAGTGGTAGAAAGTTGAAGGAAAATAGCAGATGGGGCAGCTAGGTGGTGCAGTGGATAAAAGTAACGGCCCTGGAGTCAGAAGTACCTGAGTTCAAATCCGACCTCAGACACTTAATAATTACCTAGCTGTGTGGCCTTGGGCAAGCCACTTAACTCCATTTTCCTTGAAGAAATCTAAAAAAAAAAGTAACAGATAAAGGAGAATATACACACCCCCACACATAGAGTGATATACAGTGGGAGCTTCCTCCCTGTTTCCCCATCTTTTCCTCTACTACTGAAAAAAATTTATTTTTTCCCTTCTTTTTGGCTCCTCTTCTGAATGCTCTCAATCAAGTCTTTGTTGAGAAGGCCTATAGTCTACAATTGTAGAAGTAAAGTAACAGAAACATGAATTCTCTTCTTGAGAAGCTTAAATTCAGTTTTCTATTGTTACTTATTTTTTGATGAAAAGAAGACTGGACTTGGAGCTATCAGAGTAAATTCTGGCTCTTTCCCCTATTATCTGTGTAACCTTGGCCTTCTTCATTTCTTTTTTCCAGGTCTTAGTTTCTTCATCTGCAAGATGATGGGATTGGACTAGATAATTGATAAGGTTTCTTCCATGTTTAAAATTAAATTTAAATGACTTTTCCCAAAGTCAAACAGCAAGTTCAGGAATCAGACATAGTCTAAATCCCCAGTCTCAATAGTCCAGTGTATTTCTTTTGCTGTCCTCTCAAGGGCACCCAGAATCCAGATAAAAAATGAACAGTTCAGTCACTCAGAATGTTTCCAAAGATCTAGAGTTCTTTTTATTATCTTTTCAGAGAGCTGTGGAGTAGGAAGGACATGGAAAGAGGGGGGGAGATGTAAAATAACCAACCAGTTTTTCTGAAGCTAATCTGTGCGTTTTTCCTCCAATCTAGTTTGTTATGCCATTCGAATATTTTAATGCCATGCAGATGCCACCCTTGTCTAGTGAATAACTCACCCCCTACCCGAAGGATCTTATGGGAAAAGGTCCAAATTCATATTAGCACCTGTTTACTCAGTCATGCAGACGTACTTGTCATAAGAGACCACCCCAGGGAGGGAGCCAAAGTTGGTTTTCTGATTCATATTGGTTTTTAACTAAAGGTCATAGCAAATTGCCCAGGGATCCCCTGGGGAGGCTGGAAAGTGGTCACTTAAGCCTGCCAGGCCAGCTGCTCAGAGCACCCCAGACCTAAGGCAGGTAGCTCCTCTTGAATCTTAAATAGGTTATCCGACCCTGAGCAAGCCCTGTGAAACACCAGCCTGCCCCCCAACCTAGTAAGCCTGCTGGCAGAACTTTGGAACCCCAGCCCTAACCTGGTGGGATTTTTGATAAACATCAAATATTAACTCAAAAAGGAATGACATTGGTAAAAATTGTCCTCTGAGCAGATTTAGCACAAGCCATTGGCTTGTCATTTCAAAGGATCAGCAGGAGGGCTGGGAGAAGCTGGGGAAGAGACTGTGACCCCCCTTTCCTCTCCTGGGACTTACCATGCCTACATTTAGCTACATTTAGGGTGCTCAGGGAAGGAGTTGGCAGGGAGGAGTGTCTGTGTGTGTGTGTGTGTGTGTGTGTGTGTGTGTCTGTGTGTGTGTGTATCTGTGTGTGTCTGTGTGTGTCTGTGTGTGTGTGTGTGTCTGTGTCTGTGTGTGTGTCTATCTGTCTGTCTGTCTGTCTGTCTCTCTGTGTTAAAGAGAGACAGAGAAACAGCCAGAGACAAAAGAGGCACACAGAGAGACAGAAAGATGTTTGTATCCACGTGTGCCTATAGTAGAAAGAGGAGAATAGAAAGCAGTGAGAAAAGTGATTCATTCACCTCACCAACTGGAGGGGGTACAGTTCCAATTCCTAGGCCAAGATATCCATAGAGCCCTGTAGATAAGGAGAGTGAAAGGAATAAAGATAAGGGAATGGGAAGGGCCACAGGTGAGCCGATAAGGCAAATAGGATAGTTTCAGAAAGGTGGCATGAAGGGAATAAGGGTGAGATAAGAGAGATGGAGAAGTGTAATGCATCTTCAACTGGAGACTGTAACTTCGACTCCCTCCTATTTTCACATCAGGGACAAAAATGGGAGGAGGGGACCAGTGGAGAATAAAGAGTCTGGGGGCTGAAGGAATGAGAGGCACGGGAACGAGAATATAAGGGGGAATGGAGGAGAAATAAAACATTCTCTCCTGTCTACTGGTGCCCTGGTCTCATTCCCTGACCTCTGATCAAACAGCAAAGTGGGAAGGGGAAAGAAGGTGAGAGGAACGGGAATGGAAGAAGGAGATGAAGGAGATGGAAGGGAGGAGAGAAGATTGAAGAACAGCAAGAAGAAGTGGCATGATAGTGTGAGTCCTGGGGCATAGGGAGGGGTTTGTGACAACCACTTTTTCATTGGAATGGTTCAACAGTAGTTTCCGTTCATTTCCCTAAGACTGGGGGTTGAGAGAGGAAGGGAAGGAAATTGGGAAGAGAATACTGAGGTGATGGATTCAGGCACTGAGAGTGTAGAGGAGAGTGATGGGGTGGTGGGGGGGATGAAGGGCAGAATGAGGGACGAAAGGAAAAATTGGAGGCCGGGTGGAGAGGGGTGCGAATAAAACGACAGGGACTGGGTGGGAGAAGAATGAACCACATTTGCTCAGCTGAAACGGTCCGATCTTTTCTCCCTTCCATCATCCCTGGGCAGGTTGGTGTAAAGGGGGTGAGCTCCAGAGTTTTGGGATCCTTAAAAGGAAATGTTTCCTCTCAAGCTCAGTTGCTTAGGCAGCGCCTAGGTACAAAGGCAGTGTGTCGGACGCATAATCACACTCCATTGACTAATCCTAGAGACTTGAGCTTGGACCTTGTAAACAGCAGTGGACACTCAGAGGGCTGCCCACTCCCCCCGCCCCGCCCCCCATTCCCTCCACCCTGGACCCTGGCGACCTGAAGTCTGCCAGTCAATCCCGCCAGAGAACTGCAGGGTCATCCCTTAGCTCGGGGGCTGGCAGAGCACTACGCCTCCCCTGCTCCTCCTCTGGTCCCCGGGTTCTCTTTGGCCCCGGGGGGCGGGATGTGGTAATGAACGAGGCGGTCCCCAGAAGAGGAACAGACAGATCGCAGCCAGTGCAGTGTTGTTTGCAGAGCTGAGGGCACGAGTAAAACAAATGGGGCGGGAGGAGCGGTGGAGAAGCTATTAGCCTCAAGCCTCAGAGATAGGTGAAAAAAAATTTCCACAGACTAGATGAGCAAGCGAGTGTCATCCAGTTTGGTGATCTTGATTTTAGCCGCACACCTTCTCCACCAACGTAGCTGTGCAAATCTGTCCTAGGCAACAGAGTATCATCCTTTGATAAGGAGGGCCTGTACAAGGATCTGTCCTGGAGCCTAGAAGACTTGTCTTCCTGAGTCCAAATCTGGTCTCAGATACTTTTTGTGTCATCTGCTTCTCGCTTGACTCCAGTGTTTGGAAATTGGAATTGAAAATATCATACTGGCAAAAAGTGGAAGAGCTGGGTCTAGATGATTTTTTATTTGAGGTAGTTCTAACTTCAAAATTCGTTATCTAAACTACTGTGTGGACTGAGACAGCTCATTTCCTCATGCAGAATTGAGTGCTCATCTACTTAGACGTATACATTTGTAAGTTTAATATTGGGCTTTCATTCATTCTTCTTAGACCCACTTCTCTCTTACTACCAAATAGATTCAGGACTTCTCCTCCATGGGCACCGCCTCTATTATAGTTCTCTCTCTCTCTCTCTCTCTCTCTCTCTCTCTCCATCATCCAGTTCAATGTTTTAGGGAGGCTCCCACCAAACAAGATTATTCAGTTAAGCTTGTGCCTAAAAAGTCCTGAATTCAGACTCATACAATCAGCTAATTCATATTAACCACCTTAAATTGTTCTTTATCTCCCCCCCCACCCCAGTAATCCTGACTGCCAGGGTGTCATCTATATAATAAATTATCTGGGGGGTAGTAGGGAGAAGGGAAAGCAATTGGAATGATTTGCTTTGCCTCTTACTATCTCAGATATCTATGAGCCTAACAACCACCTGCCCCAGATAATACATTTGCATTTTAATAGGGACCTTCAATGCCTTAAAACAAAAGGAGATTCTAATAGTGGCAATGTCAGATGCTAGGCTGAGCCAGCAGGAGTCTTGTCACATTCTCATTTTCTACCACTTTAGGCAGCTTCTTTCACTACCTAATCCAGTTTGGCTTTATCATGGAGTGAACAGAAGGGAACAATAACAGAGAAAACTGGAAAGGAAGCATTAACAGATTGGAGCTGGATGTTAGATCATTGATGGAAAATTGGAAGGGACCTCAAAGGCTAACTAGTTCTCTTTTAAAACTCAGGACTGGGGAAATTAAATGACTTGCCCAAGACCACTCAGATAACAAGCATCAGAGGTGAAGGTAAGGGGGGGGACCCAGAGTCTTTGAAACCAGAGCCAGGACTCTGCTCAGTCCTGAATGCAGGATAAAGAAATTTGAATTTTGCTTTGTAGATGATGGAAGTCATTAAAGATTTTTGAATTTATTTAAAAAAAAAGTCTACTAGTAGCAGAATAAAAGATGGATTGGAAAGGAGAGGAGGGGTGGCTGGGAAATCTATAAAGAGGCAATAGATTCGAGTATCATCCTTTGATAATGAGGGCCTGTACAAGACTCTTAGGACAACTAGATAGAGTGCTTGTCCTGGAGTCTAGAAGATTTGTCTTCCTGAGTCCAAATCTGGTCTCAGATACTTTTGTGTGAGCCTGGACAAGTCACTTAACTTTTATCTGCTTCAGTTCCTCATCTAAAGTAAAACAACTGGAGAAGGAAATGGCAAATCACTCCATTATCTTTGGCAAGAAAACTCCAAATAGGTTCACAAAGAATCTAAAACAACTGAACAACAACTAGGCTGGAAGTATACAGGTGGAAGGAAATCTGCATATCATTTATTCCAATGAACTCATTATATAGATAGAAATTAGAACCCCCCCAAAGTTAAGTAAAGTACAGCTCTTCTAATTCAAAAATCAGTGTTTTTCCTACTACACCAAGCTGCTCAGCTCTAACTTTCCATAGGATACTCTACTGCCTTCCCTCCCCTCCCCCCTCTTCTTCTTTCCCCTGAGGTGGAGCAGTAGGAATAGAAAACGGGGAACTGATGTGAGAAATGTTGAAGAGATGGAATGGACAAAACCAGAGATGTGCTAGTAAATGCTTAATTACAAACTCTGAAAAAAAGGTTTGTGCTAGACACTCTAAAGCTTAACATATATTTATCTTTTTCTTAAGTCTAGACAATTAACAACACCAACAAATAGAACAAGCCCCGATTTGAAGGTTTTCTGTTTCCAAAGTATAAATGCTCAGAAAATCTCTGGGGTCCTCTGACCCACATTAAATGTCAGGAAGATCATGAAAGAGAATGAGAAATGGTTTTAGAAACAGAAAAAGAACCAGAAAAAATGAGGTGTCTGAGTCCTAGAAAGGAAAGAGGTTCTAGCAGAAGGAGGAAGAGGAAGAGGAAAAGGATGTTAATAGCAGCTAAGGCTGCATAATAGTTAAAGAGAATGAATACTGAAGGAAAAAAAAGCCTTTGGATTTGGCAAATAGGAGGTCAACTGGTGACATTGGAAATAGTAGCTGACATTTAGTTGCTTTAAGGATTGTAAGTAACAAGATGATTCAGTGTATAAATTGCTGGGTCTAGAACCATGTTCAAATTCAGCCTCAGACACTTACTAACTGTATGACCATGGGCAAATCAATTAAACTCTTAATCCACTAGAGAAGAAAACAGCAAACCATTCCAATGTCTTTGCAAAGAAAATTCCAGAGGATCATGAAGAATTTGGCATGGCTGAACAATAAGAACAGGGATGGCAAAAGCACTTTGCATAAGTTTTCATCAATCCAACACTTCTGATGTTGGTCTAGGTACAGAGGGACACCTTGCCAGTATCATTTAACTCCTTAGGAAAGAAGGCCTGGAGCCTCAGTTGCTGCCAGGAGAGAGTTCACCAGAGAGTCCTGAGGAGCTGAAGGGAGTTGAGTGCTTTTTTGCATAAAGACCATTATTATCTTTATTTTAACAGATGAATGATAAGGTTGAAATCCAAGGTTGAAGCCAGATTTCAAGGAATAGGATTTTAAGAGTAAGTAGGTAATGAGATAGTTGAGACATCTAGTGTTTCCAACTTTTTTCAAGCAAAAGAGTTTAGTAGAGACATGAGACAAAAGCTGAATGGGGCTCAAGGGACAAGGGAAAGGTTTTCTTTTTTTTAAATAAAATTATACTGTATGTGACCTTTGTAGAGCTGCTGCAGACAATGTGGGGACATGGAGACATCATAGTAAATTTAGGTTTGGTGGCTAAGGGCCAGTCATAAATGGATGATTAACCATAAGGAGAATATTCCATATACTTAAAAATTATATAAATATTTTATTTGTTTTTCAATTACATGCAATAGCAGTTTTCTATCTATCATTTTTTGATAAGGTTTTGAATTTTATACTTCACCCCCCCCCAGAAGGCAATCTGATAATCTTTTCATTGTTTCCATGCTAGGTATTGATCAAAATTGAATGTGTTGAGAGAAAAAACATATCCTTAAGGAAAAAAATAAAATATTAGAGAAGCAGAATTATGTAGTACACAAGACAAACTTTTTCTTAAAAAAATTAAAGATAATAGTCTTTGGTTTTTGTTTAAATTCCACAGTTTTTTTCTCTGAACACAGATGGTATTCCCTGTTGCAGATGCCCCCAAATTGCACTGGTGGAATGAACAAATCCATTAAGATTGTTCATCACTCTCCCCCCCCACCCCATATTGCTGCTAGGGTGTACAATGTTCTTCTGGTTCTGTTCATCTGGCTCAGCATCGGTTTGTGCAAATCTTTCCAGGCTTCTCTGAATTCCCATCCCTCCTGGTTTCTAATAGAACTATAGTGTTCCACCACATACATATACCACAATTTGTTTAGTTATTCCCCAGTTGACAGATATTCACTTGATTTCCAATTCTTTACTACCACAAATAGAGCTGCTATGAAAATTTTTGTACAAGTGATGTTTTTACCCTTTTTCATCATATCTTCAGGGTATAGACCCAGTAGTGATATTGCTGGATCAAAGGGTGTGCACATTTTTATTGCCTTTTGGGCTTAATTCCAAATTGTTCTCCAGAAAGGTTGGATGAGTTCACAGCTCCACCAAAAATGCATTAGTGACCCAAATTCCCACATCCCTTCCAACATTACTCATTGTCCTTTCTGATCATATTGACCAGTCTGAGAGGTGTGAGGTGGTATCT
Organism: Macrotis lagotis; assembly: GCF_037893015.1. Taxonomy (NCBI): domain Eukaryota; kingdom Metazoa; phylum Chordata; class Mammalia; order Peramelemorphia; family Peramelidae; genus Macrotis; species Macrotis lagotis. The sequence continues at coordinate 611,697,109 of NC_133658.1, forward strand.
CAGAGATGCTTTAATTTGCATTTCTCTGATAAGTAATGATTTAGAGAAATTTTTTATATGCTATAGATCACTTTGATTTCCTCATCTGTAAATTGCCTTTGCATATCCTTTGACCATTTGTCAATTGGGGAATGGTTTTCTTTTCTTTTCTTTTCTTTTTTTTTTTTTGAAAATTTGACTCAGTTCTCTGAATATTTTAGAAATGAGTCCTTTGTCAGAAATACTAGTTGTTAAATTATTTCCCAATTTACTACATTTCTTTCGATCTTAGTTACAATGGTTTATCTGTGCAAAAGCTTTTTAATTTAGTGTAATCAAAATTATCTAGTTTGTTTTTAATGATGTTCTCTATTTCTTCCTTGGTCATAAACTGCTTCCCTTTCCATAGATATGAGAGGTAAACTATTCCTTGATCTTCAAGCTTGCTTACAATATTTTTTTTTATGTCTAAATCCCGTATCTATTTTTGATCTTATCTTGGTATAGGGTGTGAGATGTTGGTCTAATCTAAGTTTCTTCCATACTAACTTCCAATTTTCCAATCAGGTTTTATCAAAGAGAGTGTTCTTATCCCAGAAGCTGGGCTCTTTGGGTTTATCAAACAGCATATTACTATAATCATTTCCTGCTGTCTCTTTTGTACCTAGTCTATTCCACTGATTCATCTCTCTATTTCTTAGCCAGTCTCAGACAGTTTTGATGACTGATACATTATAATATAATTTTAGATCTAGTAAGGCTAAGCTACATTTTTTCACTTTTTTCCATCAAATCCCTTCATATTCTTGATTTTTTGTTTTTCCATATGAATTTAGTTACAATTTATTCTAGCCCAATAAAGTAGTTTTTTTCAGAAATTTGATTTCTAAGGAACTAAATAAGTAGTCTAATTTAGGTAGAATTGTCATTTTTATTATATTAGCTCAACCTATCCACGAGCAGTTGAGTTTTCCCAGTTATTTAAATTTGATTTTATTTGTGTGAGAACTGTTTTGTAATTGTTTTCAAAAAGTTTTTGAGTCTGCCTTGGCAGATAGACTCCCAGGTATTTTTATATTGTCTGAGGTTATTTTGAATGGGATTTCTCTTTCTGGCTCTTTCTGCTGTATCTTGCTAGCCATCTATAGAAATGTTGAGGATTTATGAGGGGTTTATTTTATATCCTGCCACTTTGCTAAAGTTGCTAATTATTTTCAGTAGTTTTTTAGATGATTTTTTGGGATTGTCTAGGTATACCATCATGTCATCTGCAAAGAGTGGGAGTTTTGTCTCTTCCTTACCAATTCTAATTCCTTCAATTTTTTTCTTCTTTTATTGCTGAGGCTAACATTTCTAATATGATATTGACTATTGGTGATAATGGGCATCCTTGTTTCACCTCTGATCTTATTGGGAATGCCTCTAGACTATCCCCATTGCATATGTTTGTTGATGGTTTCCGATAGATACTGCTTATTATTCTAAGGAACAAATCATTTATTCCTACACTCTCTCTCCAGTGTTTTTAGTAGGAATGGGTGCTGTATTTTGTCAAAAGATTTTTCAGAATCTATTGATATAATTATATGATTTGTGATAGGTTTGTTATTGATATAATTAATTATACTGACAGTTTTCCTAATATTGAAACAACTCTGCATCCCTGCAATAAATCCTACTTGGTCATAGTGTATTGTCCTAGTGATAACTTCTAATCATTTTGCTAAGATTGTCCTAGTGATAACTTCTAATCATTTTGCTAAGATTTTATTGAAGATTTTGGCATCTATGTTCATCAGGGAGATAGGTCTGTAATTTTCTTTCTGTTTTAACTCTTCCTGGTTTAGATATCAGCACCACATTGGTGTCATACAGAGAGTTAAGCAGAGTTCTTTCTTTACCTATTTTTCCAAAGAGTCTATATAGAATTGTATCCAATTGTTCTTTAAATGTTTGATAGAATTCACTTGTGAATCCATCTGGCCCTGGAGATTTTTTCTTAGGGAGTTCAATAATGGCTTGTTGAATTTCTTTTCCTGAGATAGGGTTGTTTAGGTATTTAATTTCCTCTTTACTTAGCCTGGGCAACTTATATTTTTATAAATATTAATCCATTTCACTTTGTCAAATTTATTGGCATAGAGTTGGGCTAAATAATTCTGAATTATTACTTTAATTTCTTCCTCATTGGTGGTGAGTTCACCTTTTTCATTTATGATACTAGGAATTTGGTTTTCTTCTTTCTTTTTTTAATCAAATTGACCAGAGGTTTATCAATTTTATTGGTTTTTTAATAAAACCAACTCTTGGTTTTATTTATTAGTTCAATAGTTTTCTTGCTTTCAATTTTTTTCTTGCACATTTAGGTCATTGATTTCCTCTTTCTCTAATTAATTCATGTAAGCATTTAAAGATATAATATATCCCCTGACAGCCACCTTAAATGAATCCCATAGGTTTTGGTATGTTGTTTCATTATTGTCATTATCTAGGATGAAATAATTAATTCTTTCTAAAATTTGTTTGATCCACTCATTTTTTAAAATGAGGTTATTTAGTTTCCAATTAGTTTTGGGTCTGTATCTCCCTGGTCCAGTATTGCATATGATTTTTATTGCATAATTATCTGAGAAAGATGTATTCACTATTTCTGCCTTTCTTCAGTTGATCATTAAATTTTTATGCCCTAGTACTTGGTCAATTTTTGTGTAAGTGCCATGTACTGCAGAAAAAATGTTTATTCCTTTCTATCCCCATTCAGTTTCCTCCATAAGTCTATCATATCTAGGTTTTCTAACAATCTATTTATCTCCTTAACTTCCTTCTTGTTTATTTTATGGTTAGATTTAGATAAATCTAACCATAAAATGGTTAGTGGGAGTTTGAGGTCTCCCACTAGTAGAGTTTTGCTGTGTATGTCTTCCTGTAGCATTTTCAACTTCTCCTCTAAAAATTTGGATGCTATACCATTCAATATTTAATATTGAAATTACTTTATTATCTATGATACATTTTAGGAGGATCTAGTTTCTTTCCTTATCTCTTTTAATGCTATCTATTTTTGCAGCTGCTTTGTCTGAAATAAGGATTTCTACCCTTGATTTTTTCACTTCAGCTGAAGCAAAATATATTTTGCTCCAAACTTTTACCTTTACTCTATATGTATTTCTCTGCTTTAAATGAGTTTTTTGTAAGGAGCATATTATAAGATTCTGATTTTTAATCCACTCTGCTATTCACTTATGTTTTAAGGGAGGGTTCATCCCATTCAAATTCAAAGTTATAACTACTAACTATCTATTGCCCTCAATGCTATCTTCCCTCAGTTTGTATTCCCCCCCCCCCCCACCTTTTCCCCTTTATCCATATTCCCCAGTATTTTGTTTCTGGATACTACCACCTTCAGTGTGTTTGCCCTCCTATGTCAGCCCCCCTCCCCTTTCTTTCCCCTTTCCCTTTGCACCTTCTTCCCTCCCTTCCTTCTGTTAGTCCCCCTTTTCTCCCCTCCCTGTCCCCTCCCTCCCCTTTTCCCTTTTAATACTTGAAAGGTAAGATAAGTTTCTTAACTTAACTGAGTGTTGTGTAAGTTAACTTTATACCAAGTCTGATGAGAGAAAGATTCAGGTGGTTCTCAGCTTCTCCCTTCTTCCCCTCTAATACAATAGGTCTTTTGTACCTTTTAATGTAATGAGATTTACTCCATCCAATCTTCTCCATCTTCTTGTCTCCTTATTGTCTCCCTTTTTAAGGAGGTGTTATTTTTAAATCATTCTGTCTGAGTCACAGAAAAGTCATGAGTGTCCATCACTTCTGGCTAAGTATATTCTCTCTAATAGAGTTACAAGTCTCAAGGGTTATGAGAATCTCTCTTCAGGAGGGGATATAGTCAGTTTCATCTTATTGGATAGCAGTATTTTTCCTTAACCCCCACCCCCTTTTAACCTTTTCATGTGTCTCTTGAGCCTCCTGTTTGATGTCCAACTTTTTATTAAGCTTTGGTCTTTTCATCAGGAAAAGTTGGAAGTCTCCCATTTCATTAAATGTCCATCTTTTCTCTTGGAAGAGAAGGCTCAGCTTTTCTGGGTAGTGGATTCTTGGCTGCATTCCAAGCTCCCTTGCTCTTTGGAATATCTCATTCCAGGTCCTTTGATACTTAATGTTGATGCAGCCAGGTCCTGTGTAATCCTTACTTTGGCTCCTTGGTGTCTAAATTTTTTTTTCCTGACTGCTTGCCGGATTTTCTCTTTTATTTGATAGTTGGAATTTGGTCACAACATTCCTTGGTGTTTTCATTTTAAGATCTCTTTCCAGAGGGGATCGATGTATTATTTAAATAATGAATTTTCCCTCTGGTTCCATGATATCAGGGTAGTTTTCCATCACCAAATCCTGTAATATTAAATCTAGGTTTTTTTCTCTTCAGTGTTTTCAGGAAGACCTATAATTCTCAGGTTGTCCCTTCTTAATCTATTCTTGAGGTCAGTGGTTTTGCTGATGAGGTATTTTACATTTTCTTCTATTTTTTGATTTTTTAACAGATTTTTGCTGTCTCATGAAGTCATTAGTTTCCACAGACTCCATTATTTTTTTAAAGAAGAATTTTCTCCATTTACCTCTTGCAACTCCTTTTCCAATTGATCAATTCTATTTTTGAATGAGTTTTCCATTTGACCAATTGAGGTTTTTGAGAGAATTATTTTCTTTTTGCATTTGTCCAATTGTATTTTCAAATGATTTGTTTTCTTGTTGCAAGGTGTTAATCGTTTCTGCCAAATTTTCCAACTGATTTTTAAACTCCTTCCTGATTTCTTCAAGGAAGTCTTTTTGTGCTGGAGACCACATCATATTCTCCTCAGAGGTTCTAGTTCTCTCTGAGTTAGGGTCTTTTCCTTATAGGAATTTTTCTATGGACCCCCCCCCCTTTCTTCTGCCCTTTCTTCATCTTACTAAGACCTTATGTTGGCAAGGGGCTGGTTCGCAGAAGTTTGATGTTGAGATCCCTAGAGGCTTTACTCACTGGGTATAGTGACTTGAAGAAGGCTGGCCAGAAGGCTGTGTTGGTTGCTTTCTGTGGAGTGTCTGTGACCTTAATTTGAGGCCCTTTCCCTTAACCTGGAGGGGGTGAATGAGGCTGTTCAGTATTTTTATCTTTGATCAGTTGTGGGTTTTGCCCTAGGGCAAAGTAATTGCTCTCCCTATTCCAAGCTGAGGGAAGTCTGTTGCTCACAAGCCTGGGGCAGAGATGAGCTGTAATTGTGTTTGTTCTGGGAAGAGGCTTCAGCTGAAATGAAGGTATGGCTGCAACTCCCTTGCATTGGAATTCTCCCTCCAGCTCTGCTGGTAAGCTCTAGACTGTCAGTGCCACAACCAATGCTTCTCCTCCCTAGATGGCCTATCAGATGCTTGCCCCTCTTTAGGCTCTCAGGCTAGTTGAGCTCTCAGACTCTCCCCCACCCGGTCTCCTATCAGCCTGGTGACACTTTCAAGGTCTTAGGATATTGCCCCCCTCCCCCAACTCCATCAGCAGTCTACCCTTTGTGCCTAGCTCACCCACAATCCTGGAGGACAAAACTTAAAGTAGATCTTCTAGTTTCTCTTTCTGGGTTTTGTGGATCAGATTTCTGTTAAAAGGTTTGTTTCATATTATTTATGAATGAAGATCAGGAGACTAGCCATGTGTCTGTCTTCTCTGCCATCTTGGCCAGAAATTTTGAGAAGAACTTTCTTCATTTACCTTTAGAAACTCCTTTTCTAATTGGTCAAGTCTATTTTTGAAGGAGTTTTCCATTTTCCCAGTTGTGGTTTTGAGAGAATTATTTTTTCTCTGTACTTGTCCAATTGTATTTTCAAAGGATTTGGTTTTTTGGTTGAAAGATGTTAATTTTCTCTTGCAAAGTGTTAATTTTCCCATTTTTTCCAGTTGATTTTTAAACTCCTTCCTGATTTTTTTCTAAGATTTTTTTCTGGATTGGAGATTTATATTCTCCTCAGAAGTTCTAGATTTCCCTGAGTTAGGATCTTTGTCTTCAAAGTAGCTTTGGATGGATCCCCCTTTTCACTGGCTTTTCTTTATTTTCCTAAGATCTTGTGTTGGGGAAGGGGCTGGTTCACTGACCTTTGGTGTTGCGATCCCTAGAGGCTTAGTGGCTACTAGTGGGCCAGCTACTTGGAGGTTGCTGGTTGCTTTCTCTGGAGTTTCTGTGACCTTGATTTGTGGACATCTCCCTAGGCCTGGAGGGGAACGGTAGTGGAGGCAGTTGAATCTGATTATCCTCTAACAATATGTGTTGGACCCTTGGGCTATATAAATTAATCTCCTTACTCCTCATGCAGCACTGAGGGAGATCTGTTGCCCATACCTGGAAACAAGGGGGACTCCACTGAAAATACGGGGGCTTGTGGCCCTCTTAGATGCTGACTGGATTGATTCTAGCAGCTGCACTGGACACAGCCAAAGCTTCCATGGCTGTTCTCAGATTAATCACCAAGCCTCAACCCTACCCCCACCTCTGCATTCTGCTCTCTGCCCTCGGCTCACCCATGCTCCCCTGAGGCAGACCTTGTTTTTCTTCTCCTTTGTTCTTCTCTGGGTTTTGTGGATCTAAATTCTGTTAAGATGCTTGATTCATATTAGTTCTGAGGGAAAGGCAGTAGAGCCCAGACTATAAATTGCAAAATGGGGACTGCTCTGAATTGGTGGAGAGTTCCATATGCCAATAAAAGCACAGGTCTAATTAAAATAAAAAGTCATGGGGGTGTGGTCTAGTTGTCAGAGATTAAAGATTTGGACTCTGATATGAATTAGGAGGCTATACTTAGATTAATAAAAACCTGGTCCATGTCTCCATGTAATTTCATAATAGATTTTTTTCAAGGCAATGGGTTTAAGTGGCTTGCCCAAGGCCACATGGCTAGGTAATTATTAAGTGTCTGAGGTTGGATTTGAACCTAGGTACTCCTGAATCCAAGGCCGGTGCTCTATTCACTGCACCACCTAGCCACCCCATAATTTCATAATAAAGAAAGAAATTTGAAAAATCTTCTGAGGAAAGGATATGAGGAAAAGGAGAGATGAAGAGCAGTGTTTCCAAAAGAAAACTTTGAATGGTGAGATTATGGTGGCATGTTGATGTTATTAGAAAAGTGGTCATAGCATCAAAGATCTAGAGTTGGAAGGGACCTCAGAGATCAAATGGAACAAACTCATTTTAGAAATGAGAATAATGAGGTGTAAGTAAGATAATTGACTCACTCTGGAAATAAGAAGCAGGGTCAAGATTTGAACCCATGTCCTCTGACTCCATAATCAGTACTTCCTTCCTAGCCTGAAGCAGTCTCCTCATAGTCTGAGTGAGATTCATAAAATGAAGAGGTCTCTTTTTAGCAAACCTTTAGATTCAATTAGAGATGTAAAGGATGGAAAGATGACAAACAGTAATACCTAATATTAATGACAATAAACATTTACCCAAAGGGGAAAGTACAATCTGTTGGTACACAGTTCTCAAGCTAGAAAGATGATGATTGCTAATAATGTTGTTAAGCTCTTGTAATAATTTTGTGAGCAGTCAGCAAATATGGATATATGCTGGAAGTCTGTTAGGGGTATAGAAAGAGAAGACTGAGAAATGGAGAGAAGAGGATAGGATGGGGCAGGTGTAAGGAAGATATATGCTTGTGTGTATAATATACACATATAGTACATGAAATATATATAAAATGGGATTCTTTAATACTTCATTGAATGATTATTAAGCATCTATTGTGTGTCATGGCACTGTTTGAGAGGAGAGATATAAAATTTAGGTAAAATTCATCCCTTTTGCTAATAAAGGATATTCTAGGAAGGCAACTATGATGTATAGACATAGAAAAGAGCATAGCTATGGGGAATGTATAAGGCATATGTCTGGAAAGACAAGTAGACTAGAATATAGTTTATAGATAAGAATAATATATCAGACTGAAAATGTATTGTGTTGTTAGTCTGGAAGATCTCTAATGACACACTAAGAAGTTTTAATTTTATTCTATCTCTTAGTTGAGCTGCAAGTGTTTATTTGCCAACAATGAGGTACTGAAAATGATTGCAAGGAAATGACCTATTGTTCTTGCCAGATGGAATATATTTGTTGTAGGGGACACAGGATCAGGTGGAAGAGTCCTGTGACCTGACCCTGGAAGCTGTGAAGTGGGCAGCTCTGTTCAGTATGGTTTCATCTCCATGCATTCTGAGGTAGGTTGCTGATGCCATTCATCCTGTTCGTCAATTTTCTCTCCTTCCTTCCATCTCCTTCATCTCCTTCTTCCATTTCCATTCCTCTCACCTTCTTTCCCCTTCCCATTTTGCTATTTGATCAGAGATCAAGGAATGAGGCAAGGGCACCAGCAGACAGGAGAGAATGTTTTATTTCTCCTCCACAAGAGCACAATTCATATTTTTCCATCCAAAACTCCTTTGTGGCCTTGAATGACTTTAGCAATGAGATGGTGTTGTAAATACTGCCACTGATGCTCTTGCAACATCTCTTGGCACAGTCTTTTGCAAGATATCAGAGGAGGGAGGTAAGAAAAACTAGGTGAACATTGACTATTTTAGAGGGGGTTCTTTAAGAGTTATAAGTTGCTAGTTTCAAGTAAACTGATATCAGAAAAAAACAAAATTCAAAACATGAGTATTTGATTCTCCTTTGAAGAGTTAATGGAGTCAGCCAATAATAGAACTCTTGTCTTAGAGGGTAGTCAATGAGAGGTTATTCACAGGTCTACATAACAAAGATGTGATCTGATTTGATCTGTGAATAAGGAAGATTAACCTTGCAATTATAGATACAGAGCTGTGGAGTGACTTCAGAGATTTAATCAAATAAATTTCAGCCATGTTCTAGATCAGGAAACTGAGGTCTAGGGTGACTTCCTCAAGATAGTAAGAAAGATCTAAATGCAGGATATCTCATGCTAGGACCAATGTTCTTTCCTGTCATATATGTTTCCTCTTGTAGTGTTATGAGGATGGATTGGAGTTGAGTTTGGGAGACCTCTTGGCAGGTTATTGTTATACTCTTCATGAGAATTTATATTAACATAATCACCATGAGAATGGAATAGAGAGGACAGTTGCAAAGAGATATTGTAGAGATAGATTTTTCTCAGACATGGTTGCATATGAGAAGTGAGGGAGAGGAGAGAGTCAATATCATACTGAAGTTTTAAATATGGAATACTCTGTGAATGGTGAGATCATTAGAAATATTTTTTTTAGTTTTTTTTTTGCAAGGCAAATGGGGTTAAGTGGCTTGCCCAAGGCCACACAGCTAGGTAATTATTAAGTGTCTGAGACCAGATTTGAACCCAGGTACTCCTGACTTGAGGGCCGGTGCTTTATCCACTGTGCCACCTAGCCACCCCCAATCATTAGAAATATTAAGGAAGTTACATTTTGGGAAAGAATAATAAGCTCAGTTTGAGGTATGTTGAGTTTGAGGTACTAGTGGGGCAGGAAAAAGTGACTTGGAACTTGGAAGCGAGGTCAGGGAGAAGAAGGAACTTCATCCGAAACAGGGACTAAATTTAATTGTGACAAGATGCTAAGTTTTAGTAGCCAAATATTAGATCAAGCAAGTGAAAGAGGAGAAACCAAGAAATCAGGAACTAGAAAGCAGTTTGTTTTACACAGTACTTGGTTGAACACAATAAAAACCCAATGGTATAAACCCGAGTGATCTAGTCCTAGGCTTCCTTTTAATGTTGAATTAGTGGTGGGGAAAGGTTCAGGGGAAGGGAGAAATTCATAACTCAATAGCTATGTGCCTAATGCTCTTTCAGGTGAAAGAGAGAAAGAAATGAAGAAAGAGAAAGAAGGAAAGAGAAAAAGAAGAAAATAGAGGAAGAAAACAAAAAAGGAAAGAAAAGAAGAAAGAAAAAAATGAAATAATTGCTGGCTTCAAGTAGCTGACAGAATAGTCAGGTAAATTGGATTAGCAGACATTAAATAACTAAGGAATAATTTAAAATTGTGTGAAATTAAAGGCAGTATACTAGATAGCACCAATCAGATTGCTAGGCATTGCCTAAAAAGTCTATTATGATATTATTCTTGTCCTCAAAGAGCTTATGTTCTATCAAGGGAAACATCTATTTGCATAAATATATATAAAATGTGTACCATATAGATAAAAAGTAATCTTCTTTGGGAAGATAGTAATCACAGCTGGAGGCAGGGCTAAATAGTAAAGGGAGGTAATTAGTAATAGAAGTAGAAAGTAAGTAAGTCTGGTAAATTGGAGCCAGATTGTGAAAAGACACTAATATCAGAGAAGGGAGTTTATATTTGATCCTGAAGATTATAGGAGAGATGTAGTTCATTGAGCAGGTGAATGACATGGTCTGCTTTAGAAAAGCACTCAGGTAGTGTGTAGAGGATGGATTGGAGGGGAAAGCAGGGGAAACAAATCAAAGAGTAGGTTCAAGTTCCTGAGACATGACCTGGTTATACCTGTTGTGTGACCTTGGACAAATCTCTTTCTGTGTCTGAGCCTTTGTTTTCTCATCAATAAATGGGTTTGCTTAATATTTGTTCTACATGCCTAATGAGACGGTGGTAAAAATTAAAAAGAACAATGTACATAAAGTACATATAATCTAAAGTGTTATATGAATATGAGCCACCATTATTAAATGCTAGTTGTGTTATAGATTTCAGAATTTTAGAGAAACTTAGAGAAGAAAAGAATCACTTCTAAGTGAGTCTCAGTGTGCCAAATGATAATAAGAACTAACACTTACATAGTGCTCTTGGTTTTACAAAGGTTTTTGCATGTATTTGATCTTCATAACTCTACACTGGGAGCTGCTATTTGTACCCATTTTACAGATGAAAAAAAAAAGAGTCTAGAGCAGGATTCAAACCAAGCGAGGCCTGACTAGCTCTAAATGTAGATCTCTATCCATTATACTATTTCAAAATTCACTACAATAAACACCAATATTTGAAGACAGATATGCACAGACTTGAGCTATTGTGATCCCTCTCCCCTAAATCATAATTTCTTTTACGAGGACCCTATGCATATGTATTAATGATTTCCCTTGATAGAAAGTGATGGTAACACGTCCTGCATCTTGCCTGGGACTGCATTTGACATTTACCACCATCTCTATTCTATGCATGCTGGGCTCCTCCAATCATGCCAGAATCCTCCAAAGACCCTCCAGTTGCTAACTCAAAGGAACCCTTTGATGTCCGTAATGATAAAACAAAGCGTCAAGACTTGCAAAGCTGATTTTCCCCCAAGACACTCCACAGATTTCAGGGCCCCCCTCACAGGCTGTCAGTGACTTGGGGGCTCTCAGAAGCATTAACTCAGTTTGTTTCAGCTCCAGTCTCCTTTGTTGTCAAAGCTGCAGGCTTCTCTCCTACTTTCTGCTATCAGAAAGTGCAAAAAGTGGCCAAGGGAACGTAGGCATGCAAAGTTGGGAAGGAACATTTGCCCTTCACTTGGGATTCCTCTGATTCAGAGGAGTAAATTGAGAATTCTTGTCTTTTCAAAAATTGCCTTATTTGTCATCCAGTATATTTAAAACTTTTGTCCCAACATGTCTTATTGTCCTCTAAACAAAATGAATGCTTATCATCCCGTGTCTCTCATTGCCTTTTCTGACTGAGATGGCTTTCCCCATCCTATCTGAATCCTACCTATACTGTAACATTCATCCTAGATTTGAAAATTCAATCTGAGTCTTCTCATTTGTAAAATGAGACCAAGAATATTTTTATTCCTTGTTCTATAGTGCAAGGAGGTTTAAATGGAATTAAGTATGAAATTTTCTTTAAATGGAAAAGTTTATCATTGCAATAAAAAATTCCACTTCTATTTTGTGTAGTTTTCTTCCCCCCCTTCTCTAACTTCTTCCTCCCTCACTAGCTTCTCCCTCTCTGTTTTTCTCTACTTCTGTATCTATCTCTGTCTCTTTCCACAACATGATTACATCTCTGTATGTATTCCCTCTTCACTTTCTCACTTGAGAATGTATTCCTAACCGCGGGGCTTGAATTCCATAAAAAGTAAGTTTCTTTTTTTTTGTTTGTTTGCTTGGTGTTTTGATTGTTTTTGCAAGGAAGTGGAGTTAAGTGACTGGCTCAAGTTCACACAGTTTTGTAATTATTAACCATCTGAGGTCACTTTCAACCGTGACTCCAGGGCCTGTGCTCTTTCTACTGTACCACCTAGCTGTACCAAAAGCAAGCTTCTTCTTTTTTTTCTTTTGGGTTTTTGCAAGGCAATGGTGTTAAGTGACTTGACCAAGGTCACACAGCTAGGTGTCTGAGGTCAAATTTGAACTCAAGTCCTCTTGTCTCTGGGGCTGGTGCTCTTTCCACTGTGCTACCTAGCTGCCCCCAAAAGCAAGTTTCTTAAAGTAATTTTTTCCTTTATTTTATTATGCTTTTGCACATTTTTAAAAGTCTAGATTTAAGATTTTATTCCTGTATGAAGTTATTTCTGAGGAAACTCCTTCTGCCAAAGCAGAATGGTGATTATTCTACAACTTATAGTTATAGAGAGTTGCTTGGGACACAGAGAGGTTGCCACTTCCTCAGGGATATAGAACCTGTAAATATTAGAGGCAGCACTTGAAAGAATCATCTTGATTTTGAGGTCAGTTTTCTGCTCCTTACATCTTAGGTTCTCTCTTATTACATAGTCACTTAAAAAATGATAATTGAATTTAGGCTTAGTTTAGCTGCCACTTTTTCTGTGAAGCCTTCCCTGATCACTCTGACTGAAAGTGTTCCCTTCCTTTTTAATGTATCTAGAGAATATATCTAAATATTGTTAGTATCCCTTTTTTGGATCATTTGTTGTGAGAATCAAGTGAGATAATTTTTTTTAATAAGTACTAAAGATGGTATATGATAGACTATATAGAAATACTTTTTTCCCTTTTTCTTATGAGTAAAGATTCATGCTTTTCTGTTCACATTACTTATTCTGAGTTGAATAAAAGACCTTTGAAAACAAAACTGTACAATTTTGAGCTATATATTCCTGTAATAAAGGCTATAATAAGGGCCTAATAAATATTTATTGAATTAAAATTAAGATATGCAGACTATAGTGATACTATTGTTTCTTTTCTGTCAGTATATAAGAAGTGTCTACCTCTTGATATGATTTAGGTATATTTTTCATGTGTTTTATTTACCTAAATAGATCTCAAAGTACATGGACCAAATCTAAAAGTCTTTATATCTCTACTACTTTTCACATACTTGGCTTTCAAAAGAATTGATTGAAACATTTATAACATTCCAAATATTAAGAGTGATATTTCAAATATATATTGCTCTTGTATTCATCTTTGCTGTTGCATGGTTGTGATAAAGTTTGCTTCCATAGGTGTATCCATTAACTTTTTTATTTCAATTGGATTGAGAGTTACCCAGTGGACAAGGATTCTATTTTCTAATGGGCCTCTCATAGTCCTCACAAGCCTATAAATCATTTAGCAGAAAAGTTGACTCTTTGAGCAGGAAGAGTAGGTAGACATACAGGGTGTGATTTGAGAAGTTCCTGAAATAAATAGTTCAAAGATTCTATAGCTTAAAAAAAAATTGTAGTGATCATGTAGTCTAAGATTGTATTTTAATAGGTGAGGAAACTGAGGTCATAAAGATAAAATAATTTGTTTGTGATAAAGCAACTAGAAAAAGGAAAAAAAATCCAGTGAAATCCAGATCTACCAGATTCCAAAAGAAGTGGTCTATGTCCTTCCTATGTAGCTAACTACATACATACAGTCATGTATATGTAAATGTATTTATATTTATATCTTTCTTCCAAATTTAAGCAGTCATGAGATTTCCACCATTAGTCACTAATTTAGATTCATGGACTGAAAAAGTTTTGAATCTGGAATCAAAAAGGTCTGGATTGGTATCCTTCCTTTGACACTATTTGTATGATCATTGGCAAATCACTTAAACTCTCTGACTCTCAATTTCTTCCTCTATAATATTTATGTTATCTATTTCAATAGGATAGTAAGCAAAGAATACTCTTTTTTTCTTTCCCCTCTTTTCTGCCTCCCCCTATCTCTATTGATAAGGAAAAGAAAGAAAAGAAAAAATAAGAAAGAAAAAAAAAACCTTTCCAATAAATGTGTAAAGCAGAACAAATTTACATATTGACTACTTCCCAAAAGATCCCATTCTGCACATTAAGCCCATCACCTAAATCTCTGTCAGGAGGGTGGGGAGTTAAGAATTATCTTATTAAACTTTGAAGCCCTCTAGAAATTCAAGATACTCTCCCTAGAATGCCGTTGTTATCAGGAAAAATGAACACATTAAGTTTTCATGTCATTAACATTTTAGCATAAATTAAATTATGAGATTTGCCAGCTAGAAAGAAAAGCTTTGAGAGAATAGTACAAGTAAGTTTTGATGGTAGAGATAATTTTTTAAAAAGTCTAAAATATGGAATCCTGCCAGGGAGATCACAGGACTGGGTTTACTGCTGGTCTTCAACAAATAGGAATGGCTGATGAGGATGAGGCAAATATGCTTTTGGAAGATTAGATTAGATCGGTTATACTGGTCCTCTTTTCTCAGAGGGAGGACAGGGCACACAAAGACAAAAATAGAATGACTAATGAGGGGTACTGAGTTTAGACTATTAAGCCAAATTAATTTTACCAGCTCCTGTGTTTATTCTTATCTGATCTACTCATGATGAGTGGATTAAAAGGTGCTTGGAAAAGATTTACTCCAGATTGGTAAATTTTATTAAATCTTTGGCTCCTTTTATATTTACCTTATTATGAAATCTGAAATATCCTAACAACTATCTCCTTATCTTCTTGATTGCATGAACTAGCTTATCAAGGTCTGACCACAACTGGTTGCCTTCAACCATTTCTAGATCTACTTTATTTGTCAGAACCAAAATTGGGATACTGGGTTTCAGTGAAGAGGTGTGGGAACATTCACGTTGACATCATTTTTGCCCTATTGTTTTGTGTAATACTTTCAAGGCTGTTTTAGGGCTCAAATTGGAGAATATATACATATATATATATATATATATATGTATATATATGTATATATATTTATATATAAAAATATATATATACATATTATCATTTTGTAAACCTATATAAATGTCAGATATTATTATTATTACTACCAATAAAGCCCATAGGTCTACTGAGTGTGAAACACTCTCTGAACTATGAAATACAGGACTGAACTAGCAGAACTGTTAGAGTTTTTCCCTCCTTGTGATTTCCTCTGTTCAAAATTCTAACTTGTCTAGTTACCATATTTAAACACCAACACAATAGACAATGCAGTATAAACAGGGCTTTTTAAAAAAAATAATTCAGGCAATGGGGTTAAGTAACTTGCCCATGGTCACACAGCTAGGCATTTATTAAGTCTGAGGTCAAATTTGAACTCAGGTCCTCCTGTCTTCAGGGCCTGTGCTCTTTCCACTTAGCCACCTAGCAGCCCCTGATTGCTGGTTTCTAAGAGATTTGGGCAAGTTATGATGTAGGAAGTTTCATGAACTCAGGGCTCCTGTCTATTTCACAGAATCAGAGAATATCAGAGCTGGAAATGTAATATAATCTAACTGAACCTTTTCATTTTATAGCTGACGAATCTGAATCCCAGAGCAGTGAGGTGACCTGTCCGATGTCATATAGCTGGTAAATGGCAGAGTTTGGGGCTATTTCTGAGTCCCCTATGCCCTCTCTGCACCATGCACTGTATGATATACTATTTTCCAAATATTTACAAATCATTTAATACCAGAGATGATTGACTTTTTCATTCGCACTGTTGTAGAAGCAGTCAACACTACTGCAATCATCTCTGTTAGTACTAAGGGGAGTTGTACTGCAATTTATCACCATTACACAAATGTATGGGGGTAATGTAACCATGTATATTTAAGGAGAAGGAAGGTGTATTTAACAGCATCAGTGAATTTTATTACATTGGACCACATTTGTGTCATTAGATGTTTAGGACTGTTTGTAGAATGAAAGTAAGACTGGATTGTATGGGAAGGCATGGCTACATTGTCTGTTTACTAAGGATCAACTTCCCTATTATGGTTGTAGCTATATATTTTCCCTCTGACCCACTAGAAAATAGTTAGGGATGAGTGTGTTTCTATGTATCCCTTTTTTGAGTCCTAATATCATCTTATTGTGCTTGATACAGTACTCGCTTGATAAGGTATCAATATTCTTCTGTTTGTTTGAGTCTACATGAGATGGTATTTCAGAGATATCTTTCAATGAATTTTTGGGTTCTGAGATTCCCCTACATCTGGAAGGAAACTATTCCACTGATGGAATTCACAAAATAATACACTTTGGGAGATGGCCAATGTGGCCTCCATAGGAGAAATGTTTGGGTTTCAATGACCCAGGAAAAATAGCGTTTAGCTTAATTAGAACTTTAGAGTTGGAAGGGATTTTAGAGTTCATAAAATCCAACTCATGCATTTTTTTATAGATGTGGAAACTGAGGTTCATAATAGTTAGGTAACTTGTCCAAAGTCACACAACTATTAAGTAGCACAGTCAGGATTTTAACCCAGGTTTTCTAATTCCAATCTAATACTCTTTCTACTAGTACATTGTGTCATTCTAGGCTTAATTATTCCATTCCGTTCATATACTTAGTCTACCTTTCTAAACTTATTTTATATCTCTTCCTTTCGTGTACTCTATATTTGAGGCAAATTGATTGACTTGTTTTTTTGTAAACAATATCTTATCTCCTCCATCCATGCCAATACTCATCTTCACCTCACAAATCCTTGTCTTCCTTCAAGGGACAATGGAGATACCATCTCTTTTAAATGAAGTCTTTTTTGATCACCCTAGTTATTAATACTCTATTCTTTCAGAAATTAACCCAGGAAAGAACAGAATTGACCATATGCTTTCCCTCTCAACCAACCAAATTCAATGATTTCTCAGTTCCCTTAGACTAAAATGAACACTCCTCTCTAGTTTTTAGGGCCTTATCCAACTTGGTCTCAAACTATCTTTCTAATGTCATTGGACATTATTACCCTTCCTGCACTTTTCAATGCAGTCAAACTGGTCATCTCTCTGTTCCTCATATACAATATTTTTCCCCCAATTCTGTACCTTTGCACTGGATATCCCTTATAACTGGAATGCAGCTTAAACATCAACTGCATCAATTATTTCCTGATCCCTCTCAATAACTAGTGTCCTCCTTCCCAAACTACATTGAATTAACAACTTTATATAGATTTGCATTGATTAATTTATATTTAAATTTATATTTATGTACATATATTATGTGTGCTGTTGCCTCCCCCCATTAGAATATAATAAACTCATTGAGAGTAAAGATTTTTCATGATGTGTATTGTATTGTATCTCTAGAACCTAGCACAATTCTGGCACATAGTAGGTACTTAATAAATATTTGTTGATTTATTAATGATATTGCCTTCTAATAGGCAGTTGGTATGCGAAAAACAGAGGAAGATTCCTTTCTGATTGAATCAGTTGCTCCCCACAAATCCAAAGAAAAGGTCAAAGAAGAGACAAGCAATCTTTGAAAGGAAGATACTGTTATCACTATTATGGAGATGGTCAGCACCACTGCCAAGGATAATTCCTGCAGCTCTACTAAGGGTGGGAGAAGACTTGGCAACTGGGCTCCTTTGCACTGCCATGTGCGAAGGATGCCAAGGTGCAGGGCTGTTGTCATCAGGATATTTAAGCAAGAGAAAAGGCTGTTCCTGTTACTGATAGACCTTAGTGTATTTAGGCGTGATAGAACATTGATTGAAAGTAAAAGTCAGGTGAGTCTTATAGGGGTGGGAAGGGTGTTGCTTCATTTTCCCCATTGTGAGAATGTCATTGTGTTTCCTCTCCAGTGCCTTAATCTTCAGGGAAGCAGCCAGTCAGAGAATGTGTCCTTTCTCCTGGTGTCTTACTTTGTGGCAATGTTTGATGATATCCCCAAATCATCAAGGAGTTAATATTCCAATAATGTCTATCAGGGACAGCTTTCTCTCTATTTTTGAAATGGAATTAGTTCTGAGACTCCATCCATCTACCTTTTGAGGATGCAATTGTTAGAATCCAAGCGCACCAACTGATAGCCTTCTACTGGACTAGGATCCTAAATCTGATTCTTAGGGCACCATTAAAAAAGAAGTGAATTGACTCTTCGGCAGCATAACAAATCACTATCATCTAGAAGGTTTTCTCTTGAGTGGAGGCATCCCAATGCCTGCCTTCTCTATTCATGGGCTTGGCATGTAACTATTGTTTCTTAGAAAATCATAAACTATCAATCTCTCCTTTTGAGAATATCAATCAATGTCCCTGAAACTATGTCTTCATCTTTATTTCAAGACTTTTCAATCACTTTTCCTTTCTCTTCATGCTTGCAGAAAGATGCAGTGACACTGGGAAATTGTGTTTTGACATGAAATCATTATGTGTTTTTAAAACCTCCCCTTCAATTTTGCTCTTTTTTCTTACTGTCTGCCCTCCCTTGACACTCTCCCCAGCTATGAAGCACCATTCCCAATTCAGTTTTTAAACTCCATCACACAGATCTCCAATGTAGTCTTGAAAGACAAATCATACACCAAAACACTTAATTACATTGAATAAATTATCTACTTTAAACTTCCCCAATATATTTTGCATGGGGATTTTTTTCCTTTGGTTGGGGGTGGGGGCTATGTTTTTCTTGAGCTAAATATGTCTTTGCAGAGAACATTGTCAATGTCACTGAGATGCTCTTTTTAAAAAAAAGCCAGAGATGTCATGAAGTTAGTTTCTCTAGAACAACAATAACTTGCTTTAGTGAATAATTGATGTTCTGCCTGTAGTGAGCCAGCTTTTCTGCTAATGTAGAGGTGAACTGGAGAGTGATGGCTCAACATTCTAAATTGTCTCACCTTTTCCCTCCTTGTATAAATGGTGTGTCTTACCTATATTCTTGATGAAAGTCAAATAGAGTCTCTAATTTTTCACCAAACTTTTCTACCAACCAAGAAAGTGCTTTGGAGAGAAGCACTTATAGAGTATTGCTATTGAAGTTGGGGGTGTCAATCAACAGTTATTAGTTTCCGAATCAATAACATTAGAGGATTGTGTAAGTTTTTTAATCCAGATAGAATATAAGCTTCTTGAGGACAGGAACTCTTTTTTGTTTTTGTATCCTTACTACCTAGTACTGTTTAATAAATTATTGTTGATTATTAGATTAAATATTGTGATTTAATTAGTTAATATAATGGAAATTAGTTAATTAGTTTTAATATGAATCTCTCATTCCCTAGATATCCTGGTTTACCCATGGAATAACTAGGAAGTTTACTTTAGCTTCCTATTTTACTATCTCTTCCACTCCATTTCATTATCTTTTCTTCTGTTTGCTTCCCCATCCCCCCAGTTCTTAAAGCCCTCAAGTTCCTTCTTCTAGGAGTCATAATCTATCACTAGGGTATCCCCAGCAAATCACTGAACCTCCCAAGAGTCTGCCTTGTATTCTCAAGATTTGGGGCAATGTGTTGGAAATAATATTAGAAATGGAGTCAGAAGACCTGGGTTGGCATTCAGTCTCTGCTACTTGCTACTTTCTTGGTCTTGGGAAGTCACCTAGCCTCTCTGGGTTTAATTTCCTCAGTTTTTCTGTAAATTAAGAGGCTGAATAAGATGGGAAGAGCATGGTATGGGTAAAAGAGAACTGGTTCTATAGTTATAGGAACTTAGGTCAAACTTCAATCTATGAAACTTAATAGGCTTGCATGACAAAGAGCAAATCACTTAATCTCCAAAGACCTCAGTTTTCTCATCTGAAAAATGAAAGGATTGTATCCCTTGAACCTTTGGGTTTTCTTCCAATTCTAAATTTATGATTTTAACCTCCTTCCCCTCTAACAACAAAACATGTCCATTACTGTCTTTTCCTAGGACACTGCTTGATACTAGGGTTAAACTGAAAAATAAATACATACTAGTATGCCAATGACTGAGATGGCTTAATGTACTAACCCTCCTAGGGGAACTTACATTGTATTTTGTTGTTGTTCAGTCATTTCAGTTGTGTCCAATTCTCCATGACTGCTCTTGGGGTTTTCTTGGCAAAGTTACTGGAGTGGTTTACCATTTCCTTTTCACAGCTCATTTTAAAGATGAGGAAACTGAGGCAAACAGGGTTAAGTGACTTGCCTGAGTCACACAGCTAATAAGTGTTTGAGGCAGGTCAGATTTAAATTCATGAAGATGAACTTTCCCGATTCCAAACCCAGTGCTCTATCTACTGCACTACCTAGCTGCCCCTATATTTCAATAGGAAACACTTAATGAAAATAATTCTCAAATTGTCTTAAAAAATCTTTAGTAGTATAATTTCAGGTACCATAGTAGTTACTATGGTTGTTCTATCTGTATGTTTCCTGGATAGGATCCCCTCATATTTTTATTTTTGCTCATGAGAGATAGCAATCTTGAATTAGTTATGGAACCTTACCTGATCAATAATTTTCTTCCAGACTAACAGTTAATACTAGGGCCACATGCTTTCCAGTCCATTGGGATTTCCAGAGAGAAACTTTAAAATTGGAGTCCTTAACCATTTTTTTTTGTGTGTGTGCAGTATGGATTCCTTTGGCATTCTGGTGCAGAATACGAACTTCTCAGAACAATTTTTTAAATGAATAAAGTAAAGAAGTATTTATTAATTGCCTACTATATATCAGGCATTGTGCTAAATACTGGAGATAGAAAGGCAGAAAACCAGTCATTGCTGACAAGAGCTTATAGTTTAATGCAGGGGATCATCTGCAAACAATGATAAACAAAGAAGATATATAAAGGAGGACTGTATAAAAGAAAGAATTATATTAAAATACTTATCAAAAATAAATAACTTATCAAATAAAATGCTTATCAAAATAAAATCCCTATAATTCTGTGAGGATTCCAGGTATATTACAGAGCTTTACTCTGATGAAATGCCAACATTTTCTCCTCTAGAGAACAGCAAGGCCACTGAGAAAAAGATCACAGTGACAAACTGCTGTTTCTGGCTGTCAAACCAAGCTCCAAAGATAAACTCTTCATTTGTCAACTCGTTCCCACCAAAGAAATCTTTTCTCATACTACTCCATGATCTGTGCTAAACTATAGCTAAACTAGACCATTATATATGTGTATATACAGATATATTCTATATGTATATACACACATAAATATGTATATAGATAGATAGATAGTTACATATATAATACTTTCCTGCTGCTAAGACAGTCCTTATTCATTGTTCCATTCCTTGACTCCCCTCACCCATCTCTACTATTTGAGTTCTTATGCTTTCTTCTAGATCTAGGGCAAAAGCCACCTTCACTTGCTAATGAGTGAAGATGACAAATGATGGGTTTTTTCCCCAGCCTTGAAAGATGTTTCATTTATGTTATTATTCTTTGTGGATACCATTTTCCTCTGCTACAAAGTAAACTTCAAGATGGTAGATACTACATAATCATCATCTACACAAAGGTGGCTCAATGATTCGAGGACTAGACCTTAACTGAATTCAAATCCAACCTCAGATACCTAATATCAAGGTGGCTTGGGGTAAATAATTTAACCCCTGTCTACCTCTGTTTCCTCAACCACAAAATGAGGGACATAATAGCACCTTCCTGATAGGCTTGTTGTGAGATTCAATTGTAATATAAAGCATTAATAACAGTAACAGTCAAATAGTAGGTTTATACTAAATGCTTGTTTCATTTTTCCTTCTTTTATATTTAGTATAATTCTTTTAATAATTCATAGGAACATAATCACATAATTATTGAAGGAATGAAATACACTTTTCTTTTTGCTAAATGTTTTCAGTAATAGTTTTCTTTTCCTCCTTTTGAACTATAATTCATACAGTTCTCTTTGAAAAGAAAGGATGAACAGCAATAGCAACAGCAGCAGCAGCAAAAGTCCTCACCTATCTGAGGCAGCTGCTTGGTACAGTGCTTGCAGGCAGGGAGAATTGAGTTCATATCCTGCCTCAGACTTCTAACACTATTTGCCTCAATTTCCTCATCTTTAAAATGAACTGGAGAAGTTTTTAAAACATCTCCAATACCTTTGCCTAGAAAACCCCATGGACAGTATTGGCATGCAATGGTTTGCAGAGTCATGAAATGTTGGACTCAACTGAGCAATGACAAACCTGTGGTATTGTTCTGGGCAGGTGGACAGTCACTTAGTTCAACTGAGTTTTCTGTTACCATGTATTCTCTAGATTATTGCAAAGGTCTTACTTTCTTCCGTCTTAACTCTCCTCCCCTAATCCTTGATTCCATTTACCTCAAATAAATCATAATAACAAAGTGATCTTTCATCATGTTATATATGCCTGCTTAAACCTTAAATGCCTCCCTATTTCCTGGGACATTAATTCCTTCTTCTTCAAAACTGTCCAATTTTTTTCACCTTTTTCTCTAATTTTTTGTCCATTCATTCATTTTTTTATTCATTTATTTTCAATTACTTGCAAAGATAGTTTTCAACATTTATCCTTTTTTCAAGCCTTTGAATTCTACTCCACATTTTTTTCTGCAAGTATTTATCCTATCCAGTTTTTCATGACCCCTTTTGGGGTATTCTTAGCAAAGATACTGGAGTGATTTGCCATTTCCTTCTTTAGTTCATTTTAGAGATGAGGAAACTGAGGTAAACAAGGTTAAGTGACTTGCCCAGGGTCACACAGTAACTGTCTGAGGTTAGGACTCAGGAAAATGAGTCTTTTTGACTCCATACCTGGACCTTATCCACTCTTCTACCTAGCTGCTATTTAAGTCCTAACTTTGCAGTGAGTCTCTACACTGAAAGCTCCCCACAATTACAAAATCAGAGCTTAGGGACCCCCTTGAATAATAAAAAGTCCTCAGTACAAATCCTCTGCTTTAGTGAAACTTCTCACTGTCACTCAAAACTTGTGTTACTTCTCTTGTCCCCACTGCCTTCTCATTATCATCCAAATCCCTCCTTCCTGTCTAACTCCCACCAAGACTGTCAAGGAAAAGTTCTCTATTTACCTCTTATCCACATCAATTTACATAACAATTTACATTATATAATACCTTAAAGTTTACAAAGCACCTACTTTAAAGATATAATCTCATTTGGAATTCATTAACAGTCACATGAGGCAGATAACACAAGTATCAAGTATTTTTTATGATCTTGTTATGATGAGGAAACTGAAACAAATGGGTTAGGTGATTTGTCCTAGGTCACTATTAAGTGTCATTTCTATTTATTTTTTGTTTTGCAAGGCAATGGGGTTAAGTGGCTTGCCCAAGGCTACACAGCTAGGTAATAATTAAGTGTCTGAGGTTGGATTTGAACTCAGGTACTCCTGACCCCAGGTTTGGTGCTCTATCCACTGCACCACCTAGCCACCCCCCTAAATGTCATTTCAATCCAAGGTTTTCCCTGACTCCAAGTCTGGTGCTTTCCATTGTCCCTATAAGACTTTCCATTGTTCCTATAAGGTTTACAATCTATATAATTTAGAAGTTAACTATATCATCTTCAGCATCAATAAACTTTCATGAGAGCCCCCATTGTATATAAAGCATTTTATTAGGTGTTGGGATAGAATTATCCCAAGAGGTTGAATTCCTCAGGGAGTTTGTAATACAATTGGGAAGATAAGGAATTAAGAATGAATGATGAATATAAACATATAACAATATGGATTGCGGGTTAAATGAATGGGATGAGCAATAAATAAATATCATAGAAGTTCAGAGGAGGAAGATGTCACGGTGGATAGTAGTAAAGATTGACTCACTGAGGATTTAAATTGGATTTTCAAGAGCAAATAGTATAATGCACTGGGAAGAACATTACCTTGAACATAGTAAATGATTGATAAATATTTTCTTCATTCATTCTCTCACTCATTCATTTACTCATTTATTCTTTAATTGGAGTCAGAGGACCTGGAACCAATTCTTGACCCTGTCACTTACTAATTGTGTGACCCTGCACAAATTAGGTCACCCGTTGTGCCTCTGTTTCTTCATCTGGATAATGACAATGATGTTTCTTATATCCCAGTCTCATAGGATTGTAATTTTTTGTTTTTAGGTTTTTGCAAGGCAATGGGGTTAAGTGGCTTGCCCAAGGCCACACAGCTAGGTAATCAAGTGTCTGAGGTCGGATTTGAACTCAGGTAATCCTGACTCCAGGGCCGGTTGCTCTTTCCACTGTAGCCACCTAGCAGCCCCAGGATTGTAAATTTCAAAGGGATAGGGAGTAGATCTCTGATTTCGTTAGTATAGGGGATTACTGAATGAAATTTCCTCTACCACCTTCTCTGCAATTAATAGTCTTAGAAAGTTGCCTAGAGCACTGAGAATTTAAATGACTTGTTCAGAATCACACAGCCAGTATGTAGTAGTGAGTGGGACTTGAACCCAGATATTATTGACTCCAAAGACAGCTCTCTACCCACAGTATTGTGCTCTCCAAATCTTAAAGAATCATGGAAATATGAGCTCCTGTTATTAATAATGAGTATGACAACATATCAATAATTATATGCTATATAGTTTCATTTTCTCAGTTTGGCTTTTTCTGCTTGGACAAAGATTATATACAGCATATATCTATTTCTCCATAGTACCTAGAACAGATTTAAACACATAGTAAAATATGCAGTTGATAAATACTTGCTGTTTGTTTTCTTGATTTATCCTTTATTACCTATGTCCTTGGGCAATCAATCAACAAGTATTTACAAAATTCATAGTACATGGAAGGCAAATAATGCCATTCTTGACATTCATGGGTTTCATATTTGTGGTTGAGGATATTTTTGGATTGGTCATTGATAATTAAAAGGGAATTTTTGGAAATATGTGAGGGACTGCAGAAAAATGCAGATAACATTTGTATGTAAAGAAAACAAAAAAATTAGCAAGCCATAAATGCATAAATAATATATATTATTAATCTGCTTTATCATTTGCTACCATAAATATGCATACATAAATTTATTATAAGCATTTAATTTTATTAAAAGTTTCAGTAAGTAAAGAACTATAGGGTATGTACTCCCTTTGGGAATACCTTCTCTTTGTCTCTCTACCATCCTAGTCATGTTATTTTCCCCTAGAAATGATGATTGCATCTTGGGCTTTTTGTAGACTGTGAAGTAGTTGCTGCAGTTACACAGGCAGTTGCAAAGATTCTGCATAGTGTACTAGAAATTACTCTAACACATAGAAACTGCAACTCTTTTAAGGGTGCAGTATGTGCTAAATAAATTTGATCAAAATGATTAAAAATAAAGATTTGGAGTGGGACCTAGAGTTATTTGTGGTTTTTCATATTCATGGGGGTTTTGCATCTCTAGCCCCTGTGAATATCATGGATTGCCTGTAAGTTCAAATGAGATAACATGTCAAGGGCTTTGAAAAAAACTTTAAACATTTTAAATTCTAGCTGTTATTATTATTATTATTATTATTATTATTATTATTATAGTCTTGCTGGGTCTTATCTGTATTGTGAGAGAAATTAGGCATAATCTCTCAGGTCACTTAGATCTTACTCTAAGTATTTACCTTCTTTTAAATGTTTACTTCAAAATGTTTTATTAATTTTTTCATACTTCTCAATAACTCTATTCACAATAAAACATTTTCTTGCAACAAAGTAACAATTAGGCAAAATAAATTAATGTATTGCTTATGGTATGTCCCCATTACCTCTTTGTTGAGAGGTGTGATTCATACTTCATCATGAGATTGTGGGGTCCTTGAAGGCTGAATTTGGTTTTTGCCTTTCTTTCTGTGCCTTATGTTTAGCATGGTGTCAAAACACATAATGTATACTTAAGAATACTTAAGAAATTTCTTTTTTTTTTTTATTGTGGTTATTGTGGTCATTGTTTTGGTTTTGTCTCCTATATGCATCAATTCATATAAAATCTTCCTAAGTTTCTCTGAATTTCTCATAGCACAATATTGTTCAATTGTATTCATAAATCATTTTCATGGGATGTTTTCTTCTTTCTTTGATCCTTGAGTTAGATATCTGGTCAGGGAATGAATGATTCTAAAGGTCCATGTAATTTAGAAATTTTTATAGTACAATTCCAAATTGCTTTTCAGAAGCATTTGTTCAACCAATTCACTGTTCTACCAATAGAATGTTCCTTTCTTTCCCGAGTCATTCCAATTTACCAATTTCATCTTTGAATTTTTGTCAATCTGATAAGTATGAGGCAAACAGAGTTTTGCTTTTTAAATTTGTATATCTCAACCATTATTTGGATAATTCTTTCAAACAGTTGAGGCTTTTATCTAAAACTGCCCTATATCCTTTTTTACTATTTATATTATTTATATATAAGAAATAACTTCTGTCCTTTTGTGTCGATTTTATCAGGAATAATTGTGAGAATCTTCCCCCCCCCCCTTGGTAACTTCTCTGCTTTACTTATTTATTTAAATTCTAATTTATAGAATAAAACAAACATTTCCATAATACAGCATAATAAAAAAGATGATTGTACATAAAACTGCAAATCTATTATATATAACTTGCTATTCCTCTTAAATCTACTAAAATTATCAGTGAATTTCATTTTTTCTCACCCCACCCTAGAGATTGCTATCATTAGAGGGAAATCTATATTTCAATCTATCATCTATCTATCTATCTATCTATCTATCTATCTATCTACATATACATAAAACTATTCTATACATACACTTATCATTTCTTTCTCTGAATGCAAATAATGTCTTCCTTCATATGTCCTCTGCAGTTATTTTGTATATTTGTTTATATATTTATGTAACTTTCCCAGGGTCAAATTTGGATATTATAATAGTCCAAATTATTTATTCACTCAAAGTTGTTTTTAAAACAATAATGCTGTTACTCTATACAATGCCCTCTTGGTTCTGCTCATTTCTTTCTTATTTTGAGTGAATCTTTCCATGTTTTTTCTTTTTTTTTGAATGAGTTTTTATTTTATTTTTTCAATTACATGCAAAGATAATTTTCAACATTAATATTTTGTTCCACATTTTTCTACCTTCCTCCCTTCCTTTCTTCCTCCCCACAGTAAATAATCTGATATAGGTTAAACATGAATAATCATGTTTAACATATATCCATATTAATCATGGTGTAAAATCTTCTTTCAAATTAAATCTAAAGGGGAAAAAACACAAGAAAAAGAAAATAAACATAAAACAAGTTTTAAAAAGTGAAAATATCATGCTTTCTTCTCCATTTAGATTCCATAGCTCTTTCTCTGGCTGTGGATGGCATTTTCTATCACAAGTCTTTAAAAGGATGATCATTGAACTGCTAAGAGGTGCTAAGTTTATTGTGTTTGATCATCACACAATGTTACTGTTGATGTGTACAGTGTTCTCTTGGTTCTGCTCATTTCTTTCAGCATCGGTTCATGCAAATCTTCCAGTCACTCAATATTCCCCCCCCCCATTTCTTCATATATTTTTCCAACTACATATAACTAGTTTTCAACAATCATTTTTTGTACATTTCCCCCCTCCTTCCCTTCTTTCCCTCCTCCCTCCCTCTGTAATATGGGCTCTATAGCTATAATCAAGCTAACATGAATTCATATTAATCATTTTGTGAGAGAAGAATCCTATTCAAATGAAAGGAAAAACATTAGAGAGAAAAAAAAGACATAATTCCTAAGACAAGTTTTTTAAAAAAATTGATGATAGTAAATTTGGTCTGCACAGTTCCTTCTCTGGATATGGATGTATTCTCAATCACAAGACTTTTAGTATTGTCTTTGATTCTTGTATGGCAGACATGATTAAGTTCATCATAGTTGATCATCACCCCATGTTTCTGTTAGTGTGTATGATGTTCTTCTGATTCTGCTCACTTCACCCAGCATCAGTTCATGAAAGTCTTTCTATGCTATTCTGAAGTCTTATCCTTCATGGTTTCTTCTAGAAAAATAGTGTTTCATCATATTCATATACCACAATTTGTTTAACCATTCCCCAATTGATGGGTATGCCCTTATTTTCCAATTTCTCTGCTACTATAAGAAGAACTGCTATAAATATTTTTGTACATGTAGGTCTTTCCCCCCTTTTTTCTCTTTAGAATATAGATCTAGTAGTGACTTTGCAAGATCAAAGGTTATACACAATTTGATTGCCCTTTCAACATAGATCCAAATTGATTTCTAAATCTTTGCATTAGTTCACAACTGATTAGTGCATTGGTTGGCATCACAGTTTTCCTACATCCCCTCCAACATTCACTATTTACCTTTTGTTTTGGTCATCTTAGCTAATCTGATAGGTGTGAGATAATAGCTCAAAGTTGTTTTAATTTGCATTTCTCTAATCAATAATGATTTAAAGCATTTTTTCAATATGACTATAAATAACCAATTTCTTTATCTGAAAACTGTGCATATCTTTTTAAAAATTTTTTGTGTGTGAAGCAATAGGGTTAAATGACATGTTCAAGGTCGTACAGCTAGTGCGTAATCAAGGATCTGAGGTCACATTTGAACTCAGGGCTTCATGACTCCAAGGCCAGTGTTCTT
The DNA here is from genome assembly GCF_037893015.1 of Macrotis lagotis. Taxonomy (NCBI): domain Eukaryota; kingdom Metazoa; phylum Chordata; class Mammalia; order Peramelemorphia; family Peramelidae; genus Macrotis; species Macrotis lagotis. The sequence continues at coordinate 611,725,742 of NC_133658.1, forward strand.
TCCACTGCATGACCTAGCTAGCCCCGATATCCTTTGACCATTTATCAAGTGGAGACTATCTTGTATTTTTATAAATTTGACTCAATTATCTATATATTTTAGAAATGAATCCTTATCAGAAACACTAGCTATGAAAATTGTTTCCCAGCTTTCTATGTTTCTTCTAATCTTGGTTGCATTGGTTTTATTTGTGCAAAACCTTTTTAATTTAATATAATCAAAATTAACCATCTTGCAGTTTATAATGTTCTTTGTCTCTTATTTGATCATAAACTCCTCCCCCTCCATGGATCTGAAAGAGGCTATTCCTTGTTCTCCTAAGTGGCTTATGAAATCAACTTTTATCTCTAAATCCTGTATCCATTTTGTCCTTATCTTGGTATGGGATATGAGATATGATTCTAAATCTAGTTTCTGCAATACTATTTTCCAGGTTTCCTAACAGTTTTTGTCAAATAGTGAGTTCTTATCTCAGAAGCTAGAGTATTACAATAATCATTTACTACTGTTTCTTTTGTACCTAATATATTCCACTGATCCACTGTTGCATTTTTTTAGCTAGTACCAGACAGTTTTGATGACTGTCAATACAGATATTGCTTTATATCTGTTATGGCTAGGCCATCTTCCTTTGCATTTTTCATTTAATTTCATTTAATTCCCTTGATAGTGTTGACCTTTTCCTGCCAGATGAATTTTGTTACTTTTTTCTAACTCTATAAAATAATTTTTTTGGTAGTTTGATTGGAATGGCACTGAATAAGTAATTTAATTTAGGTAGAATTATCGTTTTTATTATATTGGCTTGACTATCCATGAGTAATTGACATTTTCCCAATTGTTTGGATTTTACTTTATTTGTATGAAAAGTGTTTTGTTATTGTGTTCATGTGCTTTCTGGTCTTTCCATGATTTTCTAAGATTATTGAATTAATCATTTCTTATAACATGGAAGTATTCCATCACAGTCATATATCACAACTTGTTCAGCAATTCATCAACTGATGGACATCCCAGAAATTTCCAGTTCTTTGCTACCACAAAGAGAGCTGTTAAATTATTTTAGAACATATAGGTTTTTTCATTTTTCCTTAAGCACTTTTGGAAAAAGACCTAGTAATGGTATTGCTGGGTATAGACACTTTAAAAACTCTTTGGGCAGAATTCCAGATTGCTCTCCAAAATGGTTATATCAGTTCACAACTCCACCAACAATGAATTGGTATCCCAATTTTTTCTACATCCCTTCCAACATTTGTCATTTTCCCCTTCAATCATTTTAACCAATCTGAGAGCTATAAAATGATATCTTAAGATTGTTTTATTTTGCATCTCTCTAATCAATAATGATTTAGAACATTTTTATATGATTATAAATTGTTTTGATTTCTTTATCTAAAAACTGCCTGTTCATATCCTTTGTCTATCAGTTGCGGAATGATTTGTATTCTTATAAATTTTACAAAGTTCTATCTATATTTGTGATATGAGAAAATAGAAAAAGATCAGACCAAAAAGAAAAAACTAAAAATCTACAATTTAATTTTAAGTTGGAAATTCAAAGAATTGAGGTGAGCTTAATAAAATTGAATATTGATGATGTTTTTCCTTCATTCTCCAAGAAGATCATAATATCAGGGAGGTGATGCCATGTCAAGCACATGAATTAGATTGGAGTGAGAGATACCAAGACACTAGCCTTAATTTCTCCTCCAGAACCATCTGGATGACTGGAGATGACCCTGGATATGAGGCAATCAGTTTTAAGTGACTTGCCCAAGGTTGCACAGCTACTAAGTATCAAGTATCTGAGGCTGGATTCTAACTCCTGTCCTCCTGACTCCAAGGCCAGTTCTCTGACCACAGCACCACCATATTAAATAATCATTGAATTAATAAATAAAAACTAACAATTTGTTTTTATGAAAAAACTAATAAAACAGACAAGTCATTAGTTAGTTTAAAACAAAGAGAAAAGAAAGTCAAAATATTAGTATTAAAAATGAAAAGGGTGTATATACTACTAATGAAATTGAAATTAAAGCAATTATAAGAGTAATTTTGTCTAATTATTGCCAATAAATGTAACAATTTAAGTGAAATGAAAGAATACTTACATAATTATAAATTGCCTAAATTAGAAGAAGAGGAAATTGAATATCTAAATGGAATTGAAATGTTCAATGAATGAGAGTGACATTTTTATGTTGTCAAGAAGCATTTATTTAGCACCTGTGCTAAGTGCTAGGAATATAATCTCTGACCTTTAGGGGTTCACAGTCTAATAGGGGAGCCAACATACAAACAAACTATATATATATATATATATATATATATATATATGTATGTATATATATATGTATATACAAGATAAGTTAAGAATAGGTTGAAGATAATTAGCAGAGGGAAGATACTAGAATTAAAGGGTTTAGAAGAGTCTTATTGTAATAAATAAGATTTTACCTGGGACTTGAAGGAAGCAAAAAAAAATTGCAGGGGAAAGACCCAAATGTTAAAAAATATTTATAGCTACTCTTTTTGTAGTGGCAAAGAATTGGAAAATGGGATGGAGGGGATGCCTTTAATTGAACATGTTATACTACATGAATGTTATGGAGTATTATTGTTCTGTAAGAAATCATGAGCAGCCAAACTTTAGAAAAGCCTGGAAAGATTTGCATGAACTGATGATAAGTGAAGTGAGCAGAACCAGGAGAACATTGTACACATTAGAAGTGACATTGTGAGATGGATAGACTATGATGAATGCAGCTCTTCTCAACAGCTACATACAGATCAAAGATAACCCTGAGAGACCTGTTACGGAAAATGACATCCATATCCAGAAACAAACAAACAAAAAATGGAGTCTGAATGCTATGTTCACATTTTAAAATTTCTTCTATGTTTTTTTATTTCTTTATTATGATCTTCCCCCCCTTAATTCTAATTCCTGATTTGCAACATGACAAATATGGAAATATGTTAAACACGATTGTACAAGTATGACTTTTACAGATTATTCACTGGAGAGGAGGAAGGAAAGGAGGGAGGTAGAAAAATGTGGAACTTATAAAATTGCAAATGAATGATTGATGAAAATTAAACTTTGCATGTAATTGGAGGGAAAAAAAGCTGTTTGTTCCTTGGAAGGAAAGCTATAATAAATCTGGACGGCACACTAAAAAGCAGAGATGTTACCTTGCCAACAAAGGTTCATATAGTTAAATCTATGACTTTTCCAAAAGCAAAATATAGCTGTGAGTGCTGAACTATAAGGAAAGTTGGGTACTGCAGAATCATTGATTTTAAACTTTGGTGCTGAAGAAGACTTTGGAGAGATCAGGAGATCAGATCAGATCAGATCAGTCAATACAGTCAAATATTGAAATTGAAGTTTAAATACTTTGGCCACATAATGAGAAGATGGGACTCATTGGAAAAGTCCTCAATGATGGGAAAGATTAAAGGCAAAAAGAAAAGGGGATGACAGAGGATGAGATGGATAATTGAAGCCATGGAAATAATGAACATGTACTTAGAGATAATGGGGGATAGAAGGTACTGGTGTGCTATGATCTATGAAAGTATGAAGACTTGGACTCTATTGAATGAGTGAACAACAAAATGAAGAAGTTATGGCAATAGCCCAAGTCCCTTCTCATTTTACAAATAGGGAATGTTTCTAAAAAAGAAGTCTAGTGTTTCATTCTTGTTAAAAAATACGATTCCATTCTATAAATGTTAGTAACCTCTTATCTATATAAATATATTTATTTATTTTTAAAAGACATCAGAGAGAGAGAGAGAGAGAGAGGAGAATGTTTAGGTTTAAGTAATGAATGCAGAATAGTGAAATTTCAGGTAATGTGAGGGACATTATTGCAGCATTCCTTCATTTAATTATAAGCTTAAACCAGAATTGAAAGAAAAGCAAAGGAATTATATACCACCTCTTCAAAGGGGCTGCATCTACAATGCAAGTGTTGAGGGCCTGAAATGATCCTGGATCATAGAATATGACCAATTAAATCAAGCTTTGAATGACTAAAGTCAAATATGCCCTCATTCTCATCTATACCAAAGGCTTTGGTACTTTGGGGGAATTCATCTATTCCCAATCATACCTCATGAACTTCCAGGCCAAACCAGATGATCATGAATTAAAAATAAAGGCATTTAATGAAGCATAACATAAGGCAATAGCAGGAAATTGACCCAAGTATTAACCACTCTCAGCATCTAATTTCAAATGTCTTCTTGGAGGTACTCATCTAGGCTGCTACTTGATAACTTGTATCTGCCAACTCTGTGGGAAGGGGATACAGCAGTCAGTCGCAGAAAGTTCCTAGGGAAGTTTGTTCTGGAGAGTTCTGGACTTCTACATACTGTACTCTAGTCTGCAGATTACCATTATCCTGCCATGAAAAATGAAAAACCACTAAGCTCTTCAGGCAGTCTTCAAGGCACATTTTGATATTACAGAATCATAAAGTCAGATCTAGAAGCCATCATGGAGGCTAATCTAGTCATATATAATCTAGTTATATCCCTCCTTTTCACAGATAATGATATCGAGGCCTAGAGAGGTTAATTGATCTGAGCAAAGGCACTAAATGATCTAAACAGGATTTGAATACATGGGCACTGACTTCAGAACCATTGTTCTTTTCAATGCTATTTATATCCTCATCAAAATTTAGACAGAATTCTAGAACTTAAGATATAGTCCATTCCACAAGCCCATGAGACTCTTTTATGATCTAAGACATGAAGTAGAAATTAGATGCAGGACTATTATCCTGAACAGGTGATGTTAGGTGATGTTAAGTGATGCACTGGGTAGGCTCAGGCCTGGAATCAGACCTGGAATCACCTTGCTGAGTTCAAATTTGACCTCAGACATTTAAAAGCCATGTGACCCTGGGAAAGGCACTTAACCCTGTGTGCCTTAGTTTCCTTATCTGTCAAATGAGCTGGAGAAGGGAATGACAAACTACACCATTATTTTTGCCAAAAAAAGCCTAAATGAGGTCATGAAGAGTTGAGCACACAAAAAAAATGAGACTAAACATAAACAAAGGAAAAATTATTTCAATTTTACCTCCAAAATATTTCTTGGATCTATCCTTTCTTCTTCATTTACTGTAATCACGCTAGTTCAAGCCCTTATCATTTTGTACTTAGCTTGTGCTTTCTAACTGGTCTCCCTACTCTAGTCTCTTTTTATTCAACTATGCTTCCCATAGCTACCTGAGTAAACTTACAAATGCACCAATTTAGCAATGTAATTCCTTGTTTGGCTTTCAGATCCTTGGCATTCAATACTATCTCACATTTGGATCCAACCTATCTTTTTAGTCCTATTTCATTAATCAGTGCACCCCTTCTCATATTTTTATAACTAGTGAACCTTTGGTATTAAGTTTATCCTCTCCTCTTCCATCTTTGCCCTTTTGATGATTATCTTCGTCATACATAGAGTTTTTCTTTTTCATCTATTGTAGTCTCTCCTATCATTTAAGGTCCAACTCAGACTCTGCCTTCTCAAAGAGGTCTTTACTGACTCTCTTAGTTGAAAATTATCTCTCCAACTTCAAGATTTTCATCACATTTTGTCCAACCACTTTTTAAAAAAATTTTTTTATTTGATTTGTTTTTGAATTTTACAATTTTCCCCCTAATCTCACTTCCCTCCCCCACCCCTCACAGAAAGCAGTCTGATAATCTTTACATTGTTTCCATGCTATACATTGATCCAAATTGAATGTGTTGAGAGAGAAATAATATCCTTAAGGAAAAAAATAAAATATAAGATGGCAGAATTGCATAATAAGATAATCTGTTTTTTTTTTTTTAAATTAGAGGTAATAATCTTTGGTCTTTGTTCAAACTACACAATTCTTTTTGTGGATACAGATGATATTCTCCATTGCAGATATCACCAAATTGTCCCTGATTCCAAATCACTTCTTTAAACATATCCTTGAGTCAATGAAGTATTGTTGGGGATAGAGAGCAGGACCCAGAGTCAGGAAGATCTGTGTTCTAGATGGCTTCAAATACTACCTGAGTGACCCTGGACAAATCATTTAACCTCTGTCTGCCTCAGTTTCCTCATCTGTAAAATGGGGGGTAATTAAAGCCACCTACCTTTCAGATTCTTGTGAGGATAAAAATGAAATGATATTTATGAAGTGCTTTGAAAACCATAAAGTATTACAGAAATGCTAACTCACTTTCCTATGAATCATAATTATTTGTGTATGTCTTTTCTTTCCTTCTCCCCATGAGATTATAAACTCCTTGAGAACAGATTCTGTATCAGATTTATTTTTGTAGTCCTAGCAATAGTAAAAACTTTAAACATGCTTTTTAAGTTTGTTGAATTGAAAAGTGAACTCTGTTTTATTTTTTTCTCCCACAGGGAGAACTTAATCATCTGCCCTCTGGCTAGGCCACATTATAGATCATATAATTCAAACATTTTGCTCTAATCTAAGGAGCTGGGAATTTCTTAGCACTGGTGGACCTTAAATGGTTACCCCTTCTGCCACAAAAAACAAAAGAGCCTAGAGAGAAGCAAAAAAAAAACCCACCAAAAAACCAACCCCCAAAACTTGTCCTCTCTCATGACTGAACACACAGTGACTTTCTTCCCCAAAATAGGAGACCTGGGTAGTTGCTGATTCTGATTCTTTTGCGTATTGTTTCCTCAAGAACATAACAAGGGGGGCGGCTAGGTGTTGTAGTGGATAAAGCACCGGCCCTGGAGTCAGGAGTACCTGGGTTCAAATCCAGTCTCAGACACTTAATAATTACCTAGCTGTGTGGCCTTGGGCAAGCCACTTAACCCCGTTTGCCTTGCAAAAACCTAAAAATAAAAAAAAAAATAAGAACATGACAAGGGAACCATATAAAGTAGCAGGGTTTAATATTCTATTTCCAGGAGAAACCCCAGGTAAATTCACCCAAGGAATTCATTCATTCAACTGATAATGATCAAGGAACAGATATTACTGTTAATGCTAGGGAAATATAGTAAAAAAAATATGACCCCCACTTTCAATGAGTTTATAATCTAGGTGGAAAATGGGATTAGAGTTGCTGCCCAAGGACCATACTTATTTTAGCATTAGGCTAAGGTCAGATATTCTATCCTAGACCTTCTTTCCTTTTTTTCCATTATATATAAAAACTAGATGGGAATTTCTTTTCTGAAAGTTTCCTGTGTCAAAGAATATATCTTGCAAACAAGAGACTTGTCCAAGTGTTGTGTGTTGTTCTCTACATATGAAAGTCACATTACTGACCCTCCTGTCAGGGAGGTATCATGGACAAGTCTCTTCTTTGCAGTAGGATCTGGAGTCAGAGGACCTAGGTTTAAATTCTGCTTCTGATGCTTACATTTGACTTGTTTCTTCAATAGCATTTGCTTCAATTATTTAAATTTTTTTCCCATAGGCTTTGTTAGATTGCTCTCTCTCTCTTTCTTTCTTTCTCACACCACAACACACACACACACACACACACACACACACACACACACACACACACAGATTTTAAAAACCTCTGGTTTAGAGCAAGGAGACAATCCAGCCACTGTGGTCAATGAATTTGCACAATTACATTCTCTTAACTGATTTTTTCTTGTGGTCAAAGTCTCATGAATAACAGAGAAGGCCAGTTGTGGTCAAGGGGACAGATTGTGGACAGACACAAAAGTACATACTTCACAAAAAGCACCTGGGGATTGACTCCATGCCCTTGACAAAATTGATCTTTTTGCTCCAAACTAGAGATTTTGTATCATGTGTAACACCTTTATAGCAAGCTGGTGAACCTGATGGACTTCCTCAGAATAAGGCTTTTTAAAAAATGAAAGCAAAGTTAAATTTTAGTTAAAGGTCAATTGGAATAAAAAATTTCCTTTAAATTCATGGACCCTTGAAATCTATCCATAGATATCTTGTGGGGTTTTAGGACCCTGGGTTAAGAACTCCCAATATGAATCAGTAGGCTGAGAATCAGTCATTGGAGCAATGACTCTCTTGGTCTTCATGTTATCTTTGAAATATTATTTCCCAGATGTTTGGGAATATCTACAAATACTCTGCCTTAATCCTCCTTCTATTTATTTCTGCTTTTTTTAAAATTACCAGTCTTACACCCAATCCAAATACTCGGAGAGAATTCTCCACACTGATGATGCAGCTCTTGATACTCCATCACCATGACAGTTTGAATAGGTATCAGTTGTGTCAAGTTAATTATATTCATTAATCATTTACTGTATGTCAGACACTATGCTATGTTCTGGGTATACAAGAAAGGCAGAAGCAGTTTCTGCCCTCAAGAGCTTACAATCTAATTTGGGAAAACAACATGCAAACAACAATGTGCAAATAAGATGTATACAGTATAAACTAGAGATAATCTCAGAAGACACTGGCATTAAGGAAAGGCTTACTGTAGAAGGTGTAATTTTAATTGAGATGAACAAAATAATAGAGGAGATAAGGAGGGGAGAGAATTCCAGACAAGGTGGGTAGCTGGTGAAAATGTTAAGAATCAGAAGACAGAGTATCATATAAGTGTGAGGACTCACAAGAAGGTCACTAGATCATATAAGAGAGTAAGGTAAAAGAAGACTAGAAAGGTAGGAAATAAAAAGGTTAAGAAGTATTTCAAAAGTCAACCAGAGGATCTTATATTTAAACTAGAAGGTAAATGGAGCTACAGGAGTTGATTGGATAGGGCACTACCATGATCTGAACCATCTTTCTAGGAAGATCAATTTGGAGACTGAGTGGAGGATGGATGGGAGTAACAATAGGTTTTAGTTAAGGAAACCAAACCAACTAGAAGACTAATACAGGCATGAGGTGATAAGGACCAGTGTTGGGTTTATAGCAATGTCAAAGGAGAGAAGGGGGCATATAAAAGATATGCTATGAAGGTAGGATCAACAGGATTTGGCAACAGATTAGAGATATGGGGTGAGAGAGTGAAAAGTTGAAGATAATACTATGTTTTGAACCTAGGGGAGTAGGAGGATAGTGGTGCTTTGACAGTAAAAGGGAATTTAGAAAGAGTAAAAGATTTGTGTATATGTTTCTGTGTGTGTGTGTGTGTGTGTGTGTGTGTGTGTATGATGAGTTAAGTTTTGGATTGTTGAATTTTAGGTGTATATTGAGACAGTCAGTGTTCAATCTAATTAATTTAATAGATGTCTAATGGGAATTGGGAGATGCTAGACTTGAAGTGATATGTCAGATTAGGAATAAATAAATAGATCTGAGAATCAACTGCAAAGAGATGATAATTGAAACTATTGGAACTGATGAGATTACTAAGTACAGTGATATAGAGGGAGAAGAGAGCCCAAGACAGAACCCTATGGGACATTCATTTTTTTTTTTAGTTTCTTTGCAAGGCAAATGGGGTTAATTGGCTTGCCCAAGGCCACACGGCTAGGTAATTATTAAGTGTCTGAGACCAGATTTGAACCCAAGTACTCCTGACTCCAAGGCCAGTGCTTTATCCACTACACCACCTAGCCGCCCTTTTGCTGGCTTTTCATTAAAGTCATGCCCACTAATAGTGTATGTCCCAAGGGGCGGCTAGGTGGTGCAATGGATAGAGCACTGGCCTTGGAGTCAGGAGTACTTGGGTTCAAATCTGGTCTCAGACACTTAATAATTACCTAGCCGTGTGGCCTTGGGCAAGCCAATTAACCCCATTGCCTTGAAAAATCTAAAAAAAGAAAAAAGAAAAGCCAGCAAAAGAGATGGAGAAGTATCAGTCCCATAAGTAGGAAGAGAAACAGTTGAGAGTTAGTATCAATAAAATTTTGAGAGTAGAGAGCATCAAGGAAGAGAGAGTGACTGACCATGTCAAAGGCTAATAAAGAGGTCAAGAAGAATGAGGATTGAGGAAAAAGTCATTAGGTTTGGCAATTAAAAAAATCATTGGTAAATTTAAATGGAGCAGTTTCAATTGAACAATGAAGTTGAAAGACAGACTGCAGAATTAAGAATAAATGAGAAAAAAGGAATTGGAGGTTTAGATTGAAAATGACTTCTCAGTGAATTTAGCCAGAAGAAAAGGAGATAGATAATAGCTAGTGGAGAGGAGCAGAGTAACTGAGGGCTTTTTGAGGATGGGGGAGAAATGAATGTGTTTGTTGGCTTCAGAGAAGCAGAGTGAGGATGAAAGAGGGGTCAATCAATTGGAGAAGAGGTGGAATGGAACAACTTGCGCATGTTGAAAGGAATGCCATGGAAGAGAGAAGGGTCACTTCCTAATTCCAGAGAGAGAGGTGAAGGAAGAGGTGAAGGAGAAGGCATCTGAGGTATGTGAGATGAGGAGGAGAGAAAGAGAGAGAAAAGGAAGCTCTCAGTAAATACATTGAATTTTTTTCAGTTAAATATGATACAATTTTTTTAGCTTAGAGAGTTGGAGGAAAAAGAGACTTGGGAAATTTTAAGTCTGAAAAATATGCTGTACTGAACTGGAGAGTGAATCATACAGGTCTAAAAGGATTGTCTTTTTGCATGCAGTGAAAGGCTGCTAAAATTATATAGCACAAATTTGGAGTGGATCCATAAGCATCTTCTCATGATTTTCTCTAACTTTGTTCAGCAGCAGAATAAAAGTAAAGTCATTGATGCTGGGAATTATCAAAGGCTAGTACTTGGAAAGATGAGTGAGGGCATGGGACCTGAGAGAAGAGGATAATATAGAACTGGCTGTTTCAACAATGGATCAAGATGAGGTAAGAGGAAACAATAGTCAATGTGGGGGTGATGGTCTGGGAATGAACTGAGTAGTAGATGGATCAGAGGGCATGTCAAAGACAAACAAAGAAGTACATTAGAAGTCATAATAAGTGAGAAGGAGAGATGGAATTTCAGAGTTCATGAATATGGAAGTGGAACACTCATAGATGTCAAGAATAAGCTTTCTATGTAACTGAGGTATAGGAGCTGGAAAGTGAGAATATTGAAGAACTGTTAGAGTTAGGGGTAGTTTGACAGAATATCTATCTATCCATCCATCTATCTATCTATCTATCTATCTATCTATCTATCTATCTATCTATCTATCTACCTATTCATATATGCACATTGAAAACCTCAAGTTATAATGGCTGGAGTTAGGGAGGAAAGAAAGATTTTGAACCTGGCACCAATGTATTAAGAAAAGAAAGGGAAAGTCCTTTAAGTCAGTAGATGATAACTTGCAATATCTTGATTGAGCAATCACTATGGCAAAGTTTGCTTCTTTTTTTTTTTACCCTATTTTAATGAAAAAAGAGCCATGCAAATCGTTGGAATCTTACCTGGCACTTTAAATATATAGTTTTATAATGTACTTTTTTGGGGGAAAGGTTTTTTTTAAACTTAAAAACTCTGCCTCCCCCCAAAAGAATATCATAAACATAGCATAAACAAATGAAATTGATTTTTTCTTTCTGCATTTGCTTCATTTAAAAAAGGTACCTAATAAATTCCACATTACTTTCAAAATTGTCCCATTTTAACTGAAAGCATTTGTTTATTTTTCTCACTTAAAATATAGTACATATTGATATTAAATATATTAAATTTTATATTGCTTGTAGTATATTGCATTAGATTTATATTTAGATTATAAGCTATATGTGATATGTGCAACTGGGGAGCAAAGTGGATAAAGAGCCAGGTCTGGAGTCATTATGACCTGATTCAAATCCTGCCTCAGATACTTACTAAGTGTGTGACCCTGAACATAACCCTGTGTGCCTCCATTTTTTCATCTAAAAATGAGGTGGAGAAGAAAGGGCAAACCCCTCTAATATCTTTGCTGAGAAAGCCCAAAATGGGGTCAAGGAAGAACTGGACATGACTAATAGTAATGCAGTTTTCATGTAATATTTTTGTTATTCTTATTTCTTTTTGATTGTATTTTATTTTATTATACCACAAGACTATTAATTACATGAAGGGCAAGAATGATATATTATCCAAACTAGGATCTCTTTCTGTCTAGTGATGTGGTCTGCCTGTACAAAGTAGATTTTTAATAAATATTTGTTAAATTGATGTAGCTATTTATTGCAGTTGTGTTAGAGAATAGCACTGTATTCAATGCTTCTCAGGGTTGTGGGTTCCCCTCTTCTCCCAGAGTAAGTCCCAGGTCTTTATAGGCTCCATAAGCATGAGTCTTTTTTGGTCAACATGGCAAAAGAAATAGGTGATTGCTACCAATCGTAATAGAAGGAACTGAGATAAGTTAGGGCAGATCTGAATTCTATCACTAGGTGGGGGTCCTAGAACAACTTGCTTCTCCTCTCTGGGCCTCAGTTTCTTCATCTGTAAGAGGAAAATAATGGCTTGGATGATATCAGAATTCCTTTTGGCTTTATTAGCCTATGATCCTATGATCCTTTGTTATATTGCAGAGGGCTCTAAATGAGGAATTAGACAAGACTTAGGGTTTTAGTCCTGACTGTTTATCCACTAGCTATTTGACCTTGTTAGCCAACCTAAGCCTTCAGAGCTTAAGTTTTTTTTTTTTAATTCGATGAATAGAAGTGACAGTAATCCCAGTTTGCCCTACCACTCAGGTTTGGCCCAAGATCAATGAAACAATGGATGCAGAAACTGAAAGTATTCTGATGAGCAACTGAAAGTATTCTGTACTTTTCATAAGCAGTCACTGGTCTATTGAAGCTGGAGCCTAGGGCTGTCAGAGAGATCTGGAAAAAGTGGAGAGAGCAATCGGAGGAGGTGAGGAAACATGGAATTTTTCAAGGAAAGTTTCTTAAAACTTGCTGCTGATTGAGTGGTAGTGAGGAATCTGCTAATTACTGATTGTTTACACCTGGAGAGGAAGCACAGAAGAAGTCTTTGGCAACCAGTGAAAGGGACAATGAACAGGTGTGGATTGCTGTATTAGGAGGCAATGGGAATAACTAAAATAATAAATAATAAATAACCAAAGTTCTCTGCTTTAGAGCCAGGAGGATGAAAAATTGACCTAGTGACCTTCAAGAGATTGGGCCACATTTGTGTTTCTGTCACAAGAAAACCAACAAAAATGGGTGTACTAAGTGTAAATTGGTCTTTTTGATTGAGAAGGTAAATAGCATAGATAAATGCTTTTGCTGCTTTCCAGTTTTTCAGCGAAGATGAAACATTCTTCAGTGGAGTGGAAGAAAAGACCCAACAGAAAAGCATAAAAGAAAACAGTTCTTAGGAAAAGAAAGGGAAGCTGGGAGTACTGGTGGCACTCCTTGGGAAGGTGGGACTGATAGACAATCTGAGCATGGGACTTCAGAGCTACAATGGACTAGAAGGAATCAGGTGTTTTAAAAGCACACTTACAGCTGATTTATCTATCTTTCCATACACATATAAATACACATTATATATATATATATATATATATATATATATATATATATGAACATATGTATATATGTGATATACATATATAATGTATATGAGAAACTAATTGGATTTAAGCTTCTCAATTCATACAATCACACTTCATGAGTCAAATGTGCAGACAGGACAAGTTCTCCTCTAATGGTAGCTTGAGTCTTAGAAAAACTAATATGTTTTTTACACACTGGCATTCATGACAAGTTTCCCTCTCTGTTCCACAGGAGGTTGTGAGTCTTCTTCTGAGGTGGTCATTTGGCAAGGCTCCATCAGTCAGCTTTGTTCTCAATGACCATAGGACATTGGAGCCTCAAGTTCAGGTAATACAGAATTCTGATCCAGTCTTGGACATAGGCATTGATGAGCAGGGTCTCTGGTAGGCTATGGATATTCCTACTTTGTTTGTTGCATAGTTTAATTGCTAGTTCACTGCATAAGCTACTACCAACGTTGTTATATTTTTTTTATTAGTAGTCTTACTATCAGGGGGTTCACATAAGTTTATCACATTTTTTGTTTATTACATCATACAACATAAGTCATTGTCTTCACAGCTTATTCAAAACCATTCAGTTATAAAATGGAAGCTTAAAACAATATGGAGTTATTTGTGTAACAATCTTACTACTATTTTCCTAAGGTAATAAAACTTATTTTCATCATGAATGACCTCAGAGGAACAGGGAGGAAGAGCAAACCTTCCAAAAACTTCCAAGGCAGTCCCTGAATGGCCTCCTGGGCAAGTTAGAGAGGCCTAGTATCCAAAACAAAGCAAAAACAAAATTGAGAGAGGAGAATCTATACCATGAGTTTGAAGATTTAAACATAGAGAAGATAAGAAAGAAAAAAATCTCTGAATATTTGGAGATAAAGAAAAGGAAAATGATTCTTCCTACAGTGGCTCTTTCTGGACTTTTTAAAGAAGAAGCAAACTGTCATATCTCCTTGGAAGTATGGCAGATATATTGATGCTACTAAGTGTGAGGGTATCTATTGAGAAATACTATATTAAAATAGAAAACTGGCTACACCTATAGTCAGGAGAGATCTGGGTTTGAAATTTGCTTCTGTATTATAGGTCATTTAGCATCTCTGAGTCTTGTTTTCCTCATTTGTGAAATGGGGATACTTTTATCTTAGTGAACTGATAAAATGTTCAACAACTCACATTCTGAGGGAAATTGACATACCTTTAAATTTAATCCAAATTATTAACTTTTTATTATCACCTTTTTAAAATCTAGACAAAAATATCAAGCCCTGATTTACAGTATTTATTAATTTCTGAAGTGTGAACACTTAACCCTGAAAATTTAATTGTTACTAGTTTAAGGTGGCTCTATCACATGCCTACTTGTATCTGAACTTTGGCCCAGAATAGAACCTCTGGAGTTATATACATGAGGCTCAATGGGAGAACACATATGGTTTGTGACTCTTCAACCTGTCTGAGAATGCTTTTGTTGACAGACCACTGCACCTGCCACTTCATTTCTGTAAGTCTAACTTGGCCAGGAACATTCCCTTCCTCTACATGTGGTCATTCCTAGGCCATAAGGCTCTGTAACCATGAGGGTTTTCCTATAGGGGACTGGGAATGTTTGACTAGCTTCTCTTTATCTGACTACCCAGCTCTGGTTCTAGTTGTTTGCTTGTCATTTTAAAGGTCAAATTCAAGGGACTAACCAGGAGTATAATCTGACCATCAATCAGACATTCTCTCAATACCATATCAATTGAGCAACCAAAATAATAGAAATATTTCATGCCTTTTCAAGGTGATACTATTAATGCCCTAATAAAATCCTCCTCAGTGCATGTCAGGCAGAACTAAGGAAATCCCCAAGTTAACTCACTTCATGATGATTATGAGGTTCAGCTGAATAAAATATGCAAAAGATTCCAAAAATCTTCCAGTTCTATATAATCATATTATTACCACCACCATAGCATTGTCAGTCTCTAGGAAGGCATGGCATGCTAGGAGACTCCCTGAGGAAAGCTGTAAAGATAGCCATGTTGACCTGTTTGTTGTTTTAGTCATGTCTGACTTTTATGATCCCATTTGAGGTTTTCTTGGCAAAGATAGTAGAGTGGTTCAACATTTCCTTCTTCAGTTCATTTTACAGATGAGAAAACTTAACCCAACAGGGCTAAGTGACTTCTCCAGGATCCCAGGGTAAGCAAGTGTCTAAGGTCAGATTGGAACTCAAGTAGAAGTCTTCCTGACTCCAGGCATGATGCTCAATGCATTATGGCACCATTTACCTGCCCAGGTTGACCTGTCAAAGCGAAAAAGTAGGAAGTCAACTGTTCTCCCATGGTGTACATTTGAGATGTGACAAAGAGGATGTTGAAGTTTGTAGAGGATTAAGGTCGATTAACTAATGCTGGAAGAAATGATACTTTCAGAAAGAATCTGGGAGAGATCTTTGGGTGAAATGTGGAAAGAAATTAAGATTTAGAGTTTGAGGATCGAGGTTCATTTTCCAGTTCTGTCATTTACTACATATGAATGTGCCATCTTGTACAAGTTATTTCACTTGCATGAACTTCAGTTTCTAGATTTGTGAAATGAGAGGCTTTAGAAAGCCTTGGGCAGGAAATTCAAAGATTTAGGGAAACAAATGGTGTTTTAATCACTATGCCAATTGAGGGTAAGGACTCTAGAAAAGAAGCTAGGATTTGAAGAATGAGCAGCTGACTGAGGGCATTGTAGAATGAGGTGCTTTCTGGATCATGGTAAAAAATATAGGTATGATGAACTTTTAGCCAAAGATAAAGTGGATCTTGGGGCAGCTAGGCAAAATGGATAGAACCTGGAGTCAGGAAGACTCATCTTTCTGAGTTCAAATCTGGCCTCAGATACTTTACTAGGTGTGTGACCCTGGCCAAATCACTTAATCTCATTTGCTCAGTAAAAGTGAACTCAAGAGGGAAATGACAGGATCTTTGCCAAGAAAAACCTAAATGGGGTCATGAAGACACATGGGTTCAAACACAACTGATTAAACTGAATGACATTTGTAGATCTAGTAAAGATTATGAATAATGTATTTTTCTAGAGTCCACATTAAACAGACTTTAAATGAAAAAAGACTGGGGTAGGATGAAGGAGGTAGAGAAAATTGTCTATAGAAAAACTGCTTAACAGGTTCTATAGGGTAAAGTTTTCAACTCCTTCCCCAACTCCTAGGTTTCAAACCACTGGCAAAACTCCAGAGTGCAGCCAGAACAGTAAAATGAAATTGAGATAAATATAAATACAACAAGACATAGATAATGTTATGTTTTTCTAAGTTATTTTCCAGTTTTCAGGCATGTTTTCATTTATGTAAAGGGTAAGAGGAACGACAAAGGAGACAAGAATAGCAATATATAGGGACTTAGTCATTCATAGGAAATGGTGAAAGGGAAGATTAGATGGGAATAATGTCTATGAGTTCAGTTACATAAGCAGTATTGCACAAAGCATGGATAATAAGATAGAGCTCCTAACATGAGAAAGCAAATATGACCTCAGACATGTAACTGGGACATTGTGCAATGTAATTGACTAGCAGATGACAGTGGAATGATATACTTTGATAAAAGGAACAGATTGGAAGTGGAGTTGGTTTATTGTTTTTGTTTTTGTTTTGCTCTTGAGATTGAGTCTCTCCATATCACCCAGATTGAAAGTATAATAGCCATTCCTGCCTCTGATCCCATTGCAGATTAGCATGGAACTTTTCAACTTGTTCTATTTCCAACCTTGGATTGTTGGACCTTTCTTAGGCAACCTGGTTCTCCCTCTTCTCACTTCCAAGGGCTTACCATACAGGTGCCAGACTTATTGTAGCTCAGAACTCCTAAACTCAATCAATTCACAATCATTTCTGCATTTGCAGTGGCAATGGCTTATACCACTATTGCCACCCTTGTAGCAATCCATGATTCAATGAGGAAGGACATAGTAGGGATCACATGGCTAAGAATCATGGGTAAGTACTTAGAGTGGTGACTAGGTCAGCTGGAGGTATTTAATAATGAGTTCCTGGTAAAGACCTTAAAGATGGAATGTTATCATGGGGACTTTTAGATTTTGAGACATCTAACCAAGAGTTTTAAAAGCATTGAAGTTGATAACTTCCTGTCTTGCTGATAATTTTACTTTTCAGAAGGTAGAGGAAGTGGCAAGGCAAAAATGATAATTTGGACTGAATTCTGACCAATATGGAAGAGTGGCCTGGCAAAATAGAAATGAATGGAACCTCTGGAAGCAGAGACCATGCCAACTTATAGCTTTTTTAATAATAAAGAGGGAAATGATCAAAACAATTTGCAAGATGTCTCAGATTTTAGGAGGCTTAAGGAGAGGAGATTTCAAAGATTTCACATCTTTTCTCTGATGGCTAAGATCTCATGGTTTAATTCCCTCAAAGAGAAGTTGACTACAGAAGGATGAGAAGCAATCAAGTATGAAATTCTGGTGGCACAGTCTTGATTCTAGTGAAGAAGACAAAGTATAGGTATTCAGAGAGACCAATGTGGCTATATGGGGAATTCATTACTGGAAGCAAAAGCAGGTAACTGAAGATGAATACAAAAGAGAATTGTTTTCCTATTAAGAAGAATGTCAGGAATACTAAAGTCTAGCATGAACTAAGGTTGGCAATGAATATTAACAATAAAAAGTTTAAAAAAAATCTATGTTGGAGACAAAAGGAAATTCAAAATAATAATAAAACACCTACATGGGGGCATTCTAGTGGATAGAAGATGATATTGGATGGTAGAGAAAGGTAAATATATTCAACTCTTCAGTTACCTTGAATTTCTCTACCAAGAAAAATGATGCTCATATTGAAAAGGAAAGTTTAATGACTTCCAATAATATTTTGAAAACTATGGAGAAAGGGAAAGGTGCCTTGGGAATTGGAGCATGTAATTGTTTTGATTTTCAAAAGGGGCAAAATAGTAAATATCTCAAACCATAGATCAGTGAGTTTGATGATCATTATTGGTAAAGTTCTGCATTAGATTATTAATGAGAAAGCTTATAAATACTTTAAAAGCTAGGTGATGATTTGAACCTTTATGGATTTATTAAGATCAAATTTGTTTCCTTTTTTTTTTTTAGATTTTTGCAAGGCAAATGGGGTTAAGTGGCTTGCCCAAGGCCACACAGCTAGGTAATTATTAAGTGTCTGAGACAGGATTTGAACCCAGGTACTCCTGACTCCAGGGTCGGTGCTTTATCCACTACACCACCTAGCCGCCCCCCTAATTTGTTTCCTTTTTTGAAAGGGTCACTAAATTAGTAAACTGGGGAAATAGTATATATACTGTTTTATTGCATTGATAGATTGACTCAGAAGTGGTTGAATAATCCTCTGTGTGGTGATTAATGGATCAATGCTCACCTGGAAGAATTGGAAATACCCAAGTCTATGTCCTTGTCTTTATTCTGTTCACAATTTTTATTAATAGCTTAGATGAAGATAAAGATGCTTACTTATTAAGTTTTGAGGTGTCTTGATGCTAAGAAGTTTGATACCTTGAATGATGGAATCAGAATCTCACAAGATTTCAACAGGCTGGTAAAGTGAGATAAAGATGTCAAGATGAAATTTAGTAAATATATATATATATATATATATATATATATATATATGTATACTTCTACATTTAGCTTCAAAGAATTTACTTTTATGAATGGTTGTGAGAGGAAGCATGGTATAGATCTGAATTAAGGCTTGGATATGAATTTATCATAGACATTTACTTTGTGGCTATGGATGAATTGCTTAATCCATCTGAACCTGAAATTCCTGCTTGTAAAATGGGGATAATAACATGACCTTTAGGGTTGTTATGAAGATTAAATTAAATAATATATACATAAATAAATGTTTCACTAATGCCTCCATTTACTCATTTGTAGAATGAGATAAATATAATTGTATTTGCTACCACATAAGGTTGTAATATAGGTTAAACTGGAATACACACACACACACACACACACACACACACGTATATATGGAGAGAGAGAGTTTTTTTACCTTAAACCATTATAAAAATATAGGCTATTATTGCCTAGTGACTAGAAGGCTGGCCTTCAAGTCAGGAAAACCTGAATTAAGTTCTACTTCTAGTTGTATGACTGTAAACAAGCCACTTTACAATCTCTAAGCAACTTGCTAAGATGAAAGTTCAAGGTCTATTCTCTTTAATTTAGAAAAAAACCAGTATCTTATTGTCTGATCCTGTTACCTCTTAGACTTCTTGTCTCTTCCTTAAGGATATGATTTCTCTCTCATCACACCCAATTTGGATCAATGTACAACATAGAAACAAAGTAAAGACTGACAGAATGCTTTCCATGGGAGGGGGTGGGAAGAGGGAAGTAAGATGGGGGGGGAATTATAAAATTCAAATAATATCTTTAATAAAAAACAATAAAAAATATAAAAAAGAACCCCCCCCCAAAATCTTTCTAAGATGAAAGTCCACAGAAAGTGCTGTCCAGCATTAGACAAAGAAAGTTTTCTCATTTGAAAATTTTTCAAACCAATGAGATCTATGTGTGCCTAAATATAGGATGAGGAATTACGACTACAAAGCAATTAAATCCAACTAACTTGCATGTTATACCATCAACTCCCTAATGGCACAATATTCTTTGAGAACAAAAGCCAAACAATAACTGAAGAATAACTAGAACAGTTCCTTATCCATATCTTCCCACTGGACCCAAATGACTCCAAAGGAATAAGTGAGGCTGATCCAACTCACTTACATGTCATTATATCACCTCTCTGATATCATGGTCTTTGAGAACAAAGGACAGATAACAATAGCAACAATTAGAAATACTGAGGGTCTTCCTCTCCTAGATTGATTTTTTTCTAACTACACAAAAGAGACTTTTTGCTTCTTTTCTTTCTCACCTGTCTTTACCACTGGGATAAAGTATAGAGACACTTTGAGGGTCTTACCTTCACAGCAATCTTTTGTTTTCTTTTTTCATTTTTTGAAAGTCATCATTATTGACTTCTTGACCTCATCTCTCTCTCTTATCTAACCTTACTGACTGAATGGGAACTGCCTCAGTCAAACTGTGACTTGGGAAAGACTTAGCTTTAAAAAGCCAAGGTCTCCTACTGATTGAAGTTGACTCCAGAGGAAAAAGTGAGGCTGATAACTTGGCATAGTTCCCCTTAAATTCAATTTAAATCCAAATCACTTGCATGTCATGACATCAAGGTCTTCTTCAGAACACAGGACAAAGAACAACAACATCAGAGAAAGACCTGTAGCTTTTAGTGTATTGATAGCTCATTGTAGGTCAGCTATGTCATCTAACAGTCAAAAAGACTATTGTGATCTTAAGTTGAGTAATAGAAATAGTGTGTTCTCTGTGTTCTTTTTTTTAAAGATTTTTGTTAAGGCAATGGGGTTAAGTGGCTTGCCCAAGGCCACACAGCTAGGTAATTATTAAGCGTCTGAGGGCGAAATATTATGTTCTCAACAAGGGAAACGAATTCTATTATACTCTCTCCTGGTCAGGACATATCTCAATTTCAATTTGGCAAATATTGAAGTGCCTATTGGTTGCACAACTCAGGGACAGGATGGGAGATGTAAAGTCCCTATGTAAAGTTTTAAAGAACTCATAAGAGAGCTTTCATTCTATAGGGAGGAGGAAGAAGCAACATGTATAATAAGTAAGATGGAATGGAGGCAAAGGAGAGAAGACAATATGCTCCAGGGAAATTTGAAGGGGGGGGAGAGATAACTTTAGTGGAAGGTAAGCATTAAGTAAAGCTTTAGAGAGGAAGTATGAGACCTGATTTGAGCCTTAAAGGATGACTAGGATTCTGAAAAACTTCTAAAAGAGGTTAGTGCACTTTGGCTATGTGGAATAGCCTCATTTACTTAGGAAACAGGGTAGAAGTACATCTTGAAGACTGTCTTCTTTCTCTCCCCTCATGTATAGAATTAAGGTGGATTAGATGACCTTTATGGTCTCTAATATCTCCAAATCTATCATCCTATGATCATGACAGGGTTGGTTTTCTTCTGAGATTATAAAATCACTGGTCTAGAGAAGAAAGGACCCATAGTAATCATTTAATCCAACCCCCTGATTTTATAGCACACTTTGAATTCAGGTACTTGTGGCTTTTGGTGTAATGCCACATTCTGGACTATGCTTGCATTCATCTCATTCCCAGAGAGAATTGGAAATGTTTATCCTAATGAAGAAAATATTTGAAGGGCTATCATGTGGAAGAGAGATTAGCCTAATTCTGCTTGGTACCAGACTATGGAACTAAGATCAATTAGCAAATGTCACATGCAGGGATATTTTGTCCCACAAGGGGAAATTTCTAAAAGTGAGAATTTTCTGAAAATGTAATGGATTATATTAGGTAATGAGGTAGTGAATCTCTTGTCATTGAAAAATATTCAAGTAGTTAGCCATACTGGGGAAATGTTATAGAGATTTTGACTAGGTGATCTCTAAGGTCCCTTGCAGTTCTGCAATTCTGTTTTTGTGATAGTTAAAGTGGTGTTTATGTAAGGAAGCAAGATTTTCTGTATGGCAGGCAGATGTATCAATGAGACTGTAGTCTCCGGCATGTACATTTAAATGTAGTTTACTGGTTTATTCATGGTATCCAATATTAACCCCATCCTTTGTCCTTGCCTCCCACCAATGCCCACATGAAGGCTTAATGCAGTGTGGTTTTAAAGGGGTTGATTTATAGAGAAATTCTTCTCATTTGAAACAATATAGAGCTTTTAAAGGAAGTTTATGAAGAAGTTCTGTCAGAGAAAACATCAGGGAGTTCTGGGCCTCAGTGATGATACATGCAATGTACCAATGTACCTGCCTGCTTTCCCCAGCTGTACTGCCATCTTTAATTTCTATTGTAGGATTCACTCAAAGCATGGACATGTGCCATGGGCTATACATCACAGCACCATGGGAACCTGGGAAGAATATAACCCATTGGGTATGCACTTGCCAGGTGAAGGTTTAGATATTTTGCTGGGTGTCTCCTATAGGTGACATAATGAATAATATTGAAATTGGAGACAGCAAGATCTGTGATACTGCTTATTTGACCTGGTTCAAATAAATTAATTTCCCTTAGCCTTGATTTCCTAGTCTATAAAATAAGGATAAAATAGCTCTTATTTTTCAGGGTTGTTTATACATATATATATATATGTATATATAAATATGTGTGTGTATACATACATATACTAGTATTTATCCAGAACTCTAAGATTTGCAAAGTGCTTTACAAATATTATCTCATTTGATCCACATGACAATCCTGGGATATAGGTACCATTATTATCTCCATTTTGCAATCAAGGAAACTGGGACAGATGAGGTAAAGTGATTTGTCCAGGGTTAACATGCTAGTAGGTTTCTGGATTTGAATTCTGGTCTTCCTCATTCCAGGTCCAATGCTCTGTCCACTGTACCATCTAGTAGCATGCATGTATTTGTATACAAAACACACATACATAACATGTATATATGTGTACATATACGGATGCATGCATGTATATTTATATGCTGTTATTTTTATATAACTTTTGTAATTAAGTGACATATAAATATGATGAGAATGATATACAAGAGGGTTCAGACCTAGGTTTTGATGTCCAAGTGTATTTTCCCTTTACATAAATTCAAATAAATTTAGAATGATGTTTCCTACCAAAATTTTCCTTTGATAGCTCATCATTGTGTGTGAACTTGAGCTTTTGAATGTTAAGGTCCTGCAGGTCATATGCACTGGAAAGTTTTTAAGCAAGAATGATGGATTGCAGGTGGGGAGAGTCCTGCTAAGCTCAGAGAGATTCACCACCATAAGATTGGGTAGCAGATAGTGAATTGAAGTTATTAAATCATTGAATACGGGGGCGGGGTTATGATTTTCATTTGTGGAGGGATTGCTTACCCCAATAACATCACAGATTCATCAGTCATTCAAATATGACAATTGCTGAGTGCCATCTGATCCTAGAATTCCTGATAAAATAAGATAGACATGTATAACAGAAATTTATCCATTGTTTTATTTTTGTTTGTTTATTTTAATTTTTGCAAGGCAGTGGGGTTAAGTGGCTTGCCCACAGCTAGGTAACTATTAAGTGTCTGAGGCCGGATTTGAACTCAGATACTCCTGACTCCAGTGCCAGTGCTCTTATCCACTGCGCCACCTAGCTGATTGTTAAGCAGCACAAACTGATGCCTTTAAAAACAATGCTAGTATTTTAATGCTCATGCATAGGGGGAAAAAAAGCAGTATTCTTGCCCCTTCTTTAAACTGTCATATTCCAATAGAATCAATTTTCCTGGATATCCTAAAACCTTGAATTGCTCAGTGCCAACAATGCCAGCTGTCTTTCTCTAATTATTACATCCTTCTGGAGGCAAAGTATATCATTATACACTATATCAGTATGTATGTGATATTTGACAAATTTTCTTGAAGGCATTAATTGTATGTTGTCTGTTAGAGATATGAGTAATTTCTCTAATAATACAGATTTAAACCCTTCCATTCATTCTTTTCCTATGCTATTCTTGTCCCTGTCTTCCTAAGAGTCCTTTACAGGGGATTTATGCAGCATACTGAGGGCTTTTCTCCAAATTTTGACATTGTTTGGATACCATTCAATCAGATTTTGTTCTGGGAAGTTTCTCAGAAGGCATGTAGTCTAACTCATTTTACAGATGAGGAACTGAAGCCCTGAAGGGTTAAGTAACTTTGATTAATGGCTTAAAATCACTTCTGGTGCCCAATCTTTTATGGTGGTGAGTCTCTCTGGCCTTAGTTAGACTGCCCCTTCTGACAAAAGAGTGCAGCCTGTCACCCTTGTTTAAAACTTTATCTTCAGAATTTTAGCATTCAAGAAATCAGGATCACACACCATGATGATCAAAGAGCTATTTTGGTAGATCACATAGGTAGTAAGTAACTTGTCCTTTCATAAAACTCATGCATGAAAAAAGCCCTTGGGGGCAGCTAGGTGGCACAGTGGATAAAGCACTGACTCTGGAGTCAGGAGAACCTGAGTTCTGTTCAGCCTTAGACACTTAATGATCACCCAACTGCATGACCTTGGGCAAGTCACTTAACTCCATTGCCTTGCAAAAAAAAAAAGCCCTTGGACAAATCTATTAAGAGAAGTAAGATAACTAACAATTTAAGATACAGAATATTAAAGCAAGTAACCCAAAAATAACTACCCCCAGTGCAATTACAAAGAGAATATTTTTAGCCTATATAGATCTATTAAAATATAAAAGACTAGAATTCAGGATTAATTCAGACTAAATATCATTTAAAATATAAAGAGGAGTAATCCTTGGATCCTATTCATGTTCTTATTGAATTAAACAAATCTGAGTTTTCATGAAGTTCTGTGAACATGTGTGTTTGCCTTTGTAGCAGGGAGGGAGCATCAATATCATCCATTGTTGAGATAGACTAGGAGGGTACGTAGGAGAAAAGAGGAGGCAAACTGTCTGTCTCTGACTCTGAAATTTCTAACCATGAGACAGTGTTTCATTCCTCCCTGGCTAGGCTTTGCAATAAATGCCTGTATTAAATAAATTGTCAGTTTAAGGTAAGCATTGCAGTTTTAATGGGTCATTGGCTTTATAATATCATCAAAAGAAATCAGCTGTTGTCAATTCTCTTTCTCCTCATCCCAACCCATGGTAGAATTTTTTCTGAGATTCATGTGCTATCAAGAAATCTTTGACTTTTGTAATTCTTAACAAGAACTCAAAATCTCTAGGCAACATCTTTCAGATACTACTATATTCACTAACAGGTGTCCCTGACAGCTGATGGTTCCAGTGTAACTGTGCTATATGCTCACAGCCTTGTCATAAATAGTTGGTTTTGTATGCAGCATGGTATGGAAGAAAGAACCCTGGAAACAGATTGGAAGACTTGTATTAGAATACTAGCATAGCCACTGACTGCCTGAATGATTTTAGTCCTCAAAGAAATTCTCTCGGAGCTATCCAAGGTCCTGCATATCCAAGGACTAATCAGGAAAAAAAAATAAAACAGGATTTCCAAGGAGGAAAAGATCAAAGTGAAATGAGGCATTTAGGAAAGGCTTCATGAAGGAAGACTTTGGAGATGGGTCTTGAAAGATGGGTAGGATATGAATAAATAGAAAAGAAAGGAGCTTTTCTAAATTGAGGAAAGAATATCTGCAAAGACAGGAATAAGATTAGGAATGATCATCACTTTCCTCATCTATAAAATGAGAGAATTTAATCATATAGTGTCAGAAATGTCTTCCAATTTGAAACCCATGATTTTATGTAAGGAGGATAGACAGTTGCCTATATGAAATGACTTAAGGGCACTAAGAAGATGCTTCTACTTTAAATATCTCAACTCATGCCTGTGTTTTTATTTTTTTAACAATTATTTCCTTGCATAAGGATTTTTTGCTTTCTTTTAAAAAGGCAACACTCTTGAGTAGGGTAGGGGTGTGATTAAGTTGAGAATACCTTGATGTCAACTAGTTAAATTGTTCTCTTATTTCACAATATGAAGTTCTCAATCATATCAGAATTCTGGTGAGTAGTGTTAAAAGTGAAGGAGTAGAGAAAAGAAAGAAGGAAATAATCTGATTTATTTCTCTCTGGAGAATTTCTCCCAGGACAATCTAGCATTCCCATTGAATTAGGTCAAACAGGGACAATAGGTTTTGCAATGAGGCTTAGGAAAGCCTTTAAGGGGAAACTACTTGAGAAAGATGAACTGGGGGCAGCTAGGTGGCGCAGTGGTTAGAGGATATGACCCTGGAGTTAGGAGGACATGAGTTCAAATCCAGTCTCAGACACTAAATTATTTACTTAGCTGTGTGACCTTGGGCAAATCACTTAACTCTATTGCCTTGTAACAACCAAAAGAAAAAAAGAAAAATAAAGAGAAAGGTGAACTAGGAACAGACATAAGAGGCATCTTTTCCAAGTGGTAAATGGTTTAAGGATTACATTGGATTACAATGGATTAAAGATTACATTTGGTATAAAGGGAAGAATAGTGGATTTGTTTTCAGTTCAGGGTTCCAATATTAACTTTTCCAGTTGTCATCTGGGTGACCTGAAGCAATGCCATTTCACTTTCCCAGACCTCAATTTCCTCAAATAAATTAATTAGATTAAAGAGTATCTAATATCATCACAAAATATATATTTAATTATTTTTATTTTCTTTGTCAATGCGTGCTGTGTCTATTGCTATATACAATATGGGTCTCTTCTCCTGCCCCTGCTACCTTTCCCAGCTATCATCAATCTAGTCAGAGAATGCTAGAAATGGAAATGACCTTAAAGATATTTTAGTTCTATTTTTTAATTTCAAAGATTTGGAAGCTGACTGAGTTGAGTCAAGTGATTTGTCCAAGGCACATACCTTGTTGTAAATTTGGGACTCTAGTTCAGATTTTTCTGATATCAAATCTAGTTAATACTCTTTCTACTATATCATGCACTTCTGATCCTTTGGCATCCTCATTAATGCATCAGCCTATTAGCTGCTTTTCTCTGTTTCAGATTCTTCCTGGCATTTTACAGGGTGCCACCAAAACATTTATCCTGAAACAATGGTTATATTAACCCTCAACTCAATTGCCACCAATGCCTTCTTACTGTGAAGTATTGAAATTTTAGGGTCCTTTGCCAAGTTTTCAAAATTCATTATATTATCTCTTCTACAATCTCATATCTCACTGCTCCCCAACATATTTAGAGGTTTCTTTCCTCAATAGAACGTATGTTCTTTGAGTGTTTTTCTATCTCCAGTGTCTGTCACACAGACACAGTGTCTGTTAACAAAGTAATAAGTAAATGTGTGCTGTTTGATTGAATATCTCTAGCTACTTTAATGTTCTTGCTATGTGCACTGTTATATATACTATGGATATCCTGTTCCTTCCCTTTCTGCCATTCCAACTATCTAGTAATTAATTTCCTTTCTAGACAGGCCAAACTTTCACTATTTTCTTTTACATTGTGATCTCTTCTGTCTCTATCTTTGCATACATTCTCTTCCCAACTTATAAAGGCCTTTTCTCTTTTCCATTTTTCTATGTCCTACTCATTTTTAAGACCCATTTCCAAAGTCTAATCCATTGAGAATTAAGTGCCTTATCTCATGTTGATTCCCCACCCCTCCCCACTTCTGTTTTTGACAATTCAGGACCTTGAATAACTCTCTGGAAATTAAATATTAGAGGACTTTCTGAGAGTTTTTATTCTCAGACCCCAAAGGTCATTTTTAGGATCACAAATATGGAGCTCTTTGAGGACTTCTAGTATGACCTTTTCATTTCACTGAAGAGGAAACTGAAGCCCAGAATAGTTAAGTGACTCGTCTAAAGGCATTCAGACAGTACATCAAAAAAGCTGATTTTAACCTAGATCCTCTGACTCCAAAGCCCACTAAGAACTCTTTATACTCTATTGGTTCTTTTTCTTTTTCTATCTCTATAATTCTGTGCTAAAGGAACATTGTTCTTTTTTTTTTTTAACCACACTATCCCTCATGGATCTGGCTTATCCCTATCATATTACTGAGAACTTTTTGTCTCTGTGCTGGATGATAATATTGCATCCTATGGTGCAACAGGAGTCCCAAGTGCTATTTATAGAGAGATTCATTCTCTAAATCTTCATCTGGCTCTCACCAAGACCAATTATGATTGCCAAGAGAAATAGGGAGAAAAGGCACAGATCCAAAAGATGGCTTTAGAGTTCAGTGAATATTACCTCTTAAAGATAAGAAAACATATATGTATATATATATATATATATAGTATAAAAATTAAGTTGTCAAAAGTCATTTAGAAAAGCTAGAGATTTCAAAAGTAACTTTTCTTAAGAAATTAAAGGAAAACAAATGTAGACAAAGCTAAAAACTTCCAAAAGCACAGAAATAGGTGAATTTTGTAGGGAAGATTTCTTAATCTAATTTTGTGAAACTTGAACATTCATAGATCATAATATTATCTTTTACATATAAAAATCACATGGTATAATCTTTTATTTTTATAAAGACACTGTCCCAGAGAGGATACATGATTTGTCCTTTGTTAATAGGTAATAAGTGCAGATCAGGGATTTAAGCCCAGTTCCTTGAATTTAAATTTAGCATTCTTACTATGTTTAACTTATGGGTACCTAAGATTCAATTTTCTTTGATTTATCTCAGTCATATCTATATTTTCTTTGAAGTGTTTGGTTTGTCTGAACTTATTAATCACTGTTTATAGCTGGTCCTATGCTTTTGCAAAATTCAATTTCATTTACTTCTGATTAAGCTAGCATCCTGGTTGCACTAGAAGCTCTACACATGATTATCTGGTCTGTGCAGGGGAAATATCTGTATGCTTTTTCTTATCTTTTCTGCTCCATAGTTTCTTTTACTTTAGCAGCTTGAGGCAGTCTTTATTTTTTCCAACCCCAATGGGTGATCATGAACAAAGCATTTTAAAAATCTGTATCTCTGTAAGTTCTCTAAATTCTTCAATGATTCTGTGAATACTCTATCCAATAATGGAGAATGTAAATCATCTATAACTTTTTTTTTTCTGTGATAGATGGTATAGTGGATAGATATGGCTTTCAGTCAGGAAAACTTGAGTTTAATTCCTTTCTTAGATACTTTCTAACTTTGTGTCCCCAGATAAGTATTTTATCATTTTATGTCTCAATTTCTTCATCTGAAAAATGGAGAAAATAATATCTCCTTTGTAGTGCTGTTGAGAGGATCAAGTGAGATAGCATGTAAAGCATTTAACACAACTTATATCATACACATAAGCTGTGGGATTATATAACAGTTCTTTGATGAAAAACAACAGTTCCTATGACTGGAATGAGTGCATCAAAGATGACTGGTGATTGAGAAGAGAAGAATTCCCCCACTCATTAAACTATAAAAGGAAAAGGGGTGCTTTTCTTTTCTTCTTTTGAATGTATCACTTGGGCTCATTTATCACATGATCTTCATTGTCCTCTAAGTCACCTGAAATTTTGATATGTTGTTGTTAACATGAAGAAACTAGGACCCCAGGAGTCTTGTTGGCTATTTATAAGTTCATGATACTCTAGGACTATTCATTGATTTCATTCTACTCCTACCCTGTCCACTGAATACCCTCTGACTAAACCAGAATAAATCATCTAAAATCATAGTAAAGCAAAGAACATTTATTTAACATTGAATCAAAGGCATAAGACAAATAGTTAAAATAAGCAGAGAGAAGAGCATTCTTACCATTCATTTCTCAGAGCTATCACCTCCCCAGATATAATTCCTGGAGAACACTGACTGGTCTTGGCTCCTGATAAGCCACTCTACGCTTCTGCCACCTTCAAAACACAATGGAAACAGCAGACATCATGTTAGTATATAGGAACAGAATTAGATCACCTGGGTTTCTAGGCATGGCACTGCAGGCTAAACTAACAGCTAAACTAACTCACAGGGTGTTGGCATGGGAACCACAGAGCACTCTAGACAGTATGGTTGTTGCATCCCAGTAGAATAACATCATTAAAGGATGTCTGGTTTGAGCCATTTCTTCCTCATCTTCCTTTCCATTTATGGCAAACATTAAAACTCATGTGCCCTTCTCACTGTGAAATTTCCATTCTTCCAAGTGAACATTCCTAAAGTTGCACTTTCAGGAATATAGTTTCCCCAGTGGGATGGATGGACATGCTTCCCCTTCATGTGTTAATATTCTTTTTTATTTTATTTATCTATCCCCCCTTTCTACCCCATCCTTCACTCCCTCTGTTTTGGCCTTTATTTCTCTTCCTAATCCATCAGAAGTATCTGAGTTTTAAGTTTATTTGAGTATTGGAAATGACTTATGTACTCTGAGCTCAGATTATCAAATATATCCCTTTCTCAGGATTTCCTTTAATGCCTCAAGTATATATCCTAGCAGAGTGGTCTTCCAGAATCTTACCATTACAGTTATGCAATAGCAAAATGCTTTATTAGGAACAGAATGTGTTTAAAGTAAACAACATTAGCATAATTTCCATCAAGGATAGGATGAAGAGTGTGTCCTTCAGACCTGTATGTGCTGTTTTCTGTAGTTATCTCTCCACACTCACCCCCTCCCACTACTCACTATAAAACTTTATTCACTTTACTTTTCATTTATTATCATTAACAAATACAAGTAAATACATTAGGATTTTGTATACTCTTTTGTGCAGATGACAGAGTTTAATTTGTTACTTTTTTAAGGGATTGTTGCAAAAAAAGAAATGTTTTGCACAAAAGGATATATCACTAATGGGTGAAATTCAGATACCACAATAGGTTGGTGGGAGATGGAATTTTTTGATGGTAGAAGGATTATGCTTTCTTAGTATCCTTTATATCACACCAAAAGATCTTCCCATGCAGAGGAGACTGCTTCTAGCTGGGGAGCATTTGTATCATAAAAGCTCAGTATTGGGGCAGCTAATAGATAGAGCACCAGCCCTGGAGTCAGGAGGCCCTAAGTTCAAATCCATTCTTAATAATTACCTAGATTGTGACCTTGGACAAGTCATTTAACCTCATTGCCTTGCAAAAACAAACAAACAAAGATGAATATAGGAAAGAAATTTGATAAAAGTCTAGAAGTTTCCATTGTAACTTTTTGACCTTCCTATCCCCACATTTATTGTGATTTGAGAGACATTAACTGGTTCTTTGCACACAGTAGAAAGATTTCTCTTCTCCTGCAGAGGACATATATCTGCTCCTAGGACACATCCCCCTTCCTGATTTGTTTCTCTCACTTATTTTGGGATAATATTCCTATGCCTAAATGGGAAGCAGGAGAGGACAGGGAGGAGAGTAAAGAAAACAGTCCTGAATAATTAATGTAAGAAAAGTGTCTCAGGCACTTTTACCCTGCAATTAAACAATCAACTATATATTGAGCTCAAACTATGTCCCTAACCCTTTGTTTTGGTGTCCACTATACCTCAATGATTCAGGAGGAAGAGAAACCAATTCAAGATCAAGAGACTCCCCAAGTAGTCAGATGTCACCAATAATCCTGTTTCATATCAATCAGACCATGGAGTACAACAGTTCTGGTAAAGTCAAGTCAGAAGAATGCCTCGCACAGCATACCCCTCACTAATAAATATAGATTTGCAAGGCACACTACCAATCAGTTGGTTGACTAGAATGATCCTCTTCAATACCAAAAAATGACGGGTAGTGTGAGAGATAGAGGAGAAGAATATAACTTCGGAGATTTTTCAGTCTTAGTGGAAGAAAAATATTCTCATGTTGCATGAGACAAGTAGAAAATGACAGAACATAGGGATTCTCTCTAACTAGGGTTTCATGACACTACTCTATAGCCATTCAATCTTCTATACTGAATCTTCATCCAGATTGCACCTACTTACCATGGATTTCCTTATTTACTGAACTAAGCTTTTTCTTTTCCTCCTCCTCCATCCATGCTACCTATCTTGGTGATCCCAACAATGAATTCATGAATTCAATTATCACATTCATGTTGATGAATCTAATAGCTCCTTGTCTAAGTTTCCCTTTCTTTCTAATCACTAAAACTGTGTCTCCAATGTCCAATTTGGACATTCCAAACTTTTTTATGTTTTTAGATAGCTTAAACTCAGCATTCCCTTCTTTCCTCTAACCTGCTGCTCCCTTGGAGGAGTCCATAAAGCAATGAAGAGTCCAATCTGAATTAAGAGAGGAAGTTTCCCCATGAAAGAATTCCCTGTGCTAGTGAAATCACAGGACTCTTCCCTTTAGGGGCAGCACTTGCCGTAGTGAAGAGAGTGCCGGACCTAGAATCAGTAAGACTAATTTTTTTTTTTAGGTTCAAATCTGGCCTCAGATACTTAGTAGCTTTGTGATCCTAGGCAAGTCACTTAACTCTATTTGCCTCAGCTTTCTCATCTGTAAAATGAACTGGAGAAGGAAATGGCAAACCCCTCCAGTATCTTTGACAAAAAAATTCCAAATGGGATCATGAAAAGTCAGCCATAACTAAAAAAATTACTGAATAACAACAGTTAATTGCCTCATTGCAGACCCACATGCTCATAAATCATAGTTTCAGGCTCAGGTTGATGCCTTGACCATCATTAAGCATCACTCTGATCTGCACAAATTCCTTTGGAACCTCTCATTGATCTACTGTTTGAGGAACACTGTACACAAGAGCAATATACATGTCACATTCAGTTTCTTAGTACCAATCTCCTTATTTCAGATCAGGAACTAAATTGCACTAGCCGGGTGTCTTATATTTGATTTAAAAAAAAAGAGACAAATAAGATTGAGCAGGTCAAGTTCATGACACAATCATCTACTGTTCATCCAGCAACAACTTTCTTTGGATCACAGTTCTGAGAGATAAATGAAGGTGAAATACTCTTTCCCTTCCCCTGAATAAAACAGCTAACAAATATTTCATAAATTCCTACTATGTTAGCTCTTCAAATGATAGATAATTTCATCAGGGGCAGGTAATGATCTTCAGCTTGTGACTGTTCTGGAAATTATAATATTCAGTTCAATTAGAATTGAAAAGTATTTATTAACCTATTTGTTGCCTTTATTAGGTTTCTAAGATCCTCCCAGGCAGCAGATAGTCCAACAGGATTAGGCACCATCAGAAGCCTCAGACTTCCTGCCAATTCATCTTGCATTTTTCTTCTTCCACCTAAAAACTGCTCTCTCTTATCCTTACTACTTTGAGAAGGAACCCAGAGGGTCTACTGCACTTTGATCTTTGTGCCCCAAACTTATGGTTCAGGACCCTCCAGTACATTCTTCCTCTCCCCTTACTGTATATCAGAGGTGGGCCTTACCATCATGTGAGTACATGAGAGTGGGCAACTCTAATTTTTTGGTAAGATGGAGGCCCATCAGGCTTTGACACTTGCACTGCCATATTGCTGAGGCATTATCATTCCTCTTCATTTATCCTGTAGCCTAACCCTTTTATATATGTTTTCCTCTCCTGATTCAAATGTGAGGTCCCTGAGAGCAAGGACAGTTCATTTCCTTTTTTTTTCCTATTTGCTTCGGCATGCGCATAGCAAACATTAAATAAATACTTTCTATGCATTAATGCTTTAAGTCAGGTACTGAAAGGGTACTTGAGCTACTGAAACAAAATCAGTCTCTACCTTCAGGGAGTTTATTTTCTAGGGGTGATGTGGGTTTGAGGTGGGGGGAGGATAATCTATAAAAGAACCCCAAAAGATGCACAAAGTATTTTCCAAGGGAAGAAATTAGTAACTGGTGAATCTAGGAGAGGCTTCTTCTAGGAAGTCACCTTGAACTGAACTTTGAAGAACTTATAGATTCTATGAAGCAGAGGGACGGGGAACCTTTGTAAAGGCAGGAGGCTGGAAGAATATGTCAAATATAGTGAAAAGCAAGTGGGACACTGTCTGGGATTCAGAATATATGAAGGAAAGTACTAGGCAATAGATCTGGAAAGGTTAACTAGAGTCAGTTTATAAAAGACCTTCAATGACACATGGGAGAGTTTGTGTTTTCTTTTTTTCCCTACAGGGAAGGAGCCATTGGAGCTTCTTCAGCAGGAGTGACCTAGCCATTCTATGCTTTAGGAGCATCACTTTGGAGATGAAGATAGAATTTGAGAGATAGGGAAAGGATAAGTTAGGGAGGCCAAATTTCAAACTACTGCAGTAGTTCAGGCTAGAGATATTGAAGACCTGATGATGGTCTTGTGAGTAGAAAAAAGGAGAGAGAAAAAAATAGGTCATGCTGGTTGGCTTGATAAGACATTGCAACCTATTAGATATGAGGGCTTAGGGAGAGAGAACACTAATGACAACTCCTATGAGTGATTGTGAATCTGGATGAGTATTGGAATAGTTGCTCTCTCAATAGAAATGGAGAAGTTATGAGAAGGGGAGAAGTTAGGGTAAAGATAAAAAAAGATCCATTTTGGACATGCTAAGTTGAGATAGATTCTATAGACATCCTATTAGGGATTCCTCTTAAGCACTTGATGATGGGGATCTGGTGCTCAGAGAGAAGGGCTGGATATATAGATCTGAGATTCATCTTTGAAGAACTGAGAGCTGAACTCAAGGGAGCTGTTGAGGTTGCCAATGGACAGGATAGAAAGATGAGAAGACGGGCTAGGACAGAGTCTTGAGATATACCCAGGACTTTGGGGTTTAGAATTTAATGTGGAAAGAGAAAGAACTATGGACCCTGAATGCAGACCAAATGTACTGTTTTCATTTTTTAAAATTTGTATTTTTTTCCCTCATGGTTTTCCCTTTTTTGTTTTCCATCTTTCATATGGAAATATGTTTACATGATTGTCAATGTATAAACTATATCAAATTACTTGAAGTCATGGGAAGGGGGGAAGGAAGAAAGGAAAGGAGGAAAAAATACAGAACTCAAAATCTTACAAAAAGAATTTTGAAAGCTATCTTTACATGTAATTGGAAAAAATTTTAAATTAGATAAAAGGAACTTAATGGGAAATTGGAAGGAGAAAGAGAGTGTTTAGAGAATATGGGGGAAGAAGAATGATGACATTGCAAAAGAAATGGAAAAGAAATGGTCAGACTGGTTAGAGAATTAGGAAAAAGGGGTATCTAAGAGGAAGGTGGTCTGGTCAATAGTGTAAAATGCTATAGAGATGCCAGAAGATTAAGGACTGGAAAAAATTCATCAGATTAACCCTTAGATATTTGTAATTTTGAAGAGAACAGCTGAACTTTAAGCTTGGAATTCAGCTTACAAAAATTTGAGGTGAGGTGAGGAAATGAAAGCAATGAATGTAGATAGTTTTTTAAAGGAGTTTGTGAAAGAGAGAAAATATATAAGGTGGCAACTTGATAGAAGATTATACAGGGACTTTATGTATTTCTGTGACCAAAAAAATTCATCACTTGATGGCCAAACTTTGGATAATGCTTCTTTCTGCCCTTAACTTGTCTGATCTTCAGATGGAAGACAAAAGAGGCCATTTTTAGGTTTTTATTTGAAGTTTTTCCAGCTTGAGAGTCTCCCAAAGTTAGCAGTCCCTCTCAGGAATTAGGTCATATAACCTTCAAAGGGTTTTAGTGGATTGAAAGTTCAATGTGAATCAATAGTATGATTTGTAGCTACAAAAACTAACACAATTTTAAATTGTTTTAACAAACATAGCCGGTCAGTACAAATTATATTCTCTCAAATTATGCATCCAAAGGGTTATTGCTCATTTAAAAATGTTCCCAGAGGGACATCTAGGTGGCACAGTGGATAGAGCACCATCCCTGGAGTTGGGAGGATCTGAGTTCAAATTCAGCCCCAGACACTTATTAACTAGCTGTATGACCTTGGGCAAGTCACTTAATACCATTGCCTTGCAAAAAAACAAAAACAAAAATAGGTCGCAATCTAGGAAGCTGCATTATGATGAAGCAATGCAAAGAAACTATGAGAAAGAATATGAGAAACAGTTGCATAGGGTCAGAACTTGGGGCAACTGACACTTCAATGGTGGTGTCTGAGATTCTGGGAATAAGAAAACATTTAGTTCTTGCAGAATTTGAGTGGTGAAGGTTAAGGGTGCAGTTAAAACAGCCTTCAAACTTCAATGATTAGGAATGCCCTATGCTCTTTGGGAAACCCTTGTTCTTGCTGCTGAGAATGGAGGGAGAAGTGGAGTGACTTGATATCTGCTGGGGCAATTTTCATCCTCAATAAGACTGTCTATATTTAAATCTAAACTTCTCTCCAAAACTGGTTGTGAATTTGGAGGAGACAGTTTTCCAAATATTCTGGTCAAGGGAAAAGGAGAAGAGCATATTATTTCTTTAGAAATGGGAAATAAGATATGTTTTCTATTGGTTACTTTTTTATTTTATCCTGAGAAAATATATAGCATGTGTACTACTACATATGGTGCCTGTCTCATCTGTTAGATTAGGAGCTATTGAACTTAACTTTAAAATATTCGTATATCAACTTAAGATAGGAACATTAGCTCAATAATTATCATTCAAAATATTCTCAAACCAATTATAAGTCCTTGTGAAATCCATAGCTGATTTTTCTCAGTCCAACACATTGATAAAAATCTTACATCCTATCAGAAGAAAGTGATTGTTCATTGTTCTCTTCCCTATTCAAGCCACATTTGATTTGTTGAAGGTTATTTTATATGACATATTGAAAGAAGGACTATGATAAGCCATCGTGTGGTCAGAATGATGAAGGGAGTAGAGATCATGTCACATAGAGTTTGGTTGAAGGAACTAGTGATGGTTAGCCTGGAGAAGAGAAGATGAAGGCATACTAGTTGTCTTCAAATACTTCAAGGGCAGGTATATGAAACAGTATTTAGATCTGCTTAAACTTTGCTTGCTGCATACTCTGAAATACAGAGATATTGTCCTCTGCTGTTTCTCAAAAATACAAAAAGTATTCAAGCTCCTCCCTCTGGGTATTTTCACTGATTGCCCTCCATGCTAGGAACTCTCTCTCACTTTTCATTTCTGCTTCCTGGCTCTTCTGAATTCCTTCAAATATCAACTCAAATACCACTTTTCTGGGAAAATCTGACCAGTCCAGAGAGCTTTCCCTAGTCCTCAATCACATAGGAAACTCTAAGAAGAAGTTCTATAGACCTTAGAAAGTCCAGAGAGGTTGTGACTTGCCCAGGATCAACCAACCAACCAACCAACCAACCAACCAACCAATCAATCATCAATCAATCAATAATAATTATTAAACACCTACTATATGCCAGCTACTATGCTATGTTGAGGATTCAAAAAAAGAGGCAAAAGACATTTCTTGCCCTCAAGGAGCTCATAATCTATAGGGTGAGACCATATGCAAACTAATTCATAAAAAAGCAAGCTATATAAGATAAATGGGAAGTAATTTAAAGAGGTACTAGAATAAGAGGGTTTGGGAAAGGCTTCCAATTAAAGGGATTTTAGTTGGGACTTAAAAGGAAGCTAGGGAAGTCAGTAGGTAGTGGAGGAAGGAGAATGTTCCAGGTATGCAGAATGGCCAGAGATAATGTTTGGAGCGGAGAAATGGATGGCCTTGTACTTTAAACATATTGGAGGCCAGTGCATTAGGAATGAAGAGGGCATTGTGGAGAATAAGATATTACTGGAAAGTTAGATTATGAAGAACTATGTGAACCAAGCACAGAAATTTGTATATGACCCAGGAGGTAATAGGGAACCACTGAATTTATAAAGTATGGGAAGGTGTTATGATTGTACCTATGCCTTAGGAAAAATCACTTTGGTGCCTGAATAAAAGTTAGATTGGAGTTGGGGGGGGGACTAGAGGTAGGAAAATTCACCAACAAGCTATTGCTGTAGTCTAGGGGTGAGGTGATAAGGGCCTGCTCTAGAATAGTGGCATGTCAGAGCAGAGAAGGAGGCATTATCAAGAGTTGTTGCAAAGATGAAATTGATAGACCTTGGTAAAAAACTGTATATGGAGTGAGGTGAGAAAAAGTGAGGGAGTGGGGGGCCAGAGCCAAGATGGCAGCAGGAGAACAGCCTTTCCTAGAAGCTCTCTCCAAAATATTCCAAAAACCTTAAAATTATGGCTCTAACTAAGAGACAGAACCCACAGAAAGATCCAGTGAGACAGTTCTCCAGCCCAAGGTAACCTGGAAGTTTTTGAGAAAGTTTCCATGGGGGCTGAGGGGGTGGCAGCACAGTCAGGAATATTGTGCCAGAAAGAAGGAGCTCCAGTCTTCCAGGAACAAACCCCTGGGTGCCTAGATGCCTGGACCCTGGGGAATACCAGCTCCTGGCAGAAGAAGCAGTTTCCTGGCCTGCCAACCCAGGAAATACCAAGTACAACTTGGAAGATCAGCCAAAAACATCTGCCAAAGTGAGTGGGAGCCAGTATGGTCCTCAGCACCAGGAAACTGAAGTAGGCCCACAGAGCAGCCTAGCAGTTGCTCCCAGAGTGCTCAGCCCATGGAAGGTAATCAGGTGAGGGGAGACTGTCGAGGTCTCTCCTCTATCCCTGGGACAGGACTCTGGGACTTTGTCCATATTCAGATCCTGGTCAAAGTCGGGGACCCCCTACAGCCCTAGGGCAGAGGGGTGTGCTTGTGGTCATCTACAGACCAAAGCACAGACCAGGGGAGTAGTCAGAGCCTCTTACAAGACCTTAAAGGAACTGAGGTCCTTGTGGGGGGGGGTGTCCCAATAATACTCTAAAGCTCAGGAAGCACTCCCAAACCAGGTGCAGGCTGGGGAAATGAATAAACAGAAAAAAAGGAATCTGATCATAGACAATTACCTTGGTCCCATGGAAGATCAAAACATACACTCAGAAGATGAGAAAGTTCTAACTTCTGCATCTAAATTCTCCAAAAAATATAGAGTCTCAGGCTATTTCAGAGCTCAAAAAAGATTTTAAAAATCAAATAAGGGAGGTGCAGGAAAAACTGGGAAGAGAAATGAGGAAGATGCAGGAAAAACATGAAAACCAAGTCAATAGCTTAGTCAAGGAGATCCAAAATTGCTGAAGAAAATAACATACTAAAAAACTATTTTAGGTCAAATGGAAAAAGTGAGGGAGTTCGAGTTGTAAGTTCCCAGGTTGTAAGCCTCAGGGACTGAGATAATGATGTGTCCTCCATAATCAGAAGGAAGTTGGGGTTGGAGTTAGAAGGAAAGATAATGAATTCTGTTTTGTATATGTTAAGTTTAAGAAATCTACTGGACATCCATTTTGAGACATCTGAAAGGCAACTGAAGATGTGAGTTCTGAGGCCAACAGAGAGAATAGGGTAGTATAGGTAGATATGAAAATCATCAGTATAAAGATGGTAATTAAACCATTGGTAGCTGATGAAATCATAAAGTAAGGCAGTTTGCAGGAAGAAAAGAGAGTTTAGAATAGTTGTCTGAGGGATTCTCATGCTTTAGAAGGCAAGATCTGAAGAAAGATACTCTTTAAAGGAGAGAGAGGAATGGTAAGATAGGTCGGAGGAAAATCAGAAGAAAACAGTATCCTGAAAATTTAGAGATAAGAGAGTGTCAAGGAGGAGAGAGTGATCAAAGTGTCAGAGGCTGCAGAGAAGTCAAGGAGATTGGGGATAGAAGGCATTTGGATTTGGAAACTAATAAATCATGGGTAACTTTGGAGAAAGCAGTTTTGAATTGATGAGGTCAAAAGCCAGATGATAAGATTTTTTTTGTTTTAAAATTTTATTCATTTCTTAATTTTCCATTTTTTTTCAAATTACATGCAAAGATAGTTTTTGACATTCATCCTTTTGCAAGATTTTGAGTTCCACAATCCTACCATCTTCCTTTCCCACTTCCCTCCCCAAGGCAGCAATCGAACATAGGTTATATATGTATGATCATGTTTAACAAATTTCCATATTAGTTATAATGTGAAAGAAGAATTAGAACTAAGGAGAAATACATGAGAAAGTGAAGACATAAAAGAAATTTTTTCTCTGGATGTGGAGAACATTTTCCTTAATAGGTCTTTCAGCATTGTACTTGATTACTGAACTGCTGAGTGGAGTTGTGTCCATCATAGTTGATCATCTCACAGTGCTGCTGTTGGTATGTACAATGTTCTTCTGGTTCTGCTCACTTCACTCGGCATCAACTCATGCAAGTCTTTCCAGGCTTTTCTGAAGTTAGGATGCTCATTATTTCTTATAGAACAATAGTACTCCAGGTGGTAAGATGTTAAGAAAAGAGTGGGTGGAAAGAAAGTAGAGGTTCTTATTGAAAACAGTCTTTTCAAGGAGTTTAGCTATAAAGGGTAGAAGAGATTTTGGTTGATAATTAGTGGAGATGGAAGGATCAAGATAGGATTTTTTTCAGGATGGGGGAGAGATATACATGTTTTTCAGCAGAAGGGAATGAATTAATAGAGATTTAAAATAACTGAGTGAGGGTGACAGAGGGGACAATCATTTAGAGGAGATGGGATGGAATTGAGATCACTTGAGCAGGCAGAGGGGTAGCCTTGGTAAGGTGTAAGGTCTCATAATCTTGTGAGAAAGGAGTAAAGGAGAAGATAATGGCAGAAGGCATCTGAGTGATAGGAAATGAGGAAGAGGAGGAAGCTCATAGTGAATGACCTCAGGGTTTTTTTTTGTGAACTATGAGGCAAGCTGAAAGAGTGAAAGGAGAAGGGAATTATGGGAAGCTTGAAGAGGAATGAAGAGGTTTTGAAGAGTTGCTGTGGAAAGGGGGCAATGAATTGACAAGAAAGGCTTGCTTAGCAGCAGTGAGAGTTCTGTTGAGGTTGTGTAGCATACATTTATAGTGGACTGAATCAGAATAGTTCCATGATTTTCTCCACTTCTATTCAAGCACACATGTGTAGGAGTAAATGAAGCAAAGGGTAGGAATGATAGATGACTGAGGCTTGACTGGAAGTAATCGGGGTTATGATAAGGGGCTAGGAATACAGGAGAAACTACAGAACTGAAGTGGTTTCCCAAGGGGTTAAGACTGGGAAAAGAGAAGAGGGTGGGTAATGCAGAGGAGATGACTTGGGAGAAAGCAGTCAAGGACTGGAGATCATTAACATCTAGAATGTGTTAGGAGTAGGATTTGAACCTCTGTCTTTTTGATTCCAAGACCAGCTCTCTATTCTCTATTTTATGCTGCCTCTCTGAATTATTGTGGCAGTTTCATTTACCTCAGCTTCATATACTGATTATATTAAAATGGTCGGATTTACAAGACCAGCAATTAGAGATTTGAGTAGGCCACAGTAAAGTACCAAATTGTGTTGAAGGAGAAAATGTGGAGAAGGAAGAGATCAGAATGAACGCTGGTTTTGATCAATGAAGGCTTTTAAGAGAAGACTCAGACTGGAACAAATTGCTTCCTTGTGCACACAGAGGATTATTATTTCTTCTCCTTTCTCTCACATCTCCATCAGATTTCTGGTTTTTGCTTAATTTTCTCCTCTGGTTGTGATAATCCCAGAGGGAAGGCAATAGATACTTTGGGAAAAGTCTAAGGGAAAATAATCCACAGGACTTCCCTGCTTCCCAAGGAAGTGGTGGGTTCCCAATGGGAAGACAGATCCAGAGAAGACTTTTTCAGGCCAGACATTTTCCTTTCTCAGAATGATGTC
The DNA here is from genome assembly GCF_037893015.1 of Macrotis lagotis. Lineage (NCBI taxonomy): Eukaryota > Metazoa > Chordata > Mammalia > Peramelemorphia > Peramelidae > Macrotis > Macrotis lagotis. The sequence continues at coordinate 611,767,365 of NC_133658.1, forward strand.
CCCAGGTAGTCCAAAACTATCTCTTCCTTACTCCCCCAACTAAGCCCTGCTCCCTCCAACTTCCCAGGGGATCTATCGGAAGCACCTGCTATCTTTTTCTCTATCACTTGTCAGTTTGGGAGCAATCAGTCAGCTACTTAACACTTAACAGGCAAAACACTCTAGACCTTGTCTCCAATTTTTCTTTGTTAGTGATAACAGGAGATGGGCACCAGGGTTTCATTGTACTGAGCTTCCCCCTGTGGATGCTGCACCTGCGACCTACAATTCAATCACTGGGGCCCTCGGCAATTACCCAGCAAAACACTTTGCAGATTTTTGAATGGCAATTAGGAGTCCCGCACAGCACAGGTGAGGTGGGGTCACTGTCTAACAGAGTCTTCATACTGAGATTCAAATACTATGACAGAATAAGGTATCTCCACTGCTCAAACTTCAGAATATGAGAATCTTTCTACCCTCAGGAATTTTATCCATCTGACTATTTTTTTCATTTATCTAGCTATCAACTGTTTCTTATTTATGATCTCTTATTATACCCATATAGCTTTTAGTCATTTTATCTATTTATCATTCTTTTAACCTCTCTTTTTCTCAGTTTCTTCATCTGTAATATTTGAGTTTTGGACTAGTTGATCTCTAAGGCCATTTTCAACTTCAATGCCTGTATCTACCAAGCATCTAGTCAATAATCCTTTATTACCTATTTACTTATCACCTAGTTACTGAACTAGTTATGAGGGATATAATTAGTATTCTCTTTCTGTTTCTATCTGTGACTCTGACTCCATTTCTCTCTCCCTTTTTTTCCTTTTCTTTATTTAAGGCATTGGGAGTAAGAGTGACTTGATCAAGGTCACCTCTCCCTTTTTCCAAAGAACCCTTTTTAAATCTTACCAAGACAAAGAGAAGTAGCTGTTCACATAGTATATTGGAGGGTCATACAGGAATCAGTTTCCTCTTTATCTCCACTAAATATGATCAGATCATTCCTACTCAATATATCTCAGTGACTCACTATTACCATCAGGAACAAAAATAAATTCCCTGTCATTTCAAGCCCTTAACAACTTGTCTCCAATTTACCTTTCCAGACTTGAAGCACAGTTATCCCCAACACACAGACACACAGGCACACACACCACATACACTTTGATTCACTTAATATGAAATTCTTGCTGTTCTTTCTATGTGGCTTTACATCTCCTCCTTTCTCCATGCCTTTGCACCAGCTATTCTCCATTTTTATAATGAACTCCTTCACCACCTCTTTTTTTTGTTTGTTTTCTTTTTTTTTGTAAGGCAATGGGGTTAAGTGACTTGCCCAAGTTACACAACTAATTATTAAGTGTCTGAGGCGGGATTTGAACTCAGGTCCTTCTGACTTCATATGCCACCAAGCTGCCCCCATCACCTTCATCTTTCAGATTCCCTGATTTACTTTGAGGTTTCTTTCAAGGGCCACATGAGTCATGTTTAAATTCCTATAGTTGCTAGTACCTATCCCACAAAACCACGCCATATTATTTTGTATATGTCTGTATAGATACATCTAGTCTACAGGTTGTCTCAAGGACAGGAATGCTTTTAACTTTTATATTTATAAATCAAGCGCCTAGTATGATGTCTGAGGCAGTGAATTCTTGATTGATTGAACTGACTTAATCTCCTAGAAATTCATTTGACTGTGTGACTTGGTACTGCTGAGAGGAGTGTTTCAGGGATTTTCCAAGACTCCTATTGAACTCTCAAGAGCAAGGAATGGCATTTAAAAAGGGGTGGAGACATGACAATAAAATCTGTACCTCAGATTTAGAGTTAGAAAAGACTTCAGAAGCAACAAGGTGGCACAGGGGATATAACATTGGTCCTGGAGTCAGGAGAATTTGAACTCTCAAAATCCAGCCTTAGACACTTACTAGCTTTGTGATCCTGGGCAAATCACTAAATCCCATTCTCTTTAGGAACACCCTTCCCCCCACATGACCCCCACCAAAAAAAAGAAGAGACTTCAGAACCCCCTTATTTTAAAGATTAGAAAATCGAGGTCAAGTTATTTGCCCAAGACCATGGAAATAATAAATGGCAGAATAAGCATTGAAATCCAGGTCTTCCCATTCCAGAGCTAATGCTCCTATTACTACACACACACATGATCCCTTTGTGGGGCTATTCCCTAACTACTGGCACTGCTAATGCGCTTGGATGCTAATCATATGAAATAGAGTAGTTTCCTTGTGGTATGGAGACAAAGAAGCAATATGTTACAAATACATATAAATATGGCTTTTGTCCTGTCAGCAGTCAATTTTCCCCTCTTCAGAACTGTACTAACCTGCTAAGTTTTCTCCTCCCATATCAGAGGTAGACTTGGAATAATCTCTGTCTGGAGTCATACCTAACCATGAAATTTCTAATCACGCTGAGCCTCAGTAATCTCATTCTCCTCTAAAGGAAAAATCCTCTATGATTCTTTGGTTGCTTGGCCTTTAGAATATTCACTTGAAATTAAATATGCATTGCCTGTCCCTGATTATTATTTTACCATATGATCATATTCTGTAGGTTCTTTTGATCAGAGATAAAGATATGAAACAATATAAAGGACAGTCACCATAAGTTAAAGTGAGATCTTTCATCAAGAGGACCCAAGCCTGAAAAACAGTATGAACAACAACAATAACAACTACAAGTAAATAGCCCATATAATAATGTCATAGTTATATTATAATGGATCATATTTGTTGGCTAGTTACACAGTTGTATCTGATGCTTTCTGATTCTGTGGATCATGCCAGTACTGTCTATAGATTTTCTTGGCAAAGATACTAGAGGGGTTTGCCATTAAGTGGATTAAGGTAAACAGAGCTTAAATGACTTACCCTGGGTCACACAGCTAATAAGTGTCTTGGGACATAGGGTGCATTCAAAGAAGACTAGTACCCTTGTTGTGAGGACTGATGACTCTTTTTCAGGGCTGCTTTCCACCTTTGATGTCCACCTGAGTCACCTAACTCTCACCTGTGGCTCCAAGAAATGTAGAATACAAAGAGGCCACGTCCTGGTAAAATGTCTTGGCAGGTAGGCTAAACCAGATTGAGGGTAACCGAGGGCATCTCAAACTCATTGATTTGTTATGGGGGATGTCTACCCCAAGCATGTGAAGTCTTCTATTGGTGGAATGGGCAAATAAGAATACTTTGTTCCAACAGCCATGAAGCCAGTTGATGCGGGTGCTGTGGAGTGCTTAGAGCACAGTTAGACATCAAAGATGCCAAGGTCATCCACTGTATCAAGAGCCATCACCAGTTGTCTTGATTCTGTCTTGCCACATTGGATCATGATGACTTTGGAAGAGAGAGTAAGGTGAATGACTTTGTGCAACTCTAACTCATTTACATCCAATTTATGAACACAACAAAAAATATCACCCATATTTTACCACTTTTCAAAGTCCTGTGCCAATAGGCAAGAGTTGAAGCAGCAGGTGCGGTTACACTGAGAGCTGTAGTCACCACCCTGTACATAGGCAGTCCAGGTCATAGGATCATTTCCCCATTGAAAGTAGTAGGGAGATTCGGCAGCCCCCTGGGTGACTGAGCACCCCTTTAAAGGATCACACTGCTCACCTCCTGATGTGAGGAAGGGGCTAGAAAAGGCACCCCCAAAATTGTCTGCTTACTCAACCCTCACCATCAGTGCATGGATCATGTGCACACTCATAGACAATACTAGATCTCTTAGACCTGAAAGAACAGCTCTTGTTGCAAGAGAACTCAGCAGGTATCATATACAAATAGTAGCTATGAGTGAAACAAGCCTAGTAAAATGAAGACTGGTTGATTGAAGTTGGAGCTAGATACACATTTTTCTGGGGTGGCCACAGTGAAGAGGAGTGCTGGGGATAGGTTTTGCAATAAAAAATAATCAAATCAACATTCTTGAATGCCTACCAAAAGGAATAAGCAATGAAATTGCCACTTGAGATCGCCACTTCCAGGAAAAAGCCATGCCACCATCATCAGTGCTTATGCTTCTACCATAATGAACACTGATGAAATTAAAGAAAAATTTTATGAAGATCTGGAGACCTTATCATCAGTGTACCAAAAGAGGATAAGCTCCTAATTCTGTGAGACTGTAATGATAGAGTAGGCTCTGATTACCAGACCTGGAAGGGAATCTTTGAGAGGAATCAAGTTGGAAACAGCAGCAGCAATAGTCAACCTACTACTGAAGACTTGCTCCTCTCATGACCTTATCATAAACACTGTCTTCCATTTACCTAAATGCAATAAAACTTCCTGGGTGTACCTTCATAGCAAACATTGGTATCTATTAGACTATGTGATCATAAGAAGAAGAGACAGACAGAATGTGAGAGTGATCAAGGCATTTTGTGTGGTGCAGAGTTTTGGACTGATCATAGACTCATTCTTAAATATTTACATTCAACCAAAGCAGTGACCCCAAGGCAAAGTGACTACTAAAAGAATTGATGTCAAGAGGTTAGAGGGTCTCTTTGTTTTTTTATTTTTTTAGGTTTTTCCAAGGCAAATGGGGTTAAGTGGCTTGCCCAAGGCCACACAGCTAGGTCATTATTAAGTGTCTGAGGCTGGATTTGAACTCAGGTGCTCCTGACTCCAGGAGCAGTGCTCTATCCACTGCAACACATAGCTGCCCCTATAAGATCTCTTTGAGTGGGAACAGTTTGTTGTGAACTTGGAGGGAAAATCGAACCAACACAATTGGCAATAGTGGAGCAGAAAAAGAGTGGGAAGCTTTCAGATGTGTACAAATGGTGTACATTTGCTCATCTGGCCAGAACACACAAAAACATCAATACTGGTTTGATTAAATTATTGGTGAAATATGGAAGCTGCTAAATGAAAAACTAGAACTCCACAGGGTTTACCAGCAAGATAGTTTATTCATTGCTTAGAAGGTATCATTTAATTCCATCAAAAGTAAAGTATAAGCAAAGCTTAGAGAGATGCAGAATTCTTGACTCAGTAAGAAGACAGATGAAATTCAGTTTTATGCAGATAGTAACAAACCAAAATGCTTTTATGATACCCTGAAGGCTATTTATGGGCCAAAGCCCTATAGAGCATCTCAACTCATTGCTTATGGATCTATTAACAATAGGGACATGATTCTAGAGAAATGGGCAGAACACTTTCAAAGTGTTTTTTTTTTGGGGGGGGTTGCAAGGTAACAAGGTTAAATGACTTGCCCAAGGTCACACAGCTAGATAATTATAAGTGTCTGAGGCCACATTTGAACTCAGGTCCTCCTGACTCCAGGGCTGGTGTTCTATCCACTGCACCATCTAATTGACCCAATAGTATTCTTAACAGACCATCATCAATCAATACAGAAGCCAATGATCAAGTTGAAGTCAATCAGTCTCTAGCTGAAGTTCCAACTGAAGAAGATTTGAATGTCATTAGGTTCCTTTAAAGTGGCAAAGCATCTGGTGCTGATTATATTCCAGCTGAGAGCTACAAGGTGGGGGGTCCATTGCTCATCCAAAAACTGTCCGAAATTTTCTAGATTGTATGGCATGAAGAGGTTATTCCCCAAGAATTCAAGGATACCTCCATTGTCCACCTCTAATAAAGGTAAAGGGAATAGATTGTCCTGTGACAATCAATGACTTTTAGTCATTGCTGGTAAAATTCTTCCTAGAATCCTTCTCAATAGGCTGATCCATCACCTGGAAGATGGTCACCTCCCTGAGAGCCGGTGTGGCTTCAGAAAGGATCAAGGAATGGTTGATATGGCATTTGCTGCCTGAAAACTCCAGGAAAAATGCCAGGAACAGAGCAGAGATCTGTATACATTTGTAGATGTGACCAAAGCCTTTGATACCATCAGTCATGAGGATTTATGGAAAATTATGTCAAAATTTAATTGCCTGGAGGAGTTCATCAGTATTGAATGTCAATTTCATGATGACATGCTTGCTCAAGTTCTGGATAGCGAAAGATGCTCCTGAGATTTCCCAGTCACCAATAGAGTAAAAAAGGTTGTGTCCTTGCTCCCAGGTTTTTTTAGCATGATGTTTTCAGCCAAATTATCAAATGCCTTCACTGAGGATGAACATGGCCTCAAGGTCAGCTATTGCACTGATGGCAAATTCTTCAACTTGAAAAGACTACAAGCCAAGACCAAAGTGGAGGGAATGTTGGTGCATGATCTTCTGTTTGCAAATGATTGTACACTCAATGCAGCCTCTGAAGCTGAGATGCAACAAAGTAGGGACCAATTTTCTGCTGCTTGCACTAATTTTGATCAAACAATTAACACCAAGAAAATACGGGTGCTTCATCAGAAAGCACCACACCATACAGATGTAGAGCCATTGATTACAGAAAATGGAGAAGTTTTGAATACTTTGAACAAGTTCACTTACCTTGGCAGGGTCTTTTCTAGGGTGATACACATTTACAATGACACATAGATGGACACATTGTAATTTGCCTCAAACATAGTGATGTCATTTTGATCTTCGATAATGAAGGACAAGAATCAAACAAGCATCTGAAACCAGATTTGAACTCAGGTTTTCCTGACTCTGGGTCCAGTGCTCTATCTGTTGAACCATGTAACTGTTGAATAAATTATACACCCCAGTATAATCATTAAAATTTTATAATACATATTTCAGTGTAATTATTTTAATGATATAATAATATATGTTCCAGTTTAATTGTTATGATAATATAATAATAATATATTGTTTTTCAGTGTAATTGTTATAATTATATAAGAATATATCATATACTTCAGAGCAATCATTATTATGTTAATGATTTATCATATTGTTACAGTTATTATTCTGATGTTTCAATTTTTTCCAACTTTTCATTTGGTTTTTCTTGGTAAAGATCCTGGAGTGCTTTGCCATATTCTTCTTCAGCTCGTATTACAGATGAGGAACTAAGGCAAACAGGGTTAAGTGACTTGCCTGGGGTCACACAGCTAGCAAGTATGAAGCCAGATTTGAACTTAGGAAGATGAGTCTCCCTGACTTCAGGCCTGGCATTCTATCCACTGTAATTCCCAGCCACCCTGATATAGCATAAATTCCAGTATAATAATAATAGCAATTATTATTATTATCATCATTTATGATAGGAGCTTTTGCAAAGTGCTTTACGTATTACCTCTTTCATCCTCAGAATGACCCTTTGAGCTAGATGCTGTCATTGTTCCACATCTCCTGAGGAGAAATTGAACTCTGTACTTTTTGACTTAAGTCCATTGCTCTAGTCAATCCCTCTATTGCCACCCTAGGATATACCTCTACTTTCCCATCTCCTGCTTGGGTGATCAACCTCAGAGCTGAGGTGTGTAGAAGAATTGGAGAAGTTTCTACCAATTCTGGGCTAAGGGTTTGTGCTTTCTGAGCACAAAAGTTTGTAGCTGAACCTAAAGCTGGAGAAATGGAACATCCAGCTGTTTTTCAAGGACCAAATCATTCAGTATAGATACATGCCTGGCAGTGCACTTTGTAAGAATCTCAAAAAAAAAAAGACATCAAGACCCTGTAGGACTAGGAGTTGCTTTGACCACATGTGTATGTTTGCTTGACTACTATGTATGAATTAGGACCATTAAGGTTTGTGTCAACTTTTCTCACTAATACAGGGTGTATTTGTGGGAGAATGTGTCCCAGGTAATGATGGGGGGGAATGCTTTTATAACTATTGTTCTTGTTATGCATTGAGTAAATACTTCTATAGAAAGCTAAGTCATCTGGTCGATTGTTCATAATAAGCACTCTGGTGGGGATTCAACAATTACAGCTGTGAGATTATTCCTTGAATGAGATAAGCAGTCCTATTCTTGGACCCCAAATCTCTAGTGCAATTGCAAATTGCGGGAGTGACCCCAGAAGAGTTATTACATAAATGTTTATTTAATTGGGCCAAAGAGCACTTTTACCAACTTTCTTTAATTAACCAATGATGTATTCCATTTTTCCTTCTTTTAAATTTATGAGTGGGACCAATATTTTCATTCATTTGGGAGCACTCCCATAAGCAGTGGCATATAACATAAGTTTTAAAGAATTGCTTGGGGGCCCTGAGGACAAGTGACTTACTCATGCTCATATAACTGATATTCTATTTTATTTTTTACCATTTTTATTTAGCCTTTTATTTTCCCCCAGTTGCATATAAAAACAATTTTAATGCTTTAAAAAAAACTTTGAATTCCAAACTTCCTCCCTCTTTATCCTCCCCCATTAAGAAAAAAAAAGCAATTTGATATAGGTTGTACATGCATAGTCATGCAAAATATTTCCATAAGAGTCAAGTTGTGAAAGAAAATATAACCCTCTTCCAAAAAAAACCACCCCTAAATTAAAACAAAGTAGGAAAAAAGTATGCTTCAATCCATATTCAGACTCCAATGATTCTTTCTCTGGGAATGGATAGCATTTTCATCAAAAGTCCTTCAGAGTTGGGGCAGTTAGGTGGCACAGTGAAGCACTGGCCCTGAAATCAGGAGGGCTTGAGTTCTATTCTGGCTCAGATACTTAATGATTACCTATCTGTGTGACCTTGGGCAAGTCACTTAAACCCATTGCCTTACAACACCCCCCCCCCCCCAAAAAAAATCCTTCAGAGTTGTCTTGGATCATTGCATTGCTGAGAAAAGCAGCATCACTCACAGTTCATCAACCTACAATATTGCTATTACTTTGTATCACCTCATAAAGTCTTTCCAGGTTTTTCTGAGAGCATTCTTTTCATCATTTCTTATAGCAGAATAGTATTCCATCATAATCACATATCACAGTTTATTAAGCATTTTCCAATTAAGCATTTCCTCAACTTCCAATTCTTTGCTACCAGAAAAGAGCCACCATAAATATTTTTGTACATATGGATCTTTTTCCTTTTTCTTTAGATCTCTTCTGAGATACAGACCTAGTAGTGATATGCTCAGGCAAAAGATTTATATGGTTCTATAGCCCTTTGGACAAAGTTCAAAATTGATCTACAGAATGGTTGAATCAGTTCACAGTTCCACCAACAGCTATAGCTAGTATTTTAGAAGCAGGAAGTGAATCCATATAGTCCTAATTCCAAGTCTGGTTCTTCATCTAACATTTGGGAGGTGCCTCTCTATCTAGGTTTAGAACTATCATTATATAACAGGTGAATTTACACTGATTTTATTTTTTTACTTTGAGACCACCACTGAGATAATGAGAGATCCCTCAGGAGACTCTCCAAACATTTGAAATTATTGGCCAGTCAAGTGTTTTAAAAATGAATTGGCCAGTCAATTGTTTTATATAATTAGGGTTTTGCTTTTTTTAATTGACTAAATTGAGTTACTTTGTTAAATCCATTGTGAACATAGTCATAGTCAAAAGCAGATGCCTTTGAATGTACTAAGTCAGCCTACTCCTACCTTTTCCTTCGTATCTTCTCTCCCTTTTATTTGCATGGAACTTTAATAGACCTTTTGCATTCCTAATCTCATATACTTCCAACCTCCACTTGAGTTCTCTTCTTGTGCAAGTCTCTGGTACCCAATGGTACTTCTTTCTTCTTGACCACCATACCTCCAGAGGCCAAGCAACGGGGGAATTCTCTCAGTTTTGGAACTTCTAGCTGAGAAAGAGTTGATATAATTGGGGAATAAGTGCAATATTATATATCCTGCTATATCTATTGACCACTTCCATTACCAGATCATTCTTCCAGGCTCCTATCAGAATATCTTCTTGACTTCTGCATGCATATATTCTCCTCTCCTTGCTTTGTGAGGTGTAATCAAATCATACTGTATTTGTTTTTGTAAAAACTGTCAATTTCTCAATTACTCTACTCACCATTTTGGTGACTTCTCTGATCAAAATACCTTTTCCTGACTACCACATTTCAATCCTTGAGGACATGGACTTTAACTTTATATCTTCAAAATTTTGTTTGTTTGTTTGTTTGAGGTTTTTTTTTGCCAGTACTAGGCTAAGTACTTGAGGGCACACACACAAAAAAATGTATAAATATGGTCTCTGGATACAAAATGTTCACTTTTTAATAAGGAGATAAAATGAAGATAGTTCTGTATATTAAAAATATGTGCAGTATAAATGAAAAATAGTCTCAGAGAAAAGGTACTTTTCGGGAGAGACTGGGTATGTAGAGGGTCATGGAAGATCAGAAAAGGTTTCTTACTGAAGATGGGATTTGAATTGAATCTTTTTTCTTTAGTTTAATGTAGTTTTTAAATTTCATTTTAAGTGCTGAACTGTCTTTCTCCCTCCCTACTCTGCACTAGGGAAGGTCATCATTTGATATAGCCATATACACATACATACACACATTTATGTATATGTATGTCTATATATAAACATATGTATGTATATACACTCTAGTCTATGCATACTTCTATGTTTCAATACTTTCTCTGGAAGATATTTCTTAATAAAGAATTTATGTTCATGAATTCATTCACTCACAGGGAAGTGAGAGACTTGCCTAAGGCTTCATTCCAGGTCTATGTAGGGACCCCAATTTCAGTGCTAGTTCTTTTTTACCTTGTTATAGTTCTCATGATTACAGTCTTAATGATGTATGGATTAGGAATCTGAATTCTCTAGATGCCTCTTGAGAGTAGGAAAAGGGATTGGAAATATGATCTCATCAGTATAGAGAACTCTCAGATGATGGAACTGTCCCTACCACTTCAGGGTGGTGCCTTCTCTACCACTTAGGGAATTGCCTAGAGCATTTAGAAGATAAGTGATTTTCCAAGAATCACACAGTCAATATATATATATCAGAGGTTATCATTTGAAACCAGATCTTGTAGCTTCAAGGTCAGCTCCCTATTGACTACATCACACTACCTCTATAATTCCATGCAAGTCCTCCTACTGCTCCAAACCTAACCTCCTTGATGACAGAAGGGTTGGTTTGGGAAGTAATTAGGTAAGGAGGAATTGGTGCTGTGGAATGGGAGTTCCCTCTAGGTCCCTTCAGCCTGATCTCTTTCTCCATGCCTCTGCTGACTTTTCAGATTGAGTGACTCAATCCACTGCCGAACTTCAAGGTATCTTTGTACCCAGCTCATCAAAAAGCAAACAACCTGGCACTTGAATAAGATAAGCAATTTGTGGCTTTGTAAAAAGTCAATGCAATCCAATTTAGAGCTCTTAAGAAGAGCCGCTGCTTCTCACATTTATTGTTTCCTTGTATAACCTGCTGCAGCAAAGGGATTGCAGATTTCTTTCTCTGTTGTTGAAGTAGGATGTCATCCCTGGAATGAGTGACCTTCAAGAGCTATACAAAACTTCCAAATGAAGCTGTCATGTAGGGATTCCATTCGAAGCCTCTGCCCTGGGCTTGCTTTCTGTAGATTGGATTTTCCAAGGAGTAGGTTATAAAACAATCTATTTTCCCTCTAATCAAAACCTTTCATGATGATGATGATGATAATGAATAAGAGTGATGATCTTGAAACACAGAATACATTGTGTTCTCTTTTTCCTCTTACAGTCTTTATTTCTATTGAACCTAAGCAGGATTTTTTGGTACCACTGATGAAAATGTCTATAGTAAGTTCTTTGGAAGAGGCAGGAAAGGGAGGTGTCTGGAGTTGGAGTCAGGAAAGCTTTGAATTCCAATGCCTCTTCAGTTACCAGTTGAATGTGATTCTGGGCAAGTCAAGGAGCAGCTTTTGACCTCTGTTTTCTCATCTTTAAAATGAGAGGATTGAACCAAATGACCTCTTAGATCTCTTCCAGTTCTGAATCTGTGATGCCTTTCAAATGGCACAAGAATGAAGTTTTTTTTTTTTTTTTTTAAGAACTCAGTGCTTTCTTATTATCTGCCTGTATGGGTTTATATAAAGAGGAAACTTTCAGACTCCAAATTATATCTAGTGTTCTATGCTTTCTTCTGCAAAGAAGGGTGGGAGGTACCAGGGACAGAGCACAGACCCTGGGGTCAGGATTTGTGCTCAAATTCCAACTCTGATAATTAGTATCCTTGTGACCTTGGACAAATCACTTAACCTCTTCAAAAGCAGATTGGACTAGATAACATCTGACATCATTTCCAGTTCTTTGTCTAGGATCTTAAGAATTATTTTAACCTACCTTGGTTATTATTTCATAGCATTCAGCTTCAGTTTTTTTTGTTCTCTCCATAAACATTGCTGTAGTCATTGTGATGCAGGGAGTTATGGACATAGAAGATTTATATTTGGAAACAGATTTTATAATCCTTTATACTGTTAAGTTTTGTAAAAATGTTATCTGCTCCTGTGATGTAAATTGACTCCTGTTGTTCTATTGTTAAATGTAAATTCATAAAGACTCCTAATTCCCAACCCCCAACTTTCAGTCACATAGAAGGGGAGGGATTTCCCCTTTGTGTACAGTCTCTAGATCCATCTGTACCCAGAGAGTAGGCAAGATTATAAAAGCCTGACTTGGACTTCCCTCAGTGAAGAGTCCCCAAGTCTCAGCCCAGACAGCTCTCCTTGGCTTTCTATCTGTCTGTCTGTCTGTCTCTCAAATTAACCTTGCCTAGCCTTTTGTTAATCACTCCTGTTCTCAAAATGCTTGTTGTTTCTCCAGGAGAAGAAATGATTTTAAACTGTACCCTTTGCAGGCTTATCTAATAAACTTGAATGGTTTTAAAATCCCAGGGCTATGTGTGAATTCTTTCACCATTCAAGGCCTCTAAATTGGCAACACCAACCCCCATCAACATTTGTGTATATCATTTTCCTAGTTCTGCTTACCTCACTTTGCATCAGTTCAAGTCTTTCATGCTTATCTGTATTCATCATATACATTATTTTTTACTGTACTTACATTTTACTAAAATTCCATTTATGTATCATAATTTATTTAACCTTTCCCAATATGGATTGTCATCTCATTACTTCTTTGCTACAACAAAAGGTGCTGCTTTAAAAAAAAGAGATAGTATTTATATATCACTTTAAAGTTTGTAATATTCTTTATATCCATTATCTAATTTGATCCTAACCTTTTGGTGAATATAAGGTTGGGTTTTTTCCATTGACCTAGCCTCATTAGTCAAAATTTATGGTTCAAGGTCACCTTTTAAATTATTTTTTGGAAAGGCTGGATCTAGTCACAACTCTATCAATAACACATTAGTGTTGAACCAAGGATTATTTCACCTGTTTTATAGGTGAATAAACTGGAGCACAGAGAGGTTAAATAACTTGCTCAGGGTCATAAAGAATGTATCAGAGCCAAGATTTAAATTCAGGTCTCTTTCCACTATAACATGCCTTTTCTTGTATACCCTTTCTTAACACAGTGCCTGATTCATGCTAAGTATTTAAAAATGTTTGTTGATTGACTGATAGACTCACTAGATATCCTCTATGATCTCTTCTAGCTATGGTAATGATGATCATAATCATCATCACTTAAATTTATTAAGTATCTTTTATGTGGTAGAGCTACTTCTATGAATTGTATGAAACTATAGAGGGTTAAGTCAATCCCTAGTCCTATACATTCCTGTAACAAGTCATATTCATGGTCCAATGAGTGGTGTCAAACATTTGGGTCACTTTCCTCTGTGCTCATTCCTAGAGGAATTCTTTAAGATGTTAAATTGAATTAGAGAAGGAATTTAAGGAAGAAAAAGGAAATGTCTTTCAGAAATCCAAAAATATTTATTGTGTTCCAGGACTTGGTTCTAAGTGTAATGTAATCAACCCCTCCAAAATAAGCAAATAAAACCAAAACCCAGGGCAGCTAGGTGGTACAGTAGATAGAGCACTGACCTTGGACTTGAACCTGAGTTCAAATGGGGGTCTCAGACTCTTGCAACTTACTAGCTGTATGACCTTGGGCAAGTGACTTTAACCCCATTGTCCCCCCCCAAAAAACTACAAAGAAATGTAAAAATAGTTCCTGTCCTCAAGGAAAGCACATTTGATTAAAGGAGATTACACATAAATAGCTATACATGGATATACACAAGGTATATCAAATACTAAGTACTATCTAATAATGTTTGTTCTTCCTTATTGAAGAAGACCACAATATCAGGGAAGTATTGCCATGAGAAGCACATGAATTGGACGTGAGTGATGGGATGCTATGCTAAGTCACCAGCTTCGATTTCTCCTCCAGAGTCATCTGAGAGCAGTGGCTATATATGAATCAGGATGTCTGGAGCAGACCCTGGATTTGTGGCAATTAGGATTAAGTGACTTGCCTAAGGTCACATAGCTAGTAAAAGTCAAGTGACTGAGGCTGAATTCAAACTCCCATCCTCTTAACTTCAAGACCAGTGCTCTTTCTTAGTTGCCCCTGAGAATTATCTGCAAAGTAGATAAAAGATAACCTGAGAAAGGGAGGTGCTAGCTTCCAAGCTTGGAGCAGGAGGAGAAGAATCAAAATAAAGGCAGGATGGAAATACTGATGGAGTCAAGGAAGAGAAGCAAACCGAGTTTGTTTTTGTTGTACCCGAGGTCAAAACAAGCTTCCAGTTGTTGAACAATTAAGCTATCAGTCATCAAATTAGTTGTGGGGGGAGGGGAGAGGTTGATTCTCAACCACTTTGGTTGCTTGATTGAAAGGACTAACTGTTCAATTCAATCAAAATCACAGGAGTGCATGGGCAAGCTCACACACACACACACACACACACACACACACACACACACACACACAGATGGTAGAGACAGAGAAAGGAAGATTCATGTAAAACATCAACTACTTGTTTATTTGAATTGACCACCTGACCCTCATTGGCTTAATCCTGTCCCTATAGAAGGGATATCTGGCAGTAGGCAACAACATATGATATAACCTCATCCAAACCCTTATCCCTTTATGTCTGAGCCACTGTAACAGCTTCTCAATTGCTTCCCTCCGTCTTAGTTTCCTTCTCTTTCCAAAAGTTCCTCATTTCACTCTGAATCAAAACTGTACTCACTGACATCCAAGGCTCTCCCTAAAGCTGACCCCTCCAGACCAATTAGACTTAATTTCTACTACTATCCAATAGTTGATGAGTTGTTGACCTGTGTTCTTGAAGAGGACCAAAATGACATCACTATGCTAGAGTTTTGGGGTGTATCTGGTCAGACCAATACAAACTTGGAAAGGTCTACCACTAGTCTGGCACAAACAGGGCAGTCACAGGACTGCCCAGTACATAGCCTCCCAGTTCAGCTAGGTTAGACCCTACCAAAATCAATCTCAAGGCTCATACTTTTGGCTGCCCTTGATTCTTCCCTCACACTATACATTCTACCTGTCTTGTAAATCCTTCCTCCTCTGTGAAGTTATCCTAGATAATTTAGTTCCTTAAGGACTAGGGCTTTTTCTTTTCCTTCCCAGTCCTTAGCATCAGGCTGAGAACATCAAAAGTGCTTTATAAATACTTGAGACCATGTGCAAAACATCATTGGATAATTCAGGACCCTTAATTCAGTAGTTTATTTCCAACTCTTTGCTTGGCTTAGTGCTTAAGGAATCTCACTTTCCTATTTCCACTTAGAAATTAAAGAAGGGACAAAAGATAGGCAAGCTTTGACAGGATTTGGAAAAAGGGTAGAGTAGGATAGACCCAGTTGAGACCCTAAATTGGAGGGGGGCCCTGGGGAAGTCCTGGTGACCGATGACTGACAGGGGAGGTTCTTGAATATCTGGGGGGGGGAGTGGGGGGAGGGCATCTAAAGAAAAGCACATATGCTACTCAACTCCTCCCTCCATCCCCCAACCTTCTACCCAACTTTTAGCATTAGGACAGTACTGTCAATCTGTCAATCAACAAGCAATTTTTATGGGCCTAAGATATTCCAGGCACTGTGATAAGTGTGAGGTGTATGAAGAAAATAGAAGAAACAATCTCTGCTCCCATGGAGCTTGCAAGTTAATGGAAGAGACAAGGACACATATAAGAATAAGTTATTGGCGTGTGGTTATGTGCATGTCCACATGGATTTGTCTAAATATGACTTGAAGGGATGGGTGAATTGATCTCTCTGCAATCTTGCTGGTCCCATTTGAAGAAACACTTTGATTCCTGCCTGGAAGGAAGAAGGAAATTAGAACCACGAGGCTGGCCATGTTGCTCTCCTCAGAGAGGGATTCTAGATTGGAATTATACCTATCTGTCCCCCTGTAAATATTGCTAGTTTTGGGGAGGTGACTTTTAGAGTTAAGCCAATCTCCTGGTTGCTCTCCCTTAACAGGAAAGGAGTAACCCAAGGGAAGGCTTGACTTCTTTCCCACTAAATTCTAGTTACACACAAAGACCATAACAAATATTGAATAATGAATAAACCCAATTCTCCAAGCTGATAGCAAACACAACTCAGAAAATTAGAATATACAGGACAATATACTTTTGTATAATATATTCTGTATCCTAATATAAATGAACTATAACAGGCATTACACTTCTGAATGAAGTGTCTCTTGTTCCCACTGGGAGCAAGTTACCAAAGAGGGGGATGGAGAGATGGAGAGAGATACATACATACATACATACCTATCTGTATATCTATATCTATATCTATATCTATATCAATATCTATATCTATATCTATATATATGCGGAGAGATAAAGAGAGAAAGACAGACAGACAGTCAGACAGAGACAGAATCAGAGACAGAAAAAGAGACAGAAAGATAGAGAACCTGATCTCATCCAATTGAAAATTCTCTAAATTACATAGTGTGGCAGATGAGAAGTTAGGGATATGTTGAGGTGGTGTCTCCTCTCCATGCCTACTTCTTCCCAAGTAAGTCTGTATCACCCCCAAAAGACCTCTCCCTAAAGAAAGTCTGGATTCTTAAGAGTCCTCTCTTGAAGTTAGAAGCCAGAACAATTCTCTTTCAAGTTCTTTCCTTCATACAGAGCTTGTCAAATAATTATTCTCTCCCATTATACAAACATTCCTAGACTTGAGCCATTGACTACATAAATATAGAGTTATTGTTTATCCTTCGTTCATGAAGAGGACCGTGGTGTCAGGGATGTGATGCCATGATATGCAAGTGAATTGGATTTAAATGAGATGGGGCTGTGCAGAGTCACCAGTCTCACTTTCTCCTTCAGAGTCATCTGGAACCAGTGGATAGATATGAATCAGGATAACTGGCAAGGACCCTGGATGCTGTAGGAGACCTTAGTCTTTTTAAGCTAAAGTATTTCAAGGTCTGGTTGAGGCAATGCCCATTCAGTGATTAATAGATCAGTACAAATACAAATAAATATAAATAGGATAAATACAAAATAAATGCAATTACATGAAAGTAGTTTTTTTACATGTGTTTCTATGACCACACATTTACTACATACAAGCACACATATACATATATACTTATATGCAATACATTAATATGTATTCACATATACACACACACACATATATATATATATATATAATATACATATATAGGCATATACATACATATAATTGTTTGAGAGGGAAAGCACTTGTAATTAAGGCTATCTGTAAATGCTTCCCATAAAAGGTGAAGCATACATTCAGTCCTAGAAAAGTCAACCCTTTCATAGACCCTTCTGCCTCCCTCCCAGGAGCCCCCTCCAAGTCTCTGAAGTTGGTTTCAAGATCTTTTCTCAAATGCATTCATTTTGAAATACAAACACAAGCATGCCAGTGGCTGGCCTGGGGTTCTGCTTTCATTCCTCTGACTGCCCGGGGCTCTCTGGCCTCTGTGGATACTGGTTGGTTTGGGCTGGTGTGGGTGGCAGCCTGGTTTTTCAGCTGCTCATAGGCTTCCTATGTTAACAAGGAAGGGAAAGCACCTTGGGGCTCAAGAATAGCCCCTCGTTCCTGAAGCTGTTTGCTTTTTGGTAAGAATATAATTATTTGTGAGTTCCTATGTATGTCTAGGCCACAGTGTATCTCTTGGTCTTTCTAGCTTTGCATCTCACAGGATTTAGCATTGGATTGGGTCTTAGAGATCAGTTAGTTCAATTGCTTTAATTTACAGATGAGGAAACTGAGACCTCAAGAGGATAAATGACTTTGCTAAAGTCAAACAACTAAAAAGGGACAGAGTCAAATTTACAGTTTGCTTCCCTTAGCTCCCAGTCCATTTATTTTTTTCTTTAGGTGATAACAGAGATTTACATTTCACTTGATAATATGCCTAATTTTATTTTCACTGTAAGGTACCTAGTATAAGTACTATCATAATTTGATGGAAGAGAAAAATTATTTCTTCACACATCTAACCTTCATGGGCAACATGCCCATTCCTTTACCCCCTCAACTCAATCTAGTCATTCCTGGTTCTTGTCCCTGTCTTTAAAGTACTGAGATTGGTTTGGGCTTCATTATTATGTGGAGTAAAATCAATAATTCCCAATGGTCAGAGCTGTTCTTGGATTCAGGAGTACATAGACTTGAATCCTACTTAGGGGACTCTAGGAAAATCACTTCACATCTCTCAAGAGTCCCAAGCACTCATCTGCATTGGTACAGGAGGTACTCCCAATACCACTGAAAACACGGGTCTGTTTAAAAACAGTAACCACTGCCATAAAAACTTAATTACATAGTTAAATCTTACTGTAGTTCTGGTGTTGACTAGTGTTTCACAAGGGCTAACTTTGTCTTCCCTAACTAGATTATAAGTTTCTTGAGGGCAAAGATCTGTTTCCTTCCTTTTTCATGCTGAGGACCTAGTGTGGAGTCTTTAATATATTCTAGCCTTAGTCCACAAAACTCCTACATTAACAAACATTGCTTATCTTGGTCATTCTCGAGGGATATGAGATGTGTATGCTGTACACATCCTGATGATAAAGTCCTTAATAACTACAGGATGAGTTGGCAGGATGATTTAGATCTAAAGCCCAGGGAAGGGCAATTATATCTGGCTCACAAATAAATAAAAAAATAAATACTCTTTATCTGGAATTTTGAAAAGTATATTCAAATTATAATATCAAATGTCAAATAGGGGTGATGACTTTTCCAGACTGTCTGAGAAGTGTTTATATAGATGGTAAAACTTTCATGTGCATGTTGGTTCCTCTCAAAGAATAGGGGCACCAAATGCTATATGGTGTGCACATTATCCTTTTGATAAGTCCTATATGGTATGCTAATTGTTCTATCATAACACTAGGAACATGAATAGCAGCAGAGAGATGCTATTCTTCAGGTAAACCTGTCAACCCTTCAAGCTCTTCTCTACTATATTTGGACAAATGAGAGCTCTGAAGAAGGAATTTGTCTCTTGGGTTAGAGTGATCTGTTGATTATTTTCAGTTTTTCATTGCTTCCCCCACTCTTACTCTTTTCAAATTTTCCCCTTTCCAGATCCAATTCAAATCCTCATTCTTCTTTGAAGCTTCCCTGGCAACAATGGGCTGCAAAGATGCCCCTTTTTCTTCTTTTTAGGTTTTTTTTTTTTTGCAAGGCAATGGGGTTAAGTGGCTTGCCCAAGGCCACACAGCTAGATAATTATTAAGTGTCTGAGGCCAGATTTGAACTCAGGTACTCCTAACTTCAGGGCCAGTGTTCTATCCACTGCGCCACCTAGCCACCCTGAAATATGCCCCTTTTCTTCAGTCTTCATAGTCTGTACTACATCATCAAACTCTAAATTATATATCATATTATATGTTAATTGTTTTGTTGGTCTCAATTCTATAAATGCAGGACTGATCAATTTTGTATAATTACAAGGATGTGTCATTTTTTTTTTGGTACATTGAATCTCTCTTTGTAGGGTGTGAACACAGGATCATGGGATTATAGATTTAGACCTTGAAGGGACCTTGAAAGACACTTAGTACAAACCCCTCATTTTATAGATGAAGAAACCAAGGTCCAGAGAAGTTAACTGAATTGCCCAAATCATAGTTAGTATCAGAAGTGAAATTTGAACCCGGGTCTTCCTGACCTCCTGATGCCTAGTCTACTATACTCAAATACAGCTCCTTGAGAGAACTGAGATCTTCATCTTGGTCTGGACCCATTCTCATTTTACTGAGAAGAGTTTATTAAAACGGATGATTTGATTGGTTCATATTACTTTGAATCAGAGTCAACTCATTTCACTGTGTCAATAAAAAGGAAATCAGTGAGGAAGTACAGAGGCAGTTGAACACAAGCATTTTGAGAGAGATCAGTGAAACAGATCTAAGAGGAGATTTGGATCAGATGAGGGAGCTAGGAATAGGATAGCAGTAAGAAAGAGGGGAAAAGAAGTCAATGCATCAACACAGCATTTCCATTGGCAACAACTAGCAACAACCTTGGAGAGGCAGAACAGAAGCTTCTTGCAGCTGCACATGTTCTCATTCACTTGACTCAAGAGGTGGTGGCAAAAGACAGGTGGTGCCTCCAATTGGATGGCTCTAGGAGAGAGTGGGTTCCATTTTGCAGTTTCAGAAATCAATTTTATTAGTTTTCTGAGAAATGGATAATACTAACTAAGCTCACAAAGGACTGACTGATAAACCAGTTGATTTAAACTCTTGGCTAAGGGATTTCTGGGACAATGCTGAATTCTTAGAGAGTTCTAGACCCACTTTTCTATTATGAGAAAACAGTGTCCCTAAATAGTATGAGCCCTTTGGAGAGAAGAGGATTGAAAATGTATCTCAAGAAATGGAGGAAGGGATCAAACCACAATACGGAGGGCCAAAAAACTGGATTTGGCTACTATCATGAGTTATTTGGACAGTATGGATATACTAAGAAGGGTGTAGCCATTCTCATAACCCCAAGTTCTTTCTATTTCTGTTAGGAGTTAAAGTCCTTAGGTCAGTAGTACTATAAGGTTGGAGGCTAGCATATATATATATATATATATATATATATATATATATATATATATATATATACACACACACACACACACACACACACACACACACACATCTCAGGGTTTATTAGGATGCTGATAAGAATTCTTGACTAAGACCAGCTTCTGAGTTTCTGTGATTCTTTATTTTTTTTTCTGTGATAGTCAAATAAAAGCTGTCTTGAGTGTCTTGAGTGATAGCTTGAGACTGGGGAACTCTTTTCCTCACATCAGTGAAGATATAGGCATGAGACATATTCTGAGATTTTCAGAGAAAATTCTATTAGGGTTGTAAGCATGAGCTAAAGGACTGTAGTATTTGGGAGTCTTTCCATTCTTACCAAAGAAATAAAAGAAATCAGGTCCATATAAACCCAGAGCTTGAAGAATTCAGACACAAGTTGAATATATGTTTTAAATAAGAAAACTATAATAATAGCAAAGTTTATAATAAGGCATCTCTGCATCCTCCTCCCCATCAAATCCTTACTTGAGTCATTATGGAAGGTGGAAACTTCCTCAACTTGGGTCCTAAGACATAGGCATTTTAGTTAAGATCAGCAATGGAGAGAAAGGAAGAGATTCAATGAATTGAGATGCTTGCTATGTGCAAAGCATTAGTCCAAATAGAAATGTGACAGAGGCTATTTATTTTGAGGAACTCATATGATAATAGGATGATAACATATAGGAAAAGTTTCAGCTGCAAATCAGATAGAAAAAAGTCCCATAGTCCTTTGGGTGCCATGTCAAAGCAGATGCTAATACTTCTTTAATGTCATTTCTCCTAATGAGATCATATCAGTTCCTGCTGTTAAATGCCAAGGACATTGCTGGCAAGAACTTAAGGGATAGAGAGAAAGAAAGATACACTGAGAAATAGAGAGTGACTCTCAGGCATGGGCTTCACTAGATTTCTGTAACTTGATAGGGATTTAGGATCTTGTATTCCATTTTGCAGTTTCAGAAGATCAATTTTACAAGTTTATCCAGAGATAGTTTCTGAGAAATAGGGCATGGTCAGGATATAGACAATTTTCCAGTTAGGCTATAGCACACAGTGCCTGAAAAGGGATGATATGAAATCAGGCAAGAAAAGCAAGGTGGCATCAGACTATAGAAAGCCTTCAAATATCAGTCAAAGGAGTTGTAACTTTACTTGGAAATTTTCCAGATTATGGTATTTTATCCATTGACCTCCAGAACCTTCTTTTTCCCCAATTATTTCAGTGACTGACTCATCTCTCCTTCAGTTCAATGCCTGCCCTCAACCCTAGGGGACTTCAACACGTGTGTTGATGATCATTCAAATACCCTAACTTTCCAATTTATCAATGTCCTCAGTTCCCATGACCTATATGACCTATTCCTTCATTCTACTTCAGTAACATACAGACATGGTCGTACCTTTGTTCTTATCATCCTTCACAACATTGCTTTACTTTCATACTCACGTATTCTGAGAATCCCTTATCTGATTATATCTTTTATCATTTGGTCTTTCCTTTTACTTATACCTTAACCTTATTCTCATCATTTCCCACATTTCCTCTACCCCTCAGTTCTAATCCGGGCCATCACCCCATACAATGATTATACTCTCTTTCCTTCCCTATTTTGATTTCTTGGTGAAGTAGTTTAATTCTACACTATATTTCTGAATCCCTTGCCCCTTTGTTCTATTACTGACAAACCCCAACCCTAAGTTTTTAAAACTGTCCATGTCCTTTGCTTCATTCACATGCTGCTGAAGAGAATTGAACAGAATCATGAAACCATCATGAATGGGTCCTCTAAAAATTTATATTGCATAAACTCATCTGAACTCTCTTCCTAAGTGATACATTATTCCACTCCCCACAGAGGCTACTCCAAATCTCAACTTTCCTCAAGGTTTCTGCTACATCTCTCCTACCTTATCAGTGGAAGACCTTGCTTCATTCCTTATTGAAAGCATAAAGAGCTCATTTTCCTCTCCCAATTTTACATCATTCAGTTATCTTCCCCAAATATCTCTCCCTTTACTACTATCTGACCTTTCTTGTTCTTAAGGTAAACCCCTTTGTAATTGATCTTGATCTTGTCTTCTCCAACAGATTGCCTATCCTACCAGCCACTGTCTCTAATAATCCTTTCTTTTGGTTCCTTCATGGCTGCCTGAAGACAGCCCATGCCTCCCTTATCCTTAAATAATTTTCAAATGATCTGACCATCCTCACTCATGATTTTTCTGATATCTCTTTTTGGCTAAAAACTTGAGATAGTCATCTTAACAGACTTCAATGTGACTTCTGAACTCAACTTTTGAACCCACACTATTCTCTTCAAACTTATCAATGCCTCTGAATTGCAAATTCTACTAGACTTTTATCTTTAAAAGTTTTAAAATAAAATTTTATTATTTTTCAGTCATCAAACATTCATTCTCTCCCCTATCTAGTAGTCTTTCATTTTCAAAGAGGACCAATGATATCATAGAGTGATATCTTGATTCATTTATGAATTGGATTTAAGGGAGGCAGAGTTGCACAAAGTTGTCAGTCTCACTTTTTTCTAGAGCCATGGAAGTCCTGTAGGAAGACAAAAAAGTCAGAATGACTGACAATGACTATTGAGTGATCTTGATGTCTTTGCTATTTGACCAGGCTTTAAGAGGTCCACAGCACTTGCTTCAGCTGATTTCATGAAACAAACTCTTCTCATCTACCCTTTCCTTCAGGGAAAGACTTGCTTGGAGTAGAGACCCCCCCAATGTCATGATGGATCTGCAAGTCACTCTCTCTCTGATCTAGCCATCTGTCTTCTCTCTAGGATTATGGTTGACCTATTCTTTATATAGAATGTATGTTCCTAGTTATTTAAAGGTTGTCTTCTTTTAGACTCAACTCCTTGAGTGAACAAGGAAGGGAAGAGGAATTTATTAAGTGCTTGTTCTGTGTCACATTATCACATTTGATTCTCACAATGATCATGCAGGTGTGAACTCCATTATTCATTTGAGGAAACTGAAGCAGACAGATAAAATGACTTGCCATGAGTCACATAGCTGGTAGTACCTGAGTCTGGATTTGAATTCCGTTTTTTTCTGACTCTAGTACCTGGACTATATGGGTTTTACATTTCTTTGTATCTCCTGTGATTAGGAGTATCAGACACATAGCAAGTCTATTAAATAGTAAATATTTATGGACCGATCGAAAGCAATAGAAAACCCTTGAAGGGTTTTGAACTGAGCAGTAGTATGACCTAAGGGAAATTTATTTTTTCAGGAGGAGAAGGATGAATTGGAGGAAGGAGAGACTGAAGGGTAAATTTTTCTGATAGGATGATATAAAAGGGCAGTTAGATGGCACAGACTATAAAGCACTGGCCCTGGGGTCAGGATGATCTGAGTTCCAGTCCAGTCTCAGTCACCTAATACTTACTAGCTGTGTGATCTTGGACAAATCACTTAACCCCATTGTTTTGCAACCCCCCCCCCCCAAAAGAATGATATTATAGAACTGGGAACAATAAATAGAATTTCCAAAAGGATAATTTAGGCTTGAGGTCACAAGAAAAGAAGTCTTCCAAGCAATTAGACCTATCCAAAAGAGGAATGAGCTGACTCTGGGGGAAGGGGGTAAGTTCTCCTCTGAGGAAGTCTTCAATGATCATTTGTAATGTGTATTATATGGGGATTCTCTTCAAGGATAAGTTTGCTGAGATGGCCCCTTTGGGAGATTATATCCAATCATTGGTGTGCTGGTAAATATTTAAATATCTGATCTCTGAAAAAAATAATACCTAATATACACTTTTAAGTTTAATCACATTACTTACATTTTCTCCATCACTTTCTTAAATCTAGACAGTCAGCAAATCAATAAATCAAGCCCTCATTTGTAGAATTTGATGATTTTTGAAGTGGAAATGCTCATCCTGAAAACTATAACCATCAGCTTTCCTGTGCCAGTATGAGCTGGCTTCAGCACAACACCTTGATTTCCACCTCTCAAATTCTGTGATACCGTGATTCTAGAGTACATTCATAGCTAGTATGGAAGATTGGAACTCAAATGTTTGTGACTCAAAGACTATCTCTGAATCCACTCTACCATATTACCTCTCCATTAGAACTCTACCCAAAACTAAGAGGAGCTCAGAAGACTAGGCCCAGCAATTAAACACACTCAAGGTTTCATTTTGTTTTGTTTTTAACAGACTTTGGCAAGACCTAGGGCACAGGATGTTTTTCTTCTATAGCAAGTTTGAATGGACACATGCCTTCTTTGTAACAATCCTTTGTGTAAATAGTTTGCCTGCTAAAGGGAAAAAAGAAAACAAGGAAGAGGCTTTTGTGGTTCAATAAGGACTTAATAATCAAGACAACTGTGAATGGGAGTGACCCTTAGTGAGTGACAGAGATATGGGGATTTTAAAAAAACCCCAAAACATGGGGTCAAAAAAACCAAACCAGAAACAGATTCAAGAATAAATGTTACAAGGACAGTAAGATGAGCAAAAAGGGAGAGAAACAAGTAAAAGAACATCCTCCTGCTAGGATGGAGGAATCAGGAAGGTCAACCTGTAATGTAATGGCTATTTGTAGTCTCTGACCTCTGCCTGCTCTGAGCAAGGAATAACATATTAGCTGGAGGGATCTGACAATATAGTGACCTGCTGCTGCACATTGTCATGGTTCAGGAGCCACTCACCTTTCTTTATTCTAGGTGACAGGCAGATCATTGGTCTCCAATCTAGATGATCTCCAATCCCCCATCCAACTGTATTGTCTATCAAGCTCCAGTGGGTCCTTATTGACTCTAAGATCAAATTCAAACAGCTCAGTTTGATTTAAAACCTTTAACCATTTGACCTCATGCTACCTTACAAGAGAATTACACTATAGTCACCTTCATGCAATGTATGATCCAACTAAACTCTCCTCATATTCTCTTTTCTCCCTCTCCCCTCACTTCTGCTTCCTAGAATTCCTTTTTTTGTTGTTTTTGCTGCATTTGCTTTTCAAACATTTCAGTTGTGTTTGACTCTTTATGACCCCATTTGAAGTTTCTTTGGTAAAGATACTGATTTGCCATTTCCTTCTCCAGTTTGTTTTACAAATGAAGAATTGAGGCCAACAGGGTTAAGTGACTTGCCCAGAGTCACACAGCTAGTAAATATCCAAAGCTGAATTTGAACTCATGAAGATGAATCTTTCTGACTCCAAGTCTGATCACCATGTAACTTGACTGCCCCCTTAGAATCCCTTACTTTCCTATTTTTGTTTTCAACAATCATTTTTTGCAAGTTTTGAGTTTCATAGTTTTTTCCTTCCCTCCCCCTCCCCCGACAGAAAACAATCTGATACAGGTTATACATGTATAATATAGGTTATATATATATAATATATATACATATATTATATATATATATATATATGTAAAACTGTGTTAAACACAAATACATATTAATCGTGCTGTGAAAGAAAAACCAAATCGAAATGGGAAAAATCGCATTAGATAGAAAAAAATAATACATTAGACAACTTCTAAAAATTGAAGGTCGTAAGCTTTGGTTAGCATTTAAATTCCATAGTTCCTTCTCTGTATATGGATGGCATTTTCCATTACAAGTCTTTTAGAATTGTCTTTGATATAAGCTTTTTAAGACAAGCGTTTTTGCATTCTCAATTGCTAGCTCAGTGCTAGCACATAGTTGATGTTTAATGAATAATTGTTTGTTGAATGATTGATTGATATATGTGGATGAAGGTACTATGTTTAAGATACCCAAATCTCAATAGTTTGGGACAGGTGGGATGGAAGCTGATTTATTAGGGATGGGTTCCATGTCTGCAGATTCAACTTGACAGGGACTACTATTCCTTGCCCTGGAGAAGTGTATTTATTAGCAGAAAATGATTCTTAGGGAATGTTTATTTTACTCTACTGTTTTAGACAGGGTGAGCACAGTATCCCAGGCCTAGAATTGTCTTTGCTCAGAATATGAATAGAGAATCATATGTGTTGGGGCAAGAGTTCACCTTGTTCAACCACTCATTTTATAGATGGGGAAACTGAGGTACAGGAAAATAAAGTGATCTGTCCAAGGTCATACAACTAATAAATGGAAGTTGGGACTCAAACCTATATTTTCTGACTCCACGTTCAGCATTCTTTCCATTACATCACAAAATTTGGGGACATTATTCAGCCTCCCCTCTCTGGGCTTCCAAAAGATTAAATCTACGGGTGGCTAGGTGGCGCAGTGGATAGAGCACCGGCCCTGGAGTCAGGAGTACCTGAGTTCAAATCCAGCCTCAGACACTTAATAATTACCCAGCTGTGTGGCCTTGAGCAAGCCACTTAACCCCGTTTGCCTTGCAAAAACATAAAAAAAAGATGAAATCTAAATATGGTCCCCAAAACACAGACAATAACTACAGACAAATAAAAATCCAGGCAAACTCTGGTAGAAAAGTGGACAGGGTCCTTGTCCTGGAGTTAGTAAGACTTGAGTTCAGATCCTGCCTCACACACTCACTAGCAGTCATTTGACCTTTGCTACCTTAGTTTACTCAAATGTAAAATGTAAAAAAAAATTCATGTATGGATTAAGTAGGATAAAATTTGTAAAGGATTCAGCACAGTGCACAGTAGTGCTTAAAAAATGTTTATTTCCTTTCTTTCAATAAAGAGGAAAAGGTCACGTGAGTGTCTTGTGTCAGGGCTGGGGTGGGGGCACAGGTATAGAAACTCCAAATTTCAGAAGGGTAAAATTTAGGGGAAAATATGCTCCCTTGCTTCTTCTCAGTTCAAGAAAGTTTATCTGAATTGATTAGATTTCAGTTATGAAATAATTAAAAGATTAAACTTGGTGGAATAGGAAGGTTTTTCCAGCAAAGAATAAGGCCTGGAAGAAGGTGAATAAGTAAAGAAAGAAATAATGAGAACAGAAATAAAAGAAAGTGAGACTTGGAGAAAAAGAAGAGAGAAGCCAGGAAGAATGGACAGCCAAAGAATGTAATCTTAATAGAGGTAGGGGAGCTATCAGATGCTCTGTGTGTGTGTGTGTTTGTGTGTGTGTGTGTGTGTGTGTGTGTGTGTGTGTGTGTGTGTGTGTGTGTGTGTGTGTGTGGTTGGAGTTTTTTGCTTGGAAAATGAAGGCATCCCAGACATCTAGTAGCTGTTCTTCCTAAAATATATGCTTCATTGGTTAGTGATGTAGACTGGTTAAACTAGATATCTTACCCCAGGGGGAAGAAGGAGACACATATAGACAGCTATGTACTAGTGCCTGCCTCAGAAATTACTTTGCATATACCTTGCATATTTTGTACTTACTTATATGAATATTACTATGCAGATAATAAGTTCCATGTAGGTAAGGACTGCTTTAATTTTGTGTCTCCAGAGCCTAGCACAATATTTCGTCTATAATAGGCACTTCATAAATGCTTGTCGATCAATTGATAAAGGGTATTTTTGTAAAAAACAAAAGCAAAACACAAAACCTACTACTCCCTCCTCAAAACCAAAACAACCAACCAACCAAAAAAAAAAAACCCGAAAAAAGAAACAAACACCCCAAACGCTCCAGCTTCCTTTCTCTGCTTTAAGACTGAGTCTTTCTATCTCTCCCAGGCTGGAAGTCTCTACTCATAGGACTATCTACGGATCAAATATGTGAGCTTTGATCTAGTCTATTTCTGACCTGAGTGAGTTTGCTCTCCTTCTTAGGAAAAATGGTTGACTATTGTTTAATTGGTTCTTAAGTCTTTCATAGCTGATTTTTTTCATAATGTTGTTTCCTTGTATAAATTGTTCTACTCCATATTACTTCATACTACCCATGATTATCTGAAATTGTCTTTTATCATATCTTATGGTACAATGATATTCCATTACATTCATTTACCGCAATTTGTTTAGCTATTCCCCAATTATTCAAAAGGTAATCTAAAAATGTCCTGGATTCTAGTTATTTTCTTTCTCTCGTTTCCATTTTAATCTCCCCTTCAGGATTAGAAAGTTTGTTTTGCTTGTAATAGTTTACTCCTTACCCTTACCCATCCCTGCTTATTTCCCTGTTGAACTTGATGTATTTCTTTATCAGGGTGTGCGTGCGTGTGTATGTGTGTGTGTGTGTGTGTGTGTGTGTGTGTGTGTGTGTGTTTAACCTTCCTTTGTGTATTTAATTTTATCCATCAGATAGTTACCCCTCACCACTTCCTCCATATTTGTATACTCTTCTCACACGCCAAAAATTATAAGAAATAGCATGTTCTACACCCTTCTTCCTCTCACCTATATATTAGTGAATTCCTATTTTACCTTTCCTTTTCTTTTCCCTCTTTATATCCTTAGAACCAGGCTAATTTAACCCCTGAACTTGTTTTTTCTTATTTAACTTCTTCAGCAATCTTTGAAGACTTTAAACTTCTGAAGGATACTTATTTTTTCTTCCTTAATGCTGATGCATTATCATATAGTTACTTTTAGTTGTTCAAATTTAACTTTCTAGGTTTTTCTAGACTCAAGTTTACATTTCAAAATTCCTCTTTAGCACTAATCTTTTCACCAGAAATGCTTGAAGTTTTCTTTTACTTTAGAAATCCATTCCCCACCTGTAGGATTATGCTCAGCTTTGCAGAATAAATTATTCTTGATAGTTACCCTATATTTTCTGCCTTTTCGGATATAGTATTCCAAACCACACTCTGGTTTTTTCTTTCTGTATTAAACCAGTATTTTTTTTTTTTTAGGTTTTTGCAAGGCAAACGGGATTAAGTGGCTTGCCCAAGGCCACACAGCTAGGTAATTATTAAGTGTCTGAGACTGAATTTGAACCCAGGTACTCCTGACTCCAGGGCCGGTGCTCTATCCACTGTGCCACCTAGCCACCCCTAAACCAGTATTTTTTCCTTTGGATTTTGGCTATGATATTCCTGGGACTTTTCTTTAAGTTCTTTATAAGAGATGATTGATAGATTCTTTCTATCTCTACTTTGTCTTCTGGTTCTAATTGATTTGGGTAGTTTTCATTTATGATTTCTTGAAATATAGAGACCAGGGTTTTCAAGGAATTCAATGTTTCTTTAGATTATTTTTCTGATACCCATTTTCCATGTCATTTTTTTATATGAGCAATCTTACATTTTATTTCTTTAATTTATTTATATTTTCTCTTCTTAACAATAACTGCTTTTCCCTGTCTTATCAATTTCTCCCTGATTTAGTTATGTATGTTTGGCCTTTCCTAGTTTTCAGGAATTTCATTTCTTAGGGAAAAGCTTTTTAATTTTTCTTATAAAGTATTTATTTTCCTTTGAACTCTTTCCACAAGCTTTTGGTTCCTTTTAAAAGTCTTTGCTGGGGCGGCTAGGTGGTACAGTGGATAGAGCACCGACCCTGGAGTCAAGAGTACCTGGGTTCAAATTCGGCCTCAGACACTTAATAATTGCCTAGCTGTGTGGCCTTGGGCAAGCTATTTAACCCCATTGCCTTGCAAAAAAACAAAAGTAAGCATAATCCCCCCTCCCCCCACAAAAGTAAAAAACCTTATGAGAAATGAAGTGAAAGAATGAGAAAAAAATGTTCTTCAGTCTGTGTTCTGATACCATCAACTCTGTAACATTCTTTATCATAAGTCCATCAGAGAAGTTACTTCCATATTTTTCCATAGTTGATGTTGCTTATTGTAATTCCCTCCATCCATTTCTCCCACTACCAATTATTATATTTTCTCTCTCCTTTCACTCTGTCCCTCTTCAAAAGTGTGCTATAAAGCAGCAGAGTGGCACAGTGAACAGAGCACTGACTCTGGGGCCAAGAGGCCCCAAGTCTACATCCCACCATAGAGACTCAGCAACCACCCAGTTCCTTGGTCCTGGACAGGCCATCCAATCCCACCACTTAGCAAAAAGTAAAAAAGAAAATATATCTGACTATCCTCTCACATGATCTACGCTCTCCTCTGTCCCCTACCTCCCCCCCCCTTTCCCATTCCCCCTTTCCCATCCTCTTTCTCTCCTTTTTCCTTCTAGATTTCTATGCCCTATTAGGTATGCATGCTATTTCCTCTTGAGCCATTTCCAATGAGAATGAAGCTCCCTCATTCCCCCTCGCTTTCCCCCCTTCCATACCATTGCAAGAGCTATTTCTTGACTCTCTTACATGAAATCTTAGTCTAGTTTACCTGTCCTTTCCTTTCTCCCAGTACATTTCCTTTTCACCCATTGACTCCATTTTTAAAATATATTACAGCTTCGAATTTGGCTCTCTCCTGTGTTTCGACTATAAAAACTCCTTCTAACTGATCTAATAAATGAGAAGGTTCATATGAGTATTACCTGTATCATCTTCCCATGCAGGAATACACACAATTCATCATCATTAATCCCTCATAATTTACCCTTCTCATCCACCTTCTCTATGCTTCACCTGAGTCCTGTACTTGAAGATCAAATTTTGTGTTCAGCTCTGACCGTTTCAATAGGAATATCTGAAATTCCCCTGTTTCATTGAAAGTTTATCTTTGGGGCAGCTAGGTGGCGCAGTGGATAGATAGAACACTTGCCTTGGAGTCAGGAGTACCTGAGTTCAAATCTGGCCTCAGACACTTAATAATTACCTAGCTGTGTGGCCTTGGGCAAGCCACTTAACTCCATTGCCTTGAAAAATCTAAAAAAAAAAAGGTTCATCTTTTCCCCTGGAATAGGATGTTCAGTTTTGCTGGGGTAGTTGATTCTCAGTTGCATTCCAAGCTCTTTTGCCTTCCAGAATATTATATTCCAAGCCCTTACGAGCCCTTAACATAATTGCTGCTAAATCCTGTGTAATCCTGACTGCACCACGATATTTGAATTGTTTTGTTCTAGCTGCTTGTAATATTTTCTCTTGGGAACTCTGGATCTTGGCTATAAGATTCCTGGGGAGTTTTTTTGGACCTTTTCCAGTAGGAGATCAGTGGATTCTCTCAATTTCTATTTTGCCCTCTGGTTCTAGGATATCAGGACAATTTTCTTGTAGAAATTCTTTAAAAATGAGGTCAAGGCTCTTTTCCTTGATTGTGACTTTCAAGTAGCTTAATGATTTTTAAATTGTCTCTTATGGATCTGTTTTATAGATCTGTTGCTTTTTACATAAGATATTTCACATTTTCTTCTATTTGTTCATTCTTTTGGTATTGTTTTATTGTGTCTTGATTTCTCACAAAGTCATCAGCTTCTTTTAGCTCCATTCTATATTTGAAGGATTTGTTTTCTTCAGAGAGCTTTCTTTTCTCCTTTTCCATCTGGCCAATTCTGCTTTTTTTTAAGGTATTTTTCTCCTCATTAATTTTTTGAACTGTTTTTTTCCATTTGACCTAAACTGGTTTTTAATACATTATTTTCTTCAGCAATTTTTTGAATCTCCATGACTAAGCTGTTGACTTGGTTTTCATGTTTTTCCTGCATCTACCTCATTTCTCTTCCCATTTTTTCCTCTACCTCCCTTACTTGATTTTTCAAAATATTTTTTGAGCTCTGATCAACTAAGACTGACTTCTACACTTCTTGGAGGATTTAGATGCAGAAGCTTGGACTTTGTCATCTTCTGAGTATGTATTGGGATGAAAGTAATTGTCTATGGTTGGTTCCTTTTTTCTGTTTACTTATTTCCCCAGCCTGTGCTTGGTTTTGGGGTGCTTCCTGAGCTTTTGAGTATTATTGGGACACCCCTGCAAGAACCTCAGTTCCTTCAAGGTCTTATGAGAGACTCTGACTGATCTCTTGGTCTGTGCTCTGGTCTGTGGATGACCACAAGCACACTGCTCTGCCCTGGAGGAGGATATCTGTTCTATGGCAAGAGGGGGCCCCAGACTATGACCAGGGTCTGAATACAGACAAAGCCCCAGAGTCCTGTCCCAGGGTCAGAGGAGAGACCTCAATTGTATCCTGCTACCCCCTTACCTTCCATGGGCTTAGCCCTCCGGGAGCAGCTGCTGGGCAGCTCTATGTGCCTGCTTCCATTTCCTGGGATCTGGGCTGCACTGAGAGCTGCAGCTATGCTGATGGCTGTGGCTGCACTGAGGATCATGCTGGCTCCCACTCACTCTGGCAGAGTTTTCTCCACTGTTCTTCCAAGTTTTCCTTGGTGTTTCCTGGGTTGGAAGCTTCTGCTGCCAGGAACTAGCACTCCCTGGGACCCAGGTGCCTAGGTGCCCAGTGGGTTGTTCCTGGAAGACTGGAGTTCCTTTGCTCCTGCATGATATTCCTGGCTGTGCTGCTGCTCCCTCCACCCCCCATGGAACAGAGTTTTCCCATGATCTTCCAGGTTACCTTGGGCTGGAGAATTGACTCCCTGGATGTTTCTGTCTCTTGAAAATTTAGTTAGAGCCATAATTTTAAGGTTTTTGGAATATTTTTGAGAGAGTTTCTAGGAAAGGTTGTTTTCATGCTGCCATCTTGGCTTTGCCCCCAAATTTAACAAGCATTCATTGAGGTTCACTTTGTTTAAGACAAGATGTTTGGGGGGGATAGAAAGAAAAAATAATAGTTTCTGTTCTCAAGTAATCTAATGCCTAGATTGAGGGACTAGATTGATATGTCAATACTTCAAGACATTTTTAATCTCACATGTACTTGCAAATCTGTACCAAAGAACTCCTGGGGCTCAAAGACCCCTCAAAGGGGTCTGCAAGTAACATTCATACAACCCAACTCTGTCTAGTTCCAAAACCTATCTGCTGCTGCTACCCAGAATCAATAGGGCTAATGCTATAGAAGCATCTTTAGGGATTTTCCTGTGCATATTTTGTGACTTTGATCAGTCATTTCTTAGTCTGGCTATGGAGTTAGTGCAGAGTGGTAAATCCTTTTTTATATGCCATGAAGAAGCTCATGAAGACCTTGATAGTTGGAAAAATTCTGACTCAGTTCAGTGGCAGTGTCCAGTGGGTAGATTAATGCTGTCCTTATATATGAGTATATGAATTTGCTTTTGGACAAGTGCTTTAGGCAGTGGTCCAAGGCTTTGTTTTCTGAATTCCTGGGGAAGCACGATCCCTTGGTAGTGGTTGTGGTAGGGATTCCCACTGTTCTATGTCCGTTCATGGGAGCCATAATGATTCCTATGGCTATATTCAGCTTGTTATGTACTCTGCAGGCCCATACCAATGTAGTGAGCCATGTCTAAAATTGTGGTCCTGAGGCCATAGTACTTTTAATAGTGAGAGTTATGTAGAAAGAGGAAACACCATCATGAGGCAAATAAAAAGAGAACTGCCAATATATGTATGCACATGCTCAGTCTAAATAAATGGAACAGATATTGAC
The DNA here is from genome assembly GCF_037893015.1 of Macrotis lagotis. NCBI lineage: Eukaryota > Metazoa > Chordata > Mammalia > Peramelemorphia > Peramelidae > Macrotis > Macrotis lagotis. The sequence goes on from NC_133658.1 coordinate 611,801,498, forward strand.
CTTCTCTAGCCCCTGCTCCCCTTGATCCAAGTTACTTCCACCCCAAGAACCCAGAAATGTTATCAACAGTGATCCTAGCATCTATTGGGAGGATGCCCCTGCCTCTTCAAGCAGCTATTTCAATCCTATTTCCAGGGCAGAATTTGACATACAATGTGGTTTCAACCCCTCCTGAAAAAACTTAGCCCTTCCAAACCATATTCAATATTTTTTAACATTGCACTGTACTTGAATGCCTTTAAAAACACAAACACACAATAATCTTCCATCACCAAAGCCACTCTCTCCCCAACCCCCTCCCCCCCCACATTGAAAGAGCTGCCAGGTTCCATCAGAAACAAACGAATACATCACTTAGGTAATGGCTTCTTTCGAGACAATAATTATAAAACACTTAGCAGTATTTCTAAATGATTATATGTTTTATTTAAATATTTATCTTTCTCAAATTTGACTTAAAATCCATAAGTAATTAGTTATTGGACTGGCTACCAAGATGACAGGCGGTTTCCTTAATTTCTTATTCAGACGACAGGTTAGAACTCTAAAATTATTCTAGTCACACCACACTTCAAAGGTCTAAATGAAAAAAAAGTTAAATGCCTTAATATCTTTGAGATTTGCAAAGATATGTGGGGATTTGCTGTGGGATTCAGTGTAGGATGAAGAAAGCATTTTGTTAGCAAGGAGACTAGCTTGCATCTACAATTTAAAAGAAAATATGAAATCCAGATGCACAAAGATTATTCAGATGTGAGGGCACTAAACATTCATTGTTATTCCACTACAATCCTTGCCTTTGAGTCCTAGGTTAAACTAGTTCAGAAGAAATACATGAAGGTGTGTTTCCCTTCTGTGTTGACAGTAACTGAATGTTTAATTAGCAGTGTTGTTACAAATTCAATATGGCTGTCTCTAATTATCAGTCAACTAAAGCATAATTCAACTTAGAGGAAAAAAAAACAACAGAAGGAGAGTGCAAAATTTCAAGCTATTTTCTTGGGAGAAGACTGAACCACACCTTTTGTTTGCTTTGTCTGGTGTCCTAACACAACATGGCTGCCTAATCAATAGGAAATTATTATGAAAACAATGCTGTTGTTCATAAGCAAGGTCACTGTGGGAGCCTTTCATGGACAGTTTCACAAAGGATACTGATCTTGCTACACAAATGTTTTATAGGCAATTAGACATTCATTAGAGAAGGAAGCAGAAGGACCAAATGTAGTTTTGCAATTGCTCTGATAAGAAAAAGAGTATTGGATCTGAAATCATCAGAGAACTGAATTTGAATCTTGCCTCCTACTTTGACTAATGATGTGACCTGGCAAAGCCTTTTAACTCCTCTGAATAATCTTGGTTCCCTCATCTGTAATGGAGGATAATATCTATACTTGATAAAATTAATATGCAGAACAAATTGCTCATAGATCTATAGCTAGAAGGCATCTTAGAGGTCATGTAGTTCAATACTCTGATGCTATGGACAGAGAAACTGAGGTCCAGAGAGGTGGAAAGACTTGCCCCAAATCAAGGTTAAATAAATAGTGGAACTGGAATTCAAATTCTAGTCCTGTGCCTCTAAATTCAGTATTCTTTTTACTTTACTCTTCTGAACTTTGCCAACCCGAAAGGGCTCTATAAATGTCAGTCAATCTTATTAATTAGAATGAAAATTGAGACCAGAAAAAGACTGTGTAACCTATGGTCCAGACCATGAACTGGGTCCTCTGCCCTCCAATATATGGTATTCTAGGTCCTCCGGTCCTTCAATGTTGAGGCTGATAGGTCCTATGTGAGTCTAGTTGTGTTCCTTTGTATTTAAATTGTTTCCATAAACTTTTGATGCATCCATGGATAGATTTTTATGGGACTGTGAACTGAATATGGAAAAATTACATCTTTTTTTTTCACTATAGGCATCACTAGGCTACTAAATGGGTCTTGATAAACAATAAATTCCTACTCTATAGGCAATGATTTCAAAGTCAGTGCCAAAAACCCATAAAGGGGATAGCATCACTAAACAGAGGGTTGCATGATACATTGCATAACATGGTCACTGTGATTAAAAACCATGCACTTGTATCCAACACAAATAAAAATTCCCTTTCATCCAATACTTATTGACACTTGCTCATTAAGCTCCATCCTAACACTTTCCTCTTATGGATGAACAAGGTATTGACAACTCAGGATAGTTATAACCTAACACTGATACTCTTCTAATTTCCTCATAACTATCAAGGGCACCACCATTCTTCCATTCACCTCATTGTTACTTGGCAAGAAGCAACTCTTGGGGAGAAGGGATCTACTATCTCCACCATGGCCAATACCAACTATCCATCAACTTTGACTACCAGGACAGATAATCTAGCCTAGCTAATGAAACAGCAAATCACTCTGAGGAAGAGAAAGGAGGAAGCTTGTGCCAGATGGATCAGACCACAGTCATTATCCCCAATTTCATTACCAATGGAGACAGACTAGGGTTCTTGTGCTCAAGAGGCCCAAGAATAGCAACTCCTCCCCAACCACTTGCCCAGTTTCTTACCTAGCCCCTGCATTATTCAGAAATCATTGTGGTGATACAACCTGGAAGATGTCTCTGCAGTATTGTAGTCCCCAATCTCCTTAGCAGACACAGCTAGAAAAGAACCATCGAAGTACTTAGTGCTATCAAATGGTTCATCATCAGAAAGGGATATGATTTTAATCATGGAAATGACATTAAATAAGATGCATTGCCATCTACTTTGCCACTGTACCCTAAGGAATATAGGGCCTTTCCATCTGACTTGCTGCTAAAACCTCTTCTATATGTTGCCTCTCTATGTTAGAATGTGACTCCCAGGGAGCAGAAACTGCTTTGTTTTTCTTTTATAATCCCATCACTTAAAGCAGCGTATCACACATCATAAGCAGTTGAAGAAATACTTTTGTTTTTTAGATTTTTTTGCAAGGCAAATGGGGTTAAGTGGCTTGCCCAAGGCCACACAGCCAGGTAATTATTAAATGTCCGAGTCCAGATTTGAACTCAGGTACTCCTGACTCCAAGACTGGTGCTCTATCCACTGTGCCATCTAGCCACCCCAAAGAAATACTTTTTAATTAACACATACATTGATTTACCTTGACTCACTCTCTCTCACCCTATTTATCAAATCAATTGCCAATTATTGCCATTTATCCTTCCACCCATCTCTTGCATTTGCCCCCTTCTCTCTCCTCTCATGGCTACCAACCTGTTAAGGGGCTCATAACCTCTTTCCTGGTTAAGCAATAACCTGCCTCAAATCTCATCTTTCACCAATCCATGCTTTTCAAGATGGCAAAGTGATTTCCCTAAAATACAAATCTGATCAAGTCACACCTCTCACCTCCTCCCACTAAATAAACCCTAATGGATTCTTGTAGAATCTAGATAAAATAGTATTTCATCATTACTATGTGATACTATAGATAGGGCACTAAGCCTGGAGTCAGGAAGTTCTGAGATAAAATCCTGCCTCAGATACTGACTAGCTTTGTGACCTTCAGCAAGCCACATGAACTTTTCCTGCCTCAGTGCCCTCAGGTGTAAAATGGGAACAATAATGACCCCAACTTCTAGACTTAGTGTGATGATTAAATAAGACAGTATTTGTAAAAGTGCTTGGTATAGTGCCTGGCACATCATAGGCAATTAAGAAATGCTTATTTCCTTCCTCCTTCCAAAACACCTGTTTTATGTGTTTTGAGATACATAAGTATGTTTTGTAATGTATGTAACTTATAAATAAGCAAATATGAACAAAATGTGCTCTTTTGTGAGGGGGTACATGATCAAAAAGTTTAGAGAACTTTCTCTATAGGAAGATGGAAGAAGTCTTCAGCACATGTTTACCACCGAGTAAATTAATCAAATTTATTAGAGAATGTCCTTAATCAATTATCCTTTGGCTATAGACAGAAAAAAATGAAATTCCTTTGCAATATAAATTTGGGTATAAAAGGGAGAAAAACACTGAATTTGGAGACAAAGGTCCCAAGTTTAAATCCTCACTCAATTACTAATTATTTGTGTGACCTTGGGAAAGCAATTTTTCCTCCTCTAAGTTGCAGTTTCACCATCTTTAGAAAGAAAGGACAGGACCCTATGATCTCCAATGTTTGTTCTGATTCTGGATGTATGGCTTTATGTTTATATTTCTTAGGGCTGCACTATAATCTTTACTCAATTCTATAATGAGGTAGCTTTGCTGACAAGTTCCAAATCTTTACCAGTTCCTAACATTTTAACATGGTTTGTAAATGAGAAGAAAATAGAATAATAGAACAAAATCTAAATTTTGGATCGTATGATCTGGGTTCAAATTCATGTCTTCTTACTTAACATGCATATATCCAAAGGCAAGTGATTTCACTTCTCTCAGTATCCCCAGTGGCAAAATAAGGGGATTTTTCTAGGTCCAAGTAGCTCTCCAGCTCTAATTCCTATGATTCTTCACAGAGGAAAGGAAGAATGGACATATCAAGGGAGACTAGAAATTGCTGTCAAACTCCATTAAGGAAGGCAGACAGACAGACAGACAGACAGACACACACACACACACACACACACACACACGCACACACACACACAGATTGAGAGGAAGATGAAAGGGAGAGAGAGACAAACAGAAACAGGGGAGAGGGAGAAAGTGAATGAGTAAGTGAGAGAGAGACAGAGAGAAAGATGGAGAGACAGAGATAGAGTGTCAGAGAGAAAGAGAATGTGTGTATACAGTATGTTATGATTAACTGAGGGTTAAGCAAAAACACTCATTATCTGTTCCACTCAATTTAGTACCTAATCATAGCCTGTCTTGTTCTCCAATAGGATGCTAGATTAAGATCAGGAAAAGAACTCAGGAAATTCAGATCCATGGAGGTAAAGTGACTTGTCTGAAATTATACAAATAGTAACTATAGAGTCAAGATTCTAAATCAGGTCTTTTATTCACTACATCCCAGTTGCCTAATAATTTCATATAAAAACAAGACAGTAAACTAAGAGTCTTCTATTTTTTTTTTTGACTTTCCCGAAGTGCTTTAATTAGTGCTGAATGTGGACAAATCACGAAATGTGTGATTTAAGGACTGGGTGTACTATGTCAAAAACAGCTCTAGAAAGTTGTAAAAAAAATTAATAAGAAAAAAGCTTATTTTGTTGCTATTTGCCTTTTAACTGAAAAAGGTCTGAGCAAAGTGAAAAAAATCTGGCCATTTGAGAAATTCACTTATTTAAGATGTTTGTTCTTTGTATGGCTAAATTAAAAAAATATTCATTTGGGTATGACAGTTTAATATTTGATTGTATACTGTCTTGTATTGTTCTCTAATTGTTCCATATATAGTTGTTTTGTCTCTCAACACTTATAAAGTGTAAGTTACTTGAGGGCAAAGACTATTTAAAAATTTTTTTTCTTGCATTTCCAATAGTACCTACTTCAGGACCAGGTTAATAAATATTTGAGAATTGATTGGTTGATTGATTTGGATGTGGTGGACACAATCAACTACATAGGTTACTTATAATGAAGATAGATGAGAATGGGGTGGTGACTATAGAACTTTTACTCAGATACAAGAAAAGAACATTCTTGTCTTCCCTTTACTAACCATTATAATTCATTCTCAGAGCAAAGTGCAAGAACAATTCAAGGCTTAGCATTTCCTCCTCTTTGCCACTTCTTCATTATACTTTAAAGGGCAAAATTCTTTGTTTTCCTAATAGTATTTTATTCCCCCCCATTATATATAAAGATAGTTTTCAGTATTCATTTTTGTAAGACTTTAGGTTCTATTTTTTCTTCCTTCCTCCCCAAGGTAGCAAGCAATCTGATATAAGTTATACATATACAATCATATTAAACATATTTCCATATTAGACATGTTGGAAAAGTAGCATCAGAACAAAATGGAAAAGAACCAGAAGAAAGAAAAAACAACAAACAAGTGTTAAAAAGTGAAAATGTGCTTTCATTTCATATCTGCATTCAGATACCATAGTTATTTCTCTGGATGTGTATGGCATTTTCCATAAGTCTTTTGGAATTGTTTTTGATCATGGTATTGCTGAGATGATCTAAGTCTATCATAGTTGATCACTGCACGATTTTGCTGTTACTATGTGCAATTTTCTTCTGGTTCTATTCAACTTCATTCAACATCAGTTCATGTAAATCATTCCAAGTTTTTCTGAAATCAAACTGCTTTTCATTTCTTGATAATGCTATTACATTACATTGTTACCACAATGTTTTCAGCCATTCCCCAACTGATGGGCATCCCCTCAATTTCCATTTCTTTATCGCTACAAAAATAGTTGCTATGAATATTCTTGTATATGTGGGTCTTTCCACCTTTATTGTGATCTTTTTGGGATACAGATCTAGTAGTGGTATTGCTGGATCAAAACACAATTTTATAGTCCTTTCTGTAAAGTTCTTAATTGCTCTTCAGTTCACAACTCCACCAAAGGTGCATTGGTGTCTCAGTTTTTCCACATTCTCTTCAACATTTATCATTTTCCTTTTCTGTCATATTAGTCAATTGATAGATATGAGGTGGTACCTCAGAATTGTTTTAATGTGCATTGCAATCAATAATGATTAAGAGCACTTTTTTCAAATGACTATAGATAGCTTAAATTTCTTCATCTGAAAATTTACTGTTTGGAACCTTTGATCATTTATCAATGGGAGAATTACTTATCTTCTTATAAATTTGGCTCAGTTCTCTATATATTTTAGAAATGAGATCTTTATCAGAAACATAGCTGTAAAAACTGTTTTCTACCTTTCTGCTTTCTTTCCAATCTTGGTTGCATTGGTTTTATTTGTGCAAAATCTTTTTAATTTAATGTAGTCAAAATTATCCATTTTATATTTTATAATGTTCTCTATTTCTTGTTGGTCATAAATTCTTACCCTCTCCTTAGATATAATAGGCAAACTATTCAAGGCTAAAATTGTTTTCATTATGTTAGGATATAGGATCATATTTAGGGTTGGAATTGACCTTAGATATCTTATAATCTAATCCTATCATGTTTTATATGAAAAAAACTGATGTCCAGAGAAGTTTCGTCATTTGCCCAGGGTCATACAGATAGTAAGTGGTAGAACTATTATATTTTCTTCAAAATAAGACTGGCCTTATAATGATTTTTCCTCCAAAAGATGCACTGGGGTTTATTTTCAGGTGATGTCTTTTTTCATGTATAACAAACTACATTTGTTCAAATCCAGTCATGTCATCTTCTGGAGCATCATCATAACTCTCCAAAGCCCAAATTCTAGCCTGAATTTCCCGTGGAACCATCAGCTCCAAATCTTTCATGTCCAGCAATAGAACTATCCTTAAATGAGCACTTCTTGTCCATATTACCTGTTCTTAGTGTATTTGTGACATAGTTATCAGTGATTTTATCCTATGAATTCTTTACCCAAGTCATGTCCTCTTGCAGGCTAAGTTTCACAAAGTTTCTACATTGATTATTCTCCATTCTATTTTCAATGTAGACATTGATTTCTATACTAAATGGTCTTTGAATGGCTTGTTTATTGCAATATCATGAGTCTGGAGATGGGCAGTCATTCCCTACAGGAATATTATTTGACCTATTCTCTCTTCAAGGAAGTTCTTCATATCTTTAGCATGGTGAGTACTGGTTGAATCCTAGACTGGCCTATTGTTTTGGCCACCTTGCAAAACAAGTGGCAGCATTACATCAACCCATTTCCTTAAAACTGCTATTGTACACCAGACTTTTTTGGTTTCAAGAACATAAATGTCTGAAACATGTTCAATCTTCTCTTTTCTGCCTTCAGTGATAATTAGAGGTGGGGTTTTCTTTATCTTACATGTTATTCATGCATTGTGTCTGTGTTCTGATTGGTCATTTGGCAATAAATTTTGAGTTCACCTGTTAAAAAGGTGTTTACCTCTTGTTCAAAAGCATTCACTTGGGCATTTAAAAATTCTTAATTATAATTTATATTATCATTTAAGTATTAATGTCAGTAATATTATTTATTTATGTTTAATTATATATTAATATTATTTTATGATTTAGTACATTTGTTGTGGGTTGCAATAGATGTACTAAATGTATGATGATGATCTTAATGGGGGGCTTGTTTTTGGAATAGGGTTTATATTATGAGTATCCTGAAAAAATCATGCTAAGGCTTATTTTGGGAGACATATAAAATATTTGAATTCAGATCCTCTGACTTAAATCAGGCCCTTTCCACTTCACTAAAAAGTTTGTCCTTAAATCCCTCACACCCTTAAGATCAAACTACTAGTAGATATTTTGGTATCTGAAAATCATTCTGTAATAAATTGTCATTCTACTAAGTATTTCAGGAATAACAACTTCATTAACAACAGGAAACAACAGCAACAACTAACATTTATACAATACCTTGTGCTATACACAACTTTGTGGAAAGGTAAAAAAGAACCTATCCTCCAGGAAAATCTCCAATCCTTAATGGAGCCTTATATAGAATCAAGAGGTGTAATCTCTGCATTGGTTAAAAATTAGCCATTTTTTCTTCTTTCCTGATGTATTCTAGTATTCTCTTCAGCAAAATTTGATTAGTTATATCTGGTATCATCTTTTAGGGTTCTTATTCAGGATTTCTTTATTTCCCTCCCCCTTTCATAATAAGTTTGAAAGTGTGAGTGGTGTCTGGTAACTGGACCTATGTGGGCCTCTTTCAGCAATCAGGACCATGAACAGGGTTATTTGAGTAACAACCCAACACATAGTTGAATGCTTGTCTTCGAGGGTCCTTTCTATCTATTGACAAATATGATAATTTGGACTCTCAGCTTGAAACATTCCTCCTGGTCATTCTACCTTGTGTTGCTTCATTTATCACATTCATTCAAGGTCATATTCTGAACATAGTTTGATTAGATTAATAAATGCAAAACATAGGTCAAACCCCTTTAAGAGACATCTAATCTCCGTACACTCTAGGTAAGCTTCAGATCTTTACTAGCTGTGCTTTTCTTCAGTTTCCTTACCTCTAAAATGGGGATAAGAATAGCTCCCATCTCCCAGGGTTGAAGTGAGGACTAAATGAAATTTGTAAAGCAATGACTACAGAGCCTTCTACATAGCAGGGGTTTAATAAATTCTTGTTTTCTTCTCTCTCTCCCTTTCCTAGACCTCATCTCCAATTCACAGTATAGGATTGAAGAAGAAAGATAACCTGGAAATTCAGTGTTTTATTGAATATTTTCTATCTTCCTGGGATATAGAGTTGGGTACATGTCAGGGCACTACATAAACATCACCAATTCTCATGGTCACAGCTTCCCAAGCAAACAGAAGGATATTGGTTTCATGGTCCCAGGAACTTTAGTCTAGCATCTGGAATTCTGATGTGCTTTTGTCTGCCTCTGTCTGCCATGTCTCCAGCACTGACATGGAGCATGATTCAAGTACCACCAGATGCTAAGTCTATGTGGCATGAGCACAAATCTAATGTCAACACTGGCAGGGATTAAATGGGTCTCAGCCACTATTATGTTTCCTTCCCCTAGTTCTTTTATCTTTTGCCCTCAAGGCTCCAAGAATATATCTGACTTAGGCTTCATTTATCTATTATCCACATCAACCCAGGAGTTCAAAAGGTAGATAAATGTATTTCAGAACATCATAGTCCTGTCAGTGACCTAAAATGTCCCCATTCGAAAGACCTTTAAGACCTCAATTGCTACCTACTTCATAAAGCTTTCCTGTTTCAACCAAGAGAATAACAGAAAGTGAAAGTGGTCTTTTCTTTATTTTACCCTTCACAGTCATCTCAAGATCACATTCCTTTATGTTATAGTTTATAGGAGCATAGAATCATATATTTAGAACTGAAGTGAAGCTTAGATATCATCTAGCCTTACCCCCTTTTTTAAAGGTGATAAAACTGAATCCTGTTATGTGTCCACATTCAGTCAGTATGTAGCAGATATATGATTTGAATGTAGGTCTTTTGTCCCTAAATCCAGTGCTCACTAACCTATACTACTCAGTGGTGTGACTATATCTTTCTCTCAATTAGATCATAACTTTCATGAGAGGAGGGCCTGGGACAGCTTCGAATATGATCATAGAACCATAGATTAAGACTTGAAAGAGCCTTTAGAGATTATCTAGTTCAACTTATTCACTTTACAGAGGAGGAAACTGAAGTTCAGAGAAGTTCAATGACTTGTTCATGGTCATTCAGGTGACATATTATCTATTTTGTATCACCTGTGCCTGCAGGTCTAGCTAATAAATAATTGTTGAATTGAATTGAATTCTATTGAGCATTTGCTGTCCCAAATAGAGTAGCTGTGAATGATCACACACTCTGTGAAGTTCTTCCTCTGGAAGCTTACAGAGATGGTCTTAGGCTGCAAATAGAAAGTTGTGTTTTCCTTGTTTGTTTGTTTGTTATTTTAAATATGAAATGTCACTTCACATTTTGTTTGCTTATTTTGGGTACAAAACATACCCTCGTCCTAATTATTTAATTCTTGATATTGATTTACAACCTATTGTTGTTCTCAATCATTAAAATGTCTTCATTTGAATATCTGGCTTGGATTTCAGTCTGTTTTCCAAACTTATTTTCATTTCATTCAGAAACTTGAAAGTTGGATCATTTTAATATGATTATTTCACACAAATCTTGAGTGTTAGTATATTATAGGAAGTAGGGACCAGATTTCTTGATCACAAATACTACTTCTTGATACTTCTCATTTTTTTTAATATTTCACTTCCCTAAGAGATCCCTAAGAGCTTCTCAGGGATACTCTAAAACCTCACTAACTGAGAAGACATTCATTTCAGGATCTTTTATGTACCTGGATAGGAATTTCAAAATTACAAGTTTTCTTTTCCCTTCTTTCATCTGTGGCTCCATACCCTAAAAAGTCTCTTGGCTGATGACCTAAATCAGGTTGAGGATAATCCACAGGTCTCAAATCTATTGGTGAGTTAGAAGGATGTTTACTCTAAATATTTGAAGACTTCCCCAGGTCAAATGAGTGGATGAGAATGTTTTGTCCTATGGCCATGAAGATGATTGAAGGAGTGTTTAGAGTTTGTTTAGACAATGAAGAAACACAAGTAATCTACTGCAACCTGGGCCTCACTGGTCTTCTTTACTTTTGCCTTACCCCTGAACTCCACTGACTATGAAAGAGTGAGACTTATGGCTTTACTCAACTCTGCCACACTTCAATTCACAATAAATCAAAGCATCACCTTGTGATATCTTTGGTCCTCTTAGAAAATGAAGAACAAAAACAAATTGCTTCATTAAGATCCCACATCCTCAAGTTGTAAGGTTGAGGGAGGAAAAGGTATCTTCTCTTTTTGCAGAAAGTGAAACTGACATTAAGAGTTTGACTAAAATTCTTTTTAGAATACACACTTGAATCCTCAGCCTACTAAATTATCATGTGAACTGCACTGATAAAATATTCATTTAAAGAAGTATAAGGATTTGATTTCTCTGAGATTTGACTGCTTTCTGGCCCCATGGAACTTTGTTTATGGAGTCTCTTCTTATAAGAGTTACAAAGAGAGTGGCACAGTGGATAGGGCACTGGATCTGGCAGTAGAAAAAAATCTGAGTTCTAATCCAATCTCACACTTACTAACTGTGTGATCTTGGACAAGTCACTTAACCTTTATATGCCTTAGTTTTCTTATCTGTAAATGAGGATAATAAGAATACCTATCTTATAGGGTTGTTATGAGGATTAAAAGAGATGATATTTTAAAAGTTCTTTGCAAAGTTATAAGTGCTATATAAATGACAACTATTACTACAGCTTCTGTCTACTTATATTCCTATGAAAACTTTCATCCCATGCTTATCTTTTTCAAAATTCTGATTTAGAAAGACAAGAGTAAGGAAATTCTATCAGGTGGGGTTTTCCCATAAAATTCTATTTCTGAAAAGTCCACTGTCCAAGACTTTCCTTCTGATCTTGGCTGTAGTCCTCCTCAATTTTAACCAGCAACTTCTCCTAAGTATTTCACACCTGGATGCTATAGAAAAGAGTTTAAAAGCATATTTTCTTTGTGCAGGAAAATTCATTTGTTGTCTCTCAGAGAAGTGTTCTCCAATATATTTTCTCAGCCCCAAATGGCAATCTTTTGATATCTCTGGTCAGGGCAAACCCTTAGCAAAATTAGAAAGTTGTTGAAGTGTGTCTTCAATGCCATCAGCTTCTCCTTTGTGCTACCCTCCTGCTGTCCGTCTTCTTCTAGGGCTAAAGGATTTCAAGAAGGTATAATCATAGAACTGTGAAGATTTACTTTTCTCCCAGATCCTTTCCAAAACATTCTGCTACAAGTCAACAAGGGGATTATAGGGAGAAGAGACAAGAGGAAGGAGTGGCACAATTGAACAGCTAGGCAATGGATAGTATTGCACTTGGAGTAAGGAATCATAATGTTGGCATTTACACAATGTTTTAAAGTTTGAAAAGTGTTTTAAGATATATTAACTCATATGATCCTTAGAACAACCCTTTGAGGAAAAGTAATATTATCTCCATTTTACAGAAGAGGAAACAGAGAGTAAGAAAAGATTAGTGGTTTGTTCAGGATCTCATAGCTCATTTGAGGAAGAATTTGAGCTCAGGTCTTCCTGACTCTAGGAATGCTATCTACTGTGCCACTTACCTATGTAAAGAAAAACCTGAGCCAGAATCCTGCCTCTGACACTTGGCTATATGACTCTGGGAAACCTCAATTTTCTCATTTGTAAATGGGCATGATAATAGCAGCAATCACTTCACAGTGTTGTTTTAAGGATTAAATGGGAGGAATAAATATAAAAAATTCTTTGAAACCTTAATACATTATATGAATGCTACCTATTATTAGTATTTTAATAATTGATTATTTTATAATAATAACTTTATTGTCATGGACTTGAGACCTTTCTGAATGCAGAGGAAGGGTACCTAAAGAAATTCTTCTGAAAGTAACACTCTCCTATGAGAGAAAAGTTGACTAAACTGTTTCCCATTAGACTAACCTAAAGTGAAGTTAATATGGGTACTGTGTCAGAGTTAGTTGCAAAGGAAGAGATAGAAGTTCACTAGTGCTCACCCTCCTCCCTGCAAAGGAACTCTGGGGGATATTTCCAATATTAAACAAGATATTATTTGTAAAGCATTTATAAAGTTTACAGCATTGCTTTAGTCTCTTGTGATGTTTCTCTTGAATGTCATGCTTCCTGGGGGAAGTCATTCTTAATCAATCCCCTTTGCCTTTCTGTGAACTCTTAATATCTGGAATAGAAAAGATGGATAGGGAAAACTGGGTATATTTCTTCCAGTCCAAGATCCAGCTTTGGGGGAAAAGGAACTAGAGGCTGTGGGATCAGGAAGACATTATTTGACTCCATACTCATTTCAGAAGTTCCTTTCATTGTTTTTGGAATCCTGGATTTTCTTTGTTTCAGTGGGTTGCTGTTTTCAATACTTTTACAGTTGTAGGTCCTAGAGTTATAGATTTGACAACTGTCCAATTTTCTTCCTTATAACTTAGAGCATTTAGGCTTCATTTTCTACCTCTTTCTCACAGAGCTCATAGGAATATCTCTGCCAAGCCCTATGGCTGTGACCACATGATTACTCAGTTCCTTTAAGAATGCATTTTCAAAGAAAATTGAACTTGTGAAATTCAACTCAGGGAGCTGTTGAACTATCAAGGGATCTTAGAGATCATCTAAACTTATTTTACTTTTGACCATCTCTTTGTGTTGCTGTAGAAGTAAAGCATAGCTGTCATGCTCTCGGCCTGGGTTTCCTTTTGCCATTCACATCCACTAATCTATCCTTGGATAATTATTTTTCTGTGATTCCCTCAGGAATTTCCTCCTATATTGTCATAGAATTTAAACTTAAGGACCCTTTCAGAAGTATTTGAAGACAGCATGCTGTTGGAGCCTCAGAAATGTCAATTTATAAATTATAATATAATTTGTATATAATTAATTAAAATACTAAACTACCAAATGGTGTGTACTTCCTCTCTTCCCACCTTCCCCTGACATCTTGCTCTTTACTAGCCTAATCTTGTCCTGGTCCTCCCCTCTCCAAGTTATTTCATATCACTTACCTTGAATATAAACTTGAGAATTGGCTCAAGAAAGCAAGGTAAAGTGGCATAATATAAAAACATGTCTAGATTAAGGAGATCTACTTGTGAAAAATATAAAATTAAATAGAAATCAATGGTATGGGATACATCCAACTATGGCTTAGGGATATACAGGCGGGACAATGTCCCAAATATACCTATAACTATTTCTCTTCCTCAGCAATATCCAAAATACTTGAATTCAGAACACATGGCAATACTCTCATCATGCACCATCCTTATATCCTCTTATAAGATACAGAGAAATGCTTATATGTCACATCCCAGGACAGTTCTGAAACTCCACATTACTCCAAACTCTAATCACCACCCTGGGTTACATATATATTCTTACATCTCTGAATGAATATCTAGGTTTTAGCAGATGGAGTGCCAGGCCTGGAGTCAGAAAGACTCATCTTTTTGAGTTCAAATCTGGTCTTATGCACTTACTAGCTATGAGACCCTGGGCATGTCATTTAACTCTGTTAGCTTCAGTTTCTTCATCTGTAAAGTGAGGAGGAGAAAGTTCCCAGCATGGAGGAAAATCTTCCAAACCATATATAAGATTGGACTGTCACAATTTGGGACTTTCCTCATTAGGGGGAGTTCTGATAATCTGCAGAAAATATTAAATAAATAATTTGTCAAAAAAAGAAAGATCCCAAGAACCAAGATAGTAGTGCAAATTTAGAAAGCTCCTGGAGTTTTTTTCAAAACAACTTAGAATGAAACCTCTAAACAGATCTTAATGTGACAGAACCCTGCAAAAAAACTATGAAACAACTTTTTAGTGAGATATCTTGAAGGAACTTCAGGAAAAGGTCTGTTGAATGGATAAAAGGGGAATATAACCCAGTATAGGCAGGAGAGCTGGGAAATCAGAGGGAGACTTTAAGCCACAGCACAGCTAAGGTCCTTGGGCAGCATTGCCAGCAGTGAGGATCCCAACCTCAGTTCAGAGAGCAAGGTTTTGAGCCCTGGAAAACTGGTGAGACATTGGGCTACCCTAGTGCAGAAAGCAGACCTCAACACCAGAAATGCCAGAGTAGAAAGCCAGGGACTGGAAGCCTGGGCCCCAATCAAAAAAAGCTTGGGACCATGCATGCTATACCACAGAATCAGAGTTCAACTGACAAAATGACCAGAAAGACAACAACAAAAAAGCACTAACCATTGACAGCTACTATTCTGATAGGAATGATAAAAAACACCGTCTCAGAAGAGGAAAACAGTGACAAAATGCCTAGATGTGAAGCCTCTAAGTGGTTGATGAACTGGTCTCAGTTCTAAAAAGATTTCTTGGAAAAGCTTAAAAAGGATTTTAAAGAGGAGAAGAACGTGAAAAATGGAGAAAAGAAATGAGAGTCATGAAGGAGAATTATGAAAAATTAACTTAATAAAAACAGTAATTTTAAAAGTAAACTTGACCAGCTAGGAAATAAAATTAACCCATAGGAAAAGAAAGCAAAAATGCTAACTAAAGAAAATAAAACTTTAAAAATTAGAATTGGACAAGTGGAAATGAATAATGCTATGAGTGAGACACTAAGTTTCCATTAAACAAAACCAAAACGCTGCAAAAACAGAAGAAAATGTAAAGTACTTCTTAAAAAAAACAACTGAATTGAAAAATAAATCCAGAAGAGATAATTAAGAATTATTGGTCTACCTGAAAGCCATGATCAGAAAAAACTGTGGACAACACCATGCAGGAAATTATCAGGGGAAAACTGCCCTAAAATCCTAGAACAAGAAGATAAAATAGTCCTTGAAAGAATTCATCACTCCAAAATGAGATCTCAAAATAAAACTCCAAGAAAATTGTAGTCAAATTTCAGAATTCTCAGCTAAAGGAGAAAATACTGCAAGCAACCAAAAAAGAAGCAATTTAAATACCAAGGAACTGCAATTGAAATTTCACAGGTCTTATCAACTTCAACAATTAAGGATCAGAGAACCTGGAATATGATATTCTGAAGGGCAAAGGAGCTTGGACTGCAACCAAGAATCAACTACCCTGCAAAATCCAGAATATTCTTTCAGGGGAAAAGATGACTTTTCAACAAAATAGAGGACTTTGAAACTCACCTGATAAAAAGATTACAACTGAACAGAAAATTTGATCTTTAAATGCAATACTCAAGAGATACAGCAAAAGGTAAATGGAAGTGAGGGCAGAGGAGACGTTATTTAACTCTTGAGGAGTGTATTTTTCTTAAGATAACTGAAAGGAAAATATTTAGACAAAGGATGTGGGTATAAATTGATTGCAATATGTTCAAACTTATAGCTCTTGAATGATTTTTTCTTTACCTATTTTAGTTCATGAGGACTGTAGTTATGTAGAAGATACTTAAAAACAGAGTGTGGTATAGATTGACAATAATTTGATAGATATTTATGATTCTTGATATTTGTATTTCTAATGGAACAGATGAGGGGAGTGTACTTGGACAGAAACATGAGTATGAAGTGGCTATGAGGTAATGTTGCCTATGAATGAATTAATCAATAAATCAATCAAGCCTTGAAAATTGTACATCTATCAGACAGATAAAAGGAGTTGTGGGTACAAGACAGGTTTAAAACAATCAAGACATCAAAAGAAGGATTATACCATGATAATACAAGGCATTAGAGGAGAAATAACACCACAAGAAGAGGCACAAAGACCTATTAAATACAAGTGTACATGTATAACTTTTACCAGATTGTTTGCCACCATGGGGAGAGGGAGGCAACAGAAGGTGGTAGAAAAATGAGGACCTCAAAAACTTAACAAATGGATGGATTTTTAAAACTATCTTTGTGTGTAATTGGAAAAATAAGTAAAATTTAAAAAATAGAAAGAAAAGAAATCATGAGGAATGGGACTTTAGAAAATCTTGTAAAGACTTACATGAACTGATGCTGAATGAAGTGAGCAGACAACTATAGTGGTTTTGCCCTCAGCAGGACAATAATAAAAGACAATTCTAAAGGACTTATAATGGAAAATACCATCCACATCCAGAGAAGAAACTATGGAATCTGAATGCAGATCAAAGCATATTATTTTCAATTTTTAAAATTTTGTTTTTTTATTTATTACAGTTTTCCCCTCTCATGGTTTTTTTCCCTTTATGATTTGATCCATCTTTCACTACATGATTAATATGGATATATGTTTAACACAGTTATGCCTATATAGCCTATATTAGATTGCTCTCTATCAGGGGTAGTGGGAAGGGAAAGAAAGAAGGGAGAAAAATGTGGAACTCAAAACCTTACAAAAATGATTGTTGAAAACTATCTTTGTATGTAGTTGGAAAAGCAAATAAATAAAATATTTAAATAATTTTTAAAAAGAATGCTCCCAAATGGGTCACAAACAGTCAGATATAACTGAAAATTGACCCAACAACAACAAAATCCCTGCATGAGGTACCCATTACAGTATTGGGCACAGACTAGGTGCCGGATAAATACTTTGAATAAATAATGATATGAATAGCAAAACGAGATTAGACTTTACAATTGAACCTATAATGACAATCAGAACTATGAACTGATTTATCTGCTAGGCAAATGAGCATTATAGTATTATAGACAGAAAATTACTGGCACTAGTAGACAGAAAGGTAAACATTGGAACCAGGGACATGGATGACTATTGTAGGGACCTCATGAAGGTTTAACTCATATTGTGAATCAGAATACTGATCTCATCATCACCTTTGATTGGTGGTGGTTTTTGAAATTCTTCTGAAACTATGCATGCAAGACCCAAGATGGGAAAAAGAAAAACTAGAGACAAAAAATAATAAGAATCTCAAAAGCTTAAATAATAAGATTTAAATAGTAGAGTTTGACATTTTTCAGGAACAAAACTCAAAATTTGATTGGGTTTTCTTCAGGGGGAAATAAAAGGAAGCATGACTTGGGGGCAAATAAAATATTCATTACTTCTAGTGAGAATACAGGCTCTACAAAAAAGATCCTAGGTCAAGTCTGATTTAAGCAATTAGTGAAATATCAATAACAGACTATTAAGGGAAATTTGATGTTTGAGGGAAATTCTCTAGCTTTGAAGCTGATATAAAGGTTATGCTCTCCAACAATACCTTTCCTTATTTATTCTTTACCCCTGGCTCCTATCAGATGCAAAAATCCTGACTTGGATGGATCATAGGGTCAACTCAAACCAGTCAAACTGAGTTAATAAACAAGTTTTTAGAGCAGTTTAAGGTTTGCAAGTTTCTCTACATATATTACTTCATTTGGTCCTTAAAATAACCTGTAAGGTGAGCATTTTTACGGTTTCCCATTTATAGGTGGGAAAACTGAAGCTCAGAGACTAATCACTAAACAGCTAATAACTATCAAAGGGCAGCTAGGTGGCACAGTGGATAGAGCACTGGCCTTGGAGTCAGAAGGACCAGAGTTCAAATATGACCTCAGATAACTGACATTAACTAGCTGTGACCTTGGGCAAGCCACTTAACCCTGATTGCCTTGCATCCAGAGCCATCTCCAGTCATCTTGATTCATATATGGCTATTGGATCCAGATGAGTCTGGAGGAGACAGTGAGACTGGAGACTTAGCACGGCACACCCTCATTCAAATATAATTTGCATGCTTGTCATGAATCCCCTCTCTGATGTCATGATCATCTTTAAGAATGAAGGACAAACATTATTAATAACTATCAGAGATGGGATTTGAACTCCTGGTTTTCCTGACTTTATATTAGCTGTCTTTTATGCCTGGAGTATATTTATTCCTCACGTACTCCTACTAAGATTCCTTTCTTCCTTTAAGATGTAACTCAAGTTACATATTCTATATGAAGCTTTTTCTAATTCCTTTAACTAACCCACAAAACACTTCATATTTAACCACTTTTCATTAATTTTTAAATTCTCTTAATATTTATTCTGTAAGTATATGTATATATATATATATATATATATCACCTTGTTGTTTTGTCTATTTAAATGTAAGCTCTTTGTGAATAGGAATTATTTCATTTATTGTATTTGCATCTTTATACCCCAGATCCTAGCAATAATAATAAAAGCCAACATTTATACAATGCTTTGTTTTTCAAAATGGTTTACAAATATTGATTCAGTCCTGGGAGATAGGCACTTTTATTATATTCTCATTTTACAGGTGGGGAAACTGAGGCAGATGGCTTTTTTTAAGTGACTTACCCAAGGTCATATAACTAGTGTCTGAATCAGAATTTGAACTCAGATCTTCTTATAGAGGACCTGATAAATTGTAAACATTTAATAGATAATTGTTGGTTGATTAGAACACTAAATAATTGGTAAACCAACTAATTCCACCTTTCAGAAATGAAAAGAAAGTTGGTTTTAGAAAGTTTTGTTCCTTTGATCTTCATCATTTGCTGTTGCCAAGGAAACATCTGGATATTTTCTGTGCTCTAGTGGTTTGGTAACATGTTATGGAGAAGGCAGATTTCCTCATAAGGAGGGCAGGGTAACTGAAATTTTGCTCCAAAGCAGAAAGATTAAGAAGATACTTATAATACTTCCAGTCCTTGAACAGTGGAGGAACAACTAAGGGTAACATCCAGTTTGCAAATGTAATTAATTGACATATTGGAACTACCAGATGCTATACCTCTCTTTCCCTGCCTCTACCCTGGCAGTTGACTCCTCTCAGGTTCAGTCCTGTCCTCTTTTCCTCTCTGGGATGTTTAATTTTATTTGCCCTGAGATAGTGGAAACATTACTAGACTAAATGCCAGGAGCTCTGCCAGTAACGCATTTGGCCTTGGACACATAACTCACTTATTCTGGGCCTTTGTTTCCTCATCTATAAAATGTAGATGTTTGAATGAATGAGTTATCTCAAAACTCTCTCAGATGTAAAATTCCTTGACCAAGGATGAGTATACTTCTAAATTCTAGGGACACATCTCTATCTGAGTTTGATGTCCTGGACCCTACTCTCTATCACTCTCTTGACCTCTTCCCATTTTTGTCAAAGATAACTTGAACAGAAGTATTGGGAGCAAGGAAGCTACTGATTAAGATTGCTCTCCATTAGGCCATTAGTTTAGGGATTCCCCCCCCCACAGTGATTTTATGCAAAGGCTAATTTGGGACAGCTAAATGAGATACAATGAGGGATGCATTAATTCACCTAGTTCAGATTCTTACAACCTGACATCCCATCAGGGTTGCCTACCTCTTTCCCTTTTTACTGGTCTACATTTTAAATAAAGACAAAGCAAAACATTTTAAATCAACTAATAATAAGGAATAACAAAATATTCAGTGGTAAAGACCTCAGGGATCAACTAGTTCAACCCTCTCATTTCTAGTTGGTCACTGTTCTTTTCTCTGTTCTATAATCATACACCTGACAAATGCTTTTCAACTTTTTAAATCATTGAGCATCAATTAACAAGAATTTACTAAGTTCTTGTTGACAATTAAGTATTATGCTAAATAAGGGAGATACAAAATAAAATGTGATGTAGTCCTTGCTCTCAGAGAGCTTACTTTCTCTCTGGGGAGAAAACTTTCATTTGGATTTCATAACATTCTTATGAAGTGTGTGTGTGTGTGTGTGTGTGTGTGTGTGTGTGTGTGTGTGTGTGTGTGTGTGTGTAATGGGGAATTTCTTTTTGCATTTGCCACCAATTTGGAAAACGAAATCTATGCAACTTTTCTTGGTCACAGTTAATGGCAGAATCAATATTGGATCCCAAGTCAATCCCATGCTCCTTCTACTATATGTCTTCACCTCCCCAATTCACATGCTGTTGCCCTGAGGAGGCTACCCGGTGACATCTGGATAGACTGATGGTCTTTGACCCAGAAGAAAACTTCAGGTACTTTATTGTGTAGTCCTAAGCAAAACCCTTAAGTTTTCACAGACTCAGTTTCCCTTATGTAAAATGGGAAAGTACTAGTACCCACTTCATAGAGTTGCTGTAAGGATTAAATGAGATAATATGTGTAAAGGTTTTGCAAACCTTAAAGCTCTGTTAGTTATTAGTTCTTTACTGCTCTGGGTCTCTTGAC
Organism: Macrotis lagotis; assembly: GCF_037893015.1. Classification (NCBI taxonomy): domain Eukaryota; kingdom Metazoa; phylum Chordata; class Mammalia; order Peramelemorphia; family Peramelidae; genus Macrotis; species Macrotis lagotis. Next base: position 611,822,743 of record NC_133658.1, read on the forward strand.
TGAGCAATGATTACTTCAGGGTAAAGATCTCTACCCACTCTCTGCAAGGTACTCTCCCCATGGTAAATACTAATCTGTTGCTCCCTTCACAGTCTCATATTGAAGTAATTTTTTAATACTGATCTCCCCTGCCATCAAGACAGTAAAACTAGGTTTGAGAGGCAACCCTGGCTAAATTATGGTCCGTTGTCCTTTTCACAGGTGTGTTTGGTATATAAATGAGCAGCTGTTCCCAGAAGATTCCTGGGGAAAGGTTAGACTTTCTATGCAGCATCTTCGATGAATGTTAGAACCCACTCGATACAGATGAAGATTTCAGCAAAGAGCACTTACTTTTGATTAATTGGTACACGTTTTACTGTGATGGGGGTCTGGCTGAAGGAGTTGTTAATCATCATGCCATGGGGTTTAGCTGCCAATACTCAATACTATACACCCACTCTCATGGAAGGAGGGACAGCCACTACTGGGGAGTCTCAGGGTACCATTAAAACAAATGTTTCTTGCTCCCATCTTCTCAGATAGACTGTGTCCCTCAGATGGTCTATGAGGTTATGAATGTAGGCATTCTTGTTCACTCTGGGAACCAAGCCAAGCTGTCTGAGAGTGGGGAAAGCAGGAAGGGGTAAAACTCATCAAATTTCATCAGTCATGACCCTTCAAAGGCAGCAGTAGTAGGGTTGTTATTAAGCTATTCAGAATTCAATGTCCTCAGAAGGAGAATTAAGAAAAAGCATTTGAATCAACACACATGGGTATATGTCTGCACCACTGGCATAATTTAGCATTTATTGAATGTCTGCTATAATAGTATCTCACATTTACCTAGTGCACTGACATTGCTCACTTCTTCTCCTTCCTCCCCTCTTTTCAAAAATCTTCAGTGACTCCCTATTGTTTCTAGTTTGAATAAAATTTGACCTAGAATTTAAATCATCATCATCTGGCTCCCTTCTACCTTTCCTGTCTTATTTTATATTATTCCCCTTAATATGTAACCTGTTCCAGTAAAATTGGTCAACTAGCTGTTTCCCATATGTGGTGTTCTGCCTTTGTGTCTTTGTTCAAGTGGTTCCTCCATCTAGAATGTACTCTTTCCTCATCCCCATTTTTTAGAATTCCTAGCTTTCTTCAAAACAAGACTCAGTTACCTCCTCCTATATTCTGATTCATCTAGTCATTAACATTCTCTTTCTCTTGAAAGGTGTTTATACTACATATTTATTTGTTTGTTTATTTATTTATTTATTTTTGTACATATTTCATTCTACCCTTGTTGAATATAAGCTTCTTGGGAGCAGGGACTGGATTCCTAGAACCCAGGATATTTTCTCAGGCATGTAAAACTGTATGAATTAAATTGCTTTAAAGGGTTCCATATACATCACTTTATTTGATCTTCACAATAGCAATAGGACTGGGAGTTAGGTTTGATGTTATTTTCCCTACTTTATGGACAAGGAAGTGATTTGAATGACTTCTTCAAGGTCTCACAGGGTTAAAAGCAATGCTGGAATTTAAATCCAGTTCTTCCAACTTCAAGACCAGGACTCTTTTCATTAGTTATACCATGTTGATTAATTTAAAACAAAATAGAACAACCAGATTGCTCAGGAAAATCAAAAATTAATGTTGTGAAATAATGAAGAGCAAGTTTAGCCCCAAAGAAGAGATATGAGAACATGCCTCCTTCCTAGTCTTTTGCAGAGGTGAGTGTTTGCATTTGTGTGTTTGTGTGTGTATGTATATATTCATGAGTGAAGATCATTAGATACCATATCAGATTTTTGTCCATGTTTTGAGTGCTTTTTCTGATTATTTTTGCTTCCTCTTTTAAAAAAAAAATCCTGCCTTATCAATGGTTTTATGGTAGGGGGAAGGGGAAAGGATTTTGAAAAAATCCAGTGAATATAAAAACAAAAATATCAATAAAAATCTAGATTTTAAAAAAGATTAAGCTATTTTTAGATTTTATAAATACTTTTCATACTTTCAAGCCGAATTCAAGTATTACCTTCTTGTGGAAACTTCTGTTACCATACATGGAAACTTTTGTTTCTACTTTGAATCCTTCCTAACCCAAGATAAAGTTTTCTCTCTCCTAGATATTAGAGCACTATATCCTTTATAGAGAGATTCTCTTTTAATCTTAATTTCAAATATAAGGACTGAATAGCCTTCTCCTCACAGCTGTATCATATACTTCCCTTTTTTACGCAACAAAATCATTACTTCCTCCATATGCCGTCTCTCCAAGACTCACAGCACCACCCTGTGGTTTGTGCTCCCTGCCAGAAGTAAATATTCAATGGGGGCTACTGTATTCCTTTTTCCATTAGACCTATATTTTATTTCAGTTTGAGAATCTCACTGACTTTGTTCTCCAAGCAGGATGTTGAACAAAAACTTAGAAAATGTAGACAATCTTCCTTTTTTCCTCCAAGGAATATACTGTACCAGGAAGTTTCCTTTTCTTCATAGAAGTTTAGTCCTTTTTGAATTGGGGATCTCAAACTTGGAGTTAATGATGAGGCATCTGCTAAATCTCGTGCAGTCTAGGACATATCCTGTTTCTGTTAGAATATTATATTATTGGACCATACTGCTTAGATGATAAAAAAAATTCCCTTTTTTTATAGGAAGTTGGAATTTAGGAGCATAGGCCATACATATCAGATTTCAGGCTTCATGAGATCATAGCCTATTTCTTCTCAGGTAAAAAAGGTAATGGTAAAACTGTAAATAAGGTAAAAAGAGAGTGATCTTATCTCAAAGTTCATTTTTTACAGATTACAGGACAGGGTAGCTCATCTGACAAAAACCTGTCCCCTGAGTCTTAGTCAACAATCATTAGGAATTCTTTGAGGTTTTTCAGCAAGGTACAGTGAGCATGACTAAAGGGAGAAGACCTTTATATGGCTCCCCCAAATGGGCTATTCCTTATAATCTCAAGGTGATTTTGGAACTCAGCAAATTAACAAGACACTCCCAAATTATCTCCCAATCCTATCAATACACACCTCTTTATATAAAAAGGACATATTTATATGGACAGACTCCATGTTCTGCTCTTGCTACCCATAGGAAATATACTTTGGAACTCTACCTCTTCTGCCAATCCTTTTTTTTCACCATCATTAGTCTACAGTTTGGTGATATCATCTACTCTGATTGGCTTGGCACGTGTTCATTATGTTGGGTTTTTTTTAAAGATAGGGTAGATAATTTCCTGTTATGAGGCAAGATATAGAAAGTTTAATAGGCAAGAGTTCAGGTATTTGGAAACTGTGCCTACCTATTCATTCTATGTAGGTGTCTGGCAGGTATGGTCTAAAGGGAATTTCTTTTAATAAGTGTGACTAATACATATAAAACACTTAAAAATTCCCTGTTCTAAAATGTCTCTCTCATTGGTCTTGGCATGCAGGCAAGGATTATATCATGCTGATTCCTCCAAAGAAAACAGGAATAATTTCTTTATCTCCTTAGAACAACCTCATTGCTTGGGAAAATTAAAAAAATTAATATTGTGAAATAATGAAGACCAAATTAAGCCTTATTTTCATAACTCTTCTTTGCAGAGGTATGTATGTATGTATGGGTATGAGTGTCATATAATATCATTTGCTGTATAGGCAGATATGGTCCAAGGGGAGTTTCTTCCAATAAGTGATGCTCTCTTATTCCCAAGAACTGTGGGAATATGCAGTTCATCTGAATGTGCATATTTATATACAGTTGAGGAAACTGAGTCATAGACAGAGGAAGTAAATTCTCCAAGTTCATACAAGTAGTAAGTAAAAGAGCCTAAATTTAGATTTGTTGTAGCAAATTTAGTACCCTTTCCACTTCATTCTATGCAATATTGATTCATAGAATTTCAAAACCAGAAAATTCCTTAGAGATCATCTATTCCAATGATGCTTACCTTTCATTTTTAATAGCATGAGTTCCTTTGGCAGTCTGATAAAGTTTATGGATTCCAATTCTAGCTATATTATATGATCATCTATATATACAAAGTTTATGACCATGTATTATCTAGAAGTCAGGTCTATTAACTACAGTAATTCTGAAGAAGTGATAAATACAAATGATATTTCAAGATATATGCAACAAACTATAATGTGCTATGAAAATATCTAGTTTCAATTAGTGATAAAGTCATAGGTATCACTACTATTGTGTGGCATTAAGGGAGAACTAGTACCTCTTGTATGAGGACTTTCACAGCTCTTTTTAGGGCTGCTCATCTATTGTTGAAGTCCAACTGGTCATCCAACTCTTATCTGTGGCTCCTGGAAGCTGTAGCACAAGCAGTGGTCATACCCTGGTATGGCTGATGTGCTAAACCAGGTTGAGGGCAACCAACAGATCTCAAACCCATTGATAAGTTGAGGTCATCTACTCCAAGCATGTGAAGACTTTTCCCCTGTGGTAAAGAGTGGATGAGAACAATTTGTTCCAAAGGCTATGAAGGAGGCTGAAGCAAGCACTGAAAGACCAAGGTCATCCACTTGTCTAGACCTTTACCAGTCATCCTAACTTGGGGATAGTGAAGATGGAGGAGCCATCAGTGAATAAAATGCATCTACTGAATAAAGAAAGAAATTCCTGGAAACCAGCCAGGAAAGCACATGAAAGCCCCTCCTTGTGAGGAACAAGTCTCAGAGTCCCAGCAGTGGAGGAAAAAAATGGGCTTTTAAGCATCTCAGAGAGAGCTGCCCTTGGAAATCAGGCACAATCTGAAGAAAGATTGATGTGCATTTTGGTGACCATTCTCTCTTCCCCTGACCCCTCTTATAGGGAAAATATAAAATGTTTATTCAGTTCTGGGATGTAGAAGTTTGTACCCTCAAGTAGCATGAAGTGAAGTTTGTTTTGGAGAGTTGTATGCTGTTTACCTGTCCAGAGATCTTTAGTTCTGGTACTTGAGAGAGGAGACCAACTTGACTATAGTTATTAAATCTAGGCTTATTATTAATGACTGAGGGGGCTAGGCACAGGAGAAAGTCCTGGAGTAGGAGTCAGGTCACTTGGCTAAAAATTCCTGCTTCTGCCACAAGCTAACGTTATATTGTTGATGGGGAATTTGAGTGGTACCATCAAGGCCCTTGGAAGTGAAAAGAACAACAAAACCTCCTTGAAACTGAATGCTGTGTAATTTTAAAGACCAAGCTGTCTGAGGAGAATAGATGAGAAAAATGTATCTCTCTCATTTCTTTGCAGACTATAGGTATGAAATATTGCATATGCTGTCAGACTCATTTGATGTGTTTGCTTCTCCTTCCTTACTTTTGTGGGGGGGGGGATAGTGGTGGTTATCTCTATGTTTTATAAGATAAGGCTCACTGAAAAGAGGAAATACATTTAAAATAAAGGTGATATTAGAAAAAATTAAAGGGTTGAGAACTTATTTGTTGCCTAATGGAGTTAAAGAAAATTCTCAGTTGCCTATATTTTGAATAATCCTTGCTCTCCACAAGAGGATGAATTCATGAACTGATTATTTCATAGTAGAGTAGGCTTGACTGGTTGATCCCCTGAATGGTTATGACTGAAAGGTTGAGAGAACCAAGGTCTGTGTGGGTAGCAGCATTAATGATAGATAAACAGAGAGTAAGAGAGGAGGTAGAAGACAAGAGCTGGTAAGTAGAGTGTAGACCTGGGGTAGTAAGTTAAAAACACAATGAGCCCCTTGACAGATTGCTGCAAATTTACACATCCAAGATCCAGTGGTCTTCAGAGAGGGATTCTCTAGACTGTTATAGATTTAATAACTGAAGGGGCATTTTTGAATCCCTTGGGATAATAACAGGGGATAAAAGGATGTTCAGGGATAAGCCAGTGGATTCAAAGCTTAGGGACTAGTTGAGATTAGGGAGAGAGGTATCTGAATCCCTAACAGTAGGAACTTGAGTCATAAAGGTTGGGTAAGATTTGAGAAGGTAAGACAGAAGTATGTAAATACAGGATTTCAAAATGTGTAAGGTATTTGTAATGTGTGAATCCAATGATAAATCAAGCAGGAACAGGTAGCATTGACTGGGCATAAAGGGAAGTTTTACTGAGAAATGTGAACTGTTATGGCAAATATTGTGACCTAATAGTCTTCTAAGATCTACAGCTAGATGGGTATAGAGGGTAGGGTGCTAGACCTGGAGTTAGGGAAATTTGAGTTCAAATCTGATTTCAGATATTTACTAGCTATGTGACCCTGGGCAAGTCACTTAACCCTGTTTGCCTCAGTTTCCTTTTTCTGTGAAATGATCTGGAGAAGGAAATGGCAAATCAGTCCAGTATCTTTGTCCAGAAAATCCCAGATAGGAGTAAAAAGACTTGGGATGTGACTGAAACAACTAAATAACAAGTTTTCCAAGATGATCACAATTTGTTCAGTCATTCTCTAATTGATGATCTGGATTGTCAATGTCTATGGTTTATATTTGATTCGAGATGCAACATTCAACTGATGCAACTGTTGAACGGGAGACAAATTAGAGATCTTTCACATCAACTATTGCAGTGACCTCTAATTTATCTCTATCTTCAATCTTCACCCTCTCTAATTTATCCTCCACCTAGTTAACCCACATAATATTCCTGAAGCCCAAATTTGATTGTGTTATTCCCATGTTCAACAAGTTCTAGAAATACCTATTGCATCTAGGATTGAATATAAACTTTTGATGTTGACAATTCAAATCATCAATTAGAGAATGACTGAACAAGTTGTGGCATATGATTATGATGCAATATGTACCATAAGAAATGACAAGCAGGATAAGTTTAGAAAAACCTTTAATAACTTACATAAACTGATGCAAAGTGAAGTGAAATAACAAGGAGAATGTTGTACATATTAACAACAATATAATACAATGGAGAACTGTGAATGACAATTCTTCTCAAGACAAATCCAAAGAACTCACAATAAAACATGCTATCTACATACAGAAAAAGAAATGATAATGTCTGAATACACACTGAAGCATATGATTTTTCACTGAAACAATGAAAAATCATCTTGTTCAAAGTGACTAAAATAGAAATATTTTCTATGGTTGCATATGTATAATCTATATTGGATTACTTATCATCTCAAGGTGGGGAAAGGGGAAGAGGGGATGGAAGAAGAGATAGCATTTGAAATTCAACACTTTTAAAAATGGTAAAATTATTTAATATGTAATTGGGGGAAATTAAAATATTATTTAAAAACAACCTCTTCAAAACCTAGTTTCAATCTACCTCCCCCTTCTTATTATACATCAATCCCCTTTGTATACTCCCGATGTGGTCTAATTGATCTTCCAGTCTTCATTCATAACTTTCCAACTTGTTTCCATGTCTTTCTTTAGGTTATCATCCAATGCCAGAATGCATCACTTCCTCACCTTTCCACCTCGAAAAATTCCTCTTCTTCAAAATGACTTTAGACTCTATCCTCTACACAAAGATTTTCCTTATATCTCAAATGTTTGTGCATTTTCCCTTCCTGGAAACTATAATGGATTACTTTCTTCAAATTTTATATCTACTAAAATGTGTGCATTTTAAAATTTAAATGTGTGTTTAAAATGTGTGCACATAAATTCCTTGAGGGAAGGGACTGTTTCATTTATATCTTTGTATTCTTAGTACTTAGCACATAGTGAGAAAAATAAATTCTTGTTGATTGATTGGGGGGCTGCCCAGACTAATTTGCAGTGTATCCTATATTCAGCCAAAGTAACATTCCAGCAGAAGGCTAACCATCACTGCAATGAGAATGTTCTATTATTGTAACTACTTTATCAATTGTTTTTGGTCATTTCAGTCTTGTCCAATTCTTTGTTATCCCATTTGGGGTTTTCCTAGGAAATACACTGGAGTGATTTGCCATTTTCTTCTCCAACTCATTTTACAGAAGAGAAAACTGAGGCAAGCAAGGTTAAATGACTTTCCCAGGTTCACACAGCTAGCAAAAGACTGAAGTTTGATTTGAACCTTGAGAGATGAGTCTTCCTGACTCCAGGCTTGGCATTCTATTCACTGTGCCTAATAGACCATCCCTGAAACTGTGAATCAAGGTTTGAGTACCCTTTGCTATTACTCAAATAATTGATTAGGAGTCCTACTGGATGGAATGATGCTTCTTCCTCCATATCCAGCTATGATGTAACCAAACTACATCTGCTAAGTCCTTGTCCACTATTATTAATGGACAGAAGGAAAACATAGAAAAAGAAATCTTTGTCTCCCAACGGCAAAGCATTACCTCCAGTGCCTAGTGAATAGGTAGAGGTATGGACTTGAGGGGAAATCATAGACCCTTATGTCCTAGAATTGTATAGGGTCTTTCATCAAAGCCATGGTCTTGAGCTCCAGTGAGAAATTCTGAGGGGGAGACTGAATAAGTGGTCTATTGCTCAATTGGGGTGGCTCATTAGAGAGTCTGAGGGAGGGAATCTGTGTATGACTAGGCTAGCATGTCATGCCATACACATATGTAAGTAATCAACATAAAAAGGACCAAAACTTTGGGGTACTAAATTGAGCTAGATAATCCATCATCCTAGTTCTTCATGTATTTTAGCTGAATGAAAGAGTACTGATTCAAGACTTTGAGCATCTACTTTGGCAACCAGATTATATGCTTTCCTTGTTTTCATCATTTTGGATTTCAGCTTTTCCCAGACATCTTAGTACTATCAGATTGACTTTCCTTTCATATTTGCTTTTTTCTCAATTAAAGCCCTAACTTCTCTTCTCTATACAAGGATTGTTCTTAGTCTACCCAAGGCCAACTTCTGGCAGGTTATAACAGGATGGTTAAGTCTATTACATGCAATATTGTATAGAAGCTCTAAGACGTGAAATCATGATTGAGTGATCAGACATGGTTCTAATGAAGAATAAGATGAGGGTATTAAAATAATTAATGTGACTTCACAGGATGCCCTTTGAAGAACTCATACTGAAAAAAGAACATTCACAAGAACTGAAAGGAAGTACTCAGGACCTCATGAAATGAATGGCACTATCCTTTTAAAGCATGAAGGAAGGTCAATTTCCATAATCAGCTGAGGTTTGAGAAAGATTCTTAAGAACTAAAAAGTCTTTTTAAAAAACCCCTAAGTTGAGATCAAGAAGAAGGAAGGAAAAGGCTTGCAGCATAGGAAAAGTGGTATAATTTTAATAGCTGACAAAGGGAAAGCAGAATTACTCAATGTCTATTTTGCCTCGTGTTCACCACTAAAATGAATGCTCTTTAAAGTGAAAGAACAAAACAACTATGGTTTTGAGGGAATTGAAACTTAAAACATATGAAAGATAGAAAATACTTGACTGTTTAAAATTATTTTAGGTCTCTAGGCTCAGATAAATTATACTTCAAGGTACTGAAAGAATTAACAAAAAAAGACTTTAGAACACTCAATGATCTTTGAGAAATCATGGAGAAGCAGAAAACTGTTAGGATACCAGAAATGGAAAAATATAGCATTTTTAAAGCTGGAGGAAAGCTGAATCCCAGAATAGTCCTTCAAGTTTACCCCTGATACTTAGGAGCATTCTAGAATAAGCCATCAATGGTTTGTAGTCATTATTATAAACAATCACTGGTAATAAACTTGGGTGCCCTAAAACATGGCAATCCATGTCATTTGGTTTTTAAAAGGGTAACAGGATTGGTGATTTAAGGAATGCCATGGAACATAATGCACCCTGGCTTCAGCAAGACATTTAGTAAAGTAGCTCATACAGCAACTTCTGTTGGTGAAGTAGATATAGCAATGGGCATGAGGTCAGGAAGCTTTGAATTCAAATATGAACTTAGACACTTACTAGCTGTATGGCCCTGAAAAATGAGGACAATAATAGTACCTTACCTTTCAAAGTTGTTGTGAGAATTGAATGAGATAATATTAGTAAAAGTTCTTAAGTACAGTGCCTGACAGACAGTAACAACTATATACTTACCCTTCAAGGTACTCTTATAAACATAATAGAGAAATGACTAGATAATGATATAAATAGGTGAATTTTATTTTACCTAGTAGTAGAACTTAATTTTAGACATGTTCATTAACAGGTCGATGTCATCCTGGATAGAGGTTGCAAAAGATATGTAATGGGGTGCTGTTCTTGCCCTCCCCTGTTGAATATATTTATTCACTTGGATAAAGGCAGAGAAGTGGTGTTTATAAAATATTCATAAGACAGGAGACTAGGAGGAAAAGTTAATATGTCAAAGGACAGAAATAAGTGTTAAGAATATCTTGATAGGATAAGATAACCTGAAAGAAACAAAATTAATTTTCACAAGGAATATTGAAAAGTTTTATACTTCAGTCTTAAAAAATAAAAAAGAGAAATATAGGAGTTACCTTAAAAGTGAATTTATAAGTGAAAAAGAACTGCTTCAAATTTGAGTTGTTTACAAGCTCAATACTATGAGACAAGAGGGGACAAGGTTGCCTAAAAACCCTAATTATATTAGACCTAATGAAGAACAGCATTTCACTGAATAATAAGTCTTTGAGAAAGAGGTGCCTTACTTTCTTTTTAAAATATATAGAGAATTGAGTCAAATTTATAAGAATATAAGTCATTCTCCAATTGATAAGTGGTCAAAGGATATGAATAGGCAATTTTTAGATGAGGAAGTTAAAGCTCTCTATAATCATTATTAATCACTAATTAACCACTAAATCACAATTAATTAGAGAAATGTAAATTAAAATGACTCTGAGGTACCGCCTCACAAGTGTCAGATTGGCTAATATGTCAGAAAAGGGAAATGACAAATATTGGAGAGGATGTGGGAAAACTGTGACTGTAATGCATTTATGATGGAGCTGTGATTTGATCTAACCATTTTGAAGAGCAATTTTGAACTATGCTCAAAGGACTATAAAACTGTGACCCAGCAATACTACTACTAGGTCTGTATCCCAAAGAGATAGGTTTGTTGAGTTGTGAATTGATTCAGTCATTCTGGGGAGTAAATTTGAACTATGCCCAAGGGGCTATAAAACTGTGATGCAGCAATATTTATAATTAGGTCTATATCCCAAAGAGATCATAACAAAGGGAAAATGACCCACTTGTACAAAAATATTCATAGCAGCTCTTTTTGTGGTGGTAAAGAATTGGAAATTGAGGAGATACCATTAATTGGGGAATGCCTGAACAAATTATGACCATATGAATGAATGAAAGGAAATATTATTGTTCTATAAGAAATGAAGGGCAGCTAGATGGCACAGTGGATAGAGCACTGGCCCTGGAGTCAGGAGGACCTGAGTTCAAATGTGACCTTAGACACTTAATAATTATCTAGCTGTGTGATCTTGGACAAGTCGCTTAACTGCATAGCCTTGAAAAACAAACAAGCAAACAAACAAATAAATAAATAAATAAACGAACAAACAAATTAATAAATAAAGAAGAAATGATGAGTAGGCAGATTTCAGAAAACCTGGAAAGACATACATGAACTGATGCTGAGTGAAATGAGCAGGACCAGGAGAACATGGTACACAGTAACAACAATACTGCATGATGATGAGCTATGAGGTACTTAATTTTTCTCAGCAATACAGTGATCAAAGAAATGCCAAAAGATTCACAATGGGAAATGTCATCCACATTCAAAGAAAGAACTAAGGAGTCTTGCTATCTTAGAAGGGTGGAAAGGAGAAAACTTTAGAAAAATGAATGTTGAAAACTACATATATTTGAAAAAATAAATATATAAATAAAAATTAAAAAATAAATAACAGTAACATTAAACCACCACAACAAAGAGATTTATTCATCTCTGATTCCCCAAGATAGTGTCAAACTCAAAAAGAAATGAGGATGGTTAAATGCATAGAAAGATCCCTGCAGACATATATTAACTTATTTTTTAAATGTATTATCTCTATTTTGATGTATTTATTTTGTGAAAGATTTTCTAATTATATTTAGTTTGGTTTTGGCCCATCCTAGGAGTGTTGTGAACTTTTATATCTTGGTCAAATCACAATGTGATTTATTGTTTTGTTCTTACTTAAGAAAATGTGAATAAAGCAGATGAAACTTAAAAGTGTGTCCAATGTACTCATTTTGTTTTTCTTCCCATAGAGTGAATTGCTAAATATTTATCATCACACCCTGATAAATTTGTTAGACCCACAATATGTAAGCAAAAAATATTTATTGAATGAATGAATTATAATTCAAAAGAACTGATAGTTCCAGGCTATACTCATCAGACCATACCTAAGTAACTTATACCTAAGTAACTTATGCCTTAAGAATTATATTTGGGGCGGCTAGGTGGTACAGTGGATAAAGCACTGGCCCTGGAGTCAGGAATACCTGGGTTCAAATCTGGTCTCAGACACTTAATAATTACCTAGCTGTGTGGCCTTGGGCAAGCTAATTAATCCCATTTGCCTTGCAAAAACCTAAAAAAAAAAAAGAATTATATTAGAACTTTGGATGATTAAGTTAATTTGAATATTATACTCAAACCAATTAAAAGGCCTAAGAAAGAAGATACTATCACCTCCAAAGAACTTGATAAAAAAAGTAAGTATAAGATGGTTTTATATATCACTATATCTAATTTGGTCTTCTATAGTGTGAGGTGGGGAGGGAGGGAGGGAGGAAAAAGTGCATCAGGGAGAACAAAAGAAAACCCGGAAACACAGAAAAGCAGGGTAGTTTTGAAGACAATGTAGAATATTACCTAGTTTTGCAAAAAAATGCTTAATAGGGTAAAATGGAGATTTATGGTTTCCGTATTGAATCCTTTGTGTGTGATGCTATGTACATGGAATTTTTTTCTTTTTGTATTAAATTCAAAAATGATGATGACTTTCTCACTCTAGGCCCAGCAGCCTATCCACTGTACCACCTAGATACCACACTTGAATTTATCCTTGAAGGATATGTGTTCATTATAGAACTGGTATCTGGCTGCAAGAGGGTCAGGCCATGATAATAGCTTGGGGTCCTCCATTCTTATTTAAGAATAGCAATTAGAAGTTTAGTTTGAACTTGAAACTTGCTTCCTCTAGACTAATTATATCTAATTCTAGATAAATATAATTCTAGACCTATGCCTTCTCTCTCTGAGGACAGTAGGGTTCACTTTCTGGTCCCAATCTTCTGCTTCACCTCCTGGCAAGAATCATACCATTCCCTGTTGGATTGAAGGAGAAGATATTCTTCTTGTCTCTCTGTACACATTCAGACAGACCCATGCATGTGGGCAAAAACTCTACAGCATACCATTACCGTATATAAGGAACTGGTGATCTTGATCCTGAAGCAGAGAGGACTTGGAGGGAATGTGAAGTTGTTACTGAGTCATTTTTCAGTCATGACTCACTCCTTATGACCTCTTTTGGGGTTTTCTTGGCAAAGATATTGTAGTTGTTTGTCATTTCCTTCCCCAGATTATTTTACAGATGAGCAAACTGAGGCAAGCAAGGTTAAATGACTTGCCCAGGGTCATACAGCTAGTACATAATCTGAGGCTGGATCAGGTTTTTCTGATTCCAGGCCAGGAGCTTTATCCACTGTGCTACCTAACTACCCCATCTAAAGAATATAACAACTATCTTCAAATAAGATGCTATTATGCAGAAAGGGAATAGGTAGGTATAAGTTACAGACAGGCAAATTGCTCTCAATTTAAGTAAAAACTTTCTAACATTAGGGAGAGCTGTCCACACTGAAAGTAATAATCAAGGAATACCAGCACCAGAAAGAAGATAGACTAGATGACATTTAATATCCCTTTTAAATAGTATTGTTTTAAGAACACCTTTTAGTGAATAAGTCATTTTGACTTTTATAAATAACCAAATTAATTACAAAGGACATATGAAAGAAGTTATCAACATGTAGAAAAAGAATTGATAAATAGACATATGTATAGGATAATTTTACACATACACATATGTATATACATATTTATTTTAATGTTGGCCATTGCTAAGGCAGGAGGAGAAAGAGAAGAAAAAGGGTGGAAAATTATATGATAACTTTATTACATATTTAAAAGGAAAGGCAAGTTGTACATAAGAGGTTTGCAGTTTCATATGCAATAACCCCCTTTTTCTATCCTACTATCTTAAGGAAATGCTTGTTTTATTTCTCCAGTTCAGAATAAAATAAAATAAAAAACAAAAGATTGCCTCTAGATCTAAGATTCTATCATTCTAAGAATCCAAATTTGAAATTATGGCTTAACATAGTCAATCCAATTGATCTAGGGCTCTAGAGAGTAGCTTTCACCTGGATTTTGGGGAAAGAACTGTTGGTATTTCAGGGAATATTCTCTAATTAAATGAACATAAATGCATGGGAACAACTGAAGCTCTGTGTGAAAGAAATTTAGAGTTGGAGAAAATTTCTGAGCAGATAATAAATCCTGAGCTTATCTGCTAAATGAGAATGGATAGCAGCATACTAGTCAGAGAGAGATTTAAGAGTTAGTGTAGCTATTGCAGACCTCACAGAGTTATGAGGAAATCCTGAAAGTCTTTAACCAAATGCAGAGTAGCCTCGAAGAGTAATTCACCAAGTTAAGCAGTATTTTTTAAAAGATCCCATGCTCAAAGACCACAAGGATTTTTTCTTGTAAATTAAAAACCAATTTAAATCCCTAAATCACAAACAGCTGAGTTCTCCTTCCAAGGAACTATGCAAATCTTATGTTGTAAGAAGATAGATTGAGGCAGCTTCAAAATCACTGCTCTATACATTTAAAAGGATAATTTGAAAGTCATTTTATTTTCAGCCTTCAGCAATGAAGAGTAAAGAGTCCTTCTCTGTGCAGCTTCCAGAGGTCAAAGCAGATGCTGGGTAGATGACTCTGTTTCCAATCTGAGCTATTAGCACATTGATTAGCATCTAGGACTAACAAGGTCCAAGATTAAGGATGTAAGATTCATTTATGGAGATAGTATGGTGCAGTGTATAGGACTTGGGCTCAAAAATAATACCTTGCTCAAATCCCAGCTCATCTACTTACTGTGTGACCATAGACAAACAATTACATTCTTTGAGCCTCTTTTTTCACCTGAAGCATGGGGATGACAGCACCTTTCTCACAAGATCTAATGAAATAATATATGAAAAGTGCTATGTGAACATTAAAGCATTATAAAAATGTAAGTAGGTATTATTATACAGTCTAGGGAGCTTCATGAGAGGAAAATTGTTCTGCTGTCACAAACTTTAACTCTAGCCAACTTTCACAGACATAAATCTTATAAGTTACAAGGAAGATGGGGTGGGAATGGTTTGGATAGATCAATATTGGGAATGTTTCATTACCCTTTACAAGGAGAGAGGAGAGTCTGATGAGTTGTAAACAACACAATTCAACATTAATGTTATTAATATGTTATAACCTCTCTCTGTGCTTGGGAAATTCTTTTGTTTGTTGGCTGCTGGTCAGTCAGAAAATGATGCTTGGGAAAGATATTTATTCCCCTTTAATCCTATCTTCTCTCCTTCCCTTCACTCCAATTCCAGGAAAAGCTATTAAATTTTCACCCCAGGATAATCATATTTCAACAGTATCCTCTTTCCTCTCACACTAGATCTTGATCTATGATCTTTGCCCTTATATCTTCCCAAACATTGAAAAACCCAGAAAGAGCAGGTGAATGAAGCTGGGGAGAAAGGTCTAAATGTGTAAACTCAGGAGACAAATTGTATCTAGGATCAATTGTGGATAGAGGTTGAATGATCATCACTTGAGCAACCTCTTCAGACATTTGAAGTCTCGTTATATAACTGGAGAAATAATTCCGAGAATGTATGATTCTAAAAGTGTTAGGAGTTTCATATCCACATTACCTCTAGAAAAAGATCGTGTGTGTGTGTGTGTGTGTGTGTGTGTGTGTGTGTGTGTGTGTGTGTTTATACAGAATGTCTCTTAAATAAGTTTTAGCTACTAAAAGTGTATTGAAACTTTTGGGGCACCTTGTATATACTATACACATATACATGTATGCTGCTTATGACAAAGTTTTAGACACACACATATATAAGCATATGCTGAATGACTGAATCAACGAGGAAATCTCATTTTTATTTCTCAGGTAATATAAGGAAACTATGGGGAGTTTTTATTAGAAGACCATAGGAACAGTTGCAAAAAGCTACAATAGCTAAATAGAAACGTTTATGGAAACTTTATTAATCAATTTAGATAATTATCTCTTTTAAATTGTTTAATGTTCACTGAAGGCCAGCCATATTTGTGCTACCAGGTAACAGGCTGATGAATAATAGGTCCTAATGGTTAGTTCAATAATGTACAGGGAGTATTCTTGTTTATCTACAGCAAATCTTGCTTCCTGGTGCTTGTTTATATTATCATCAAAAAACTTTTATTAATTGCCCAATTATCTGCTTGCCACAAGATAATTATCTCTGTGCTTATTCTCTGGTAGTCTGAAATCTGACAGAAGGTAACAGGGAATGCCTTGCGAACCAGAGTATTTAAATATATTCTGTAATTTAAACATACCCTGGAAGGTATGAGTCAGGAAGGAAAGAGATAGTAGTAGTGGAGAAATGCTGGTTCTCTTTAGCACTTACAATTGGCTGGGAAACTGATAAAGAGTCTTCATAGTTACTCTGAAATCCTTTGCCCATTCAGGATACTCTCACTGTAGCATCAGTCATGTTCTTCTGGTGATGCCATAACTTCTGAATATTACACACATCGGACTTAATCTTCTAATTAATTTAGGATTGACCAAATGGATTTCTGAATATTAGTTTGTTAACTCTACTTGCAAATTTCCCTGATCTAGTGAAACAGACACTGAGCCTTCTTCTGTCTTCTTCATCTTGTATTGTTAATTAGGCCATGTGATGTACATGAGAAGGCAAGTTGAGGGGAAACAAATACACACATATGAAGCAAATGGAGAGAAATACAAAATAAGATCTAAAGACTAAATTGCTTACATTGTACTCTATGTAGAAGAGAGATTAGAGTGGATTTAAGTATGATTGAGGAGTATCATGAAGGAGGTAGTGTTTTGTAGGATTAAACAATTTTGGAGATAGAAGAGTCTTTGGCAACTATCTGGAAGTGGATCTTCACTATGACCTTTCAAAGATGTGATCACATTGAAATCTAGGATGCACGACATCCAGCCAGACTCCAATGAGGGGTAAACCCACTATTTCCCAAGGCAACTCCATTCTACTTTGGAATAGTTGTAAGATTTTTTTTTTCTTACATCAAAACCCAAGTTTGCCTCTTTGTAACTTTCACCCATAAATCCAGGTTCTTCTTTCTGGGGACAAGTAGAATACGTCTAATTCTTCCTTTTTATAATTACCCTTAAAGGACACGAAAACAGTTATCATGGGTTCCTCTTAATACTTTATCTTCCCTAGACCTAACTTTCCCATTCCTGCAACTAATCTTCATGTGGTAGAAACTCAATATCATTCTTGTTGCCATTCTTATAACCTTTCATTAGATGCTTTCCAGTTTATTATGTCCTTCTCAAATTGTGGTACCCCAAATTGAAAATAATATTCTCTAGAGCATTCTTGGAGTGGTCTGACCAGGGTCATAGTACAGTTGCACTATCATCTCCTAATCCTGGAAATAACTATTTCTCAATACTTCTCCAAACCACAATATCTATTTTTGGCTGACATATTATACTGCTGACTCATCTTGAAGTCAGATCCCCTTAAAACTTCCAGATCTTTTTGTAAGAAACTGTTGTCTATCTGAATCATGTTTCCGGTATCCCATATTTGTGAAATAGATTTTTTGAACCCAAATGTAAGACTTTACACATTTATTTCTATTTAATCTCATCTTATTAGATTAGCCAGTTACCAAGTTCTTTGTAGGTCATGACTCTATTCTCTGGTATATTAACAATTCTTCACAATTTCATGTCTGTCAAGAAAACCCCAAATGAGGTCACAAAGAGTCAAACATGACTGAAATAACTGAACAACAACGAAGGAGAAACCATAACAGTTTTAGCATCAAGTTTTAGAATTTTTAGATTTGAAAGGGAATTTGGCAGTCATTTATTCCAAACCCTTTCATTTTATATATGAGCAATCTGAGTTCCATGAAACTTTATGCAACCTTACCTGGAAGTCAGTATGCAAACCCAAAACCCTTGATTCTAATTCAGGGTTCTTTCTACTACTTCACCCTACCAAAATTGACATTGAATCACTAACAATATTTTAGTTCATCTATTCAAAAAAATTCTGAATCTACCTTTATATTATTATTTGGTTTATATCTCTCCATCTTTCCCATAAGAGTAGATAAGATTCTTTATATTATAACCAGAATCTTAGCTAAAGTAAGATCTAGGGTAACAGTTTCTATAACTTTACCCCTACTTAATTAGTAACCCTAGGAAAAAAAAATATGCCAGTTTAAACTGGTATGACTCATGATGATGGTCATTGATTCTTTGTAATCATTTATCCTTCTCTAGCTGTTCACTGTTCATTAATTTGATAATCCAAGTCTGTAATTTTCCTAGGAACTGGAATCAAAATATGTTTCTAGTCAGCCTCTCTTGTTCTCCTTGATTAGTGAGATGCATACCACTGGATATGGCTCACAAATTAAGTATCCAAGAATCTTTAGGCTGGAGCAAATGATTTCAGTTCAGCAAGGGTAGACACATGCTTTCTGATAGGCTTACGTATTTTATCTTGGGTGCTATTGCTGTTAGCTTTTTCATTATTTCCAGTATAACTTTATCTTTAGTGAAGAAAACAAAAAAAAATTAAGGATTGCACAGCTCTGCTTTCTCTGTTTGTTAGGTATCATATGGCATTTATTTTGTTTTTATGGAAGGGATGAAACTAGAGTTTTTATCCCACCTTTCTTCTAGCCCTGTTCCCTGATTTCAACACCATTGTCCTCTCCTGTCCCTTCAGATCCTGCCCTCCTTTTTAAACTACTTTTGAGTGCCATCTTCCCTCATAACAGGGTTGGGGAATCTCTGGCCTGTGGGCCCATTTGGTCTGGCATTGCTGAGGTTCACTAGTACTCAAGTACCCAAGTACTAAAAATTCAATAAATCTAGTAGCTTTTTAGGGGTTAATTAAATGTTTAAACAAATATAGTCCTAGAATGATGCTATAGCCATCCAAATGGCCCTTGCCAGAAAAAAAAGGTTCCCCATCCCTGCCTTATTAGGATAGAAGCTCCTTGAGATCAAGGAGTATCTTTCCTTTTTCCATTTATTTTGGGAACCAGAGTAGTCAATTTTATAATAGCATTGCTTTTATTTCTATAGTAGGCTATAGCTAAAGAGATCTAGGCATTTGTACACATTAAAAAAAAAAGAAGGAACATCAAGAACGAAGTTCCTAATCTGTGGAGGGGATAGAATTTCAAAGGAGTAAGTCTCTGGCCTATAGAACAAGTCATATAGGTTGACATTTAAGTCAAAAGGTTTCCTATTTTCTTGTTAATGGAGCATAAGAATTTGATTCATGAACAATAAATAGTGTAAAGACTTTGCATAAGTAAGGTGGTCTACAGAGCATCCGCCTAAACCTTTAAATTGGCCCCCTCCCACTTTAAGCAGTTCCCCATTTTCTCAGATTGTGGATACATTTGATACCATCCCAAACGTAATTTCTATGGAGAAAAAGGGAAACAAAGGAAGATAGATATTAGCACTCAACTAATCTAGATCTGAGTAAGATTCAGAGCAGTAAACTTGTGTACTTGCTGTCTGTATAAACTTTATCTTGATAAGCTAAGTAAAACACTATTCTTTTATAATCCCCCCCCACCCCCCCCCCCCCCCCCCCCCCATCCCTTGCCAATATTCAGGTCATTTGAGCTATTCAGATGCCTGGGCTTAGTTAGGATGCTTTTCTAAGTCTTCTAAAACAATTTTCCCATTGTTCCTTATCAAAATGCCCTTCTCTCCCATACTTCTCCATCTCTTGCCTTCTGGGTTTCCTGAAATATATTGCCACATATATTATACTACTGCCTCACCCCTTTGCTGCCTTTTTTAGCCTGGTTTTCTTTTGATCAGGGATATCAATAACCA
The DNA here is from genome assembly GCF_037893015.1 of Macrotis lagotis. Lineage (NCBI taxonomy): Eukaryota > Metazoa > Chordata > Mammalia > Peramelemorphia > Peramelidae > Macrotis > Macrotis lagotis. The sequence goes on from NC_133658.1 coordinate 611,842,821, forward strand.
ATCATGTCTTTGGTTTTATCTTACCACATATCAGTAATAAATCTCTGTGATGAAAACATATCTATATGTATTATTTTAACTATGAACTTCTCTATTTTTCTAAGATTTTGGAAATTTGTAGAAAATTGAATCCATGGGAGTTTTATTGTTTTTTTCTTAGATTTTGTTCCTCTAAATTCTCAGGTGTTCATTGATCATGCTGTATCTTCTTCATTTTAGCAGTGACTTTGTTCACATGAGATCTAGTTTGGTGGTTGCATTTAATAGGAAGTTATATTATTTTATTATTCCTCCTTGCCTTTTTGTTTTTAAAAATTGAATTAAATTTGCAAGACACCAGAATAACACATGTATTTCATTCTTGGTCTCTGTTTGTCTTTCATCCATTTGTTTTAAGTCAAGTTCCAGAAAGACAGAAGCTTAGAATGGGAGATTTAGATTTCTTGACTATGACTTGGCTCTAGCCAAGGTTGGGATTGGTGACAGAAGAAGAAGAAAATGAACATGACTCTAGTTTCTGTTGTATACAAACATCTCTTTCTAATGAGCCAAGCATTAACTTTTCTCTAGTATGAGTTAGAATCACATGTTATGGCACTTAGAATTCCCCAAAATGCCCTCTCTCTGCTTTGGAGCCCCTTTTATTCTAACCTTTGAATGTGATACAGTAAGAAAAATTACTGAACATAAAGTCCAACGGGACTTGAGTTCAAATCAGATTTTCCTATTTACCAATGATAACCTTGTAAGACCTTGGGTGACTTACTTCACCCTCTGAGATACACATTTCTTATCTTTAAAATGAGAATACATGAACTTAAATTACTTATAAATATCTCTTCTAGTGTCTAGAATAGTGTCCCCATTCTGTCCCCTATATACTACACTCCATATGTTACATATAAGTGCCCATGTCAGTGACTAGATCTTGTATCTATTTTTTCCCCCTGGAAACCCCCTCGATGTTTCCAAGGCAGATGATGAACATTGTAGCCCAGTCTAGGAAAAAAATATCTTTAACTAAGATCTTCTGACAGAACTTCTTTGAGGTAGGAAGAGTCAGTCTCAAGCACAAGGAAGAGAAAGCTAAATTCAAAATCAAGGAAACAATTGGTATTATTTGTAGGAAAGGTCCCTTCCATGGATGTCATATGGAAATTTCCAGAAAAGAGCAATGGAATGGTGTTGATGCTTGGTGAGAACAGAAACAGCCTGGTATAAACTCAACGAAGCCCACAGGTCTTAGGTTTTTTGGACTATAATACTTTAAAAATTATTTAGACTATTTGTTACAAAGAGGAATATTTATATTTAACCGCAATCTGATAATCTCATCATGATTTAGTAAACCCAAATTCTGCTTCAGATACTTATTAGCTTTGTAACTGAGTAAATCAATTTAATTCTAGTTGACTCAGTTACTTTATGTGTATAATGAGGATAATGATAGCATCTCTTTCCCAGGGGTATTTGAAAATCAGCTGAGTTAATATTTTGTAAAGTGCTTTGCAAACCTCAAAGCACTAAAATGCCAGCTGATATTATTCTATGTCACATCAAGACTTATGTTCTCCAAAATCTATTTTTAAAAATGAACTGGGGCAGTTAGGTGGTGCAGTGGTTAGAGTACCAGCCCTGGAATCAGGAGGACCTGAGTTCAAATACGACCTCAGACACTTAATAATTGCCTAGCTGTGTGGTCTTGGCCTAGTCAATTAACCCCATTGCCTTAAATAAATAAATAAAATGCTTACTGTGTACAAAACAATGTGTTATGCACTATGAATGATGTAAAGAAAAATGGTTCAATCCTGGTCTCAAGATGTTTAGTGAAGTAAGGAAGATGAGGGAGCAGAGTCCAAATATATAAAAAGGTAATAAAGGAAAAAAAGATTAAATAATAGAGACAATAATAAAAGGCATATCAGAAAATACTATTTTATGTACTAACCTGTTCTTTTATTTTTTGTATTTGTAATTCTCATGTCAGAAGATCTTTCCAGGTATGAAGAGCTTAGTGAAATGTAAAGATCTTGTCACAATGCTTCTCTAGTTTATTTTTTTCCCTTCCACCCAAGAAAAACCTGGTGCATTTTTAACTTATTTTTCTTCCCTAAATAGCTCCTCCATTCCCCTGTAAATACTCAGAATTACAAGGACTCTAAGCACAGAATAGGTTCTTATTTAATAGAATAATTGTTTATATATATGCATGTGTTTTATATATATACATGTATATGAATTATCTATGTGTGTGTATATATATATATATATGTGTGTGTGTGTGTGTGTGTGTGTGTGTGTGTGTGTGTGTGTGTATAGATTTGCTGTCTTCCTCTCGGTCTTTGTCTATCTACACATGCACACCCATCTATTTTTGCTGTTGAGTCCCTTTCTGGACTCGCTTATCCTTCCCCAGGAGAGTGTTGAAGGGGCAGGAGATAAGGAAGACAAATTCTCCCTTTGTACACCAAGGTCTCTGTTTATTTGCCAAAATAAAAGTGCTAAAATATCCTTCCCAGTCTCTAATCTCCTTCCACTCCCATGGCACTTAGTAAAATAATGTTCTGGTGCTCAAGGTCACTAGATGATGAAGATTTACAGTGTTCCCACACACAACAGTCCCTAACATTTTGCATCATGTTTCTATGAATGAATCTATTCATGTATCTATATATCTATGTATTTATCTACCTAATAACATACACACACACACACACACACACACACACACACACACACACAATTTTTCTTTCTGTGAAGGACTTTCACTTGAAGCCCAGAGTCAGTCAAGAAACCTTTGTCTTCTTTTTTGTTAGCCTCCTGAACTTCTATAGGGACGTCCTTCAAAATATAGAATTTTCAGCTTACACTAATACCTTATATAGGAGACATCACAAGAGAGCCAAGAAACTCCATTTTTCATAGACCAACCCTTCTCAGGTATTATACAGTCCACTTGACTCCTGGGAACAAAGCCCATCCAAATAGGAAAAGAATTCAGGGTTGCAAGAGAGTGCAGCAACCCTCCCACTTACAACACTGTTCTGTCTAAGGCTTCTTCATTAGAAGAAAGAATTTAGGATTCACTGGGATAGCAATTCCTGTAAACCTTAATAGGCCACATAGCTTATCATCTTGTTGATGGACAACATCCTCTACAATGGGGCTCTGTTTTGTACTGTGCTCCAGTTAATCTTCCCTCTCTGGAATTTGTATTATCTTTTTTCTTCCTTTGGAGTTCTGTGGTTCTGTGACCAGTTCTGTTTGTTGTCAGGTATTCCCCTTGGGTATCTTTCCCCCTGGATGAACATACTGGTTACTTCTTGGGTGTTTTGTTTACTACTGTGATTTTCCCCTGCTCTCTCTTCCTGGAGAAGTATTAAAGTTCTCTTATAATAAAATATAAGTACTGAAGATTCAGAAAATAAGTTTTTTGACATTTAAGTCCTCCTCCTCCTCATCAATTGATTCAGCATTCTCTGTATCTCAATCCATTCACCAGTTATCCTGACTTTTATCCTGCCACTGAACTTCAATGATCTGGAAGAGAGAGTGAGGCTGATGACTTTGTGCAACTCTACCTCACTTAAATCCAATCTTCATGTAAATCAAGACATCACCCATGATGTCACTGGTCCTCTTTGAAAATGGATATACTTATCAGTAGATATGATAATGTTGATGCATTCATATCTGTTTTGTGATCATACCCTAAGGACCATGGGACCTTTTTAGGTATGATAGAATTAGTATCTTGCCAGGGTTCTCATTCCCTCAACATAGTTTAAGAAAAGATAACAAAGCTTTGATTGGTCCCAGAGTATGGCAAGGATCAAGATGTGTGTCTCTTGAATCATATTCCTGATGATTAGGGGTATAATACTCCTATCAATGTGTGAATAGGAACCTTCTGACTTGTAGATATTGGAAAACCACTGCCCTACTGACCAGATTTTCCATATGGAGGGAGGGTGAAGGGGGTTGACTTATAAAAGTTAACTTGTACTAAAAACTATGTAAGGCTATGGTTTTGTTAATTGTTCAGTGACTTACAAGTGCCTCGTTTCATCTTGATTGAATCTGAACTAATACTGGCATTAGGCTCTCCCCTAGTATTATCTGACTTACAATTAAAGTTCATTTATGTGTTGTTTCTCTAATTATAATAGAGTTCCTTGAGTATAGGGTCTAGTTTGTTTTTCCATTTGTAAGCCAAGAACTTAACTTTGTCAAAGTAAGTATAATTGCATTCATTCCCATCATTCAACCATCCATTCAAAGACAGAGTCAACATGTGACTCACCCCTAGTTTTTTCAGACATCTTGGGTCAAGATGCCTTTGAAATATTTAGCACAGTTTCTATTTCTTAAAAAAACCCCAAAAACTTATTTTCGAAAACCCTTAACATTTCCCCCTCTCATCCAAGGGTTCTTGGTTCTTATTCTTAGCTGATGACTTCTCCTTCAGGGTCACTTTCATTCTTTCCTTCCTATGATTCTCACTTAAATGGCCTAGAGACAACAAGGTTTCTTAGTAGATAGAATGCCAAACTTGGATTCAGGGAGACTTTAGCTCAAATCTACTCTCAGAAACTTATCAGTTGTATGACCTTATATAAGCAAGTCACATACCACTGTTTGCCTCAGTTTCTTCAACTGTAACATGAGAGTCATAAAAGAACTCACTTCCTAAGACTGTTGAAGGATCAAATGAATATTTATAAAACACTTAGCATAGTATACTGATATAAAGCAGGTGCTATATAATATATAATTATACATTAGTTGTAATGATTACTATTCAGATCTATGATATTGTCCATACTGACATTCTTTTCAGTGCTCAGACTTCAGTCAACCATCAATGCCTTTCCCTACTCTGTCACATTTGTGTTTGAGCAAACCTTTCACAAGAGGGTCCATCCATTGCTCTGTACACCTGTCTCTATGTCTATTGACATAGCTTGGACAACCCATGTTATTTACCAGTTATTCTTCACTCTTGCACTCATTTCCTCCCCTTGTTGTGGTCATTCATCCCTCCAATGACATTCTTAATATTTCTTTTCCTGCTCAGTTGCATGAATACATGCAATGAACTTCTCATAGTCCTCATGCTCCCCTCCAGTGCCCTTTGGGTGACTCACAATTTTACTCCTCTGAAGACTATGTCATTACATGACTCAGAGCTTTACAGAATCATCAAAAGAATATTGATATTAGAAAAGATGTTTTGAGACATTCAGTCACTAAAAATACTATGAAATATCTCAAAGGCAATTCATCCCAACCTCTTACTTCTGAATTCCAGTTCTTTCTTCATCTCATTTCTCTTAGTCTGAATACCATCTCTTGGTGACTTCATTAACTCCCATGGATTTAATCATTATTTTCATAAAGATGATTTTCAAATTACATATTTAACCTAAATATTTCTCTTTTGCTTCAGTTCCACATGAGCTGCTAATTAAGTGTTTCAATTTTATGACTCAAAGGTATCTCAAATTTAACATATCTAAAACTGAACTCATTAGCTTTCTCTCCTAGAAGGAAGGTAACTAGAGACTTGACCCTTGAGCCAGAAAGATCTGAGTTCAAATCTTGCCTTGACTATTGATTAGTTGCATGATGCTGGGCAAATTGCTTGATGTTTCTCAGTCTAAGTTTCATCATCTGTAAAATGAAGATGATAATAGCACTCTACCTCTTATGTTATTGTGAGAACCAAATGTGATATTTGTAAAGTGTTCTGCATACCTTACAATATTATATTATTATAGTTTGTCATCATTATTATTGTCTCAGTATGTGTCCCCTGTTTGAGGATGAAATTTGCCTATCTAGCACTATAGTTTCATCCAGGGTGTTTCATGGCATCCTCCTCTATGATAGTGATTTCTTTTCTTCTATTGAAGATTATCTATGACTCTAGAACTTTGGAAGTCTAATCCTTGCTCCTCACCAATTTTTCCTCTTCTATTTGGTTAATGGAAGCATGTTAAGTAGCTGATTGTTAAGGATGATTTTGCTCCTCTCATCAAATTTAACTTCATTTATTATTCTAGGATATCATGTGGACCTATATGCTCCCAGTCATGTCTCAAGTTGATATGAATTAACTTCAGCTTTTTCCACAGTTGGCATAAGATTCCACTTCTCTTACTGTTTCATCTGCCTTGTTGACTTTTCTGCTAATGTCCAGTTTCCTATCTTGAGATTCCTTTAGCTTTTAGCTCATGTGAAGAGAGAAGATGATTAATGTACTCTGAATCCAATGACTGATTGTGCCTTTGTCTGACACAAACTACTGGTTTTCTCAATTTCCTGAGGTTCTCAGGTGCCCTCCCCTAGGCCATTTGTTCTCCCAATCTCTTCATCTTCATGGGAGGAGATAGTGGGAGAGTGAAGGGAGAAGTAACTTTCCCAGAACTTCAATAAGTTTGTCACTTTTAAAAGGATTATAAATTTTAGACCTGGAGGGGACATTAGAATTCATCTAGTTCATCTCTCTCATCTTATAATAAGGTGACCTCGACAGTAAGTGTCAGAGGCAAGGTATAAACTCAGGTCTGCAGACTCCAAATATGAATACTTTTACATACCTAGAAATAGAACTTACTTCAACAGAAGTGTCATTTACACACAAAGTCATGAGAATAAATTATCTCTTTTAAGTGTTTGAGAAACACTTGAGATTAATTAGGGCTATAGAATGGCAAAGGCTTTGTGTGTATTTAAATAGATGTGTGTATACATACATACTTTTTACCTATATATATTATCTATGTATATAGAGTCATAGATAATATCATATATTATATATCATGTTTACAATAGTATATGATGAATATATATATAAAATATATATACAATCATATTATGTCACATAACTGCAATGTGATATATCACATAAATGCATATCATATTGTAGGGTATGGTATGGTATGCTATGCTATGCTATGCTATGCTATGCTATGGTATAATATGGTATGATATGGTATGCTATATAATGACACAATAGATAGAGCACTGGGCCTGGACTCAGAATGACCTAATTTAAATCCAGCTTCAGACACTCAATAGCTGTGTAACCTTGGGTAAGCCACTTAACCTTGTTGGCTTTGGGGTTTTTTTTTAATCTATAAAATGAACTGGAGAAGAAAATGGCAAAACATTCTAGTATTTTTGCCAAGAAATCCCTCAAAAGACATCACCTTCATACATGATTGAAAAACAACTAAACAACAGCAATATTGTTTGTATATGAATAATTTATATATTGTATATAAATAATATTGCATATTATATATATAGTATATAAATAATATTGTTTATGTTATAGAAACTATGTATAGTTGTATATATAGAAACATTACATATTATATGATATAATATATATTATACAATCATATTAAAATATAAGATATGTAAATATTATACAAAATATTTTTACACATAAACATATGACATAAAACATGGCTTACATATTCTTATGTTATTTATGAAGTATTTATGCTAAAACTCTTAATGTATATTGCCTGTTGAGTAAAATTCAGATTTCTTAGTTTGACCTCTTAATCTGGTAATTCTCTTCATGTACCCTATAATTGTTACACTTCTAGATCCCTGAGAATATCCAGTAATTTTCTTTCTCCATTGCTTTGCCTTGATTTGCCCTTCCCCACCAATTATAAAGATTTTCTCCTCATCTTTTCCTGTTTAAATCTTACCTGTCTTTAAGACCCAGATCACATCTTAAATCTTCCATGGAATCTTTTCTGATTTATTTTTTTTCTTTTGCAAGGCAGTGGGGTTAAGTGGCTTGCTCAAATCCCCACAGCTGGGTAATTATCAAGTCTCTGAGGCCAGATTTGAATTCAGGTACTCCTGACTCCAGGGCCGGTGCTCTATTCACTGCACCACCTACCTGAACCTGAGAAATTATTTCTGTTGAAGAAATCAGGGGGCAGCTATGTGATGTTGGACAAGTCACTTAACCCCAATACCTTGTAAAATCAAAATTAAAAAAAAAGAAAAATATCTTATTTCTCATTCTTTAGAAGTCTGGCAACATTTCATTTTGTGTCTATCTAGTATTAAATTTATGTGCACTTAACTAAATCTTCTTCATATGTGGATCCAAGAAATCATGTTCAAAGTATATTTTGCATCATCATCTATTCAAACTTTTATGACATCTTACCTATGTTTTTTCCATTACTAGCCCAAATTAAAGAGTACATTGCTTCAGAACACTAATGTTTAATTAAAAGAATAGTTAATAGGACATTTACACATATATACATATACACATATGTTTAGGGAGCACACTTCCTATGACACCTGTAAAAGAGAAATATGTATCCTCTCTTACTCAATGTTCTGCTCTTCTAAGAAACTACTAATATCATCAATTGATCTCATGATGGCATTGTTGGTTCTCTGCTGAACTGATATTCCTTTACTCTCTACTGAGCTTTTCCTGCAGGTTCTATGCTCAACTAAAACTGCTAGTTAGCCTCTTCCTGAATGGGGAGTACTTGGAGTTGTTTTGTGTGTGTGTGTGTGTGTGTGTGTGTGTTCATGTGCTAGGACTATTCCTTCTCTTTAGTGAATCAGATCACAACCACATCAAGCCAGACAGGGAAAATCATTTAATTCCTTTCTGCCTTTTGAACCGTCTTTGCTTCCTGTAGCAGCAACTACCTCAGGCCAGTCTAATATTTGGGTTGGGGATAAATAAATCCTTTTCTTTTCTCATGATATTACAGGTTCCAGGGTTATTCATATATAACCTTGGAGATTCACTTATTTGTCCTATATTCTTATAATTGGAAGTAAATAATTTTTCTTCTTGCAAGTGAATTATTATCTTGTAGTGACATTATAGTCAAAGCTACTTGAAGTCAAATTTAACAATGACTAGCCTGGGGGTCAGAGCTAAGATGGAGGCAGGAGAACAGCTTGAAGTCAAATTTAACAATGACTACCCTGGGGGTCAGAGCCAAGATGGAGGCAGGAGAACAGCCTCTCCTAGGTGCTCTCTCCAAAATATTTCAAAAACCTTAAAATTATGATTCTAACTAAATTTTTGAGAGACAGAACCCACAGAAAGATCCAGTGAGGCAATTCTCCAGCCCAAGTTAACCTGGAAAATAGTGGGAAGGCTCCAATCCATGGGTTGGAGGAGTGGCACCAGAGCAAAGGAGCTTCAGCCTTTCAGGAACAGATCAGGTTGCCTGGGTCCCTGGGAGCCCCAGATCCTGGCAGCAGAAGCAGTTTCCTGACCTGCCACCCCCGGGAGCACCAAGCACAACTTGGAAGATCAGCCAAAGGGAGCCAAGCCCAGGCCAGCATGGCCCTCCTCAGTGTAGTTGCAGACTTCTGTACAGCCCTCAGTGCAGCTCAGATCCCAGGAAATGGAAGCAAGCCCACAGAGCTGTGCAGCAGGAGCTGCCCAACAGCTTCTTCCTGATTGCTCAGTCCATGGAAGGTAAGGAGTGGAGGGAGACTGCCAAGATCTGTCCTCTGTCCCTGGGACAGGACTCTAGGTCTTTGAACATATTCAGACCCCAGTCACAGCCTGGGGCCCCAGAGGGGTAAGCTTGTGGTCATTCAACAGACCAGAAGAGCAGTCAGAACATAATATACTGAGGTTCTTGTGGAGGTGTCCCAATCATGCTCAAAAGCTCAGGAAGCACCCCAACCAGGCACATGCTGGGGAAATGAGTAAACAGAAAAAAAAAAATGGAATCTGGCCATAGATAATTACTTTGGTCCCGTGGAAGACCAAAATATACAGTCTGAAGATGAGAAAGTCCAAGATTCTGCATCTAAAAGCTCCAAGAAATATAGAAGTTGGACTTAGGCTATGACAGAGCTCAAAAAAAGATTTTGAAAATCAAATAAGGGAGGAAGAAATGAAATTGCGGAAAGAAATGAGAGAGATGCAGGAAAAACATGAAAACAAAGCCAGCAGTTTAGTCAAGGAGATTCAAAAAATGCTGAAGAAAATAATGTATTAAAAACCAGTTTAGGCTCACTTCCGGCCAAGATGGCAGAGAGAAGACAGGCACAGTTCTAAAGTCTCCTGATCTCCTCCCCATCTATCACATGAAACAAACCTCTTAAAAGAAATCTGAACCAGGAAACCCAGAAAGAAAAGCCAGGAGAGGAAAATCTACCTCAGGATTTGTCTCCTGCAGCAGCCTTGGCTGAGTACCGGCAGGTGAGTCTGAGCTCCCAGGGACGATCAGCCAGACCAACAGCTGAATCGGAACCGGGAGTCTGAGGGCCCTAGAGCCGGACCTGCTGTATCAGTGCTGGGGCTGGACAAAGGGGACTTGGGTCCACGGGGAAGCAGAGGTGCTGGTGTTGGTGCTGTCCCCCTGGAGCTTGGGGAAGGGGCTGCGGGGAGAGGTCTGGTGCAGGACAGCTGCGGACACCATCCCTGGGCTCCTCAGGTCTGAGAAACTCTGAGCCCATGCCTCCATTGCACTGAGGCTTCCTCCCAAACAAATGCAAATTATTTCTGCCTCAGGCCCAGGTGTGTGAGCAAAAGAACCAGCCCAGCTGAGGAATCACCTCAGGCCAGGGTAAAGCCCACTATCAATTGAAGGCAAAATAATTCAATAGCTCCAATTCCCTCCCTCAAGCAAAGGGAGAAGGCCTCCCAACCAAGGTCACAGACACCCCAGAGAGTGCAACCAGCACCTCCTACTGGCAAGCCAGAGAAACTGCACTCAGTAAAGCCTTTAGAGATCCCAAGCCCAGGTGAACCAGCCCCACCCAACTCAAGGTCTTAGCATAATGACGAAGGGTCAGCTGAAAGGTGGATCCATAGAAAAATTCCTGGAAGGGAAAGACCTCAACCCAGAGAGACCTGGAACATCTGAGGAGAATACAATCTGGACTCCAGCACAGAAAGACTTCCTTGAAGAAATAAGGAAGGAGTTTAAAAATCAACTGGAAAATTTGGGGGAGACAATTAATACCTTGCAACAAGAAAACAAAACCTTAGAAAGTACAATTGGACAAAACACAAAAGGAGAATAAATCTCTCAGATCAACTGGACAATCACAAAATGAGAATAATTCTCTCAGATCCTCAAATGAGCAAATGCAAAAGGAAATTAATTCTCTCAAAACCTCAATTGGTCAAATGGAAAGCTCTTTCAAAAGTAGAATCGACTAATTGGAAAAGGTTAATGAAGAAAACTCCTCCCCCCAAAAAATAATGGAGTCTACAGAAACTAATGACTCCACGAGACAGCAAGAGTCAGTTAGACAAAATCAAAAAATAGAAAAAATAGGAGCAAATGTGAAATACCTCATCAACAAAACCACTGACCTGGAGAATAGATCGAGGAGGGGAAACCTGAAAATTATAGGACTTCCTGAAAACATTGAAGAGAAAAAAAGCCTGGACTTAATATTACAGGATCTAGTGATGGAAAACTGCCCTGACATCATGGAATCGGAGGGCAAAGTAGTTATTGAAAGAGTACATCGATCCCCACCAGAAAAAGATCCTAAAAGGAAAACACCAAGGAATGTTGTGGCCAAACTCCAGAACTATCAGATAAAAGAGAAAATCCTGCAAGCAGCCAGAAAGAAACAATTTAAATATCAAGGAGCCACAGTAAGGATCACACAGGACCTGGCTGCATCAACTTTAAGGGATAGAAGGGCCTGGAACGAGATATTTCGAAGAGCATGGGAGCTTGGAATGCAGCCAAGAATCTACTTTCCTGCAAAGCTGAGCCTTCTCTTCCAGGGAAAAAGATGGACATTTAACAAAATGGAAGAATTACAAAAATTACTGATGAAAAGACCAGAGCTAAACAGAAAATTTGGATATCAAACAGGAGGTTCAAGAGACACATGAAAAGGTAAAAAAAGGGGGGGGGGTGGTAAAAGGAAAAAAATGCAATCCAGCAAGTTGAAACTGGCTATATTCCAGCATGGGGGGGAGGGGTAGAGACTCTCATAAATCCTGAGAATCCTGAGAAATGTAACTCTAACAGAGAGAATATACCTAGCCAGAAATGCTGGACATCCATGACCTATCCATGAGACTGATATCTAATGGGATGTAACTGGCTTTAACTCTACTGGGGAGAAAGACTCTAATAACTCTCAGGAATTTGGACTCTATTCAACAGAATATACTGAACTAGAAGGGACAGACACTCAGAATTTTCTATGACTTAGATAGGATGATCTAAAGAAGAAATACACTACCTCCCTAAAAAGGGGGACAGGAAAGAGATGGGAGGAGGGAGGGGATTGAATGGGACAAATCTCATTACACTAAAAGGTAGAAAAAACCTATGGTAATAGAGGGGAAGAAGGGAGTAGAGGAGAAACACCTGAATCTTCTCATCAGACTTGGCTTAAAGTCAACCTACACATACTCAGTTAACTTATAAAACATCTAACCTTTCAAGAAGTAAAATGGGAAAAGGGGAGGGGGGACAGAGAAAGGGAAGGGGAGTGGAGGAAATAAGGGAAAATAACAAAAGGAAGGGAAGGGAACAGGGAAAGGGGAAAGAAAGGGGAGGGAGTGATATAGGAGGGCAAACACACTGAAGGGGGTGGTATTCAAAAACAAAATACTGGGGAATATGGATAAAAGGGGGGGAAGGGGGAAAAATACAAACAGAGGGAAGATAGCACAGAAGGCAATAAAGAATTAGTAATCATAACCTTGAATGTGAATGGGATGAACTCTCCCTTAAAACATAAGCAAATAGAGTGGATTAAAAACCAGAATTCTACAATATGCTGTTTACAAGAAACTCATTTGAAGCAGAGAGATACATATAGAGTAAAGGTAAAAGGTTGGTGCAAAATATATTTTGCTTCAGCTGAAGTAAAAAAAGCAGGGTTAGCAATCCTTATCTCAGACAAAGCAGCAGCAAAAATAGATAGCGTTAAAAGAGATAAGGGAGGAAACTTTATCCTCCTAAAATGTACCATAGACAATAAAGTCATTTCAATATTGAATATATATGCACCCAGTGGGACAGCACCCAAATTCTTAGAGGAGAAGCTGAAAGAATTACAGGAAGACACAGACAGCAAAATTCTACTAGTAGGAGACCTCAACCTCCCGCTATCAGATCTAGATAAATCAAATCATAAAACAAGAAAGAAATTAGGGAGGTAAATAGATTGTTAGAAAAATTAGATATGATAGACTTATGGAGGAAACTGAATGGGGATAGGAAGGAATATACCTTTTTCTCTGCAGTATATGGAACTTATACAAAAATTGACCATGTACTAGGACATAAAAACCTAATAATCAACTGCAGAAAGGCAGAAATAGTGAATATATCTTTCTCAGATCACAATGCAATAAAAATCATATGCAATACTGGGCCAGTGAGATATAGACCCAGAGCAAATTGGAAACTGAATAACCTCATCTTAATAAATGAGTAGACCAAAAAACAAATTACAGAAAGAACTAACCATTTAATCCTAGATAATGATAATAATGAAGCAACATACCAAAGCCTATGGGATTCATTCAAAGCAACTCTCAGGGGATATATTATAGCTCTAAATGCTTATATGAATAAATTGGAGAAAGAGGAAATCAATGAACTAAACATGCAACTAAAAAAATTAGAGAAAGAACAAATCAAAAATCCCCAATCCAATACCAAATTAGAAATTTTAAAAAATCAAAGGAGAAATTAATAAAATTGAAAGCAAAAAAACTGTTGAATTAATGAATAAAACCAAAAGTTGGTATTATGAAAAAACCAATAAAATTGATAAACCTCTGGTCAGTTTGATTAAAAAAAAAGAAAGAAGAAAACCAAATTGCTAGTATTATAAATGAAAAAGGTGAACTCACCACCAATGAGGAGGAAATTAAAATAATAATTCAAAATTATTTTGCCCAACTTTATGCCAATAAATTTGATAATCTAAGTGAAATGGATGAATATTTACAAAAATATAAGTTGCCCAGGTTAAATGAAGAAGAGATTAAATACCTGAACAAGCTCAGAAAAAGAAATTCAACAAGCCATTAGTGAACTCCCTAAAAAAAAATCTCCAGGGCCTGATGGATTCACAAGTGAATTCTACCAAACATTTAAGGAACAATTGGTTCCAATCCTATATAAACTCTTTGGGAAAATAGGGAAAGATGGAACTCTGCCTAACTCTTTCTATGAAACCAATATGGTACTGCTACCTAAACCAGGAAGAGTTAAAACAGAGAAGGAAAATTATAGACCTATTTCCCTGATGAATACAGATGCAAAAATCCTAAATAAAATCTTAGCAAAACGACTACAACAAGTCATCACTAGGACAATACATTATGATCAAGTAGGATTTATTCCAGGAATGCAGGGTTGGTTCAATATTAGGAAAACTGTTAGTATACTCAATTATATCAATAACAAACCTATCAGAAACCATATGATCATATCAATAGATGCTGAAAAAGCTTTTGACAAAATATAGCATCCATTCCTATTAAAAACACTAGAGAGTGTAGGAATAAATGGACTGTTCCTTAAAATAATTAGCAGTATCTATCTGAAACCATCAACAAGCATTATACTCAATGGGGAGAGGCTAGAGGCATTCCCAGTAAGATCAGGGGTTAAACAAGGGTGCCCATTATCACCACTACTATACAATATTGTATTAGAAATGTTAGCATCAGCAATTAGAGAAGAAAAAGAAATTAAAGGAATTAGAATTGGGAAGGAAGAGACAAAACTCTCACTATTTGCAGATGACATGATGGTCTACCTAGAGAATCCCAAGAAATCATCTAAAAAACTACTGGAAACAATTAGCAATTTTAGCAAAGTTGCACGTTATAAAATAAACCCCCATAAATCCTCAACTTTCCTGTATATGACTAGCAAGAAACAGCAGGAAGAGCTAGAAAGAGAAATTCCATTCAAAGTAACCTCAGACAGTGTAAAATACGTGGGAGTCCATTTGCCAAGACAGACTCAGAATCTTTTTGAAAAAAATTATAAAACACT
The DNA here is from genome assembly GCF_037893015.1 of Macrotis lagotis. Classification (NCBI taxonomy): domain Eukaryota; kingdom Metazoa; phylum Chordata; class Mammalia; order Peramelemorphia; family Peramelidae; genus Macrotis; species Macrotis lagotis. Next base: position 611,857,850 of record NC_133658.1, read on the forward strand.
TCTCACACAAATTAAATCAGATTTAAATAACTGGGCAAATATCAACTGCTCATGGATAGGGAGAGCTAAAATAATAAAAATGACAATTCTACCAAAATTAAACTATCTGTTTAGTGCCCTACCAATCAAAATTCCAAAACATTACTTTAATGAGCTAGAAAAAATTGTAAGTAAATTCATATGGAGAAATAAAAAGTCAAGAATTCCCAGGAGCTTAATGAAAAAAAAAATGCAAACGAAGGTGGCTTAGCACTACCCGATCTAAAATTATATTATACAGCATCAGTCATCAAAACTGTTTGGTATTGGCTAAGAAATAGAGTGGTGGACCAGTGGAATAGACTAGGTGTAAAAGCAGGAGAGGATTATAGTAATCTGCTGTTTGATAAACCGAAAGAGTCAGGCCACTGGGATAAAAATTCACTCTTTGATCAAAACTGCTGGGATAATTGGAAGTTAGTATGGAAGAAACTTAGATTAGACCAACACCTCACACCCTTTACCAAGATAAGATCCAAATGGTTACAGGACATAGACATAAAAAAACAATACTATAAGCAAATTAGAAGATCAAGGACTAGTCTACCTGTCAGATCTATGGAAAGGGGAACAGTTTATGACTAAGGAAGAGTTGGAAAACATCACTAAAAACCAATTAGATGATTTTGATTACATTAAATTAAAAAGTTTTTGCACAGATAAAACCAATACAATCAAGATCAAAAGAAAAGTAGTAAATTGGGAAATAATCTTTACAACTAATGATTCTGACAAAGGACTCATTTCTAAAATATACAGAGAACTGAGTCATATTTTTAAAACAAAAAGCCATTCCCCAACTGACAAATGGTCAAAGAATAGGCAAAGGCAATTTACAGATGAGGAGATCAAAGCAATCCATAGCCATATGAAAAAATGCTCTAAATCATTAATTATTAGAGAAATGCAAATTTAAAGCTTTGCTGAGGTACCACCTCACACCTCTCAGATTGGCCAGTATGACCAGGAAGGATAATGATCATTGTTGGAAGGGATGTGGGAAATCTGGGACACTATTACACTGTTGGTGGAGCTGTGAACTCATCCAACCCTTCTGGAGAGCTATTTGCAATTATGCCCAAAGGGCAACAAAAATGTGCATACCCTTTGACCCAGCAATACCACTACTGGGTCTATACCCTGAAGAGTTGAGGAAAAAGGGTAAAAACATTACTTGTACAAAAATATTTATAGTAGCCCTGTTTGTGGTGGCAAAAAATTGGAAATCCAGTAAATGTCCTTCAATTGGGGAATGGTTTAGCAAACTGTGGTATATGTATGTCATGGAACATTATTGTTCTATTAGAAACCAGGAGGGATGGGATTTCAGGGAAACCTGGAGGGATTTGCATGACCTGATGCTGAGTGAGATGAGCAGAACCAGAAAAACACTGTACACCCTAACAGCAACATGGGAGTGATGTTCAACCTTGAAGGACTTGCTCATTCCATCAGTGCAACAATTGGGAACAATTTTTGGCTGTCTGCAAAGGAGAGTACCATCTATATCTAGATAAGGAGCTGTGGAGTTTGAACAAAGTACAAGCACTATTCCCTTTAATTCGGAAAAAAAAAACCCCAGATGTCTTATGGTTTGATCTGGTTACCTCTGAGAATTCTGTCCTCTTTAAGAATATGATTTCTCTCTCATCACACCCAATTTGGATCGAGGTACAACATGGAAACAAAGTAAAGACTGATGGAGTGCTATCTGTGGGGTGGGGGTGGGGGGAGGGAAGCAAGATTGGTGGAAAACTGTAAAACCCAAATAATATCATTAATAAAAATTTAAAAAAAACCAGTTTAGGTCAAATGGATAAAACAGTTCAAAAAGTTATTGAGGAGAAGAATGCTTTAAAAAGCAGAATTGGCCAGATGAAAAAGGAGATAAGAAAACTCTCTGAGGAAAACAAATCCTTCAAATGTAGAATGGAGCTAGAGGAACCTGATGACTTGGAAGGAAATCAAGACAATAATTAACACCAAAAGAATGAAAAACTAGAAGAAAATATGAAATACCTCATTGAAAAAACAATTGATATGGAAAACAGATCCAGAAAAGATAATTTAAAAATTATTGGGCTACCTGAAAGTCATGATCAAGAAGAGCCTTGATGTCATTTTTAAAGAATTTCTACAGGAAAAATTGCCCTGATATCCTAGAAGCAGAGGGTAAAATAGAAATTGAGAGAATCCACTGATCTTCTCCAGAAAGAGATTAAAAAAAATCAACCCCCAGGAATATTATAGCCAAGTTTCAGAACTCCCAAGTCAAAGAGAAAATGTTACAAGTAGCCGGAGGGAAACAATTCAAATATTGTGGAGCTACAATCAGGATTACCCAGTATGTAGCAGCATCTACATTAAGGGCTTGTAGGACTTGGAGAATAATATTCCAGAAGGCAAAAGAGCTTGGAATGCAATCGAGAATCAACTACCCAGCAAAACTGAACATCCTCTTCCAAGGAAAAAGATGCGCTTTCAATGAACCAGAGGAATTTCAATTGTTCCTATTGAAACAACCAGAGCTGAACAGAAAGTTTGATCTTCAAGTACAGGACTCAGGTGAAGCATAGAGAGAGTGGACAAGAAGGGTAAATTGGGACTTGATGATGAACTGCATGTTTTCCTGCAAAGAAAGATGATACTGATAATACTCATATGAACCTTATCATTTAATAGAGCATATAGAAGGAGGCTTTATAGATGAGGCACAGGAGAGAGCTGAATTTGAAGATATATATTGTAAAATTGGAGTCAATGGGTGAAAGAAAAATGTACTGGGAGTAAGAGAAAGGAGAGGTAGAATTAGGCTAAGATATCTCATGTAAAAGATATTTCATGTAGCTTTTGCAATGGTATGGAAGGGGGGAGGAGAGGGGGAATGAAGGAGCCTTCATTCTCATCAGAAATGGTTCAGAGAGGAAACAGTATACGCACTCAATAGAATATAGACATATAGAAGAAAAAGGAAGAGAAGGGGGATGGGGGAGGAAAAGGGGGATATGGGTGACAGAAGAGAGGATAGTCAGATATATAACACATTTTCTTTTTTTACTTTTTGCAAGGTGGTGGGATTGGGTGGCCTTCCTGGGACCATGGGGCCAGGTGGTTGCTGAGTCTCTGGAGTGAGATATAGATTTGGGGCCTCTTGCCCCAGAGCTGGTGCTCTGTCCACTGCACCACTCTGCTTCCCCACAGCACATTTTTGAAGAGGGACAGAGTGAAAGGAAAGAGAAAATATAATAGATAGTAGTGGGGAGGAATGGATGGAGACAATCAGCAATAGCAACTGTGGAAAAATATAGAAGTAACTTCTATGATGGACTTATGGTATCAGAACACAGACTGAAGTTCATTTTTTTCTCTTTCACTTTATTTCTCATGAGGTTTTATATTTTTGTAGGGAGGGGGTATCATGTTTACTCTTAAACAAGAATATTTTAGTGATGTGTAGATAAATTAAAGAAAATGAACAAAACAAAAAAATGACTACCCTGACCTTCATTGCTAAAGGACTGGTGTGCTACATTTTATCTCTTCCCAAAGTTCTCTAGTCTCCTTAAGGGACTCTAGGTGCATGTATATTCTTTGCCAGTGGCTCAAGCTCCCACTGATGATGTTTCCTTAATTGCAAAGATGTATCCCTTGTTCTCCAGTTCTATCTAGCCACTAATTGTCAGATTGACTTTTACAAATAAATATTTATTTCAAATTTAAAATAATAAATTACAAATATACTCTCAAATACATGAGGTATAATTCTTCATTTCCAAAAAAACCCCAGTAACAACACTTATACTCTCAGTAGGGGAAGGAAATTAGATTCATAGTTTAGTTTAGTTCCTATAGAGCATAGTCTCAAGTTCCAGGTTCAAAGACCCTCCTTGGGCTGGAGTCAGAGGATTAATAGTATTGCAGGAATATCTTGCCAGGTTGGCTGACTGCAACATCCTGCCTAGAATTCTGACTCCAAGTTCTCCACAACTTAGCTTCAGGTCTGGTAGAAATTATTTTTTGCACCTAGAAACCATGAACTAATGGACTAGAATAAACAATAATGCCCAAATCCATGCCTCAGGGCCAAAAGGGAGAGTAAACAAAGGAAGCTTTTACCCTCTCACTAAGCTTTGAATGAATAGGACCTTTATATTCTCTGAAAACTAAACAGAGAAAAAGTGCCTTTGCAAGTAGTATTCTTGGAATAAGTATTAATAGTCATTGATAATCTGAGTGTGACTGTTTTTACAGATCTTCCTGAAAACAAATTTTCATGGGGCAGGAACAGGAAATAGAAGAGAGGAGAGAACATAAGAGCTCTGGTAGATGTCTATATTTGCTGTGAGGGTGGAAGGTGTGTTTGAAAAGGAATGTCTTCAGACAGTAGGTGTAAATGTATATTTCTATGCTGTTTTGCCTAGGGCTGATCCTAGATATAGCCCAAGGAATGTTGATAGAATGGCATTGGTAACCATGGGACTTATAGATTTATAAAAAAAAAAGAATAAAAAAATTAAAGATCATCTAAATTCAATTCATTTGTTTTACAACTAGGCAAACTGAGACCCAGAGATGGATAGTGACTTGCTTAAAATTTCAATTAGTTGCAAAGTCAGTATTTAATCTCTGCTTTACTCATAGGATCATTTTTTTTATTACAAGTCAATTATTTTTCTATCTTATGCATTATTTCCCCCAATTCACACAATATACTTAATATGTTTCCCTTTCACAAATGCAGTCAGAATTCCAATTTCCTCCTGAGGGAATATCCAGTTCAATGTAAAAATCCTTCCAGAATCAGAATGGGGAAGGGGTTCCTTCTGAAGGCAGGCACAGACATGGACCTTGGAGGTTATTCTGATATGTAGCAATGAACCTACCCACCTTCCTCACCCTTCTGGGATCTGGCCACAAACTTTGGGGTGGCTTGGCTGTCAGTCAGGAAGAATCTCACAGAATAAAAATCATTTCATTGTAGATGATAAGGAGCCATCAAAATGCCAAGATAGATACCAGCTGGAAATACTCATACACCTAGGGGAGGACATCCATTTTTAATTAATTGCATCCTCACTAATTGATGACAATGCAACTGCATTCACTTAATCTTTAATTGTCAATGATAGATAACTCCAAATAAGGTTAGACTTGATAATGCCTTGGTAGCAACATGGAGTCCAAAGCACCTACCAGAAATGGGAAGGTCTAGGAAATTGGAAGATAAAAGTATTTATTAAGTGACTCAGGTAAGTCAGCTGTACAACCAACAACTTAGTTATCTCTAGGTACCAGAATGTTTGGGGGCATGGTTAAGATCATATTACCTTTTCACACAACTTGCTAATGAGTTATCACTCATTTTCTCTTCTTTCTATTAAATCACCCATTTCCTTCCCTTCTTTTTTTTTGTTTTTGTTTTTATTTTTTGTAAGGCAATGGGATTAAGTGACTTGCCTAAAGTTACATAGCTAGGCAATTATTAAGTGTCTGAGGTCATATTTGGACTCAGGTCCTCCTGACTCCAGGGCTGTTGCTCTATCTATTGCACCACCTAGCTGCCCCTACCTCCTTCCCTCCTTCCCTTCTTAAATCTGACCTATTCAGGCACAAACTCATAAAACTTAAAAATACTTTATGATTATTATCTCATTTGAACCTCACAATAACCATGAGAGGTAGGTTTTTTCTATTCCAATTTTGCACATAAGAATGCTGAACCAACAGAGGTAAAGTAAGTATCTGAGGCTGAATTAGAATTCAGGTCTTCCTGACTCTAGACCTGACATTCTATGTACTGAATATCTAGCTGCCTTAAAAACATTCTTCATGTGTACATGCACTTTGAACATCAGCAAGTTCTCCCTGGACACTATTAACTGTGTTACTCTGAGCAAGTCACATCATCTCTCTGTGTCTCAGTTGAATTGATTGTCAAGGAATTTAATTTGATGGTCTTTAAGATCTTTTTAAGCTCTAAATTTGTTAATTTAGTTAATAGTTCTGCTGTCTACAAAATATCCCATTTCCCATCTGATATTTTTTTCTTCCTCATGTGGAAATGATCTAGCTTTCTAAAAGGCTACATGGATTTAGTGAAAACTGACAGGTTTTACCAAATTGCAAATGTCTTAAATATGAGCCTAGTGGCTATTTTCTGAGCATCAAACTAATTAAACTTAAAATAATTTATCCCCAGAAGGTTGACTGTAAGTCCAGCCTTTTTAAAAAAGTAATTACTAGTGTTTTGTATTTATTCTTTATATACTTATAAATACATATATATGTATGTATGTATAAATATCCACATACATTATCTCCCTTATTAGATTATAGGGGCAGCCAGATGGCACAGTGGATAGAGCACTGGACTTGGAACCAGAAAGTCTCAATTGTCTGAGTTCAAATCTGGCCTCAGACATTTACTATCTACTAAACCCTGTCTGCTTCACGTCCTCATCTATAAAATTAACTGGAGGAGCAAATGGCAAACCACTCCACTATCTTTGCAAAGAAAATTCCAAATGGGGTCATAGAGAGTCAAACATAACTGAAAAATGCCTTAAATGACATATATACACCATCCCTGATAAAATTGAAGCATCTTGAGAGTAGGGATAGCTACATTAAAAAATAAGTATCCCCAGCAAATATCACTGTACTAGGTATATAATAGGAATATAATAAATACTTGTTGATTGATTAATTGTATTAGGCAAGTCATACATGAGACTCCCGCAGTCATCTAAGACTGCAAGTTGCACAATAAGTGATGATCAGCATTGATATTGGAAGAACATTTTTATTATAATTATCATTAAAACTTTTGCTATTATTGTTGTTTCTATTATGTTGTTACTACCGTTGTCACTATTATCGTTCTTGATGTTTTGTTACTACTATTGTTGCTATTGCTATTATGGTTATTGTTGTTAAGATTATTGTTGTTATCGTTGCTATTATTACTTTGTAATGGGAATGGAGAACTCCTTGGAATGTAGTAGGGGTTTGCACCACCTCTCAAATGGAATCTCCAAGTGGAAGATAAAAGAGTGCTGCTTCCTAGATAACTATGACAATAAGGAAAGTAAATGCTCTGGAGACACTGTTCTCCTGTAATTATCTCTGATTCTTTGACTGATTGTCTAATCCTAGGGTCAGCTAATCCACATAGTGAAAGGGGAGCTTCTTGTCTGGCTTAGAGGCATTTAAAAAAACCTTTCAGTGTTGACAGCTTTCTTTTTGCCTCTCTTTGTTGTTCTTCACTTTATGGTCTCCAGTCAGTGGAAATATGGTGCTATAAAGGAAAAGAAGGATCACAAGACTTTCATTCCCTTGTGAGGTCATATGGTCCTTGAGAAACAGAGTCTACTTGACCTTTTTAGTGGTTCTTTTTAGTTATCAAAGCAGAGAGTATATTATATGATCTTGGGAGTTTCAAAGTCTAAGAAAATAAGCCAATGGAATGCAGAAGCCATAATTTAGGCATTTTAGTGGACAGCATAGTATCTATGCCCTAAAGAACAAGGAATAAAAAGCTATCTTCAGGAATGACTTTTTGGATCTAGACCAGTGGAAAAATTCTTCTGACAGAAATATGCCACCTTTGGGAGTGAACTGTCTAGGCTATCTAGGAACTACTGAACTAAGTTATGAGTTCAAACCCTCTGCTCTCAGAGACAAGATATTGAGTAGGGATTTTGCCCCAAGGTGCTGGCAAAAATGCAAGTCACTTTTTGTTTTTTCTGTAAAATTAATATTGTGTTTAAAAAAAATGGAGATACTAGACCCTGGCTCCTAAAGTGAAGGAAATATACCCTATTTTTAAAGTAAGAAACATTTATTTCTTTTCCTACTGCTCACTTGTAATTTAAAAGAAAAACCCTTTTAACTATGCATAGCTAAGAAGAACATCCATGTCCCAAAAATGTATGTCTCTTTCTGGATCTTGAACTCATTATCTCCCTGGCAGGAGGTAAGTTCTATAATTCATCAATCATGATTGGTCTTTACAATGTTCAAAGTTCTTAAGGTAGAGGACTTTTCTCATGGACAATTTCTCATATTAAGGAAATCACAGGTCTTCTTCAAAAAAAAGATAAAAATCACAAGGACCATCTTCAGAGATTTAAAGTGTTAAAATCCTCACCCATACAAGGTATCCACACTAATAAAATCAGTTCCCTTAAGTATTAAAGTATGTAGAAAAGATACATGGGTTCAATGAATGTTCTCATCAAAGCAATTTAAATGGTAGTTTTAGCTCCAAGATCAATATGCAAGAAGTTATATAATTCCTAATAACTGTAAATAACCACCCTATCCTCTCACCCAAAGGCTGAATACCAGTTAACTCATTGTAAGAGGTTTAACAATTTCCTGAGGGAAAAGAAAGGAAATAGAAGTAGCAAGAACTTCAAAACTGGAGAGTAGATAGAGTCTTCAAATCCAGATGGGATGGTTAGTATGAGAAGATACTTCACAATAGCTCACAGTGAGAGAAAAGGATAACATGTAAGCCTGGGGACAACAGCAATATGTTGTCAGAGGATTAAAGGGGGAAGGAAAATCATCACAGTAAGAATCTCCAATTCTCAGTGCAAGAGAAATGGCTAAATTAAAAAATAAAAAAAAGATACACAGCAGCAATGTAGAGAAACAAACCATGTCCTTAAGACATTCTGTCCATGACTGGCCAAGGAAGGAACGGGAGTCGTTACTCTCTGGACACCCCCAAGTTCTTTTCTTGCTTGGAGAACTCCAATATAGGATGATGTTATAAATATAGAGAAACTGTATGAAACCCTTGGAAAGGAAAGATTTAATTCAGTAATTTTCTAGAATCACTGAATTCTTCCTCCCCTATACCTCCACCTGCCGCAAGTCAAATATAGGTTTGCCATAAGTCTAAAACAAATATACAGGTCCCTCAGAGAGATGAGGTTCATCAGGGAGGAAATATTTCCTTCCTTCCTTCCTTCCTTCCTTCCTTCCTTCCCTCCTTCATTCCTTCCTTCCTTCCTTCCTTCCTTCCTTCCTTCCTTCCTTCCTCCCTCCCTCCCTCCCTCCCTTCCTTCCTTCCTTCCTTCCTTCCTTCCTTCCTTCTTTCCTTCCTTCCATCCCTCCTTCATTCCTTCCTTCCTTCCTTCCTTCCATCTTCTCTGGTAGTCTGCTATTAAAATTTCAATTTCACTTAAGCTTTTGAATGTTATAAAGAATATTTGAAAAACTATGAAAATTGATTAATCAACTAGTCAAAATTTATAACTTTCTGACACTCATAGTCACATGAACAATAGGTTTTGACAAGATTATTTTATCTGCTACTAATATAAACTTTAGACCATGCAGATTCATTATTTGTCTTCCAGCTTTGTCTTTCCTCTTTCATATGGTCTCCTATTATCTTTTCTACCTTTCTTTTACCTTCCCCTTTTCCTCCCATTCAGTTCTCTCATTAAATGTTGACAATAAGGAGTTTGAACATCTTTCAAAATTTGAACTAATGGAAGATATTTTGAAACAAGTTCTTAACTATTAATTTTTTTAAAAACAGACTATTTGAAATGTTTGCAATTTTTTTCAAAAAAATTCACAGCTGATCTTACTGCTATGCTGCATGACTCAAAGATGATTAAAGATAGATTCATTCCCTAAACATCACAATATTCATAGAAACTTTTTTTGTATTAGTAACCACAGCTTTCTCCCAAAGCAACAGTTCTGAATTGGGGGGGGGGGGGGTGAAGATCGGTTTTATGTTGGTAGCTAGTCTCATTGCTTGGCCTTCTCTCACTCAAAAGGGAGTCATGGCCTCCTTCTCTTGGGCAGTAACCTGAGGTTGTGCTACCCAGGATTCGGTGGAAGCCAGGATACACTAAAGACCTGAAAATAAATTAGAAACCCATTGACCGATGAATCACTAAATTCTAAAAGCTAAATATTACCTTGTCACAAAAATGATGAACATAGAGGATTCAGAAAAGTATATGAAGTAATGCAGATTGAAGTAACTGGAACCAGGAAAACAATATAGACAATAACCATAACAATGTAAATGAGAACAACAACAAAGAAACAAAAAACTATATAAATAATAAGCCAATATATAAATAATTGACCCTGAAGGAAAGTTGAGAAAAATATGTCTCCCTACCTTTAACTGGAAAGGTAGGGGATAATGAGTGAAATATTGCATATACTGAAATGTGTAAAGGGATTGCAAGTGTTACACATGACTAATGATTGATTTTGTTGAACTACTTTTAAAGAATCATTGTTACACATGGGATGTTTTACTTGTAGGAGAGAGAAAGTATGTATTTGAAAATTAAGATGATAAAAAGCAAATTTCAAAGTAAGATTTAAAAATGCATAGTTGCTTTAAGTAGATTTCAGTTATGCCTATGTTTTCTGTATGAAAGTTTCTGACAAAAAAATCGAGTTCTTTACCCTTGACTCAGAGGGCAAGAATAAATATTTCTATCTTTTTAGGATGCCATGATATTCTGAAGACTTATTCTAAAGTCAATGATCAAAGAATCTTGGAGGTATAAGGTATCTCCATTCTCTCTGTGTGTCTGTCTCTCTGTGTCTGTCTCTCTCTCTTTTCCTTCATCCCTCTCATCATATAATATCCATTTATGATTTCACAAAATTCCCAGCCCTGAGTGAGATGACTTTTTACAATACTTTTATTTCACTAAATTATGGACTATTATGGAAGGTTACCTAGATCTAATTTGTGAATGAATTTAAATTTCAAATGCTGGAATGTGCTTTGTCTAGAGAAATAAAGACTTAAGGAACTCATGATAGTTGTCTTCAATTATCCTAAAGGTTGACTTGTGAAAGAAGATTTAACAGAACTAAATTTAGCAACTTTTGTCCTAGAATAAAACCTATACAGAGTGGAAATCCAGAAGAGAATTGAAATGATAGTCTGAGGTAAGGGCATGGACATTGAGGAATAGGCAGAAGCAGGCCATTAAGGACTCACATAGGTTATAACATCATGGGCGAGTAAGTCAATAGGACTTATTACTTTAATTATTTTTGCTAATTAGGGGTTGAATTCAATATTTCCTAGCAGCCTAAGGATTACATTCTCTCAAAACCTTCTTTCTTTCAGGGGCCCCACCCTACTTAAGACTCTAGGTCTTTTTTTCTGGCAGCCCCTTGGTTAATCAATTTTTGTGTGTTTCATGGATAACTCTGGTTTGGTGAATCTTAAAATAATGCTTTTAAATGCATAAATTTAAAGATATAGGATTATAAATGAAATCAATTATATTGGAATAATTATCAAATATTTAAAAAAAACAAATTCAGACAAAGAACTGATAAATAGAAGTATGTATAGAATAAGTTTAGACCTATATGTATCTTTATATGCATGTGTATGTCTTTATATATAGAAACAAATGTACCTGTTTGTGTCTACATATATATATATATATATATATATATATATATTTGTATATAATGTTTGTATCTAGTTTGTAGCTAATGGTTGGCATATATAGAGTGGGGGCACAAAAAAAGGAAAAAGAAAAAATACGTCACAATATTATTATATATTTAAAAGGACTAGCAAATTGTATATAATAGATTTATATACATACAAACATACATATATAAAATTCATGTACTCCCTAAAATCTAATTAAAGGCCAAACTGAAGGTCTGTAGACCTCAGATCAAGAACTGTCAATTAAAAATAAAAGTAGGAGCAATGGGTTGAAGGTAAAGCAAAGCAGATTTTGACTTTCATGTAAGAAAATATTTCAAAAGAATTAGACTTCCAGATTGTAACAGTTTGTCTCAGGAGACTATCGGTTCTTCAACACTGAAGATTTAAAACAGAAATCCAATGATCATTTGTTGGGAGTACATTAGAGAAATTTCTGGTTCAAGTATAGAATTTAGAGTTAGAAAGTACCTCAAAGGTCAAGTAGTCAACCAATACCCTCATTTTACAGAAAAGCAAAACAAAACAAATAAACCAAAAAAAAAATACCCTTGAGGTTCACAGGCAGGAAGTGGCTTATCCCAGGTCTTGGGGTAATAGATTTTAAAGTTGGAAGAGACCTTAGATCCCTATCTAGTCTAATCTCATTTTACAGATGAGAAAACAAGTCCAGAGAGATTGTGACTCACCCAAGGTGACATGGGTGAAAAAGTATTTTCATGGGGCAGCTAGATGGGCAGTGGAGTTCAAATTTGACACTGAATAAAAACTAGAAAAAGAAAAAAGAAAAAAGTGTTTGTAAAGTTTGAACTTGTGGCCCCGTATCCAATAACCTTCCTCCTACGCAGTAAGATTGAAAGTGGCAAATTTAAGATCAGGTCTTCTGAGGGCAAAGCCAGTGTTCCTTTTCAGTCTAAAACCTTGTTATTCAGGTTCTAATACAGAGGAAATGAAGGGTCCCTGAACTGGGGGAGATAATGAATGGTGTTTATAACTGAAGCAAAGCAGCAGACTGAAGCAGTAAATTGAGGCAAGCTGAATAATGCAGCAGGTTTGTTATAATCACAGTGATGTGTGGAATCAGATTAATTTTGTCTGTCTTTTAAGTGAAAAGAGACTGGTACTGAATGCTTATAGACCTCCACTTAGCAGATCCAAGGAGGACTGGGTTGAGCTGCACCCCCGAAGCAGGCCTCAGGCTCGGGTGCTGTCTAGGAGGCCAGTGTCTGCTTTTTTCTCTCACTACCACATCCATATTTTGGCCTTCTAATTTAATAAATGATCACCTATATGAATTTTAAAAAAAAGCAGGTGAAAAATGGAAACTGGGTTGAGCTGCAACCCTGCAGCACCCCCTTGTGTTTCAAGAAGGAATGTGAAGGCTTTGTAAGGCAGAGAGAACCTGGAACTTGATCCCCTCAAACCTTTTCAGTCTTTCCCAAAATATTATTTAATCTCTGTATTTTTTAATTCCTAACTGTGCCAAATGCAAAGGCAGGATCCACAACCTTTACTAGGATATGATTTAAGCGACCCTGAAGAACTTTTACACTCAAGTGACCAATAATTCATTCATCTATCATCTAATTGTATTAAATATCTGCCTATGTGAACTGACCAAGTGACTGAATCTATCTGGGCCTCAGTTTTCCCCTCTGTAAAGTGAGCATGTTGGAATAGATGTCCTATCATTTCTGGGGTCTCTTTCAGATCAAAACCTATAATCCTATGATGTGCCAAATGCTAAATGTTCTAGTAGTTGAGGGAAGAAATCTGGTATAGTCAAAAGAGTGCTGGCATTAAATCCAGAAGACCTATATTTTAGATTCTGCCAATTATGGATTATGTGACATTAAGCAAGTCATGTAACTCAATCATTTTTCAAATTATGAAACTGAGTCCCTGAGAAATCAGTCTAGATAACAAGTCCTTTCTATCTCTGACATGTGGAATATATTAATAACGATAATAACAATAACTCACATTTATGTCACAGAATTAAAAGAGTCTCAGAGAGAACTCAGAGATCATTCAGTTCAGTATATAGAAAAAGAAGAACAGCCTTCCAAGGTAGCCAAGTCATCTTTTGGATAGCTCTATTTTTTTTTTTTATTAGTGAGTCTAAAGTAGCCTCTCTCCAAATCTAAGTCCTGGTACTTTTTGTAATCAAATAGAATGTCTAATTCTTTTACATTTGATGGCCCTACAAATTCATAGAGTCATAAAATCATTAGTTGTGAGTTGTGAGCTGGAAGAGATCTTGGAAGTTTTCTCAGATGATATCCTCATTGTAAAGGAAGAGGAAACTATAGCACAAGGAGATGGATTTATTTGTCCAAAGCTGCATCCCTACAAGGATCAGGATTTGAACCTAGGTCCTCTCACTCTGAAGCCAGTATTCTTTCTATTGCTCCAAGACCCCCATTAGGCCTTATATGGTTAGATTCTTTTGACCATCTGGGTGACCCTACAGAGATTCAACAATTTATCATTTCTCTTCCTTAAATGTTGGAACCAGAGTGAATCTTGTCATGGATCCTATACTAGAAGCTCATGGGCCCTGGAGGAAAAGGAAATCTTTGGAGGTTGAGGCCCAAGAGAGGTAGGTGTGTCACCTTCAACCCCAATGCCTGACCCTCATTCCTGATGAACTGCAGGAAACAAATTCATCCTGTCCTAATCGTTCATCCTTTGGCAGTGAGGCTTCCCCTAGAAAATGTTCCCCAGTCCACTGTCTACTAGATCTGCTGCCTGCTGGTACTCCCAAAAGAAAACCCCCAATGAAGTGAATTGTCAAGGAAATTCTAATAAGCATTCCATGAATAATTGTTTCTGGTATCACATAAACTGTCCACAAATATAGTAAGAAAAGAGTTACTTCCAATGTCTCTCTGTGTTATTAAAATCCATTAAGGTCTTGATAACTAAATAAAGGAGAGGGAAAATATAAATATATTGGACAAAATATTAGCAAAGAGGGTACAACTACATATTAGGAAGAATTTGCATTAGGATCACTAAGATTTATGAAATCAGAACTACAGAATTTGATTCAGTATAAGGACAAAAATGAATTAATATAGACCATATTAATAATAATAATAATAACAATAAAAGAGATAATTAAATAACAGGGATTAGACTATGGCCAGATTGCCAACAGGTGGCACCATGCTTCTACAAGAAGACAATCTGTGAACTTCCAGCTAAGATGGTGGAGAAAAGTCAGGAACTTTGTGAAACTCTCCTGTCTTTCCCTTAGAAGTGACATGAATCAAGACTCAACAAATTTTGGAGTGACAGCACCTACAAAAGAATAGTGTGGAACATCTTCCAGCAAGATATGTTATGTGGGGAGCATGGGTATACCCAGGGCAGAGAACAGAGACCCAGCGTACTAATGGCAGGAGAGGTGGGGACTAACCTGTGATCCTAGACTGTTAGAGTGAAGGCTTCTGCGATTCAGGTTGCACAATGGGGCGGGGGAGCTCCAGGGCACTGGGAAAGCTTAAGTGTGAATGCTGAGAACAACCATTCAACTCTTGTGGCTGGTCTGGATGGCCTGACCAGGACAGTGAGCTTCTGGTATTCCTAGCCATGAAGAGGATTCTGATGCAAGCCAAAGACAGCCCCAGTTGTTTCTACCTTTCTCAAAGGCCCAGTGAACAATTGACTATCCCATCACTGACAGTCCAGAGAGAGAAAGAGAGTCCCTGGCATTTACAGTCTGGAGGGTCTAGCCCAGTGACTTACTTCCCTGTGAACAGCTCAGAGACAGCCCCAGGCATTCCCACCATTTTTACCAATGACCCAGAGAGTGGAATGATCAGACAATCTACCAATGATCAGACAATCCTTACCTATTGGTCCATTGAGCAAGCTTCCTGGAGTTGCTAACATTGATGGCTCCAGGTCAGTTAATAAGTCTCTAGGGTTCTCAATACTGAATGGCTTCACTTAACACAAGAACTTTTAGACAACAAATCACAAAATGAATAAGGTCAGAGAAAAGCAGGGTCTATTGAAAGTTACCTTGGGGATAAGGATGGACAAAAATGTGAGCTCAGAAAAGGCAAATAGAAAGTTTCCACATGTGAAACTTTAGAGAAGAATATGAATTAGTCTCTAGTCCATAAAGATTTCTTAGAAGATCTAAAAGAATTTTAAAATAAAATGGAAAAAAAATTAGGAAACGAAATGTTTCCTAACATTCCTAACATCTTGCAACAAAAGGTGGCAGAAGAAAACATCCTTTAAAATCCTTTAAAAATACAATTTGGCAGATACAAAAAGATAATAATTCCTTCAAAATACAATTGACAATCAGAAAAATATAATAACTCTTAAAAATAGAATTGACCAAATGGAAAAAGAGATGCAAAAGCTAACTGAAGGGATGGGGGGCAGCTAGGTGATGCAGTAGATAGAGCGTTAACCCTGGAGTCAGGAGGACCTGAGTTGAAATCTGGCTTCAGATACTTAATAATTACTTAGCTGTGTGACCTTGGGCAAGTCATTTGACACCACTGCCTTGCAAAAAACAAAAAAAAAGAGAAAGAGAAAAGTAGGGTGGGACTAGTGGAAGCTAATGACTCCTTGAGAAATGAAAAAAAAATAGAAGAAAATGTAAGGTCTCTCATTGGTAAAACAACTGGTCTGGAAAATAGATCCAGGACAAATAACTTAAGAATTATTGGACTATCTGAAAGCCAACTATTTAATCTAAGTGAAATGGATGAATATTTACAAAAAAATATTAATTGCCCAGGTTAAAAGAAGAGGAAATTGAATTCTTAAATAACCCCATCTCAGAAAAATAAATTGAACAAGCCATCAAAGAACTCATTAAGAAAAAAAAATATTCAGGGCTAGATGAATTCACAAGTAAATTCTGCCAAATATTCAAGGATAAATTAGTTCCAATTCTACATAAACTATCTTTAAAAATAGGTGAAAAAGAAGTTTTGCCAAATTCCATCAATGATACCAATATAGTGCTGATACCTAAACCAGGAATAGTCAAAGTAGAGAAAGAAAGTTTTTCTTTTTCATATTTCAATTGTTAGATTTGGCTTGTTCTTCTGAGCACTGCCTGTTCATAACCTTTGGCTCATTTCTCAATTGAGGAATAGTTTTTATTTTTATAAGTTGGGAAACAATTTTTGCAACTAGTATTTCTGACAAAGGACTCATTTCTAAAATATATAGGGAACTAAATCAAATTTGTAAAAACACAAGTCATTCTTCAATTGATAATGGTCAAAGTCACTTGAGAAGGCAATTCTCAGGTGAAAAAAATAAAGCTATCTACAGTCATATGAAAAAATGCTCTAAATCATTATTGATTAGAGAAATGTGAATTAAAACAACTCTGTGATACCACCTCACACCTATCAGATTGGCCAATATGACTAAAAAGGAAAATGATCAGTGTTGGAAGGAATGTGGTAAAATTAGAACATTATTTGAATTGTGAACTGATCCCAACTTTCTGGAAAGCAATTTGGAACTATGCCCAAAGGACCACAAAACTATGTATATCCTTTGATCCAGCTATGCCACTACTAGATCTATATTATGAGATCATGAAAAAAGGCAAAAAACCTACATGTACAAAATTATTTATAGCAACTCTGTTGTGGCAAAGAATTGGAAATTAAGGGGATGTCATCAATTGGGGAATGACTGAAAAACCTGGGGTATATAAATATAATGGGCTACTGTTGTGCTATAAGAAATAAGGAGGTGGATTTCAGGAAAACCTGGAAAGATTTGCATGAGTTGATGATGAGTGAACCAGAAGAATATTATAAAAACTACCAGTAACAGTGGGTGATATCCAGCTATGATGGACTTGTTTATTTCTAAGACTTGTAATTGAAAATACCTTCCATATTCAGAGAAGGAACTGTGGAGTTTAAATACAGATCAAAGCTTACTATCTTCAATTTTTGAAAGTGGTCTTATGAATTTTTTTCTCTATATTGCTTTTTCTTCATTTTAATTTGATTCTTCGTTTACAGGATAACTAATTTTAGCATGATTTATACAGGTATAGCCTATATTAGATTGCTTTCTGTTCAGGGTGGGAGGGGGGAGGGAGGGGAGGGGGGGAGAAAAATGTAAAACTTAAAACCTTGCAAAAAATGATTGTTGAAAACTACCCTTGCATGTAGTTGGGAAATAAATACATTTTTTTTTAAAAAGAAAAACACATCCTGTGAGACAATAGGAATTAAATGACTTACCCAGGGTTATATAGCTAGTAAGTGTCTGAGGTCACATTTGAACTCAGGTCATCCTGACTCCAGGGTTGGTTCTCTATCCATTGCACCATCCATCATGATGCTCCAAAAAGCATTTATTAACCTACTGTGTGTGACAGAAACTGCTCAGTTCCAGAGATATTTAAAAAAAAACACACAGTAATCCCTACCTTCTCACAATCTAATGGTAGCAACAACATGCAAACAATTAGGTACAAATCAGATGAATACAGGTTCCATTAAAGATCATCTTAGAAAGTACTAGCTTTAAAGGGTCTTAGAAAAAGCTTCTTGCATAAAAATGGAATATAATCTGAGACTTGAGGAAGCCAGGAGGATATGTTGCAGGATATAAAGAATGTGCACAAATAATCAGCATTTCTATATATTACCATTTCCATATATTACCAGGAAAGCAAGGAAGTATGAAAAAAAATTTACTGCAAGCTTCTCTGATATTTCTCAAATATATAGGGAACTGAGACAAATTTATAAAAATAAAGAACTATTCTCCAATTGATAAATGAGTCAAAGGTTATGTTCAGAAGAATAAGCTAAATCTATCAATTGCAATATGGAAAAAATGCTCTAAATCACTAATAGGGAATGTAAATTAAAACAACTCTGAGACACCACTTTATATCTATCAGACTGGCTAATAAGGGAGAAAAGGAAAATGATAAATGCTGGGGGTGGGGCTGTGGAAAAACAGATAACACTAATATATTATCACCGGAGTTGTAAACCAGTTCAACCATTTCAAAGAACAATCTAAAATAATTTCTCAAAAATTTAGTAAACTGTATTCCCTTTGACACAATGATACTGCTTTTAGGTTTACCTACCCAAAGAGATCAAAGAAAAATGGAAAGATTCATCCTTACAAAAATATTTATAGCAGCTCTTTTTGTGGAGGCAAAGAAGTAGAAATTATGTGGAGTCTATCAATTTGGGAATGATCAAAGATGTGACATCTAAATATGATGGAACACTACTGTGCTGTAAGAAATGGCAAAGCAGATAGTTTTCAGAGCACAGTTTCTATCACATTATTTAAAAAAAAAAAAAGAAAAAGACATCCTGTGAGACAATAGGAATTAAGTGACTTGACCAGGGTTACATAGTAAGTGTCTGAGGTCATATTGATTTGTATGATTTGCTACAAAGTGAATCAAGCAGAGCCAGGAAAATATTATACATAGTATATTTTTTTTGTTTGTTTTTTGGCAAGGCAACAGGATCAAGTGACTTGCCCAAAGTCACAAAGTAGACAATTATTGTCTGTGGGTGAATTTGAACTTAGGTCCTCCTGAATCCAGGTCTGGTACTCTATCCACTGTACCACCCAGCTGCCCCTACATATTATATTCTAAAGACAATCAATACTGGATAACTTAGCTACTCTGAACAATATAGTGACCCATGAAAATTACTCATGTTAAAAAATACTAACCAGCTACAGAGAGAAAATTAATGAACTCTGAGTGTAGATTAAAGCAAATTTTCTTTCTTTCAAAAAATAGAACATTATTACTGTAGTCCAGGTATGGTGTGATGAGGAATTGCACCGTGATAGTAGTAGTGTCAGAGGAGGTAAGAGCATTTATAAGAGATGTTCTGAAGATATAATTGACAGGAGTATGAACTAGGACAATTTATATAACATTGTAAAGACAACTTTGAAAGACTCAAGAACTCTGATTAATGTTGTGTTAAACATAAATTTTGGAAGACAGATGATGAAGTATGTTGCCCATCTCCTGACAGAGAAGTGATAGACACACAATATAGAATGACACAAGCATTTTTGGACATTGCCAATATAGGTCTTTGTTTCATTTGACAATGTATATTTGACTATATAAAAAAAAGTTTTGTTTTTCTTTTCAAGGGGAAGGGGAAAGAAATAAATGCTTTTTGTTTAATAGTTAAGAATATGAATAAACATTTCTCAAGAGAAAAATTACAAGTTAGTAACAACTATATTAAAATCACTAAGAAAATATAAATTTAAACAACTTTGGGTTTTACTTCTCAGTCAAAAAAGTGGCAAAGATGACAAATGATTGGAAATAGTCAATGTTGGAGAAGCTATGAAAACATAGATACACTAATGCATTGTTGGTGGAGCTGTGAAACAACCACTCTGAAAAGCAATGTGCAATTATAAAAATAAATGAATAAAATTTTATATCCCTTGTATTCCATTCAACAAACATTTATTTTAAGCATCTCCTATGCCCCAGTCACTGTGCTAGGCAGCAGGGATACGAGAGAGAGAGAGAGAGAGAGAGAGAGAGAGAGAGAGAGAGAGAGACAATCTCTTTTTTCAAGGGGCTTATATTCCAAAAGAAAACTGGGAATTCAGGGACATGGTGAGGTCATGTTATTCTCTGGGAGGTAAAAACTGGTGGAAATAAAGTTGCCTATAAAGTTCTGAACTTTTTAATAAAGGAAAGTTCTGGAAGAAGTTTATTATTTCACCTTCCAGCCCTCCAAACAGAGGGAAGAGGCAACTGAGGACTCTGAAAAGGTACTGAGTATCAAAAATTGATTCAATCTGCCTGATGATGTGATTTCAGGTGATCAGCTTGTCCTAGGGAAACAATGACGTGAAAACCAAGTGTAGCTACTCATGATAAATGGAGAAGTAGGAGATTCCACTACCAGGCATTTATCTCAAGGTGGTTCATGTTATAAAGAAATTTCTCTTACACAACAGAATATTTTTTTTTGCAGCACTTTTGTGGCAGCAAAGAATTGGAACAAATTAGATATCCCTTGATTAGGGAATGGTTAATTATGGTACAGGAATGTAATAGAATATTACTAAATCATAAGAAATAATGAATATGATGAATATAGAGAAGCATGGAAAGACCTACATGAACATATCATGACATATCAAACACAATGATGAATGATAAACTCAGCCAAAAATGAATATGCAGTGATTATAACAATATAAACAAAAAAATATCCACTACAAAACAATTGAAAATGAAAGTCATAAAATTTCAAAGAACAAGTATGGTTGTAAAGAAAAAAATTCATAGAGGTGAAAGGTCCACAGGTATGGAATACCACACGTATTTTCCAATTTAAAAAAATGTATGCTGATTTTCAAATTTTCTTCCTCTTTTTATAAGCAGAAATTTAAGTGATGAAAATAAGAAATAATAAAATTCATGTTAGAAATAAAAAAATAAATGCTTATAATTTGAAAATAAAAAACTAAAAACCTCATCTATTTACAGTTTTTATATTTTCATATAATTCTCAGCTTTAATTTCAATATTATTCTGCACGTGTGTACCACACTGTTATTTGCATCCTCAATCTTTTGAATCATACAAGATATTGGACTTAACCCTGGTGAAATAAAGTCAAATTAAAAACAGTGCTTGTAATCAAGTAGATTTCATTCCTGTGTGTGTGTGTGTGTGTGTGTGTTTATGGGTGGGGGAAATCATAACATAAGGAGATAAACTTATATCCAATAATTTGAGAAGAGAGAAAATATTAAGCATGAAGGGGATAAAAAATACTTCAGGAAGAGGGTAGCACTAAAGGTTAATCTACCTTACTATGTATCTATCATCAACCTATCAATCTAAATTTACTTTTCAACTGCATACATATGCCTTGATTCCTGAGGTAAGTTAGGAATCCAAAGAGAGGAAAGAGAGAAGGACGATTGTAGTAACCATGGAGGATAAACCTCTCCTGGGGATGGAACTGGAAGTCAGAAATCTGAGTTTGGAGAACAACTAGTAGTTCTATTAATGTAGAATACAGTGTATAGAGTAATGTGAATTAATCTCAGAGAGAAGCTCAGATGTAAATGGATTTAACTGTCAAGGTGAATAATTTTTATGTTATTATAGAGGTGATAGTCACCCAAAATTCCTGAGCAGAAGAGGAATTTTCTTTAGGAAGATTATTTTGGTAGCTATAAAGAGAATTTGAGAGAGGAGAGGTTGGGAGATGATAGTCCAATTAGGAAGCTGTTTCATTAGTCTAAGTGAGAGGTAATGGAGAACTAAAATAGAATGGGAAAATTGATAAATGTGAGAGATGTTATGGGAATAGAATTAAAAGGACCTGACAACTAATTGGATATGATTTTCTTTTTTTTCTTCAGGTTTTTTTGCAAGGCAATGGGGTTAAATGGCTTACCCAAGGCCATAAAGCTAGGTAATAATTAAGTGTCTGAGGCCAGATTTGAACTCAAGTACTCCTGACTCCAGGGCCGGTGTTCTGTCCACTGTGCCACCTAGCCGCCCCTGGATATGATTTTCAAGGGAGAAGCAGCTGAGGCTGATGTTGAAGTTGAAAAACTGGATATTTGGGGATGTAGTGGCACTCTCAGCATAAAGAGTAAAATTAGGAAGGGGTAGATTTAGTGATAAAAATAATGAGGTCCATTTTTGACTGTACTGATTTTGAGATGACTTTACTTATTTAGAGATTCCTATTAGGCAGTTTGTTGTTGATATGGGATTGAAACTCAGAAGAGAGATTAAGGCTGATTATATAGATTTGGGAGTTGATAATTGAACACTTGGAAACTGGTAAAGAAGCAGTGATTAGTAAAATATGTTCACTAGATGAACTTGGAGTATTTGCAGACTTGCTGCTCTTCAAACCCGTACTAGTCTCCTCTTATTCCTGACTCTCAGAACTTAACCAGGGCTGGAGGAAATTCCCATTTGCCCTATTTTGGTAATAGCCCAGGGTGACCAGTACTGACATCTGACATTAGAGAGAGAGAGAGAGAGAGAGAGAGAGACCCTGCCTGGCATTTCCAGTCTGGAGGGAGGGTCTAGCCCAGTGACTGGGCTGCCCAGAGTCAGCCCCAGGCATTCCCACCATTTCCACCAATGATCCAGGAAGTGGACAGCTGACATCCCTAGCACAGACAGTCTAAAGAAAGAACCTCAGACAATCCTTACCAGTTGGTCTACTGAACACTCTGGTCCTTCTGGGGGCTGCAGTATACAGTTTTCTTCTCTGTCTTGGAAATGAAACAGGGACTCTGCTCTCCTGAAAGTGTCCACAGTCAGTAGAGTCCTGGCCCCTCTGCTATTGCTCTCACCATTTCTGTGCTATTGCCTTTCCTGCAACTGCAGGCTTGGATAGGTTTTTACTTGGTACCCCTTGACAGTGGAAGGTCCTTCAGTCTTCTACTCACCATCAGATCCCCACACTGTTCTTGAGGTTGAGCCTAACTCCAACCCAGTTGCTCCCTTGGCTTGTTGTTTGTTGACTCTGTGGTTGACCTGGAGGTATTTGCCCTTCAGTCAGGCTGAACCTCCATCCCTGGAGGTCAGGTCTTTCCTGAGTTCTTCTCAATTTGTTTTACCCTAACTTTTATTTGTTCCTGCTGTTTTATATTTCCTTTGAGGCAATGTTCTATCTATTTTTTGTTTTAATAATTTATTTATCTATTTTCGATATTTTTTCCCACAGTTGCTATATTGTTAACTGTATTTCCCTTCCATTCTATTCCTTCCTATTCCCATTTTATTTGATTTTCTCCCTCTTTTCACCCTATCCCTCCTCAGAATTGTGTTTTGTCTGACTACCCACAATGGTCCCTGTCTTCTATCACCTACACCCTCCCTCCCCTCCCCTCTCCCCCCTCCCCCTTATCCCATCCTTTTCCTCTCATTTTTCCTCTAGGGTAAGATAGATCTCTATACACTATTGAATGTGTATGTTATTTCCTCTCTGAACTATTTCTGATAAAAATGAAGGTTCATTCATTTCCCCTCACTTTCCCCCCCTTTCACTTCATTGCAAAAACTTTTTCTTGACTTGATGAAATATCTTAGTCCATTCTACCTCTGCTTTCCCTTTCTTCCAGTACTTTCCTTTATCATCCATTGACTCCATCCTTATACTATGTTATAGCATTCTATTTGGTTCTCTCCTGTGCCTTGTCTATATATGTTCCTTCTAACTGATCTTATAAATGAGAAGGTTCATATGAGTTATCAGTATCTTCTTCCAATGCAGGAGTACACACAGTTCAACATAATTAAATCCATCATATTTAGTTGTACACATTCACCCTCTCTATGCTTCACCTGAATCCTATACTTGAAGATCAAATTTTCTGTTCAGCTCTGGTCATTTCACCAGAAAAGTTTGAAAGTCCCCTGTTTCACTGAATGTCTGTCTTTTCCCCTGAAAGAGGATGTTCAGTTTTGTAGGGTAGTTTATTCTCAGTTATAGTCCAAGGTCTTTTGCCTTCTAGAATATCATATCCTAAGCCCTACAAACCCTTAATGTAGACACTGCCAAATCTGGCAGCTTGTAATATTTTCTCATTGACTTGGAGGTTTTGGAATTTGGCTATAATATTCCTGGTAGTTTTTTTTTTGAGGGGATCACTTTCAGGAGGTGATTGGTAGATTCCCTCAGTTTCTATTTTACTCTCTGCTTTTAGGATCTCAGAGCAATTTTGATGGATTATTTTTTTTGAAAAATGAAGTCTAGGCTCTTTTTCTTGGTCATGACTTTCAGGTAGTCCAATAATTTTAAAATTGTCTCTCCTGTTGTTTTTCCCAATGAAATTGGTTCACATTTTTCATTCTTTTGGTTTTGTTTTATTGTTTCTTACTTTCTCACAAAGTCATCCGTTTCCTTTAGCTCCATTCCACATTTGAAGGAGTTGTTTTCTTAAAATTACAGAGAGTTTTTTAAATCTCCTTTTCCAACTGACCAGTTCTGCTTTTTAAGGTATTTTTCTCCCGATTTGTCTTTTGGTCTGCTTTTTCCATTTGACCTAAACTGGTTTTTAACATGTTATTTTCCTCAGTTTTTTGTATCTCTTTCACCAAGCTGCTGACTCAGTTTTCACAATTTTCCTGTATTGTTCTCATTTCTCTTCCCAATTTTTCCTCTACCTCCCTTACTCTCTTTTCAAAGTCTTTTTTGAGCTCTCCCATAGTCTGAGACTGTTTCCTATTTTTCTTGGAGGTTTTGAATCCAGAAATTTTGACCTTGTCATCTTCTGGGTGTATATTTTGATCATGGGAACAAAATAATTTTCTATGGTCATATTCTTTTTTGTCTGTTGTTTGTTATTTCCTCAGCCTATGACTGATTTATTGCACTTCCAAAGCTTTTGGGGTTTTTTGGGACACACCCTCCCTAACCTAATTCCTTCAAGGTCTTATGAGAGACTCTGACTGCTATCCTGGTCTGTGCTCTGGTCTATGGATGACCACAAGCATGCCCCTCTGCCCTGGGGGTATGATGAGGGTCCTCTATGGTAGTATGGGGACTCAGACTGTGACCTGGATCAGAGTATGGGCAAAACAGCAGTGTCCTGCCCCAGGGATTGCAGAGAGACTTCTGTAGTCTCTCACCCTGACCCAGTGGGCTGAGGGCTCTGGAAGCAGTTTCTGGATGACTCCATAGGTTCCTGAGGCTGCCCTGAGGCTGGCACTGGCCTGGGCTCTGTACTCACTCTGGAGCCTCAGAATTCTCCTGCTGACCTTCCAAGCCATCCCCAGCAATCTCTGGGTCAAGTTGTGTGGAAACCACTGTTTTGTGGAAGATTTTCTGGAAATTCCTGTGCTCACACTGCCTTGATTCTTCTTTATGAAGGAAATATGGGGAGTAAAAAATGTTTAACCTACTCTTCCATCTTCCCAGTATTTTCCCTTGCTAGTATTTTCTTTAAAATTTTTCCATCAATATTCATTAAGGAAATTGGTCTTTAGTTTTCTTTTTTCTGTGTTGGCATTTTCTGTTTAAGTATCAACATCATAATTGTAAAAGCCATTTAGAAGGACTCCTTGACCAAGTTTTTTTTCAAATAGTTCATATAGTATTGAAATTAGTTGTTCTGGGGAGGCTAGGTAGCTCAGTGGATAAAGCACCAGCCCTGGAGTCAAGAGTACCTGGGTTCAAATCCGGTCTCAGACATTTAATAATTACCTAGCTGTGTGGCCTTGGGCAAGCCACTTAACCCCATTTGCCTTGAAAAGAAAACCTAAAAAAAAGAAAGAAATTAATTGTTCCTTAAGTGGTAGCATTCACTTGTAAATCCAACAATTATTTGTTCAATTCTTTCTTTTCTTTCTTTTTTTTTTTTTTTTTGCAAGGCAATGGGGTTAAGTGCCTTGCCCAAGGCCACACAGCTAGGTAATTATTAAGTGTCTGAGGCTGGATTTGAATTCAGGTACTCCTGACTCCAGGACAGGTGCTCTATCCACTGCACTACCTAGCTGCCCCACAATTCTTTCTTTAAGATGAGATTATCTATGTATTCTTCTTCCTCTTTTGTTATTATTGGCAACTTTTATTTTTATAAATATTCATCCATTTCATTTTGATTGTCAGATTTATTGGCATATAATTGTAAAAATAGCTTCTAATAATTGTTTTAATTTCCTCTTCATTGGTGGGGAATCATCCCTTTCATTTTTGATGCTAATAATTTGGTTTTCTTCTTTCCTTTTTACAATCAAATTAACTAATGGTTTGTATATTTTACTGACTATAATTTTAATTTATTAGTTTAATGGTTTTTACTTTCAACTTTATTAATCTCTCCATTGATTTTCAGTATTTCCAATTTGATGTTTAATTGTGGATTTTTAATTTGTTCTTTTGCAATTTTTAAATTTCATACCATTCATTGATTTCTTCTTTCTCTATTTTATTGATGTATATGTTTGGAGATATACAGTTTCCCCTAAGTATTACTTTGGCTACATCCTATAAATTTTGATATGTCATCTTATTATTGTCATTCTCTTTAATGAAGTTATTTCTATAATTTAATTATTTGATGATTGGATTATTTAATTTCCAATTATTTTTTATTTTTCAACTATTCTTTATTGAATGCAATTTTTTTGTATGATGATTTGAAAAGGATGCATTTAATATTTCTGCTTTTCTTCATTTGGTTGTGAGGTTTTTCATGCCCTAATATATGGTCAGTTTTCATGTAGATACCTGTACTGCTGGGGGGAAAACTATATATTCCTTTCTATTTCCATTCAATTTTCTCCAGGGGGTCTATCATGTATAATTTTTTAGAATTTTATTAACTTCCTTAACCTCTTTCTAGTATATTTTGTGGTTAGATTCATCTCATTCGGAGGGGGGGAAATTGAGGTTCCCTACTAGTATTTATTGTCTGTTTCCTCTTGTAACTCATTTAACTTCTCTAAAAATGCAGATGCATCATTTGGTGCAGATATGTTTAGTATTGATAGCACTTCATTGTCTATGACATCTTTTAGCAAGATATATGATTTTCTTCCTTATCTCTTTTAATAAGATCTACTTTTGCTTTTGCTTTATCTGAGATCATGAATGCTACCCTTGGTATTTTTTTACTTCAGCTGAAACATATTAAATTTTGCTCCAGTCCCTTACCTTTACTCTGTGTGCATCTATTTCAAATGTGTTTTTTGTAAACAATGTATTGTAGGCTTTTGATTTTTTTAATTCATTCTGCTATTCACTTCCATTTTATAGGTGAGTTCATCAAATTCACATCTATGGTTATGGTAACTAATTGTCTGTTTCCCTCCATCCTATTTTCCCTTGTATATCCTACTCTCGCTTACCTTCTTTACCTGTAGTTTACTTCTGATCATCACCCAGTTTGCTTTCCCTTTTATCAGTTCCCTCTTCCACTACCTTATCCTTGTCCAATTTTACTTACATATAGGGTAAAATAAATTTCTATATCCAACTGAGTATGTATGTTCTTCCTTCTTTGAGTCAATTCTGATGAGGATACTGTTCAAGTTTTGTCTACCACCTCCCATCTACCATTCCATTGTAATAGTTCTTTTATACTTCTGTTACATGAGAGGATTTATCCCATTCTATCTCCCTTTCCTTCTTCTCCTAGTGCAATTTTCTTTTTCATGACCTAATTTTGAGGGGTTTTTGATATCATTCCATCATAACCATCTCACATTTAAACTCTCTGTCTTTGTATACTCCTAAATGTCCTTATAGTGATAAAAATTACAAATATTATCTTGTCCTGTAGAATATAAAACTTTGATCTTATTGAATATCTTATATTTTCTCTTTATTTTTCTTCTTTATCTTTTTCTGTTTCTCTTTACTCTTGTATTAGGAGATCAAAATTTTATTAAGGTCTGGTCTTTTAACTAGGAATTCTTTCATTTTCATTATTTCATTTAGGATTACACTCAGCTTTTGGGGGTGTATGATTCTTGGTTGTAATCCTAACTTAGTTGCCTTCCAGAATATTATATTTCAAATTCTCTGGTTCTTTAATGTAGAAACTGTTAAATCTTGTGTAATTCTGACTGTGGTTCCATGATATATGAATTGCTTCTTTCTTGCTACTTGAAGTATTTTCTCCTTGATATGGGAACTCTGGAATTTGACTATGATATTTCTGGGAGTTTTCATTTTGTAATCACTTTCAAATGGTTAGGTGAGTTCTTTCAATTTCTATTGTATCTTCTGGTTCTAGAATATCAGGGAAATTTTCCTTGATAATTATCTAAAAATGATATCTAGGCTTTTTTTTGATCCTGGTTTGTCCAATAAGTTTGTTTTTGAAAATATACAAAAAAAATCTCTCTTGGATCTATTTTCAAGGTCAGTTGTTTTTTCATTGATAAATTTCACATTTTCTTTTATTTTTTTCCATTCTTTTGGTTTTATCCTGATGGCTCATGGAATCATTAGCTTCCACTTGTGTAATTATAGTTTTTAAGGAATTATTTTCTTCAGTTGAACCTCTGTACTTCCTCTTCCATTTGGCCAATTCTATTTTTAATTGGTTCTTTCTGTGAATTTTTTATATCTCTTCATTTTTGTGTTTTTTTAATCAAACTTTTGACTCCCTCCTTTTCCATATTTCTCTTGTATTATTCTAATTTCTTTTTTTTCATTTTTCATTCTACTTCTCTAATTTGCTTTTAAAAGTCCTTTTAAAGGTCTGCCAGGAGTACCTTTTGGTCCTGAGATAAACTTACATTTTTCTCAGGAGAGGGGCTTCACGTGTAGCTGTTTTGACATTGTTGTCCTCTTCTAAGTTTCTGCCTTGATCTTCCCTATCATTATAGTAACTTTCTGTAGTCAAGTTCTTTTTTTGCTTTTTTCTCTTTTTCCTGCCTATTTTGTGACTTTGTTCTTTTATGTGAGAGAAGGGCTCTGCTCTTGCACTATCCCAAACTTCCTGGGCCAGGGCTGAGAGCTCTGCTCCTGGTTTTCAATGGGTTCTAGTGCCAAGTGGCTGGCTTGCACTAGAGGGAGGTGGGGGGGGCGCTTCCTGATAGCTTATATGGAATAGGACTTCCCTGGTCGGAGTTGGAGCCTTACTGCAGGCTTACTATGGGGTTGGAATCAGGGTCTTACTAGTGGCCTGCACTATGGAAAGGGCCTCACTGTACTGCTGGTCTGGAACTGCTACCTCTGGGGCTGATGGCTCACATGAGGTACCATTCCCTGCCTCTGGTGGAGTGTCTGGGGTTCAGAGCCTCATTGCCAGTCCCCTGTAGTATGACCCGCTGCTGTTGCTTGTTTGCCAAACTCCCCTCCTATGCCAATGAGACAGACTTTTCTTTCTGAGTTGACAATATTTCCTCTTTCCATATTGGTTCTGAGGTGGTTGTCATGGTTGTTTGGAGGGAAATTTAGACAGGATTCAGGGAGTTTTTGCTTTATTCTATCTTGACACTAGAAATCAATTGATTTGTCTCATGAAAAAAAGAGTCATCCTGTCTTAGACCATGCTGACTCTCAGGATAGGTTCTATACTTACTTTTAGCAAGGTTATATGGTCTCCCAACTGCCCATTTTAGAAATTATCTTTCCCCATTCTACCTATCCTATATCCAATTTTCCTCAGATAATTCTAGATCATATATTTATTGTAGAGTTTAAAGAAACTTTGGAGAACTAGTTCAACACCTAAATTTTACAGGCAAGGCAACCAGTACAGAGAGGAAACACTGAAGAAAAGTGATGATCAGAGCCAGCATTACTACAGATTTCTTCTTGCTCAGTCCTCAGTTGATAGAGAAGATGAACAAAAACTAGAACAGATATGATCTGTAAATTCAATGACACTGTGATTTTGTTGGCTTTGGTTTTTTTCATCCATAAAATGAGGTTTATTCAAGATAATGCCCTTCAATGCCATGTTCATTTTATAACTAAAAGTTCTCATTGACTACTGCAGGGAAGTGAGTTTTTATTGATTGAGCACTTCACTGAAAATTTCTATTTATTATTTCATAATCTTTCGCTCTTTTCCCCCATTCTAAGTGGAATAGATGGAACACCAAACTTGGAATCATGAAGTTCTGGGGACAAATCCTATTTTTGATATAAAATAACTGTAAGCTTGGAAAAATCATTTTCCTTATACATTAAAATGGAGATAAAAATAATATTTGTCTGCTTTTGTCACTCAGATAATGCATGAAACTTTCTATAGAACATTGAAGTTCTATGTAAATGTGAATTACCATTATTTATTATTTTCAATCCTATGATTATCTACTGTAATTAACATTACCTGTCATAATCCTTGCATTTGATAAACAAAATTTACTTTTTTCTTTTTACTTAAGACAGTAGGGTTAAGTGACTTGCCAAAGGTCACACAGCTAGGAAATTATTAAGTGTCTGAGGTTGGATTTGAACTCAGGTCTTCCTGACTCCAGGACTGGTGTGCTATCCACTGCACCACCTAGCTGCCTCTAAATTTTAGTTTTTCAATAAAAATGTGAGCTTTTAAAGGGTGGTAACTCTATTCCCCCCTCCCACCCTGGAATCCTTGAGGCTTGGTACAGAATCTAGCAGCTGGTACTAAACACTAGGCACTTCATAAATGCATGAATTGAATTCAATGGTCTTTAATTAAATTACCTAAACCAGATGATTCCATTATTGGTTATGACCCAAACTCACTCTGTTTTCCCCTTTCCTAAAGATTTCTTATCTTGGTACCTATTTACAATATTGTAATCATTGCAGGGATCTGTTATAATCTTCCTTCTTGACTGTTATTCTATTTTATTTTTCAATTACATGCAAAAATAGTTTTCAACATGCATCTTTTTATAAGCTTTTGGGTTCCTTATTTTTCTACCTGCTTCCCTTTCCTTCTCCCTCCCCATTACAGTGAGTATTCTGGTATAGGTTTACTTGTACAATCATATTTTACATAGATAATCTTTCTTCTTGAACCAGTCCTTGGGATCTTTCCAAAAGCAGCTGTGCCAGTGATTTCTAGGAATGGTTGAGTCCCCTTAGTAGCACTCTTAAGGACAAAGCAACTCTGGTGGATGAATGTGTTTCCATTTCTTTTTTTGGGGGGAGGGGAGTCTTGGCATGCTTTCTAATCTCATTTTTCCTTCCGAGTTATCCTCTAAAACAGGGATAGGAAACCTTTTCTTATGCCAAAGGTCATTTGGATATTTATAATATCATTCACAGGCTATATTTATTTATTTCATGAATATTTATATAATTACTTCATTTAGTTAAATGGTCAAATATTTAATTAACTCATTCCCAAAAAGTTCCTAAATTTATTGAATTTTGAGTTCTGTCTGCAGATGCCTTGGCAATACCAGACCAACAACTCACAGGCTGGAGGTTTCCCCACCTTTGCTCAAGCAAGAGTTTTTAACCTAGAATCCATATACCTGTTTTTTTCTGTGGATAAATTTCAGGGTTTCCAAAGACCTAGATGGGAAAAAATTATATCTTTATTTTTACTAATCTTTAATTTCATTTGAAAATATTATTCCAACTAGAAGTCCATTGGCACCATGATACAAACTTGGTAAAGAATTCCTGTCCTAAAGGAAAATAGGGTCTCAAGGCTGATTGCACAAAACTTCTGTTTCTTCAAAAAAAGGGCAGATAGCTCTTTTAGATTTTACCCATATCCAGCTTAAATTTAGCTCAAACATTCTCAACAGTTTAACCTGACTATTGGACCATCTTGATGGTGAAATTTCTGAGCATACAAAAAGTTAGGAAGATGATTTTGAGACAAGTTGCTTTATAAGACCTTTCTAATCATGACACAAAGCCTGCCTTCTAATCTGCCTGGGCATAGTTCTTGCCCTGCTTGTCTTATAACCATGCAAAAGGGGGAGAAGCAATTGGCAATTGGGACTTCTCAAGGGCTTGCATCAGTTCATTTTCTGGTATGCATCTCCAGTCCAAGAGTGGAGAATTAGCTTAATTTTTCAGAGTTTGGCTCCAGTCAAAGAAAACACGAGTGAGTATGTCCAGCAGAGTTGGTTTTTTTTTCTCTTAAGGCTATTTTCAGATGCAGCATAGGAATGATACAGAATGAAGTCACCCACACAAAGACATACATGTATTTAACATAGGAAATCTTGTGAGTAAATCTAATCACTTAACTAAGGATTGGCAATCAAGGAATTTGAAGACAGTATGGAAGGTCATCTGCATATTACCCCAGCATCTTCACTGTGTTTACAGTTATGATCACCCCAGGCATTTTTCTGGCAAGACCAGAGGCTATTTTCTGTCCCTGTGCATGCAACATTATCCAGCCATATTTGTCCAGAGCCTTTCAAATGACAAAAGTGAAAATGATAATTAAATCAAAAGCTTCCAACTCAGGACAACACAACCTATAACAGCTTTATTCACAATGACAGGACAATCCAAGAAAGCTTAAAATTGAGTTTTTTTTAAGATTTGGTGGAGATCATGGAGTTTGCTTCATAGACATTTGACTGCTAGATCCTATGGACCTTAATCTCAAAATGTCTCCCATTTCCCTTTCTTTTCCTTACCATTGCCACAGCCTTTGCCCAGGGTTTTGATCTTACAAACTGACTATTGCAGTCGACTTTTATACGGTCTTCTTGTCTCTAGTTTTTCAAACTGCCACCATCCCTGGCCTATTCTGTATTCCCTTACCCTTTGCTGGGTCTGTGTTGCTATACTCTGCTCTCTTTCTCTCTTCCTTCTTCAATACCTCTTTGTCACTTGTAGAAATGGCACCTGTACTTTGAAACTTAGCTTAGGTTCTTTATTGTTCGATCATTTTTCAGTCTTGTCCAACTCTTTGTGAACCCATTTCTTGGAAAAGATACTAGAATAGTTGTCAATTCCTTCTCCATTTTATTTTACAGATGAAGAAGCTGAGGCAAACAGAGTCATGACTTGCCTGGATCACATAGAAAGTAGGTATCTGAGGCCAGAGTTGAACTAGGAAGATGAATCTCTTTATTTCCAGGCCCAGCACTCTATCTACTTTGCCATCTAAATGCCATTAGGTTCTACCTCCTCCATAAAATCTTCCCAGAGCACCCTAGGCCACTGTGATCTTTCCCTTCCAGAGCCCTTCCCTGCCGTTTTCCACATGTCTGGAATCCTCATGCTGTATTTTGAGTTTCCAAAGATACCCCCTGCACCTTTCATGACCTTCTCCACCCCCCCCCCCCATATTACAACTCCAGTTTATTATGGATGGCTAAGGCTCAGAAGAAAATCCTCTGGTTAGCTAATTAAAGTAATTTGAACTGGGGCTTTAATAGCTATTGGCATGTCTCTGGGAGTGTGAGGTTTGGAAGAGGTTATAACCTAAATGAAAATGTTAAATTATGGAATACTGGAAGAGATCCTTCTGAACCAAAGGTTCCTAAAATTTTAGCTTCAAATGCATGAAAGTTGCATTGGAATTAGTATTGAATCCCTCAACTAGGTATCTGATGAATGAATACCAGTATATTCATTTACTCTGTTTGTGACTTACCTACTGCTACATTGGTGAGTGCACTTCCTGACCTGTAACCCATCATGCGACAGAAGACAGTGGCATCTTGATCATCCCAGTCATCATCACATATAGTGCCCCAAACACCTTGATAGAAAATTTCAGCACGTCCTCTGGACTCTCCTCCAACAATTCTAACATCAGAGGATCTGCCTGTAGGAGAGGTAGGAAAGATTTGCAAGATAGATGAAAAGAAATCATTGTTCTATCCCATAGTAACATTGGGTCCAGGTACAGAAATTGGGCTGCTTTGTACTATGATATTGTTACAATTTCATGGCCCTCATGGTTCCTTACACCATGACACTCATGGTTCCTTACACATAGGTTCTGAGATATTATTTATTGACTTCTCACTAGTAAGATCTTCTTGGTCACTTTTCTGCCTTTTAGATTTGGGATCCCTGTAACTTCTGGTTTGATCTAGAGTCCTTCTGCTTTACTTTGATCGTGACTAGGACTGAAGACCTTTTTCCCTTGGAGAATCCTCACCCTCTGGCTTTATTCATTATTCTTAATTACCAATATATTTCATTGTGAATTTAACAACTATGTTATATAACCTGCTAACTTAATAGTATTACTTTAAAATAGGGTGTTTTTAAAAAAGTAAATAGTTATTTTAATAAAAACTAATCATAACATTCATCGTGCATCTCTCAGTGAGCACTGTCTGGAATTAGGTAGCCTTTCTCCTTTCTTCCTTCCCTCCATCTCCTCACTCCTTCCTACCTTCCTTCCCTCCTTCCTGCCATCTTCATTTGCTTATTTATGTGTCCAAATAAGTCATTACATTGTTTTAGAGCTCTAGTTCCTCATGAGAAAACTTCTTTTTCAGTGCAAATAAGGCACTTGGCCTCCAACTTATAGATTTAGGTGATTGGGGAACCAAGAGGTTAATTGACTTATCCAGGCTCACTTAGATTTAAGCCTGAGTCTTTCTGATTCTTTCTCTCTTCATTACCTGGTGGTTCTTCTGCAAATAAGAATGGTAGTTCTTTGAATTTCAGAGAGCAACCATTCCAAAAGGCAACTACCAGACTGAATATTTGTTGGTTTTGCAAATCTAGTCTTATGACAAATGTCATAGAAGGAAAAAAATGAACAGAAAAATAAATTTGATGAATTGAAGCTAGAGATCATAGACCAATTCTTTAGTATGCCCTGAATGTTTGCCTATTATATTCCCAGTTCCTCAAAGCAAAGAGTGATACCAAATGGGGAGGAATAAAAAAATCAAAATCATCTTTTGGTAGTTAGTTCTCTCTCACCCCTGACTTTTCTAGTGTAGTGTAGGCATTGAAAAATCAATGTTTTAATATTTCAAAGAATCTGTGACTTTCAAATGAACACTTTCTCTACCAATATAAATCTCAAGACCTCTATGCCTTAATACTTTCTTTAATCTAATTCAAAAGATGGTAATAAAGCTTCTTGGATTAGCCTCTGAGGCACACTGAGCTAGAGTCAGATGATGTTCATGACTGAGGCTACCCATTGACATAGCTTTTAGAACCCCAGGGCCACCTCCAGGTCATGTGAAAACATTAGAAGAAGATTTTAATGTTCTCTTTCCCTAAAGGATAAATTAATATAGGAGTGAGCAATACCTGGTTCTCCTTTGCTCCCTTGTGGTCCACGCTGACCTATGATGAAAGAAAATGAGTCATTATGAAGGAGGTCAGTTTGAATTTCCTTTCTTTCCTTTGGGGACAATTGGTGTGTGTGTGTGTGTGGGGGGGTGCCTGAGGGATGGAGAGGAGATCAAATTCTCCCTTGTTCTGTCCAGTGATTTATCAGTAGAATTGAATTAAACTAAAATGAGTCATAGGAATTTATTCAATTTGCTTTGGAGAGGTTTTCCAATTTATATTATTCTCCACCAATATTAATGAGCAAAAAGATATGGGCTTAATCTGCAGGTAAAAAGGTTTCAGTTAGATCTGAAAAGAAACTTTAAGGTTGTGAGGGGGTTATAAGAATCTTCTATAGCAATCTATAGAGTCTTCACTAAAGGGCATGTTTGATATTAAGATGGGATTCATTCTATTAAGAATAGATTTACTATCATCCTCCCTAGAGGCAGAAGGAGGGATACGATGACCTCTACCTCTATGTGAAAAATCCATCTCCCTGAAACTTAAAATCAGGTTTTCCCAAAGAACAAAACAAAGCAAAACCCAGCCTTACCCTGCTCTCCTTTTTCTCCTTTGGAGCCTTTTAAACCAGGTTCACCTTTATTCCCCACACTTCCTTGTATTCCTTTCTCACCTGGAGGACCTACAGCAGAGAAAAGAGGTAGTAGGCAGTTCCTATCACAGTCTTTTTATAAAAGGGCCTAATGGAGAGTATTTGGGAAGGGAGGGAGGAAGTGAGAACTCACAGGGGCTGACTATGCAATTGCAAATGATTATCAACTCTTAGGAGCAGCTAGGAGGTACAGTGGATAGAACATCGGCCCTGGAGTCAGGAGGACCTGAGTTCAAATTTTGTCTCAGATGCTTAATAATTATCTAGCTATGTGACTTTGGGCAAGTCACTTAATTCCCATTGCCTTGCAGAAACCAGGAAAAAAAAAGATTCTCAGTTCTTTGTGTGAGGGCTAACTGCTCTCAAAGTCTATGAAAAAGACCGTAGGAAAAATACAGATTTGGAATCAGAAGACCTAGTTGGAACTTCAGTTGTACCACTAACTGACCTTTAACTCTTCTGGCCTTAATTTCTTTGTGTGTAAAATGAAGTAGTTAAACTAGAGGTATTTGTATGAGGTTATCCTCACTTGTAATTCATATATAATTCAATTACTAAAATTGGTATTGCCTCCTTGCCCAAATCTTTGACTAACAGAAATCAGGAGGCAGACCTAAGAAAAATCAGACAGCCAGTTCAAAAGAAATTATATATTCTCTTCTTTCTTCATAATCGTTTTAGTTCAATATTAACAGAACCCTGAAGGGCTATAGCAATCTATTGATTAAGTTAGTTTAGCTGAAGGGCATCAGTTAAACTGGTTATTTGGTCTGATGTAGTTCAGACTGGTTTGATTAAAATGCCCCATCATTCAGTTATTTGTTTTCCAATTGGTGAGGCTTCACAAGCCCAAACACCAGGACAAATTCTAAAAATCATCTGAATGTTCCATCTCCCTGGCTACATTGAGCTGTTTTGGCATCCTAGATATTCAACTTTGTTTAAAAGTCCCAGTCTGAGTATGTTGACTCGGTAGTGCTGCACCTAAAGTCAAGAAGACTTGGACTCAACTCTTTTCTTAGATACAAGCTGTATGCTCTGGACACAATCATTTTAACTTCTTTTAACCTCAGTTTCCTCATCTATAGAATGGGGCAGTAGCCTGGAGGAGGTCTCTGAATGAATGATTCTATGACCCTAGTCTGGTGAGAGCAAAATAAGGTAGTACAAATTGTTTGGAGCGTAAGAAATTATGTGAGTTCTAACAGTGATGACTGGGTGATTTAAACCAAACCTTTCCTGTGATTTTACAAAGTCTCTTGGACAATTGGTTATCTTATTTTCTCCAAATACAATATATTTGTACATATGCTAAACAATGTGACAGTTCCTTATCAGCCCTCTATCCCTATCCCCAATTTGGGATATGTTTTCATTTTTCTCTTCTGTTTTTTTTTTATAAAGGGATCCCCAAAGACCTAGTGACTTCCCAACCACATCCATATTGGCATAAGAAACCCTGAATTTCCTTATAGTTCCTTCAAATCCATTACAACTTTTGGGAGGAGGGTTAAGTAGAGGAGAAAGTTGTAGTGTACATTTGAAAGTCACAAAGACTGCCATTTGGATGCACAGATTCTAGTCATCTCTTTGAGAAATTAAAATCAAGCAAGTATTCTACCTGAAAATCCTGCTTCTCCTTTTGTCCCTTTTTGCCCTTGATGCCATAAGATAAAAACAAAACCAAAAAAAAAGGAAAAAAGAAAGGGGAGAAGATAATAAAACTTAGATATTAGACACTTTTAATCTTAAGACACCTTCTACTTATTGTCTGATTAATGCAGGAGGAAAATACATTGGTTCTGTAGGACTTTTAAGAGACTTCACTAAATGGAGAAAGAATTGCAGATGAATTGCAGAATTTCAGATGAATATATGCCTGTGGCTTCATGTCCAACAGAACCTAATGGGACTATAAACCTTGGTTATCCAGGCCTCATAACTCCCTGCTTAAGCCTGTCAGCTATGCAGTAATTCAACAAAACCATCCAATGCTTTCTGTGTATAGAACATTACCTTTACTAGACATGGGGAGACACAAAGCTAGAAGTATAGGCATTGTTCCTGTCCTCAGAGAGCTGATAGTCTATTAAGTGTCCAAAGCTATAAGAATAGATAAGAAGAACTGTTTCATTTGGGGCTTTGAATTTTCAATACCCAGCACAGAATCTTCCATACAGTGAGAGCTGAACAAATCATTACTGAGCTTGCAATAACTATAAGCACAATGATATATAGATGCATTGGAGAAGTCCAAAGAGGAAATTTGAAGGGGAAGTTTATTATGGAAGGGAATGGTGGGGATCAAGAAAGGTTTCAATGAGGAAGACTCATTTAAATTGAACTTTAAAGACAACAGTCAAAAATGAGGAAGGAGAATGAATCAGTCAGATGTACAGAAGGACTGAACAAAGACTTGGGTGGAGGAAAATAGGGAATGTTTTGGGGACAGAAAGTAGAAATTGAAAGTTAAAGCTGAATTAATATACCATACAATTTGCACTCTCATTCATAGAAAATAAAAGCATTGAATATCAAGATATACATTTTGATGGTGGTTGACACAGGGGACTCAATGGAGACGTGGCACTATTAGGAGCTTTGGCTACATTACATATAGTAGGAACCCAATAGCTTTGATCACCCTGGGGGATTTGGTGTGTCATAATAGAACTAAAGTTAGGAAGACTGAAGAATACTTTTAATAGAGTACAGCAAATGTGTGTAGTTTCGTGAAGAAGAATTTCACATTTGGAATTGTGTCAATATGTAAAAATATTGATAGAGGCTTTATTTCTATTGTGAGATGAAATTCACCTATATATTGTCATTTACTAGCACGCAAACCAATAATAAAGTTTGAGAATCTTGGTTCAAATAAATGATTAGACCCCACCATAGAAACACAAAATATTTAATTATAGAATGTGACCTTTGCCATTGAAGTTAATGAAATTTTGCTTTCATTAAATGTCTGTTTTAAGACAATTATATTTTATGTGAATTTAAACCTTTCAGGTAGAGCTTGTTATTTTCCTTCCCAATCATAATCATTTTATAATAAGACAGTTGGATAAAATTTTTTGGTTTTATTGCAGACCCTGGGAATATTTCTGCAGGCAAAATTTTTTGAGCTTCCTTTTGTTTGGTACTTAGTAGTTGAGATAACATAGTACTTTGGAAAGAGTATTGAATTTGGAGTCATAGAACCTAGGTTCAAATGCCATCCCAAGGTATCATGAAAACATTATATAGAGCTGGAAGGTCATCTTGGCCACCAATCTTATTTTTCAAGTGAGAAAACTTTCCCATATGGATATTAAATTATATAAGGTAGCATAGGTAATATCAGAGCTAGGTTTTAAAATAAAATTTACTGACTCTAGAAGAAGTACTCTTGATTCTCTGTCATGTACTACTCATGTGATTTTAGGTAAGTCAGTTTTCCTCCATGGGCCTCATTTTTCTCATCTGTAAAATGAAGGAGTCGGACTAAATTTCTTTTAAGATTCCTTCTAGCTCTAGATCTTTGACCCTTTGACCTTAATGTGATCCCCAAGGCAGAATTTTATATATGTGTGTGTGTGTATGCATACATACTATACATATATGACAGTGAAATGGACTATTCCTAGGACAATTAAGTGAACTGGGATACCTTTGTTTTCTTTTTGGAATGCCTATAAATTATGTTTTACCGAGAGATTAATGCCTTTTTTACACAATGAGTTCCCATCTTGGAATTTGGCCTGAGTTAATCAAAACTGGACAAATACCATAGTTCCTTTGATTTGGGGAATACCAGTATCCTGATCTGGAAAAATATGTCTATAAATATTACTAGGAAAACATACTTAGATAGCAATATCTGGCCTTTACTACTAACTTAACAAGGTGCTGTCTGGCTACTGAACAATAGAAAGGCCCTTCAAAAATGTATCTGAGTCATCATAGGAGGTTATAATTTAAAGACATTTGAATTGTTTGGGGGCACATTACAGGAGTATTATAAATAGATTTATGCACATTTTAATTGCATAGGTAGGAAAATGTAATATTATACTTTCTCTGGTTGACAAAATTAAGGACTATATCAGATGAGTTAGTGTTGGGTCAACCTTTTTGTTGTGGTTTTGCTAAATGCAAAAGGAACTTACGCTATGGAAGTATCCAAACTGTCTACCTGTGACAAAATGTTCCTCTCCCCTAAAAGTGGAAGAGATGATCTTCTGGTTGGGTTTAAATGATAAGGAGGTAAAAAGGGGACATTCTGAAAACAGTATAAGCAAATCCAAGGAAGTATAATAATACTGTATGTGTCTGTGTGTTTGTATGTGTGTGTCTCTGTGTGTATATTGGAGTGATGGGGGTAGATAAAGATTTATGAAATTCAGGTAAGAGAACAAAGTAATGGAAGAAGAAATATAAGATAAAGTTGAAAATGTAGAGTGGTGCTAGGCTGTAGAGGGTTTTGGATGCCAGGCAGAGAGTTTGAATTTTACTTGATAGATGCTAGGTAGCCACATGCAGGACATTTGAATAGAGAAGTGACCTTTTTTGTGGTAGAAAGGTGATCTGCCAGAAAACTTAGAGGAGAAAAAAATGTGAAGAGAGAATGCTTTCAAGGAGGTAATAGTCCTAATGGGTGATAATAAGAATTATATGAATGTATTAGTAATTGAAATAGAAAAGAGATATAAAAATGTCATGAAGGGGAAATCAAGACAATTTATTGAATGAGAATTTAGGTAAGAGGGGAGCTAGGTAACTCAGTGGATAGAATGCTGGACCTGGAGACAGAAAGATTCATCTTTCCAGGTTCCAAGTTGGTCTCAAGACTCTTTGACAAGTCACTTAACTCTGTTTGCCTCAGTTTCCTCATCTGGAAATGATCTTAAGAAGGAAAAGGTAAACTGCTCCAATATATTTGCCAAGAAAACTCTAAATGAGGTTAGTAAGAGTTGGACATGCCTGAAATGGCTGAACTGAAAATAGATGGAGGAGCTTCAAGATTAATAACAGGAGAAATGATGAATAGTGACTTCATTGATAGAAATAATTAAGTCAAAAAAATAGAACATGTTTTGTGGGGAAAATGAATTAATTTATTTTGATGTTGTGAAGTTCAAGGTCCTGTGGAAGATCCAAATTAGATGTCCTTCAGGCAATTGAAGATGCAAGTCTAGAGACCATTAGATCTGGTTGGAGATGGAAATTTGAAAGTCATATGCAAAGAGCTGAACTTGTGGAAATAAGATTTCCAAGGGAAACAGTAAAGCTCTACCATAGACATAAGAGATCAGGGATGAGGTGGAATCAGCAAAGGAAACAGAAGAAGGGAAACAGAAGAAGAGTTTTGTGTCTCTGAAACACAGAAGAGAGAGAATATTTAATGGAAGTTTAGCCATAGAATTATAGATTATAATTGGAAGGACTTTAGAGATCATCTTATCTAATACCTTCATTTTATATTATGAAGAAGCTGAGACCCAGATAAAGTAAGTAACTTGCCTAAAATCACATTTTCAACAGAGTCAAAAGTTATCAAAAGGAGTCTGAAGACTGAAAAAAAAAGGATTTGGTTTGAGGAAGTTATTGGTAATATTTGAGAGAATAGTTTCAGTAGCATGTTTGGGACAAATTGTATGGAATAGAAGAGCAAATATTAATAAAAAGAGACAGTGGCCTTAGAAACTTTTTCAAAAAGTGGAGAATAAAGTTGTAACTGTACTGGATATGGCAGAAGGTTCAGGAGAAGGCTTATAATTCAAGAGAATTGATCATTTTGGTAGTCAGGTGGAAAGGACACTGGAAAAGGAGAGATTAAAGAAGCACAAGAGAAAGTAGATGACAATTGGAGGAAAATCCTAGAAGAAGCAAGAGGAAATGGGATCAAATGTGAGGAGTATACAAAGTTTTACTTTGATCAGTAAAATGTAGAGAGAATGGATGGTGATGCTGAGAAGGTATGAAAAAGTGAGAATTGAAAAAGACTTGTCAGAAAGCTGCTATCTCTATAGGGGAGTAAAAGACAGAATCACTGCTTAACTGTCAAAACCAAAGACCATTCTCAGTCCACTTCACACAGCAAGTAAGGGACTGGTTCTCCACTTAGAGGGCTGACACTGACATCCCTAATCTGCCTTATTACTCACAATATTTGTTAAATGAACTAGTTGTGACTATCTAAATGTGCAGTATGACTCCTTAACTAGAGAATATTGACAAGGGAATACATTGAACTAAACTTAAGTACTCTAATTATGCTAGGGGAGCTCACTTGAAAAACTAGGGATTTTGTTTGCATGTTTTTCTTTTAAAACAGAAGGGGCAGAAA
This sequence comes from Macrotis lagotis, assembly GCF_037893015.1. NCBI lineage: Eukaryota > Metazoa > Chordata > Mammalia > Peramelemorphia > Peramelidae > Macrotis > Macrotis lagotis. Next base: position 611,900,008 of record NC_133658.1, read on the forward strand.
GACGAAGAGAGAGAATCCAGGTTATGATGACCTGGTGTACTAATGATACAGTCAGCCAAAAGTATTTGTGACCTGTTCATGGTGTTGATTTGTTTTTCTTAACTGTATTTTTTTATTATAATGAAAGTATCGTGTGTGTGTGTGTGTGTGTGTGTGTGTGTGTGTGTGTGTGTGTGTATCTCAAGGCAGGGAAACTAATTCATTCAGAAATGGCAAAGAGGGGCAGCTAGATGGCACAGTGAATAGAGCACCGGCCCTGGAGTCAGGAGTACCTGAGTTCAAATCCGACCTCAGACACTTAATAATTACCTAGCTGTGTGGCCTTGGGCAAGCCACTTAACCCCATTGCCCTGCAAAAAAAAACAAAAACAAAAACCTAAAAGAAAAAAAGAAATGGCAAAGAGATAAAAAGGGTATTATTAGTAAAGCATTTTAACATGTGGCATAATACATATGTAATTTCAAATATGTGCTTCAGTCCTGCCTCATATTGGTTCTGACCTGGGCTATGACCCTAGGCATACCATATGTTTGTGTGTATATCTACATGTGTATGGACATGCATTTATGCATATCCATACATAATCTATAAATTTATAGTGCAAAGCCTATACTTACATTCTATAGGATGTACACATATTTGATATGCTAAGACACATACATACATGTACACAGAACCATACCTTATGTTTACTCATGCACACATGTGTATTCATTAATTTGTACATATAATTGATTACACACATGTGTATGTATGTGCATGTTGTATATATGCACATATAATCTTCAATAACTTGCTTACCCTTTCCATATAGATTTGTGAATGTGTATATATGTAGTTTATATATATATAATATATTTATATATGCATATATAGATATATAGCTGGAAAAGATTTCATATATCCTCTAGTTCAACACTTTCATTGTCCATATGAAGAAAGTAAGGCCCAAGGAAGTTAGGTGATTTGTCTAAGGTCAAACAGAGCTGGTCCTCTGACTCCACTATACCCACTACAGCTCCCTCTCTCTACCCATTTTTTCTCCTATCATCATCTTCTGGGACCTGAGGTGAAATATTTTTTAAGCTGCTATGTGATCTTAAACATGCTACTTGACTTTCCTGGGCCTTCATTTCTTCATCTTTAAAGTGGGGGCATTGGACTGGATGATCTCTAAGTTCTCTTTCAGTTCTATATTTGTGCTTCTTTTATTTTGCTGCCCTCTTTCCCCTTTGATATGAAAGGGAAAAATTAAAAAGGGGAAAGCCGGGTTTGGAAAGAGATTCTGAAATTTGATATGATAATATAGAGCCTTGATAAATGAAGAGTTGGCTTGAGAATCAATCTATCAATATATCTGTCTAATATATATTACATATAATGTTCACATATTATTCTACATTTATTCTATATATATACATAGAATATTTATGGATTATTATATATATGAATCATTATATTAATATATATGTTAGGTAGAGAGGGAGATAGACAGATATAGGGATAGATAGATAGATAGATAGATAGATAGATAGATAGATATGAAAGAGAATGTAACTGAGAATAAGAAGACCAGAAGATAAATTTCAAAGACAGCTGAGTCTGAGGGCTTGTGTGCAAGAATCAAAGAACTTGATTCCACCAGAATCTCAAGAGTTGGTTCTTATATGTGAGAGCAGAAGGTAGGAGAGTTAGGATGGCCCAAGAAAAGTGACTTGCCCAAGATTGTCTAATATGTGGCAAAGCCAGAATCAAACCTAAGACCCTTGACTCTAAGTCCAGAATGCTTTTCACAGGATCATTCTGCATTGAACTTTGCTGAATACCAGGAAAATAGGGAGCACAATACCAGTCATCTCTTGGTACAGAAAGTGAGGACAATGAAGATTTGTAGACATATATATGTACAGTTATCCTTTCCACAACATGGGGATTAGGGGTTCAGTGCCCCCATGACCTGGAAAGTCTGTATAAAATTTTTTTTAACTTTCCCTTGAACCAGAGAAGAAGTCTGTATTATTATGGTATTAAAAGATAAAATATGTTGCTCTTTTACAATACATATATTTTATGTACTTTTGACTATTTAAACTTTTCTGTATTATCTGCTGGCCTTCATGTATCATTTGTGGCTTCAGGAAAATTCCTCCCAAATACCCATTTAATTGCAAGATGTATTGAAACTGTGATGGGGAAAAGTCACAATGTGGAAGAGATAACTGTATACATACATACATATATATATATATATATATATATATATATATATATATATATTCTACTCTAAGAAATTTGAATTTTATGACCACTTATTGAAATCCAAGTTTGATCAGATACTTATTTTTTACCTGGTATCATGAAAAAGAAAAAAAGGCTTTTTTCTTATTCATATGAAGATGAATAGAGTCATTACCATAGAAACAGTGGCTACAGACCTTGCTCTCATTGGTAGAGTAGGAGAAGGCAGAAAATGATCTATTCCTATTCATTGTACTTTTGAGAAAATTTTCTGATTGTGAACCTGGCTTCTCGCTAAACAATTCTCTGAGACAGCAGATCTCAATCTATGAATTAACAATTAGGAAACAGAGAAGTAAATGTCATTAGAAATTGGGTCAATTATAGGAGTGTTGACTGGCTTCAGAGTGAGTCTGTCACTCCAAGTCTATCAATGAGGAGAGATCAAAGTGAGTTCTACCAAGGAGTAGGAGGAGAGAGCAAGAACAAAAGTTCAATATTGAAGGAGACCCTGTGCTGGATAATCAACTTGGTCAAGGATGATGCAATCTTAGATTTAGAATTGGAGAGAACCCAAGCAATCTTCCAGTCCAAACATTCTAATATTCATATAAACAGACACACACAGAGATATGGAGACAGAGAGAGAATGGACAGCTGTAGGAGAAGATGAGATGAGTGACAGCCTTGTTTGGAATCAACATTTAAGGGCAGGGGGAAATCTTTAGAGACTAGGTAAAAGTCTTTCAAAGGAACATGTATGTAGATTACCAATGAGTCATAGAATCAAAGAATTAGATCCCAGAAGAGACTTAGTCCAACTTGCATATTTTACAGATAAGAAAACAGAGAGACCTAGAGAAGCTAAACAACTTTCCCAAGCCACAAAGATAGTAAAGGCAGAGCTGGCATTTGAACCCAGATATTCTGATTACAGTCTGGGTCAATGGGCCATCCTGTCTCTTTGACCAGAATGAAGAATGAGGAAGAGAACTAAAGAACAATACTGAAACCCAGAAGAATGGCTTCTCCAGAGCAGCAAGGAAGAATAGGTAAGAAAGGGTCATACCTGTGAAGATCTTGGGGATCACAGAGTCAGAACTAAGGGTTAAAGGAATAGGTTTTGGAAAGATTGAGACATTTGATAGCCTTGGAAAACTAATTCCATCAGTTAAAAGCTTAGAGTTAGATCTAATAAGTAGATGAGAAAGGATTAGATTTACTGACTAGTCAGGAGAGTACCATGGAAGATGATGGTTTTATTTCTATCATATTTATCTATGTCATTTGTCTATAACAAGAAGACCCTTTCAAATTTATAAACTTTCTCTCTTCATTTAGTAGTAAATATAAATAAAACTCCTAAGAGGAAAATCCTATATTCTTTACAGGGAACAGGACAAGAGAGAAAGGGAGAAAAAACCTTGTCCTTTTTTTTAGATGGAAAAGTTGGGATGTAGGTGGGACTGGAAAATTCAAATGGAGAGGCATTAGGAAACTAGAAAGAAGTGGCCACAAGCAAAACCCTGGGTCTTGCTGACACAAGAAAAGATTGGATTTCAGGGCACAAGAAATAGAAATGAAAGTGAAGAGGAGAAATTAAAAAAAAGCAAGGGAATGTAGTCAGGGAATAATGGACTTTCCAAAGGGAGTTCAGTTCCTTTTGCTATTTTCTTATGAGTTGCCAACAGACTTGCAGCCCACACCAAAGACCATGTCTTAAAAGATCTAAACTCTTAAAGCTCTGCTGAACCTCTGACTTGATGGGCGACTTCCTCTTCTGGCCCACTCTTTCAAAATGGTTACTTCATCCCCTACTCTTCCTATACTCTAAGTGGAGAGATTTAAAAGCTAATTAGAAGAATTTCTTATTTCTATTAGAAGCAATGAGAAACTACCAGTGTTAGCTGGTTAGGGGAGTCATGTAGAGTCAGAATCACAATTCTTTATAACAAAACATTAATTTTAATAATATTCATTTTTCCTAAAATAATAACCATGAAATAACCCATAAAATATACTACATAAAATATAATTGGTAACATGTAAAACATTTTTCTCACTAGTAATTCACTAGAATTCTGATTATTTTTTGCTAACATTCCCTAACCAACCTGGCTCCAAACATTTTTGTACCTTCTTCAATACTATGCTGCTGTAAATCTCTCTCCCTTGGTCACCCTCTGAAAACTGAGAGGTTGCTGGGACATTAGTCTCTGCTGTTGGAAAATTGGCAAGGAAAATTCTTTATCTCCTAACCAGTTAACACGAGCGATTTCCCATTACCTCTAAGATAAAATATAAATTCTTCTGTTTAATTTTTAAAGCTGTTCACAATATGACCCCTAAGTATTTTTATATCCTCTTCAGATGTTACATTCCCTTTTTCCTTGGATCCAGCCTAACTGTTCTTCTCTGTCTTCTTCCATCTCTATGTTTTTGTGCTGGTTATCGCACCACACCCCCTCCCCCATGCCTGGAATGCAGTCTCTATTTACTTTCAACTCAAAGGGTCCACCTCTTTATTAAAATAGTGCTCAACTACCATCTTCTGCATGAAACCTTTCCTAATTCCTAATGAAGCTAACTACTAGTGCCTTCCTTCCCAGTGTCTTTTATTCAAATATTACATATCTGTACTGAGTTTATATATTTGCTGCATATACTTTTACATATATTAAAAAAACAACAACAACAAAAAAAAGACTGCCTCTCTGCTTTTCCTGGACTCATCAAGTGACCTCCTGAAGGAAATCTGGTGTCTCAAAAAGTTTTCCTCATTGAAAGAGATAGACAAACTGACTGAACCAAGGACTCTAGTTTTAGTCTCTCTGAAAGTTACAGTTTTCAGAGTAAGCTAGCAAATTGATTGCATTATGACACTCTCTTTGAGTTTGGTTGACATGAATCAATGCCACCCTGTCCATCCAGATGGACAGAAAGAACTTCTGAGACTTCAAAACTGAGGGCCTGCCCAAGGATCAGTACTTCCTAAGTCTGACCTGAATCATTATTGCTACTGGGAAGTTAATAATGATGGCATATAAAGGGGTCTATTACTCCTGCACCTCAGTGTGGAGTTGATGGCCACAAATAAAGTCTGATAGTGGAACTAGAGACAGACAATAAAGTGCTTTACATTCATAAAAGTGCCAGTTATTATCTATTATGGTTAGGTCAGTCACTGAAGACTCTCTGGAGATGGGGGATACCCCTCAACCTTGAAGACAGGTAGGGAAAGGGACTAAAGGGATAAAAAGGAAAGGGATTAAAAGAAAAATAGTTTTGTTTGGCTCTGGCAAGTAGAGAGAAAATGGTACAGTGACCTGAGCCCCTAAATGTTCTGCCCAAGGATATGACCTCCAGTATCCTTGTTTATTTTTTATTACCTGAATCTCCTTTGTTTCCTTTTGCACCTGGTTCTCCCTTAGAACCATCCCTACCTGGATGACCTAGAAATTAAATGAAACACATACATGGTTAGGAATAGAGGTAGCCTTCAGGAGTCACCATAAAAATCAAAAGATGGAGCAGTAAAATGTAAGCTTGTTGAAAACAGGGACTATCTGGTTTTTGACTTGGTATCCTCAGGTCAAACTGCCTGCCTCAACATAGGCCCTCAGGGAATTAAATGAAATTACCTTGTGGTCCAACAGGGCCACTTTGACCAGGTTCTCCCTTGGTAGCTGACAATCCTGGCAAACCTGGTATTCCAGCAATACCCTTAGCTCCAGGCTGACCTGAAAGTTAAATAAAATGTTCGAATTAGTGATCATTTTAGTGAGACTGTTGGAAAAATTTAAGAAATACACTCTGTGCTCTTATCCTCAAAGGACAGGACTTGACCTCTTCCACTCCTAAAAATCCCAGAACACACCTTTAAACATCTTATTTCAAAAAAATTCATTGGCAACTAAACTGCCTACTAGTGAAGACATCCATGTTTATTCATGTTTTAATATTCCAGAAGATCAAGGCTTTTGGACTTCTGTGCTGTTAGAGACCTTGCTTTGGATTTTTATAGCATCATTCTTCCATTGCAGAAGGAAGGCGAAAGTGTAATGGAGAATATCAATCAGTTCTGCCCCCTGTTTGCTTCTCAACTTCTCTAGAGGATCTAGACTTTTTAAAAAACTAAATACCTGTAGAGAGTATCTCTGGGTTAATTGTATATACACACACACACACACAGACACACTCATAGACATATACACACAGAGGAATGTCAAAATAGAGAGGATTATTCAGGCTGATTCTGAGTTGAGATTTTATTCAGTAATCAGTAATCAGGATTTTTGGGGGGACTTGATAAGTATCAGATATTAGCAATGGTGACCAGAAAAAAGTTAGTGGCATACTATTGTGAGACAATGCAAATATCATTCTTTCTCCCAGATCTTACCTGGTTCTCCTTTTGGCCCAGGAGACCCCTTCATTCCTGAAATTAAAAAAAAACAACATGTTTTTCAGGCAACCTTTCTCACTAGGGTCACCTTAATGGTAAATGGGGAAATCTGATCATATGACATCTTACCAGCTTTGCCTGGCTCCCCAGCAATACCCTGTAAACCAGGTGATCCTGGTTGTCCTATCATACCCATATCTCCTTTCTGGCCCATTTCCCCTTTACTTCCTATGAAAACAAGAAAACATAAGTTAGACTTAAGTAGAGGACTATAATGACATCTGTCCTGTTTTTTTTTGTTATTTCTGATCCATTAATTTATTTATTCATTCAACCAGTATTCATGAAATACTTAATATCAGCTAGGTACCATGCTAGATTCTGGAAATACAAAGACTAAAAGGAAATAGTCTCTGTCCTTAAGGTGCTTATATTCTATTGGGGTGGGGGGGGAGAAAAAACAGAAAATACACAGAGGAGTAAATATAAAATATATGCAAAGATAATGTCATTAGAATTTAAGCTCCTTGAAGTCTGAGATTATTTATTTCACTTTTATCTTTGTATTCTGAGTGCCCAGTGCAGAGTCCATAGGAAGCATTTAAGAAATGCTTGTTGATTGATTACATACAATCCAAAAAAGTTTTGTGTGGGAAGAGACTCTTGAACTGAACTCGAAGGAAACTAGAGGTAGCAGTAAAGCAGGGTGATCTGTTTAAAGGCAGGAAATCACAGAATGGAATGGCAAGCTTAGGAACATAGGCCATAGGTGCCTGAAGCATATGAGAGGTGGCTATATGATTTAAATAAGGAAAAGGTAACCTTTGTTATCCCAAGAACCAGAAAAGGAAAGGATTTACGTATCAAACAGAGAAGTGCATGTTTTGTCTCAGACAATAGGGAGCCCCTATTTCTTCTTGAGCCAGGATGACATTAATATGGTGGTGACAACAAAAGTGTGGACTAAAGTGATAATAGCTGGGGAAGGGGATGACCATGCAAGAGATGTAAGAGAAATTGTAGAAGTAGGATCAATAAGTCTTGATAACTTATATGGGTGAGGGAGAGTGAAATCAAGGATTACTCAGAAATTGTGAATCTGAGTGATTGGAACAATGTGGGTACCCTTAACAGAGAGAAAGAAAAGTGAGGAAAATGGGAGAGTTTGGAGAGAAAGATTTAGTCTGTTATGGATATGCTCATTTCAATATGACAATGATCCTTCTGGAGAAGTAGGTGATCATATCTCAGAGAACTTGGTGATTACTACCTAATTAACTACCTAATTACTACCTAATTACTACCTAATTAACCATCAAGCATATATGAAACAGCTATAATATGCTAGGTAATATATGGTACAAAAATTATAAATGTAAAAATGAGATAGTCTTTGCCCTCAAGGTTATTCTTAAATTCTACTGGAGGAATACATGTTCACAGATGTATAAATATAGGGAACATACAAAAAAAATAGAAAGTGATTTCAGAAATTGAATGCAACTAAACTGAGAAAATCAGAACAGACTACAGACTCAGAAGAAAGAATTGGACTAGATATAGAAACGTGAATATCATTACATAGAGATAATGATTGCCCACATGGGAGCTGATAAGATCTGGAGAGAGAGCAAGAGTAAGAATAACAATAGCTTGCAATTATACAGTGATTTAAGGTTTTCAAAGTGCTTTACAAATATCTCTCATTATTCTCACAAAGTGATATTATTTACACCCGTTTTATAGATGAAGAAACTGAAGCAGGCAGAGGTTGAATAACTTGCTCAGAGTCACATAGCTAGTAAGTGTCTAAATCAGAATTTGAATTCAGATCTTCTTGACTCCAGATCCAGTGATCTATCCACAGTGAGGGTTTAGAGAGAGAAAATAAGAGGGCTTAGGACAAAGCCTTGGAGTAAACCCATTCAGCAAAGGAGAAGAATCAAATTGGAAAAGAACCAAGAGAGAAAAGTGTCGGGGAAAAAAAAAATCCAGGGAAGCTAGTCCAAGTGCTAAAGAAAATTCAAGAAAGATGAAGACCAAGAAAAAGACATGACATTTAGAATTTAAGAGATCACTAGTACACTTGGAAAGAACACTTTTATTGAATGGTATAGTGGGATGACTGACTGGATGCAAGGGGAAAGAGGAAGAGACTGTAGACTATTTTTCTCTAAATGTTTGGCTGTGAAAGGAAGGAGAGATAGGATGATAGCCTGAGGGGATTGTAAGATTGATGGAAGCTTGGGGTTGGTTTTTAAGGATAGAGACTTGGACATTTTTTGTAGGCAGCAGGAAAGTAGTTAATATACAGTATCGATTGAAAATCACAAAAGAGATATTTTCAGGGACAAGCTGTTGGAGACTAGGAGCAGCAGGTAAAAGGAACAAGTAGAAGGGACTTTTTTAAAAATTAGAATATGGAGAAAAGGATGAAAGATTAAGGGTTCAATAAGGCAGCTTCTCAGATACATAACATTCACACTCAAGAATGATCTTTCAACTTTATTACTCATTGAAAGAGATGAGGAGGGATGCTATGAAAGACTTGAGAAAAGAGAAGGTTCCAACCAGCAGAGCTAAGGGAGTGTGATAGTCATTTAGAGAAAAAATTGAGGATGGAATTAAGGATGCTGATGAACTGAGAAATAGAATATTTGACATTTAGCATCTTAATTGGAAACCCAAAACAACTATTTATTGTCTAAGCATTGTTTACTACCTAAGTTCATTCCCCCCTCATTTTATTTAACCCTGCCCCTTTGACTTTCCCAAGATCACATAGTTATTGAACTGGGACTAGATCACAAATCTCTATTCCTAAACTCTGCATAAATAATAATAATTGGCTTTTAATATCCCTCTAAAATATGGAGAACATTTTATATACTTTTTACATTTGAATCTCACAACAGGCAAGATAAGTACTGGAGATGTTATCCTCATTTTGTTGCTGTTCAGTTATGTCCTACTCTTTTGTGGTTTTCTTGGTGGTACAAGAATGAATTGCTTTTTCCTTTCCCAGCTCATTTTACAGATGAGAAACTGAAGCCAACAGGGTTAACTGACTTGCTCAGAGTCACAAAGCTAATAAGTGTCTGATGCTGGATCTAAACTCATGCAGATGAGTCGTCCTGGCTCCAGATCTGGCACTCTTATCCAGTGTGCCACCTTGCTGCCATCTCACTTTACAGATGTGGAGATGATACATGCTCCCTCATTTAATTAAAAGTGTCAGAGATGGAGTTAGAGATCAGGTCTTCTTACTTGCAGGCCTAGTGCTCTATCCACTCTGATGGACAGTATAAGACAAAGTCCCTGTATTTAATGAACTTCCCATCTATTAGGAAACACACTACTATATGCATGTAAAGAACACCAGTAGCAGAGACCAGTCAACTTGATGGGGTTAAAGGACAAAGTCATTATTTGCGACTTTGATTATGCCTTTTTCATAGATTTGAAGTGTTTTAATCATGTCTTCTGAATGTGTAGGAACTTTCAAATATCTAGGCATTTCTAGTATAGTGGATAAACTACTGGACTTGAAAGTCAGGAATGTTTGAGTTAAAATTCAGCTTCTGATACTTATAAGCTGTATTACCTTGGAACAAATTTCTTAAATTCTTTCCAAACATTTCATGATCCTCTTTCCTTCATGTGATTTATGATTCAGGCAAACTAACTTAGTTTCCTTATATTCAAAATGAGGGGGGTGCATTTGATGACCTCTCAACTGTCTTCCAGTTCTAATCAATTATCCTGTGACCTATAAAATGGCAATACTGATACCTATGATCCCTACCTTACAGGGTAATTATGGGAATCAAATAGATAACGTATATAAAGAACTCTGTAAAGTGTTATGCAAATCTATATTATTATTCTTTGTTCTGGGTCTGTGATTTTAAAGGTCATAAATTTCTGGTATGAAAACTCCCCCTAAAAATGAAGATCAGAAACTCTTCTGCAAATTACAGATGTAGAGCACTGAGGGTTTAATTTACTTGCCAATAGTCACAGAGCTACTATCAGATATAGGTCATGAACAATGGTCTCCCTGACTTTGTGACTAGACTTCAATTCATTATTTGGTGCTGCCTTTCACAAATCCAGATTATTCTAATTATTGTCATTATTAATATCCTCATTGGTTAAATAGTGCTTAAAATGATTCAAGTGGCCCAGGATGATTAAGACTTTTCAGTCCTATAATAAGGATGCAGAGAGAGCTACTAGAGTAATATCTCAATAGCCCTCCTCTTCCAAATAACCCTCAAGTACAAGGTTAAATAACACAAGAGTTAATAATAAGGAAACGAGAGGGATGTGATAAGGCAGCATATGATTCATTGCCCACATTGAGTAGCACAGGCAGGAAGCGCTATGAGTTCTAAGCAATCAACTATTCACCTTATGAGAAAGCAGACATTCAGGTGCAATCAGTACCCCCCCAAAGTCATCTTAGCCTCTGAGTTTTCTAAAATTAATTTTAAAAAATGAAATTTAGGGACTTCATGTCCAGAGATCTGAAAGGGTAGGAGTAAATGCAAGACTCAGAACATTCAGAGAATTTTAAAAAAGTATATGATTGTATTTTCTTCTGTATTTCATATCTATTTTCCTGGAGCACCTTGATTTCAAACTTTCCACTCATCATCATTCGAAGCTTATTTGCATTAGAGCTGTCCTTTTCTCATCTCTTGCTCTCATTCTCTATTTGCCAGCCATCCTTGTTGCATATCAATAAGGGAATGGGGAGGGGGTTGGGAAGCTCCCCAGCCCAGAAGAATTTCTGTCTTCTCTTCATCAACTCATCCAAAATAAGGATCTGACAGAGAGAGTAACTATTCTCAGATGAATTTTCCTATTCCTTTTGAGCCACAGGTTTTGTTTGACATAATTCAACACTTTTCAAATAAACATCTGTGGAGTAGTTGCTACAAATAAAAATCTCATAATTATGAACTCTCTGGAACCTCCACTCCAGTTTACAATAAAAAGAATTGGGTTGATTTATTTTCACTTATAGAAATCATATTTTCATTTTTGGAGAAACTAGAGATCAACAGATTGGTACTCAGTCTCTGTTCAGTAAAAAAAAACAGGAGAAGAAGAAATCTCTGAAATCTACACTTAAAAGAATCTCTGTCAAATTCAGGGATCTATTTGTGTCATGCTTCAACAAACTATTTCATTCGATATCTTAGCTATGTTTTGTTCAGGAATCCAAAAGAGATTGGAAGGGAAGTTGAGGTTCATTGACTCTATGATAGCAGGGACAAGAGAAATGCTGAGCTTTCCTTTCTCTGCAATGGAACAGACAATCTACCCCATTATTAAGAAGGACTCCTTACATGGACAGGGATTTATGAAGGCAATTACTGTAAAGAATTAGTTGAAACCAGGTCAACAAATCATTGCTATTATGTATGGATCATTAACCAAGGACATGAAAATTTCAAAAATAAAGCACAGCAACAACTTTGCCCTATTGACCACTTCTTTACATTGGTGTAGAATTTTTATCTGTGTTTATCTGAATTCTGTCTCCTTCAAAAAGACAATCAGAACAATAGATATGAAATGAGATGCCAAAGAAATAGCATATTAGAATTGGAAGGGAATTAACTTAAGCTGTTATCTAGTACATCCCACTTATTTTGGAGATGAAGAAACCAAGATTTGCTCTCTTACATCCCCGTATCTGCAGAGGTGAGAAAGGAAGCCAAGTCCTTGACTCTCTGTCTTAAGTGCTTTAATTTGATAATGATATTTTAATGTGGTTTTTTTGTCCTTCATTCTCTAAGAAGACCATAACATCAGGGAGGTGATGCCATGACAAGTACATGAATTGGATTTGAGTGCTAAGTCACTAGGTTCATTTTCTCCTCCAGAGCCATCTGAGTCATGTGGCCAGATATGAATCAGGATGACTGGAGATGGCCCTGGATGCCAGGCAGAGTTAAGTGACTTGCCCAAGGTCACACAGATTGTGTCTGAGGTTTGATTCAAACTCCTATCCTCCTCACTCCAAGGTCAGTGTTCTAGCCACTGTGCCAACTAGCTGCCTCAATTCAAGAATAACTGGGTGATTTAGATTGTAGGAAGAACTATAAAATAGGACTCCCTGCACCCAAGAAACTTGCAACTAACTTAAGAGCCAGATCAGAGAAGGCTGAGTTTCACCTTAAAAGAGATTAGAAATTCTGAAAGGAAAAATTATATTTCAGGTTTGGAGGGTAGACTGTGAATACACTGAGGCAAAAAATGGAGTCCAGTTTGGAGCATAAAGTGTATAAAAAGGAGTAATGTGAAATGTCTGTAAAGGCTGTTTGGAATCAGATTATGAAGAGCCTGGAATCTGTGTAGTGGAAGACCACCTGAAGATGACTGAGGAAGGGCATGACATCATTAGATCTCTGCCTTAGGAAGATCATGCTGTGTGGAGGGTAGATTACAGAGAAGAGAGACTGAAGGAAGGGAACCCATTTAGAGGGTTATTATAATAGTTCAGGAAAGAGAGGATGAATGTCTTAATCAAAGGGTTGACTGTACAAGTATAGAGAAGAGGATGGATGTGCTATTAGGATGGATATTATGCTATTAGCATGGAAAGGGCAGCTGCTTCAGTAGAAGTGTGGAGTGGAAGGAAGAGTCAAATATAATACCATATTAAAAATCTGGAAGTTTGGGAAAGGGGGAAAGTTCAGAGACGAAGAGGATGAATTCTGTTTTGGATATAGCAGATTTGAGCTATCTGAGAGACAAATGTCCATCTGGATGTGATGATGTGAGAATGGAATTCAGCAGAGAGATTAGGGCTAGATATAAGACTTAACAATGACCAGATGAATAAAGCTGATGCCCTATCAAGCCAGAGTCAAACTGAAAGATAAATTTGAGCGAACTGGAAGAGGAAGGGAAGATAATAAACATTTATTAAGTGTCTAATATATGCCAGACAACCTTCTAAGCTGGCTTTACAAATATTATCTCATTTGATCCTCACAACAACTCTGAGAAGTAAATGTTATTACTCTTCTCATTTGACAGATGAGGAAACTGAAACAAACAGGATTGAGTGACTTGGCCAGGTTCAAACAACAGGTAAGTGTCTGAGGTCAAATTTGAACTCAGATCTTCCTGATTCTTATCCATGACTCTACCTAGCTAGATAAAATAATCTCTAAGGTCCTTTCTAGTTTTCAAATTTAAGTATACTAAGGTTGGGAGGTAAAGGTCATCCAGGCCAGGAGGTTCCTACCAACTCTGAGATTTTTATCCTTTTTGCAGAAGCCTCAAGGAAACCACAGAGTTGAAATTTTTACTCTAGTTTTCAATCTCCATCTTAAGCTGGGCTCAATACTATTTAGAGTTACTTTCGTTTTTCTAAAAACACAATTACTGGGATGAATTGGGTAAGAGAAATCGTGTGATGCTGTCTTAGGAAGTTCCCAGGGGGGCCTTCAGGATGGGGTTTCTGATTCTCGAGGAAATGAAACTATTGAATTTTTAATTACAAAAATAGCAAACTTCATTTTCCAACTTAGGAAAAGGTTAAAGTAACAAGATTTTTGACAGTGGATCTGGGGAGATGGGGCAATAATACCACTTGGTATTCAGGGACTTGGTTTTGGGTTGGCTAGAAGTCAAAAGTCAAAGGGCTTAGAGGGAGAAGACTTGGCATCTAGGTTCTACCATGATTGGAAGCTCACTAAATAGCTAAATTACAGCCAGCAAATCATCTGACCTTTGGGTTTCCTCCTGTTTCCTCAGCTGTTCTTGATGAAGCCAGCTATTTGTGGTCGCTACTTCCTTTTCTTTATGTTCACTAAGCATCTTTTTAATAATCTATTCCAGAATTTCCCACCCTGCCTGCTCCACCCCACCCAGGAATCAAATGATTTTCTCCTTAAACTCTAAATATCTATATCCTCCCAGACCTCCCTTTCTTCTTTGAAGTCAAGGTCCTTATTGCCTATACCTAATAGTAAGTGCTTAACAACAACTTTAAGCACTGTTAGGTATATGAATATATATATATATATATATATATATTCATATATACACATATCCATATATGCACATACATATATATGAAACACTTTTAAGTTTAATCAGTATTAACATTTTCTCCTTCATTTTCTTCAACAAAACAATAAATCAAGTCCTGATTTAAAGAATTTGCCAATTTTCAAAGTGTAAATTTTCTTATTTATACCTTTATCTAGACAGTTGGAGATGATTCCAGAATATCCCTTCCTGTACCTCTCCTTAAGTAGCTAATCCTGTATAGCTTTGTGATAATATATATATATATGTATATATACATATATACATATATATAGTTGTATTGAACAGAGATTATCTAACTTTTTAAGACTGCTGTTAAGGCATTTTTTTTTCAGTTGTGTCTGACTCTATGATCCTATTTGAGGTTTTCTTGGCAAAGATATTGGAGTGGTTTATCTATTTCCTTCTCTAGCTCATTTTACATATGAAAAACTGAAGCAAACAGCATTGAGTGACTTGCCTAGGATCACACAGCTAGTTAGTGTCTGAGGTCACATTTGAACTCATAAATAGGAGTTGAGACTCTAGGCCCAACATTCTATCCACTCTCCTACCTAGCTGAGACTTTATAGTGACCTCATTAGATTATCAGCTTTCTGAGCCTTATAGTTCTTTTTTTTTGGAGGCCTCATAGTAACAAACATTAAGACTTTTACATGATAAATGTTCAATAAACATTTAGAAACATAGACTCTCAATTAAATATAAAATACCACCATAAGTTAAAAAAATTACATAAAAGAAAGAGGAATTTGGTTTAATTGAAGCTAATGACAACTCTAGAGAAAAAATCAAGAGTTAATATAGTGAACTTCAAGCTCATTCTGAACTAGTTATGCAACATGACTAGATAAAAGGGACCTTAGGGGTTATCTAGTAAAATAATAGAAATTTATATAATACTCTAAAATATGCAAAGCACTATATATATATATATATATATATATATATATATATATATATGGGAATGTATATATATAATTTTAGTTGAATCCTGTAAAAGCACTGCAGGTCTCATTATACTCATTGTACAGTACTCATTGTACTCATGAGAAAAATCAAGGCTCAGAGAGAATAAGGTAAGTGGCAACCTCATTGTTAGTCACATGGCTTGTATACGATAAAGGCAATAGATAAGCAAAACCTAGGACTTCTTGACCTTAAGTGTAGCATTTTATTCCCTGCCAAGTGCATCAATCCCTTCTAGAGTATACTTGAAATTCTTAGAATTTCAGCTTTTTAAACTATAAAACAGGGATATCTACCATATCCCCCCATAAGGTTATTATGAATCTCAATTGAGACAATGTACATAAGCTGATTTTGCAAATTGTAAGTACTATATAAAAGTAAGCTCTACTAATAATTTTATTATTATTCCTTATAATGTGCCAACATTTGCTTCCTAGCTCTGCTCTCAAGAGCCACACAGAAGTAAGTTGCATCACTCTCCTCTTGGACAGCTATGAGGATAATGAAGATTACAATCTTATCTCCTAAATCTCTTCTTCAAGTTAAGATTTTCTAGTTCCTTATGTGATTTGGTTTTAATTCCACTTCCATTCACCATTCTGCTCATTATTCCATAGATAAACTCTGCTTTGCTTTATTTATTTTTTTTTTTTTGAAAATTGGATGTGCAGAGCTAAACACATACTCTCAATACAGTCCTACCAGTACAGGGTCTGTAAATTTGCTTTTTCTGGACTCTGTATTTCTATTAAGGAAGTTTAAGATTGTCCAAGCTGTAATGGCAGTCACACATGATTGTATCATTCTGAGTTCATAATCACCTTCAGTACTTGAGTCTTTCTTATTTAAACTTCTATTAAACCAGGTTGTCCTTTAACTTATATTTGTAAAGCTGATTTCTTGAATCTCTTGAGTGGTATTTTATATCTGATTGACTGATACATTCAGGAGATTAGTCTTACAACCTCTTTTCTTCCCTCTCCTTCCCTCTCCATATCCCATCAGTTGCCAAATCTTGGTGTGTCTACCTCAGACAAGGTAAATTCAGCTTTCCCTTAGTGCTGAATGTGGAGGAATGAAGATC
This sequence comes from Macrotis lagotis, assembly GCF_037893015.1. Classification (NCBI taxonomy): domain Eukaryota; kingdom Metazoa; phylum Chordata; class Mammalia; order Peramelemorphia; family Peramelidae; genus Macrotis; species Macrotis lagotis. The sequence goes on from NC_133658.1 coordinate 611,916,784, forward strand.
TCACTATACCTGATTCCAATTTTAACTCTTCCCCTTCCTTTGAAAAGCCACTTAAACCTTCTGGTTTTCATTTCTTCATTTGTAAAATGCAGGAATTGAGATAGATTAAACTATCACAGTTAGATAAGTTCTTAAACTATGATCATATAATTCTATGAGTACCAAGGCTACCATCCTAGTTCCTTGCTTGCCTGGTCTCCATTTATTATCTCTTTTATCAGTTTTCTTAGTATGTTTTGCTTCCTTATCTACCTCTATATCTTAGTTATAGGCCATTTATATTCAGTATCATCTACCATCTATCAATCTACAATCTGTGAATCTATGTATTACTTAACCTCTATCTATTTGTCTGTCTATCTGTCTATCTTCCTATCTATCTATCCTTCTATCTTATCCGTCTCTCTGTCTATCCATCTATCTATCTATCCTATCTATCTATGGAATTATCCTAAAGGTAATAGGGAATCACTAAAGATTTCTGACTAGGAGAATTGACATGGTCTGAGAAGTATCTTGGGAAGATATTTCAGTAGTTTTGGGAAGGATGGATCAGAGGGAGGGGAAAATTGAAATTGTGTGAGATAAAAATAATGAACATTTAAAATAAATTGTGAAAAGCAAGGGGAAGGGACTTTATTAGGCAAGAAGAGTGATGGGAGGAACTAGGAGAGGGAATGAGTGAGTGAATGGAAAGAGGACATTACGATAATTTAGTTGCTTTGGAAAGAATTGATAAAGAAGTCCTAATGAGTAAAAAAAAAAGACTATTCCCATGAACATACACAAAATAAAATATTAACTGAAATTCTGAATTTATAAAAAATTAAAAAGATTGTTACTTTATTTTCAAGTGATGCTACTCTACAGAAATTTATGAAAGAAATGGAAAATCCACCCAGAAGATGTATTTAAAGTATGCCAATCCCCCTTTCCCTCATGTACCTTTATTATAAGAATATGTACCAAATAGCATACATTTAATATATTCACTGGGCTTTTCAATATTGGCTTAATATTTTTGGTGCTAGTATTTAAATAATAAAATAGTATCAAAATCCTCTCTGCTCTCTCTCTCTCTCTCTCTCTCTCTCTCTCTCTCTCTGTGTGTGTGTGTGTGTGTGTGTGTGTGTGTGTGTGTGTGTGTGTGTGTGTCTGTGTGTGTGTGTGTGTGTATCAGCACATTTCAGCCATACTGCTTTGGTTTATTTCCACCTATTTTTATTCCCTCTCCTCCATCCCTCAGTTTACTTTTCTATACCCTAATAAAATCACTTGACCTTTGCTTTTCACGATCTATTTTAAATGTTTTAAATTACCTTCATCATTTCAATCTTCGTTTCCCTTTCATCTGTTCTGCACAAAACTATTAAAATATCTTTCTAAGGTATTTGTTGGACCATGTTCACTCCCTGTTCAAAAATCTTTGGTGGTTCCCTATTACCTATAGAATAATTTCCCAATATGGCATTTAAGACTTTCCACAATCTAATCTTTTTCATATTATTCTCTTTCATACTAAGTTCTAGTCATCTGATCTACTGTTACCAGAATTTAATATTTCATCTCCCATCTCCATGCCTTTTCCATCAGGTAATCTCCATTTGCTATCATGTATTCCATCTTCAATTTCATATTATTGAGTTCCCATCTTCTTTTTAGGTTCTGCTCATTCATGGAATGCCCCTAGATGTCACATAATTCCCTCTTGGAATTATCTTGTTTTCTTTTTTGATCATATGATTTATGTAACCCCTGAAACTTCTTGAGATCCATATTGTTCCATTTTTGTTTTTTTCTATCCTCAGTGTTTGGACTAGTGTGATTCATGTTTATTGAGTTGAAATACTACTCACAGCTCTCATATGCTTGTAAGTAAAAATTAAAAAATCTTTTAGAATGGACTTACCTGTGAGTCCTTGGTCTCCTTTATCCCCTTTGACTCCAGCTTCACCTTTGGGGCCTATCAGGCCACTATCCCCTTTGCTGCCTTTCTCACCCTGGGTTCCTGCAACACCTGAGCACAGAACATTCAGTGAATAGCCTTAACATTTTTCTTGGGCTTGGGGACACAGGTGAAGTGATAATAGATATTCTGGGAAGCAAGAGAATGAACCAATTCCGAAGTGATATCTTTGTTTATCTGATTGGTCTTGTATGTTAATATCATTAACTCTGGCTATTTCTCTGCAAAGTGAAGTAACCTATGAAGAGTTCAAAGCCTTCCCAATTCTGGTACAAAACTTTCTTATGTGTATAAGGGATAGAAAGGTATCTTTGACCATGGTAATTCTTATTCATCTCTCACTCTATCCTATCCCTCACACAACAAAGGTTAAGCCTTATGTTCCAGGTCCTAGACATATAAATAGCAATAACTTGACCAAGTTTAGGCAAAGGCTTGGTGTAAGAGGAACTTAGCAAGAGAAAGAGTCAATCTTAGTTCAATCCAGTTCTGTATCTTTTACTAGAGTTATGAGATGGGTTAGTAGGAATCAAAAACTTAGTTTAACTAAGAATTACACGGTTATAACAATAATCAAAAGGAAATTAATTACCAGCAGGTCCTTGTTCCCCTGGAATACCTTTTGGCCCTTGGATGCCTAGTATATATGAAGAAAGAAGAAATTAAGTCACTATTTTTTAATCCATGTCATCCATAAACATTTATGAGTATTGTGTTTGATGCTGTGAGAATACAACAGTGAAAAGGCATATTGAAATATAATTAGCAATAAATTACAGCATACATGAAATCTGATCAATAAAGGTTGTCCTTGATGTACCTCCCTTCTCTCTTTATCGATTTGGGGGATATGACTGGATACGCTTATGTTGTTTCAGTTGCATCAAGACCCTAGTTAGAGTTTTCTTGGTCAAGATATTAGAGTTGTTTGCCATTTCCTTATCCAGCTCATTTATAGATGGGGCAAACATTTATAACTGGGGCAAACAGGGTTAAATTACTTACTCAGGGTCACTCTATATACAGTAGCATCTAGCTGCCCCTGTTGTATATCCTATCAAACAATTCATGTATTAATTGATTTTATTTAATATTTTTTAATCTTCCTTTCTTAATTTTTGTTATATGAGTTGACTCATTGGACAACAGAGGGGTAAGAGATATTTGTAATGTAAAAACAATAGGATTAGCACACATAAGATAAAAAATTAACAATAAAAGACAGCAAATAGTCAGTGGCAAATAAAAGTTACAGAAAATAAATTTTATTAAGATATTATTATAGAGAGGGAATGTAGAAGGCTGAAAATAATAAGACAAAGTATCATCTAAACAGATGAGATTTGTATCTATACTCAACCTTGAACAATGTGAAGAATTGGGCTAGGTTAGTAGGAGTGGAAAGAACATCCTTGGTGAATGAACAATGTGTGTAAAAGCAAAGAAATGGGAAAGCACAGAACCTGATGAGGAGATGATGAGAATAGCAGATCGGTAGGAATAAGAGCCACAGTTGGTGCTTAAATAGGCTTTATATTTCTCTGATGCTAACTAGGAACTTAGAAAGAATCCTTTGTTCATTGTGTAAATTCATTTCAGCAAAAATAACTGTGTAGAATAAAGGATCGAGTCTTAGGCGCTCTCTGATAAAACTCATAAGCTAAGGACTCTAACTAAACTTTCTAGAGACAGAACCCACAGAGGGACCCAATGAGGCAGTTCTACTCAAGGTAACCTGGAAAAGAGCAGAAAGGCTCTGGTTCCCGGGGTCAGAGGGGTGGCCTGCCAGAGGGGTGGCAGAGGGGGGTGCATATGGTCATTCACAGACCAGGAGGGAGGACAGAGCCTCACACACTGAGACCCTTGTGGGAGTGTCCCAAAAGATCAGGAAGCACCCCAAAACAGGCGCAGGCTGGGAAAAATGAGCAAGCAGAGAAAAAAGAGGAACACAATTGAGAAATATTTTGCAAATGAGCCCAAGAAAGATCAAAATACTCAGTCTGAAGATGAGGAAGCATAAGCTCCTGCATCTAAAGACTCCAAGGAAAACAGAAATTGGGCTCAGTCTATGACAGAGATTAAAAAAGACTTCGAAAATCAAATGAGGGAGTTAGAAGAAAAACTGGGAAAAGAAATGAGAGAGATGCAGGAAAAACATGAAAATGAAGTCAGCAGCCTAGTCAAGGAAATTAAAAAACATGCTGAAGAAAATAGCATGCTAAAAACCAGCTTAGGTCAAATGGATAAAACAGTTCAAAAAGTTATGGAAGAGAAGAATGCTTTAAAAAGCAGAATGGGCCAGATGGAAAAAGAGATAAGAAAACTCTCTGAGGAGAACAAATCCTTCAGACAAAGAATAGAATTCAGGGAGATTGATGAATTTGCCAGAAATCAGGAATCAATACTTCAAAACCAAAAAAATGAAAAATTAGAAGAAAATGGGAAATATCTCATTGAAAAAACAACTGATATGGAAAACAGACTTAGGAAAGATAATTTAAAAATTATTGGAATACCTGAAAGTCATGATCAGGAAAAGAGCCTTGACATCATTTTCAAAGAATTACTACAGGAAAATTGCCCTGATATCCTAGAAGCAGAGGGCAAAATAGAAATGGAGAGAATCCACTGATCCCTCCAAGAAAGAGATCCCAAAAAAACAACCCCTAGGAATATCATAGCCAAGTTCCAGAACTCCCAAGTCAAAGAGAAAATTTTACAAGCAGCCAGAAGGACACAATTCAAATACCGTGGAGATGCAGTCAGGATCACACAGGACTTAGCAGCAACTACATTGGAAGCTCTCGTAGGGCTTGGAATAGAATATACTGGAAGGCAAAAGAGCTTGGAATGCAACCGAGAATCAACTACACAGCAAGGCTGAATGTCCTCTTCCAGGGAAAAAGATGGACTTTCAATGAACCAGGGGAATTTCAAATGTTCCTGTTGGAATGGCCAGAGCTGAACAGAAGGTTTGATCTTCAGATACAGGACTCGGGTGAAGCATAGAGATTGGAGGAGAAGGGGAAAATATGAGGGACTTAATGATGATGAACTGCACGTATTCCTGTATAGAAAAATGACACTGATAATACTCATATGAACCTTCTCAGTTAATAGAGCAGGTAGAGGGAGCTTTTATAGTCAAAGCACAGGAGAAAGCTGAATTTGAAGATAAAATATGGTGTAAATAGAAAAAAAGGGAAATGTAATGGGAGAAAGAAAAAGGAGAGGGGAATAGGCCAAGATATTTCATATAATAAGACTTTTCTTTATTATAATGAGCTATTGCAATGATATGGAAGGGGGGAAGGCAAGGGGGAATGAGGGAAACTTTGCTCTCATCAGAGGTGGCTAGGAGAGGAAACAGCATATATACTCAATGGGGTATAGGCATGTGGAGTAAGGAGAGGGGGTGACAGGGGAAGGGGGGGGATGCGAGTGATGGAGCAGAGGATGAACCATGGGGGGAGAGTGGTCAGATATAACACATTTTCTTTTTTACTTATTGCAAGGGGCTGGGATTGGATGGCCTGTTCAGGACCACAGGGCCAGGTGGATTCTGGGCCTAAGGGGTGGTATGAGGACTTGGGGCTTCTTGGTCCCAGGGCCAGGGATCTGTCTGCTGTGCCACTCAGCTACCCTACAGCAGAGTCAGAGTGAAAGGAGAGAGAAAATATAGTACATGGTAGTGGAGAAATACCAAAGGAGGGAGTTGCAATCAGCAATGGCAACGTTGGAAAAATATGGAAGTAACTTTTGCCATGGACTAATCATAAAGAATGTGATCCATGCACGACAGAGTTGTTGGTGTTAGAACAAAGACTGAAGCACATTTTTTAATATTATTATTATTTTGGGGGGGGATGCAGGGCAAATGGGGCTGGGTGGCCTGCCTGGGGCCACATAGCAGGGTGATCCTTGGGTGTCTGAGGCCAGATTGGGACCCGGGTGCTCCTGGCTCAAAGGCCAATGCTTTCTCCACCACCCAGCCACCCCTACTATTATTACTATTTTATTTTATTTTGGGTCTTTTTTTTCCTCTTTTTTCTTTTTGGTTTCTGCAGGGCAGTGGGGTTCTGGTGGCTTGCATAGCACACGGCTGGGTGATTGTTGGGTGTATGGGGCGGGATGTGGGCTCAGGTACTTGTGGCTCCAGGGCTGGTGTTCCATCATTGTGCCACCTGGCCATACCTACAATTATTACTATTATTTTTTTAATTTTAATTTTTTTCTCTCCCCTTTACTTTATCGCTGAAGCAAGTCTATATTTATAGGGGGAGGGGGTATCTCGTTTACTCTTAAACAAGAATATTTTACTAATGTAAAAATAACATTAATTGTACAAAATGAGAATAAATATTAAATAAAAAAGCAACTTAAATAAAATAAAAATAAAACTGTGTCTTCCCTAAGAAGTTTATTTAATCTCTGTGCAATAGTCCCATTTCCCATTTACCTGCTGCTCCTGGGTACCCTGGAGGTCCCCTGACTCCTTGTTGTCCTGAAAGTGAAAGTAAATGGATCATGACTCATGAGACCTGAAGAGAGACAATGACTTTTCCCAGCACCAGAAAGGCAAAAAGCCTGTGGCAGCATACCTGGCATTCCATCCCTTCCAGCGATTCCCTTTTCTCCCTTCTTACCAGGTGACCCCGAATCACCTTTTTCCCCCTGGCGTCCTGGAGAAGAAGGAAAGACTCCAATAAGCAAAACAAAGCATGATGGATACAGATCCCTCTCGAGACAATTTCTTAGATCAATTAAAAAACGGCAGCATTTCTATGAGGTCAAAGTCAAATTGGCAAGTTCTCCTTTCTCTGAACTCCAGTACCACTTGTCACCAACATCACTCATCTGTCTGCCTTGGACAAGTCCTTTTGGACTTGTCTTTTCTCTCTTTAGAAGCCAGTTGAGAATGAGATTGTTTCTTTCTTTGCATATCCTCAGCATCCAGAATGATGGCTGGCACTAGTAGATCCCAATTCAAATCTTCTTGAGGGGTGTGTGCAACTGGTCTGGTTACAAATGACAAATTACCATCCAAGGATAAATGAGAGAAAATGGGAATATTTATAGCAGAGAAGAGAAGAAGCACTGAACTGGAAGTCAGTCATATCATTTGGATTCAGCTCCCAGCCCTGCCATTTACTAAGTGATTTTGGTCATCTTAACCCTCTGAGTCTGTTTTTTTATCTCTAAAATGACTGAATTAGATCAGATGATCCATGATGGAAGATTTTGACATTGTATGGACAGTGTATGATTCTATGCCATGATAAAGGCAACTAAGTGATATAGTAGATAGAATATTGCACCTGGAGTCAGGAAGGGGGAATTCAAATCTGACTTCAGACACTCACCCAGGTAAGTCACTTAACTATCTACCTTTAGTTTCCTCAATTGTAAAATGTGGATAATAATCACAACTACATCACAGGGCTATTGTAGAGTTAACTGAGATAATATCTGTAAAGTGTTCAGCACATAGTAGTCTAAAGTGTCTGACACATAGTAGATAACTGACAGATATTTGTCTTCCCCTTCTTTCTCTTCTTCCTTCCTTCCTTCTTTCCTCCCTTCCTCCCTTCCTCCCTTCCTCCCTTCCCTCCCTCTTTGTCTCTTCCTTCCCTTCTCTCTTCCTCCTTCCCTCCCTTCCCTTCCTTCCTTTTTTTCTCTCTCTCCCTCCCTTCCTTCCTCCCTCCCTTCCTTCCTCTGTCCCCTTCCGTCCATCCTTTATTTCTTCTTTCCTTCCTGAAAGACTGTAATATGGAATAAAATTTGAAGATTAGACTTGATTCAATTAGTTTCAGGTTGAAAAAGTAAGAGAAATAATTAAAAACTAAGGACAGGAAGATTTCAGATTATGGTAAGGAAGAACTTTCAAATAATTATAGCTGTCACTTTCCCATCACTGAAAGTTATAGCATCAAAAGATCATAGATTTAGAGTTAGGAGAGACTTCAGAAGTCATCTAGTTCAACCCCCTTATTTTATAGATGAGGAAATCAAATCCTAGGGAGCTTAAATGACATGTCCAAGTTAACATTTCTAACAAGACAAAGTAACAGGCATTTATGAAGTGCTTATCATATTCCAGGCTCCATGTTAATTATTCTGGATAAATAAGCAAAAAGAAAGCCACTTCTTGATCTGAATAAATTAGCATTCTAATGAAGGTAGATAATTCAGAAAATGAGTGGGGCAGGGAAGTTATCAATGAAGAGACATGGTATCTAAGTCTGTAAAGTCAGAAACAGAGCCAGGAAAAAACTAAAAGTTGGCCTGGGCATCTCCCTAGAAAGGAGACTCCAGGAAGAACTTGCCAATGGTAGAAGGGGGTTAGCAAAGGGAGGAATGTTTTGAGGTGAGAAGACTCAAGGAAAATTGGATAGTAAATATCAGAGAACATCAAATGAAGGCTATCTAGTCCCTTTTACTAGTTTAGGTAAGTGTTAGACTAGATATGACCTTTGAGAAAACTTACAACTGTGATATCCCATGATCCCTTTAGGGCAGAGGTCTTTGTCTCCCTCTCATGATAGCTCTGGCATGTGACTAGAACTAAATTCTTAATTTAAGAAAATAGCAATAGCCTAGGAGTCAGGAGGCTTGGTTCTAGCCCAAGTTTTTATCTGTGAGAAGTTGGACAATTAATTCAACAGTTCTGGGCTTAGTGGCTTCATTTACAAAATAAGGGAAATTGACTGAAACATCTATTAGGTTCACTTAGCTCTAAAATTCTATGAAAACATACTATTTTATATACTACTACTACTATTATAGTCATATTGTATTATATGCATTCTTAGAGTATATAATTATGTAATTAACAAAATGTTTCTGCATCTACTTTATTAGTTTTCCCTCACATTAATCAATGAGAATTTTATAGAACGTATTAGTAGCCCCAATTTATAGATGATAAGAGTAAGGCACTGCAGAGTTGGGTTATAGATTGCAAAATTGCTATAATTTGTTGAGGACTATAGACATTTAGCACAGAAATCTTTTCTAATAGTTTAAGCTACCTCATTCTTAATTGCTTTGCTAATGAAAAGGAAGTTACATGGATCTTGGTACATATTGCCACAGCAGTGCCTAACAATCAAGAGAAAAAAGTATGCTTAGTTTCTTCAGGACAGCAGTTCTCAAACTTTTTGGTCTCAGGACTCCTTTATATTCCTAATGTAATTAAAATCCTCCAAAGAGTTTTTGTTTGTGTGGTTTATATTCACTGATAATAATAAAAATCTATTATTATTATGAAAATAGTTTTGACCTCATTAATCCTCTGAAAGGATCTTAGAAACCCCTAGGGTCTCCAGATCATACTTTGAGGATTCTTGATCTAGAATTCTTATCCCTTAAGCATCCTCACTAGAAGCAAAATTCAGTTTTATTCTATCTAGATTATAGTGGAAGTTCTGGGTTAGTTGACTGTTACACATTTACCTGTATGCCATGGTGATTATAGGGAAAAAAAAAGTTCTGAATAGTTTCAGCATCATCAAGGAAATTGCCCCAGAAGTAGTTCCCTAGTTTCCATTTTCAATGTAAATAAATCTGAAGCAATTCCCCCCTGTCTTTCATGGGTGGCTGTGGTATTGTGTGGGCATGGTAGTTTCAATACTCTGGACAAACTTTGGGGGTAGGAGCCTGAGAAATCACAGTTCTGTGATTTTTGCACCAGACCTCATCTTTTTCCACTTAGAACTGAGACTGGCAATTGGGTAGCATAATGCTGGAGTCAGAGACCTGTACCTAGCTGTGTGACCCTGGACAAATCACTTAATCTCTTGTGTCTCAGTGTCCTCATCTGTAAAATGGGATAATAATACTTCTTCCACATAGTTATGAAGGATACAATATGAAGGACATATACATGCTAGTTGTGAGGATAAAATGAAATAAACCTGTAAAGTACTTTGCAAACCATAAAGCCTTATATAAATGCTAGTTATTAGCACTATATGCCTATTTTATTTTAGATAATACCTGCTTACAAGAAGCAGTGATGAAGAAGGAAAATCTTGAAGAAGAAAGGGGCAAGAGTGAAATTTAAGGAATTTACTGAAAGGGAAAAAGGAGCAGATCTAAGGCTTAACCAAGTCATGGGACAATTTAAGGATTAATTGTATGTATGGGGGTTTTGGGGGTGGGGTTTGGTTGTGTTTGATCATTTGGCTATCCTTATCATCTTCATCATCATTATTAATATTGCTAGCACTAATTCATGAAGTCATCTCTTTTCTAACTAATGTCTCCCTTGAATCACCGGCATTCAACAAGAGGTGACAGAAAGCAGAAGTTCATAACTCCACTATTTCCTAGGGATGATTTTGCATCCAGGGGTATTTGGGAAAAGTATTTTCAGTTTGAATAAATTTGTGACTTGGAATTCTATACTTGGAAGTTGGTAGGAAATTTTTAAAGAATTAACAATATAAGCTGAGAACAGACATTTGGATTGCTGATGGTTCTTGGGAAAGCATCCATTATATTGGAAATGCTCAAAATTCCCTCCCTGCACAGTGACTTGCTATTGTCTAGACAGTACATAGTACATATTGGAATCACTTAATAAATAATGGATCCAAAGATTCTTGCTTTGAGAAAGTTTCATCTATTTATTCCTGAAATTGAATGTCAACCAAATCAGGAGTCATTTATTGTTGATTTTATTGAACAGTTACTTTATGCAAGGTCCTCTGGAGGACACAAAGATGAATAAGATACAGTCCCTTCCCTCAAGGATGTTGCAATTTAATGAGGAAGATAAGACATTCTTGAAAATAGAAGGCAAGATTTGCTAAGTACTAAATAAGTTGCATAGACAGTACATGCACAGAAGTTCAGAGAAGAGACAATTTGTTGACCAAGAGGGATAGAAAAGGTTAGACTTGGGACTTGACCTTAGAAGATGAATAAGAATTATTTAGGTGGGGGAGGTGTCCCTTCAAAGAAAGGGGAAGGTACAGACAAATGAAAAGAAAGAAGAAAACAGAAGGCATGTTGCTGATATAGTGAAGATGTAGAGAAATCTAGTTGGGAGATAAGAGTAGAAAGTTAGGTTGGGGACATATTCTGTGAAACTTCAATAGAGAGGTTCTAACAACCTTATAGAGTAGGGGAAACAGTTGGAAGTAGACCTACCTGGTGAGCCTGGATCACCTTTGCTCCCTCGAAACCCTGAAACAAGGAAGTGTTGTAGGTCACAGACTGTGCTGGATCAATTTGGTTATCCCTCCCACAGAGTTCAGTTTTGCCAAAGTTGAAGGAGGTCTCTGCCCTTTGGAAAGACACATAGTGATGCCATACTTTCCAGTAATATATTCTGGTGAGTTTGGATCCTGGACACATAATTTCCTGTCTTGTACTAAATATACTTTCTGAGGAGTAACCTTACTGTGCTCAAAGCACTCTAAGTAAAGAGAGATCATTTTGGTTGGTCATCCAAATGATTTTTTCTACAGAGTACAAACCATTTGGCTAAAGAGCTGAATGAGGAGGAACTAAAATTTTTCTTTTCTTTGCAACTCCTTTGCTTCAAACTCTGTGCAAACATATTCTCATGGGAAAAAAAGGATAAGATACTTTTCCTTGTGTGGCAAAGATGCTTGTAATCTTCAGTTGGAATGAGAGCTTTCAGGATTGGAAGGGAAAAGACTTTCTCTTCCCCCTCTCCTTGAAACCTACAAGTCTAAATTGCATGATTTTTATTCAGATATTCTGGAGTTATGTAGATTTAACCTATGTGACTTTCTGGAAGGATAATTTTTCCTTCATTGCCACTATACTATGAACTGCAGAATCCTAAGAAAGTCTCATCAGTTAAGATAACTTTGTTGATATCAGTAAAAATGTGCTAGTGGTCCAAAACTGCTAGGAGTCACATCTGTGAGCTTTATGGTATTTAGTGATTATATCCAGTTTCTTCAAGAAATAAGACTAGCAGAATTCCCCCTTTAGCTCAGTCCTATGGACTTCATAGCCCAAGATTTTTGACTCTGATGAGGGAACTATGGAGACATTATTCTGTGGAAAAAAAATATTTACCTAATTTTTTTCTTATTTTGTTCCAAATTCACTTCCTCCCTCCAGTCCTCTCCCCCATTCACCAAGCAATATATCTGTGTGTATATATATATATATATATATATATATACACACAGATATATTGCTATATATATATATATATATATATATATGAAATCATGCAAAATATATTTTCACCTTAGTCATGTAACAAAAAAAGCAAGAAAATTTTAAAAAATGAGAAAATTATATTTCAATTGGCACTTTCATCAGTTCTGTCTCTAGAGGTCTTTTTTTCATTATGAGTCCTGTGGAATTCATTGCACAGACATCATTTTCAGAATTCAGACATATGTCTCAAATATCCTTAGCCTTCCTTTATAAAGGGTCACCAGAATTTGACCTTCAAGAATGCCATTGACCTCTTTAATTAAAATGCTAGCATTATTAATAAAACCAATCACCTAGAGATTATATCTCTTAAACTATTTAAACATCACGGTGTTAAAAATAAAAAAAGGAACTATGTCCTGTTACACTGTGTTGAAGAGTAACCTCAGTTACTACTAGCCAATTTCCTCAGACTTGCTTCTTGCTAATGATATTCTGCCTTCTGTTGCTATGGAATTGAAGGTGGGGCATGTGCTCCAAACTTTAACAAAGTTCTGATGACCAGTTTTCTCAAGAGTTATTTAGAAACAAATTGGATGATCATGGACTCTTGGCTTAAAATAATAATAATATTTTCAGTTTTTTCTATCTACAATTGGGCATATAAAATGGAGACTCTGCCCAACCCCCAAAATGAAGATTTTACCAAAAAGAGTGTTAACCTTCATAAAAAGTTTCATTCACAAGTAGTACCCAAAGTAAGTAAAAGGCTGCTTATGAGTTGGGACTCACACTTGTCCAAGGTTGCTAAAAATTGGAGAAAAAGGTACAAGTTTAAACACAATATTGATCTGAATACTCCCCCAAAGTTACACCCTACCTTTACAACACTGGGAGAGAATATTTGGGTTGATTCACTGGGGATATTTTCTGAACATTCTGCCATCAAGATGTGGAATGATGAGTTTGAAAGCTATAATTTGAGACTCAGGAATATATTAAGCAGTATCTCCATTATACTTAGGTTGTTTGTGCAAACAGTTATAAGATTGGCTGTGGAGTTCAACGATGCCCAAAGATTATAGACATTATTATTTATTGTGTGCAGCTATAGACCACCAGGAGATTATGTGAATATGAATCCCTATCAGAAAGAGAACCCTGCCTGTAGAGAGAATATATGTTTGTGGACCAGCTGTGAGTAAATCCAAATTGTGTTATTGGAGTTCTAGATAAACCATCTGGGGAAAAGAAAGTTACATATAACCAAAAAATTTTTGCTTTCATCTTGCTGCCTATTATACTGACTATTTTGATGAAGTATTATTACCAAAGGTAAAACATTTCTGAATAACTTTAAATAGCTGAAACACAAAAAAGCGCTGTCTTTTATAACGGAGAAAGGGAAATTCATTTCTGAATAATTTTAAAAATCTAAAACTGGGAGAAATTGTATTACTTGATTATACAAATTTAAACTGAATTTTAAATATTTTTCTTTTCTACTACTATTTCTAATACTTGGTGTCATAGCAGAAACCCATGGAATGTGCAACAGAGGGAGAGTTTTGAAGGAAGGTTTCTCTTCCTTATTCAAATAAAAAAAAAAAGAAACCATTATACATTCATGCACTGGGTTCCGTATAATGGAAGACTCTCATTAGGATTATTTTCCAATAGATTTTAAGTAACATCAGGGCAGAGATTGTTTTTAACCTACATTTGTATTCTCCCCCCCACCTCCCAGTCCCACCCCTCCCCCACATTTATAACAGTATTTGGCACAAGGTAGACACTCATCAAATGTTTGCTATTAATTAGATCTTCTATTTACCATTCCTTTTATAATTAAATGTCAATAACCGATAATAAATATATTTGCCTTGACTAAGAAAAAAGTAACTATGCCACTAAAAATTTTTAGCCAATTTTTTGCATTTTTAGCTAAAACCACTTCTCAATGGTAAATTCCCTAAGATTATTATACATTTATTACACAGGGATTACTTTTGGTGATACTAAAACTGTTTCATTTAAGTATTATGAATGATCCTCATTCTAAGATTATGGAATTTGGCCACTAATGTTAGAATTTCCCTTTGGAATTTGTAGATTCATGTCTCTACTTTTTTGCTACTGCAATTGAGGTTTGCTTTGTGCAGAATCCTGGAGGAGGACTGAAATGTAACATAACTTGGCCTGTAAGCAGTGACAGCCTTGGTAGTCAGTATTATATATTGAGACATTCAAATGTAAACTCCCTGAGGATAGATTTGTAGCTGTATCTACTTCCTTTTCTTTAAATTCTCAGTTCATTGTAAGTAGCTAGGTAAATGATTATTTAATGAATGAATGAATGTATGGAGAATATTCAGTCCCTAGAGTTAATTTCTTTTTTCCTCTTTTTATTGTAAGTATCCATAAGATTATCTCCTTTTCAGACTCTAGGAACATTATCTGACTCACTTTTAACTCCCTTGAATTGAGATTAGGAAACTAAGGAGAATATGAAAAATGAGACAGTTCCTCTTATTTGTCTAGCTTTGTTTTGGTCAGTTTACTAAACTCTGTCGTGGAAGTAGGTTGGATAACTCTCATGTACCCATCATATTTACCCTTATAAAGGAGAGAGTGGAAATCCTTCTTTTTCCTTTCTTTATATCTCTAGTACTTAGCATAGTGTTTGGCAGATAGTATGTGTCTAAAGCATTTTTATTCATCTCTCTTCCTTCTTCCTATTGAGTATAGTGGGTGAAACACTGGATATTGTAATCTTATTTGGAAATAAGTGAATGAGCAAGAGGATGAACTGAGCCCCTGAATCTGCATTGAGAATCATATTATGCATGTCATAATTGGGCTTTCATGTCCCTACCCCTTTCTAACTAATTCATAGCTATTCATCCTGTTTTAGCCTCATTTCAACCCTAGTGGGGGACAAAGGGAATAAAGGAAGAAATTATTCTCTTTGTTATAACAATATTGAACAAAAGATCAAGGTGGCCTGCCCAAAAGATACATGATGAATTAATCCAGGAATCCATTCCAATCAGATCTCCTTACTCACAGGAAGATGATTTTTCAGGTAGATTAGTCTGCTTTCCCATGTTCAGGACTTATTTACCAATATAAACATAGATCTTCCTCTTTTCCTCTTCATCTCTGAGGGAACATTGTGACAAAGGCAGAAGGCACCAGAGAAAGAGCAGAGAAAACAGATAGGTCACTTACCTGAGTTCATGGTAATGTTGTCCATCCTTCCACGTAATTCTTCCTGGCTGACTTGCACCTCAGTGATCTCCTTTTCAATTTCCAGAAACCACTTTCTCTCACTCTTAATGTTGAGAGATGACTGGCTGGACAGGATATAGGAGAAAGATGGATCTGATTCATCCAGGGAGGATTCCAGGGTTCCATTGGGAAATAACAGCTGCTCAAGTGTTAGTAGCCAAGATTTCTGGAAAGCCATTTCCTTCTGCAGACTCAAAACTATATACATATTCTTCTTAGAGAACCTTAATATTTATGACATTTATGTTTGATTTCTACATTTTCATATATCTCTAGGAGGATGGAAAACCTAGGGCAAATCAATATTGTAGCTCTCCTAGTTCCAAAAATCATAAGATAATTGAAGTTAGAATAGAGGAATGTACTTCATAGCTCCAATCTCTCTTCATTTTAAAGATAAGAATATTGAGATCTATACAGGTTTTCAATTTACCTAGCTATGAAGAGGAAAGTAAATTATAAAAAGGAGATTTATTGGGAGTCTAGTGAGGAAGGTAAATTTTATTTCCTTTTGCTTTGACCATAGTGAGGCATTTACAAGCTATGTGCATATGAACCTAGTCTTCTTTTTTTTCAAATATTATTTGATGAGGCCTTCTCATTCTTGTGTATCTATCACATCTGAATCATTACCAAGCTTTCTAGTTTAGGGTATAGTTTCCTAAACCAAGGATTTTGTTGATGTGCCAAGACCTAGAAGTGAATGTTTAAAATAGCATTCTTATGTGGCCACAGTTCTGATTTAACCCTGGATTTAACACATAGAACAGCATTCTTAGAATGAAGGCCACAACCTAAGCTCATCATGAGTAATTGAGGACTGATAAAAGTGTACATTTGTCCTCCTCAGTCCTACTTCCATGAATCCTTGACATGTCAAACAACAAGCCCAGGGGAAGGGTTGATGGCTTTCTACTGTACCATCCTCACCATTGCTCATGAGAAGTAACCATTTCTTATATTGATTTCAGCTGGAATGCTGTCAGCTTCCCATCAAAATTAACAATACTTGGGTGGGGGGGGTTAGGTGGATAGAGCACTGGCCTTGGAGTCAGGAGTACCTGAGTTCAAATCTGACCTCAGACACTTAATAATTACCTAGCCATGTGGCCTTGGGCAAGCCACTTAACCCCAATGCGTTGAAAAATCTAAAAAAAAATACCAATACCTCTTCCCAATTCCTTATTTAATCTTGGTTTTCAGAAGAATCCATTAATATTTCAATTTCACTCCCCATTCCCCCCCCCAAAAAAAGCAAAACAAAAGTTGGCAATTCCTGGCTTTAGAAACAGGTAGATTTTGCAATATGTTGAATGATTCAGTTTACCTGGCCTGTATGAATGATTAAATAATCTGAACAGCAGAAAAGTTTTTAAAGAAACATAAAATAATAATTTCACCAACATACAGCAATCCCAACCAAAGGATTGCCTAATAAAGCAACCTCTCTAAGACTGAGATTATATGTTTAAATGAAAGATATTTGTATTTAGCATATTAATATAAAGTATTTGAAAATAGTTTGTCCTAAATTTTCTTCTCATTTCTAGTCACATCATTCATTTGCTTAAACTAGTTCCTTATAGACAGTGCAAATTAGGATCCTAAGTTCTGTCTAGTCCTTGTCTGAACTGATCACAAATTCTAAAGTAGATTGGCTCCAAATTAATGATTAATTAAATAATTAATTCTCCTATCTAATCTAATATCATCCACTAGATATTTCCATGAAATGATTAATTTGAAAAGCTTTTATATTTAGCTAAATAATTCAGTTAGAGGTTTATAGCTTATATATACATACAGATATGTATATGTATCTATATAAACATATACATACACATATATGAACACATTTATCCTCTCCTAATCCCTGAGGCCATCTTAGTTTCTTCTGTTTACCCCAGGCTTGGACAAAAAGGAAGAGTAATTCTTCAAGTTTTCAAGATTAACAGAAGTGTGTGCCAGAGTAGGTGTCATACTCTAGAATAGAGAACTTGTATCCAAGAAAATCAGTTACCTTGTATTACCAGAAATCCCACACCTGCTGTAAACAGGACTAGGTAGATGATTATTACAGATGTGATAAAATTTCCTCCACATTTTTTCTTGGGCTTTGATTCTAAAATATAAAGAGAATACTGATGGGATAGAGTAAGGCAGTCTCTCAAAGTATGTATACCAGCAGGATATAAATCATAAGTTATAGAAGTCCTGCTCCACAAAAGTACCTGATGTACATTTGAACTAAGAGGAGTCAGGTATATAAGAGGCGGAAAATTACAAGCGCCCTACACAGGGTCATTCAGGTGTTTTCTGTTCCTTTTAAGAGAAAGGGTTTGAAGAGCTACTTAGATTGGAATCTGTGGCTAAACTGCCTGACCCCTCCAGTGCTCAGACTACTCTGATCACCTCCTCAGCAAGACCTCTCCAGTTCAGGAACTAAGTTCCCCTTTCATTCCCTTACACAGTGAAGATCGATATTGTCTAGTTGCCATAATTACCAGCCTTCCTTTTGCAATGCCTTTAGCTCCTCATTTTTTATTTTGATCTACATTAAGATAATGGACATATTTCCAAAAACAATTCATAACTTATTTGGTTTCTTGGCTTCCATCCCATTGATATACTAGGATCCTTCCCAACTATTCTGATAAGAAATAATTCTTCCCTAATAATAAAAAACAGACATTGAATAATAAGAATATGAACAGAATAACTCACATATACATAATACTTTAAAGTTTGCAAAGCTCTTTGAAACATTGCTTCATTGTGGTCTTCATATTAACCCTGTGAGATACTATTGTTATCTACTTTTCAGAGTAGAAAACATTCTCAGAGGGGCTAAGGGGTGAAAAACCAGGATATGATACCATACACTAAGGTCCTTTCTGGAGCTAGACTTCCAAGTATCCAAACTCTCTACAGAGAATGCAACTCTGATGTGCTTGCCGCATAGGCTGAATGCCAAATATACACCTGCAAAAAAAAGACTTTTATGGAGAACTCATACAGGGCAAGTGCTCACAGAGGGTCAGAAAAAGTGTAACAAGAGCAATCTTAAGAATTGGGGGGCAGTTGAATGGTGCAGTGGATAGAACACTGGTTCTAGTCAATAGAAACTGAGTTCAAATCCAATCTCAGACATTTGATACTCACTAGCTGTGTGTCCTTAGGCAAATCATTTAACTCAGTTACCTCACAAAAACCAAGAAAGAAAAACTTGGGACTTGATTATGTAACATGGAATACAGTGGCACGGGACCGTGATTAGAGAGAGTGCTGTGCTCCATGGGCAAAGTAGAGTTGCAGTAGTTCAAAGGAAATATAAGATAAAGTTTAATAAAACCCACCCCAAATGTTTACATAAACTATTTATGCCCAACCTGTGGTATCACATTCCAAGCTCATATTGATCTGCTTAGTCACAGTTGGAAAACATTGTAATTTGACTCTATCATAGTGATGCCATTTTGGTCCTCTTTGAGAATAAGGCCAATAGCCAACAAAAGATTACATTTCACCAAAGCAGAATTAAAAAGTGAATAAGTCAAAGGATTGTATGCAGTCCAAAAAACCAGAACTTCTCTGAAATCCCAAATTTCTCTGGACTCTTTCCTACAATGAAATTATATTATTGATTTTAGAATTTCTAGGAAAAAGGGAAGAGGAATGAGGTAATAAGTCACTTCTTGCAGACTTCAAACTTTCAACTCTGAGTGACTGCATGCAATTCTGCCTGTTGCTTCTCAGTTTCTTCAGTCTATTTTGTGTTTTGTTACTATCGCTGGGAAGGGAATTTGAAATTAAGCACTTCAGAGCTTAATTGTACTAACCTTGCCTAGTCTCAAAGTTACAAATGGGCTTGGAGCACAGTGGAACCATTCATTGTCTCACCACTTTTTCAGTCACTCAGTCTCACTGCTTGGCCATCATCCTAACAATTGTTATATAAGACATTCAGTTTTTCCTTTTTGTCAGTCTCCAAGTGAAAACTGGAGTTCACTGCTTCTGAGGGTTGGCTACTGAGATGGTGAGGTCAGCTGCTGATGTTCTCAAGGGCAATGACTATATTATATTGTTACTGAATTTAATTGAATTAGAAAGGAAGTGAGATGAAAAGAAATTATTATATACTTAAAAGGAAAAACAAGCTCTGTTAGATTTTATGTATACTCTTTTTTGTTCTATTTTGCATATGTAAAAACTCATTTCATTTTAGTGTCTGTTAAATTCAGAATATTTTTAAATAGTTCTGTTAAAGTAAGAAGGGGCAGATACTTACATTGCTTGAAACACTAATTTACAAATTATAGAGTAAGGAAAAATGAACTACTTAATTTCAATTTCTTTCTACCTTCTTCCAATGGAGAGTATTTTTTTAAGCCATTAAGGATGTAAAGTCCATGGCTAAAAGAGGATCAAAGGTCAAGTTGAGTGAAAAAAATTGAGAAAAAATTTAGCAATGTTCAATAAATTCAAATTTCCTAGCCAGAGCAAACTACATTCTGGGGTACTGAAGTACTCTAGTATATAATCTTAGGACAACTGCCAATAATCTTTAAAGAATTATGGATGATGAAAAATGTGCAGAAGACTAGAATTTAAACAAATATACCAATTTTCAGAGAGATGATATTGGATAGACGTCAGGAAGAAGACTAGTAAAGTTCATTCCAATAAAATTATAGAATGCTTTTTAAAATATTTCAATTAAACAGGCATTAATTAAATGTCTATTATGTCCCAAACACTGATTTACAGTATTAAGAATGCCAAATTTACATTCTTTTAAAAATTAAAATCATTGTTTTTATTCTAAATTTAAGAAACATTAGAATTTCTACAAATAAAGAATAACAGCATAAGAATATTGTAAGTGGAACAATGAATACTTATTATATACAGTTTGAATTTAAATATATATATATATATATATATATATATATATATATATATATACACATACAAATTCATGCATTGACTATGGTCAAAAATATATGTCACAAATTACTCTGAATCTCCCAACTCTCTGAAGGAATTTTGTTCTAAGGAGAATTTTAATACTTCAGAGGAAAAGTGGGAATCATCAGAATCAAATTATGGCCAACTAATTTCATTTCCTTCTTTTGAATTAGTTATTGGAGTGGGATGTTGGAGCAATGCCATTTTAATTCCAACAGCATATTTTACAAAGTTCTTCATTAGATTGAGAAGTGTGTTGTATGATGGCAGATTTGAAAGAATTTGTAATCTTTGAATCATTATACTCAAAGTGTGTAATAAGTAATTTGATTCCATGAGGTGAGCATTAGCAAATCTGTAGAAAGTCAGTTTGAAACTCTATATAAGAAAAACTTCACATAAGGGGCAGCAATGTGTCACAGTGGATAAAACACCAGTTCTGGAGTCAGGAGGATCTGTGTTCAAATTAGACCTCAGACATTTAATAATTATCTAACTGTGTGACCTTGGGCAAGACATTTAATCCCATTGCCTTTCAAAAACAACAAAAAAAATTTCTAATAAGAGATGACTCAAAGTTGGATACAGATAATCTAGGGATAAATTCTTAATCAAACACGGGATACAGGTGATTATAACAGATAATTTAGGTTATATAAAATTAAAAAAAACCTTTTGCATCAACAAAATTAATGCAGTAAGGATGAGAAGGCAAGTGGTCAACTAAGGGGAAAAAACTTCATATTAAACATCTCTGAAAAGCATCACCTAGCCAGGATATGTATGGAAATACTAGAAATATCTAACAATAAAAATAGTTACACAAAAGAAGTGGGTCAAAGAATATAAATAAACAAAAGAGCATGAAACAGAAGGGTTTTGTTTTTTTTTTTTGTAAAATAGAAGTTTTAAATAACCCAATCTAAGGAAATAACCAAATTGTAAAGGAACTATCAAAGGAAGAAAAAACAAACCCTGGTTCAGATGAATTTATAGCAAAATCTTTAAAATGTTTAAAGAACAATTATTATCTATGGAACACAAATAATAAATTTTCTCATTAATTGTGGTAGAAACACTCTAGCAAATTCCTTTTACGAAAGAATTATAGTCTTACTATCTAATCGAGAGATATAAAACAGAGAAAGGGAATTAGAGGTGAATAACAGTAATACTGATTTAAAATTTTAAATAAAATTCTTGCATGAAGACTACAATTTTGTATTTTAAAAATCATTTTCTATGACCAAGCTGAATTGTTCCAGGAATGCAAGAATGAGTTGAAACATCACTTATTATGTACAAACACTAGAAATTTTCCCAATAAATACAAGAATAAAGCAAACATGCCTCTTCTTTCCATTGTTTGCCATTGCTTAGAAATGCTAGCAATAGCAAAAATGCAAGAGAAACAGAGACAAAGAGGAGACAAATCATTTTCTAGAATGACTAGAACAACTCATAGCTCTCATCAGTATATTAAAAGGCTTATCTTTCCTGCAGTCTATCTAGTACTGACTATTTCTACCTTTTGTCATCTTCACTTTGCTAGGTGTGAGGGGAAACTTCAGAGTTAGTTTCTCTTTAGGTATTTAGATGGCCTAGATGATCTCTGAAGTCTCTGCCCAGAGGTAACTCGATAATGCAGTGGATAATGGGTCTGGAGTAAAAAAGATTTGAGTTCATATATGACCTCAGACACTATACCAGTTGTAGTACCTTTACTGAGTTGTTTAAGCTCTGGTTTGCTCAATCATAAACTGGAGACAACAATGTCTATCACCTGCCTCCCAGGGTTCTTTTGAGTATAAAATAATACTTGTTTCCTTTCAGTTATATGACCTTCATCAAGTCACTTAACTTCTGGTTTGCTCAATTCTAAACCGGAAATAACAATATCTAT
The DNA here is from genome assembly GCF_037893015.1 of Macrotis lagotis. Lineage (NCBI taxonomy): Eukaryota > Metazoa > Chordata > Mammalia > Peramelemorphia > Peramelidae > Macrotis > Macrotis lagotis. Next base: position 611,939,061 of record NC_133658.1, read on the forward strand.
CACTACCTCCCAAAGGGAATTTTCAAGATTAAATGAAATAATGTGTGTAATGTATAGCACATATAAACACATAGTTGGTGCTTAATAAGTGTTTGCTTCCTTCCAGTTCTTAGAGTCTGTTGTTATTATAAATAACAGTAGGGTGCTAGAAGTAAGTATACTTGATTTGGAGCCAGAGGGCCCAAGTTCAAATTCTAGTTCTACTAATTACTATCTCCTAAAACAAATCACTTTGTTCCCTCTGGACCTTAGTTTCCTTATTTGTAAAATGATGGTTTCTGTGGGCCCTTCTAGCAAAAATAAGTAATCTTACTAGATGATTCCTGAGACCCCTTCAAATGCCAGTGCTATATATGATTCTAAACCAATCTGCATGTAGATTTCTGTTAGGGTTCAGATAAGTATTCTTTCTTTAATTCAACAAACGGGGCTATTTTCATAGTCTTATCTTTGCTCATTTCTTTCCCTTGGTTTTTGCTTGTTCAGTTAAAAAAAATCCTTTCGGGAAAAATTCTGAGATTTTCTCAGAAACAGACAAACACAATCTGCTAAATCCACCTGTCAAGTCTGAAATATTTTGGATAAAAGATTTTGTTTTTGAGAAAACTTGAGTTTGAATCTTTCCTCAGACATTTTCTAGCTGTGCAACTCTGGGAAAGTCACTTTAATTTATCTGTACCCCAGTTTCTTCATTTGTGAAATGAAGATCAAAATAGTACCCAACTCCTGGGCTGTGATTATCGAATAAGCTAGCATCTAACATACTTTGTAACCCATAACACTATAAAATTATTGGCTAATTATTATTTTAATTGCAAGAGGAGCAGGGTTGGCATGAATGCATTGAAGAAAACAAACATTCTTCATTCCTGCTACAAGAGAAGATATCGGGGCAGCTAGGTGGCATGGTGGCTAGAGCACTGGCCCTGGAGTCAGGAGGACCTGAGCTCAAATGTGAGCCTTAATAATTACTTAGCTGTGTGATCTTGGGCAAGTCACTTAACCCCATTGCCTTGCAAAAATAAAAAATATGCAAGTTACCAAAGGATCTCTGAGTTATTGATTCCAGAAACATGAGGAGAGACAGATAGTCAGGCAGAAAAAGATAGACTTTAGAAGGCAGATATTTAGGCAAAACTTGAATCCCTGTTTTCTAGTAATCCTAGAGATTTTGGAAATTCTAGCTCTAAAGCTATAATTCTATGACTTGTAAATTCATTGTTTCTTCAACTGTGTATGAATATTACAATGAATAAGATATAATTTCCACACACAAAGAGAGAGGAAGAAAATTGGGAATATGTGTGGTATCTATGAAATGAAGATCAAAATAGTACCCACTTTCTGGGTTGTAGTCATCAAATAAGATAGCATCTAATGTGCTTTGTAATCCTTAATGCACTATAATAATGCTAGTTAATTATTATTTTAATTACTAATTGATAAAGAGAATGATGACTCTGTTAATATCTTTTTCTCACTTTTAATCTTCTCTGATCTTTCTCTAGCAGCTCATCTTCCCTCTCCCTTGGCTTCCAAGGCAATGCATTCTCTTAATTCTCTTCCTTGTACTTCAAAGAATGTATGTTCTCTTGCTAATATTCCTTTTCCTAACTGCAAACCCATTTCAGTTACTCCCTCTCTCCCACTGTGAGCTTTTCTACTTACTCTTACCCTTCTCTTGGTCATTATTTCCCCATTTACTTCAAAAAATCTCTTCCCTGATCCATGTTCTCTCAGTCCTCAGTCAGTTATCTCTCTTCTCCTGAGAGAGATGAATGGTATTTTCTAAGTACTGAATCCCTGCAGATAATATCCATTGTAAGGTCCCTATCTTCCTTTATAGAATATCTCCCTTGGAGAATTTATCAATGTTGCTCCTCTCCCACTCTTGAAACAAGGTTTTTCACCAGCCCTTCCTTTTTTCAATTTCTCCCTTTGCCTTCTCATTCATTTTCCTATAACTGTCGTCTTCCTGAGAGACAGGAATTATTTTCCATTCATTGTTAGCCTTTGATTTAATTAGTATATAACACATATTCCCTATTTTCTTCCTCCCTTTCCCCTTGTGTGTGGAGACTATGTCTTATTCATTGTAATATTCACAATGCAATTACACCTGTAAGCTACCTCTAAGACCTTGAACAACTTACTTTTCTCTCCCATATTAGTTATAAGTTATAAGTTATAAGACTAGATGCTTCCCTTATTTCTAAAATCTTTTATCCTATGATTCCAGAGACTCAATAAATATTGGAGTGGATAGGATTCTGCAAATATCCCAGAATACGCTTCTAGAAAAGTATATGGGATATGCAGGGTTGGCTGAGAGAAAAGTTTCCCATGCTAATATTCAAAACTGAAAATTCAGTTCTAGAAAACTCACTGGAGAAAAGCTTTTCAAAACACATTCATGCAATAATGGTGATGTGAAGGCAAAAAAACATCAATAAAATCTATTTTTAAACAATCATCTATACAGTATTGTTCAGAGTAAATGAATCAAGAAAATTAAGAGGTATTTTTTGATAATTATTCATTTGAACTGAATTGACATATATAATCACACATGATATCATATCCCTTGCCTTCTCAATGGATAAAGGATGGATTCAAAGGAGAGAGAGAACTTGGAACTCAAAATTTTAAAAAATGAATGTTAAAATAAATAAAGTACCAAAAAGAATTCATTTGAACCCTCCCCATTATATTGCTTAACTCTCATTTCTAAAAAAAAGACATATACTTTAGCAAAACAAATCAATATATTGACCATATCTGGAAACATATCCCTCATTCTGCCCCCATAGTTCATCTCTTCTCTGATGAAATGAGATATAGCTGAACTTCTGTCATTGGAGTAAAAGTTCAATACATGTCTTACAAGTCTAGTTTTCATGATTTCTTAATGAAATTTTAAATTTGAGTATTCACATCCAAATCTCTTCAATCACTTCAATTTTAGAAGTTTTTTTTTTCATATTTAATCAGCATGGTGTAGTAAATGTCTTGCCTTGAAGTTAGGGCATCTTTGGTTTCAATTATAGCCAAGTCACTTAAACTTTTCACTATTCCAGGCAATACCTTATAAAACAGATAGTTGTATTGGCAGAGATAATTTTCTCAATAGGGAAGTTCCTACACCCATTAAATCACAAGGGTATACTCATCTATATTATTCTCTTTTCCCCTGCCACATCCCTCAAAATGCAATCAATTGTGCTGTTTTAAGAATAAAACATTAAGGGGGGAAAGTTTTAGAAGTATCTGAAGTTTAAAAAAAATATTTTTACCAAATTTAATATTAAATAGGGAGAAAGACAGTAGAGGATGGATAATTCACTTCTAAGGGAATCCCATTTAATAATAGCAGTTTTTGAATTAAAAAAAGAGAAATAGAAGATGCAGCTATTTTAGCCTTCCAGAAAATTCCAGAATTAAATATATTAGAAATTAATCAGCAAAAGTTCAGAATTTCTAAATATAATATACAGTGCAAATTCAATCTTTCCAATCATATAATCTATTCTTATATGGATAATGAAGTGACTGCATTACCCCTGAACTGATTAGCAGTGAAGAATACTTTACCACTGATTTCAAAGGTCTCCACTGAAGAAAACATTGCTGGTTCAACAGCTGCCAATCTGTTGGTGTGACAGATGACCTCTTCCTTTTTAAAACTCTCTTGAGTTTCCATTGCTGTAGCTTTATAGTAGGTACAAAGTCCTGTAGTTAGCAGAAATACTCTCTCATCAGAGGAACCACAACATGAATGGCTATCTCTCTTGTTTAATATTACAGCTATTTGAAACATTGGTGGGGGAGGGGATGCTTCCCCTTGGCTGTGATTTCTAAATTTACAACATGTTTCCTATCACAAAGCAAATTAGCCATTTCTTAAAACTGCTCTGTCCCAATATGTAGGTAAGTCCTGGTCAGTGCAACTGACTAAAAACAGTGAGTGAGAATACTTTAGGCAGATACTAGACTCCATTCCTCAAAGATCAGCATAGGGAGGGAGACAATCTCTCTTCTCCAACTTGTCCAATCAGAAATTAAATGCCATGCAATTAACTTCTGGCCCTTCTCCTCTGCCTACCCCAATCCTACCTCAGCCTTCAGGACCCCAGTTCATTTTTGACTTTTTCCTTAAAGCCTTTCTGAGCATTACAGGGAAGCTCATTCTCTCTTTGGATTTAATTCAAATGAGCAAAAATTTATTGGTGTCTATTTTGAGCCTTCACTAGAGGTATAAGATAAAAAAAGGAAAAGTTCTTATCCTCAAAGAGCTTCCAATCCACTATGAATTCTTTTTTTTAAGAATCTAGATTTATTTTATATTATTACCATAATTTTACTATAAGAGTAAACATAACCCCTGCCCCAAGAAGATGAGAAACCTCAAGAATAGTGAGAGAAAAAAATATGTACTTCAGTCTGTGTTCAGATTCCAATGGCTCTGTCTCTGGGGTGAGTTGCTTTCTTTATCATAAGTCCACCAGAGAAGTTGCTTCAATATTTTCCCACAGTTTCTATTACTAGCTGTACCTCCATTCTATTCCTCCCCACTTGCATTTATTCTTTTTTTTTTTTTTTAGATTTTTCAAGGCAATGGGGCTAAGTGGCTTGCCCAAGGCCACACGGCTAGGTAATTATTAAGTGTCTGAGGTTGGATTTGAACCCAGGTACTCTTGACTCCAAGGCTGGTGCTCTATTCACTGTGCCACCTAGCTGCCCCACTTTCATTTATTCTATTCTCTTTCTCTCTCTCTCCTTTCATCCTGGCCCTGTCCAAAAGTGTGTTGTATCTGAGTACCCTCTCTCTCAGTCTTCCCTCTCTTCTATCACCTATTCCCCCTTCCCTCCCCCCATTCCCTCTTATCTCATCCCTTTCTTCTCATTTTTCTCTAGGGTAAGATAGATTTCTATGCCTATTAAGTGCCAATCCACTATGAATTCTAAGAGGACTTTGAGTTATTGTATTCTTTTTATTCTGTAATTTTTTGTGTGCTAGACCTGTTTCCCCAACTGAATGGGAAACTCCTTGAGGATAGAGAACATGTCATCTGAGGAGGCTGGTTAGAAGGGGTCTTACATTCACCTCAGGTCTCTACCTCTAGGTCATGAATTCTTAAATTTCTTTTCTGGTCTGATAAAGTCTAAGGACCCTGTCTCAGAATAAGATTTTTCAAATAATTGAAGGAAAAGTTAAATTTCAAGTCGATGCTAGTGAAACCAAAGATACATTTTATTCCTCCATCTCTATTGTCTCTCTCTCTCCATTAAAGATTTCAGTTGGTAAAAATTTTTTCACTTCTAGAACATTTTTCCTCTGTATTTTATCCTTAAAAGAGGATTTTGTTGTTTGTTGTTCAGTTGTTTTTCAATCACATTCAATCCTTTGTGACTCCATATGGGTCTTTTCTTGGCAGAGATACTGAAGTGGTTTGTCATTTCCTTCTCTAGTTAATTTTACAGATGAGGAAACTGAGCCAAACAGGGTAAAATGACTTTTCTAGGGTCACACTGCTAATTCAGATTTGAAGTCAGGAAAATGAGTCTTCCTGACTCCAGACCCAGCACATTTTACCTTGTACCATCTAGCTGCCTACAATTAGGGGAGGGAAGATGACAAGAGGAAAGCAGGGAGAATAGTTGAATCTACAAGACCCATGGTTTCATGGTTATAGGAACTTCTCTATTGAGGAACCTCTATCAATACTTAAGAGTTGCTTGGAATAGTGAGAGATTAAATGAATTATATAGTATGGGTCAGAGGCAGGACTTGAATCTAGGATTTCCTAACTTCAAGGTCAGATCTTTTTTCACTGTGCCACACTATTTCTCAATTTCCCTTCTATGGTGGGAAAATTCTCAGCTTCCACTTCCCTATCCTTGTGCTAAAGAGACAATATCTATAGAGATGAAAATTGTTTTTCCTTTTTGCCTTTCCCCTACTCTCATCCCTATCCAGTTTAGACTACATAATTGAAACCTAACTTTCTCTAGAAAACACTGTATTCCTGACCATCCCTTCTAATTCCAGTAGCTCTTCTCTTTCTGCCACTCCCATCCCTGGCCCAAATTGGACCAGGAAGAGGAGTAGGCATCCTCCTAGCTCCTTACTCTCACTTCCAAACTGTCTCATCATTCATCAGCTTCTCTTCTTTTGAAGTTTACTCCCTCCCCATTTTTATCTTCTATTCTAATTCTTGTCACTATTTATAGAAATAGTGACAAGCTTTATAGAAACCCAAAGTCCTAGAGTAAGCAGAAATGTTCTCAAATGGAGGAGGTGAAGCAAGAATGATTATCCCTTTTTAAATATTGTAGTTATCTGAAACACTGTCTTTTGACTCTGATTTCTGAATTTATTGACTCACAGGGTTTTCTCTCTCATTTCTCAACAATTTTAATATACAGTTCACAGTCTTCTTCTCTCCTAGCCTCTCTAATCTCTTGCCCTCAATTTGGGGGACTTCAAAATTCATGTTGGTGTTGCCTCACACACTTTGACCTATCAATTTATCAATGTCCTGAATTTCCAAGACCTCTATCTACCCTTCCCATCAAGCACACACTGGGTTGATCACAACCCTGATCTCACTATTACACAAAACTGTTTGATCTTCATGATCCATAACTTCGAAACCCCTCACTCAGACTTCACCTTCTTATATTTCTGTTTCTGATTTTTGTCTATTTCTAGTTTTCCCTAGGGGCATCAAGTTCCCACTCAGGCATTATCTAACAAAAGTTTATTATAATGCATGTCTATCAGTGAAAGAATTTCCTGGGAATTCCCAGGATCCTGGGTCACATATTCTCTAGTTATATTCAGGGACTTTCATTCAGGAGAGGCAGAGGAGACAGAGCTGTACCTCACCTCAGATTATACAATTCTTCCTAAACTGGGTTAAGTGCATACAATAAGTGTGGACCTGTGCTACCTCTATTAAGATTTAGATAGTGCAAATCCTGATTCTGATACTGTTTGTGCCTCCCCAGTCATGGACCACACCACACATCATTGATTCTACCCTGAGACAAGTGATGTTTTCTTTTTCCCTCTCTACATAGGGTCAATACTCACCCCGCCTCACCAAAACCAAAAAATCCTCACCCCCCCAAAAAAAAACCCCATCCAAGTCACCAACAATCAATAGTTTTTGTGTCACCATGTTTCATCTTGACTTCTTCCTTCTGGGACTTCTGCTAACTTCTTTTCTTTAAAGTACTTATTCTGTATCCTGACTCTTACTCTGGCTCCTGTAGCTGAACATCATCACTAGTGCTGTATATCTTCAGGCACTGGCTCAGCTCACTGCTCCACTGGCTGAGCTGCCTCAATCCACTGCCTCCAGTTCATGTTCACTATCACAGCCTAACCTAGAAGTTGGCTTCCACACAGTTACTTTTCTTCCTCAGTCTCCTCTCTCCATCGTCTTTGCATGTGCTCCTTGTACCTGAGATTGTGGGAAAGGACTTTTTGACTAATTTTGTGGTGGCTCAGATCATCTTCTGACTCATACAGACAGAAAGAGAGGGACTGGTCTGACTCCTAACAATGTGAAGAAAAACCGTGTCCTCTATTCACTTTAAAGTTATCATTGCCGGGGGGCAGCTAAGTGGGACAGTGGATAGAGCACTGGCCTTGGAGTCAGGAGGATCTGATTTCAAATCTGGTCTCAGACACATAATAATCACATAGCTGTGTGACCTTGGGCAAGTCACTTAACCCTGCTGCCTTGCAAAAAAAAAAACCTAAAAAAAATTATCATTCCCTTAGGCTTCATTAATAGCCACAAGGTATTCAGAATGAGGAATATTGTAGCCCTACTGTGCTCTATATCAATAGTATCAAACTCAAACATAAATGGGATCCACTAAACCATATATAAAGGAAGATTACAGTGGAATTTTCATTTTTTTCTTATCCCTGGAAACTATGTTTCCCTCTAGGTCATGTTCATTCTTCTGACTGCCATATCACAATGCATATTCTTTTTGAGCTTGCAGTCCACTAAAAGCACCAGAGCTTTTTCAAAACAACTGAGAATTTTGTCTCTGTTACATTTAAGCTATGTCACCTATGCCTTAGTGAATTTCATTAAATAGCCTAATACTCTAGTCTGTCAAGATATTTTTTGGATCCTGATTCTGTCATCAGTACCATTTATTTTTTGTTATTTTCATGTTCATTGTATGAATGTCCCGCATCATGCTACTAGGACCACAAAGTTTGGATCCTAGGTATGACCTAATTGTAAGAATGGAGAAAGATGTGGGGAGAGATACAAAAATCACAAAATCTGATCTTTCAACTCTTACCCCAAAGACTTAACCTATGTAATCGACCACATCAACACATACCTGAGCCACTCACGAGGGGAGAAGTTGTTTCAGGTTTATTTAACCTGGAAAGCACCTGGGTGGAAATTAGGATACAACTCCTAGGGCAATTTCCCTTATAATGCTGAAATTATAAGGGATTTTTTCACTTCTCTGGGAAGAGAATTTCCCTAGAACCCCAATGGTATTCAGGTTAAGTAATTGATAACCAGATAATCTAGATCTTCAACTGTAATCCAAGCAGAAGGAATAAGTCACTTGTCTGCTTCTACTAAGGATGTTTAAGGAAGATAAAATCTAGAACAGTTCTAAAACATACCTGGGGGTCCCTCAGGCCTTTTTAGAGGATCTAAGAGATCAAAACTATTTTACAATACTAGGATATTTAAATTGCTGAAAGGGCAGACAAAAATAGATGCTACAATTCTTCATCAGTGAAGTTTAATTAGGTTAATTATTCATTTAATGGCATATCTAGCTGGAGGGATGGGCTGTACTGAACTTTCCACTGAATTTACTTGTGACCAAATATATGGATTGATAAAAGAATAAAACTACCATACTCCCTAGATCAATACTAAGGGAAAGCCTATTCTTAGAGCCTGATCAGGTTGCTATGGAACAGCTTGCTTGAAAATAAACAGGAAAGGGGTGGCTAGGTTGCGTAGTGGATAAAGCACCGGCCTTGGAGTCAGGAGTACCTGGGTTCAAATCCGGTCTCAGACACTTAATAAATACCTAGCTGTGTGGCCTTGGGCAAGCCACTTAACCCCATTTGCCTTGCAAAAACCTAAAAAAAATAAAATAAATAAACAGGAAGTCTGGAAGCCTGACTGGACCCAACTAACATTGGAATTTTTTATTTTTCTGCTTCCCTGTATTAGTGGAAAGAATTTAGTCCTTCCTCTTGAACCTTAAAGATAAGTTTAATGGTAGTAAGGGTATTCTCGAGGGTCAAGCACATTGAAACAAATTGTAACAATGAGATCAGGTGAATGTGGTTGAGGAATAGCATGCAAAAAATGAAAAATAGGAAGCAAGATCTGAAATGCAGTATGTCCTAGTCAGAGATAACTTCAAGGAATAGGTGTATAGGCTGAAATAGGCTGTGGCTGAAGAGGCAGGTCATAGGATTTAGAGATGGGAAGGAAATTAAACATCACCTGGTCAAACCCCAATTTTATAGTTATTTTTATGATTTCATTTTTTGGTGAGTCTTCTAAAACCATACAGGTAGATATAATACCTTCCCAGATCCCTGATTCTAAATCTCATATTGCAGAAAAGAGAGGGACTGGGTGCCTTTAAGTCTGATTGCATGTGGGAGGGAGAATAAATGTTTGCTTATCTATTTGATTCAAAGATTAGCTTTGGTCTGCCTCTTTTCTGGAAGATTTTTGATATTCTGTTAAGAAATACTGCAAAACCTAGGCATTTCATCCAACCTTGGTTCTGCCTCTTTTTTTGGAAGAAAGGATCCATTCTTGCATGGGAATAAATTGTATGGAATTGGAAGGTTATGTGTGGTGCTGTTTTGTTTTTGCTCATGTAGCATATGTTTGTAGTATATGTATGACTGTGTAGGGGTGGTCCTTGGGGAGGCAAGAATAGATATCTCTAGCATCTCCTTTCCCCCACCTTTCTCCAAAGGAAACTGATTCCCACTATATGAAGAATCAGGAGATTGGGATCAGATGATTTGGCCACTCTGCTCTCCTCATAGACAGTGGAGCTTGTGTGTGTGTGTATGTGTGCGTGTGTATGTTGAGTTTTTTCAGTCATGTTCAACGTTCTGTGACCCTATCTGAAGTTTTCTTAGCAAAGTTACTGGAGGGGTTTATCATTTTCTTCTCCAGCTCATTTGACAGATGAGGAAACTGAGACAAACAGGATTAAATGACTTGTCTAGGGTCACATAGCTAGTAAGTGACTGAGGTCAAATTTGAACTCAGATCATCCTGATTCTAGAGCCAGTATTCTATCCACTATGTTACCTAGATGCAGCCACCCCTATCCCCAACCCATTGCCCCCAGGGAATATCAGCCTAGAATTGTATCTATTGACTCCCTAAAATGTTATTATTATTGTCGCTATAAAGATCAAATAAGATAATATTTGTAAAAGCACTTAGCAGAGTGACTGGTACATAACAGCTATTTAAATACTTATTCTTTTCATTCTCTCCCTCCAAGTCCTCCCCCCCCCCAATTAATTTAGGGGTTGTAATTTTAAAGTTCAAGTCAAAATTCATGAGACCTATTCCTTAATGGGAAAAGGAATGTCCTAAATTCTATATTAAAGACTCTGCCCACCAAATGCCACTTTCACAATGGACAATAATAGCAGATAAACCCATTATCCAAGTTGATAGCAAAAGAGAAATCACAGAAAATAGAAATAGTCCTCAACATTCAGGCATTTAACTATAATGACTTCAAGTATTTGTGTGATTTTATTCGTTTTTCATTTGGAGTTGGCTTCTGAACACATTTGTGGTTATATACCATAGAGAAAAAAAGTGAGAAGTGTGAGGTTTGTGGAGCAGCTGGATCCTACCAACCACTTTTATCAGTTGTTCACTCTACTGTTGTAAAGAACTCCTCATGAACTCATTGCATTGTTTACCATTAAAAACAATTCTGTGTTGTAATTTTGCTTCCAAATTGTTATGCAAGTCTTGGCACATTCCAACATGATTAAAGACTCAGCAACCTCTCCCTTGGTTTTTCAGAGGGCTGACATGTAGAGAGGTTTAAAGTACAGTATGATCTACAATTCCCTCACAATGCCTTCTGACACAGTAGAAGGTAAAATTCAGGTTAAAAGATGTTTTAGCAATACAAAGACTAACAGACTGACTTCTGTGGGGATGGGGAGATGGAAGCAAGATTGGGGAAAAGTCATAAAATTCAAAATAAATAAATAAATAAATAGATGTTTAAGAGATGTTTTAGTTTTAAGAATTTTATTTGCTGAACAATATTTACAGTACTATCTATTTTATGTGTTATGAAAAGTGAATCAATTTTTATTAGATATTAGCATAAAAGGGGGTGGCTAGGTGGCACAGTGGATAAAGCACTGGGCCTGGAGTCAGGAGTACCTGGGTTCAAATCTGGTCTCAGACACTTAATAATTACCTAGCTGTGTGGACTTGGGCAAGCCACTTAACCCTATTTGCCTTGCAAAAACCTAAAAAAAATATTAGCATAAAAGGTCTCAGAATATTAGGGAATTACTATTAAGCAAATAGCTTTTTCATGCTTTAAATTTTATTTTGCATACTGCATTTTATGGGTTATTTCAGGATTACTCTGTTAGGGAAGGTTCATATTATCAAAATTAAAGTTGTTATGAAGAATTATATGCAGAAAAGTGTATTTTCAACAATCCCTAGCAAAAGTTTTGGTGATCACAGGAACCTAATTCCTTATTTCCCATAGGTTCAATGTATCAACAGTTGCATTTTTTATTTTAATGCAGTTTTCTCAGGCCTTGTGAAAGTTGAGGATTGACATATGAGTGAATATATTCCAGGCAATATAGATTGGATGAGCTTTGCCTTAGGAAATTAGATAGTTCAATCAAGAGAGAGTGAGAGAGTTCCATATCTTATCTTACCCAAGATAAATACCCTGAAGTTTCTAGTTCTCCGGGACCATAAACCATATTTCTCTCCTTTTAGTTAGGTATGTAGTAGTCCCAGGTAGACTCTGGTTCCACATCAACAAGAGGCTAAGGACCCTTAAAAGTTATTTGGGTCTAGACTACCAGTTAGAAACAATATCCTAACCCATCCTTCATGCAAACTAGACTAGCTACTTCCTTAAGAGGTATTGAGATAATTTTCTATATTTGGTTAGCTCTGAAGACCAAAAGCTCAGACTATTAACATCACTTCCTGTTCATCTGAGTACACAAAGGACACAAGGAGTCCCAAATAGTCTCAGGTACTTTGTTGGTGGATTATGATGGGCAGTTTAGAAAAGGGAACTTTGCAGGTAATCAACTTGAGGGATTCTTCATGGTTATCCTTGTTGACTATCCTTCTCTGGTGGCTAGAATTAATCACCGAATGATTAACAATTGTCTTATTTTGTTCCAAAATCAAACCTGAAACTCTAGGGGACTAGCTAGGTTTAACTTTATTGAAACATATTTATTTAGTTAAAGTGGTGGGATGGGCAGTAAAGAAGAAAGTAAACCATGATTGTTCTTCCTATTGTTGATGATATCTCTGGGGATGGTAATTGTGGTAAATCCTGTCCTCAATCCCTAGTACCCCACTCATGGGAGGTTAGAGAGTAAACTCTCTGTGGGCATTCAACTAGAAGAGACAATGTGAGTATGATCTGGAAAAGTCACTTTACCTCAGTTTCATCATGTATAAAATGGGAGTACTAATAGGACCTAATTCTCAAGGATCAATTGAGATAAAAATTATAAGCTCTTAGCAAGTGCCTAGCACTGTTTTATAAATGTTATACAATATTATGTAAATATCAGTTATAATCATTATTATTATCTCAGAAATATTTCTGGAACTGGGAGTATAGACAAATGTACCAATTATGCCCTCTTTAATTAACTGAGGATAGGCAGGGATTCACTGCATCAGTTTTAAAGTTTTCATTCTCATCTTTAAATTATGTGCTTTGAATTAATTCTCTTTGTTCCCAGTGAGGAATCCACAAAGAACACAGAACTCAGGCCCCAGGAGCATTTCCCCAAGTCCAGCAGAAGTTGCTAGTGTTTTCTGGTGAGAAGTAAAGACCACATGGTGGCTTAGAGGATTTGCTGTCTTTTGGGTTGTTTTATATCTTTTCCCCAGCATAGGAGGGCAGAGTCAGACCCCAGTAGTGGAAGTTTATTGGTGCATGATCCAAGTAACACTTTGTCCTGCAATAGAATTTATGATAAACTCTGTCTTCCTCCCCCTCCCCCCCACCTCAACCCTCCACTTTTTGGGAGATTAGAGAATAAATTATCTGCAAGATAATAAGAAATTATCAGCAAGAAAAGACAATATGAATTTCCTTTGTGTTCTTAACAGTTCTGACTTGAAGATAATTTTAGTAAATTATGTTTTGGACCCTCCTTCTTTGCTGGGCCTTCCAGACTTGAAATTTGAACCTCCAAGTTATACCAATGGATTTTATTAGAACTCAGTTTACTTTCAAAGCATCCTGGATTTTTGAAGATTAAAATTTTTGGTCTAGTAATGACAATCATCTTGCCCTGGCTAATGAGGTAACAGTTAACCCTGGCCAAGGAGGCAATGGCAGCCTGGTGACAAGAGTTGGTGCTGGTATGTGCAGTGGCAAAAGCAAATTCTTTGTAGTTCATTGATTCTTGTAATTAATGTAAGATTGATCAACCCCTCTACATTATTGCCAGTATGCCACCCAGTAACTATTGTGTAATGCCTGCTTGTAGCCCTAACACTTGTCATTGTTGACAATGGATTACTTTCTGGCACCAAGGGAAAGTGAAGAAGTGGTAAGTCCCTCAGAGTCCCCTAGAGGCAATGATTTTATATTTCCTCCTAGAAAAGGAGAAACCCTGGCTGGACTCAGATCAATCCCCTGGTAATCTTAGGTTTGAAACTGAAACAAATGAAATGCTAGTAAGTCATTTTACTGTTAAGTAAAAGATTAATTTAGCCATTCCCTTGAGATTTTTTAGCTGATCTTGCTTGAATTAACCATCCTCTTCCACCAGCCATACATCAGAGTTTTAGAACTCCTTTTCTGAATTCTTTGTTCTTGGTGGTGGTGATTGTTCTTCTTTCTGGAAGAGGACCAAAATTATATCACTATAGAGTCAAGCTGCAGTGTGTCCGACTGTGGCTGATTAGAACAATACAAGCTCAGAATGATCTATCATAGATTGGGCACAAATAGGCCATGTGAACATTTGGGGTAGATTCTTTAAATTTGCGCAACTCATGTTTCTTTTCAGCTACTACAATTCTGTCTTGCTCATAAAGTACAACATCTTCTCTAATTGAGGACACCCCATGTCTTGTGCCATTGTCTCCCATGTCATATAATCAGTTCCCAGATTCTTAAGACAGACCTTGAGAGTGTGCATGTTCCAATCTCAAACCTAAGGTTATCTGGGAATTGATCTGAGTCCAGTCCAGTAGAGAACAGTACCATGACTAGGGAGGAAATTGCAAGGAAATTGTATCTCCATTATCAACATTTGGGGACTCCATTATGACTGTACTATCTGAGGAGGAAGAGTAGAGACTGCTGCCAGTAAAGTATTAGGCTGTCTGCTATTTTATTTCTTTCAGATGGTTTTTGAGTTTGACAATTGAAATTAAGATCCAGATAAGCTAATCTCTGGGGTTTGTGAAGAATATGATTATATTATCTTCCAAAAGGTTTTTCTAATTATTTTCTCCCAACATATTAAACATCTCCCCACCACACTCATACACACGTACAGATGATATTCACCCAGGAAGAGAAGTAATGCATATTGTTTAGACTTTCTTATATTTTCCCTCTTATATACTGTGACTGTACTTCCCCAGAGGTGAGATAGGTGGAATGAGTTTTCCCATGTAGGCTAACAATAAGGTTATTCAGATGTAATCTTTGTTTTTCTGGTTGGAAGATTGTGCTGAGACTCTGCTATATTTCCTTAGGAATATGGTTTGAGAGCTCCATATATATTAGGTAATACTAGACATCTATATTATTTGGGGAACTCTAGATGGTGAGATCTATGAATTCTAGATACACGAGTCTATCAAGAATTCTGAGAACACTTTTTTTGTGTTTACCTGGATAAACTAGGATGAGAAGAAGAAAAAATATAGTTTATTTTCTTCTTGGCTTTGAAAAATTGAAGTATAAAGTAACTATCACACCAAATTGGAGCTTGATGGGAACCTGTAATTTGCTGTTATGAATACATAGTAGATTATTTTAAAATACTCTTTAGCATGCAGTTTTTGAGCCTCTTCTCTATTCTCAGGGCCTTATTCTTAGCTATCAGAGTTGAAAAGAATATGATATAGAATCTCTATGAAGTGTTAATGTCTGAACATAACAGTGGTAATGCGACTCTTCTCCCACCTCAACCTCATCAAATATTACCAACATCCCTGTTAGATACAAGGGAACCACCTTCTTACTATTTATTATTGTTCCACTGATAGATTCCTGACTTACTGTTGTACCATATAAATTGATGACACTGTGTGACCCCACCAAATAGAAGGATATTTTGACTTATGGTCTTCTTGGATTCAGTAATTTGAATGATGAGTGTGATAAGTAATAAGATTTCATTAAGAGATGGTTGCCTTCTCGATATCATGGCATTCTGGTAGCAGAGTCTACAATACCCCAAGGAGAATGTGGGTTCAGATGACTAGGATTATTTCAAGCATCTAACTCCCTTTACCATTTTTGAGAGGTCTTTTCTTATCTTAAAAAGTGACCTTGTGAGTTTGTTGACAGTATGGCATTGTCTGCCAAAGCAGTTGGTGGAAGTAATAGGAGTGAGCTAGCACCTGAGGAGATATATGCCTGAGAGAGAGAGAGAGAGAGAGAGAGAGAGAGAGAGAGGGAGAGAGAGAGAGGGAGAGAGAGAGAGAGAGAGAGAGAGAGAGAGAGAGAGAGAGAGACTGAAAAAAACTGAAAAAAAAATAAAGTGTGGTTTTCTGATCAGAAAAGGAGTCAAATAGGAAAGAACTAACTAGCAGCCATTCTTAAGGGAAAAAAAAAAACTTATGTGCCAACAAGGTTTGCATATCAACCTTCCAACTGTCTGTACCAGTAGTTAAGGTGATGAATCTTGTTTAAGTCATTCTGTTAATACATACTTTCATTCTTGTGTTTATCATTGCTTTCTCTGTGGAAATAAATTAATTTTTCTATACTTTATTCATCTGTACTTTGGGAACTTCTTTTGCTCTCTGGTTTTTGAGGGATCCCTAGAATAGAACTAAAATAATCTGAAGTAGTTCAACAAATGTGAGGATGGAGTAAAGTCATTCTATTTACATTCACAGTTATGATTACAAACTGTGTATTTTCTTCTATCCTATTTTCTTCTGTTCTTTTCTCTCTTTATCCTTCCACTTCTCATAAGTTTATTTTGCTTCTAACCACTGCTTCTCTTAATCCACTTTCCATTTTATCATACCCTTCTCATCCCTGCCTTTCTTATTCCCTTCCCTTCCATTTTTTCACTATTGAATAAGATAGGTTTCTATCCATAACCAAGTATTTGTATGTGTAGGTATGTATTTATGTATATATGGATACATGTAGATATGTCTATATATACAAATATAGATATATAGATATATGCCCACATAAACATATATACTTTTCTTTTTGAATCAGTTACACTGATAGTGGAATAGTGTCACCTCCTCATCTTTCCCTCCACCATAAAAGTTGTTCCTTGATGCCTCTTTTATGTGAGAAAATTTCTCCTTTTTTACTTCTCCCTCCCCCCATTTAGTACATCCCTCTTTCTCACACCTCCATTTTTTGGGGGAACATTCCAACATACCCATGCTCTCTAGCTATATAAATTCCTTTTAACTGCCCTAATAATGATAGAATCCTTAGGAGTTGCATGTACCATCATCTTCTGATATAAGAATACAGACAGTTCAACTTTATTGAGTCCCTTATGATTTCTCTTTCATATTTTTAGGGAAATGTATTTTTTGTTACTAATAACTGCTCCTACTCTGTAGCAGAGACAGCTAGGTGACATGGTAGGGCTTGGAAGCAGTAATATTCTTCTTTTTGAGTTTAAAATCTGATCTCAGACACTTAATACGTGTATGTCCCTGGGGAAGTCACTGAACCCACTCTGCCTTGGTTTCTTTGTCTGTCAAATGAACTGAAGAAGGAAATGGCAAATCACTCCAGTATCTTTGCCAAGAAGATCCCAAATTAAGTCATGAAGAGACAGACACGAGAAAAACTACTGATAGACAGCAGTTCTTCAATTTACCACGTGGTCATCTCTGATCACTAACACTAAATTGAATTTGCAATTGCACAATCCTAAATAAAAGAGTGAAAAGTCCTTAAACAAAGTCTCTGAGGGATGGGTGGGGTGCTAGATAAAGTCTTCCGGATTTCCTCCACATTGTTACTCATGTCTGCTCTGTTTGGAGAACTTGTATACAACTAATTACTGAGATGCAATTACAGATGCCTTCCTGGAAAAACAGTAAACATCAAGCTGCAGAGAGGTTAAAAAGGAAGAGAACTGAGAAAAGCCTATTGGATTTGGCCATTAAGAGATCAGCAGGAACTTTTTTTTTAGTTTTTTCAAGACAATGGGGTTAAGTGACTTGCCAAATGTCACACAGATAGGTAATTATTAAGTGTCTGAGGTCGGATTTGAACTCAGGTACTCCTGACACCAGTGCTCTCTTTCTTTGTCTCATCAAAACTTCTTCTGGACTATCAGATTGCCTTCTGGGGGGGGTGGGGAGGGAAGCAAGATTGGGGGAAAATTCAAAAAACAATAAAAAACCTTGTTCTCAAAAAAAAAGAAACCCCAAAACTTCAGTCATTTATACCTTGTTATGAATATTTACTCTACTCTTCCCCCTTCTTGGAAGGAAATTTATGCATTTTAAGTCTTATTAGGAATTTGAAGAATGAAAAGCTATTGTCCTAGGATTTTTTATTTTTTGGGGGGGGGGATATAAGACTTTGCTTGTTTTATTCCATGAATTAAAAATAAAATAATTTTTAAGAAAGAGTTGAAGGTATCTTAGAGTTCTTAGAACTGACATTTTCTTAAACTTTTTTGTTTCATGGACTTTTTTTTTGTCAGTTTGGAGAGCTTTCCATAATACCATTTTTAAATGCAAAAAATAAAATATAGATTATAAAGAAAGTCCGTTATGTATGTGTATGTATACATATATACATGCACACAAACACACACACACACACATATAAAATTAAAGTTAATCCCAGATTAAGAAGCTTTGATTTAATCTAATTCCTTCATTTAGTAGATTAGAAAACTGAGATCCCAAAGAAATTTAGTTTCTTGCCCAATGTCAAAAGCTAATGACAGAATTATGACCACATTTGGGGTTTGCTTGGCAAAGATATTCGAGTAATTTGACATTTTCCGTCTACAATTCATTTAATAGATGAGGAACTGAGGCAAATAGAGCTAAGTGACTTGCCCAAGGTCACACTGCGGCCTGTTGTGTTGGTTATCAACTCTGAAGAATCACTTTCAGGTGTAGAAAGAAAATAGAGATTTATTTAAAGAAGTTATAATACAAAAGCAAGTAATAGGAAAGTTAAATAGAGATTAAGGAAAAGTGAGTGGATTGCTAATTAATCTTGGCAGGCCAGCTGCCAGGCTCAGCAGAAGTTTGGAAAGTAAGAGTGCAGAGCCCCTCCTTAAACTCCTCCTCAGGGTCCTTGGGAAGGGGTGGTCACCTGGGAGAGACCCAAGTCCCACATTGGAGAGTTGACCTTTTGGGGAGGGGTCAAAGGTCTCAGATTCTGGTATGGATGGTCTCAGGTATGTCTGGCTGTCCCAACCAAATGAGAATGAAATCTAAATCAGATTGAAGGTCAGGCTGTCAGGCTGTGGCCTAAATTAGATAGAAGGTCAGGACCGAGTATTTTAACAGAGGGATAAAGGAAGAAGGAAGATTTTGCTTAATAGTGTAACCAAAAAGATCTACAAAACTTGTCTCCAACTGATCTCAATATTACCTATGCCCATGGTTCTCTGCATCAACACAGCTAGTGTCTGAGATGTATTTGAACTCATGAAGATGAATCCAGTGCTCTATCTACATAACACCTAGCTATCTAGAAGGAAACCTGAATGAGTACCATCTTTTGGGGAAAAAAATTAGTGAAGTAGTTTCAGGGCTTCTAATCAGGACAGGGGCAGGGTTGGCAAGAGTAGAACAGAGGAGAGATTCATGCTCTTTGAATTCTGGAGTTTCTCCAGGTCTCCAACTCTTCTAGTTATGTAGTCATTTAAGGTGCTTTGGGTTTCCAGCTTCAGATAGAAGATGGAAGATACCAACCCCTTTTGCAGGTTGTAGATGGAAAAAGGCTCTAGGAAGAAGCTGACATGAAAGGAGCTAGTAGTCTCCATCATGTTGCTCCTGCTCACGGTTAAATTGAGTTATCTCACTCCCAATAGGAGAACTCCTCTACTCTGTATTGTCTGTTATATATTCTCCCATATATTTTCATACATTCTCTGATTTCTATTTTGCTATCAACTTTGATAAATAGACTTCTTTGCTATTTGTACTGTGGAAGTGATATTTACCAGTAAAGGAGTGAAACCTTGAAAATAAAGATTGTAGTCTTTCTTTTCTTAAAATAAAGAATTAGTTTGATCATGAAAACTACATTCCCTAGACTGACATTATTTAAGGAACTAGATAAATATAATTATAATTCAATATTCTTTTACTCTGAGAACAGATTGACCAAATTTTTACTCTTAAAATGTCTCTATTCTGATTCATTTTCTTTTTTTAAATTTATTTTTATTAAAGATATTATTTGAGTTTTACAATTCCCCCCCCCCAATCTTACTTCCCACCCCCCACACCTCCACAGAAAGCAATCTGTCAGTCTTTACTTTGTTTCCATGTTGTACCTTGATCCAAATTGGGTGTGATGAGAGAGAAATCATATCCTTAAAGAAGAGAGTCTAAGAGGTAACAAGATCAGAAAATAAGATATCTGTTTTTTCCTAAATTAAAAGGAATAGTCCTTGAACTCTGTTCAAACTCCACAGCTCCTTATCTGGATACAGATGGCACTCTCCTTTGCAGACAGCCCAAAATTGCTCCCGATTGTTGCACTGCTGGAATGAGTGAGTCCTTCAAGGTTGAACATCACTCCCATGTTGCTGTTAGGATATACAGTGTTTTTCTGGTTCTGCTCGTCTCGCTCAGCATATTCTGATTCATTTTTTTTTTAGATTTTTCAAGGCAATCCGATTAAGTGGCTTGCCCAAGGCCACACAGCTAGGTAATTATTAAGTGTCTGAGGCTGGATTTGAACCCAGGGACTCCTGACTCCAGGGCCGGTGCTCTATCCACTGTGCCACCTAGCCACCCTTCTGATTCATTTTCAACAAATACATCCCTATGGTATTTAGGGGGACAGTCTCTGATACATAAAAAAATAACCTTATCTATACTTTCAACATATCCCCAATTCCTGTTTCCATTGACCTTGTCCATACTTTTTAGCTGCTTTCCATCTCAAACAGGATTTGTCTTCCTTGGCTAGCACTAAGGTTCATCCTGTGCTTTTCTTGAATTCCATCTTTTACTTCCAGGTTCTCAACCAATAATTCACTCTCCCCTTGATAAGGCATGAAGGGAACTAATGACTGCTTATCTCTCTCTCCAAAGCTTAAGTAAAAAAAAGAAGAAGAAGCAAAAAAATGTGGTTCTAATTGTAGAAAGAACTTGCTCTGTGATTTAGGCAAATAATTTCGTCACCCTGGGTACCCCCTTTCTCATTTACAAAATTAAAAGTAGGTGATCTCTAATGTTCCTTCAAGGTATGTAATTCTCAGTCTATTTCAGAAATCCTAAGAAGTAGTTTAAGAAAAGTTGGGGGGCTGGTGAGGTTTTGCTTCAGTCTCTGTCAAATTCCACATTGCAGGGGCAGCTAGGTGGCCCAGTGGATAGAGCACTGGCCCTGGAGTCAGGAGTACCTGGGTTCAAATCCAGCTTCAGACACTTAATAATTGCCTAGCTGTGTGACCTTGGGCAAGTCACTTAACCCCATTGCCTTAAATATATAAATTCTATGTTGCAAATCTTTTCTGAATTCTCTTATCCCTACTCTCATCCCCAACCCCCCTCATCTTAAAATTGTATTTCTTTGAATTCCTAGAGACCCAAGTTAGTTATATTCTCCTTTCCTTCTTATTGGAAGGAGCAAAGGTGGATATTTCCTCTTCAGCCTCACTCAGTACCCCAGAGACCTGAGTGTTGCCTCCAATAAGTCAAATGGATCAATCTGTGATTTCATTCTTTCCATACCACACCTCTACTCCCAATCCCATTGGGCTGCACCTTTAATTTTCTGGATAATTCAGCTGAATGCTGGTATTTAGTGACTCAATAAGCTTGTCAGCCCCAAAGAGAAAATGCTGTACCCCAAATCTCTTGCCAACCCCTCTAAATTACAAAGCTTTGGTCAAATGAAGATTTCCTTCTAATTAAAACTGGACAATGGTTTTTAATGGCCTAGTTCTTGAAGAATTTTCATGAGGCTCTAGATTGTTTTTGTAGAACCTGAGGGCTCTTTAAATTTATACACACAAAGTATATATTTTTGAAAAATTTTTCTTGTCCCATAATACAAATCATGGATCATAGAGTTCTATATTTGAGTTGGAAGGGACTTAGAGGCACATTTGATTAAGTCAACAAGTATTTATTCAGCACCTGTTACATTCCAGGAAAAATGCTAAGCAATGCAAAAAAAAAAATCAGAAGCAATCCTTGCTGTTAAGGAACTGACATTCTAAAAGGGAAGACAACAAGCAAACAGCAATACACATGAGATATATAGGGTAAATTGGAAAAAATCACAGAGGGAAGTCTCTAGTATCAAAGGGGAACCAGGAGAGGCTTCTTGCAGAAGTTGGAGGTGGCCAAGGAAGCCAGGAGATAATAAAGAGGGAAGAGGATTCATTCAGATCAGCTAATGAACATGCACCAAGGAGTGGGATGCAATGCCATATACAATCCCTGGACTGTAGACTAAGTGGATTTTGTAGACTATGTAAAATATAAGGAAATTAGAAATGTAGGAGAGAACCAAGTTATGAAAGGTTATGAAAACGAAATTCTTTATTTTAAAGATGATGACACTGAAAGTTAAAGGAGATGCCAAAGGTCGAAAACAAAACTTTCTGAGTACAAAAGAAGAATCAGCAAAATTTTTTCCCAGTGAAGTCCCCTTCATCCTTCTAGAGATTGAGTTCAAGCCAAAAAAAAAAAAACCCTGCCTTTTTGCTTGTCATTATTTGTCTTGATGAGCCAGCGTCCAGTATTTATCATTCAGCCAGGGCTCTTGGATGGGAATGAACAAATGGAAAGGAAAGTAGTTCATTTATATTCACAGTTAGGCTGAAAATTAATAGCCCAGAACTAAAATTGGGTATTGCTGGTGTTTACCCTCTTTGAGCCAAGCAATGATGAGAGCCAAGGTTAGTACCAGCCAAAGCTACCGATTATCCAACTGTCCCAATTAGAGAAGATGTTAGACACAGTCTGGGGCATCAGAAAGCTTCTGGGAGACCAAAAATTCTTCATTTCCAATAGACTCAGTCAATTTCCCAAGTGGGACCAGTTTCTTCCGTGAGTAGATAAGGCTATGGGCATGGATTGAGAGCATTGTAGCAAATAGGTCTAGTGTTTCTAAAGTTCTGTCATCTCATTTGATCCTCACAACAGCTCTGTGAGGTGGTGGCAAGGAATTAATATCTCTGCTTTTTTAATAGACCCCCAAAACAAGCTCTGAGATACTGTGTGATTTTCTTATGGTCACAAAAATAGTGCTGACCTTCTGACTGCATAGTGAGACCTTTTTCATTACATCCTTAGGGCCAGGTAGCTTTATACACAGAGATACACTGCATTCTGGCTATAGATTGCTGCCTTAACTCAGTTCTTGACTTCAGGGAACTTAGATTAAACTGGGGGAAAATAACAGGTGCACCAATAAATAAACAGACAATATATATATATACAAAATACACTTGGCAGAAGTTCCCAAACTTAGATCTACAAACCCCACAGAAGTGCATGGATAGAATTTAGGGGATCTGTGAAATTGGATGGGAAAGAAATGAATATTTTATTTTCATTTATCTCTGAAATTTAGCAGCTTCTTCAAATATGGATTTTTTTTTAAAAAAAGCAAAAGTATTTTTGAGGAGTCTGTAGGTTTTTTCAGTAATACTAAGGGAGTCCAAGATATGAAAAATTTTAAGAACCCTTTATCTAAAGTAACGTAGGAAAATGGGACTAGCAGCAAAATGAATCAGGAAAGACCTCTTGTAAGAAGGAGATGGACTTGAGTTGAACACTGAAGGTACTTAGGGTTTGTAAGAAATAGAGGCCAGGAAAAAAAGCATTTTAGGAATAAGGTACAACCTATGCCAAAGTCATGTGGCTAGAATGGGAAGCATATCATTGAGAATGATGTGAAATGAACTACATCGTGCTAGCCCTATTTACCTGTCCTTCCTGGCATGGTAGATAAAACCCTGGACTAGAAATCAGAAATGACTGTTAGTTCTATTTCAGTCATTCATTTTTCTGGATAACATTGGGGAAGTCACTCAGTCACAAAGCCTCTAGTTGTGCTTTAGTTGCAGAATCTCAGAATCTCTGCCTCACCCATTTTGAAATTATTATTTGTTGTCATCAAAATCTTCAGTCAATTTGCTTCTCCCAAGCTTCTCTCTTTTTGTCTTATCTTCACTTTTAAAAAATGCTTTTAAATTCTACAGTTGATAAGTAACAACAAATGTGAACATTTTTATATGCAAAGAATTGTATATGGAACTATGAATGTCTCCCAAGTCTGAGTTGTTTCCTTTTTGAAAGTATATAATACATTCCATGCATTAGTTTCAAAACTGATTTGCTTGTCTGATTCTCTCCTATGCATTCTTTTAGATGCTTCGTTGATTTTTTTTCTCTTTTCCTCTTATGGTATCATCAGATGCTCTCTTCTTTCAGCAATTCTTCACCCCCACCCCCAAGTATTTTTTGTTGTAACTCTTCTGAAACTTAAATACTTTGACAAAATATTGAGAAGATGGAATTCTTTCCTTCTCATTTTCTCTCTCTACTGGGAAAAGTTGAAGGTCCATGTACAGAGGAGACAGAGAGAGCAGAGACAACAGAGAGAAGAATCTTGTTTGTACCTAGAAAAAGATAATATTTTGACTCTGCATAATATCTTCATTTCTGCTGTCCCAACTAGACCCTGATGGTAGTTGTGAGCAGAGACTTCAGAACATTTGAATTTGTCAGATAACCTACCAGATTGAAAGTGAAGAACTCATCAGGAAGACCATCCTCCAAACTTTGGCACCAGTGTTATGAATTTAACCTGACCATGTCTTTTCCTTTCCGAACTGGGAATCATGGGAATTGAAAAGGAAGTTGACTCATTGTCTCCTTTGAAGGTGACAGCTGTCCACATATGGGTAGGAAAACTGTCTGTTAACTGATTTAATTATGTATTACTACTTTCCTGTATGAATTCACTAATTTTTTTTTGTTTTGAAATTATGTTTTATCTCATGTAGGGATACATTGGTGAGGATCTCAAATTGTGGGTTTGAATAAACTTTATTCAATGGAAGCTTGGGAATTCATCAAGGATAATTAAATAAAACTGAAGTTGTCCCATAAAAGGTTTAAGTTGAATCATTTAGATTAAATAGCATTGATTGACTACAGTAGCCAAACTGTATTCACAGTCTTGCAGAAAATACCCAAGGACTCAGAGAAAAGGGCTTAAATGGCAAAAAAAATTGTAAAACATCTCTATTTTACAATCTGTCTCAGTCTCCATCAGATACAAACTGCTGTATCTGCACCTGGGGAAGATTTGTAAACATGGCAGCTGACAAATAGGAGTTAGTCACTTCTGTATAGGTCCATTTTCTCTTTTAATCAAAATTTCTAGTGGATTATCCCAAAGATCTTCATCCCAAAGAAGTCATAAAGAATGGAAAATGACTTACATGTACAAAATATTTATAGGATTTTTTTGTGGTGGCAAAAAATTAGAAATTGAAATTACACCCACCAAATGGGAAATGGCTAAATAAGTTGTGGTATATGGATGTAATGAAATACTGTGCAGTAAGAAATGATGAGCAGACAGTTGTCAGAAAAACTTAGAAAGACTTCTACAAAGTAATACAGCTGATACAAAGTAAAATGAACAGAACTAGGAAAACATTGTACATAGTAACAGCAACGTTGTGTGATGATAAATTATGAATTACTTAGTTCTTCACAGTAACACAATGATCCAAGACAATTATAAAGGACTCATGATGGAAAATACTATCCACCTCCAGATGAAGAACTAATAAACTCTAAATCCAGATGGAAATATATTGTTTTCAATTACTTCATTTTTGTGGGGTTTTTTCCTTTCAGTCTGCTTCTTCTTTCACAATTGTGATAAATGTGGAAATATGACTTACACAATTGCACATATATGGCCTATATCAAATTGCTTACCATTTTAGGAGGAGTGAAACAGGGGAAAGGGAGGGAGAAATTTTTTAAATTCAAAATCTTGTAAAACTGAATGCTAAAAATTGTCTTTACATGTAATTGAAAAAATACTATTTTAAAAATACTTTTGGTGGGTTAAGGGACAGAGTCAAGGGACTGAGCTGAACTGCCCCCCTCACTGAGCTAAATGGAACCCACCAGGGCTTACAATGCTCCAGGTATGAACAGCAATAGAGACACCAATGATTGACTGCAATTACTAAAGTGCTTATCATCCTTGACTTCAAGATTAAATGGTTGGTCCTATCAAACTTAGAGCTTATAATAAGCAGAGAAGTGTCAGAGGAAGAATTAACTCAAACTTCTTTGCCTGGGGTTATTCTCAGACACACCTCAGGGTGCTCAAATTGGAAGCGAAAATTGTAGGCAGGAACTTCCATGGTTTCTACTCCATTTCTGAGGCCTCAGCTGGTTTTTAAGGGAGTTTTTCCTTCTTTCAAAGCAAATTTTGTATCTCTGCAACTTCTACAAAGAACTATACAAAAATGAGTATAAAATTCAGTTTTCCACATGTTAGTCCTTCAGGTAGTTAAAGATTGCTATGGGGTGGCTAGGTGGTATAGTGGATAAAGCACCAGCCTTGGAGTCAGGAGTACCTGGGTTCAAATCCGGTCTCAAACACTTAATAATTACCTAGCTGTGTGGCCTTGGGCAAGCCACTTAACCTCATTTGCCTTGCAAAAACCTAAAAAAAATAATAAAATAAATAAGATTGCTATAAAGTCTGCCTTTGGTCTTTTATTCTTCATATTATAGATCCCATTGCCTTTAAACTACCCTCATAGGGAGTAATTTCCAATGTCCTTATCATCTAAATTAAATTTCTTCAGGCATACATTTAACCATTTCCAAATTCACTTAACTATTCTAGCTCTTATATATCCATTTTGTTCAAAGGATTGGTAAAGAAGACTTTATTAAGAGTCTTATCCCACCTCTTCCCAACTAGGATGATAAATTCCATGAGAGTAAAGCCTACTTTTTATTCTTCTGCATCTCTAATAGTACTACTACTTCCCAAATAAAGTAATACCTTCAAATGGCCAAATGTGGTTAGTATTCACACCCCTCAGGTGTAAAGAGCTGTATGCTCAAATAGTTGCTGATTCACTTATTTTTTCCTCATTTTTTATAAGCCAAATGTCCAAAAGCTCATAGAATTCAGAGTTTTAAAGAGCTTTAGAAGTCAGCAGATCCAATCCTTTCATTTTACTGAAGGGGAACCTGAGAAACAGAGAAGTTAGATGACTCATCTAGGGTCACATAGCTAGATATTTCTGACCTTAGGTTCAATGGCCATTCCACTATACCTCACTATCTCTCCTAATTATTTGCCAATTGTTACACAAAGACACCAGAAACCCTAATGCCCTTATTTTCCAGATGAAGAAACTGAGGTCCAGGAATTTTGATTGACTTACTCAGGATCATACATGTTGTATATGACAGCAGAAATTTGACTTTACATATTCTTGACATTAAATATAATACTTTTTCAGTTGTAAGTGAGGTAGTTGCCTATGAATCAGGAAGACAAATGAGACTATGGATATGAAAGCAATTCAGTATATATAATTAATGGATCATTAACTTTTGGAAATAAAGAAAGTAACCAAAACTTAGCAACAAAAGATTCAAATTGAACAGCTTTAGGTGCTATGTTTTATCCTTTTTTCCTTAGGCCCTAGATCCCTAATTATGATTAATATGAATTCTCCTATAACTTTTGAATATTTCCTCTGGGTTCCCTTCACTAGCTCATACCAGCAGGTCAAATCACAAGACAGGACTCTATTACTACCCTCAGAGTTCTAGGGTTATTTTGTGGGTGGCTATCTCTCATCAATATATTTTTCTTGAACAGTCAGTCTGTAGACTCAGTACTTTGGGAAAGACCTTTACTGAAAAGGAATAGCAATGATAACAGGTATAAAGCATTCCCCTATCCTGGAGGTACAGTCTACTAAACGTAAACATAAAGTCTGTAATGGGGAGAGTAGACATGAACTTACCATACCATGGTAAATGAGGCATAAATGTAGCAAATACATGTGACCAAGACAGTTCACAACTCTGAAACTGCAAGATCTTTCTTTTTTCAGAGGGTCCAAACAGTCTTCAAAAGATTTTCTGTGAGGCATGTCATCAGTGATGGATAAATAGCTTTTCTGATCTGATTCTCTGAACTGGTTCCCTGAAGAGTACAATATCTCCCCTGGAGAATGCAATCTGTTTCTGGGGTTCATCACATGGGTCACTTAGCTGTTATGCTGCAATCTCACCAAACTTGCTTATGGGATGAGCCAGGGTGATCTGTTAGTGATTGCTTACTGTCAGACTAAGCCAAATTGGTCTCTCCTTGTTAATGAATAGGACTGAATCTGGTCACTCTGCCACTGGGTCAACTAAACTATTGAATTCCTCCTGGCCTGGGAGGAAGCCACTGGGCTTCCCAGGTTAGGTTCAGCAGCTAGGTTCATCCCAGAGTAGAGTCTTTGCAGACAATTCAAAACATTTGACTACCTGGGCTCAGTCTTTGATGGATAGCTGCAGTCTTTTATTACTTTCATCCTCTGGATTATCTGGGTAGCATTTGACTGGCTAGGACAGTAGTATTTTGCAGCTGCCCTTTTAACCTAGGATTAGGTGAAATTTCTCACTTTCGACACACCCAGAATTGTCACCTCTAGGCAAAAGGAGAGAGAGATGTCTCTCTCTTAGACAATTCTTCTTGCCTTCGGAGCAAGTTCCCCAGGTATGGCCCTCTCTTTTTGCTTATGGTGATCAGTCCAATTTAGCCATTTATAGTTTCCAAACTCTTGTTAAGATCTTTGGTAAAAAAACAAAACAAAACAGTATATATGGTCAAAAGGATGAATTTGCTAGTGACAAACTCATTTTCTCACTAAACTGAAGATCCAGATTGAATTGTAATTCCATCCTCAAGTCCTTAATAGGTATGGGATGTTTCTTCTAGTTCTGAAAATACTTTTTTCTTTAGGTTTTTGCAAGGCAGTGGGGTTAAGTGGCTTGTCCAAGGCCAAACAGCTAGGTAATTATTGTCTGAGGCTGGACTTGAACTCCGGTACTCTTGACTCCAGGGCTGGTGCTCTATCTACTGTGCCACCTAGCTGCCCCGCTTTCTTTACATTTTAATGTCTCTTTTGCCCCTTCTGATCTTTGTTAAGTCTCAGTAGGGCAGAATATTACACTTGTAATTACACTATTGTAGTTATTGTGCATTCTGTCTGCTAGGTCCCTTCTCTGAATTCTTCCTGTTTATCATTTCTGTATGTGAAATAAAATTCCATTTTATAAATGTACTGAAATTTGCTTAGCCAGGTTCTATCTGAGGACCTACTTTGCATCCAGTTTTTTTTTACTACCACCAAAAGTATGGCTTTCAATATTTTGTTATATATAGAATCTTTGTTTCTATCTTTAATTTCCCAATGATGGTGATGTTGGGTGAAAAAGTACCAACAGTTTAATAACTCTTCTCACAAAATTTCAAATTATTTCTCAGAATGGTTAGACCAATTCATAATATAGCTTCTTCATAATTCGTCATTGATTTTAGCATCTTTGTAGCATAAGTAGCTCAAGAGGTTAGAGTTTTCAGGGGCATCAGTGCCTATCATGTAAGCTACTGAAGTGATTTTTCTAAAATGCAGATCTAATCATGTCTTAACCTTTATTCTGGGACCCTTCCCTCCCCTTTGCTCTCCTTCCCAACCCTTCTCTTCTCTTCCCTTCCCTTCCTCATATTGTTTATCTACTCAGTAGATTAGTGAGATTGGGGGGGGGGAGAGAAAAAAATCTGAAATTCAAAATTTAAAAAGAAAGCAATGTTACAAAATAAATAAATGATAAAAATCATTATGTTCAACAGCTTTTGCAGATGAAATCATGATGCAGTCTAAAGATAGAAGTGGAATAAACAAATATGAGAAACAATCTTCACAACTAGAAGTTCTGATAAAGATCTTGTTTCTAAAATATATAGAGAATCACATCAAATTTATAAGATTACAAATCATTCCCCAATTGATAAATGGTCAGCGGATATAGACATTTTTCAAATGAATAAATTAAAGCTATATATATAATCATATGAAAAAATGCTCCAAATCATTATTGATTAGAGAAATACAAATTAAAACAACAATGAGGTACCTCACAACCTATCAGACTGACCAAGATGAAAAAAGAAAAATGATCAATGTTAGAGAGTTTGGGACAATGACGCATTGCTGATGGAATTGTGAACTGCTCCAACCATTCTGGAGATTAATATGGAACTATGCTCAAAAAGCAATAAAAATGTTCATTCCCTTTGACCCCCCACAATTCCAATTCTAGCTCTATATCCAGAAGAAATCACAAAAAAAGTAGGTAAAGTCCCACATGTTCCATAATATTTATAACTCTTTCTGTAATGGCAAAGAATTGGAAATTGAGGGGATGCCCATCAATTGGAGAATGGCTGAAAATACTGTGAAATACATGAATACTGTGGAATATTATTGTTATATAAGAAGCCATAAATGGTCGGACTCTAGAGATGCATGGAATGACTTACAGGATCTGATGCTGAATGAATTGAGAAGAACCAAGAGAACAATGCATACATTAACAGCAACATTGTGAGATTAATCAACCTTGGTGGAAGCAGCTCCTCTCTAGTTCAGAGCTGGATCAACTGTTTTAGACTGGTTATAGACAATGCTATCCCAATCCAGAGGAAGAAAAACAAACAAAAAAAAAACAAAAAAGCAACCTTTCTATGAACACTTTTTAAGTTATCTGTTATGTATCTCTTTCCTTTAATCCTAATTCTTCATACCAAAAATGTATATGTACAATGCTAACCTGACTGTTCATCACTGAGGGGAAGGGGGTGGGAAGGTAATTTTGTAACTTAAAAATATTACATGTGCATATGGATGAAAAAATAAAAAAAAATAAAATTTTTAAAAAGGAATATACAAATAAAAAAAAGATGGTTTCTGACCTCATTTGGGGGTTTTCTGGCTTAGTTTACCACTTCCTTCTCCAACTCATTTTTTACAAATGCAGAAAGAGAAGCAAACTGAATTAAGTGACCTGCCTGGGTCACACTGTTGTGAAGGTAGATTTAAATGCAGGAGGATGTACTTTTAACTCCAGTCCTGGAGTTACACACTGTGTCACCTAGTTGCCCAGCATTTTGTCAATTCATTTACTAAAATTCTAGGAAGACCAAAGTGAGGTTCAAGAAAAAGGGAACTGAGGCAGCTAGGTGGCACAGTGGATAGAGCACCGGCCCTGGAGTCAGGAGGCCCTGAGTTCAAATCCAGCCTCAGACACTTAATAATTACCTAGCTGTGTGGCCTTGGGCAAGTCACTTAACCCCATTGCCTAGCAAAAACTAAAAAAAAAAGAAAAAGAAAAGAAAAGAAAAAGGGAACCTAAAATAGTATTCCAGGAACAGGTACCCTAAAGTACAAATTCTTGAATGCTGAAACTTGCATAGAAAATGGGTCTCTGATTTAAACACATTTTTTATTCTTATAGGACAGTAATATCCCATTATTTGAATGTGTGACAATTTTTTTTGGTTAACCATTCCCCAGTCTGTGGGTATCTGCCTTGTTTCTAGTTCTTTTTTTTTTTTTTTAAAGAGAGAGAGAGCAGCAAATCTTTTTTTTTTTAATGGCAAAGGCCAAATTTTTTTAAGCTTGACAATGTCTCAGAACATGATTCCACTATTAACTGCTGGATATATCTTCCCAACTTGGAACAATTGGATATATCCTTTTTCCAAAAACTGAACTTTGAAGAACTTTATTTCAGTTAAGCTATTTCCTGGGTTTTCTGTATTAAGAAAATAATATAAGAAAACAAAATAAGATAGGGGATCCTGAAGAGAAGTTCAGTTTGGTCCTGAGGCATAAATCTCTGAGGTATAAATATTTTTATTCAATTGAAAATTAAAAACTTGCTATGTTCAAGTTTCTATCCTTCATGTTGTAAATATAAAGACAGAAATAGAATCTGTTCTTGAACTCAAGGAGTTTACGTTCTACTTGCGATATGATGTGTCTTCACATAAGTTAAACAAGATAAATTGAGGAAACACTGGGGAAATGTGGGAAAGTTTCTTATAGAAGGTCATAACTGAACTGGGTCTTAAAAGAAACTAGAGTCCAAGAGGCAGATGAGGGGAAGGAATTCATTTTGCATGTTATTTGGTCACCTTGACTGACATTATGAGTTTGTGAAGAGGACCAATGTGAAATGAAGGTATAAAATAAACTGATGCAAGAGTATGAAGGGTTCTAAGTATTCGGTTAAGGATTTTTTATATCCTAGTGGAAATAGGAAACTCTGAAGTTTAGTGGTTAAGAGAGCATATGGGAAAGTAAGTCTAGAAGGCAGATTGTGAGTGAGAGGTAAAAAAGTAGAACAACAATGCTTATCTTAAAAATGATCTTTCACCTTCTCTACTTCACCTTAGGATATTTGATGCGATTTGGGGGTTATTATAAGTGTTTTTCTCAAAAGTACCACCAGTCATTGTCCGCAACATTTATTTAACAAAAGAAAGAACAACCTAAAGCAGGCTTTTTAATTTATGTTGCAGAGCTATGCTGCCCATTTCAACATTTTGATATTGAGGATTTTTAGGTGGTATATTGTAGAATCACTTTCTCTTTGAAGTTCACATTGGGGGTCTTCTCTTGACTGAATCAATAATAAAATGATAGCAGCTAACATTTATATAACACTATATGCCAGAGTTTTACAAGTATTATCTCATTTGCTCCTCACAACAACCTAGGAAGTAGGTCATCTCATTTCACAAGTGAGGAAACTAAAGCAAACAGAGTTATCTTTAGGGACTTGCCTAGGTCATATAGCTAGAAACTGTCTGATTCTGGATTTGAGTAAAAGTTTTCCTGACTATAGACCTGATACTCTATCCACTGTACCCCCTATCTATCCCCTCAGACCAGCTGCCTAAGATAAGAAACTATCCAGTAAGATTATATGACAAATTAATTGAGGTAGCAGTTTCCTAATTTAAATGCTGTCCAAAACACTTAAACAAAGACCTCTTGCCAATTAAATAAAGATAAGGCAATTAATGCATGTTCCATGGTGTCAAATCTCCACCCTTGCTTTCTAGTAACTGAGCTCTTGATCCATTAACAAGTCTCCCATCTTATATTTCAGCCCCCCAAAAAAGGCTCCTGATTGTCCTCTATTTTGATGTATAGTTCTTATTATAATAACTCTGAGCCAAAAACTCTG
Organism: Macrotis lagotis; assembly: GCF_037893015.1. Classification (NCBI taxonomy): domain Eukaryota; kingdom Metazoa; phylum Chordata; class Mammalia; order Peramelemorphia; family Peramelidae; genus Macrotis; species Macrotis lagotis. Next base: position 611,972,063 of record NC_133658.1, read on the forward strand.
CCCTAATCTAATGGGCCCTCCAAGGGATTAAGTAGATTCCCTGTCACCAAACCACAGCCTAGTCACTGAAATTCCATTGCTTTCTGCTATGCTTAGCTTCTTTAGTGTCCTGCCTTGCTCCCTCTGACCATGTCCTTTCCTTGATATTCTGTTCAACATCCCATTGATCCAGGCTTGGAGTCCTGCCTTTCTCCCAATTATTCTCAATTGCACTGGGTTCCTAATCCTAAAAATTCTGATCTGTGTTAGTGATCCTCTTACCAGACTTCACTGACAGCTAACAAAATTGATAAGGGAAGTTATCTATAATATATACACATATATGTAAATATTTATAGAACTGCAGATATATTTATCTATTTATATATCTATATTGATATAGATATAAAATCTTGATGATAATACCTTACAATGATAGAGCACTTTGAAATTTATATCTTCACATTCATTCATTCATATTCACACATTTTATTTGATCTTCATAACATTGCTAAGGAAGGCAGGATAATGAACTTGTTATTGATGAGAATGCTGAGACTCAATGAGTTTAAGTGACTTTCCCAAAGTCATACAATTAGTAATGATACTTGTATTACTTATAGTATAATAATATTGTGGATAAAGTACTGTGTAAAGATCCCTATATCATTTAAAAGAAGGTCTCTTAATTTAGGATCCAGGAGCTTATTATTTTGGAAAGTATTTCAATAATCCATGTTTCAATTAATTTACTTTGCAATGCCATATATTTTATTTTATGTATTTTTAGACATTATTCTGAGAAGTCCTTACCAAATTACCATAGGGTTCATGATACACAAAAAAGGTTAAGCACCCTTGACCTAATGTGAGAGGATGATGATGGAGGTAATGATGATGATGATTAAGTGACAGACCCTGAACTTGATCTTTGGAGGGGAAATTTTTAACCAGGTTCATTTCAGATGATTGGCAGAGTGTCAAAGCTGATCTCACTGAAGGAAGGCCCCCAAATTGTCCATCGAGAGGGAGATGAGATAGGAGGAGAAGTGCAGCCAACAGATTCCATGGCAGCCTCTGAGAATAGGCTCCATGGACACCCATTATAGCTGATTGTTTACTGGCCAGGTCCGTGGGAATGTGTAAAGAGCTCCTATCAGCCAAGTGGCCTTTGGGGAATTCCAAGAAGAGTGAGAATTGGAAAACATTGCCTGGTCCCAAGGGAAGGAGATAGGATAGAGAAAGATAATCATTTACTAGCAAACATTCATATGTACCAAGTACACATAGGCACCACAAACACTCATACACAATAAGAGAATAAAAAGGAAAGGGACACTTCCTGACTTCAAAAGATATTTGAAAGTTCCAAAGAAAGGTTAACCCGAGCATAGAAATTCCCCTGATTTGTACCACTGCTAATGATCAATGTAGAATTGCTTCTGTAGTTTGGCTTCAATAAAGCCTCAAACCAAAATTTTCCTTTAACAGAGGATCCATGAGATAGTTTACAGGAGAGTAGCATTAGCTTCTTTTCAGTCAGCCTCAAAGATTAGTAATACCCTTCCAAATGATTTCTTCATATTGTCATCTTTTCCTTTCTCTTGAATTTCCACCTTTGAAATCTACTAGTTGAGTAACCCTGGGTAAGTCATTTAACCATTCAATGCTCTAGGAAGTTCTCTAAGACCATAAAGTTAGAGAGAAGGTGATAGTCTTCATTGATAGAATTTCTGTATCTAATGCAATTCTAGATCCAGTTCTTTTCCCTTTCCTTTTATTGTTCTCTGAATGGAAGCTGCAGAGATAGATTTTGAGATCAGTGCAAGAAAACGTTGTAACAGGTAGAACTCCCTAAATGCAGATGGGCTATGCTTGGAGGTGGATGATGTCCATCACTTGAGGTCTTTAACTATAGGCTAAATGACCACTTAAAATGTCAGGGATATTGTTGATGGAATTTTCATTTTCATCCAGGTTGTCCTGTAGAAGACCCATCCAATCAATATTCCATGATATCACATCTTCAGCCCAGATAATGGAATAACATAATGGCAAAGGAATTTAGTAAAAAGAAAACTACCCTAGAAGGCAGAGTAGCTAGGTTCTTGATCTTTCTCTTCCCTGCTATTGTGAGTTTGAATTCTTCCATGATTTGATTGAAATCAATAACAATAATAAATAGCTGACATTTATGTCACACATATAGAGTACTTTACAAATATCACATGAGTCTCACAACAACCCTGAGAGGATGGTGATTTTATGTCCATTTTACAAATGGATATAATGAGGTAGGTAGAAGCAAAGTGACTTGTCAGTGGTCATATAGCAAATGTTTGAGGTCAAACTTGAACTCAGGTGTTTCTGACTTTAGGTTTAGTGGTATCTACCATATTGTATTATATTGTATCATACTGCATCCTATCCTATCATATTGTTTTGTATTTTAGGTATATTTCAGACCTAAGCTGTATCTGGGATTCAGGCCTATAAAAGGGAGAAGATAGATCTGAAAGAGAACTATACAGAATCAGATCTGAGCATGGACATAGATTTGTGTCCCTAAGGAAGGAGAATCTGTGGATCCATGTAGCCTTTTCCAAGATACCTCTCATCCTCAGATATAACAGTCATGCCTCTCTCATTTTCTTGAGGAGAGAAATCATATGACTTTAGGATCATAGGAAATTCCATAGATCAAGAGATGGAGGCATCTATGGAGAGCAGTGAACTCTCAGGATCCTGGACCCAGTCTTCTAGATGACTGGTAAGAGTTTCTAGATGCATTGTCCAGGCAGTAAGAGTAGCAGCCATATGGGTATGTAGATGGCAGAATAAGAAGAAACCTATGACATTGAGGGGCTATACTAGTCCCATACTAGTCCCCACCCCATGAATTATGAATTGCTGATGTTTGTCTTTCATTCTCAAAAGACATTGTAACATCTTGGAGGTAATGCCATAATATGTATATGAATTGAATTTGAGTGAGGAGGGATACTGTACAAAGTCATTAGCTTTACTTTCTCCTCTAGAGTCATTTGGGTTCAGCAGCCAGATATGAATCAGGAGGACTAGAAAGAGCCCTGGATGTGAGGCAAAGTTAAGTGACTTGCCCAAGGTCACATAGTTAGTAAGCATCTGAGGCCAGATTTGAAGTCCTCCTGACTTCAGGGTTGGCACTCTACCCTGCACCATTTTGGAATGTGAAGGTTTAACTCCAAGTGTAACATTTCCTTTTAGGGAGATCCAAACCCTTAGAGTAGAACTATAATTCTATAGTACTTTATAGAAACCAATGGAGATTAAGGGTCATGACTGCTTCATTCTAGGGTCATTTCACAGACTAGAACAGAGTACTGATAGGAAAGATGACATTCTGGAGCAATAGGAAAAAAAATAACAGTGGGTTTTGGGGGCAGCTTTCATTCAAATCCATCTGATTAGTTTCTCCAGATCTGATGTCACAGACAGGGAGAAAACAATTTATAATGTTGCAATGGAAATTTTTACAGTGAAAGATTTCAGGTTTGGTAGATTCCAAAAAATAAAGTGTTGCCATTCAAGACAAGGGACTGAATATGTCTAAAGCTGAAAAATCTTGTCACAAATCATTGGTTTTTCCATACCACCACAAACCTACTAGGCATAGGCTCTCATCTTCCCCTTCCCAACTTCCTAATATTGGAGAGATATAATGGAAAGAACCCTAGACTTGAGTCAACTTTTTAATCATGTCTCTGTTATTTACAAATTTTGTGACCTTGAACAAATCACTGATATTTCCCTAGATCTCAGGTTCCTGATTTAGAAAATGGGAAAACCTGCCTACTCTATTCAGAGATTTATTATGAGGATCAAATGAGGGCATAAAAAGAACATACTTTGAAAAGTATTCATGTTAAGGCTTTATGCAAATATTGAACATTGTTATTATCATTTAATAGATGCTTTCCTTTTTTCATTAAAGTGTCTGGACCTTTTTTGGAAGCTGAACTCTGAAAAATGGAAAAGTAAAGGGCAGCTATGAAAGTTTATTTAGAATTCAGAATCAGGATTTCCCATTTTTTATTCTTCACAAGCTAAGTTCAATCTAGGTGCCGTGAAGTAGCATAATAATGTGGAAAGAGCATTGGATTTTGAATCAGTCTGGATTTTTTTTCCCCCTCAGTCTGCTACTTAGTACTTGTATATTAGACAAGTAATCTGCCTTTCTGTCACCTCTCCTCCATACTAGTCACCAGTTCAAGATGAAATATATTCTTAAGCATCTCCTCTCTTTGTCTCCCCAACACATAACCACTTCTGAGACAGAGAGCCTATTCAGAACTGGAGTGAATCCTGAAGTAAAACTGATAGCTAAAAATTGGAAACTAGGATTCCTCTGGACTCCACTGACTCCAGTCTTGACCATAAAATAGGACTAGGGACTTTTCACTTGCTCTTCTCCTTCTGTTGATGCTCACTTATTTGGTGTCCCTCTACATTCCCAACCTCTTGTTCAGGAATCAATAATCAAATCTAAATTATCATAGAAAATATAAAGGGTGTGACCCTGTAATTACTATCAGAATTCCTGGGATTTTGAACCCCTATTCCCTACCCTCTTATACCCTTCAGTGATAGCCATCTCCCTCCTAAGTCCCTAAATCTCTATAAATTCTCTTTGGACCTCCAGTTCTAGTGTTAACAAATTTTCTTCATATAAGATCTGTACTTTCCTCTTGGAAATTATTTTGTATTCAGTTTCATAAGTATACACTATCTCCTCTAGCAGAATATAATCCCCTTGAGGCTAAGTATTGCTTTTATTTTTTGTCTTTCTATTCCCAGGACCTAGTAAAGGGTTGGTATATATTATGGTTATTGTCATTTCAGTCAGGTCTGACTCTTTGTAACTCCCTTTGAACTTTTCTTGGCAAAGATATTTCCATTTTCTTCTCCAGTTAATTTTGTAGATGAGGAACTGAGGCAAACAGGGTTAAATGACTTGCCAGGATCATACAACGAGTCTAAGACTAGATTTGAAGTCAGGAAGATGAATTCCCTACTACAGTCCCAGAGCTCTATCCACCGTAATACCTGACTGCCCTGGCACCAGAGTAAATGCCCAAAGGTGTTTATTGAACTGAATTTAATAAATCAGATCATTTCTCTCTCAACCTTTCTTTTCTAATCTATAAAATACAGACGTTAGGCTAGGTAATCTCAGGTTTTTTCCAGTTAACGAAAGTAATGCTTTTTTTTTTCCCAGATACACTTACAAAGTGGAGGAGGAAACTGGTAAGGCTGAGATATTAGTCTTGGTAGTTCAGGCCCCAAATTCAATTCTGTCTGAAGGAGTCAAACAGCTGACGAAAGAAAAAAAACTTTTGCCTGAATTATCCAGATTAATGTCTCATCTCTCATTCCCCTTGGAATGTGAAGACATAGCCCTAAGTTTAACATTTATAAGAATGCTAGGAGATCATCCAATAGCAGTGGTTTAATGATGAAAAAGTGATATTTGTTGTTATTGTCATTGTTAATCCTTTAATTTAGCTTACCCTTATTCTTGTCAACATCCTTCCCTTCCCCTTCCCCCTTTTTTTCTCTGTTAAAACTAATTCTCTGGTTTGGTTTTTCCAAACTCTCTCTCAGCTCAAATTTTAATTAAAGTCAGTCACAAGCCTTGAATCACTAATGAGTGCCTCTCTGAGATTATTCCATTAGAAATCAGAGTTGATGCACTCTCTGTAGTGTTGTTCATTAACACATTATTATTTTTTAATACAGTCAGTCCTGTTCAGAGCCTCTTCTTTTTAAGGTGATATGCAGATGTAAAGCTTCCTCACCAATGCATTTTGCAGGTTTGAGAATTAAACACACTAAAAACAAAATAAAACAGAACCCATAGTCAACTAAGACCAACCTAACACTGCAAGCATATATAGTGCTACCTCATGCATCTGGCATTTCAGGGAGTAAGGTAGATCCCATAGCTAAGCTTTCCAGATTACTGAAACTCTTCCATTCATCATTTTGGATAGGACTCTCAAAAAAAAATAAAAAAGCTTGCTCTATCTCTTAAAGGCTTATCTTTTTGTGATGATTAAAAATGAATTACCTCAGAAGATACTAGATTCTCACTTATTGGACAGGTAGTCCACTTGTCAGAAACTGGGAATTCCTGTACAATTATGGGTTGGTCTAGATGATCTCCAAGAATGAGTTCACTATGGGATTATGAATAAATAAGTCTCTTTTCCTACTCTTTGTTCCCCTTCCCAAGAGATGGCAAGGTACAGTAAAAGGATCATTGCAAATATAATTAGAGGTCCTAGGTTCAAATCCCAACTTTTCCACTTAACAGTTATGTGATCCTGGGCAATTCATTTAACCTCTCCTATCCTCAGTTTTCTCATCTATAAAATGAGGAGGTTGGACTAAGTGTCCTCTAAAGTCTAAATCTACTTAGTTCTTAGTTGTATAAATAATAAGGAATAATCCCTAAAGCCAATAAGATCCAGAGCCAGAAGCAATCATTTATACCCCTAGACTGGATTACTATTCCATACACCCATTTATGAGTTTGAAATTATTCCCTTCTTTGAAGGCTCAATTTGAATATCTTCTCTGTGAGGATGACTCAGATCCTCAGATGAAAATGATCCCTTCTCAAATTTCTCCAATTATTTTAGGACAGAATCTCAAAGGTGAACTAATCCTCAGAGATCACCTAGACCAACCCATACTGAATAGGAGTTCCCAATTTCTGACAAGTGGTCAACTTGTCTCCAGTAGATGAGAATCTACTATCTTCTGATGCAATTCATTTTTTTGCATCTTTAATTACATGGATGTTTTTCCTTATCTTAATAAAAATATGACTTTCTTCAGCTTCTTCCTAGTCTTCCCACTATTGCCAAATCTAATTCCTCTTAAAAAGAAACTTTTTTTGGCATCATTTGAATAGTTCATCTATATCCCTTCTAAGAGTTTTCTTCTTCAATATAAATAGACCTAGTTCATTCAACTTATTTTTATCATCTCTGATCTTCTCAATATCTCAGTTATTCTACTGTGAAGATGCTCTAATTTATTAATATCCTTCATAAATGTGATATTGCAAATTTAAAACTATTGCCCCAGAATGTCATTACCTATAATTGATACTCAACTGGAAAGCTAATATTCCCAAAGCACTAATGTAGCCATATTACTTACTCCCTAGTTCAAGAAGTTTTAGTGACTCTCTATTATCTTTGAGATAAAACACAACTTTCTATTTCGCATTTAAATTCTTTACTATCTGAATCTGACATAATTTCTCAAAGTGATTTACATTTTTCACTCTCATGTACTTTACATTCAAGACAGTTTCCTAGAAATGACAGATCATTTCCCACCTTTGCACTGGATGTCATCCAAGTTGAGTATACTCTTCCTTGTCACTTCTGCTTCTCAGAATCATTAGTTTCCCATAAGACTCACCACAGGTATAATCCTCTACAAGGGTTTTTTCCTAATAAGAGGCATTTCCTAATTCTTCCAAGTCCTCTTCCCACCCAATTATTTAAAATTTTTTATATATTAAATGTTTATTTATTTACAATAGCTTGCTCCCCATGTCCTCCAAAGGATGCAAGCTTCTTGAGGGTAGATATCATTTCACTTTGATCTTTGTAACCCAGTTCCCATAACAATGCCATTAACTAATAAATCCTCATTTGGTTCAATAACCTATCAGTATTCAATGACAGTAATAAACCATTAACTGCTCTTCCCAAGGTTGAGTTGGTCTAGAGGTCAATGGAAGCTTTCTTCTAGATTTGGTGTGATCTGATGAGGCCCTTTGAGACTTTCCATTTTTAACAGTCCTTCAGAGGCTCATGAATGTTTTGATTCAAGACCCACTGGGCCAGCAGCTTATGGTTTGTATTGACACTATCCTCATCCACTCCTAGGACTCTGCCAAGCCTGTTGAAAGGATCTATTCTAAACTATTCCAGATACCAAGACAAAGACAAAATGATCCCTGCTTTCAAGGAGTTTACATTCCATTGGGGGAAAAGACATACAAATAGTCAAACAATCAAATAAATAAATATAGGCATACATAAATATAAAAATAGATGAATTAATGATTAAATGAATTATTGAATAAACAAATAAATGAATGAATGAATTATTGAATAAACAAATAAATCAGATGAATGGATTTAAATGACTGAATAACTAAATGAATAAACGCAAAATATCTTCAAAGTAATTTCAAGGAGGGATAGCAACTGGACAATCAAAGTCGACCTCCTGAGACAATCTTAAAAGAAAAAGGGGATCCTAAGAGCCAAAGGTGTGTGAGAGGCACAGAAACAGAAAAAAATACAATGTTATCTAGGGAAAGAGAACTAGCATCTAAGTCCCTTCGGTGGGGTAAGGACTTCCAAATAGGGAGGTAGAAGTCATCATTATCCCCATTTCACAGTTGTGAAAACTGGAATACAGAGGCTATCTGACTTGTTCAATCAGTTCTTGAATGGCTGTGTCCATATTTGAACTCAGGTCTTCTTGACTTCAGTTCTAGCACTCTGCCCCTTATCCCCACTTAGCTGCCTTTGAGGGGAAATAGCAAATAGGACAGCTTGATTGGAACATTGAATTTGTGAAAGTTTTATATACAAGAAGATTGTGAAGACTTTAAAAGCTGAATATAGGAGTTTATATTTCATCCTACCAACATTAGGGGGATTTTAAAGGAGAGATAGCCAAGGTCAGACCTATCTTTTGTTGTTCAGTCATTTCAGTCATTTATGACTCTTTTCTTGGTAAAAATACTGGGTTTGTCATTTCCTTCTCCAACTCATTTTATAGCTGAGGAAGCTGAGGCAAACAGGGTCGCACAGCTAGTGTCTGAGCACAGATTTGAACTTACATCTTCTTGACTCTAGGACTAGCACTCTACTCACTAGGTCACCTAGTTGCCCTAGTCCAGTCCTTAGAAATATCAATTTGGGAGCTATGTGGGAGTGAATGAAAGAACTGATAAGTAGGCAGCATAATGGACAGGATACCAGACTTCAAATTAGGAAGACAAGTCATTAGATGAATGACTTTGGACAAGTCCCTTCTCTGTCTGCTTCTACTTCCTCAGCTGTAAAATGGAGATAATAACAGCTCCTGCTTTTCAGTGCTGTGGTTCAGATTAATTTAGATAATACAAGTAAGACACTTATCACAGTGTTCAGTTGTTATTATGACTATATAATGTGCTTTGCAAATTTTTAAGTATTATATTTTAATTATTGTTTTTAATCATAGCTTTTTTTTGTCCATAGTCATTTCTTGCTCCCAAATTCCTGGACACACAGGAACATTTAGGACCTAGAAATATCCACAGAATGGAAGATTGTTAACCTCTGGGACTGGCAGACATGGTACTTGGTCAGCTAGGAAGCACAGTTGGTAAGAGCACTGGTCCTGAAATCTGAAACACTCATCTCCATGAGTTCAAATCTAGGTTCAGATACCAACGACCTGTGTGATACTAGACAAGTCACTTCACTCTGCCACAGTTTCTCCAAATGGACTGGAGAGGTAAATGGCAAATCACTCCAATATCTTTGCCAAGAAAACCCAAAATGGGATCATGAACAGTCAGATACAACTGAAACGACTAATCAAAAATGATAGTGCTCAAGGTTATAATTTGGTCTCAATTGAAGTCTAACATGATAGGAAAGTCTTCTCTCCAAAGCTGCCAATGACTTTTTAAATTAACCAAATTAACCAATGACTTTTATTCAGTCCTCATCCTTTTTGATCACTCTGCATTGATGACATGGCTGACTGTTCTCTTCTTCAAGATATTCTTTCCTTTCTGTAACTCTGCTCTTTACTGTTTTCTACTTTTTTTGATAGCTCCTTCCTATCTTAACTGACTCTCTTCTCTCTTTCCATCCTCTCTTAGTTACATCATAATTAATGATCTGTGGGATTTATGATTATTTCCAGACAGATTATTTCCAGATTCAATAACCTAACCATAGTTTCTCCCCAGATCTCCAATGCCATATTCCAATGTCTTTTGGACATTTCAAAATGAATATTTTATAGGCTTCATAAATTCAACAAAAGATGCTGTCTTCCCCCCAAACCACCCCTCCTCTAACTTCCCTTTTCTGTTGGGAGCACTAGCATCCTCCCCGTTGTCCAAGTTTACACCTTGATTGTATCATCTTCAGCAATTCACTCCACTTCATTGGGCATATCCAATACATTACCAAATCCTGTCATTTCTATTGCATCCCTCTGGACAGTACCAATACTATGCTGGGCCTGGGGTCAGAAAGACCTGACTTTCTTTCCCAGATCTCATATGCTTTCTAGTTATGTAACCCTCAGCAAGTCACTTAATCACTGTCTGCCTCAGTTTCCTCAACTCTGGAGATAATAACCTGCCTTCTATATACCACACATTGACCTAAGCACGCTACAGGTATTCATTTTCTGTCTCTGTCTCTCGATTTTTGTGAGGCAGTGGGGTTAAGTGACTTGCCCAAGGTTGCACTGCTTGGTAAGTGAGGATGGATTTGAACTTAGGGCCTCTTGACTCCAGGGCCAGTGCTCTATCCACTGAGCCACTTAGCTGCCCCCTATATAGGTATTCTCTCATTTGATTCTCACAGTAACTCTTTGAGGTAGGTTATCTTTTTTTTTTTTTTTTGAGGTAGGTTATCTTGAGAATCACTGACCCAATAAGTTTTTATGAGAAGGAGACAAGGAATTGCTAAGCAGAGTAGAGAGACTTTTGAAGAGTTGGAAGGATCCATGAATTGATAGTGGATGAAGTGAGCCTGATTTTATCATTGGCTTAAGATATAGCCCTAAAATAGGAGTAGAGAAATAAGGTGGAGGACTACTTAGGGATGAAGATTGACAGATTGTGGATAAAAGATTTGAGAGCAATGGATTCTAGGATAGTATATATTGAAACATTACAGGTACACATCAGAAAGTCAAGACAAGATATCAGGGTAAGAAGAACCAGAATTAGAGTGATGAGGGTTTGGGGAGATGGAGAAAGATTGAGACTATAAGGCAAAAGTATGATAAGAATAAAGAATAGGTTTTGTTCAAGTGAGAACTTTAAAGACAAGAAGACCTGTATTCAAATCTCATTTCGGTTACTGGGCCAGTGAACCTGGGTCACTGATAGTAGCTGTTCAGGAACAGTCTGTGGTGACTCAAGCCCATGGAACCTGTAGAAATCATACCAGGGAGAGCAGCAAGCTGACTTTGGCTCAGATCAAATCACTTTAGAACCACTGCAAACTTGCAGGTCCCCAGAGTGAATTGTTCCTGAAAGTCTGGAATGACATAATATAATAAAGCCAAGATACCACCAACAGTACCAGTTCTCTAGCATCTTCCCTTTAGAAGTACACAAAGTCTAGACTTAATATATAGCTCAAAAGCAGAAAGCAGGATGGAGAATGGCAACTTTTTAGTCATTTTCTTCTCCTCTCTCCATCCCAATTGGATTAAAGATAAATTTTTTAAAAAAAATTATTGGACTAACTGAACACCATGACCACAAATAAATAAACAAAACTTAGATGTGATATTTCAGATTTTCAAATGAAACTTCCCAAATATTTTAAAATCAGAGAATAATTGGTAATAGAAATCCTAAAAGAAACCTAAAAATGAAAACTCCTTGGAATATTATGCCAAAATCCAGAGACTCCAGGTTCAAAAAATATTGCAAGTGGTCAGAAGGATCATCAGCATCTCATTTGATTTATTTGCTATCATATGAATAATCAGAGAGCTTAGAATATAATATTTCAGAAAGAAAAGGATATACTCGTAAAGTTGAGAATAAATTAACCAGGGAATTAATTACAGGGAAAAACAAACAAGCAAGCACAAATGAAAAAGGAAGTTTTCAAGCATTCCTTTGAAAAGTTACATAGTTACATAGATGCTTTAAAGTTCAAACACAAGAGTTTTGTTTTGTTCTGCTTTTTAAGCTTTAAAAGGTCAGCAGGAACAAGCAATCGTAAGAGATTAAACAAAAATAAAACCACTTATATTCTAAAATGGATAGATAATACATGTGTCCCCAAAGACTTTGGTGCATTTTTTAAAAAATATATTGATGATTTTAAAAGGAGAATGGAAAAGAAGAGAAAGAGGAATATATGAGACAAGGGGTTGTAGAAGGAAAAGATTTTTGGGAAAATTATTTCATGGAATCGGGCATAAATAAGCACATATACAAATAAGAAAGAAAGGATGAAAGAATAGCTTAAACTTGAATCTCACTCTCATCAGAACTGATAAAAGAGGAAAAAGTATACAGTTAGGTACATAAATACATTGCACTCAACAAGGAAATAGGAGACAAAATGGAGAAGGCTAAAAGGGTAGCTAGTGAAGATCGATTAAGACATAAATTAGTTCAAAGCAAAACAAACTCCAAGCATGTGCAAAAATATACTACTCTTTGAGGAGGCAAAGAATGGGAATCTTATGGGGGGTTCTCATCAATCAGGGAATGGAAAAACAATTTAGCTGACCATGACAGAATGGCTGCACTAATTTCTCTGCCTTTGTTCAGAAGTTCAGAACCGTGTGTGTGTGTGTGTGTGTGTGTGTGTGTGTGTGTGTGTGTGTGTGTGTGAGAGAGAGAGAGAGAGAGAGAAAGAGAGAGAGAGAGAGAGAGAGAGAGAGAGAGCTGAGACCTGTTAAAGACCTTAGCTCCAGTTGTCCTGATCCATATATGGTCACTGGACCCAGATGGCTCCTGAGAAAGTGACTTTGGTGACTGTACAGCCTTCCTCATTTAAATCCAAATCACTTGTATATTATGGTGTCATATCCCTGATATCATGGTCCTCTTCATAAATGAAGGACAAAAAGTAACAATATATACTTATATAACCAGTGGTCAAGCCTAGGGACATTTACATAAGACCCTCATCAATGTCAGAAAGAATGATTATTTGGCAAGCTCTTCAAGAACAAAGGACAAACAACAAACTACCTAAGCAATTATGTTTGGAATACATGGGATTCCAGGTGACACAATAGATAGAGTGACTGGACTGAATTCAGGAAAATTCATCATTCAAATACAGTCTCAGACATTTGCTAGCTATATGACCCCAGGTAAGTCACTTAATCCTGTTGACCTCAGTTTCCTTATCTATAAAGATCCGAAGAAGGAAATAGTAAACAACTCCATTATCTCTTCCAAGAAAAACTCAAATGGGGTTATGAAGAGTCACATGTGGATGAAATGACTGAACAGTAATAAGAAAAGCAAACAAATAGGACAAGTAGTCATCTAGCTTTTGCTTGAAGGTTTCTCCTTTTGGGTCCACCTACTTTTCTAAACTAAGCCTGAGAACTCCACAAGGGAATGCTGATGGTGAAATCGAAGATTTAAATTTTCAGTGTTAACATCTATACCTTGGAAATGAGCAGAGTTTGATTTATTGTTTTGTTGATTGTCTAGACTAAATAAAACAATGGAAAAAACTACTAATAATATAGACTAAATTTAAAAGGGCATCATGCTTTTTTCTTTCAGAACCAGTTGTTAAACCTTTATCAGTACATCCCTGAGGTTACACAGAAGCATATTCCTTATATATCAGTGTCCTGGGACAAAATCCCATTTCTCTTAGGTTATTTAAGATTCTATAGTATGAATTTGCCAACTTCAAAAAATTTCTATAATTTTTCTCTCTAAGATGGATAATGCATTTCTTTGTATTACTCACTTTATAAGGCAGCCTTATAAACCTTTTGACAACAGATTGTAGGGTGCCTATATGAAACTGAGTAATACAAAGAAATGTGATTCTCAGATGTTAACAAATAAGTGTTCCAATTATAAAGCATTTCTCACTCAAATAAAGTCAAATCTAAATAACTGGAAAACTGTCAATTGTTCAACCCAAACTAAATTCCATATCCATACCAATCAATCTACCAAATAATTATTTTATCAATCTAGAAAAAAAACAGTAACAAAATTCATCTGGAGCAACAAAAGATCAAGAATAGCAAGGGAACTGATGAAGGAAATGTAAAGGAAGGTGGCCTAACTCTACCAGATCTAAAACTATACTATAAAGTGAAAGTCATCAAAACTGCTTGGTAAGCATCCATTCCTATTAAAAACACTAGAGAGTGTAGGAATAAATGAACTGTTCCTTAAAATAATTAGCAGTATCTATCTGAAACCATCAACAAGCATTATATTCAATGGGGAGAGGCTAGAGGCATTCCCAATAAGATCAGGGGTCAAACAAGGGTGCCCATTATCACCACTACTATTCAATATTGTATTAGAAATGTTAGCATCAGCAATTAGAGAAGAAAAATAAATTGAAGGAATTAGAATTGGGAAGGAAGAGAAAAAACTCTCACTCTTTGCAGATGACATGATGGTCTACCTAGAGAATCCCAAGAAATCATCCAAAAAACTACTGGAAACAATTAGCAATTTTAGCAAAGTTGCAGGTTATAAAATAAACCCTCATAAATCCTCAACTTTTCTTTATATGTCTAGCAAGATACAGCAGGAAGAGCTAGAAAGAGAAATCCCATTCAAAGTAACCTCAGACAATATAAAATACTTGGGAGTCTATTTGCCAAGACAGACTCAGAATCTTTTTGCAAACAATTATAAAACACTTCTCACACAAATTAAATCAGATTTAAGCAAATATCAACTGCTCGTGGATAGGTAGAGCTAATATAATAAAAATGACAATTCTACCAAAACTAAACTATCTGTTTAGTGCCCTACCAATCAAAATTCCAAAAAATTACTTTAATGAGTTAGAAAAAATTGTAAGTAAATTCATATGGAGAAATAAAAAGTCAAGAATTGCCAGGAGCTTAATGAAAAAAAGTATAAAAGAAGGTGGCTTAGCCCTACCTGATCTAAAATTATATTATAAAGCATCAGTCATCAAAACTGTTTGGTATTGGCTAAGAAATAGAGTGGTGGACCAGTGGAATAGACTAGGTGTAAAAGCAGAAGATGATTACAGTAATCTGCTGTTTGATAAACCCAAAGAGTCAGGCCACCAGGATAAAAACTCCCTCTTTGATAAAAATTGCTGGGATAATTAGAAGTTATTATGGAAGAAACTTAGATTAGACCAACACCTGACACCATTTACCAAGATAAGATCCAAATGGTTACAGGACTTAGACATAAAAAACAATACTATAAGCAAATTAGAAGATCAAGGATTAGTTTACCTGTCAGATCTATGGAAAAGGGAGCAGTTTATGACTAAGGAAGAGTTGGAGAACATCACCAAAAACCAATTAGATGATTTTGATTACATTAAATTAAAAAGCTTTTGCACAGGTAAAACCAATGGAACCAAGATCAAAAGAAATGTAGTAAATTGGGAAACAATCTTTACAACTAATGATTCTGACAAAGGACTCATTTCTAAAATATACAGAGAACTGAGTCATATTTTTAAAACAAAAAGCCATTCCCCAACTGACAAATGGTCAAAGGATATGCAAAGGCAATTTACAGATGAGGAGATCAAAGCAATCCATAGCCATATGAAAAAAAATGCTCTAAATCATTAATTATTAGAGAAATGCAAATTAAAGCTTCTCTGAGGTACCACTTCACACCTCTCAGATTGGCCAGTATGACCAGGAAAGATAATGATCATTGTTGGAAGGGATGTGGGAAATCTGGGACACTATTACACTGTTGGTGGAGCTGTGAACTCATCCAACCCTTCTGGAGAGCTATTTGGAACTATGCCCAAAGGGCAACAAAAATGTGCATACCCTTTGACCCAGCAATACCACTACTGGGTCTACACCCTGAAGAGATGATGAAAAAGGGTAAAAACATTACTTGTACAAAAATATTTATAGTAGTCCTGTTTGTGGTGGCAAAGAATTGGAAATCAAGTATATGTCCTTCAATTGGGGAATGGCTTAGCAAACTGTGGTATATGTATGTCATGGAACACTATTGTTCTATTAGAAACCAGGAGGGACGGGATTTCAGGGAAATCTGGAGGGATTTGCATGAACTGATGCTGAGTGAGATGAGCAGAACCAGAAAACACTGTACACCCTAACAGCAACATGGGAGTGATGTTCAACTTTGAAGGACTTGCTCATTCCATCAGGACAACAATCAGGAACAATTTTGGGCTGTCTGCAAAGGAGAGTGTCATCTGTATCCAGATAAGGAGCTGTGGAGTTTGAACAAAGTTCAAGGACTATTCCCTTTAATTTAGAAAAAAAAACAGATATCTTATTGTCTAATCTTGTCACCTCTTAGACTTCTCTTCTCTTCTTTAAGGATATGATTTCTCTCTCATCACACCCAATTTAGATCAAGGTACAACATGGAAACAAAGTAAAGAGTGACAGAGTGCTTTCTGTGGGGGGGGGGAGGAACAAGATGGGGGGAATTGTAAAACTCAAATAATATCTTTAATAAAAATTAATTTAAAAAAACTGCCTGGTACTGGTTAAGAAATAGAGTAATGGATCAATGGATTAGGATAGGTTCAAGAAAAAAGTAGTAAATGTCTACAATAATCTATTGTTTGACAAACCCAAAGACATCAGCCTCTAGTATAAGAACTCACTATTTGACAAAAATTGTGGGGAAAAACTGGAAAATAGTATAGCAAAAACTAGGTATATAACCATACCTCACACCCTATACCAAAATAAAGTCAAAATGGATACAGGATTTAGACATAAAGGGTGACAACATAGATAAACCAATAGACCAGGAAATACTCTATCTGATCTATGGAAAGGGGACAATTTTTGAACAAATAAGAAATAGAAAACATTATAAACTACAAAATGAATGATTTTGACTATATTAAATCAAAAAGGATGTGCACTAATAAAGTCAACGCTGCCAAAATTAGAAGGAAAACAGAATTCTTATAAAAGAAAAGGGGGGCATTGTGAGGAAAATGTGGGTGTTTGGGTTCCACAAGAATGTGAAGGGAAAATTGTAAGTTTTTATTACAAAGACTTGGGTCTGCCTATAGTTTTGCTTTATGGGCAGGTGATCTTAATCTGACCAAAAACTGATGAGATTGCCCCACCTGCTTTTAACTTAGCCTAGAGTCTTGACCTTCTCATTTGAGCATGCTCAAGGAGATCTGTTCTTGCTCATTAGTATAATGAGCATCAGGGTAAGGGAAATGTATGGAACCAATATATCAATCAGATTTGTAATCCCAGCCTATGATTGGAATGAGGGGGTAGGAACAAAGTCTTTCTAGGTGCATAAAAGAGCTTGTATTTTGGGATTTCCCCACCTCTCTCCCCCACCATGAGAGAGGCGTGCCATTTTATTAAGATATCTTAATAAAAACCATTTTAATCACTCTGGGGGGGAAAAAAAGGAAAGCAGAAATCTGGGAAATAATCTTCATAACTGGGAGTTCTGATAAAGGTCTCATTTCTAAAATATATAGAGAACTGCATCAAATTTATAAAGTTGCAAATCATTCTCCAACTGATAAATGGTCAAAGGATATGAATTGACAGTTTTCAAATGAAGAAATTAAAGTTATATATAATCATATGAAAAAATGCTCCAAATCATTAATTGATTGGAGAAATACAAATTAAAACAACTCTGAAGTATCACCCCATACCTATCAGATTGGCCAAGATGAGAAAACAGGAAAATGATCAATACTGGAGAGTTTGTGGGAGGATTAGGACAGTAATGCATTGCTGGTGGAGTTGTGAACAGATCCAACCATTCTAGAGAGTAATATGGAACTATGCCTTTGACTCAGCAATTCCAGTTCTAGGCATATATTCAGAAGGAACCATAAAACATGGAAAAAGTCCTACATATTCCAAAATAGTCATAGTAGCTCTTTTTTTTTATTAGCAAAGAATTGCAAATTGGTAGTATAACAGTTTAATTATGGGGCAAGAAATGAAGTTTCTATCACATTAAAGTTATGGTACATGAATATTATGGAACACTATTGCTCTATAAGAAACCATAAATGGTTGGCTTCTAGAGAAGCATGGAAGGCATTGCAGGATCTGATGCTGAGTGAAGGGAGCAGAACCAAGAGAGGAGTGTACACATTAACAACAACATTGTGAGATGATCAACCCTGATGAATGTAGCTGCTCTCAGCTGTTCAGAGACCTAGGATAAACCCTATTAGACCAGCTATGGACATTGCTATCCCCATCCAGAGGAAATAAAACAAAACAAAAAATTCTTCAATGTCTGAAGAACACTACATTCACCTTTTTTTTTTTTAGCAAGGCAATGGGGTTGTGACTTGCCCAAGGCCACACAGCTAGGTAATTAGTGTCTGAGGCCAGATTTGAACTCAGGCACTCCTGACTCCAAGACCAGTGCTCTATCCACTGCACCACCTAGCCACCCCTACACTCACTTTTAAAAAAATGTCTCTTATGTGTTTCTTTCCCATAATCCTAATTCCTCATACCCAAAATGGCCAACCTGCAAACATGCTTAACACAATATTAACCTGATTGTTCGCCATTGAGGGGAAGGAGCTTGGAAGGGGAGATGGAAGGAAATTTTGTAACTTAGAAATCTGCATAGGCATATATAGATGAATGTTTCAAAAAAGCTTTTGAAACATATATTTGGAAAAGTAAAACAATAAAAAAACAAAAAATGTTCATTGATGACTGGGATAAATAAAAGCACAATGTTAATATCAGATAACATAAGTGAGATTGACTCCATAGAGACTGAAGATTTCTGAAATCAGTAAATTGAAAAAAAATCACCAAGAGTATAAACAAAACTTAACTTGAGTGGAAATTTCTGAAATAGAAAAAGTAGGATTTTGCTATTTCTACTACCCACTGATACCAAATGCCCTTTTGCTGATGCTTCTGGGGGACCAGAACTGTTGACTGGCATCCACTTAGGCCTTCTTCTCCAGATTGAATCTAGGGCTCTGAGCCTCTCCCATCAAAATAAAGAATAACAAAATCTTAGAGTCACATGGAAAACAAAATAATGTGACAGAGAAACTGCATCTCGTCCCATAATTAACCAACTCTCTGTCATCTTATACTACTTCCTCTTTTGCTCATTAGAGACCTGGCTCCATCCAGATGACACTGAACTCTTGGCCACCCTTTCCAGTAATCACTGTACTTTCACTCAAACTTGCCCCACACCACAGGCTGTAGGAAGTTGAAATAAGCTCTGTTCCTTGGTGCCATTTTCAGATCCTCATTCAACTCACTGCAATGCAACAGCCTCTCTTTTGAAGGCTATTCAATCCAAATTGATCACTTAATCCAGATTCTAGTAGCTGTTATATACCAAACTCAAGGATCTTTTCCAGTTCAAAGCCCAAGCTTATTGTCTTCCTGTCCACCCCCAACTCCTGCCCTTCATTCTAGAGGATTTCATCATGCATTTTGAAAATACATATTGTTTCTTCACATACCCTTAAATACCCAGTTCCTCAGTCTACCCAACTCTCATAACCTTTTCCCTCCATTCCCTCTGCAGTATATAGGGACAGTCATACTATTGATCTTTCTATCACTTTCAAGTGTTCCATTTCCATACTCAAGAATTGCAAATTTACATTATCCAATAATAATCTTTTATCTTTCCATCTCTTCATATGCCTTCCTCCTCCTCCTAAATTTACTCTTAATCCTCACCATGATGTCCCATTCCTCCATTCCTAAATCCTCTCCTGACTATTACTCCTGCTGTGGTTATAATCTCCACCCTCTCTAGTCTCAAATTTGTAATGAGAAAGTTCATTTCTATACTGTTCTGCCTTCTTGAGGCTTTTGTTTCATCATCCTATCCCTGATCACACCTTCCTGAACCCCAGTTCATTCACTACCTTCCTCCTTTATTCCAACTCAGGTACTAATGAGCATAAGTGGAGAACATAATGAAATTGTGTTGACAGGGTACATTATAAGTGTATTCTATGTAATCTCAATTAGGTCCTCAAATCAAATATGATTACTTTGACTATTGACAAATATTGAGCTAAATCTCCATCAGGCAAGATGACAGGAGCTTCTCTAGTATCACAGAATTTTGGAATTGAAAGCAGGTTTAAGTAAGGTTATGTTGGTAAATATTTAACTAGCTCTCTAAAGAAAAATATATGTGGGGCATATTTTTAAGTTTAACATTCCCCATGGTGACTGCCACCACAGTCATCCATTCTCCTGGCCTCACACTAGAAAATAGGAAAGAGATTGTTTAGGACACAAAAGTAACCTGGTATAGATTTAAGTTCACTGGATTTAGATTCAGATAACCCAGGTTTAAATCCTAACTCTGTGTTATTACATATAAGATATTTATCTTTTTATTCTCCATTTCCATACTATCAAATTATCATGTTGAACTAAATGATCTCTAAGATTTTTTAGAGCTCCAAATCCTGTGATTCTGTGAATACCTTCTACCAAGGAAAATATCCCAAAACATCTTTTTGCTTCTTCTCCCCACCCCCAAAGAATCTTGATCTATTGGAAAATAATGGCTATTCCTTCTAGGATTCAGAAAGATCTCCCTCCATCCCCTTTCTTGTCCCTTTACCTTACATTCTTTCTCATCTTGCACCACTCCATTATTACTCTACGTTTCTTGCCCCTTTACCTTACATTCTTTCTCATCTTGCACCACTCCATTATTACTCTATGAACTTGTCTTTCACATTTTTCCCTAGCCTCAGTACTTACTCCTGTGTCTGACATCAATAGGTATTCATAAATACTTATTGACTGATAGACTCTCCTTGACTCTTTGTCAGATAGAAATAAGCAAGGCAAAGCAAATTTCTTCAGAAAAATTCAAAAGCTACCTTCTGTGATCTAAGCTTAAATTTTGGAAGAAAGAATGAGAGATGCTAAGTATGAGAAAGGCTAAGTTAAAATTATAATGTTTGTCAAATCTCCCAAACCATGTTTTGAAAAAGGAGATTCTCTAATGCCCAGAAAATACTAGAATCATACCCCTTGAAGGAAGACTCCTCTTCTTTTTTAAAGGGGAGGCCCCAGAGAGTCTTGAAAGATTTGATTGAGCTTAGAGAATGAAGACTGCTCAAGAAGGGCAGGTATCTCAGAATGATAGCAGTTGGCAAACAAAGAAAACGTCCCAATATCACCATCTTGTGGCTAAAAGACAAATTGTTCTTGTGTGTGTGGTCAAGAAGTTTGAGTTCATAGAATTTAAAGCTGGAATAGACCCTAAAATTAATTTTGCCTGACCCTCCCATTTTACAAATGATAAAACTGAGGTCTAAAGAGGAAAAATGACTCAAAGTCAAATAAATGAATAAGTGAATGAAGGGGGGGACATTTATTGGGAATTTACATGCTAAGCATTGAAGACTGGCAAAAGGTAGACAGTTCTGCTCTCAGGAAGCTCACACTATAATGAGAAAGACAATACATAAAAGAAAGACTACAAGGTAGATGAAAAATCATGGAAATCCTAAGGGAGTAACAGATGGCAAAGTCCAGGCTTCCTTAGGTCACATTAGTTGGTCAGATGACAGTGCCACGAATCTGTAGGGAAAAGGCACATCAGTTATCATCTGACCTAGTGATGATCCTTTTCAAGAGAAAGCTTAGAGCTAGTGATTACCATACCATCCACGCCATGGAGGGATCACTCAAGCAGCCAAGATGGGTTTTAGGATACCCTGGGGATAACCTGAGGAAGGGCAGAGAAGATTAGTTAATAGCAGATCTCAGAAACAACTCCTGAATTCCCACTGCTTTCACCCTAACTCAGGTTCTCATTAGCTATACTAACCCAAAGTCTCACAGTTAGGATCAAAACCAGGTCAATGATTCCTGATCCATTAGTGAGAACAAACTGCATGTGGTTTGTTTTAAAGAACTGTTCTATTTTGAGGTAGGGCTGGCCATTAACAAAAATGATAAAATAGAGAACAAATGTTAGACTAGGTCCTTGATGAAATCTTTTTCAACTATGAAAGTCTGTGAGTATATTAATTCCTTCCTCATCATTTCCTTATGTCACCATGCCCTCTTCCTGTCTCTCCAATACAAACATGTATATGCATATCAGTCTCCGCTTAGATTAATCTTTGGGATCTCTGGAATGAATGAAAGGGTAGGCATGGGGACCTCCAGTTCTGAGTCTAGGTCTCCAAATTGACCACTGATCTCACAGTACTCACTGGCTATCTAGTGCTCTCTATTGCAATGACCCTGACTCAATATTTTACAGGGATGAAATTCATTGAATTTGTTACTCATAAGAGTATTTATGCTAAAGTTAAAAATTTAACTAATTCAATCAATCAATCAATCACTGAGCATTTATTAAGTATTAGTCACTATGATAGGAACTGAGGTTATTATTACCTTCAAAAAGCAGACACTTGAATGGGGAATATTCAAGGAAGATTTAAGTTCCTGAACTGCAGAGACATACTTGGTTGTCAAAGGAAGCAAGGAATGTCCTTAACATTCCACTTTTATCTGTTGCTCTGCCTGGTTGCAACTCCTCACCTCTAATCTCATCAAAATGATTCTAACTCAAACCTTGAATGACTCACCCTTCTCCTGCTCTCCTCTCTGATTAGAGAGCTGAAGGGTGGAGTACTATCTCCTTCTAGTGCCTTCCTTGATTGTTTCACATCCAGGGCCATCTCCAGTTATCTTGATTCATATCTGGCCACTGGCCTCATATGACTCTTGAGGAGAAAGTGAAACTGGTGACTTAGCACAGCATTCCCTCACTCAAATCCAATTCACTTGCTTGTCATGGCATCACCTCCCTGATGTCATAGACTTCTTTGAGAACAAAGGATAATCATCATCATTATTATGGAGGACAGGAACTTGTTTCAGCTCACTCCACTTTCCATCTACTATCCTACCTGGTTTCAACTCCCCAGAACAAGATATTAATTGATCCCACTCTTTTCTACCTTCTTTTTTGCTCTTTCCTCACCTATTTGATTGTAAGCTCTGGAAAGGCAAGAATTGTCTTTCTTTTTATCAGTTGTTTCACCAGTTGAGGACATTGCCTTGCACACAGGTGCTTAATTTTATTTATAATGTTCATTGTGATTTATTATGTTTATTGTTATATTTATCACATTTATTCTGCTTATTATTATTTATTATGTTTATTAGATTAGAGATAAGATCAGGACTGTGAGCATTTAAAATACTTGAAAAAATAAATGAGACTACATCAAGGATGAAAGTTCTTTTGTTCTTTTGGCCCTCAAAACAGCATGCTTTTGGATGAAATAGAGAGAGATGAGCAGTAGTTGGACTATCACGGAAAAAGCCCTAGGGTCTTGAATAAGAGAGACCCTAGATCTGAATCTTGGTTCAGTTATAACTTTGAGTAAATCACATCACTTATCTGTTTCTGTTTCCTTATTAGAAAAATCCTGTGGTCATGATGAAGGTCCCTTTCAAATTCTTCTTCTTTTGTTTTTTTAGTTTTTGCAAAGCAATGGGGTTAAGTGGCTTGCCCAAGGCCACACAGCTAGGCAATTATTAAGTGTCTGAGGTTGGATTTGAACTCAAGTATTCCTGACTCCAAGGCCAGTGCTCTGTGCACTGTACCACCTAGCCACCCTCTCCCTTTCAAATTCTAAATGATCCATAAGTCCTTTGGCACAACTACATCAGAGATAAGCCATCCAATCGCATCAGCAGCCCTCTCTCTGAATGAAAAGGACAGAGATAATAGCCACATTTATATAAGGCTTTAAGGTTTAGGGACTTAGGACTTAGGTACAATTATTATTCCCTCTTTATAGATGGAGAATCTGAAACAGAGGATTACAAAGTTAGTAACTGTCTGAGGCAGGATTTGAACTTGTCTTCCTGATTGCAAGGCCCAGGACTCCATCCTCTGCTTCACATAGTACTTCTTACCTGCTGCCAAGGCTGTACCTAGGAGGTACAATAACATAGGGTACAAAAGTGAACCATTATTTTTTATGTAATCCTAGACTGAACAGTGATTTGAGTTCAGTCTGTTATTCCTCAGTGTATGATTCTTAGGTTTGGAGAAAAGAATATTAATATTAATTAAGAGCAGTAATTAATATTAGTAATAATAGTAATAGTATCTCTTGGGAACCAGGATCATGTTTTTACCTCCCCCCCCACTTCACTCACCCCAGCACTTTTTTGCACAGAAAACTTTTGTACATTTATTTGTTGAGATTTATTAGCCTCTCTGAAGGGCTTCAATTATTCACATTTGGAAATCCCAGAGATTCTCCAAATTTATTCAAATTCTCTTTCCTTAGAATCCTTCTTATTGAAGAGGTGCATTTCATATGTACCTATTTCTCCCACTGTTAGAGACCTAATTAGGTTCATCCTCCAATTAACCATTCCTAATTAAAAAGGAGGAAAGCCCATGTGTCATTCTTAAGCTTCATTCATTAAACAACAGTGTCCAAATTTGAATTCCCTACACAGATAAGGAAGGGAAATAGTACATGTGTGGGATAAGAAATATCCCAATCTGTTAACCTTAATTTAATCATGTGAGGAGAAAAGAGGCTTAGCTTCCTCTCTTTCTGAAAAGCTGTAATTAAGACTCAATTAGGGACATTGTTCTATAACATCCTTCTACAGGCATCATTCCATTTAAATGGAAAATGACAAAAAAAAAAAAGGCAGGCTGCCAGCCCCTGCTGATCTATTCTGAAGAATTTGCTTCACAAGTCAAAGTATAAAGAATAAAATGGAGTTGCATAATAACTCCAAAGGTTATTTTGACCATTCCTCTGCCTCCTGACAGCTTTTAAAAGAAATCAATTTTTTCGTATTACTGCTTTGTAGATACAACAGATCCAAGGGTTGGGGCTGGGGGT
This sequence comes from Macrotis lagotis, assembly GCF_037893015.1. Taxonomy (NCBI): domain Eukaryota; kingdom Metazoa; phylum Chordata; class Mammalia; order Peramelemorphia; family Peramelidae; genus Macrotis; species Macrotis lagotis. The sequence goes on from NC_133658.1 coordinate 611,996,947, forward strand.
AGAAATCATAGCTTTATTTCCCCTACACATCTAGGTGTTTCTAAACACATTTCCAAAAATTAAAAAAAAAGTTTGACATCAGGAGATAAAATCTATCTCTTCCTTGGTCATAAACTGTTTCCCTTTCCATAGATCTGACTGGTAAACTCTCCTTGATCTTCTAGTTTGCTTATAATATTGATTTTTATGTCTAAATCCTGTATCCATTTAGATCTTATCTTGGTATAGGGTTCGAGGTGTTGGTCTAATATCAGTTTCTTCTTCCAATACTAATACTAACTTCCAATTTTCCCAACAGTTTTTATCGAAGAGAGAGTTTTTATCCCAATAGCTGGACTCTTTGGGTTTATCAAACAGCAGGTTACTATAATAATTTCCTGCTATTGCACCTAGTCTATTCCACTGATCTATGATCTAAGACACCTTCTTTTGCACATTTTTCATTGAATCCCTGGAAATTCTTGACTTTTTATTTCTCCATTTAAATTTACTTACAACTTTTTCTAACTCATTAAAGTAATTGTTTGGAATTTTGATTGGTAGGGTACTAAACAAGTAGCTTAGTTTTGGTAGAATTGTCATTTTTATTGTATTAGCTCAGCCTGTTCATGAACAGTTGATGTTTGCCCATGTATTTAAATCTGATTTTATTTGTGTGAGAAGAGTTTTGTAATTGTTTTCAAAAAGTTTTTGAGTCTGCCTTGACAGGCAGACCCCTAGGTATTTTATTTTGTCTGAAGTTACTTTGAATGAGATTTTCTCTTTCTAGCTCTTTCTGCTATATCTTGCAAGTTATATATAGAAATGTTGAGGGTTTATTTTATATCCTGCTACTTCGCTAAAGTTGCTAATAATTTCTAGTAGTTTGGGGATTCTCTAGGTATACCATCTGCAAAGAGTGAGAGATTTGTCTGCTCGTTCCCTATTCTAATTCCTTCCATTTCTTTTTCTTCTCTTATTGCTGAGGCTAACATTTCTAATATGATATTGAATAGTAGTGGTGATAATGGACATCCTTGTTTCACCCCTGATCTTATTAGGAATACCTCTAGACAATCCCTATTGCATATAATGCCTGTTGATGGTTTCAGATAGATACTGCTTATTATTCTAAGGAACAAACCATTTATTCTTACACTCTTTTAGTGTTTTTAGTAGGAGTGGGTGCTGTATTTTGTCAAAAGCTTTTTCAGCATCTATTGATATGATCATATGATTTCTGATAAGTATGTTATTGATGTAATTAATTATACTAACAACTGTCTTCCTAATATTGAACCAACTCTGCATTCCTGGAATAAATACTACTTGATCATAATGTATTATCCTAGTGATAAATTGTTGTAATTGTTTTGCTAATATTTTATTTAAGATTTTTGTATCTATATTCATCAGGGAGATAGGTCTATAATTTTCTTTCTGTTCTAACTCTTCCTGGTTTAGGTATCAGCACCATATTGGTGTCATAGAAAGAGTTAGGCAGAGTTCCGTCTTCACCTATTTTTTCCAAAGAGTTTATATAGAATTGGAACCAATTGCTCCTTAAATGTTTGATAGAATTCACTTGTGAATCCATCTGACCCTGGAGAAGTTTTTCTTAGGGAGTTCAATAATGGCTTGTTGAATTTCTTTTTCCTCAGACAGAGTTATTTAGGTTTTTAATTTCCTCTTCATTTAATCTGAGCAATTTATATTTTTGTAAATATTCATCGATTTCACTTAGGTTGTCAAATTTTTTGGCATATAACTGGACAAAATAATTCCAAATTATTACTTTAATTTCCTCCTCATTGGTTCATCTTTTTTCATTTATGATACTAGTAATTTGGTTTTCTTCTTTCTTTTTTTAATCAAATTGACCAGAGGTTTATCAATTTTATTGATTTTTCATAAAACCAGCTCTTGGTTTTATTTATTAGTTCAATAGTTTTCTTGCTTTTGATTTTATTAATTTCTCCTTTAATTTTTAGAATTTCTAATTTGGTATTTAATTGGGGGGTTTTCAATTTGTTCTTTCTCTAATTTTTTTAATTGACTATTTAGTTCAGTGATTTCTTCTTTCTCTAATTTATTCATGTAAGTATTTAAAAGATATAATATATCCCCTGACAGCCGCCTTGAGTGTATCCCATAGATTTTGGTATGTATGTTTCATTATTGTCATTATCTAGGATGAAATAATTCTTTCTATAATTTGTTGCTTGAGCCACTCATTCTTTAAAATGAGGTTATTTAGTTTCCAATTAGTTCTGGGTCTATATCTCACTGGCCCAGTATTGCATATGATTTTTATTGCATTATGATCTGAGAAAGATGTATTCACTATTTCTGCCTTTCTGCAATTGATCATTAGGTTTTTATGTCCTAGTACATGGTCAATTTTTGTGTAAGTGCCATGTACTGCAGAAAAAAAAGTATATTCCTTTCTATCCCCATTCAATTTCCTCCATAGCTCTATCATATCTAGGTTTTCTAACAAACTATTTACCTCCTTAACTTCCTTTTTTGTGTATTTTATGATTTGATTTTTCTAAATCTGAGAGCAGGAGGTTGAAGTCTCCCACTAGTAGAGTTTTGCTCTCTGTGTCTTCCTGTAGCTCTTTCAACTTCTCTAAGAATATGAATGCTGTCCCATTGGGTGCATACATGTTTAGTACTGAAATGACTTTATTGTCTATGGTACCTTTTAGGAGGATAAAGTTTCCTTCCTTATCTCTTTTAATGCTATCTATTTTTGCTGCCGCTTTATCTGAGTTAAGGATTGCTACCCCTGCTTTTTTCACTTCAACTGAAGCAAAATATATTTTGCTCCAACCTTTTAACCTTACTCTATATGTATCTTTCTGCTTCAAATGAGTTTCTTATAAGCAGTATATTGTAGGATTCTGGTTTTTAATCCACTCTGCCATTCACTTACGTTTTTTTTGTTGTGTTTTTTAATTTTTGTTTTTGTTTTTTTAGGTTTTTGCTAGGCCGTGGGGTTAAGTGGCTTGCCCAAGGCCACACAGCTAGGTAGTTATTAAGTGTCTGAGGCTGGATTTGAACTCAGGTACTCCTGACTCCAGGGCCAGTGCTCTATCCACTGTGACACCTAGCCACCCCGGCTTATGTTTTAAGGGAAAGTTCATCCCATTCACATTCAAAGTTATAATTACTAACTCTTTATTGCCCTCCATGCTATCTTCCTGCTGTTTGTATTTTTCCCCTTTTTTCCCTTTATCCATATTCCCCAGTGTTTTGTTTCTGAATACTGCCACTTTCAGTGTGTTTGCCCTCTTATACCAAACCCCCTCCCCTTTCTTTCCCCTTTCCTTTTTCCCTTTTCTTCCCTTCCTCCTGTTAGTTCTCCCTTTTCTCTCCCTCCCTGCCCCCCCTCCCCTTTTCCCCTTTTAGTGCTTGAAAGGTAAAATAACTAACTGTATCTAAGTTAATATTAAGCCAAGTCTGATGAGATGAAGATTCAGGTTGTTCTCACCTCTTCCCTTCTTTCTCTCAATTTCAACAGGTCTTTTGTACCTTTTGATGTAATGAGTTTTGCCCCATTCAGTCTCCTTCCAACCTCCCTTCTCCTTACTACCCCACTTTTTAAGGAGGTATTATTTTTAAATTATTCTATCTGGGTCACAGAAAAGTTATGAGTGTCCATCACTTTTGGCTGTGTATATTCTCTCTAATAGAGTTACAATTCTCAAGAGTTATGAAACTCTTTCTCCCAAGTGAGTATATAGCCAGCTTCATCTTATTGGATAGCAGTTTTTTTTATCTTTTCATGTGTCTCTTAAGCCTCCTTTGATGTCCAAATTTTCTATTTAGCTCTGGTCTTTTCGTCTTAAAATCTTTGAAGTCTCCCATTTCATTAAATCTCCATCTTTTTTCCTGGAAGAGAAGGCTCAGCTTTGCCAGATAGTGGATTCTTGGCTGCATTCAAAGCCCCCTTGATCTTCAAAATATCTCATTCCAGGCCCTTCAATCTCTTAATGTGATGCAGCCAGGTCCTGTGTAATCCTTACTGTGGCTCCCTGGTATTTAAATTTTTTCTTTCTAGCTGCTTGTAGGATTTTGTCTTTTATCTGATAGCTCTGGAATTTGGCCACAACATTCCTTGGTGATTTCATTTTAGGCTCTCTTTCTGGAGGGAATTGATGTATTCTTTCAGTAACTATTTTGCCCTCTGGTTACATGATATCAGGGCAATTTTCCATCTCCAAATCTTGTAATATTAAGTCCAGGATTTTTTTGCCTCTTCAGTGTTTTCAGGAAGGCTGATAATTCTCAGGTTCTCCTGTCTTGATCTGTTTTTGAGGTCAGTGGTTTTGTTGATGACATATTTTATATTTTTTTCTATTTTTTCAAATCTTTTGGTTTTGTTTAACACAATCTTGTTGTCTCATGAAGTCATTAGTTTCTGCAGATTCCATTCTTTTTTTTAAGAGAAGATTTTTCTTCATTTATCTTTTGCAACTCCTTTTCTAGTTGGTCAGTTCTATTTTGAAAGGACTTTTCTATTTGCCCAAATGTAGCTTTGAGAGAATCATTTTCTTTTTGCATATGCCAAGTTGAAGATCTGAGAGAGTTATTCTCATTTTGTATTTGTCCAGTTGTATTTTCCAAGGATTTGCTTCCTTGTTGCAAGATGTTAATTTTCTCTTGCAACATGTTAATTTTCTTTTGAGTTTCTTTTCCCAATTTTTCCAAATGATTTTTAAACTCCCTCCTTATTTCTTCAAGGTAGTCTTTCTGAGTTGAAGACCAATTCATATTCTCCTCAGCAGTGCTAGATCTCACACTTGCCTCACCAAAGTCTCTATGGCTGAGGCTGGCCCTCTGTCTTCCCCCAGCTGCTGTCCCAGAGCTGATCCTCTCAGTTCAGCCATAGTCCCCTGAGACAGACCTTCTTGGTAGGTATTCTTCTCCTAGCTACTCTTTCTGGGTTTTGTTGATCAAATTTCTGTTAAGAGGTTTCTCTCATGTTATTTTTGAGAGGAAAGATGGGTACTTTCAGTTCCTCTCTTCTTCTCTCTGCCATCTTGGCTGGAATTTCCTGAACCAGAGCATATTTTAAAGTTTAACCTACAATATTGACATTTTCTCTATCACTTCCTTAAGTCCAAGCAATCAGAAAAACAATAAATCAGTGAATTTGAGAGGGTAAATGAGGGGTAAATGTTCACACTGAAAATTAAACAGTTAGCTAAGTCAGTGCAGCTAACTCCAGGAGGACACACTGAAAGTATTATCATACAAGAATTGGTGGGAAGAATGGGGATGTCTAGAAAGAGGAGAAGAAGGAACAGTTGGGATAATAACAGTAAAGTATCTGGTACATGAAGTGCTCAATAAATGCTAGCTATTGCTTTGGGGCAAAAGGTGTGAAAATCAACTAATGCTGCAAATCATGGTTGGATTTATTGTTTTGATGATTGTCAAGATTTAAGAAAGTAATGGAGAAAATGTTGACAATGCAGATTAAACTGAAAATTCTGCCATGCACAAATTTTTATTTCATAAATTCAGTTGTTAAATGTTTATCAACACACCACTGGTATGGAGTACCCTTAGAGGACAGTCTTCCACACTTATCTTATCTATAATATAGCTATGCCAGGAAAACCCTAAAGAGAAATGAAAGGAGGGCAAGTCATATAGGAGAGTTCTCACCCAATCCACTTTTTCTGCCCCTCCAAGTCCTAAAACCAAGCCAAGAAATCCCTACGGTCAGTAGAGCAGATACAGAATAACAAAACAATATTAATTAGCATTTATGTAGTAAATTAAGGATTGAAAAACATTTTGTAATATTTTGTATCTTTTTTTGATCTTCACAATAACTCTGAGAGATGTGTGTTACTTTTACCCTTTACAGATGAGGAAACTGAGGCAGACAGAATTTAAATAGTTTGTGCAGGGTTGTGAACCAAGTATCTGTGGTTGAATTTGAACTCAAGTTTTCCCCAACTCTGAGTCCAATTTCTATTCACTTCTTCATCTAGCTGCTTCCAGAGGATATTTTGATCTATGAGGAACTCTTCTAGATATTTCCATGTAGGAGGTAGAGAGAAGGGGGGCAGAGAGAGAGAAAGAGAGAGAGAGAGAAAGAGAGAGAGAAATGGCAAGTAAAGGTTGAAATTGTGGGAGAGAGATGGATTTTTTTTTGGTAAAAGCTGAACAGGAAAACCCCAGGAAGAAGAAGTGGAGTCTCTAAGAGATAACAGTCTATACTGTCAGATGCAGTCATATTTGGCAAGCCCAAGGAGAAGGCAGAGAGGTGGAGAAGCAGCATGAAGTATCTGACAGAGGGACAAGTATCATCTGGTGGATTGAAAAAAAATAAAAGTGATACAACCATTTGGAGGTAATGAAGGTGGGGAAAGGGAAGGAGATACTCAGATAAGTGGGTCCCACAGGGCCAGACAGAGGTTGGAATGGGGCAAGGAGATATCATATTTCCCCATGTTAAGATATACCATTTTTTCAAAAACTTTAGGGTCTAAAAACTGGGAGTGTCTTATACAGTTGTAGATTTTTTTAATTTAGATTTCCCACTTTTTCTACATTTGTTGTCTTTGCACTCATTGTTTCACATTTATTACCAGTATATTAAGTTAGATTTTGCCACATTCTGCCCAGAAATGACTCAGAAAAGATTTTCATACAGTGCTGAATTCAAATTTAAAGTGATCCAATTTGCAAAATTGAATGGAAATCATGCTGCTTAATGTCAGTTTGGTCCTCCTCCAACTGAGAAAAATAATACAAGACTGGCTACAAGAAGAAGAAATCCTATTAAAAATGCCACGGCAGAAGATGTCCATGAGAGGCTAGTCAGCCAAATGGCCTGATTTAGAGAGGGGATTGAAGAGATGGGTTGAACAGCAAAGGGCAATGGGAATTCCTGTGTCCACAAAGATGGTTCAGCAGGAGGCAAGAAGAGTTGTTGATGAAAAAGAAGTTGCTGATTTCAAAGGAGGACACAACTGGTGCTTCAGGTTTCATTAAACAGAATGGACTAAGCATGCCTCCTCACACCAGACTTGCCCAGGGAGAGCTTGTGGTCAACCTCAGACCAAAGCATAGGCAGGAGAGTAGTCAGAGCCTCTCCTAAGACAGGGATTTGTCATCAAACACAGATGAGGACAAGCTAATGGACTGGAGTTTTGACAATGATGAGTTGTATGAATTTTATGAGGAATAAAACTTGAGTTCAATAACTTTATGTAATACATTTTTTAAAAATTTCAGACCCCAAAATTAAGGTGCATCTTAAATAGGGTTATATGGTATTCTTCATGAGATACAGAGTCTATAGAAGACAAAAAAAACAATGAAGGCCTTGTCATATATCCATTGAAACCAGTCATGAAGTGAACTTGGGTAAAACCAGAGCCATGGTTGACATTCTCTTTCTCTCCCTTTGTAGAATATAGAGTTAATTAATTAGACTCCCTTTCTAATGCAGACTTTAAAACTTGAACAGAAAGTTAATGGAAGGAATAATTATTTCTCCTCCTTTGTCTCATGTGGAGAACCTGGAGCCCTCACCTCTCATTATCCAACCACTAGCATTGCCATTTTCTCCAGCCTAACCTTCCTCATCCCTAACATACAACCAGCCCAGACCAAATTAAGGACCTAGTTCTCCACCTGATAAGGAACTTGTAAAAAACAAACTGCCTTAAACAATTAAATGTTACTTGTTAAGTTACCTTGAGTAAGTCACTTACCCAAGGCCTCTCAAAATCTTAATTACTTTATATGAAAAGAGAGAATTTGGATTAAATGGTCTCTAAAGAAGTTCCAACTCTAAGTTTATGATTTTAAGAGCTGAGGATTTCATGGAAAACTCTACCACTAATGTTTACAACTTGTTCCTAAACAAAATACTTTAAGGCACCCAAATCAGTGAGGTCAAAAGATGACAGATTTGGTTGTAAGCTAAGAATCATTAGAGAGAGTGAAGCTGATATTTCAACAAGCTGGGCCCATTTTCAATATCCTCTTTATGACCCACCCTGGACTGCTCTCTTTACCAAGACTACAGGAATTCAAAGGTCTCTCTCCAAGTCAATTTATTATTCTAACATTTTAACAATGAACTTATGAGTTAGAGTCATAGAATGATAAAATGATGGAGATGGAAAGTACCTTAGAAAGAGTATTGTCCAAATCCCTCATCTTACATGTGGAAAAACAAAGGTCTGCAAGGGGATGGGGCAGCACTTATCCCAGGTGACTCTTGCTTATATAAGCTTTCTATTTAACCCAGGTCATTATCTGGTAGAGAGATGGAGGTCTGTTGGATAAGGGGAGGGTTAGAACTGATATATGCCCTTTTGAGATTTTCTTAGCAAAGATACCGAAATGGTTTGCCATTTCCTTCTCTAGTTCATTTTAAATTTGGGTAAACTGAGGCATAAAAAGTTAAATGATTTGTCTAGGTCACACAGTTAGTGTCTGAGGTCAGATTTGTAATCAACTGCTCCTGATGGTCAGCCTGGCATTCTGTCCATTGTACCACCAAGCTGCCTGTCGGAAAAAAAAACCCACTAATATAACTTAGCTATGAAGGATGAAGGCTTCAGATTACCCCCAGAAAGGAGGGAATCAGGAAAAAGAATATTTCTTTCCTGTTAGGGCTTCATGGTCTCTAATGAAAAGAGTGATAGCTCTCCATTGGTACTTAATTAACACTGAGTTCTATAGAAGACTAGAAAAGGAATGCCAGTCAGCTTATGGAGATTCCCAAGTCATTTCCATGATGGGTTTCACACTGGATAGATGTTCAATCATTTTCCCCAAGTAACAATCCAAGGAGGGCCATTTCTTTTCAGAAAGCAGAGGCTGGATAATGTTGTCAATGTTGCTTTTTTAGTGGCAGACCTGGGCCTAGAGCCTGGGCCTCTTGACAGCCAAACCAAATCTCTTCCCTTCCATTAGTCTTTTACCATATAGATTGATAGAAAAATCCTGATTCTTCAGGTGAAGCCTGTTTCACTGTCCGTCTGTAAGGACAAGCAACTTTTTAGTAAACAACACTTATTTTTACATAATACCCAATTATCCCACAATAAGGGACCAACTAGTAGAAAAATATGAACAAAGTTCATATTTTTCATTTCTTCTAAACTCTTTTTAAACTCCCATTAGTACACAGAGTAGAGGCCTGATCTTTTCTGGCACTTGGTGGCTTACTCTGAAGAATTAAAACCTATTGTCTGTAAAGGTTCTCTTCCTAATTTCTTGCATCCCAGGCTGAATTCAAGTTATGTCTTCTCTTACAAGGGCACTGATTTAGATTATAGTTCTGTCTCCCTGAGAAGAACACTAAAGAGCAGATAAACAAATGGAGAAGGGAGTAATTTAAGGGTCATAGATTTTGAACTGGAAGAGACCTCAACAGGATAATCTAGTTCAAACTTTGCATTTTACAAACAAAGAACTAAAGTCCAGAAATTCTCTTTCTAGTCCCTGTGGAGATTAGTCTGCTTTATGATTCAACACAAAGATATCTATCCTGGAATTCCTGGGGATGGAGTTGTCTCTGTTGTTCATGGCCAATCTTTGGTAAAATTATGAAGTAGGTGAAGAGCAAGAATCACTGTTAGAAGTAGAACCAGGAAATGAGATTGGAAAAGCACTAGGAAAACCACTAGGAGATCAAGGAAATAATTTCTAACTATTTTTCTAAAAAAAAAAAACTTCAACCCAATTCTACCTCTTAAACTGGTTGGATGGGTCCCTCCTTCCCCCACCAGGTGTGACCAGATAATTTTATACTTACCCAGTGTTATTTGAGAGCTATTGAAAAGCTGCCTACACATAGTAATATTGATCCTAGGTCCCCCCCCCCCCAAAAAAAAAAATTGTATCCTGAAGGAGACTGAATCTGAGTTTACAAAATGAGGTGACTCAAGAATTTTGAAATGTAAAAACTACCTTCAATCTACAATGAGTTTTGAAGGATTAACATGACACATAGTAATCTATAAGAATAGAAAAAAATGGATGGGTCTTTATATTCTCTTGTCTTTATCATATTTGTTATTTCCATCTTATTATAGAATCAAAGGTCTTAGAGTATAAGCAACTACTTCAGAAGGTAAAGTCTTTTATCCATTGAGAATAAGACTCAAATGATACCCAAACTGTAATACTTCATTGATGCTGATTTTAAGATGATTCCATTATAGAGTATTATTTATATGAATGCTTATCTCTGTGTTTGATGTGAAAGATAACAGACTTGTTCTGGCCTTGGAGTAAGGAAGACCTGCATTAAAATGTCATCATTGGGGTGGCTAGGTGGCTTAGTGGATAAAGCACCAGTGTTGGAGTCAGGAGTACCTGGGTTCAAATCTGGTCTCAGGCACTTAATAATTACCTAGCTGTGTGGCCTTGGGCAAGCCACTTAACCCCATTTGCCTTGCAAAAATCTAAAAAAAAAGAAGTGAGGGGAAAACGTCATCATTGATCTCAACAGTCTGTGTGACCATCAACAAATCATTTTTGTTTTCTCACTTATAAATGCTTCAGGAGATAATAATTTCATCAGTGTGGATACTTCCTCCCTGATGTAGATACAATCCCTCTAAGATGGAGTGTTCATCGGAAAGAAACCAAGATGGAGAAGAACTTCTGGGTCATATCATATAAGAAAAAGTTAAAAGAAAATAGGGGTTTATGGTTTTATGATGTTTAAAAAACTAGAGAGACATAGTTTCTGGGTAATGAGTAATTTTGTTAATAAAAGATTCAGTAACACTCTTGAATGCCAAACATGGTGGTGGACTCACAGTTTATATGCCCTTGGAAAAGTGGGTGTTACTGAGGGTGGCAATCAACACTGATTGGTTAATAATTAAGGAGAGAATGAATTTTATAATGAGAAATGTGTTTATTTCAATTATATTCTTTAGATTTAGCACTCAAATCTCGGTTAAAAAGACATCAATTTCTATATTACCCTTTGACAAAAGGGAGACTCCACATTTTCTGAGACCTGAGTAAATACAATGAACAGGTATCCATCCACCCCTTCACCTAAATTTAGAATGTCTTTACTGTCTTTGATTAGATCATAGCTTTCCCAACTGAGTAATTCTTTGAGCAAAATTTCCCACACTGGTCCTTATAATTTAATAATTAGTTATTAAATACAATAGAGAAATAATCATTTCTCTCATACTGGAAAAAAGAATTAGGGAGCCTATGATAACTGCTTTAAAATATTTAAAGTCTGTTGGGGCAGCTAGGTGACACAGTGGATGGAGCACTGGCCCTGGAGTCAGGAGTACCTGAATTTAAATCCTCAGACACTTAATAATTCCCCAGCTGTGTGGCCTTGGGCAAGCCACTTAACCTCATTGCCTTGCAAAAAAAAAAACAACCTTAAAAAATAAAATAAAATATTTAAAATCTGTGGATTCAAAGAGATATATTTACCCATACCAGTAATAGAGGACAGAATTAGGAGCAGTGAATGCAAGTTGCAGATGAACAAATTTTTACTTAATATAAGATTAAAAACTCATAAAAATTAGATCTGTCCAAAGTGAAAGGAGTTTCTTCTGACCTTGGTGAACTTCCTTTTATCAGGGGGTTTCCAAAAAAAGATGGGATGACCTCCTATCTGGTTACTTTAGTAAGCACTCTTTTTCTGATATACGTGACAATGCTCATTCCCTTCCAACTTCAAAATCTGAGTGGTAGATAGTCTTCAAGAGAGGCTCCCAAAAAGGCTGAAAAAATTCCTTTTCTTGGAATCAATCTCATGACAAGTCATTTTGACCTTGATCACAATAAAGCATTGAACTTTAGTGAATGGTACATATGTATATACAAATATAGATACATACGAATGTGTTTAACCCTGAAATACATCTATGATCTCATCAATTTGTATATTCCTTCTAGTCATGGAGATTATAGCCCATTCTTGCCCATCTATCCTGTGCTACTCTTGTTCATATTTTCCTCAGAATTGACCACATGGTTTACCCAATATGCCAGGGGCATCCCTTACTATCTTTTGATGCCTCAAAGATATTAGTAAAGCATCTACAACTGTCCAACACTCTGTGAAATGAACAATTCATTTTCATATATTCCCTTATTGGCATCCTTTACTTATCTCTTTTTTCAAAATTCCTTATTTTCCTATATTCTACAACCTACTCACAGTCACTACACCCCTTTTCCTTAACCTCTGTGTTATACTCATTCTTCAGAGACAGTAATGTTCTATGACTATAATAATATAAGAATGTCAGGGCAGCTAGGTGGCACAGTGGATAAAGCACTAGCCCTGGAGTCAGGAGTACCTGAGTTCAAATCTGACCTCAGACACTTAATAATTATCTAGCTGTGTGGCCTTGGGCAAGCCACTTAACCCCATTGCCTTACAAAAATCTAAATAATAATAATAATAATAATAATAACAATAACAATAATAATATATATGTTCAAGTTATATACATGCTATGAATATATATATATGCACATATATGGACAAATTCATCTTCTCTGACCCCTTATTATTATTAGACAGAAGTCACTATTTGTTCTTCAAGTCTATGCCAGCTTAGAAAAAGCTTTAACCAAGATCAAAAGAAATGTAGTAAATTGGGAAACAATCTTTACAACTAATGATTCTGACAAAGGACTCATTTCTAAAATATACAGAGAACTGAGTCATATTTTTAAAACAAAAAGCCATTCCCCAATTGACAAATGGTCAAAGGATATGCAAAGGCAATTTACAGATGAGGAGATCAAAGCAATCCATAGCCATATGAAAAATTGCTCTAAATCATTAATTATTAGAGAAATGCAAATTAAAGCTTCCCTGGGGTAACACCTCACACCTCTCAGACTGGCCAATATGAGCAGAAAGGATAATGATCATTGTTGGAAGGGTTGTGGGAAATCTGGGACACTATTACACTGTTGTTGGAGCTGTGAACTCATCCAACCTTTCTGGAGAGAAATTTGGAACTACGCCCAAAGGGCAACAAAAATGAGCATACACTTTGACCCAGCAATATCACTACTGGGTCTATACCCTGAAGAGATGATAAAAAAGGGTAAAAACATCACTTGCACAAAAATATATTTGTGGTGCAAAAGAATTGGAAATCAAGTAAATGTCCTTCCGTTGGGGAATGGCTTAGCAAACTGTGGTATATGTATGTCATGGAACACTATTGTTCTATTAGAAACCAGAAGGGATGAGATTTCAGGGAAGCCTGGAGGGATTTGCATGAACTGATGCTGAGTGAGATGAGCAGAACCAGAAAAACACTGTATACAACAGCAACATGGGGGTGATGTTCAACCTTGAAGAACTTGCTCATTCCATCAGTGCAACAATCAGGAACAATTCTGAGCTGTCTGCAAAGGAGAATACCATCTGTATCCAGAGAAAGAACTGTGGAGTTTGAACAAAGTTCAAGGACTATTTCCTTTACTTTAGAAAAAAACCCAGATATCTTATTGTCTGATCTTGTTATCTCTTAGACTTTTTGTCTCTTCCTTAAGGATATGATTTCTCTCTCATCACACTCAATTTGGATCAATGTACAACATGGAAACAAAGTAAAGACTGAAAGATTGCTTTCTGTGGGGGGGGGAGGGAAGTAAGATTGGGGGGGGGAAACTGTAAAACTCAAATCATATCTTTAATAAAAAAACGAAAAAGCTTTAAATAATGTAACCAAAGTAGAAAGTATTTGAATTTGAGCCCAGAAAAATGTTATACTAGATCATCATCCATATCCTTCTCCTTAGAGTGTCTAAGTCTCACCTTCCCTGCAAAGTACCATATTTCTGTTGAGGACATTATCATCCTTCTATTCATCCAAATATCAACCTGATACATCTTTGGCTTTTCATTTTTTTCCACTATATCCCACCTCCCATGTCACATCCAATCACTCACAAAAATCTTGTTAATTTTGTTTCCATAATATATCGCATATTCAATCTCTTCTCTTCAGTTAAAATAGAAACCATTCTAATTCTGTCCCTTATTACCTCTCACCTCAACTATTAGAATGGTCTCTTAATTGATTTCCCTGCTTCCAGATTCTTTTCTTTTCCATCAGCATTCCCTACAATGTTCAAAATAATCTTCCTAAAGTGCAGGTTTGATCAATTCCCTACTCATGTCTTCCATGGGTTCTATTGTCTCTAAGATAAAATTTCCTTGTTTGGCATTTAAAATCATTAGCAGTTTAACTTTTCAGACTTTCTTCACATTATTCCCCTTCATGGACTCTATTTCCAGTCAAATTGGCCTGTTCCCTGTTCCCCAAATTGCATTCAATTTCCTGTTTCCATGTTTTTACATCGGCAGCCCTCCATATTACAAAAACCCTCCTCTCTTTCTTCATGTCTTAGAATTCTTTGCTCTCTTCAAGTCTCAGCTCATATGCTAACTTCTTTTTTTTTTTAGGATTTTTTTTGCAAGGCAAACAGGGTTAAGTGGCTTGCCCAAGGCCACACAGCTAGGTAATTATTAAGTGTCTGAGGCTAGATTTGAACTCAGGTACTCCTGACTTCAGGGCCAGTGCTCTATACACTTCACCACCTAGCTACCTCATCATATGCTAACTTGTAAAGGTAGCCTTCCCTAATCCCCATAGCATTCCCAACTCTTCCTCCTCAAATTACTCTTTTTTCTTATCTGCCTACTATATCTATTCTCTAGTCCCCACAATAATGTAATCTTGAGGCCCAGGACAGTTTTGTATTTTTGTCTTTATAACCCAAGTACCTGGTAGGAGTTTAATAAAAGCTTATTTAAATTAAATGAATTGAATTATATATACCTATCATCTGAAAACAAGTTTAGCTAAATGCAAAAACAAAGCTCAATACTAGAGATTTGACCACCAGCTAATAATATTTTGGCCACAGATGTTCTCAGTCTATGATGTGGAAGAAGCACCCACAAATAAACTCACAGATGTTTTGAACTATTGGATACTATGAAAATTATTAAATTGCATTATTTAATTCTAATTCTGTGTCAACATAAAGTATTTCCATCATTGGATATGTTTTCTTATTTCTTGCTATTCATACCCTTTAGTCCAGGGCTAAGTAATCTCTGAGATGCAGCACAGAAAATCTCTGTATTTTTGCCTGTGTGAGGTTCCCCATGCCAATAATAACCCCTATTACTCCAAAATGACATGTTGAAAGTGTCTCTCCCTGTTTAGGGAGTTGGCATTGCAACTAACTGGGAAGCTCTAACAATTATCTGGGCGGGATGACAGTTGAGTCAGAGGACCTGGGTTTGAATCCTTGCCCTACCACTTTGACAAATCACTTCATCTCTCTAGGACTCACTTTCCTATGTAGAAGGTAAGGGGGATGTATATATTAGATGATCTGCAAGGGCTTTTGTGGTTCTAACATTGTGTGTCTAGTGCATCTAGAATTTCCCAAGGGATTCCCTCAACTTCCTTTATTTATTATTCTTTAGGTCTTTGCCTTCTCCACTTGTCAAATCAGGATTAAGCTCTTTGCCAATCTTTGCCTCCCAGGAAAATCACAAGCAGTAACAGGCCTGTATGTCTGTTTGAAGGCTTGGAGCTCCTTTAGAGGAGAGACCACAATTAATCAGTTCTATGATCTGATTCTCATTATTTATGATTGACTAAGTGCTGACAGAACAACTTGGCCTCCTCCAAGTTCAAGAGGAGACCCAACCTCTGCCCTAGGGGCTGACAATCTGCACTACAAGATGAAATCTGATTCAAAACACAACACACCAGAGTTCTCAGGTGATCTCCTCCTCACACGCTACTAAGAAACACATTGATATATTGGGAAGAACAGTCAGGGAAGCAGCCATGTGCAAGTGCCCAAGAATTATTGCTACTACCACTATTAATTTTGTTCTACCAATATTGTTATTAACAATAACTAGAATTTATAGTGTACTTTGAGTTTTAAAAAATATTTTATGTATGTTATTTTATTCAATTCAATAAGCATTTCTTAAACACTTACTGTGTTCAAAGCACTATGAGTTGGAGATACAATGACAAATATGGACTAGCAAACCAGTCCCTGCCTTCCAGGAATGTAATTTCTATTACAGACACACTACATGTACCTAGAGAAATGATGTTGGTCCTTCATTCTCAAAGAAGACCATGACACAAGGGAAGTGATGTCATGACAAGCACGTGAATTGGATTTGAGTGAGGGGGATGCTGTGCTAAGTCACCAGCCTCACTTTCTCCTCTGGAACCTTAAGGGTCCAGTGGCCAGATAGGAATCAGGATGACTAGATTCAACACCATCAGGATTAAGTGACTTGCCCAAAGTCGAGTGACTGAAGCTGGATTTGAACTCCTATTCTTCTGACTGTGTACTATCTGCTGCACCACCTAGTTGCCCTTACCTAGAAAAATAAATATGAAGCATATAAAAACAGCATAAAATAATTTCAAGAATAATGAGATTATCTCTTGTGGAAAGGAATCTTGGAATGAAGAGGCAGCTGAGTGGTGTCTTAAAAGCAGGGATATTGAGAGACAAAAGTACTGTGTGTTCCATATATGGGGTGCAGAGCTATATAGAGGTAGAAGATGGAATGCAAATTTGAGTAGGATGGCAGGTGTGACAAGAAGAGTAATATGAAATATGGCATTCAGATAATGGAGGATATTATCTTCCAGGCTAAGAATTTTGTATTCCATCCTACAGGAAATGTAATAGGGAGTCACTGATGACTTTTTTGAGGGATTAGCTTTGAAAGGTTTATGTTGAATTTATTATATACTTGAAAAGAAGAGAAAACTAACAGAGTCATGGTTTCAAATAGAAACTCCTCTATTCTAATGTATTTGTTAAGTTCATAATTATTTAAATAGGAAAAATAATATATTTCTCCTCAAAAAAAATCAGGTCCCTTAGGGTAGGGCCTATGACTTCCATCTCTTTTGTTTCTTTGATATATAACTCCTGGTACCTAGGTATGTTCTTATATTTTAAAAATTGCACCAAACTGGATTATCAGATCTCATTCTTCATTTTACATTTGTAAGTATTGCCTTAGATAGGATTCTTACTACTTAGAACATACTTTAGAGACTAAAAAGACTTAGTAATGCCATCTTCTGGTTAGGATTAGACAAATCATTATCTCTTCTCATGCCAGAAATTCAAATTTTGATCACTCTAAACACAGGTCAAAGGATTTTCCCAAAGGAAAGATTACTCCTCAAATATCCCATGGAATATTATAATGGTCCTTTTATTCTCACTTCAGCTGAAGCAAAATATATTTTGCTCCAATCTTTTACCTTTACTCTATATGTATCTCTCTGCTTCAAATGAGTTTCTTGTAAGCAGCATATTGTAGGATTCTGGTTTTTAATCCACTCTGCTATTTGCTTGCATTTTAAGGGAGAGTTCATCCCATTCACATTCAAAGTTATAATTACTAACTGTTCATTGTCCTCCATGCTATCTTTCCCTGTTTGTATTTTTCCCCCTTTTCATTTTTTCAATATTCCCCATTGTTTTGTTTCTGAATACCTCCACTTTTAAAGTGTTTGCTCTCCTATATCACTCCCTCTCCTTTCCTTCCCCTTTCCCTTTTTCCCTTTTCCCTTCCCTTCCTTCTATTAGTTCCCCTTTTTCTCCCCCTCCCTGTCTCTGTCCTCCCCTCCCCTTTTCCTCTTTTAATACTTGGTAAGATGTTTTTTAAGTTAACTGAGTGTGTGTGTGTAAGTTAACTTTAAGCCAAGTCTAATGAGAGGAAGATTCCAGTGTTTTTCATCTCCTCCCTTCTTCCCCTTTATTACAGTAGGTCTTTTGTACCGCTTAATGTAATAAGATTTACCCCATTCAATCCCCTCCCTCCTCCCATCTCCTTCCTATTCCCCCTTTTTAAGGGGAAGTGTTTTTAAATCATTCTAAGTCATAGAAAATCCTGAGTATTCATCACTTCTAGCTAAGTATACTCTCTCTCTCTCTCTCTCTCTCTCTCTCTCTCTCTAATAGTTACAGTTCTTGAGAGTTATTAGAGTCTTTCTCCCAAGTAGGGATATAGCCAGCTTCATCCCACTGGGTAGCAGTCTCATGGCTAAGTCATGAGTGTCCATCACTTCTGGCTAAGTATATTCTCTCTGATAGAGTTACAGTTCTCAAGAGTTCTGAGAATCTTTTCCCATGCTGAGATATAGCCAGTTTCATCTTACTGAATAGCAGTTTTTTTCTTTACCCCCCCCTTACCTTTTTACGTGTCTCTTGAACCTCCTGTTTGATGTCCAAATTTTCTATTTAGCTCTGTTTTTTCATCAGGAATTGTTGAAAGTCTTCCATTTTGTTAAATATCCATCTTTTCCCCTGAAAGAGAAGGTTCAGCTTTGCCGGACAGTAGATTCTTGGCTGCATTCCAAGCTCCCTTGCTCTTCAGAAAATCTCATTCCAGTCTTTGATCCCTTGTTGATGCAGCCAGGTCCTGTGTAATCCTTACTGTGTCTCCTTGGTATTTAAATTGTTTCTTTCTGGTTGCTTGTAGGATTTTTTCTTTTATCTGATAGTTCTGGAATTTGGCCACAACATTCCTTGGTGTTTTCATTTTAGGCTCTCTTTCTAGAGGGGATTGATGTATTCTTTAAATAACTATTTTGCCCTCTAGTTCCATGATATCAGGGCAATTTTCCATCACTAAATCTTGTAATATTAAGTCCAGGCTTTTTTTCTCTTCAA
Source organism: Macrotis lagotis (assembly GCF_037893015.1). Lineage (NCBI taxonomy): Eukaryota > Metazoa > Chordata > Mammalia > Peramelemorphia > Peramelidae > Macrotis > Macrotis lagotis. The sequence goes on from NC_133658.1 coordinate 612,015,676, forward strand.
TGTTTTTCAAGAAGGCCTTTAATTCCCAGGCTGTCCCTTCTCGATCTATTCTCGAGGTCAGTGGTTTTGCTGATGAGGTATTTTACATTTTCTTCTATTTTTTGATTTTTTGGTTTTGTTTAATAGACTCTTGCTGTCTCAAGAAGTCATTAGTTTCCACAGATTCCATGCTTTTTTTTAAGAGAAGAATTTTCTTCATTTACCTTTTGCAACTCTTTTTCCAAATGGTCAATTCTAATTTTGTAAGAGTTTTCCATTTGACCAGTTGAGGTTTTGAGAGAATTGTTTTCTTGTTGCAAGGTATTAATTTTCTCTTCCAAATTTTTTTCCAAATTTTCCAATTGATTTTTAAACTCCTTCCTTATTTCTTCAAGAAAGTCTTTCTGTGCTGGAGAGCAGGTCATATTCTCCTCTGAGTCAGTGTCTTTTTCTTCAAAGAATTCTTCTATAGACCCTCCTTTGTGCTGACTTTTCTTCATTATCCTAAAACCTTGTGTTGGAGAGAGAGACTGATTTACAGGGGTTTGGTGTCAGGATCCCTAGGTTTTGCTTACTGAGTGTAGTATCTCCAGCTGGCTAATAGGGGGTGCTGGTTGCTTTCTCTGGAGTGTTTGTGACCTTGATTGAGGCCCTGTCCCTTGGCCTAGAGGGAGTGATTGAAGCTGTTGAATACTTTTGTCTTTGATTAATAGTGAGATACCTTGGGGTGAGGTGATCACTTTCCCTATTGTCAGCTGAGGTGGTTCTGCTGCTTGGCCTTAGTCTGGGGCAGAGGTAGTCTATAATTGTGTTTATTCTGGGAAGAGGCTTCAGCTGAAATGGAGGTGTGGACTCTTGAGTTCCTCCTGACCAGAAGGACTCAGGGATCAATGTCTGTAACTCTCCTGCTTAGGAACTCTCCCTCCAGACCTGCCACCGATGCCTCTGTTCCCTAGTTGACCCAGCTCTAGCCCCACCGCTGATCAAGCTGGTCTGGTTCTCAGACCCGCAGGCTCCTGGGCTCCAGCCTCGAAGGTAAAAAGGCAAAAAAGGTCCAGACTCCCAAGCTTTCACCAACCCATGCTCCCAACAGAGTCTGCCCTCTGTGCCCAGACTCACCCACTATCTCAGAAGACAGATCCTGAGGTGGATATCTTCTGGCTTTTCTTTCTGGGTTTTGTTGATTGGATTTCTGTTATAAGGTTTTTTTCATATTATTTATAAGGGAAGATAAGGAGACTTTAGAACTCTGCCTGTGTTCTCTCTGCCATCTTGGCTGGAAGTCTGGTCCTATTATTCCCAACACACATAATCACCAAGAACTTATCAAAATTCTAATGATTAATATTTCTAAAAAATAGAGAATGGAGCCCTTCTTTTCTCCAGAACCAATCCCTAATGTTTGCATACCTTTGACATCTTTTATTTTTAATTGATCTTTATTTATATTTATATATAAACTACATTTTGCTTTCCTCTACCTTCCCAGAGGGCTATTACTTATAAAGGTATTTTCAAAGGTGATTAAAAGGGGAAAAATTCAGCAAAACTTATCAGCGCATCAAAATAAAATTACACTATATGCAATGTTCCATACCCTGAGCCTTAATCTCTTCAAAAGACCAAGAGAAATGTCTTTTCATATCTATTCTTTGGAGTCAAGCTTGTTCTTTATAATACTTCCACTTTTAAATACAATTTTTCATGGTTTTATTTGTTATTCTTTCCATTTACATTGCTGTAGTCCTTTTGTATATTTTTTTCTGCTCTGTTTACTTTGAGTCAGTTCAAATATCATTGTATGGTTTTCTATATTCATCATGGTCTTTCATCATTTCTTGAAATATAGTGATATTATGTTACATTCATGTATCATGGTTTTTAGTTGTTCTCCATTTAATGGGTATCTGTTTATGCCTTTCTTTGCAAAATGTGTATTTTATTCTTGTGAAGAAATATTATAAGTATTATCCCTTGAAGAACCATTAGTCAATTAGAGCTCATGACCTATAATATGCAGCTATGAGGTACAAGAAGTATATAGAAATCCTAATAAAAATTTAACCAAAACTCAAATAGAATTATGGAAATTTTAGAGATTATCCAGTCTATTCCTATAATTTTGATATTAAGAAATCAGAATTGAAGTGGCTGGTCCAAAGTCACACATGCTAATAACAGAGCAAAACTAGAAATCAGATCTTCTGATTCCTTGTCCTGTGTTTTGTGCACTACACCACGCACCCTCCTTAAATATGGCTATATAATTGCACTGTACAGAAAGAATATTAACATTAATAAATTAATATTGGCATCAATAGCCTTCAGGGAATAAAATCTATCTAGTGGGTGAGTAGATAAGTATTTTAACTAATACCTATAACCAATTTGTGGTGATGAATTTGGGATGTGAAATATGGAAAAATTATACTGAAATAATATTAGGAAGATTTGATATTGTGGAAAGCTTGTTGTATTTGGGGTCAGAAGGCCTAGACTAGAAACATGTCACTGTTGCTTGCTACATGTTTGATTTTGGGGAAGTCCTTTAACCTCTTCATATTTCAATTTCTTCAACTGTAAAATGAAGGGATTGGACTAGAAGATTTAAGATTACCTACAATTTATAACTTACAGCTCTGAATCTTGAAATCTTGCATTTAGATTCACAAACAACATTCACAAAGGGCCATAATCAATTCTAATTATAAATCCAAAACTATAGAACCTTAAATGATACATCAGGGCTGTGTTTTACAGTTTATTCCCCTCCACTACAAATTCATATTTTGCTGCATATCATGGCTTGGAGGAGACCTTGCTTTCTTAAAGTTATGCCCAGCAAAGTGTAATATATGATAGGTTCTACAACACTTTAAAGCCTATGACAACCTAGTGAACTACAGAGAAGGATATTACCAGTAGTTAGGCAATCTGGTAATGAATATTTTAAGGTGTGGCAACCCATGGCAAACTCATGAAAGAAATAAACAAAATTTAAATGATTCTCAGGCCTATATAGCATCCTTATACTTCTGCAGAGATGGTGGCAATGGTAGGAAGGAGGACAGAAGGCGCTAAGAATCAAAAGATTTTAGAACATCAATAATCTTTAATTTAAGTATTGGTATTCTAAATGTGAACCCCTTCTTCAATCATGAACAAGTTAGGGGATCTGAATCACATCAATGTTGACATTTTTGCTATTCACAAAACCAAATGGAAGGAGGATATTGCACCTAGATGAAAGAATGATTTACAAATACTCCTTGGAGAGACAAAGAGCTGATAGAGTGAGTTTTATTTTATGTTTAACAACAGTAAGAAGCATTATTTCACTGAATATTTGGTGATGTTACATTATGGTACTAATGATAAATTGCAAAATGATTACCATGAAAATAATAGCAAGTTGAGTACCAATATCTGTTGCAGAAGATAAAGAAATAGAGAAATTATAGAAAAAAAATGTTAAGTCCCTCTAAATTAAATCAACATGTATGCTTGGTGATTCTGATGGAAAGGTGAGAAAAGAGGATAGGAAAAAATAAATTTATAGAAAATCATGACTCAGAAAGAAGAAATGATAGACACAAAACTTGTGGATTATGGAGAAGCCTTATGCCTCAACATCATGAAAATTTTCTTTAGGCAAAATATTTGTAGAAAAAATACCATAAAGAATGAAATTATATTTTAATAGCCAAGAAAAGACTTATTATTGAGGTGAAAGTTATAATTGAGTCAGCTGTCTAAGGACAGATCATTAACTCAGTAGAGTTAAGGTGAGAATTCAGGGCAGCTAGGTGGCACAGTAGATAGAGCACCAGCCCTAGAGTCAGGAGTACGTGAGTTCAAATCCAGCCTCAGATACTTTATATTTACCTAGCTGCATGACCTTGAGCAACTTAACTTGGGCCACTTAACCCCATTGCCTTGCCAAAAAAAAAAACCCCTCAAAAAAAGATAAAAGAGAATTAATAATAATAATAATAATAATAATAATAATAGAAGAAAGAAGAAATATATGACCAAGACATTATGCTAAATGATGATGATACAAATAAAATCAGAAAGATAATATTTACTCTCAAGTAGATTACATTCCAATGGCAGAGGGAAAAACAGGTAAATAAAATACTAAAAATATATTTATTTTATGCATATAAAAGATAATGGAAGAAGTTAACAGTAGCTGGGGGTATCCAGAAAAGGCTTCCTTAAGAAGGTGTGATCAAAGCTGAAATTTGAAGAATACCAGGAAAACTAAGAATGAGGTGTGCGAATGGAAAATATTTTCTGAATAGTAGATAGCCATTATAAGGGCATGGAGATCAACTTCTGAATTACCAGCTGGAGAAAGATGGTTATCTAAAGCAATATCAGGTTGGAATTAAAAATCTTTTGTAATATCTGACAAAAAAAGATGATGAATAATTATAAGCAATATCCTCTAATAAATGGAAAGAAATGGTAAAAGATAAAAAAGAAGTTTAAAGAAAGTTTGGTAAAATATCTAACTTAAGCAAAGTCAGTAGCCTTTAAGGTTAAAAATAGGTCAATGAACAGAGTAAGAATTGAAATTATTTTTAAAAATCATTTTTAAAAAACCATTTTCTCCCTCACTGAAAATGAAACCATCACAACTGGACCCTCAGATCACAGTCTAGGTCTTCTAGTACTAAAAATAGTAAAGAGAACAATGTTGCTGTTGTCATTTAAGTTGTGTCCAACTCTTTGTGACCCTGTTTTGGATTTTCTTGGCAGATACTGGAGTGGTTTGACATTTCTCCAGTTCATTTTACAGATGAGAAATTAGGACAAATAGGTTTAATTGATTTGTCCAGAGTACACAACTAGTAAGTGTCTGAGGACAGATTTGAATTCATGGTGATGAGCAGTCCTGATTCCAGGCCTAGTGCTCTATCCACTGCAACAAAGAAAACAAAGATGAGAAAAATAACAGGATTGGATCAAGATTGCATCTCCTTTTTTAAGAGACCCAAGATGGAGATAAAGCAATTGTGAGGGTGTCAAGAAACAAATGCACCTTATGGCAAGAAAGATACTAAAGACAGTGAAGAAAGTATTATACTTTATTAATACAAAAAAAAACCCAAACCAGAAAAGTATCAATAGGTAGGGATTTATTTGCCTACTCTCCCATCTGTATAAAATCTGGATGAAAATCAAAGTCACCTTAAACCTAAATTGATTGCATCCTCAATGAGGGTATCATTAGGGAACAAGCAAACCTTTTCAAATGATATTCAACAATGGAACATTCCATTACCCTTTCATAAATAACTGGAAGATGCAGAAAATATAAGATCCTATTATACATATGATTTGTTGATTTTGTTGTTTTGTTTGTTCATTTTTCAGTTGTTTGAACTTCATGAAATAAGCAATAAGAATTCACTGAAAGTCATTGAGAGGAGTGGCATAGTCTGAAGTATAAAGAAGATTGGTCTGGGGGAGGCTAGGTGGTGTAGTGAATAAAGCACCGGCCCTGGAGTCAGGAGTACCTGGGTTCAAATCCGGTCTCAGGCACTTAATAGTTACCTAGCTGTGTGGCCTCGGGCAAGCCACTTAACCCCGTTTGCCTTGCAAAAACCTAAAAAAAAAGGAAGATAGGTCTGGCAATTTGGAGGGTTTAGAAAGTGGAAGAAGGAAATCTTATTAGGAGACTGTTATAATAATTTGTAATGATCACAGGGAGAAGAAGGGTCAGAGATCTAGACCTGAAAGGTAACTTAGATGCCACCAGGTCAACTCCTTTATTTTATAGATGAGCAAACTGAGATCCAGAGGTGGGAAGAGAATTGCCCAAAGTCACATATCTCAGAAATAAAAGAATTTGGCATGATAGTTAAAAAAAAAAGAATCCAAATAATGGAGATGGCCAAGAGACTAGAAGAGAGGAAATACATATGTAAAAGATTGCAGAGGTGAAACCTGCAGAATTTGTTAGCTGACTGGCTATGAGAGAGGAAAAGCCAGAGGCAAGAGCAAATTTGGAACCTGAGACAGATTAAATCATGGTACCATACAGAAAAAAATGAAGCTCAAAGGAGAGACCAATTTTATAAGGCCAGTTTTGGACCTTTTGTAGTCATCTTATAGGTAGAACATCTTGCAACCAGTTCTAAAAGCGGTTCTGAATCTCAGAAAATCTGCATAGCTGAAAGGTTAGAAAGTAAATTAAATTCTTTAAGAGAGTATGTGTGTTCAGAGAAGGGGGTCAGGGATATAGCTTTGGGGATACCCACCTTCAGTTCTGGTATTTAAAAAGAGAGCAATGAACAATGACAGTAGAGAATCAGTAGCTAAAGGCCAGAAGAATGTTTCTGAAGCCAGGGGTAAAGGTAACATTCAGAAGGTCTAGATTGTCAAAAGGGTTAAATGGTACAGTGAGATCCAGATTGAAACTAAGAGAGGAAAAAAAAGAAAAAAGTAGAAACTATTTTGGAGGTAACTGGTGACCTTTGAGGAAGAAGTTTCAGGAGAGTGGTGAACATGGAAGTTGGATTGCCAAGGTTTGAGGAGGCTTGGGGAAAAGTAAAAGCATAGGGTGTAGACTCACTTCCATTATCTTCAGGCAAGATAATTTAGGGAGAAAAATCACCATGAATTGTGAAAGAGCTCATTTTTATATTTAGTTACTGACTGATGAATTCATTTACAAATTTGATTTTTAATTTTTTTCCCTATAGTCACCACCTTCCTGATAGAAATTTCCTTGGGAAAAAAGGGTAAAGGAATTAATTAAAATGTAAGAAATTGCAGTAGTTATGATAAGGATGAAAACCAGTTTTAAAATACATGACTGTGAAAGTCCATGAACTGAGGATTGGAGAGAATCCTTCTTATTATCAGCATTAACATATTTTTTCTTATGTGCTTTCTCCTATATTATACTAGGACAGTTCCTATGCACAACGAATAATGCAAATTTAAATGAATGAATGAATGAAAAAAATGAACCAAAAAGAAATTAGGAAGGCTTTATAATATGCCAGGGGATGCAAATATAAAAAGAGCAAATACCATACCTGCCCTCAAGAAGCTTATATTCTAAAATGGAAAGGCAACAAATAAAGGAGAATAGTGGTCAGAGAGTGTTTTGGTAAGGAAAGCTATAGCCATGATAAGGTAATTAATGAGAGCTTTCCAGAAATGATCATGTTGATTTTGGAAATACACACATATAATGCCATAGCGTGAAACTTGTTGGGTTTGGAATGGATTAGATAAGGTAAGCTCTTACTAATGAGAAGCCAAGGGTTTCAGGGGAGAAGTAGTGGTGCCAGAGGTTAGAGGTTGAATTCAGAAGGTATGGAATGGAAATGGCTAGCAAGTAACATGAGACATCTAGATCTGACCTTGATATAGACAATTCTTACCATTCCATGGCAGGAGCTAGAATGCCCATTCAGAAGCATAGAAATGGTATGAAGACAACTAAATCATTTCCTTCCAGAAACTTACCATTTAAGATTTTACACAGATGATCATATGAGAAAAATTCATTCTAGCCAGATTAGGATTGAAAAAAAATACAGACAAAAAAATTCAGGCACCTCTTTGGAGAACAAATTGAAACCTTCCTTATTCATGTCAGAGGCAGGTGGGGTAAGTTAGGGTTAGAGAAAGGTGATGTACATAGAGGAGGTTGTTATTGGAAAGGACAAATGTAGAATAGCTGGGAATGTTTCCAGTCTTGGCAGGGTGAAATTAAAGGATTTCACAATCCTCAGTGTTTTTACAGAAGAGTTCTCTGGAAAATACCCTGCAGCTTTTGGTTCTTTACAAAAGGAATTTGGGATCTGTCAGCAGGAGATGCTGTATTTCTTGCCAATCCCAAGGAAGATCTTGGGAGAGAAGTAGGCTTATGTATTCCAGGCAGAGAAAGCTGAATCAAGGTTATAAAGAGAACCAAACAGAAATACAAAGAAAGTAAGAGGTGATTTGAAGAGAAATCAGGATGGTTTGGGTGTCTTTCCTAGTGGCGAAAATGGAATGATTTGGGATTTCTTTTGATTAGAGGAATAAGTAAGTAGATGCTTTGACTATTGGGAAATTTATGAAGGTAGGCTGGCATAGAAGTGGGATGCCTGAAAAATATTCATAAAGAGAGCCACTACATCCTTTCTTTTATTCTATAGGCAGATAAAATTTACATTCCTGCCAAACTTGACCTTCTTGGTTTATATAAACTAGCTCTCTGTTCTGCAGTTTTAGAAAATCGATCTTTCACAAGGACAAACAATTTTAGACTAATGTAATAATAATAATAATAATAGCCAGAATTTATAAAGCACTTTAACATTTGCAAAGTTCTTTACATATGTTGATTTATTTGATCCCCATATCATCTCTGTAAGGTAGATATTATTATTCCCATTTTACAGAGAAAATCTTGAGAGACAAGTAGAGCAGATATGGATTCCAGGAAATAAAAGACCAATTTCAGGGTATAAAGAGAGGAAAAAGAGAAAGAGACAGACTGACAGAGATAGAGATTTTGTGAGAATAAGAAGGAATTTGGGAGGACAGAAATAAAATGATTTAACCAGCTAGTAAATTGTTGAGGCAGGACATATATATATATACTCAAATTTTCCTGACTCCAAGCCTTGCTCTAAAGCCATTGAGTCACAGAGCTGCCAGTGATAATGAACACAGGCATTCCGAATTTCTTTGCAAACCTTAGGTGTCAGATTGAATTCTGGTGGGGGGGGGGGGGGATTTAATTGACTGATTAACTCTGTAGGCTAGAGTTCATAAGTAATAATGTCAAGGTCTTCTTCCAGTGGACCACAACCTTCAGCTAGGTGACTCACAAATGCTGGCATTTGATACCTGCTGAAAGAGGATGAATAACTTCTGTAATTGAAATTGACGAGGCTGCACATAGAGCATCTTGCTAAATACTGTGGGGCTACAGAGAAGTATGAGATGTTATTGTCCTTTTCCACAGAGAAGTGGAGAGACTAGTAAATTCATTAAAAATTCAATTCAACAATTATTTACTAAGTATTGATGTTCAAGAGGAGTCCAAAAGAGAATGGACTTTTCTAAAAACAGTGATGGGCTCCATATTTTCCCATTGTAGTAGTGTGTTGATTGCATCAAAGACTCATAAAACTGGAAAAGAAAGAGACTCTAGAAACCATCTAGTCCAACCCTAATCATTTTATAGGTAAGGAAACTGAAACCCCTGGAAGTGAAGTGTCTCGCCCATGGTTACACAGACCTGGGATTTGAACCCAGATCCCTTGACTCTAAATCTGGTTTTATTTCCTACTGCTCATCAAATAAATAAATATTGAAAACTTTCAAATCAGAGACTACAAAATCTGTCAAAAGTATTCAGCCTAACTTGTCTACACAAGAAAAGTCAAGTAAATGGGTGAATATCTATCATTTAGAACAATGATGTCAAATTCAAATAGAACTATCCCTGTGGTCTCATATTGACTTAGAAAACCACAAGTTACCATTACCTATGTTGTATTATCTTTTATTTATTTTTTATTAAATTTAAAAAATTTTATTAAATATTTTATTTTCTTAAACATTTCCAATTATACTTTAACCTGGTTTAGACCATACTTAGGAACTTTGCAGATATCTCTTGTCTAGAGTATGATGATGATTGATGATTGATGATGATGATGATGATGATGATGATTTTGTTTTGTCTTTCACTCTTGAAGAAAGCCATGATATCAAGGAGTTGATGTCATTACAAGTCTATGAATTGAGTGAGGGGATGCTCTGCTAAGTCACCAGCCTCACTTTGTCTTCCAGAGCCATCTGGATCCAGTGACCAGATATGACTCAAGATGCCTAGAGATAGCCTCGGATTTGAGGCAAACAAGGTTAAGTGAATTGCCTAAGGTCACACAGCTAATTAATATGAAGTGTTTAAGGCTGGATTTGAGCTCTCATCCTCCTTGGTTGCAAGGCTCTTGCTCTATCCACCATACCACCTAGCTATCCCAATCTAGAGTATAGTATGCAGTTGTACAGTTAACACATGGAGTTGGTCTGTCAGTACAAATGTCTTAGACAGATGCTGTAATCAAATACTGAGATGGGTCTATGATTTAATAGGAAGAGGAGGGCAGTTTTTATTGCCTTTGCAAAAATGCTTTTATTGAACACAAGCTTCTTTCCAAAACAAAGCTTCTAATTTCATAATTTAATTTTTTAAAAAAATTTATTGATAACTTTAAAAATTTATAAAAAGTTCCAACTTTCTAAGTCAATATACTTCCAGTGATAGTATATGGTTGAAAGTCAAGGAACACCACAGTCTTTGAAAAATTAAAATTGTTGGGGAATGGGAGAGGTTCCTCACTCCTGTCTGACTGTGTTGAAAGAAGAAATCACAGGTCAGAGTCAAAATGATGGAAAAGAGGCAGCAATCCTCTCAACATTCCCCTCCAAACAACTTTAAAATAATGAGTTAAATAACCTGCAGGAGAAGTTTGTGACTGGAGTGGGGGAAGTCCAAAGGACATATCACAGCAATACCAGCAATGGGCCCCTGGAGGTAGTAACAGTATTCACAGCAGCTTTGGGATCACCTAGCCCAGATTAGACAACTGGTCAGAAAGAGATAACAGGAAAACCCTTTGCTGATGCTGGGCACAGGACCCAGGCACAGTTTGGCAGCTTCATTACCCTTGTGTAAATTTGGATCACAGTTACAGGGCAGTGTTCCATATGAGAAGAACAATAAGCCAGTATATCTCTATCCTAGAATGTGTTGTAGAGGGTAGTAAAATGTAAGAAAACTGGAAAGGTAGGAAGAACCAGATTGTGAAGAACTTTAAGTGCCAAGACAAAGGACTTTATATTTGACATAAACTGAACTTTATTGATTGAGGGGAAGAGGTGAATTGGTCAGACCTACACTTTAGAAAGAGTGGCAGTTTTCAGTTGGACTACTCTGGGCAGGACAATTGGAGTGAGGAGGAACTTGAGAAAAGAAGATCAATAAGAAGCTTTTTGCAACAGTTCCAAAAAGGGGGATAAAAATCCAAACCAGGGTGGTAGCTATGTGTGTGTGTGTGGGGGGAGAATAGAAAACCCAAGATTTTACAATGACTTGTATGTTAGAGGTGAATTAAAGTAAGAAGTTGAGGGTGGTACAAGTTGAAAATTTGGTTGACTAGGAGGGTGTTGATGCCTTCAATAGTAATAGCTTAGTTTAGAAGAGGCACTTAAAGGGAAATATTATGAATTTTATTTTAACAAGTTGAGTTTGAGGTGCCTATGAGACATTAGTTTAAAATTACATCAATTGATGATGTCAAACGGGTTCAGAAGATTAGACAGGGATAGATAAATCTGAGAATCATCTGTGTAGAGTTTATAATTGAATCTATTAACACTGATTATATCGCCAAATAAGCCAGTGTGAAGGAAAAAAAAGAGGGCCAGGAAAAATAGATTTCTGGCAAAGATTGAGAAGGAACAGGTAACCAGGAGTCATCAATGTCACAAAAAACCAAAGAAGAGAGAGAAGTTAGGAGGAGAAGGTGATCAGTGATTTCAAATGCAGCAAGATGATAGAGAAGAATAAAGATTGAGAAAAAGCAATTTGATTTGTCTCTTAACACCCCTATGTTAGAGACAAGAAATGTTAAGAGTTTCAGAGGAAGGTGTCCAATATCCTTTGAGGGCTTCCAAAAAAGATTCATAGAAGAATATGGATAAGAATTGCACAGGACGAGAAAACATGGATAGATTGGGATCTGTATCATTTGTGGGAACTACCTATATTAATGAAATTAAGAACTTATTAAAATGTTGAAACAATATTTTGGACCCCTTCCCCTCTTCCTCATTTCTACCTATCTATTGTCCTAGGATTTGGAGGATATTTTATTAATAGGAAACCTTGCTAAGGCTTCTCTCTCATAAATGAGGAAACAATCAAGTTCACTTTCCATTCTCAAAGTCCTGACATTTTTTTTTTTAATTTCACGAACTCCTTAAAATATTCTCAAAGTTAACATAGAGCCTATTTGACTGCATCCCCTATAAAGAGTTTTTTACTTCATGAGTACACATTTCTCCCTGTGGAAGACTGACTCCCTTGTCTTCACTTACATTTTTCCCAGCTTAAGGAGATAAATTTTCAATGCAAATATTTGTCCAGTTAGCATTTCTTATACAGGCCATAAAGGTTATCACCATAGTTCCCAGGGAATCCCTTCTTAGTTCATCAGTTAATATACCTTTTCCACTTATACGAAAGCTTCAATATCCAGTTCAAATTCATGAAGTTTGCCATTGAGAAATGTTAAGATAGAGCAAAGAGAGCATTGGACAGGAAACCAAGGGACTGACTTTGTGATTGCTAGGTGGTACAGTGGATAGAGCCCTGGGCCGGGAGTCAAGAAAACCTGAGTTCAGGAGCCAAGATGGCAACAAGAGAGGATCCTCTCTTAAGTGCTCTCTCAGAAAACATAAACTAAGGACTCTAAATTTTTGAGAGACAGAACCCATAGAGGGACCCAGTGAGGCAGTTCTATTCAAGGTAACCTGGAAAAGAACAGAAAGGCTCTGCTCCTTGGGGTTGGAGGGGCGGCCCGCCAGAGGGGTGGCCCGCCAGAGCAGAACTTCAGCCTCATGGAGGCAATCCCAGGGCGTTGGGAGCCATGGAGTTTCCTGATCTATGCCCTGGGGAGCACTGGGCACAACTTGGGGGGACAGCCAGGGGTCTCTGCCAGAGTGGGCACATGAAGCCCAGCCCTCAGGGTACACAGCAAGCAGCATGGCAAAGGCAGTCCAGATCCAGAAAACAGAAGCAGGTGGAGCCGGTAAGCAGGAGCCCCCAGGGCATGAGCCCATTGAACCTAGGGAGGGGAGTGAAGAGAGACTGTGAAGTTCTACCCCTGGAAAGGGATGCTGGGGTTCTGATCACATTCAGATCCTGATTGCAGTCTAGGCCCCCTGCATAGAACAGTAAGGCGCCCCCCCCACCTCAGCCCCATGGCAAAGGGGGGCGCTTATGGTCATTCACAGACCAGGAGGGAGGACAGAGCCTCACACACTGAGACCCTTGTGGGAGTGTCCCAAAAGCTCAGGAAGCACCCCAAAACCAGGTTCAGGCTGGGAAAATGAGTAAGCAGAGAAACAAGAGGAACACAATTGAGAAATATTTTGCCTGTGAACCCAAGAAGGATCAAAACACTCAGTCTGAAGAAGCACAAGCTCCTGCATCTAAAGATTCCAAGAAAAACAGAAATTGGGCTCAGGCTATGACAGAGCTCAAAAAGGACTGTGAAAATCAAATGAGGGAGTTAGAAGAAAAACTGGGAAAAGAAATGAGAGAGATGCAGGAAAAACATGAAAATGAAGTCAGCAGCTTAGTCAAGGAAATTCAAAGAAATGCTGAAGAAAATAGCATGCTAAAAACCAGCTTAGGTCAAATGGATAAAACAGTTCAAAAAGTTATTGAGGAAGGGGTGGCTAGGTGGTGCAGTGGATAGAGCACTGGCCTTGGAATCAGGAGTACCTAAGTTCAAATCCAACCTCAGACACTTAATAATTACCTGGCTGTGTGGCCTTGGGCAAGCCACTTAACCCCATTGCCTTGCAAAAAAAAAGTTATTGAGGAGAAGGATGCTTTAAAAAGCAGAATTGGCCAGATGGAAAAAGAGATAAGAAAGCTCTTTGAGGAAAACAAATCCTTCAGACAAAGAATAGAACTCAGGAAGATTGCTGAATTTATGAGAAATCAGGACTCAATACTTCAAAACCAAAAGAATGAAAAATTAGAAGAAAATGTGAAACATCTCATTGAAAAAACAACTGATATGGAAAACATATTTAGGAAAGATAATTTAAAAATTATTGGAATACCTGAAAGTCATGATCAGGAAAAGAGCCTTGACATAATTTTCAAAGAATTACTACAGGAAAATTGCCCTGATATCCTAGAAGCAGAGGGCAAAATAGAAATGGAGAGAATCCACTGATCTCTCTGAGAAAGAGATCCCCAAAAAACCAACCCCCAGGAATATTATAGCCAAGTTCCAGAACTCCCAAGTCAAAGAGAAAATATACAAGCAGCCAGAAGGACACAATTCAAATACCGTGGAGCTGCAATCAGGATCTCACAGGACTTAGCAGCAACTACATTAAAAGCTTGTAGGGCTTGGAATATAATATACCAGAAGGCAAAAAAGCTTAGAATGCAATAGAGAATCAACTATCCAGCAAAACTGAATGTCCTCTTCTGGGGGAAAAAGATGGACTTTCAATGAACCAGGGGAATTTCAAATGTTCCTGTTGGAATGGCCAGAGCTGAACAGAAGATTTGATATTCAAATACAGGACTCAGGTGAAGCATAGAGATTGGAGGAGAAGGGGAAAATAAGAGGGACTTAATGATGATGAACTGCATGTATTCCTGTATAGAAAAATGACACTGATAATACTCATATGAACCTTCTCAATTAACAGAGCAGGTAGAAGGAGATTTTATAGATGAAGCATGGGAGAAAGCTGAATTTGAAAATAAAATATGGTATAAAAATGGAGTCAATAGGAAAAAAGGGAAATTTAAGGGGAGAAAGAAAAAGAAGAGGTGGAATAGGCCAAGATATTTCATATAATAAGATTTTTCTTTATTACAATGAGCTATTGCAATTATATGGAAGGGGGGAAGGCAAGGGGGAATGAGGGAATCTTTGCTCTCATCAGAGGTGGCTAGGAGAGGAAACAGCATATATACTCAATGGGGTATAGACATCTAGAGTAAGGAGAAGTGGGGGGACAGGGGGAAGGGGTGGGGATGTGAATGAAGGAGGAGAGGATGGACCATGAGGGGGAGAGTGGTCAGATATAACACATTTTCTTTTTTTACTTCTTGCAAGAGGCTGGGATTAGATGGCCTGTCTGGGACCATAGGGCCAGGTGCATGCTGGGCCTAAAGGGTGGCATGCGGGCTCAGGGCTTCTTGGCCCCAGGGCCAGGGATCTGTCTGCTGTACCACTCAGCTACCCTACAGCAGAGTCAGAGTGAAAGGAGAGAGAAAATATAGTATATGGTAGTAGAGAAGTACGAAAGGAGGAAGTTGTGATCAGCAATGGCAACAGTGGGAAAAATATGGAAGTAACTTTTGTGATGGACTTATCATAAAGAATGTGATCTACCTATGACAGAGTTGGTAGTGTTGGAACACAGATTGAAGCACATTTATTATTATTATTATTATTATTATTATTATTATTATTATTATTATTATTATTATTTGGGGGGTGCAGGGCAAATGGGGCTGAGTGACCTGCCTGGGGCCGCATAACAGGGTGATCGTTGGGTGTCTGAAGCTAGATTTGGACCCAGGTGCTCCTGGATCAAGGGCCAGTGCTCTGTCTGCCACCCAACTGCCCCTACTATTATTACTATTTTATTTTATTTTGGGTCTTTTTTTTTCTTTTTTTGGTTTTTGCATAGCAGTGGGGTTGGGGTGGCTTGCATATCACACAGCTGGGTGATTGTTGAGTGAATGGGGCCAGATGTGGGCTCGGGTGCTCCTGGCTCCAGGGCTGGTGCTCCGTCCACTGCACCACCTGGCCATACCTACAATTATTACTATTTTTTTATATTAATTTTAATTTTTTTCTCTCTCCTTTACTTTATTGCTCAAGCAAGTCTATATTTTTTGGGGGAGGGGGTATTTTGTTTACTCTTAAACAAGAATATTTTATTAATGTATAAAAACATTATTTGTACAAAATGAGAATAAATAAATATTAAACAAACAAAAAAAAGAAAACCTGAGTTCAAATTTGACCTCAGATCCTTACTAGCGGTATGTCACTGGTCTCAAGTTCCTCAATGGTAAATGGAGATCATAATATCACAAATGAAGTAATGATTGTAAAGCAATTAGTTTAGTATCTGGCATATAGTTGACCCTTAATAAATAGTTGTTTCCTTTTTTTCCCTTCCTTTCCTTCCTTTCTCTTCTACTATTTGTGCAACACACTTAACCATTTCATTGGTTAACATTGGTTTAGACTAGCTGGAAAATTGTTATAATTTTTGTTCTCTGAAATTGTACACTTATAAATTTGGGGGATCCCAAAGAACTTTTGCTTCTGCATGTTAACTCTATCAACATTTAGAATTTAAGATTTAAAAAGATAAAATGTTAAAATATATTAATTTTTAAAAATAATATATGCATGTTAACATTAAACACTTTTTATGAAAAATATTTTCTAAAACAAAAATATTAGTGAAAGGGTGACTTTGTTTTAGATATTTTTGAAATTCTTTAATATCTGGTTTAATAGAATTCTTATATCTGCTTCTGCATTTAGTCTGTTTTGTTGGCTGTGTTGATCGAAACAGATCACAAGGATCCAGCCTCACAAAGATATAAAGTTGGAAAAGGAAGAAGGATTTTAATAGTCAAAAAAAAACTTTGTTGTATTATGAAAATAGTTTTGACCTTACAGTCCCCCTTAAGGAGTTTTTTGACCCCTAGGTATCCTCAGGCCATACTTTGAGAATCATGGACTGAGCAACAGTCAAGTCTTTTCCAGTTCTAACTTTCATGTGCTTTCAATTCCAGCCCACATTGACCTCTACTTTTTCTGAACTCCTACATGACTTAATTGTCTGTACCATATAATTTATAGTAATTAATTATGTTCTTAATCATTTTTGGTCTTATTGTTTCAATAACAACTCTTTTAGTTACACCCAGCTGAGAGCCTACAGCTCTTTCTAGATATACTTAGAAATGCTAAGTCCAAGAGGAATTATATAAAATAAGCCTGAATAAATAGGAGTCAGACTGAAGAGCTTGTGTCTAATTTAGAGATGATAGGGGGTCACAAAAGATCTTTGAGCAGAGGAGTGATATGATCAGACTCATGCTTTAGGAAGATAATTTTGGCAACTATGTGAAAGATAGATTGGAAAGGGAATATACTGGAAGCAGTGAATTCAATTATTCATTATTCCTTCATTATACATGTATTATACAAAGTAGATTTACCTGGCATTGTGCTAAATTCTGGGAATAGAAAAAGGTGAAAGACACTCTCTGCCTGCAAGGAGTTTACAATATAATAGAGGAACCAACATGCAAACAAATATATACAAAGCAAACACATATAGAACAAATAGAAAAATAATTAAAAGAGGGAAAGCACCACAATTTTTTTGAGAAAGATTTTATTTATTTTGGGTTTTACAATCCCCCCCCCCCATTCTGGCTTCCCTCCCACCACTCCCCACAGAAGGCATTCTGTTAGTCTTTACATTGGTTCCATGTTATACATTGATCTCAGTTGAATGTGATGACTGAGAAATCATATTCTTAGGGAAGAAAAATAAAGTATGAGATAGTAAAATTACATAATAAGATACCTTTTTTTTTCTAATTTGAAGGCAATAGTCTTTGGTCTTTGTTCAAAGTCCATAAATTCTTTCTCTGGATACAGATGGTATTCTCCATTGCAGATAGCTCAAAAATTGTCCCTGGTTGTTGCACTGAAGGGAGGAGCAAGTCCATTAGGGTTGATCATCACCCCCATGTTGCTGTTAGGGTGTACAATGTTTTTCTGGTTCTGCTTATCTCCCTCAGCATCAGTTCACATAAATCTTTCCAGGCTTCCCTGAATTTCCATCTCTCCTGGTTTCTAATAGAACAATAGTGTTCCATGACACACATATCTGACAGTTTGTTAAGCCATTCCCCAATTGAAGGACATTCACTTAATTTCCTATTTTTTGCCACCACAAACAGGGCTGCTATAAATATTTTTATACAACTGATGTTTTTACCCTTTTTTATCATCTCTTCAGGGTATAGACCCAGTAGTGGTATTGTTGCCCTTTGGGCATAATCCCAAATTTCTCTCCAGAAAGGCTGAATGAATTCACAGCCCCACCAACAATGTATTAGTATCTCAGATTTCCTATATCCCTTCTGACATTGATCATTGTCCTTTCTGGTCATATTGGACAGTCTGAGAGGTGTGTGAGATGGTATCTCAGAGCTGTTTTAATTTGCATTTCTCTAATAAGTAATGATTTGGAGCAATTTTTCATATGACTATGGATTGATTTGATTTCCTTAGCTGTAAATTGCCTTTGCATATCCTTTGACCATTTGTCAATTGGGGAATGGGGAAAGCACCAGAATTAAGAGAGGTTAGGAAAGGCTTCCTCTAAAAGCAGGGTTTTAGTTAAGACTTAAAGGAAGCCAGGGAGGTTATTATATTAGCAAGGAAAGAAATGATGAGCAATGGTATTGTAATAGTTTCAGAAGAGGTTATCTTGTCTCCCTAGATCTGTTGTAAATATTTTGAAGACAGGGAGTGAGTCAAAATTTTTTTTTAACCTTCTTACAACACCTCGTACAAAGTTAACTATAGATACTTTTTGGGTGAATTGAATCTCATTACTTCCTTAGGCCTCCAGCATGAAACAAAGTAAATGTTTTTCTAATTGGCTAAATTACAGTTGAAAAGCTTCTGTAACCATTCTCTCTCTCTCTCTCTCTCTCTCTCTCTCTCTCTCTGTGTGTGTGTGTGTGTGTGTGGTGGAGGGAAGTGAGTAAAGATAGAATTAGAAAAAAAAATGTGAGGAATCCCTTTCCCCAAAATCAAGTTATAGTGAAAAGGCAAATAGTGAGAATCCAAAAACCAAGATTTTTTTTTCTTTAGACACATTTTGTGACCTTGGACAAATGACTTAACTTTCCAAGACTCAGTTTCCTTATTTTTAAAATGAAGCAAGACTAGATGCTAAAGTCCTTTCAACTATGAAATCTGTTATATTAATAACATAGATTCACTCTAGTCTATACTAGATCCTTTGAATTCTGGGAAAACATACTCTTCTCTCTTCCCTTCTACACCAGGTCAATATATTAAGAGCCATGTAGTCTATTAATCAATGGATAAGCATTTCTTAAGTCTTGCCTATTATTTGTCAGTCACTGTGCTAGGTGGTGGGATACTATTGTGGGTCCTTATCTCAATGTACCTGAAGAAAAATGTGGTTTTCCCAATTTGAAGGAAGGTCTATTCTAAAAGATGATGGGAGGCCAAAGCTATGAGAGATGACAGTGGTAAGAAATGACAGGGAAAAGCCCAAGAACTTTGCAGGTTTTTTTATTTTTTTTATTTTTTTAAAGATTTTATTATTTTCAGTTTTACAATTTTTCCACTAATCTTACTTCCCTCTCCCCACCCCCACCCCCACCACCCACAGAGGGCAATTCTTTACATTGTTTCCATGGAATACATTGATCCAAATTAAATGTGATGAGAGAGAAATCATATCCTTTTTAAAATTTTTTTTATTAAAGATTTTATTTGAGTTTTACAATTTCCCCCATCTTACTTCCCCCCCCCGCCAGAAAGCAATCTGTCAATCTTTACTTTGTTTCCATGGTGTACATTGATCCAAATTGAGTGTGATGAGGGAGAAATCATATTCTTAAGGAAGAAACAAAAAGTCTTAGAGATAATAAGCTCAGACAATAAGATATCTTTTTATCCCCCTAAATTAAAGGAAATATTCCATGAACTTTATTCAAAGTCCATACTTCTTTCTCTGGATACAGATGGTATTCTCCATTTCAGACAGCCCAAAATTGTCCCTGATTGTTGCACTGGTGGAATGAGCGAGTCCATCAAGGTCGAACATCACCCCCATGTTGCTGTTAGGGTGTACAGTGTTTTTCTGGTTCTGCTTATCTTACTCAGCATCAATTCATGCAAATCCCACCAGGCTTCCCTGAATTCCCGTCCCATCCCTCCTGGTTTCTAATAGAACAATAGTGTTCCATGACATACATATACCACAGTTTCCTAAGCCATTCCCCAATCGAAGGACATTTATTTAATTTCCAATTCTTTGCCACCACAAACAGGGCTGCTATGAATATTTTTGTACAAGTGATATTTTTACCCTTTTTCTTTTTTTAATGACTTTAACATTTTATTTGTTTTCCAATTTTATATAATAGTAATATGTACCCATATGTACTCTGAATTCTACAATTTCCCCCTCTTCTCCCTTCCCTCCCCCTGAAGGCTGTCTGACAGTCTCTACATTGTTTCCATGCCATACATTGATATAAATTGAATGTTATAAGAGTAAACATAAGAATAAACATAACCACCCCCAAGAAAATGGGAGACCTCAAGAATAGAGAGAGAGAGAAAGAAAAAATGTACTTTAGTATGTGTTCAGATTTCAATGGCTCTGTCTCTGGGGTGAGTTGCTTTCCCTATCATAAGTCCACCAGAGAAGTTGCTTCAATATTTTTCCCTCGGTGGGGCTAGGTGGCACAGTGGATAAAGCACCAGCCCTGGAGTCAGGAGTACCTGTGTTCAAATCCAGTCTCAGACACTTAATAATTACCTAGTTTTGTGGCCTTGGGCAAGCCTTGCAAAAAAAAAAAAACCTAAAAAATTTTTTCCCTCAGTTGCTATTACTAGCTGTACCCCACTCTATTTCTCCCCACTCTCATTTATTCTATTCTCTCTCTCCTTTCATCCTGGCCCTGTCCAAAAGTGTATTGCATCTGAGTACCCTCTCCTTTGATCTTCCCTCTCTTCTATCACCTATTCCCTCCCTGCTTCCCTCCCCCCATTCCCCCTTATCCCATCCCTTTCCTCCCATCCTTCTCCAGGGCAAGACAGATTTCCTTACCCTATTAAGTGTGCATGTCATTTCCTCTCTGAGCCATTTCCAATGAGAATGAAGTCTCACTCATTCCCCCTTGCCTTCCCCCACCTCCACTGAAAAAGCTTTTTTTTTTTGACTCTTATGTGAAATCAATCTCTCAGCTTCTTCTTCATCTCCTTTTCCTTCCTCCCAGTACTTTCCCCCATAGCCCATTGACTCCATCCCTTTACCACATCATACCATTATATTCTGCTCCTTCCTGTGTTTTGTCTATATATGCTCCTTCTAACAGATCTTATAAATGAGAAGGTTCATATGAGTTATCAGTATCTTCTTCCTGAGCAGGAATACAAACAGTTCAACATCATCAAGTTCCTCATAGTTAGTTCATCTCTTCCACTCCCTCTATGGTTCACCAGCATTCTGCACTTGGAGATCAAACTTTCTGTTCAGCTCTGGTCATCTCTTTAGGAAAGTTTGAGAGTCCCCTGTTTCATTGAAAATCCATCTTTTCATTTGTGGTGGCAAAGAATTGGAAATCAAGTAAACGTCCTTCAATTTGGGAATGGCTTAGCAAACTGTGGTATATGTATGCCATGAAACACTATTGTTCTATTAGTTAAACTGGTGCTGAGTGAGATGAGCAGAACCAGAAAAACACTGTACACCCTAACACTGGGGTGATGTTCAACCTTGATGGACTTGCTCATTCTATCAGTGCAACAACCAGGGACAATTTTGGGCTGTCTGCAATGGAGAATACCATCTGTATCCAGATAAAAAGCCATGGAGTTTGAACAAAGTTCAAGGACTTTTCCCTTTAATTTAGGAAAAAAACGTATCTTATTGTCTGATCTTGTTATCTCTTATACTTTTTGTTTCTTCCTTAAGGATGTGATTTCTCTATCATCATACTCAGTTTGGATCAATGTACACATGGAAACAAAATAAAGACTGGCAGATTGCTTTCTGGGGGGGGGAGGGAAGTAAGATTGGGAGAAAAATTGTAAAACTCAAATAAAATCTTTAATTAAAAAATCCATCTTTTCCTCTGAAAGAGGATATTCAGTTTTGCTGGGTAATTGATTCTCCATTGTAAACCAAGATCTTTTGCCTTTCAGAATATCATATTCCAATCCCTACAAGCCCTTAATGTAGATGCTTCCAGATCCTGTGTAATACCGACTATGGAGCCTCAGTAGTTAAATTGTCTGTTTCTGGCAGCTTTTAGAATTTTCTCTTTGATTTGGGAGTTTTGGAATTTGGCTATAATATTCCTGAAAGTTTTTCTTTTGGGATCCCTTTCAGAGGGTGACTGGTGAATTCTCTTGATTTCTATTTTACCCTCCACTTCTAGGATCTCAGGGCAATTTTGCCGTATTATTTTTTTGAAAAATGAAGTCAAGACTCTTCTCCTGGTCGTGGCTTTCAGATAGACCTATAATTTTCAAATTATTTCTTCTGGATCTGTTTTCAAGGTCAGTTGTTTTTCCAATGAGATAGTTCACATTTTCTTCTAATTTTTGGCTTTTTTGGAAGAGTTTTATTTCCTCCTGCTTTCTTGCAAAGTCATCAGCTTTTTTTCATTCCATTTTGCATTTGAAGGAGTTATTTTCTTTAGAGAGCTTTTTTTACTTTT
Organism: Macrotis lagotis; assembly: GCF_037893015.1. NCBI lineage: Eukaryota > Metazoa > Chordata > Mammalia > Peramelemorphia > Peramelidae > Macrotis > Macrotis lagotis. The sequence goes on from NC_133658.1 coordinate 612,037,982, forward strand.
CTTTTTCCAGCTAGCCAATTCTGCTTTTTAAGGTATTCTCCTCATATGCCTTTTGTTTTGCTTTTTCCATTAGGATTAAACTGGTTTTTAACATATTTTCTTCAGTATTTTTTGTTTTTCTTTCACTAAGCTTTTGATTTGGTTTTCATGATTTTTCTGCATTGCTCTCATTTCTCCTCTCAATTTTTCCTCCACCTCCCTTAATTGCTTTTCAAAGTCTTTTTTGAGCTCATCCACAGTCTGAGCCCATTTTCTATTTCTCTTGGAGGTTTTGGATATGGAAGCTTTGATTTTGTTATCATCTGAGTATGTGTTTTGATCTTCCATGGGACTGAAGTAATTCTCTATGGTCAGATCCTTCTTTTTCTATTGTTTACTCATTTCCTCAGTCCAAGACTAATTTACAGCATTTCCAAGGTTTTGTGGGTATTTTGGGGGGGGGATCCCCCTGGGACCTTTATTCCTCTAAGGTCTTATGCTCTCTAGCCCTGCTTTGATATGTATATGGCCCCCCTTACTTCCCACTGCCCTGAGGCTATAAGGGGGGATCCAGCTATCTTAGTATGGAAGCCCAAACTGCAACTTGGGTCTTAGTGTAGGCAAGCAGCATAGTCCTACCCCAGGGAGAGCAGAGAAATCTCTGCAGACTTCCCTTACCATCTCTGGGGGTGCGGGCTGCTTTCTCCTGATTCTCACTGCAGGTTCTGTGGCCTGTGCTCCTTACTCCATGCTCACCCAGGTGCAGCAGAATTTTCTCACTGCCCCCTTCAGGCTGTTGCAGGTGATCTCTGGGTTTGCTGGGCTGGGCTTTACTGGGCTGGGCTGTGCGATGGCTTTTTTTCCAACCCAGGGTCCTGGTGAAGCACACCTTTCTAGCGGAACTTCTAAGTTATCTTGGACTGGGAAAATGTATCACTCAGTCTTTCTGTGGGTTCTGCCTCTCTAAATTTTGGCTAGAACCATACTTTTTTTTGTTTTGGGAGGTGGGGGGTAGGAGTTGTTGGGGAATGCTTCCTTCATGCTGCCATCTTGGCTCCACCCCACAACTTTGCAGTTTCAAGCTGAGAGAATCCCCAGGTGTGTAGATGTTCCCCAGCACCAATACCAGCCAGTTGCAAATGAAGGATACTGATATGCTGAACTAAACATAATAATAAGTGATCGTACTTTACCTGTCACACTGACCAGTCTAAAGAAAGGTCTTCTTGGAGAGAACTTTGCTGTTCCTTTGAGTATTGACACCACTGGGACCTAGTGAATGTATACCCTCTCCACATCCTCGCCATCCTCTGTCTCATTGCTAATGAGTTTTCTTCTTGTTTTAAAATCTTATTTTCAGTTTATAATTTTCTAATTTTTATAATTTGTCTTTATAAAGATAAGTTGATTTTTCCTGATTCTCAAAGAATGTTTACTATAATGAAATTGATAGGGGGGCAGAGCGAAGATGGTGACAGGAGAAGAGCCTCTCTTAGGTGCTCTTGTAATAATACTTCAAAAATCATAAAATTATCACTCTAACTAAAATTTCAAGATACAGAACCCACAGAGGGATCCAGTGAGACAATTCTCCAGAACAAGGAACTGGAAAATAGTGGAAAGGCTCTACTCTATGGGGTTAGAGGGGTGGCAGGCCAGAGGGAAGGAGCTTCAGGCTCCTGGAGGCAGTCCCAGGAAGCCTGGGAGCTGCAGCTCATGGCATGGGGTCAGTTTCCTGATCTACACCCCAGGGAGCACCAGGCATGACTTGGAAGATCAGTGGGAGGACCTCTGCCAGAGAGAGTAGGTGAAGCCCAGCCCTCAGGGCACTCAGTAAGCAGCTTGGCCATGGCAGCCTTGATTCAGGAAAAGGAAGCAGGTGGAACCAGTAAGCAGGAGCTCCCAGGCTACTGAGCCTTGAGTGCTCAGCCTAGGTAGGGGTGTGGAGAGACTTCTGAGGTCTGTCCTCTTTACTTGGAACAGGACTCTGGGACTCTGACCACATTCAGATCCTGATCGCAATCTAGGACCCCCATAGAACAACAGCCCCCCCACCTCAGCCCCATGGCAGAGGGGTGCACTTGTGGTCATTCACAGACCAGGAAGGAAGACAGAGCCTCACACACTGAGATCCTTGGGGGGGGTGTCCCAATGGTACTCAAAATCTCAGGAAGCACCCCAAAACCAGGCACAGGCTGAGGAAATGAGTAAAAAGAGAAAAAAGAGGAACACCATTGAGAAATACATTGTCTATGATCCCAAGAAGGACCAAAATACTCAGTCTGAAGATGAGGAAGTACAAGCTCCTGCATCTAAAGACTCCAAGAAAAATGAAATTTGGGCTCAGACTATGACAGAGCTCAAAAAAAGATTTTGAAAATCAAGTAAGGGAGATAGAAGAAAAATTGGGAAAAGAAATGAGAGATGCAGGAAAAATATGGAAAAGAAGTCAGCAGCTTAGTCAAGGAGATTCAAAAAAATGCTGAAGAAAATAACATGTTAAAAACTAGCATAGGTCAAATGGGTAAAAGTTCAAAAAGTTTTTTGAGGAGAATGCTTTAAAGAACAGAATTGGCCAGATGGAAAAAGAGATAAGAATGCTCTCTGAGGAAAACAAATCCTTCAGATCTAGAATGGAGCTAAAGGAAGCTGTTGAGTTCATGAGAAGCCAAGATACAATACTTCAAAAAACCAAAAGAATGAAAAATTAGAAGAAAAGGTGAAACATCTCATTGAAATAATAACTGATCTGGAAAACAGATACAGAAAAGATAATTAAAAAATTATTGGGATACCTGAAAGTCATGATCAGGAAAAGAGTCTTGACCTCATTTTTAAAGAATTGCTACAGGAAAATTGCCTTGATATCCTAGAAGCAGAGGGCAAAATAGAAATTGAGAGAATCCACCCATCTTCCCCAGAAAGAGATCCAAAAAAAACCCAACCCCCCAGAAATATTATAGCCAAGTTCCAGAACTCCCAAGTCAAAGAGAAAATATTACAAACAGCCAGAAGGACACAATTCAAATATCCTGGAGCTGCAGTCAGGATCATACAGGACTTAGCAGCAACTTCATTAAGGGCTCATAGGGCTTGGAATATAATATTCCAGCAGGGAAAAGAACTTGGAATGCAACCGAGAATCAATTACCCAGTAAAACTGAACATCTTCTTCCAGGGGAAAAGATGGACTTTCAATGAACCAGGGGAATTTCAAATGTTCTGCTTGAAATGGCCAGAGCTGAACAAAAAGTTTGATCTTCAAATATAGGACTCAGGTGAAGCACAGAGAGTGGAGGAGAAGAGTAAAATATGAGGGACTTAATCATGATGGACTGCATGTATTCCTGCATAGAAAAATGATGCTGATAATACTCATGTGAAACTTCTCATTTAATAGAGCAGGTAGAAGGAGCTTGTATAGATGAAGCACAGGAGAGAGCTGAATTTGAAGATATAATATATTGTAAAAATGGAGTCAATGGATAAAAGGGAAATGTAATGGGAGTAAGAGAAAGGAGAGGTGGAATAGGCTAAGGTATTTCATTTAATAAGATTTTTTCTTTATTATTGCAATGAGCTATTGCAATGATATGGAAGGGGGGAAGGCGAGGGGGAATGAGGGAACTCTTGCTCTCATCAGAGGTGGCTTGGATAGGAAACAGCATATATATATACTCAATGGATCATCTAGAATAAGAAGGAGAGAAGGGGGACAGGGGAAAGGGGGGAATGTGAGTGATAGAGGAGAGGGTAGACCATGGGGAAGAATGGTCAGATACAACACATTTTCTTTTTTGTTTCTTGCAGGGGGCTGGGATTGGAAGGCCTGTCCAGGACCACAAGGCCAGGTGGTTGCTTGGCCTAAGGGGTTGTATGTGGGCTCCAGGCCTCTTGGCCCCAGACCTGGTGATCAGTCTGTTGCACCACTCAGCTACCCTACAGCACATTTAAGAAGAGAGACAGAATGAAAGGAGAGAGAAAATATAGCATATGGTAGTGGGGAAGTATGAATGGAGGGAGCTGCGATCAGATAATGGCAATGGAAGTAGCTTTTGTGATGGACTTATCATAAAGAATGTGATCTACCTGCAACAGAGGTGGTGGTGTTGGAACACAGACTGAAGCACATTTTATAATTTTTTTTTTAAATTTTTATTTTTTCGGGGTGGCTAGGTGGTGCAGTGGATGGAGCACTGGCCTTGGAGTCAGGAGTACCTGAGTTCAAATTTGGCCTTGGACACTTAATAATTACCTAGCTGTGTGGCTTTGGGCAAGCCACTTAACCCCATTGCCTTGAAAAATCTAAAAAAAATTATTTTTTCTCTTTCCTTTACTTTATTGTTTATGAGGGTCTAAATTGGGGGGGTATTATGTTTATTCTTAAACAAGAATATTTTGGTAATGTATAAAAAAATCATTTGTACAAAAATTAAAAAATATATACAGAAAAAAATAATGGAATCAATAAGACATGCAATTGGGAAAGGATAAAAGAAAACCTATGAGCTCATGGTTTTAGACTTAACCAGGAACTTATGTTTCCTAAAAGAAAGACTTCAATATAAAAAGATAAAATAGTTTCTGTTCACCAGAAACTTACTTTCTATTTGGGACATTGTGCTAAACACACACACACACACAAACACACACACACACACATAAAAGTAAAGACATAATAAATAAAATAACTAAATAACTTAATTGGGAATTTACTGAGCTAAAGAAATGGGGAAAGTTCCCATAAAGATGATGGCATCTAAGCTGAGTTTTGAAGGAAGCTGGTGATTCTAAGACACAAATATGAGACAGCAAAAGTCACCAACAAAACAAGACAAGAAGGGGAAATCATCTCTTTTTCTTTTATTTCTTAGAATTATATAATTTTATTTGGACATTTAGTTTAATCTAAACATGAAAGGCATGTCCACCTGAATATATCCAGTCTCTGCTTAAAGACCACTAAGGAGGAAGAAATTCCCATTTCCATAGACGGTCCATTCCCGTTTTAATTTTTAGGAAGTTCTTCTTGACATTGACTGTACACTGGCCCCTTTGTAACTTCTAACCCTGGCTTCTGGTTCTTCCCTCTTGGGAGACAGTCCGAGATAGAGCCAACTTTGTGCCCTGCCTATTTGCTGATGCAAGACCAGGAAGGGTGTGGTGGAGCTGGTGACTGGAGTTACCTGTAAATGAGTTTGCAGTAATTTCTCAACTGTGAACCAGGTGCCCAACCATTGGACCTGTTATTGGTATCTCTATGTCTAAAAGCAGCCCTCTTGAAGAGATGAACTTTTTTTATTGCTTCCTTGACTTTCTTACAGTCAAGGTCACAGTCTTTAAGATGCTCAGAAATTGCCCTGGCACCATGTTGCTTTCAAACTTAATGGAAATCTGTAACCAAGTTATGTGTTAGTTGTTGCCCTTAATTCTTGAAGAGAACCAAAATGACACCACTAAGTTGGAGTCAAGTTACAGTATTTCAACTATGGCTAATCAGATCAATATGAGCTCAGAAGGCTCTATCATAGGTTGGCCACAAATAGATAATGTGAACATTAGGGGTGGATTCTCTAAATTTGTGCATCTCGTGTTTCTTTTGAGCTACAATAATTATGCTTTGTTCATGGAGCACAGCATGTTTTTTCAAAAGGGCACAACATCCCAAGAAGTCCTGTGCCAGTGTCTCCTGTCTTTCACAATCAATTCCAAAGTTTTTAAGAGAAATCTTGAGCATATCTTTGTATCACTTTTTCTAACCACCATGTGAGTTCTTGCCCTGAAAGAGTTCTCCATAAAATAGTCTTTTAGGCAAGGATACATTTGGCAATCAAACAATGTGGTTAGTCCACTGTAGTTGCTCTCTCTGTAGTAATGTTTGAATCCTTGGTAGTAAAGCTTGAGAAAGGACCTCAGTATCTGGTATCTTATCCTGCCAAGCAATTTGTAGAATCTTTCTAAGACTATTTAAATGCAAGCGATTCAGTTTCCTGGCATGGTGCTAGTTTCAGAAGTTTCCAAGTTTCACAGGCATACAACAATGAGGTCATCACAATGACTCTGTAGACCTTTACTTTGGTAATCAGTCTAATACCTCTTCTCTCTCATATTTTCCTTCAGAGCTTCCCAAACACTGAGCTAGCTCTGTCAATGCAAGTGTCAACCTCATTATCCAGGTGTATTTCCTTGGAAAGTACACTGCCAATATAAGTGAACTTAATTACATAATCAAAACTTCTCCATTTGCTATAACCAATGGTTGCATATATGGATGGTACTGGTGGAGCAACTGTGGGGTTTTTTTGTGTTAATTGTTAGACCAAAATTATCACTAGCAGCAGAGAATTGAGCCATACTCTGTTGCATCTCAGTTTGAGAGGCTGTTCTGAGGAACTAATCATCTACAAACAAAAAGTCATGCACCAACACTCCCTCTTAGTCTTGGCATACTCCCTCTTAGTCTTGGCATATAGCCTTTTCAAGTTGAAGAATTTATCATTAATGTTGACTTGAAGTTGTGTTTCATTCTCATTGAGGGTATTTTACAACATGCTTGAAAACATCATGCTAAAAAGCACATAGGAGCAAGCACGCGGTTTTGTTTCACTTCATTGGTGACTGGGAAAGTGTGAGAGCCTTATCCTTTATCCAAAATCCAGGCAAGTATGCTTTCATGAAGTTGTATATAATAGGGGCAGCTAGGTGACATGTAAATAGAGTGCCAACCCTGAAGTCAGGAGGACCTCAGTTCAAATCCAGCCTCAGATACTTAATAATTGCCTACCTGTGTGACCTTGAGCAAGCCACTTAATTCCATTGCCTTGCAAAAAGAAAAAACAAGAAATTGTGTATAATACTGATGAACTTCTCAAATTTTGATATAATTTTCCATAAACCATCATGACTGACAGTATCAAAGGACTTGGTCAGAACTGCAAACATTGTATACAGACCTCCATTTTGCTCCTAGCATTTCTCCTAGACTTGTTGGACAGTAAACACCATAACCCCTCAACTTTTCTTAAAGCCACATTGGCTCTCAGGTAAATGACCATCTTCCAGGTGAAGAATCAACCTATTAAAGAGAACTCTGGCAAGAATCTTGTCAGCATTGTGTGATTGTCACAGGACAATCTACTCCCTTTATCTTTGTAGAGACAGACAATAGAGGTGTCCTTGACTCCTGTGAAATAATCTCTTAACATATATCTCAGAAAATTTCAGTCAGCTTTTATATGAACAGTGAACCACCTACATTGTTAAGCTCAGATGGAATAGAATCAGCATTCTTTGCCACATGAAAGGAATCCAATGGCTTTCAAAATCTCTTCTTCAGTTGGTTGGAACTTCAGCTAGGGAGAGATTGGCTTCAATGGGATATAAATGGTCAATGACTTCAGCATTGATTGATGAAATTCTGTTGAGAACACTATGGAAGTATTCAGCTCATTTCTCTAGGATCACGTCTTTATCACTAATCAATGTGTCTCATCAGTACTGAGTAGTTGAGATACAACATAGGTCTTTGACACATAGATAGCCTTTGAGCATCATAAAAGTACTTTGGATTGTTACTATCAGCATAAAACTAAATTTCATCTGACTTCTTGCTGAATGAACAATCCTGCATCTCTCTAAACTTTGCTTGTACTTTACTTTAGATGAACTTAAATACCACCTTCTTTACCTGCTGGTAAATTCTGTGGAGTTCTGGTTTTCATTTAGCTGGTTCTTAATTTCCCTATCATTTTCATCAAATCAATCTTGATGTTTGCAAGTGTTTTGACCCAGATGAGCAAATGTGTTGTTGTACACCAAATCCCTGAAAGCTGCCCAGTCATTATCTACTCTACTATTGCCAATTGTGGTTGGCTCAGTTTTCGTTCCAATATAGCAACAAACTGTGCCCAAAGTGCTTTAATCTGCTGACAGTAGGAATTAATTAGAAATATACAACACCTGGGAATTCCTTGAAACTATCCCAGCTGTCGAATTACTGATAATAGAATGCTCTCAAGCAACTTCTTAATTAAAGGTAGGAAGAATTCGAGAAGAGGAAAACATAAGAAGTGATCTGTGGGGCTAAATTCATCATAACATTTTGTAAATTGTGCTTTGTGGCCCCAAGTAAATTGCAGCTCTTTTGAGAGTAAAGATACTTCCACAGCATCTAGCATATAAGAAGCCCTAAATAAAAAAGTGTATATTGATTTTTTTAAGGTTTTTGCAAGGCAAATGGGGTTAAGTGACTTGCCCAAGGCCACACAGCTAGGTAGTTATTAAGTGTCTGAGGTCAGATTTGAACCCAGGTACTCCTGACTCCAGGGCCAGTGCTTTATCCACTGCGCCACCTAGCTGCCCCTATATTGATTGATTCCATAAGGATGCTTTGTAAGTATAAAATAGGAGTTTTAGGATTTGTGCTATCCAGATCTAATCAGCTCTCAACACCTCTCTCTCTCTCTCTCTCTCTCTCTCTCTCTCTCTCTCTCTCACACACACACACACACACACACACACTCCTCCACATACCTCCACACATTCCACCCTTTGATAATCAATCAGAATAAATAATCTTTGGGGTTCTGTTTTAGGAGGCATCAACTCTTGGCATAACTAAGTAAATAGTCACTCTGTTTCAATATCAGGGATACTGAAGAAAGCATCTTTTGTCCTTCAAGATACCTCTCCACCTTGCTCTCTAAATGTCCTGAATTTTTCTGATAGGCCAACAAAGACTTTCATTAAACAAATAAAGTTGAGTTTCAAAATTGAAAATATCAATGGGAAAGGAGATTTGTGACTTCTACTCATTCCTATTGGAGCATAATTGACTAATCTCAGGAACTTTTCAAATTGTGATATGGGGAACCATTGAATCAAGAAAGAAACATTGTGGTCAAACGTTTCCAGTTTCTCAATTTTGCCCCATTGAAGGCCATTTTTAAATGAAAATTATTAAATTTTTAATGAGCCTAAATTTAGTGTTTACCATGGGTAGTGGGGCAGAAGAAAATGAAGAGCTACTAGAGCTTAGTCTTTTGATAGCCCTATTCACTAAAATCCAGAGATATAATTAGCACAGGAATTCTGAGGCTTTGTTCTGGGGTGGAAAGTTGACACTGCACAATTTGGCAAAGTAAAAATAGTTTAAGGGAGTTTGAACTCGGATGCTAGCCAAAAAGGGAAGAAAAGATTCATTTATGGAATGCTATAGGAATAGTGAACTAAGTCTTATTTCCCCCTCTTCCAGAAAGGAATCATCAAAGGAACCTTTCCCCACCCATACCTTATTTATGGTTCCCTTTACCATTCTTCTTTCTAGGAGGTCTGGACATCATATTCTACCCCTCCCCAAAAAACTCAACTGCAAGGAGTTCCATTTTCCCCACTTATTGTCAATAATATTCCTATTGTTACCTTACCTCCCCCAAACTCTGTGGAAGGGAGGACATATAGCAAGGGTTCTCTGGTTAACAGAGAGAGAGCATGACACCCCAAATTCCATATTTTGGCAAGCTCAAATCCTTATCAATTTTGAAATTCTATGGCAATAATAATAAGTAATCCTCCTTTTCCCTTCAATAGAATTTGTCTTCTTGACTTTTTGCATCTTTTTCACATCATAATTTGCAAAGTTAATTTGAGAATCTCTTTCCAGGTAACTTTACTGTGGTAGCTGTAGTCCATCATATAACATGGATGTATTAATATGTACAGCTAACCTACTGTTATTTATGCTAACTAGTAGAGGTAAACACTAATTAAATTTCTACTTCTCAGTGCATGCAATCAATCTTTATTATTCAGATCATACAAACAATACCATTCTTTAATAACAAACTACTAACCTGAGTCTTAGCAAGGTTCTCTCATCCCCTCCCTATGTCATCTATGTTTCCCTCAAGAATGGTCAATTGGCTCGTCTTCATCAGTCATCACTATCTTCAAGTTAACAGAGGCTGTTTTAGTCATAAATATAGAAAATCCAGAAGCCAACTCTAAGTCTAGGCTACAAGTTAAGGCCACAGATAGATTTTTTTTAGGTTTTTTTTGCAAGGCAAATGGGGTTAAGTGAGTTGCCTAAGGCCACACAGCTAGGTAATTATTAAGTGTCTGAGGTCGGATTTGAACTCAGGTATTCCTGACTCCAGGACTAGTGTTCTATCCACTGCACCACCTGGTTGCCCTTCACAGAAAGATTTTTAAAAAAATATGATTTTAGTTATGGGTATTCCTGAGTTGTTTAATCAACTAATTTGACTGGTAGTTTACTTCCAAATTACTGACAAAGTTGCTTAGAATACATTTATAATATTGATTTGTTGGCAAACTGTCTTATTAGAAGGTCCAGCTATGTTTATCAGTAATTTAAGAATACACAATGTTGCTTACTACATTATACCACATGTGTTTATCTTATTATTGAAAAGCAACTTATTTCAAACAACTCATTAAATGGAGGATGAAGACAAAATAGAATCAACTATACTAAGATGATAAACTATTAATAAAACATTTTTACTACATTCTATTGTCAAAATCCTGGGATCCTTAAAGGGGGGGGGCTGCTTTTTTTTTTTTGTTTGTTTGCTTCCTTTCTTTATATGTGCTGTGCTTAGCTTAGTGTCTGGCACTTAATTGAAATTTAATAGATGTATGTTGCCTGCTTTCTGAGCCAAATTCACTGAACCAAATAAAATAGCATTGATAGAAAAATGAGCATTCTCCTCCTCATTTCCCCTACCTTCATATCTTTGTCACTCATTTTTTGCTGGAGTAGATACAATAGTCAAGTTCCAAAGATCTGATTTGGTTTTCAAAACAGTGGTAATTCCAGTAAAATGGAATTTATGCTGACTCCTCTGAATTTGAACATGCTGAGATGAAGGTAACCTCTGCTCTCCACAAAAACAAGGAAATTAATAATAGAAATGTTTAGCCTAACTAATAAAAATAATAATAGCTTACATTTATATGGTATATTATATTATTTGAGTGAAGAACAGCTACTATTTCCACTGGTTTAGAAAGCCATTGTGTGTGCAAACATTAGTCTGAAAGATGAATGTGCTAATTATAAATGATTCTTATCTATTCATTAGTGCAGCTTTCCCAAGCAGTGCCTCCTGGACACTTTGGTGCCTTGGAAAGACTTAATTGGTGTGTCTCTGACAGTGGAACCCTGTAAGAATGGTTTAAGCAATCTCTACTTTGCAGGAGGGTTGAAAAGCTGTTTATTTTGCAACCTCTAAAAGGTGAATGAGCCTTTTCCAGCACTGTAATTCTGGGTTTATGAGAAGATTGCTTAAGTTAAGTACAGTAAGGAATATTTCTTGGTCCCCCTTTTCTCTCCATGAATGTTTCACTAATATTTCCAGGTGGCAGGAATATAATAATAGCTGGTAGGGTCACTTTGGGTTCATCCTTGAAAACGTGGTTGATAGTGGAGGACAAAGTTTGAACCAGCCTATAAGGAGAGGAGATCTCCTTTATTCAGTATAACAAGCCTGCAACTAGAGCAAGAACCTCCCCCCCCCACTCCAACCCCACCAGAAATCCTCCAGCCCCATCTGTCAACTCTAATTCTGAGTCACCCAACCCAGAAATTCAGTCATCTCCAGGGAGATGGAGACTTGAGGGCCATCCTTACATAGGGATGTGAGTGAGGGGCATGGGTGGAGAAGTCATGTTTTATCTAAACCTTCCCAGACTTAACATTTTTATACAGGTGCTATCATGTTAAAATGAGCATGCAGGGCAATCTTGAAGAGGCTTTTGCCAGGTGTGGGAACATGAAAAGACAAAAATCATAGGAATCACAGAACTTTGAGTTAGAGTATTTAGTCCAATGGCTTCATTTTATAGGTCAGAAAAGAGATGAAAGGACTTGCCTAATGTAGGTAATAAACAGTAAACTCGGGTCCTTTTTGTCCCCAGGTCCCTAATGCTTAATCATATATTCTCTTGAACTAGTCCATAAATTAGGGCCATTCATTGCAGTAAGTTGATTGAAAAGCTCTCTGGGTGAGCTTGAGGTAGGTTTTCAAATAATAGACTTGATCCATTTCATCTAACCATTCTACATTTGATAGTAAAGGCCTCTCTAAATGAATTATCATGTGGTAGTCCAGTCTCTGTACAAGGGAAGGAGACAGAGAAAACTCTAAAAGAGATTTCTTAGGGGATATTCTTATTTTATTCTTATTCTTATTATTATTTTTGCAAGGCAGTGGGGTTAAGTGGCTTACCTAAGGCCACACAGCTAGGTACTTATTAAAGTGTCTGAGGCTGGATTTGAACTCAGGTACTCCTGACTCTAGGGTCGGTGCTCTATTCAAAGAATATTCTTTACAGTTGGTTGGAGTTGACACAGGCATGCTGTATTTCTCCAAATCGGTGTCCAGATTGGAGTAGTGATTTGGCAGGTTCCTCAAAGATGGTTTACTATTTTCTTACTATTTTTTTTTTGCATAAGAAAAGTTCAATCTTTGACATATGTTAGGGAAGCCTCAGAGGGGTTCCAGGATGATAATTGACAGGGAGGCGTTATCATCTCTTAAAGTCGATTTTGAATATACTGTTTATGATCTCTAAATACTGTAGTTGGTTGAGTAAATTGAAAACATGGGATTGAAATGTTTTCTAGTCTACTGAAGGTCAGCAAACACAAAGGAAAAAGAAAATATCTGTAAGCTCAGGTATAATATGTCTGCTTGGGCCCAGGTTTATTCCACTCTTTGTTATCAGCCAACTAAACATTTCAAAGTAAGGTAGTCCTATAACTAATGTCATAACACATGGAACGTAATTTTGTTCCAGATGATACTGGTATGAAAAAATGACCTTAGGAGAACAGTTCTAATGCTGAACTCTCAAGTCCCCTCCCTTAAAGGACTCTCCCCCTTTTCTATCTTCTTCTACCTGTCTCTTACCTAGCCACAAAGAAGTTTGAAAACCTCACACAATTACCAATATCTTAAGAAATTTAAAAATTTTTCTGTGTTGGTTTCAGGAGGTAGCCACTTACTTTTTAAAGCTAGTCATGGAACCATCTTTGGAAGTTTTTTAGAATTTAGCTGAGACCTCCACAAAGTTTAACTCAGGTTAATTTAAGCTATTAAAAGAATTTTAAAAGAATTTAAATTTAAAAGATTATTAAAAGAATTTCTGGCTCATCTTTTTAACTATTTAGGTTAAGTATTTCCTGGTCAGTTTGCAAATTCTAGTAAATTCTTCTCTATCTGTTCTTTAATGTGTAAATCCTTCTTTGGCTTCTGGAAAAATTCTAATTGTATCCACTCTAACTTATCCTTTGTAGGATTTTTGAAAATAATACTTTTGTGTTTTATTTTCTAAATAATGGAAGCATGCTCAAAGCATATAGTAAACTGGTTATTAAAATGTCTCTGTATGTTGCTAAGTTGTGTACCTATAAAGAAATCCCTAAAAATGTTTATATCATCAACCATTATCACCCCTTTTGGTATTCACTTTTTTGTTGTTGTAGACATTGAGTCATTTCAGTCATGCCCAACTCTTCACAACCCTATTTGGGGTTTTCTTGGCAAAGATACTGGAGTGATTTGTCATTTCCTTCTGCAATTCATTTGACAAATAAGGAAACTGAGGTATTGACAAAGTGGATATGCAAATTTTCATTTTCTTAATCTTATCAAAACCAGTAGGAATTTTTTAGAAACCACAAAAACTTTGCAAAGATTTTAAGAGGGGAAAGTACAATAAAACCAAAGTGGGAAGAAGCATTTCTGTGAGATTTTGGAAAGTGCAGTTAACTCCTTCTTTTACAGATGGGGAAACTGAGTTTTTTTTTTTATTTTTTGATTTTTTGCAAGGCAAATGGAGTTAAGTGGCTTGCCCAAGGCCACACAGCTAGGTAATTATTAAGTATCTGAGACTGGATTTGAACCCAGGTACTCCTGACTCCAAGGCCAGTGCTTTATTCACTATGCCACCTAGCGGCCCTGAAACTGAGGTTTTGAGAAGTGAAGTGACTGATCAGAGATCACATAGCTAATTACTAGGAGAGCTTGAGTGTGAACACAGATTCTCTGATTTTCAATCCAGTATTTTCCCACTTTACCATGTCTTGCCCCAGATGATATAGTTATTAAACTGCTGGCCTGTACTCATTCTAGTGTAACAGGCTTCCTAGTAAGCATAATGTTTCTCTTTAAATATGTATGCATATATATGTGTATGTTTGTTTGTGTGTATGTGTGTGTGTATGTGTGTGTGTGTGTGTGTGTGTGTCAGATTTTTAATTGTATTGCTATAAGAAACTCACAAAAGGAATAGGAGAGATAAGGTTGGATGCCAGTGTCTAAAATCCACTCCAGCTTTAACTAAGTGAACTCACTGGAAGTCCTTGTGGGTGGTCTAGGTAATTTATACCTTCTGTGATTATCTGGAATAGTTTTTATTCTGGTTTTCTTTTTTTTGATTTAGCTATGGGAGAGTAAAAAAAAAAAGAAAAGAGACATAATCTCTATTTTAGAAAGATTGGATTGAAAGGTTGCATCAACAAGGCTAAATGCATTAGAGGCAAAATCTTAGCCCTCTCAAACCTCATTTCCCACAGACATATACTATCTCAGACATAATTCTAGGATTCCTAGGAGATATCATTAAGATTTACTCTCTTATTTTATAAATGTGGAAATTGAGATCCAAGAATTTTTTCCAAGGTCAAAAAAAGTCATAAAATTGCTGGAATTCATTCAGTATTTTAAGACCTGCAAAGAAGCATAATAGGGACTCTCTCTCTCTCTCTCTCTCTCTCTCTCTCTCTCTCTCTCTCTCTCTCTCTCTCTCCCCCTCTCTCCCTCTCTCCCTCTCTCTCCGCCCCTCCCTCCCCCCCCTCCCCATTTAAACTCTGGACTGACCACTTTCTTCTGGGAAGGAAAAGAAAGATAAGTAGGTATGGAATATGAAAGCATTTAGTTTCCAGGATGCAGACAGATGTTGAAAGGACTGGAAGGAAGCTAACAGGAAAATGGATAGACACTAGCTTTGTGACCCTGGGAAGGTCAATTAACCTCAGTGTTCACTTCAGTTTCCTTAACTGGAAAACAGAGATAACAATAGTGCCTATCTCTAAGGCTTGCTGTCAGAATAAAACAAGATAATATTTGTAATATACTTTGCAATTCTTAAAGGGCTATATCAACATTCAGCTCATCTTATTGTACTTACTGTTATTATTATTATTAATATTAATATTACTACTACTACTACTACTACTACTACTACACTACTACTACCACCAAATGCCTTCCAGATTTCAGTTTTCTGGAGGGCAAGAAGTTGGGAAAATGAGTAATACTCAATAATAGCCACAAGATGTCACTTAAGACCAGTATTTGGAAAAGAGACTTTTCTGCCCGCACAGGGGACATTTTCATTTTTTCATAAATCCTACAAGATGGCCTTGGGTTTTTAGGATAGAAAGTATGATGGCTTTGTATTTTACCTGACTTGTGGCTAAACTAAAAAAAAAAAATGAATAGATTAGACAAAAACCAAAAGGTATGAATTACCTCCATTGCTGGGGATATAATATACAACAAGGGATACAATAACAACAAGAACAACAGTAATAACATTTGCAAAGTGCTTTATATGTATTCAACAAGATCAGTTAGTTAAAGCCAGCATGCTCTTGGGACTTCCCTTCCATCTTCTCCAACCTTTTCCCTCCTGCTGGCTAATGCATTAAAGTTTAAACTGAACCAACCTACTTAAACTGCATAATGCCCTGAAAGGACTAAAGCCTTTACTTCAAAATACATATATCATGTATTCTTTAGGCAAAACACAATGCTAGAAAAGTTACAATAATAAATACCTTCCTATTTTCAAGTATTTCCTGGTTTTCATTTCATTGCTTTACATTATAATGTTTTTTGAGAGATCTGGGAGTAGGTCTAGAGGAAAGTGGGTGAATGCAAAGAGGACTTGTCAGTCCTTAGGAAGGAACAAAAATATAGAGAACAGATTACATAATTTTGAATCACTTTCTTCATGGGGTGGATCTGGGAGCTGGAGAAGCAAATTGGAGCTTTTAAACCCATTCAGATCAGCAAAACTCAGACACCACATTTGGAAACCATATGACTCCAGAGTTTGCCAGCTGTTAAAATAGCCCTCCAATCAAATTGTTCATCTAGATGAGACATGTTGGAAAGGGGCCTGACCCATTCTGGCTCCTGGGGCAGGGCCCTATGCAATTGGGATGTTCATTTACACTGCCATCCCGGATAGAGTCCAATTTCCTGGTAGCTGAGTTGGAGTTGTCTGATCCTGAAATGCTTTAGCAATTTCTATTTTTGAAGTAATGGGAATCATCTCAGTACCTCTTCCCTACAGTCTTAGGAAGGATTTGTGTTGTGACCCTACAGTCACTTTTCCATCTCTACTTCAATGGGAAATGAATTTAGAGACAAAAATACTTCAATCCATATGCGAAGCAGGATATGATAACATGCTATCAATTAGATAAATAGATAAGAAAATCAAGTCTGAAACCCAGATGTTGACACTAAAACTTCAGGAATTAGGATCATCTGGATTTGAGGTTTAACCCCCCATTTTTTCATCTGGATGTTTGGCACCCTATGGAAAGATAAAAGGGGAGGAGCAACAAAAGAAATTTAAAAATCACTATTTTATTTCTTTCAATATTTTCTTAATAGTAAATTCATTTAATTTAATTGATGAATGGTTGGGAGGGAATGGGGGATAAAAAGAAAACCAAATTGACCAATTACACCAAATTCCCAATTATAGATTATATAGTAGCACTACAGACTACAAATAAACAAACAAACAAATAAATGAATGAATGAATAACTAACTAACTAAATAAATAAATAAACCCATAGATTTTCTAGTAATGAAAAGTGTCCTTTCATTATCATTCAATGGACCAGCATGGTCTCTTACTCAGGAATGGAGGAAATGGAAATCAATCTTAAATGCTTTTTTTTTAACCCCAAGCACAAAAGGGTTGGAAAATCACAAATATTGTACAGCAACTATTTTTCTTCCATGTAATTTGAAACCCATATTTGGGCCATTTCTTCCCTTCTGGGAAAGGGAACTGGACTTTTTTTTGTTAGGCAAATGGGGTTATAAGTGGCTTGCCCAAGGCCACACAGCTAGGTAATTATTAAATGTCTGAGACCGGATTTGAACCCAGGTACTCCTGACTCCAGGGCTGGTACTTTATCCACTACACCAACCCCACCTAGCCGACCCTGGAATTTTTTTAAAGTAACAATTGTAAGTTTCCTGAGGGCAGGGATTCTCATCCCATCTCCTTTAGTGCAGAGCCCATTTCACTGCCTATAGTTTGCTGCTTTGCTGAATGTTTTCTTAATAATCCATTCTCTTTTTTTTTTTTTTCAGATTTTTGTGGACTCTGAATAGTTAGTTTCCCAAATAAGAGTTTCAGAGAGGAAGGGGGTATTTTCTGGTTGATAAGCACTTTGTGGGGGAAAAAAGATTGAATTTGTTAGTTCTGCTTTAACTTAATCCAGCTCATCCAGAGTATCCCTGGAGGACTTATCTGATTTGGAGAAGGAGACTTGATGATGCTGCAAGAGTCTAGGGAGGGGCTGAGTCAAAGAACTTGTTAAAAAGTCAGAATAACTGATTCATACATATTTATCACCCTTTACTTCCCCAAAGCACTTCTCCCACCCACATGAAAGCTACAGCTACAATGCAGTGACTGACTTTAACTCAGAAAGACAAGTAAACTTATATTTGAACTGCCTCTCCTAAATTTACACTCAATTCCCCAAAATTCATGAACATGGGAGTGGGGCAGGAAGGAGGAAATAATTGCAGAAAATATACCCTTCAAAACTAAAAAAGGATTACTGACTCAAAATGAGTTTCCCTGTTTGATTAAAGTTAACTCTAGATGGCTCTCTGCTATTCCCAGGAAAAGGGGAAAAGATGCTGAAGAGTAAATAGAATACAAAAAAACAAACAAACCCCAAAACAAGCCCTACCACTTCTGTTCCAAAGTTTCTATCTCCTTGGTGTTCTATTACTGCTGAAGGAATGAAATGAAGTTCTGTTCTTTTGAACATTTAACCTGAGATTTGCTTGCCATATTGCCCACAACAAATTGGATCTCATTTCCATTATTTTTCCTATGGTCCATGTTACCATTAAATAACCACTGAAGGAAAGGTTTCTTTGTGGTTCCCCTAAAATAGGTTTCTTGAGAAAGTCATTTAAATTCTCCAGATTCTCAGGTTCCTTATTTTTCAAATGGATTTGATAATAATAATACCTTGAATGATGACTTCACTGGGCTATTATGAGGATCAAATAAGATGCCTTATAAACCTGAAGTTCTATATAAATGTTAGCTATTATTAGAGTATGTCCTTGATAAATATTGTTTTAGTTGAAATGAATGTTTAGCTGCCTAATGTAGTGCTGAAGTATTGGTCTGAAATGTTTATATTCAGTGGTATTTGGGTTGTCTCAGGAGAACATGATCTTTTGAATTGCAGATTTCATGGTACTTAGCATATTCTACTTTATATTATAGTTATATTTGTTTTATTCCTCCTACTAGACTATAAGCATCTAAAGATCAGGAATTAATTTTGATTCTTTCATTATTCCTAAAGAGAATCTAGTACAGGGTCTAACCTGTGGTATGTGCTGAATACATCTGTGTATATATACATATACATATTTATATAAATATTCACAGAATATTTAATTTTCTAACCAAGTATTGAAATATCTGTCTGAAATATTTACATTCATTGGTATTTGGGCTATCTCATTTTTGTGAACATGGACTTTTTTGAATTGCCTTTTGTTTCAGTGGTTAAAGTTAAGAAATGAAAATTCAAATAAAGAGGTGTTGGGGAGCAGATGGCATGATGCTGAAAAAGAGAATCAATAAATGGAACTTGGGAAATGAGCACATTGATAGGTAGTTGACTTATTATGTAAAAGAGCAATGAAGTCCCAGCCAGAGGAGGTGGATTTGAACCTGGTCTTGACTGTCTGAACCTTCATTACTTTTGTAAGTTACTATACCTAATCTGGGCTTATTTATCTCAGTTGTTTATTTGGTTTTTTAATGAAAGCACTGAAATGAAAACCATAGTTCTAGAGAATGAATGAAACATGAGGATAAGTGAAGAGAGAAAATTAATGGTCATTAATTGAAAACCAAAGTTTAAAATAAAATAAAGGCATTGGGCTAGATGACTATGTTGTGACCAGTATGCTAAAGAGGAGAGAGCTCAGCATGTTGTCAGAGAACCTAGATTCAAATTCTGTCTACTACTTACTGTCCATGGGGTCCTGAGCAAACTACTAAACTGTTTATTTAAATTTCATTATCTGAGAAATGAGGGGATTGGATGACATGACTTCCAAGGTCCCTTTCAGCTCTAAATCTATGATTGTATGAAGAACCACAGATCCATAGAACTCATGAACTTCAGTAATCATGAAAACATGGGCTTATGCTTCTACCTCCTTACATTCAAGACTTTCCCCTTTTGTTAAATGGCATTCCCTAGTTTCCTAATGTTTTAGTTTCTCCTTTGAATTTTCTCAGAATTTTAAAACTTAGTGTGGTGAATTGGTCAAGACATAGAATGAACATGAATCCTGGGAAGTGACAAATTTCTAAAGTTTGTGTATGTCAATTGAGAGCTAAATATAAGAAAGATGGTAACCTGTATTGTCTTCAAGAAATTGGCCAATCACTTTCAGTGATTTTAAGCACTTTGTTGACACAAACTCCTACATTTTAAAATACAAATATTATGGCATATAACTGAGAATAATGGAATATGTCAAAATCTTTAAAGAAGACAAAGGCAACATTATGGGGAGGCAGGAGCATCTGACCAAAGATGTGAAGCAAAAGATATGGAAATATAGGGGCAGAATTGTAAATTAGCTTGTCATTGAGCAAAAATAAGGAAGAAAAGATTAACAACTGGTACCCAGAGTGTTATAGGGTTCAGAGGGGGGGTGATTTTGAATATCCGTTGCTCCTCAAATCCATAGACAAACAACAAAAAGAATAAAGGGATTTTAATCCCAAGTGTATACTATACACAATATTCTGCACTCATTTACTGCTTAAAATCCATTAAATAAATTTTTAGTATGAACTCCTTGGATTACCATCTAAAATTCCATGGGGTTCAAGAACCACTAAATGGGAACTATTGGCCAGATGAAGGCTTCCAGCAAGTTGGATAGATTCTCTAAGTAGAATTTATAAAAAAAAAATCCCACAGGATAAATAAATACAGGTTGTGATCTGTTGGAAGGAGTACTCAATCAGATTTTTTGAAATATTCAAATATGCTATACCTAATCAAAAGTAAAAATCCTCCCCTAACAAAAAAATTTATATTTATACTTGATTATCCCTAATAATAAGCCTGTAAAATAAGTTTTAAAAAAGTATTACTTTTATTTTACAAATTAAGAAACTTAGGAACTAAAATTAAACACATAGGTTAAAAATCACATAGCATCAAAATAAAAATTTGAACTTGGGTTTTCTAACCAGACAGATACATGTTCTGTGTTCTCTCTGCTGTATTATGTCCTTTGCTTTCACAATTTTGTTCTTTTTTCTTTTTTTTTTTTAGGTTTTTGCAAGGCAAACGGGATTAAGTGGCTTGCCCAAGGCCACACAGCTAGGTAATTATTAAGTGTCTGAGCTCGGATTTGAACCCAGGTACTCCTGACTCCAGGGCTGGTACTTTATCCACTATGCCACCTAGCTGCCCCAAAACTTAACTGAGTTTTTTAAATTTTTTTTTCACAACTTAATACTTTTTAGAGAAGGGGTTTTCTACTAAATCACATAGATGATAAAGCACTTTGGAGTTAGTTTGATTGAACCTAGTAAAGATGGGAGATTTGCTTGCCCTAATTGGCCACAACAGATTGAATCTCATTTTTCCCATGTTCCATGAATTCAGTGAGCAGATCATATCTTATTCTTCTTTTTCATTCTCTACTGGGCTTACAAAGTTCTTGATATAGACAGTACATATTTAGGATTTGCTGAATTGAAGTGGATTGAAATTTTATTCAAACCATTGAGTCCAGGTGCAAATGGAAGTCGACAAATCAAATTAAAGAAGTTGGAAAATGCTATCTTGGCCCAAGAATTTCCACAAAACATCCTCCTATAACAAGAGCATTTGTGGAAAGACATGCTTATTTTTTTTTTTTTATGTCAAACTCATAAAATAAAAAAAAAATGTGTTCAACATCCCTTGTTTTCCATGTTGTTGTTGAGTCAGTTTGTGGTGTATGATGTCATGACTCTTGATGGGGTCTTCTTGGCAAAAATATTGGAGTGGTTTGTCATTTCCTTCTGCAATGGATTAAGAGAATCAGAGATTAAATGCCTTGCCCAGGGTCTCACAGCTAATCAGTGTCTAAAGCCGGATTTGAATTCATGTCTTCTTCCTGACTTCAAGTTTAGTACCTTATTCATTGAGTCACTTGGCTGTCTTTATATTCCATAAGAACCTGCTAAACTCTGTTATCTAGATAGCTTTAAATTGTTGACAATATCTTGGAAGGTATATTTCAAATTTATCTCAAGGGGGTCTCAACACAGAACCTGAGCTTTTGGATTTTGTACCCACTGAACTCCAAAATCACACTCAAAAAGTGGTTTGTATCAATTACTGGGAAGACATAGGATTGAAATGAGACATCTACTTGCCCAGACTCTACTAGCCTCCAGGCACAACCCAACCACATATTCTACCAGGAGACCAAAAGGGATCAAAGTGATAACCAGATCAAATTTGAAATCTTCTGAATATAGGAGTGTTAAGAGCCCCCATCTTGATCAAACACCGCAGGCTAATTATACATACCGCAGAAACCTTGGGGAAGAAGGGCAAAGAACCTTTCATTAGTACATGTAGAGCTTTCCATCAATGTCTGGCTTAGGAATGGAATGTGGGGAGTTCAATCTGGGACTTTATATATCTTGCTGCAGGGCTGGGAGTAAATGAGGAGTGCCATTCAATGGTGAATATCCCCCATTCTCCTAACCTAAGCTGAGGTTGCAATTGGCCCTACCACTAGACTCTTTAAGAATATGTTCCATGGCATATAATTACTACTATCATGATTATTATTAGGATTAAGCATTTATATGGCATTTAATATTTTCAAAGCACTTTATAGCATTTTAATTAGTAATTTCTTGCAACATTCCTATGTGGTGGGTGGTAGTCAAGTTCCCATTTTATAGGTGAGGAGACTGGCAGTAAGAGAGAAAAAGATGCTGCTTAGAAGGTCACCAGACAAGTGGAGATTTGAAGTCGAGTCTTTTGGCTTGCATCCCTTTAGTGACATGACCAAGATAAATATCCCTGGTTCAAGTCAAGTTCTGTCACACCAAATATTATATCATTTCCCACAGCTGAGGATACTGCTTCCCATTGGAGGATTGTCCCAGAATAGTATCTTGGGTATCTTTTTCCTTGATGTATCTTTGGCTTGAGGGCCAGACACCTTTCACAAAATGTCTCTGTCAAGTTCCAATTCACATTCATTCAAAAGTGCTGACACCTTTTAACTGGCAGGATGACTCCTTTTCCAAACCTCTCCATTAAAAGCATCTATAAAACCACAGAGTTATGAGTCTCAAACATGTCAGCTTCTGATAGGAAGTTTTTAGCATCTGACAAATCCTGAGATTGGTCTATAAAAATATAGGAGGATAGGAACAGGAGTTGAGGAGAATAGGAGTTGGGAAAGGAAATCAGGGCCTCACTTCTAAACCTGACCAGAGGTTTAAATATCAGACAGAAAGATTAGTGGAAACTTATTTTCACCTAAACTTCTCTTCAGCCCTCCAAGGAGGCAGGCAAATTGAACTGTGTCCACATACCTAGTATTTCATCTCTGGATATAAAAAGATCCACTGTCCTTCCAGATTTTGTAAAAGAGAAGGGAAGAGACAAGGAACAGACAGAGAGACAGAGACAAGGATTTTGAGAGAGAGAGAGACAGACAGACAGACAGCGGAGACTGAAAACACCTTAGGAAAACAAGAAGATGTTTCCCATCTGCTCCAAGGCCAGGACCTCCTTAACTGTGGTAGAGTCTCACTAGTAGAAGAAAATTAGAGAATAATAAATAACTACCCTCTTTTCCCTCGATATCTGGAAAGCTATCACAGAAGACTCAACTTTTCTCCTACTCAAAAGTCCCCAACACTCCACAACCTCGCTCACATGATTCTAGCGTTTGGAAAAGAAAACCCCTTCCTTGAGGGGTTGGGGAGAGAGTCAGAAAAACCGTTCTGTATAAAGCTCTTCTTCTGAGGTTGCAATACACTACTTTCCTATTAGGGTTGTTTTGAGGAAAGTGGCTTGGTAAACTTTAAAACAGATCAAGAACTGTTACCATTATCCTAACACCATAGAGTGAGGGAAATGTGAGCAAGTAGCCAGGGGTTTATTTAATCTTCTCTTACCCTTCCCTCTTTAATTTTCATTCTTTTGTTTCCTGCATTTAGAGTATAAATTCCTTGAGGGCAGAAACTGCAATTTCCATTCTACCCTTATACCCAGGAGCTTCCTTCTCGGCTCCTTCCAGAATTGGCTTCGAGTCCTGGGAGGTCTGGATCGGGTCCTAAAATGGATCAGAGGACTAGAGGCATCCTTCACTGTTCAGCAGCAAAGGTCGATTACTGCAAGACGTCTTAGTTTTTTCCCTCCCCGGGCCTTCAGACAGGGACTCTGTTTCTGAACCCCGTTCCTAAACCCTCCTCTCGCCACTCCGGAGACTACGTGTGGGGGCAAGGAACACAGCTTAGGAGGGGGGCAGATAACTGCCAAGATTCTGAAATTGAGGTTTCCGGAAGGAGAAGTGCTAGGACTTTCTCTTTCCGAAAGTCACTGGATTCACTAGTCTGCGGGCTTCCCGAACGCCGCTGGCTTTTTTTGTGCGCCCTCCTTCCTTGCTCCTGGGCTCGGAGCTTCGCTAGTCCAGCATTTTCCATAACACAGTTTTCTCCCACGCCAATCCCACTCGGTTGGTTCTCACCAGCTGCGCATTGCGCCCTCTGACCCCATCAGGCCACCCTCTCCCGGGAGAGTAAAGGAGCCCCACTGAAACATTTCACTTTAACCCCAGGTGGAAGCAGAAGTGGATTTGTGCCCCTTTGCCCGGCTTCCCTATCCCACTCCGGAAATGACCAGAGCTTGGCCAGCTCCAGAAAGTTGGGGATTGGGGAGGGGGAGACGACATCTGTCTACACATGCTCTCACCGACATAATTCTTCCTACGGTCTGGGAGACAACCGGTTAATGCATTTCGCTCTCCCACCCCATCACAGTGTCTTGCGAGGGTTTCCTTAGCAAAACCACATTCTTACCCAGTTGTGTATTATATTAGACGTAACACCAGAGCCACGTGACGGGTGGTTTGGGGTTGCTGAGCCATTGGGCTGTCCCTGGTTGCCTCCCTCTCAGCCTGTCCTACTCTCTAGCTCTATCTTTTTGGTTCTGCTTTAAAATCCAAATGTTTGGAATGAAAAAAAAAATTGGTAATTTTAAAAATCAACAACACGGCAAACAAGCAGATATTTGGAAATATGAAGCTATGGCTGAGTTTTTCACTTTTCATCTCAATGTTTGATTTTAAAATAAAGGTGTAAACCTTTATAAATCTCTTCCCTTCTGCTGTGCATATGCGTATGCTTTATTTATAAATCTACCTGTGTTTTTGCTCCTGGGACCCTAACAAGGTTATAATAATTGGAAAATTTACAGCTTACAAAGGTGAAAAAAAGAGCCTCTCCTTCCACGTTGCCATGTTCTGGACCCTGGACTGCCAAACTGTACGGTCCACACAGACAATACTGATCTAATGCAAGGCTCCCTCCTCGGCAAAATCTGCTCTCTCCCTGATCCACTTAAGTCGACTTGATTTGAGTTCTTGGTTCTGCGTCCTAGAGCTCCGACTTTTTCTGAATCATCCTAGAGAAAACCTTTTTAAGGGCATCTAAGGACAGAGATTGGAGAGTACAGGACGGAACTCTTAAGTAGGATTTGTGACTAAGGAGAAGTTCAGCTGCCTTCCAAGATGCTGAGGGAAATTTTGGGCATTGGGAGTTTTAAAAATGAGCCCATGGCAACTCCGGCCGACAAACGAGCAAATCTGCCAACTCACACACGTCTTCTTTTCAGTCCCTACTAGAGTAGGAAGAGCGGGACTCTGATAGATTTTTCATTTTTCAGTTCAAAGATATCTGCAGTTCCGACATCCTTGCTTTCCCTTGTCCTCTTAGTCTTTCTCCTCTATTCTTGCAGAGATGAAGGGGAAGGAAGAGAAAGGACTCTTTGCAGTATTTAAGAATCCGTATCAGTAACTGGGCCCTGGTCCTATCGTCCTTTTCAGTGGGGGAGGGGGGAATCTCCTCTTTTCTATTCTGAACCTCACTGAACAAGTCGAATGGTGACTAAAGGGTAGTAGAACCCCCAATGTAACAATGTCTGTAGGCATTAACTCGTAAAGGCACCCAGAGTGCTCATCTCCAGTTGGTCAGAAACTTCCAGCTTAATTTCCAAGTCAGTTTGCAATATTTCATTTGTGCGGTATTCTTTCGAGTCAGTAGTTTCTGGGTCCCTGCGACAAAGAGGACAAATGGGTGACATCAGGGAGTTTGAGACGGTAGAAACTAGATGACAGACTCCGAGTTTGGGGAAGTTTAGAGGGCTACGGTCTAGAAGGCCCTCTTTCCCGAGAGAGGTGTTGGTAGAGGAGGTCAGGTGAAGGGATTGCTGGTCTGTTTGGAAAGACAAACCAGAGTGCTCCTGATGTCTCCAGACCGATTGGTAAATCTTCCTCCCTAGCAGTGGGAGAACGTCAAATGGTCAGATACTTTTGCCTTAGCTCTGGTCTGGGTGATGCCCTTTGATTCCCAACGAAGACATCTTTTTTGCCTTCTTACCCCAAGCAAATCATGCCCACAGGACACATGCAACATACAGTTTTGGGAAGAAAGCGGTATATTTGGTAAGTTGGCATCTTATTTCATAGCCTGAGCCTTTTCAAGTCAACCTAAGCATACTAAGCAAAATGGATAATTTAAGTAAGCTGTGGAAAAATAAATTTCCAATGTAAAGAAATAAAATAAAACAGCAACCAAAAAAAAAAACTTCACCACATGTTTTAGTCTTCTTTTTTATTGTACAGATATTTTAAGTGAAAAGTAGTTTGAGGCCTGGATTACTTGGCTAATTGCTTCGATTCTAGGTTTTACTTTGTGCAAGTAGATACAACAAGTTATTTTAATTGGACTCAAAGACCCTGCAAAACCTCCCAGTCCTGCTGAGTTCAATGACCCAGCTTGGAGGCTGGAGTGTACCTTCCTCATTGTAGGTAAGGATTTTATTTGATTTGATTTCGTTTGAACCTCCCGGTCACTCGGTATTGTTATTTTATCTTTTTTGTAAATGGATGTTTTCTTCAGATATCTCTAAAGATGCCTCCCAATCTTTTGAGGTTTAGGGGAAGATGTGGGAATGTGTTGCTCTTGGGAGAAATGCTCTGAACAAATAGACGCGAATATCCTCCCTGGATAGTAGAAATAGCCAGTTTAATACAATTCAACATTTATTAAATGTCTGTTGCTTGCAAGTCACTAATTAAATTCTGGATGTATGTATGCAGTGGCATATGAAAAACAAATGAGAAAGATTCCTGCCTTTGAACAAATCAGAGTTTATCAAGTTGAAGTGTGTGTGTACAAATAGATAAATATTAGACAAATTATTTTCATTCCTCTAGTGAACTGCCACTTAAACTTTAAAATTAATTACGGATATTGGTAAATTTTTTCCCAATAATTCAAGGAAAATGCAATTCCAGTGCAAAAACAAGATGATGAGAGAAATATATTTGGATTTGGGAGGAGGAAGGGGAAGAAGGGAAGTTGAGAGCCAGACTTCTTGAGAAGAATGTATATATATATATATATATATAACATTTATTTCATATAGCAAATATAAAGAAAAAGACTGTAGATGTTACATACATATAGGTTTTCTTTCCTTCTGCAAGATGATATGGGAAGTCCAACTCCAAGGCTAATGGCTCTCTTCATTTGTGCGTCGATGTATAACTTAGGGGTTTATGCCCTAGACAAAGTTCCTTCCTGATCCGTATCTCCAAAAATCAGTCAACCAACAGAATATAGTTTCTGAATCAAAGATAGTCTTGATTGGGCAGAAAATGGCCAGAAGGGGATTTTTCAATCCTTTCCAGTTTTGCCTCAGCGAATCCTTACCCCGAAATTTCCACAAACACCTGCAAATTTTATAAACTGACGACAGGTGGCGCTTTCCTAAAGAAAATGGTCCCTCGGGTTCCGGAAAGCCTTCAGAACCGCTGGCTGGGGAGGCCAGCTGGTGTTTGTCTGTATTGGGAAGAGGAAGAAAGTAGGGCTGAAGGCAAGAAAAACTCAAAATTGGGTTAGAAATAAAGACAGCCCGGGCTTTCCAGATTCAAGGCTGAAATTAGGAACTCCATTTTTACATCTTCCTTTAAAAAAGAAAAATCATAATTCTGCTTATTCCAGACTTGGGAGCCCCTTCTTTATTCCCTCCACCCCCCCCACCCCCCACCCGGGCTAAAGAAAGTTCGAACTTCAAATCTCAAAAGAACTAGTAAACATAATGGATAATGGGTAAATCTATGCCACCCCAGGAACCCTGAGAATATGAATTATCAAAAACCTATTAGGAGCACACCTTGCAGTGATTCTCTACGCTAACTATACACACACAGGCACACAGACACAGATACAGACATACAGACACACACACACACACACACACACACACACACACACACACACACACACACACACAAACAAAACGCAGATCGAAGAGGCAAGGTCAATGTAACTCAGAATTTCCAGCTGCCTTTGTTGGCTCCTTCACCCATGACATAAGGCTACCACCCGAACTGCATACAAGCACCCTACATCTGTTTTTTTTCCTTGAAAAAAATCTTTAATAATTTGGGGAGGAAAGAGAGAAGAGAAGAAAAACGGAGGAGAGGGGAGAGAGGGCGCTTTTTCAATTGCTGCAATAATTGTCCGCGAGATGGGTTTCTTAATCTGTTCATACATTATTGACTTCTCCTCTAATATTTGGCTTTGCCGCTTTTATCGCCAGGAGATCACGTACTCGACTCCTTTGCATAACAATTTTGGAGAGGACATCCTCCGAGCCGGAGGGGACGTGACTGGAATGGAGTTGGGACCCCGCCGCCCCCACTCCCACCCCCATCTTCGGATCCAATTTCCCCTGACCGCCGCTGGGCAGCAGTCAAACTGCGTCCTATGAAAAAAGAAAGAGGGCGCCTTAGCTTCCCCCAAGATTCAACTCAATCTCCGACTTCTTCCAGTCCCCCTTAAACAGCGGGATGTTCACACACAATACCTTATGTACTGTGGGGAGAGGAGATAAGAGAAGTGACCCAAGTGAATAAGATTCTAAGGAGTAGTTGATCAGTCCGTGTTGGGAGAAATTTGATGATAATGAGACCCCGATATGTAGTATAGGAGAGTTTCACCACATATGGACAGTACTTTTTTGAATTGCCTTGGAGGACTGGAGCTTCAGTACCATCCCAGTTGAATCCCCAACCCAGAGAAGGGGATCTTCACCGAACGGGAGTTGGAAAACAAAACCAGAGGGATCCGTTTTTATCTATGCAGAAGTTGGTATTACTTCACCTAGGGCCTAATTGACTTGATGCTTTGTTAGCAACTGAGGGATTTAATTCACCCAAAGAATATTCACCTTAGAACAGAAGTCTTTTCTAGAAGCGTATAACTTATTCTCCGATGATGAAGTTGGAACTGGAAATTGGGTATTTCTAGCTAATGGACAGTCTCTCAAAAAAAATATTAGTCCGCTTTGTCAATCTCCCTCAGAATACAATCCCGCACATTCACACGGTACATTGTCCTGATTAAGGACAAATTCATTTGAAACCTGCATTCATCCTGCAGAATAGTGAATATCTATCTCTTTGCCCTTAGCTCCGAATTTTGAAGTGGTCTTTGCAACCTGGTTTCCTTAGCATCCTTGGCCTTGATGGACTTGGAATTCGGAGGTCGGGAAAGGGATGCAAAACATTTCTAGGTTCTCAAAAGGACACCCACTGTCAGTCTTCCCACAGTCTCAAGCTCTACACTCAGTATGCGGATTTAACCCCCCCACACACATAGATCCCCCCGACTACACCGACTCTTCTTCCTCTTATTTTTTCTTTTCCCGAAGCAATTAACTTTGGAGTAGGATGTCCCCAAAGCTCTGTCGGGATCTCTCCTTTGCCAGAGAATTCTAAACCTTTGTAGTTCTAGTTGCAGCTGCAGGGCTGTGATTGGAAAAGTGGGGCAAGTGATGAATATGACCCAAGTCCAGGAAGAGCTCTAGGTAAGCTGGAATGGAGGAAGATCGGAATTTTGACCTTTAGTTGATGGGTACCAGTATCCTAGCCAGTGGGCTAAGAAAGTGTCTGAAGTTCCAAAGGGCCAAGGCCAAGGTCCTTGACATGCTAGAGGAGTGTGTGTGTGTGTGTGTGTGTGTGTGTGTGTGTGGTGTGTGTGCACGCGCGCGTGTTATGTTTCGCCTTCCTTTTCATTTTCAGTCCTTAACTGCTATGTCCAGACCTGCGCTCTAGATCTCTGTCTAGAGAACCACGGGGAGGGCGGGGGAGGGGAGGGGAGTGCTTATTTAGAGTTTAAAAATTGGGAAACAATCAACTTTAGAAGAAAGAAAATTTTAAAAGCGAAAAAAAGTGGAGCCCTGTTGGAGGTTTCCAGAGAAACGACTTTGATTTTTTTTTTTTTTGTCTCCTTTTCTTTTTCTTCTCTGTTTGATCCGGTGTCTCTAGAGAATGGATTTAACTGAACATAGGACGAGAGCCCAAGAGACCGGGAAGGCCCCCCTCCCCACAGACCTGCACGCACGTATACACAGGCGCGCGCGCGCACACACACACACACACGCACACACACACACACACGCAAACACACATACACAAACGGACAGCTCGTGTGGACTACGCACCACGACTATCCGGCGATCGAATCCAAAGCTGAGACTCGGACAGGTGGGGACTAAGAGATCCACGGCTCCCACGCGGGCTCCGTCCGAGGGGTTCTAGAATGGGATGGCAGAATGGAATTTTCAATTGTATTATGGAGGGGAAGAGAGAGAGAGAGAGAAATAAAAGAAGAAAATCAAATCAGAAGCTGAGTTTTAGCTTTGGTTTTAGCGGAGTAAAGCGGGATTCTTTGGCTATCTCGGTCTTGGGTTTGGGAATCCCTGGGGTTGAATTAAAAAGCGTAACACTAGGAATAGGAAAAATAAATAAACCTATCAAGTCACTTTTTACAAAAAAGAGAACGATGGTTACCAGAAGCCCTTAATCCTCGTGTCTGTCTCTATGAGTCTTTCTAAGACCAGGAAGAGACTTATTTGGGGGGTTTGGGAGGTGGGGAGGAATCGATAGAGAACTCCTTTCTCAAAACCGAAGACAGAAAAACCAAGTTTTTCCCGGCTCCCTGCATGAATCTGCAAGTGTCTGCATTCTTTAGTCAAATCCGACAGTGCAAAACTCTTCTATTTAGAAAATCTTTTTAAAAATGTATTTATTTATATTTAAGAGTTTTGGAGAGTGTGGGTGACATCGGGATCAGTTTAGATATTAGAAGAAATCATGTTCTTCGAATCTCCACTATTTTAAAAGATACTTTATTATTTTAGTCGTATTATTTCCTCCTTTTCCAACGTGTTTCGGAGGCCAGATCTCTACGGGCTTGGTTTTATACCAGGAGTTTTCTTTTGTTCTTGGAAGGGGGAACAATTATTTCGAAGAATATAAGTCCAATCCTCTTAGAACCACTTCACCCGAACCAGACACTGGAAGGAACTTAGCACTTGGGGTAAAGATGGGAAGTTGACAGAAATGGGAGAGGAAAGTGACAAGATAAAATTCAACTATTTTTTAAATACCACAAACCCCCATATAATTTATTTAATGTTAGGATATTTCTTTGCAAGCTAATATCTAACTTTCCACGCACATGCACATACAAGTGTACGTTTTACACACAAAACTCATGGAGATATCACAAGGACCATTATCAGCTTACCACAAACAAATCCACCATCACAATTTCTGGGACTAAGGAGGCGTTTTCTTTCCAAGGGTCTTTCTCTTTTCTCCCTTCTTTTTCTTCTTTCTCTAGACTCACTCCAGCTCGAAGTTTCTAGCAGAACTCTTTGCGATACCTATTACCAAACGAATCCCCCCACCCCCATTATTGCTTTCAAATGAAGACTGAATCCCCAAGCGATAATTGAATTAGTCTATTGAAAGGACTGTCAGGTACAATGACGTGGTTCGAGCCCGCACATTTCCCAAGGTCTATAGGCTTTGGGGACCTGCGATGTATAGTCTGACCTTACAGCTCATAATAATACTGCTGCACTTGTAGTAGAAATCTACTCTCATTCACTTCCAACAAAACCGCTGGTCACCCAGTCCCCGTAGGAAGACTGGAATCTATTGTGTTAGAACAACTCATTTATGTCCTGCACCATAAGGCCCCAATGTGATCTGATCTAGACTCGAAATAGGATTACCACCGTGTATATTAAACACATGGATATACTTCCTATCACACACAGAGAAAGACTGTCGATTTTTTCAAACCAATTATTCTTCCCATCTTCAAAAGGGGAGGAAGCAAATCACATAGAACCCCAGCACTAATTTCTGTTTTAACTAAAAATAAAGATAAAACTGTGATAAAAACAGATTTCCTACTTTAAAAAAGTCTGCTAAGAATGCACTTTCACAGACACACATAAATACATAGAGAAACAAGACAAACATAACTCATGGATATCACGAACTGAGATCTAAGAAAGCTGTGTCCTATATGCGATGGGAATTGGACGGAGAGAGAAAGAGATTGGAATGGACCTTGCAGATTGCTTTCCTACAATCCGGAATATTGTCAGGATCCCCCTTCATCCCTGGGGCCTTGAATCCCCAAAACTGTTACCAATATTATTTCCCCGTTAATTTCCTTAACACATAAGCACTTACCCCATATCAATTTTTCCCAATTCCTTCGTTCCATAGAAGACCACCACTTAGGTAGGGTGGGGAGTGAGAGAAGCCAGGAATCAGACAAGTAGTATAACCACAATGACCTGAAATCGGGGTTACAGAAGCACCCCTTCTTCCTTGAAAGGTGGCAATGGGAAGAGGGAATGGCTCACTATGACATATAATAAAAGACACCTTGGTCTAAGGAGAGACCAAAAACTACTGGGTTTTGCCAGGGAGAAAGTGAAATCAAGCTCTCTCTTGAGCCAACAGAAAAGGTGGAATCTATAGCACTCTGGTCCAATGAGTCCTTTCCCTTTCGCCCTTACTCTCTTTCTGGGATAGAAGGGAGAAAAGAAACCGGGTGCATCGAGGGCACCACAACACTTCCAAACTTCTCTACTGCTCTAGGATTCAGGCCCTAGGAGGAGGGAGTAGTTCGATCCTTCTTCCCCCTGAACACTTTCTCTGCTATCTCTCCCCACCCCCAACACACACTCAAAGCTACCATTTTTCTCCCTAGGATCCCCAAACTCAAATTTTCTCCAGAGAGAAGGAGAAGAGAAGGAAATCTCCCGTTTACCAAACGTAGGCAAATGGGCCCCCTAAAAGAGGGCACTTCTTTAAAAGAGAACACCCTCACCTTCTTCATATAATTTCCAGTTTTATTTAAATGTACCAGAGATGAGCCAGAGAAGGAGTGGAGATTGGAAAGGACAGGGCGGTAGGGCGGGGGTCGTGCGGTGCGGAGGTGAGCTGGTCGAGCGGCCGTCCCGCGCCGGGGCCGGGGCTTTGGGGGCTGGGATCGCGCATTGTGCTCCACATTACAGTCGGAGCTATAGGGCCGGCGGTGCATTTATCATCCCATTACTGTAACAAATCCGGGCTCCACTACATGAAAGGTAAAATGAATTACCGACGTTAAGCCGTCAATAAAGTCATTTCTGTAAATGGTGTCTCCAAAGGGCCGCCGCATTATTCAGCTGGCTTTATCAGCAGCCTGGAAATTACGTGGAGGAGTCGGGCCGCGTGGAGCGCGGGCCCCGCTCACTTTGATTAAGCGTCTTGCCAGCGCAATGTGACAGAGCTTTTGACCAGGTTTTTATTCACAGTCCTGTGATGAACGCCAAGCTGATCAGGCGGAATGAAGAGTAATTAAAACCTATAAATTATCTTCCGCAGCCCTTCTCGAGGCGTCTCCTGCAGGCGAGATAACGCGTCGAGACCCTATTTACGGCGCTGAAAGGGACCGCGCTGCACAAAAGCTACGTGGCTAAATAGGATATTGATAGTGTCCTAATTAGAATTTAATTAAGTACCCACGCTCGCTTGCGGGATAAAGATTTCAATTTTGCTAACTTAAATATAAATAAAATCCCACCCCCCATTTTGGTGCCTTTCTGTCTGAGGAGGGTGAGGGAGGCACATTGGGGAAGAGTGCCCTAATATTTTGCTAGATGGGGGGGGCAGAAGGACACCCCCGCCCCCCCAGGTGGGTGGTAGTGCTATATGAGAGGTCAGCGTCAGTGGGTAAAAGTCCCTCCACAGTAGAATTGTCCTCTCCCCACCTCAGTCTTCTTCCAGTTCCTGACACCCCAACATCTTTGCCCCTTTCCCCAAGGGCGACAGGGATGCAGGAGCCTCCAAGGAGATCCATAGATTAATTGTGAAAATAGGAAGAGAAATCAGAATCCCCGAGCTTGGGTTAACTCTCCTCAGTTACCTCAGTTGTGACTTGTCTAGGCTTGGCATCCTTTCCATTTCCACCCTCCCTCGCCCCCCCCACCTCACGTTTCCCTTCCTCAGTGTAATATATCAAAAAAAAAAAATTCTGGGCAATGATTTGTGTGTGTGTGTATGTGTGTGTGTGTGTGTGTGTGTGTGTCTATGTCTGTGTGTGTAAATTCCTGAAGGGACTGTTGCCTGAACCAGGCCTCCAGGAGAAGATGGAGATGAAAGGAGAGAATTAGTAGGGATCTCCCCGACCCCATCCCAAAGTCTCCAACTATCCCAAGGGGGAAGGGGCAGAAGACAGGTTAGGATTCCAATCTTCTCTCACCAAAAATAGCACTCTGATCTTCCATGTCCCAGGGAGTAGGAGCTGAGGCAAAAGAGGTAGAATATTTCGAAGTGTCCATATGAGGCGGGACCCCCTAAACTGTTCTGCTCTGAAGGAAGTGTTAGTAAATTGAGGAATGGAGCTCAGTCCGATAGATTACCCTCAGAGATAATTAACTCTATAAACCCTGGTCAGACGGAATTCTAAGAGTCCCAGAACATAATGGAGGTGATGGGGTGGTGAAGTAGTGCTGCTGGTGGTACCCATTTTTAATAGAATGGAAGGAGATTAATTATTCTGTACCAAGAAAAGAGGAAAAGAGAGTATTCAAACTCCTTATACCAGGGAGCATATTATATACGGGTTTGGGGTACTTTTAAAAAATC
Source organism: Macrotis lagotis (assembly GCF_037893015.1). NCBI lineage: Eukaryota > Metazoa > Chordata > Mammalia > Peramelemorphia > Peramelidae > Macrotis > Macrotis lagotis. Next base: position 612,072,617 of record NC_133658.1, read on the forward strand.
ATTTAAAGAATATTTATCAACAAGATTGACTTTTAGCCAAGGTCCCTATGGTCCAAAGATCTTCCTCCCTCCCCCAGTCTTCCAACCGAGAGGTACCCGCTCCTATCCAGATACTGATGCCAGCATCTGAAGATTTCCAGGCAAGGAACTTCTTTTCCTCCCTTGGAGTTGCAGCTGCCGGGCCAGTAAACTAACTGCAAAGGGAATTGCTACGACTGCTGTTCTTTCAGAGGGTTAACTGTCAAACCCTCCTGTCTGGTGTGGGCAGTATATGGGAATCTCTGCTGTTATGTTCAAGTACTTCCACGTAGAGTTGCTTGCCCCCCGAAACTTGCATGTCTGACCCCGAGCTAATTCGAGAGTCAAATAAACTCCATAAAACAAGGAAAAGGGATGACAGCAGGAATACTGAGGGATGCGGAACAGAAACTATTCGACCTTAACCGGCTTGAACTGCTCAAACTCGTCCTATTAGCTTGCCCCAGATAGTTTTCTCAGTTGGATTAAGAAAAAAAATTAAACCTATATCAAACTAAATCCATGCATAATACATCGAAGAAGAAATTTTATATCTTATTATATCATCTTCGTAAACACCATTATCACCATCATTATCATTTATGTCCACTCCAGTCAAATATCAACGTCTCAATTTCCATAGCAAAAGGGTAAGTTTCTTGGTCGGAGGGGGAAAGGGACAAATTTCCCCCCACCGCCCCCCCTCCTGGTCTGTAGAATATAGATTCCTAATCTTACCCTGCATGACTTGAGCAAGTTTTTTGTGGAGTTAATTTTGTATTTGCCTATACCCCAAATAACACTGTGCCCTCCTCTCCCATACACACTTGGGGGGAAGGGCAGGGAAGAGGTGGAGGCCGGGCGTAGGAAGGAGAACTTTTGGGAGGGGGTGGTAGTGGTGAAGAGCGGGGGTGGAGGAAAAGCCGAGTGGAGAATGGACGCGCCAGGCTAACCCGACGGACTCCCCCTCTCCCGGCTCCAACCCCAAGGATTATTTATCCGCAAAGTTCCAGGCTCACTCATTGGCCTGCGTCATGGGTGTCAGCGAGAGTCGCGGTTCGCTATTGGCCCCTCACACGTGCGGCCCAGACTCACGTGCTTCCGGTTTGAATGCAAAAAGTGTGCCTGGGTGATTTTTTTTTTAAGAGAGAGTTTCTGCAAAGATCGGAGCTGTCAGAGATTTAAAAAAAAAGGAAAGAAAAAAAAAGCCCAGGCGCGGTGGCTGAGACACTCTCTCCCTGCAAAAAAAGCAAAGACGATTAAAGGCGCTGCCAACCTCGAGCTGTGGGCAAAGCTGAGCATGACACTTGGGGAAGTCAAATCCCTCACTATTGCTTAGGAAGATGGCTAGATTTTAAAGACTGGAATTTTTTTTTCCCTTTAAGAAAAATATTTTATTTGGGAAAGCTCTTCCTGGTGTGGCTTGCCTTTCTTTACAAAAAAAAAAAACCAACCTGAATCTGGTTGCAGAAAGAAATACCCAAGTGTCTTCATTTCTGGATCTCTGCAGATTAGAGAGGAAAACAGATCTGCTCGGTAAAAGAGACATTCGAGACAAGCGTCTGATCTTTTCCCCCCCTCTCTTCTTTTTCTTCTCTTTTCCCTTCTCCTCCTCTTTTTTTCCCCTCCTTCTTCTGCTTCCTCTCCTTTTCTCCCCGCACCCCCACCGGCCACTGGCAAAGTGGGGTGGAGAGCGAAGCGGGGGGGAGGGGGAAGGAAGCCGCGTCCGGGGCGGCGGGGCGGCTGAGTATGGAAGAGCAGCAGCCGGAGCATAACAGTCAGCGCGACTCCACCGTGGGCACAGCGAGCCACAGCAGCGGCGGCAGCGGCAGCAGCAGCGGGAGCAGCAGCGGCAGCAGCAGCAGCGGCAGCGGCAGCGGCAGCGATGGAGACAGCGTGCCAGTGTCCCCGCAGCAAGCACCCTCCTCTCCTGCAGCCCCCTGCCTCCCGCCCCTACCCCACCACCACCACCACCACCACCACCATCATCACCACCACCACCACCAGCAGCAGCAGCAGCAGCCCCCGCCGCCGCCCCAGCCGATGCCCGCAGCTCCCCACCAGCCCCCGCCGCCGCCGCCGCCGCCCCAGCAGCACCGCACCACCAACTTTTTCATAGACAACATCCTAAGGCCAGACTTTGGTTGTAAGAAGGAGCAGCAGCAGCAGCAGCAGCAGCAGCAGCAGCAGCAGCAGCAGCAGCACCAGCAGCAGCAGCAGCAGCAGCAGCAGCAGCAGCAGCAGATCCTGGCTGGAGCTGCAGGAGGCGGCGGCGGCGGCGGCGCTGGCGCTGGTGGAGGAGGAGGAGGAGGCCGGGCAGAGCGAGACAGAGGCCAGACAGCCGCAGGTAGAGACCCAGCCAATCCTCTGGGCACGCGGTCGGCCAACCCGGCCTCTCTCCTCTGCCCGGCGGATGCGAAC